>NC_082689.1:108809087-110009087 GCF_949987515.2 Delphinus delphis | reverse complement strand
CTGGATGTTCAGTTTCAAAACATTATGCAGAGAAAGGCCTTCTATTCCCAATCTATGCAGACCCTCCATCACCCGAGCTTCATTCCTCAATATATCAAACAGACTGAAAAAAAACAAATAGGTATTTAGGAGAAAGGGCTTTAAAAAAAAAATTCTCACCATGAGAAAAATATATCAGTTCAAACTCAATGCCCTATCAAACGAGTTGAGAAATCGAAAGAGGGAGCTCTTCCCTTGCTTCCTTTTGTCCAAATATGCGGAACCAAGTAGGCAGGAGTTGCTTCTTGGCTGATGCTTATTTATACTTATCTACGTATACACTGTGTATAGAAATTATCTCTAAGTATAAACACACAATTTGAGGATGAAATAATCCTAATGTGGATTTTACATTGCATGTTTTTAAAAACACTAATCTCCCTGTGATATTTCTTACAACTGCACATGAATCTAAAATTATCTGAAAAGCTTACTAAAAAAACACCAAAAAATATACTAAATAATATATGTTTCAATATCAGCATCAATTCCCACAGGCACACACACAGATGATCACAGAAAATGGTCTGGAGGAATTCACACCCAACTTAAGAGGTTTCCTGGGTAAGGAAGAAGAAATAAGAAGACTGTTCCTTTATCTCTGCATTATTTAAAACTGTTTACAATAAGCACGTACACAGTTTGCAATACTCTGGAAAATTAAAGAAATTTTTTTTTAATAAAAAAGAAAAACATGGGCAATCTTTTAATGTGTCCTTTACTAATTTTTTACTAGCTCTGAAAGCAGTATATGGACATAAAAGCTCAATTAACATAATGTGAAAAGTATCTTACTGTGGAAACTGCTTCTTTTAAAGCATTAACCAACCACAGCTTTTGTTTTCACTATTATGAAGCCGCAGTATCAACTGTGTCAATTTTAATATCAATGATAAAATCAGAATTCTACCTGTCTTCTGCACCCAACCCCCAAAATTCATAAGGAAAATTTAGAGCAACTTAGTCCTAAACCACATTTTAGCAAAACAAAAAGGTATCAAATAATATATGTAAGACAGATCACCTTCTGAGACATTTTGCATTTTGCATAAATCTACTTCATACTGTTCTCAGAAACAAAAGAAGCTGCTCTCTTCTGTTTCTGTGGTTAACAGGAAAACTAAGGCTCTGAAAGGGTACCCTCAAAAGACACCTGGGCCTTAAATGTCCAAGGCATCAGATGTACATTAGGATAAAAAATGGCCAAGTATCATCCTGCCCATCCCAGCCAGAACATGGGCCTACCTAAATGCACACACTGGGCCTGATAAGTCATCGGGCTTTGCAACCTGTCACATCAAGGAGGAACAACAGTCTGGACATGTCATAAGGAGCCACACGTTATAAAAACTTTTCAGGGTGAAAAATATTATCCATACCTGAATATATCCTGCGTCTCTATATCAATATGAAGCCCATTGATGAACAGTGCTGAATCTCCAGGCTGTAACCCTAAAGTTCCCTTGAAATACTGAAATATTAAAAACTTATTAAGGAGCAGGAAGAGAACACTTAACAAAAATTTCCATGTTTCTGGTTTTATTATACATACAAATGTTGACAATGATTAATACAACTGTTTCCTACAATACTGGGGATAGGGAGCGTGTTAAATAAACCAAGCACGGAGAGTTACTTTTTGGCTGCCCTTCCCCGTCTGTGATGCCAGCCAAGGTTGTGCTAGCAGTCACTGACAGCTGGGCCTCCTGGGTGAAGTCCAGGGATCCGATCTCAAAGGGTTTCAAAACCCCACACCTCCTTTAAACTTTCAAACTAAGGTACACCAAGAAACTCTGAGTTGCTGAGCTAAGGACAGCACGTACATACACCCGAGCTCTCCAAGACCACCTCCACGGGGCCCTTCAACTGCTGCTCTCTGACGCGGTGGAATGCATGTGACCATGCAGCCCCTGCAGCCCTCAGACCCGCCTGACCCACTGGAAACAGTGCTTTGATGCCATATCATACACAGTTTCTGTTGGCTTATATCCTTTCCAATCAATTCCTCTTTCTCTGCAAGGAAACTGGAACGGTTGATCACATATTCAACACCACACAGTAGAGAAGGGAAGAAACGTATCAGATACTAGGGACAGAACATGGATCCCTTAGCTCTCCCAGGGCTGGGGGAGAGGGGCAGGGATCGCTGAGCTCCCTTCACTCCCCCTCACTCAGTGGACAGAGAGAAATGAACTCTAAGATCTAGGACTGCATGGGAAAAACACAAAACAATGCAGAAGCCACGGCTTTTGCTTCTCTGCCCTGCCAGGATAAAATGGCAAGGAGGATAAGGGGATAACAGAAATTTGCATCAACAAGAATCAGAATTTCTTACAAGGGAAAGAAAAACTCCACATCCACTCATTCCCAGGCTGTGAATACAGCACGCTGTGACTGTGGGAAAGACTGACTGGGAACTATGTGAAATGAAACACAACAGAGGATGGGGATCCCATTCTGAAAACAGGGGACTGCACGGAAGTTACCAAATGCTCTGCCCTACTGGGCTTCTACAACTCCAGCAGCCAGACCTCACCCTCCCGGCAGAAGATCAGAAGATCCTTTTCGGGAGACTAAACAGCTCAAGAGGAAAGGTTTAAAGATTCTGTCACTGGAGTTCCCTGGGAAACGACCATACCACCACAGCCTACAGTCACAAAGACGCATCCTTCAGGCTTTCAATCAGTTTTTTATTGCCTCACTGTCTAATATGAGCTGTTAGTGAGAGATCACCAGACATCTAAGGAAAGCCTCTAACATTAAAGACAAGAGAACAAGACAAAAAGAAAGGCAACTTAAGAGGGAACAGACCATGCAGAGAAAAGAAGACACTTACATGAACCATCGATATCTTCAGAAGGATAAGACAACACCATAAAAAGAAGAATTCAAAAATAACCCTTGTAAATTAAAAATTTGACAACTAAAGAAAGAAATCTCAACAAGTGGTCTGAAAATCCTTCCCAGAAAGTTTAAAAATAAACGACAAAAGAACTGGAAAACAGGAAATAAAAGATTTTTAATTAGGCCAAACCAGTCAGGGAGATATAACATCTTAAGAATAAATAGGAATTCTAGGAAAACAGAAAAGAGAAACCAAAAAGAAGAAGAAATGCAAAGAAATAGGTCCAGAAAATTTCCCAATACTAAAGGAAAGGATTTTCCAGATTTAAAGGGCCCACCAACCACCCAAGAGTACAAAGACTTTTTAAAAAGGCATTATCACTATGGAATTTCAGATTACTAGGGTCAAAGAAAAGACCCTACATGATTCCAGAAAGAAAAGCCAGATCTCATACAAAGGCTTCAGACTTCTCAAAAGCCATAATGGAAACCAAAATTCCAAGGAGCAATAACTTCAAACTTCTAAATGACTTCCAACCTAGAATTCTATACCCAGCCAAGCTATCAATAAAAACAGAAATGGAAGGGACTTCCCTGGCAGTCCAGTGGTTAAGACTCCACGCTTCCATTGCAGGGGGCGTGGGTTCGATCCCCAGTTGGGGAATTAAGATCCTTCTTGCCGCTCAGCGCAGCCAAAAACAAACAAACAAACAAAAAAACAAAATGGAAAACTGATTTCTCAGAGTCTGAAATTTACCCCACATGCAACCTTTCCCATGAAGAATGATTTGCTGCACCAAAATAAGGGAGTAAACCAAAAACAAAGAAGACATGGAATCCAAGAAATAGGAGATCCAAAAAAAAGAGCTTAAAGGAAGGTCTCAGGATAACTGGTATGTACTAGACATAAAGAAAAACCAGTCCATAGTGAAGCAGATCAAAAACTGATAAAACCATGACAAAAACACAGGGATGGTAGAAAGATGGGGAAAGTGCCAATACGGAGTACTGGTAGACAGTGGGAGAAGTGGGGAGAGCAGTGAAAGAAAGTCAGACCTCATCCTTGTAACAGAAGGCCAATACATAAGATTGGAAACTGAGAAAGTACCAATTTAAGTTTGCTGGAATCTGGAGATAAATATCCAAAGAATCAACTAGGAGTTGAAAGCAGATGCTTCTGGGAAGGGGGTCACACAGGGAGTGAGACATGTTGGCGGGGATGCTTTTTTCTAAAGAAACAGGTAGCACCATTTGATGCTTTGAATTATATATTCATATTCAACTTTGATTAACTACTGAAAGTATAAAAAAGATTACAGAAATGAATCAAAATACCATCGTCTTTAATAAAAGAAGAGTAAAACTATTAAATGTCACTGATTTAACTCACATTTCCGCATCTTTAAAGATATAATACAAAACAGAAAGGCCACTATTTTCCATTGGTTAATACCTTCTGATTCTCTTCCACTTCGGTTCTAAGTTCTGAACTCACGGCTGTTTTTGTTATTGCTCTAAGGAAATAAAAACATTATCAGTGCTTAGTTTAGTATTTGATATAAAAGACTTCAATTTCCCTATACGAAATAACACATTGCTCCATAAATTACAAAAAACTAAATGGAAAAAACCTTAAACCTTTACAATTGATAAATATATTCCTCCTCTCAGATGTGTGTATTTGTTTATTATGTATTTGTTTATTATCACAAGATATAAAACCAAGGAAAAGTAACAGTAATAATTGCACTTTGATGTGAGTGCAATTATTTCCAAGATCTTAGTTAAATATATGTAACTCTATTCCTGTATATGACCTCTACAGCTCACAGGCTAAGGATATTGTTCAATAAGTTAAGGCAGCAGATTGTTCAAGCTATTTAAGCACATGTATATCTTCAATAGCATGCTTGATTAAATGATAATGTACTATATGATTCTTAAGTCCTGTCTAAGAAGTATTTTCCCAAGACTAATCAAATAAACAAATTTATAAAACATATCAGAAGTCAAAACACCTCATTCAGTGACTCAAGAAAAGGACTGACAATTATTTAAGTTTCTGAAAATGTGGCTTTTAAAACAGGTTTGCCTTGTATTTATGAGAGGTGGAGGACCATTATACAATTGAAAGCAATAGCAGAAAAGCTGCATTCAAAATCTTAATCTGTCACTATGAACAAGTCAGTCTCTATGATTCATTTCCTTCATCAAGAATGAGTAAGATGATTGCTTCCCTGGTGGCGCAGTGGTTGAGAGTCTGCCTGCCAATGCAGGGGACACGGGTTTGAGCCCTGGTCTGGGAAGATCCCACATGCCGCGGAGCAGCTGGGGCTGTGAGCCACAATTACTGAGCCTGTGTGTCTGGAGCCTGTGCTCCGCAACAAGAGAGGCCGTGATAGTGAGAAGCCCGCGCACCGCGATGAAGGGTGGCCCCCGCTTACCACAACTAGAGAAAGCCCTGGCACAGAAACGAAGACCCAACACAGCCATTAATTAATTAATTAATTAATTAATTTAAAAAAAAAATGAGTAAGATGATATATAAGAAACTCTTCAGGAAGAAAAACACCAGAGTCCATGCCAGACCCTAAGTTAGTTACATCTACATACATTAAATGTTGTTAACTCATCTAATCCTGAAAGGTAGGTGGTGTTGTTTCTGTTTTACTGCTGAGGAACGTGATTATTTACAAAGTTCACACAACTAGCAAGAGGCAGTGCCAGGAACACAACCTAGACTGCTCTCTTCAACCACACAACACAGGGGCTTGTCGCCTTCTCGGGAAGATGGGCCATTAACAATATAGTGCTGGTAGTAAGACAACTTTAATTTCCTAAGCATTTTCATATTTTAATGGCTTCATTTTATGCATAAACATGAAGATAATTAGGCATATGTTAAAAAGAAGAATGTCTCAAAGCCTTATTACTCTATGTTACCTGGCTTTGGTAGGAAAATTTTGACTAAGATCCTTCATAATCACCAGAGCTAACTCAATAGGAGCAGCCAAGATTCGGGCAGCAGTCTGAAAACTTAGATCTGCAACAACATCAAACGCAAGTTAAAGTGTATTCATCTACAGCAATGAGAAAGAAATAGGAAAAAAGCACATTTATTTCCCACTATTTTCTTGGTAATTAAGAATGCCCTAGAATGCCATTTCAAAGCATGCCCATGGTCGAATTGGAGGTTTTACTCACTTCACAGGCCCCTAGAGTGTTTAGTTTACTGTAGCCGTTCCTTGATCTGCCTGCATGAACACTAAGGCATATACCGACACATTTAGCACAGGATTAATCCACCCCAAACTCTTTTCCTTCTTCTGGATTTTCAACATAACACAAAGTACAGCAAAAGACTTTAGTAAATTATGCTGGGAAAGAAAACCTTGATACATAGTTCTTTGGACCAGAAAAGCACACATACATCCTGCCATACTGACATGCCTTTAACATCCAACTGTGTAATAAATGTATACATACAGAAACACAAAGATTAAAACAAACTTGTTACAAGCTTATGCACCCGGTCACACAAAGAAAGATCTGGTAACTCATCTACAAATATACATTACTCTGCAGAGTGTAATTTGTCTACAAAAGGACTTTCTTCCTTTCTTTTCTAATAAATCACGATTAATCACATGATCCTTAAAATTTGTGAATAAATACAATTAAATTCAAATTCTATTTTTTTAAATACCATAAAATTTAGAATGATTCCTCTACGTTTTTATTACCTTGCAACTGCCAAACTTTTAAAGGTGCCATTTCATTGGTGCTCTCAACGAGATGCTTTCTGAGTTCTTTCAACTGTCCCTGCAGGTCAGGGTGCAGGTCTCTGAAAGAAACATAAAATCAATCCTTTTCAGGTGTCTTTTCTTTCCCAAAGCACATTTAGAAGTTGACCCCAAATTTATCTTCACAACTCTCCCCACTTAGTAACAGGAAAATTCCTACAATATAGGAAAAATATTAAATTATTCTTAAGAAACAAGTTAATATAGAAAAGTATGAGTTAATTTAAAAACCATAAAATTTACAGATTAAAAAATGAATCACTACAACAGTGACTCTCTGTGTTGGGGGAGGGAGAAGAGTGGGACTGAGAGTAGGGAACAGAGGGGACCTCAACTCTACCTGCTGTGTTTTACTCATCTTGGTTTTCTCTTTCTTCAAGTAAAAGAAGGTGTTATGTTGCAGGAAAAAAAAGCTTGATAGACAATTCTTTGGTACAGAAAAGCAAGTACAAAAGAAACAGTCAATTCTGGGTGGTGAGTACAGGGGTATGTTATATTATTCTCCATCCTTTCCAGAACCTTTTTAGTTTCTCAAAATAAAATTGGAAATACCTTGCTTCCAATCCCAAAATGAGTTTCTTTCAGCTACATGCTCATAAATCCTTTAGTCACATGAATATAATTCAAGCTAACCAAGATTATTGCGTTTTGTTTAGTTTTATCTTGAAATACAGTGCATTCTATTTAAAGTTAGTAAAACAGAAGTTTTCAGAGGCAGAGATCGATCATTTGGATCAGACAATCAGACGGAACAGAGTAATCCTGTTTTTAAGACTAAAAACTCAAAATTTCTTAAATGCAACCTGCCGAAAGTAAAATATCTACTCAGATCCTTCACCATCCCAGCAATCCATTCCAGTTACTATACTTTTCTTCATGATAAAAATACCTTAAAATGGGTCACTTACTTTAGGTAGTTAAATAACTATTCTGAGTGTCCAAAAAGGAAATTGTCTTCAATATTCTACATACTACCTACCATACTACCATACTACCACATACTACCATAAAGCTATCTAAAAAACAAACATATAAAACATGAATAGGAAAAGGGATTCTGGAAACCTGGATGCAGTAAAAACGGAACCTGACTGCATATTAATAAGGCCATAACTGATGTTCAACACAAAGAAATGTGCATTTGCACAGGATGAACTCAACATTTGCACAGTCACTCAACATCAACAAAGTCATCTCTACTAAACTGTTAGTCTAGCTGTCATTTCACTGGGTCAAATGTTAAAGCTAAAATATATGAAACTGCACCTACACATACTATTTCTATTAAAAAAAAATAAAAAGCACACCACAGATGTCCTAATTAAGATTTCCAGATAAAGAAGAATTCAGGGCTCTGAACAATGATCAAATCATAACAGAAATAACTGCAGCATTTAAAATAACAGCTAAGAACATTTTTCAGCTATAAAATTCTATTATGCTTTCATAAAATAGTTATGGAATTTTCTTCAAAAAGCCATTTCCTATCCTCTTTCATATAAAGTGAATTGTAATAAAATGTATTTCAACTGAACATATATAAAATCTACCACACCTCCTACTACAACTCTTTTGCAATTTTTCAAACTATGTTTAGTATAAGTAAATAGCTATAAATATAACATTGTAAATCAACTATAATTCAATAAAATAAAATTTTTTTAAAAAGAGATAAGAAACAAACAAGCAAAAAAATAAATAAATAATAGCTATGACCTCTCTAACGTAAAATACATTTGATTTTCCTCAGGAAAAGAATGCATAAAACAATTAGATTTCTCCTATTATGTGAATCAAAAAATGGCATGTGACTTTAGGCTATCAACTGCAAGGTCCAGAAAATAAATCAATTTAAGCCATAAGCAGGCAGCCATAGTATCATGTAAGAATAATGTGCTTCAGAATTACCAGAAATCATAAACTGTACTACAAACTAACTGGCCATCTCCTCATATCAGATCACATACATAAAGTATTGTTGGGAGATCCGTAACTCAGGCAGTAAAGAGAAAGATGATGCTTGCAAAGTGAAGAAGGCTGGAGGTTTAAAGAGAATAAGACCCTTTCCCAAAAGAATATACATACCTTAATCTTCCAAAGAGAAATCCTTGAACTTCATCAATAGGATCATTTTCACCAATCACTGTGGTGTTAACTTCAGTTCCTACAAAAGCACAGCAAATACATGTCTAATCACTCCGATTAGAAAGAAAAATATTAACTTCATAGAATTTGAAACACCTGAAACTATAATAGATTTAAAATGTTGAATACCTCAACTAACACAGTGGTTAACAAACACACAATAAATGAGTTTTTGATATATCCTGTGTTCCTGGATAAAGAAAGAATGTGTTTTTCCTTAAACTGTGGAAATTTTTACATGTTAAATATTTCAAAATTAATACCTTTAAAATTATGAATAACGGATTTTTCAATATCAAAATTCTGAGGAATTTGCAACTAGGCAACTTAATCCTAAATATAATTATTGAGGACAGGATAATGAAGTACTAGGCTATCTTCCATGTACCAAAACCAATCATTTTTACTTTTAAAACAAGCTCAAAGGACATAAAAAGATTACGCATAAAACTTGTTGAAATAATTCAAAACCCTAGAATATTACAACAGGAAGTATCCACAGTAAACTGTTCCAAGTGCAGAAAATAATATAAAAACATGAAACTGTTTGTTAATTATATGATAGCTTAAGATTTCACATTGGGTCACAAATTAATTACTATTTGTGAACTACCTATCATCAATAACAATAGCTACTGAACTCTTTTGTGGAAAAAAGTCGTTAAATTCTTTACCTCTACATCTTATTTTCTCCTCAAAAATACTTCAAGAGGCATATATCATTATCTGAACTCTACAGAGGAAAAAATTAGGACCTAAAGAATTTGTCACCCAACTCAGATATAGCAGAACCAAGATTCAAACATAGGTTCATAATACTCCTAAATCTATTCTTTTTCATTAAAGAAACAAATTCCCCTTTAACTCATATTTAAAGAAAAGAAAACACATTGGTCTTAATTTACAAATTCACCTTTCACCTGAGTATCATCCTTGGCCTTGTACTCAGTGCTCTTAATGGCCAACTCCACACCATAGCCAGAGAGGTAAACAGGCTCCTTCCTGGGATTCTGCAAGCAGAGCAAGTATTCCACCATCACCACTCAGCTCTCCACGCATTCCCTCCTAGCTCTTTATGCATCACAGCATACAGGGCCTGACCATGTTAATGTCACATAGCCATCACCTAGGATTACACACTCAAAACATGCTTGAACTTCCATGGGAATCCTTAGATTGTGGATCCTGCCACAAGTGTGAGAACGGGAATTCCAAGGTAGAAACAAAACCAGATGAAGGGGGCTTCCCTGGTGGTGCAGTGGTTAAGAATCCGCCTGCCAATGCAGGGGACACGGGTTCGATCCCTGGTCTGGGAAGATACCACATGCCGCACAGCAGCTAAGCCCGTGTGCCACAACTACTGAGCCTGCGCTCTAGAGCCTGCGAGCCACAACTACTGAAGCCCACGTGCTCTAGGGCCGGCGCTCCGCAACAAGACAAGCCAGCAAAATGAGAAGCCCGCGCACCGCAACAAAGAGTAGCCCCCACTCATCACAACTAGAGAAAGCCCGCCCGCAGCAACAAAGACCCAAGGCAGCCAAAAGTAAATTTTAAAAAAAATTTAAAAAAAAACAAAAAACAGATGATGGGATAGCGGAAAGGGCAAAGGTCACCAAACCATGTGAAGAAATGGAGAAAACAAAAAAGCATTTCCGGAACCTACGCAGGGTTGAAAACTGGTGAGGTTTCAAACCTAGAAGTGCTTTGTTGAGACCGTGTGTGTAAATGTGTGTGTGTGTGTGTACATTTTTTTACTGACTTTAAATGTCTTCAGGCAGGGTTTGGGCTGACCTAATGTCACAGGCTTACCATCATCCTGAATAAGGATGGCCCTTTAAATACCAGCAATAGGGACTTCCCTGGTGGTCCAGTGGTTAAGAATCCACCTTCCAATGCAGGGGACGCAGGTTTGATCCATGGTTGGGCAACTAAGATCCCATGTGCGGTGGGGCAACTAAGCCCGCGCACTCTAGAGCCCACACGCCACAACTAGAGAGAAGCCCACATGCCCCAACGAAGATCCTGCGTGCTGCAACTAAGACCTGACACAGCCAAATAAATAAATAAATATTAAAAAAAAAAAAACAGCAATAGAGCAAGGCGGCGGGGGGGGGGGGGGGGGGGGGGGGGGGGGCGGGTGTCCAAAACTGGATATTGATAAATCTGTTTCTGCTCACATAAATTTTCATTTAAAATTTTTATTTTACTTTCCCATGGACTTAACATCCGATATTTACTGAGCTTAACATGACACAGAAACTTTAAAGGCCAACAATCTTTACATATAAATATTTTAAATGCTAAATGCCACACAAGGTTTCGAAAGTTTAATTTTAAATCAATTCTGCCTGAGTTTACCTCTTTAGAAATCCTTTTTCTATCAAATAAAAAGATGCCAAAAAGAAAAAAAAAGGGTTTGGAAAGGAAGTGAATTCAAGAATCAGTTCCATAGTATGATGACCATATTAAATCTGGACCAAATTAAATATAATTTACATGGTTCATTTTGAAATAGAACGTAAGGAATTTCCTGGCGGTCCAGTAGTTAGGACTCTGTGCTTTCACTGCCCAGGGCCGCGGGTTCAATCCCTGGTCGGGGAACTAGGATCCCAGGAGCCGCATGGCATGGCCAGGGAAAAAAAAAAAAAATCAAAGCTGAAATAGAATGTCAATTTTATACGGCCATTTTTTAGGCATATTGTTTTACATTTCTTCAGAAAGGCAAGCAAAGTACCTCCTATGTGCAAATAACAGATTTGATGAAAGTACTACACTTCCCAAAAAAGTAGTTCAAATCATTTTATAAAGGGGGAAATTATTAGCTGAAGTGCTAAGGTTGTGGTGGGCAAACTAATATTTAAAACAGTCATAAAATAAGTCAATACTTACAGATATATAATGTCTGAATACGTAATTGATTTTGCCTGCACTGCTTTTTGATACAAGTTGTCGGTGAAACTTATAAAACTCCTCAGAGCCAATCTCAGAGTAGAAAATAACCACTGAGCTTTCAGGATTAGATGAGGGATATCTGTGATCTCCTTTGAACAATAAAGGTTTTGGTCTGAAAATAAATATTAAAAGCTTAAAATTGTTAACTTAAAAAAGCTTTTAAACATTAAAAACAGTACACAATGAAGCTACAGCAATGATAATTTAAGCAAACATTATAAGCATCTTAAATAGTTTTCAGTTAGTAAGAATACTGAAAACAAAACAGGTATGAGTCTTATTTGTTCATAATTAAAATTAACGAATGTACATTATATAAATACTAACCTTAAAATGTAGACTTTGACTAATAATTGTTACCAATTTCTAGAGCAGGGGGTAAAAAAGCCAGAAAAAGGATACACATCCAGCCCTCATAGTACTAAAACTTTAGTAAATTATTCTACCATATAAATAGAATGTAATTACCTTTTTATCTGAAGACCTAAGTGCAAATAATGCAAAAAAGCAGAGGATACATCTAAGCGTGTAACTTCCCAATTACAGCATCTCCCTCCTCTATCATTTTTACTATTATGATCATCCTACTACTGCATCTAAAATTTAGGTTATCCTCATAAACTTTAAAACTCCCCCCTCAAGAAAACTTCTCTAAGAATGACATCAAGATATTAGCAGATCTTAATGCACAGACTTTATGGCCTACCAATCCTTCTTAAGGAGGTATACCTACACGTACTAAGTGGAAAATGCCCCTTATAAAAATAAACCTACCTACCTGTATAAATTTATAACCACAGAAAAAAGTATAAAAGGATATATGCCAATCCATTAAAAATAATTACCACCTCTCAGAAGAGGAGACATTATCACTCTTTTCTTTATAAAGGTCTGCATTATTGTAACAAATTAAAGAAAGAATTTTTCAAGTCAGCCAATTTTGTTTTCCCCAAGGAAACAGCACTTTACTATGCAGCCAATTTTGAATGTCCATACCTCACCCCAGACAGCTGAATGCTCACTGAGTTTCTGGTTATCACCCTGAGGAAAAAGCACTCATACCATTTGGTGGGCAGAGGACAGGTGCTGAGCAGATAATCTCACTAAAGAAAAATTTCCCCACCTAAAACACCACCTGGCACTTCCGGTAGAGCAGGGCAGTATCAGAGAGAGAGATCGCTGTTATACAATTTCTAACAGCATTGGAGGATGTACAGAGGGGTTACTGCCCTAGGCAGACAGCAAGAGGTACCTATTGTTATTTGTCCACCACAGGAAACCTACATTTAAGCAAAAAAATCAGCCCACTGATTACCAATTTAATATTCAAATTAAGCTTGCAATTATCTTAAATAGTCTCCTTTGTCTGAAACTAATACTATCCTGAGAGATCATTATCACTAATATCATTACTCCAGGCACTGGCTTTAATACACAGAATATTCTTTACTAAGCTGATGACAAAGCCTAGGTAATCTCTCCGATACAGTCATTAGTTACTAAGTAACAATAACAGTAAGTACTCTTATTATCTCTATTTCGAAACAAGATGAGGAAAGAAAGGTTATGTAATTTGCCTAAATTCACAAAACTATTTTAAGTGATGGAGCTGGGATTTAAATCTACTTGGTTCTGGTTCCAGAATTCACATTCTAAACCACTACACCTACAGACTAAAAAACCCGTACGAAAAATCAGACGGCGGACCTGATATAGAAGAAAGCACAATGAATGCATGACGTTTAAATAAAGAAACACACAATCTACCTTTCAGAAGCTGTTAGTAGAAGAGTCTCAAGGGTACCAAAATCACAAGTCCTCTTTCCATGCACTGAAAAAAATGAACTACATCCTTCTGGTGGAGGTTCATCAGCTGCTATCTGTCATTTAAGACACAGACATTTTTAAAAATAATCTCTAACCAAAAACAAGACAAAAACATGAATATTCTAAATAGGTAATAAAATAATAATAAAACAACATTAGTAAAAGCAGAAATTAACATCTACCGAACACCCATTATGTGACAGAAAGAGCTTTACGTTTCACTGCTTTCTTTGTATTATTTCATCTAGTTCCTCCCAATATCATTCCATGAGGTAGGTGTTATTATTATCCCCAAAACAGAACTTTAAAATTCTATCTCAGAAGATATCAAAAGATATCCGGGGGGGACTTCCCTGGTGGCGCAGTGGTTAAGCATCCCCTGCCAATGCGGGGGACACGGGTCTGAGCCCTGGTCTAGGAAGATCCCACATGCCGCAGAGCAACTAAGCCCCTGCGCCACAACTACTGAGCCCGTGCACCTAGAGCCCGTGCTCCGCCACAAGAGAAGCCACCGCAATGAGAAGCCCGTGCACCACAATGAAGGGTAGCCCCCGCTCGCTGCAACTAGAGAAAAGCCTGTGCGCACGCAGCAACGAAGACCCAATGCAGCCAAAAATAAATAATTATTTTTTAAATGTTAAAAAAAAAAAAGATATCCAGGGAACACAGTACCTTGTAGAAAACTAAGCTTACAAATGTCAATTGTAAGTGTCAACGTATAACAATGCAGTCCTAATTAAGTATAATACGCAGATTAATGTGAAGCCCCTCCCTGAAACAGGAAGAATGACGCTGAATCTAAAAAACCAACGGGGCCTAAAAAAAGAGTACAGATGGAAAGGTAAAATTATCCAAGGAGCACACTAAGATATTCAAAGGAAAGGCTGAATGAGATGTGGGGTATGTTTAGAGTGAAATGCACTAACGCCCAGGCACAATGAGATAAGTCCACCTGCAACTTAAACGGGAGGCACACTGAAAAGCATGAGTGTGTAGAGATGGGGAAAGGAAAGGACACACTGACAAGGTCTGGGTACACACTGATGTCATTATGTAACACATTCCTACTGAATGTCCTTTTCTACTGCTGGAATACAAATAATTAAGAACAGATGGGGAGAAATGGAAAGCTTGCTATGAAAAATTAACATGAAAACTTTCCATTACATTTTTCTTCTTTTTTGTAAATTATTACAAAACTTACAAACTTGTGTTTGTAAGAAGAAAGAACAGTACAATAAACCCCTATGTACCCATGACCCAGCTTCAGTAATTATCAATTCATGGCCAATCTCATTTCTTCCACCTTCCTACCACACTCCACTGGATCATTTGGACACAAGCTCCAAATAGCATTTCATTTATAATGTTTCACTATATCTCAATAAAACACAGAAGTGTTTTGTTGGTTTTTTTTTTTTCTGGCCGGCCGCATGGCTTGCAGGATCTCAGTTCCCCAACCAGGGTTTGAATCCAGGCCATGGCAGTGAAAGCCCAGAATCCTAACCACTAGGCCACCTGGGAACTCCCAAAACACAGAGATTTTTTTTAAAAAACATACTACCATTATCACACTTTTTAAAAAAGTAATACAGGGCTTCCCTGGTGGTGCAATGGTTGAGAGTCCGCCTGCCAATGCAGGGGACACGGGTTCATGCCCCGGTCCAGGAAGATTCCACATGCCAAGGAGCGGCTGGGCCTGTGAGACATGGCCGCTGAGCCTGTGCTCCGCAACGGGAGAGGCCACAACAGTGAGAGGCCCACGTACCGCAAAAAAAAAAAAGTAATACAATTCTGTATTGATGGCCACCGGCAGCATAGTTTTTCAATCTTCCCAAGTTCTCCCATAAAAACAAAGCAAAAATGAAAACAAAAACCAGTGGACCACATTTATGACAAAACTAGGTGGAAGGAAATCCCCATGATACAAAACACAAAAATGACCTGTGGTTATCAGAGGCCATAGAAGTAGAGGGAAACTGCAGAGATTTTGATGATCCTGAAAACAAGAAAACCCCAAAACAGCCAAAAGGTTTTCACTGGAAAGTATGGTGGGCCGACGGGTTTTGTTTCACCTAGTACAGGTAAGCACAAGGCAGTCTGACCACTGTGAACTCATAACTCACAGGCTAGGACTCCCTTCCAGGAAAGGGCCCCACCTCTAAGGACAAACTGCTGAGGGCAGAATAAAACTCAAGCAGGACAGAGATAAAAGCCAATAAAAGAAAAAGTCCAAATATAAAAGTGAAAGAGGGGAGCAGAGTCAGGAAATTTCAAAAAGCAAAAGCTACCTTTTTTTTAAAGCCACCCTATTTTAACACAACATAAAATCAACAGAATAGGGAACCATGCTGACCTCCAAAAGTTAAGGAAAACGAATTTCACATCAAATTGAGCAGAAAAAGTCTCAGTGTCAAATCCCATACAAAGCTATTGTAAGAAAAGGGGAGAGGGGAAAAACAGAGTAACACCCTTATTCTTATAGACGAGTGCTGTACAAGAGAAATTTCTGCAATGATAGCAATCTATTGGGAATTCCCTGGTGGTCCAGTGGTTAGGACTCAGCGCTTTCACTGCCGGGGCCCTGGGTTCAATCCCTGGTCGGGGAACTAAGATCCAGCAAGGGCCTTGCTGGGGCCAAAGAAAGAAAAAAAATTAATAGGGCAAACAGTATAAGTTTTTCAACAGAAAAGAAAGGGATAGAGGGAGAACCTATAAATTAAGAGACCACTCACCCCCAAAAAAAATTAATAATTTTTTTAAAACTGGGCAAGATTAAACTCTATTGTTTGGTGATGAACTCTTGGGCAATGAAATGTTTTTTTAAAAAAAAAAAAAACAGCAAATGATTCCAACAGAAGAAAGTGATTCCTTTTGAAGGCCAAAAGTCAGCTGTGATGGGGACACAGCACATCAAGGGCTTCCATGGTGCCTGGCTAAATTCAGTTTCCTGACCGGGGTGAAAATTACAAGAGTGTTCACTTCGTTATAATTCTTTATACTATATATTTCTTGTGAGTCATTTTCTATGCTGTTTTTATTTCAGAATTAAAAAAAAGGTTTTAAAATTAACAATTCTTTTATACCAAACATACAATCAGCATACACACCTTTGATTCTCTTGGTATTTTTTACGAGTTTGTTCAACTCAAAATCCAATAAGGGGTTTCCCTGGTGGCGCAGTGGTTTAGAATCCGCCTGCCAATGCAGGGGACACGGGTTCGAGCCCTGGTCCAGGAGGATCCCACATGCCGCGGAGCAACTGGGCCTGCACAACTGCTGAGCCTATGCTCTAGAGCCTGCAAACCACAACTGCTGAGCCCAAGTGCCACAGCTGCTGAGGCCCACGCACCTAGAGCCCGTGCTCTGCAACAAGAGAAGCCACCCAACGAGAGGACCGCGCACTGCAACGAAGAGTAGCCCCTGCTCACCACAACTGGGGAAGAACCCGCGCGCAGCAACAAAGACCCAACACAGCCAAAAATAAAAATAAATAAATTTTTTTTAAAAATCCAACAAGATCCACACGTTGAATTAAGTTGACACCTTTTAAAATTTATTTATTTATTTATTTCTGGCTGTGTTGGGTCTTCGTTTCTGTGCGAGGGCTTTCTCTAGTTGCGGCAAGCGGGGGCCACTCTTCATTGCAGTGCGTGGGCCTCTCACTGTCGCGGCCTCTCTTGTTGCGGAGCACAGGCTCCAGACGCGCAGGCTCAGTAGTTGTGGCTCACGGGCCCAGTTGCTCCAGAGCATGTGGGATCTTCCCAGACCAGAGCTCGACCCCGTGTTCCCTGCATTGGCAGGCAGATTCTCAACCACTGGGCCACCAGGGAAGCCCCAGTTGACACCTTCTTAAAGTCTCTCTTGACGCTCCTCCTTCCCTCTTTTCTTTTCCTTTTAACTTACTTGTTGACAAAATCAGATTATTTTACTAAAAAGCTTTCCTCATCCTAGCTTTTCCTGACTGTATTCCTGTGATATTGTTTCACATTTCCTATCTGCTGTATTTCCCGTGAACCGCTTTTAGATCTACAGGCTATGATCACACTCAGGGTTAACTGGTTTAGCAAAAACTGTATCGCCTCTCTCTTCACCTGTGCTGTATAAATAAAGTCTGGTAGGCAGTTTTTTGTGTAGATATTTTATTTTTCCTTAAATGAAAATAAGTGCAAATTATATTTTTTATAATATGTTATTTGAAGATTTAACATCATCAATTTTGCTTATTATTTATAAACAAATTGTAAATCCTAGACAATTTCAGGTAGAAAAGGTATAGTTCTGTAATACTATGCCAGGACAACTGCAATACAGCCGATCAAGATATGCAACCACTAAAGAATACTGTCACGTGTAAGCACTGAACTCACCTGCTGGAAGGCTTGAATTGTCGCTGAGTAGGAGTGAAGAGACAGACAAAATTTCAACAGATTCTGCTGTAGTCGCGACAGAAACTGAAATGCAACTTCCAATATTGCATGATAATAGGAATAATCAGTACCTGTCAGGAAGAACATTAACCAAAATAATTCTATATGACTAGAGGTATCCAAATAAGATAGTTCATAAAGTATAAAGCTATGTGTTACAAAAGCATACTGATTGCAAAATGTTACCATTATACTGTCCTGAGCTGCTGTCAAATGCTTAGAATTCCTTGAAGTACACCATGCAATTGGACTTTTCTTCCCTTTGTTCAGACTATTCCCTCTCCCTAGACTGCAATTCTCCCACTTACCTGGATGACTAACTCCTACTTTCTTCCTCAGGAAGAATTCAGCTGTGAGAGCACCTATTCCAGGGAGGCACCGCCTATCCCTACCCCATGCCTCACTCGACCAAGTTCATCTCTTCTTTGCTCCCATAATATTTCTTCGCTTAGCTCTTTCACTTAGCACATCATTTACTCATTTACCTACTTACTAACTGCCCCTCCCAAAGAGCCTTTGGGGCCCCAAAGCCCGAAACTATGACTTGTCTTTGTAACCACAGTGTCTGCATATGTTATCTATTCAAATAACCCAACAAGATGGAGCAGTGTGATGAGGAAGTACAAGATATTAAAGAATACTAATGAAACTGTAGTTTGGGGAGAAGCATTAAAACAATTGGAACACATTATCTGAGGGGAAAAAAAACGCATGTACCAGTATGAAAAAATCCCCAGGATATATTAAACGAAAAGCACAAGGTACAAAACAATGTATATAGTACGCAATTTTTTCTTACTCTTAGAAAGAATAAGAAATAGGAATACATACTTATGTATTTATTGTAAAAAATAAAAAAACACTGAAGACTAAACAAATTAATTTAAATGGCTATAAAAAGCCAAGAGAAACAGGAGGAATAAGATTTTTCTGTGTATAGCCTTTTGTATAGCTTTGACTTTTAAACCACTATTATCTATTCCAAAAAGAAATTTAAGAAAAATATTTCACATTTAAAAAAGCAAAATGGGGCTTCCCTGGTGGCGCAGTCGTTGGGAGTTCGCCTGCCGATGCAGGGGACATGGGTTCGTGCCCCGGTCCAGGAGGATCCCACATGCCGCGGAGCGGCTGGGCCCGTGAGCCATGGCCGCTGAGCCTGCGTGTCCGGAGCCTGTGCTCCGCAACGGGAGAGGCCACAGCGGTGAGAGGCCCGTGTACAGCAAAAAAAGAAGCAAAATGTAAAAGGTTCTATATGGCATTAGCACCTTCTAAGTAGAAAAAGAGATCAGAAAGAAGTATCTTAAAATGTTGCCAGAATGTTAACGGTGACTATCTTTGGGTGGCGGACTATGACCCGTATTTCAAATAAAATGTTTAACGTACTTTTATGGTCACTTCCAAGAATTCATACTCCCCTAATTTTAACCAGGAACACATCAGCATTTATATTGAAGAAATTTCATTTTAAACGTCAGAATTCAAAATTCATTACAAAAGTTACTTTGATAAATTTGTTTTATGAAGTCATAAACTAAAATGATTTTTTGATAACTCAACTCTAGCTGACTCCAAATTATGTAACTAAAGCTTACAAATTATGTAACCAAAGCTTGTTCAAAACTTTTATGCACTTAAATCATGAAAAAAGATTCAGACTTGACTTTTTAAATATGTATTAATTTTTAAATATCATAAAGTTAAAAATCAATTAGTCAAATATTAACAGCAGTCACATAATTTTTACACATTTTCTCTTCAACAAGGACTTACGCCTGTCAATGTAATACTCAAGGTTTTAACTACTCATGTATCAGCATCTTTGACTATTAATGTTCATACTCTATGTAGCTTATATTGAATTGGAAAATGTTTGTGAAAGCTCATCAGAAACTGTAAACAAGTGATACAGTTTACCTTGTCATTAATTTGACACCTTGACACTCCAGTTGTGTGTGGCTGGCATGCATAATGGAAAACATTCTGGATGGCACTAACTTAATGATAACAAACTTAACAGATAATAGATCAGTTGTATAATTAGTTCATAACAAAAGAAAGTGAATCAAATCTGATGGTTATTAAGTAAATGCTAAATGATTTTAAAAGAATTTGACTCCCACAAAATATTCATGTAGCACTTTCAATAAAAGAACACAAAAGAACAAAAACAAGGGGAGAAACAAAAAGAAAAATCAAAGGTAGCTCTTATCACCAAAGTTATAAACTTTTTCAAAAATAATTACTAGTTTGTGTTGACTCTGCTGGCTACCATCACAACTCTAGTCAGTAAAGATAAAAATGTATTCCATTAACTGCCATGCCACACATACTCTGAAAGAGATCAATTTTTCTAATATATTCCCAGACACCGAAGTCAAAGAAGCATTTGCTTCAATTTTACCGTGATGATCTGATGATCCAATATTTTGACTGGCTTCTACAAAATTCCAAAATTTCTCTTGACTGTCTTCTGCTAAAAACTCACTGAGAGAAAAGGGGGAAATATCAGAAATAAAACAACTTAATGAAATCTTCTAATATAAGCTATATTACTAAGGAGAGTAAAAATAGATTTTTAAGTTACCAAATGTCCAAAGCTTGGCTTTTATTTGATAATATATATTATACACGAACATGTATAACATATATTTTCTAATGATAAGCAAGTCTTACTAGCTTATTAGCTATTAATAATTAGCTTAGTAATTTATTCACTTAATAGCTTAATAGGTATCCCTAAAGAAACCTAGAATAATAGAAATGTTGTAACAACAGGGAAGTCCCAATATAAAGAAAGGTTATGAAATCTCATTTGTGAAAATGCTGTCAGTAGTAGAAGCAGAATTAGGAAATTGATAATTCTAGTACTAGTTCTGCTCACTCATTTTCTGAAATACCTTGCAAAGAACAAAAAAATATGTTTTCGCCTAAGTTTCTCCCAAGGAAAACATGAACCCTAGAAAAATTTCTAGGAGACTAAAGGCAGCATGTCGTAATCTTTTTACATCCACAAATCCAAATTTTCAAAATCACCAAATATTAGTTTAAAGTTAGCACTGATTTAATAAAATCAGGTCTTAGAACTTAATGCCATCTTAATTTTTTCCTTGACTTTACACTACTGTACTGACCTAAAATAAAATGGCTATTCTACATTTCCCTGCATTCAAGAGCCTAAAATCCCTTAAAAGAAAATGCATGTACTAATTGAATGATTCATGTAAATCGGTAATCTTCTCCTCCAAGGCATACCAATGTAGTGGTGGTCTTTCCCTGTCTGAAAGCAAACTACAGATCTGGATAGCAGCTTACCTAGCCAAAGGAAGACTTTCCCATTACTTGTCAACACTGGGCTGTACAACTCTCACTCTACTCCACAGCTAGACACAGAAATATGGCAACATAAGAAACATTTCCTGGTAATGCACAGCTTCTCTAAAAATAGGTTTCTGAAAATACCCATCATCATAATGTATTAAATTATTTAGTGCCCCCTTGAGTGTGGCATTTTCTAGGCTTTCGAGTAACTGACATAGACATCATACCAACCTTATAACAGCTTATAGTCTAAGAAAACAGGTAGTAAAACAGATAGATTATGATATGCAAGTAAATGCTTTGTATTCTTTGTAAGAATACAAAGTGAATCTTAGCTTAGATTCCTACAGAGGCCATATGCACATAAATATATACTTTTCATATAATTACAGGAAAACTTCTTTAACGTACATTCTTTTTCACCCCACTGCATAAATAAGTCTTACAACGTCTAAGTGTCAAACAGCCTTAAGAAAATTAATTACCAGATCCACTGAAGTAATCCACGGAAGACAGGAACAATACAAGGTATTATTAAAAGGAACGCTGCCATTTGTTTATAGTATGCTTAAGTTTGTTTGCTTTTTGTTTTAAATTGTTTTTTAGCTTCTGATACCTGAGTAAAATATCGATAAAACTTCCACTGAGTAAAATATTGATAGTTTTCCAGATGACATTATACGATGTCTGGGATTTGCTTTAAAATATTCTAGCGGGAGAAGGTAGGAGGGTGGTGGTGGTGACGGTTATTGGACTTGAGTTGACAATCACTAAAACCGGGTGACAGGTAGAGGGAGAGCACATTATATATATATATATATACCATTCTCTCCACTTATAAACTTGTTAACTTTCTTAAGGGCACAGAGTTAGTAAATCAAAAATCTGGAATTTACATTCCAATCTCAATCACGCAAATCTATCATGCTGCATTCCCAGGCCATTATAATATCTCAATAAACGATTGTATAAGCACTCAATAAATGATTGTTTCAACTTTAATAATAAACTTTACTTACACAATATTTCTTTTAGTAACTACAGCTGCTCAAAACATACTCAGGGCTCTACTTCAATTAAATATATATCACTTCATGGACAACCAGAAAGCTACAAACCCTTCATTAGCATCAGGTCCAACTTAAAAATACACACAAGGGACTTCCCTGGTGGCGCAGTGGTTAAGAATCCACCTGCCGATGCAGGGGACAAGGGTTCGATCCCTAGTCTGGGAAGATCCCACATGTCGCAGAGCAACTAAGCCCATGTGCCACAACTACTGAGCCTGTGCTCTACAGCCCACAAGCCACAACTACGGAGCCCGCGAGCCACAACTACTGAGCCCACAAGCCACAACTACTGAAGCCCGTGCGCCTAGAGCCCGTGCTCCGCAACAAGAGAAGCCACCCCAATAAGCAGCCCGCGCACCGCAATGAAGAGTAGCCCCCGCTCGCCACAACTAGAGAAAGTCCACGTGCAACAACAAAGACCCAACACAGCCAAAAGTCAAATAAATAAATAAATTTATAAAAAATTTTAAAAATAAAAATACACACAAGAATAGTTTTAGTCCCTAAGGGCCAGAAGCAAAAAAGACAAAATGTCTGTATTAGCTACATGCCTCGATGTGTGGAAAAAGATTCTGGCCCTTCACCCTCCCCCCAATGGACAGTGCTGTGACCCACCATCAATGTCTGCCATGGACCCAGGAGGGAAGGAGAGTGGCCTCAGCTAGCTCTGGAGGTGAATATAGAGTAGTTTCAAAAAAGCACAGCAGTGTTTTTGAGTTGCCTACACGTCCCATTTCCTTGGCAAACTGTTCGCAAATAGCCACAGAAGAGAAGTAAAAATAATGAACCAAAATGGCAAATGGCCAGGATATCATGAAAAGGCGCTATGTTTGTTATGGGTAAGTTGCAGCGAAGGAAACAGTTTACAGTACTCACTTCACAGAGATCAAAGAAACTGAAAAAAAACTGATCAACTAAGGCTGACAATTTTAGCATACTTTCTCAAAAGTCCATAAGTATATGCCATAAGACTCTTCTAAGACAATAGACAAACACCAAGAAATTTGTTAGTCTAAGTGAGAGTAATGGGATGTAATCCAGTGAAGAATGTTAAGCAGAATATCGTAAAACATCCGTTACGGTTAGTTGCACAAAATTATTTAGAAAGTGATAGTAAATCTCAATGACTTAGGTTGACACCAGATAAATCATCCAAAATAAGATTAGCAGAAAGGAAGAAAAAATGTTCAGCTACAAGAGTCCTGGCTCAGGCAGTCCAGGACCTCACATGACCTTCAGACACTTCACTGTTACAACCACCAAGATCCAACAAAGCGCGGACATTTGAGGGGCTCGACCTATTTATCAAATTAGTTATTGTGACATCACTATGAAATACATGCAGTGGAGTTTGGGGGTTTCTGGGGGTGAGACGGGGTTGTTGGAGTTTTGCGGGGGGAGGGGGTTTGCCATTTTATTGCTGAGGAAAGGGAGGCACAGACAAGTGATGGGAGAAAGTCTGTTCAGCAGAAAGTCGGGGAGGCTCCTCAGCAGGTCAAGACGGGCTCCTACGCGTCCCACGTTCCCACTGGCCTCTCCTCAATCCTGTACCAGAGGAGGCTTTGCCTTAGAAGGCACAACTATCCGTATACACTACCAACACAACAGACTCTTCATTCACATCTTCCTAGGGATCAAGGGGAAGATGTCAGAAGATAAAATTAGACCACAAAGTTAACTGATATAACACAACAGTTCAAATTTCCAGCTATATCAAATTCTGAAAGTTACCAAATGCTCATGGCTCACCTACCTAAATGTATGCTTTGGAAAGATTCTCTACAGGTCCTAGCTATATGTTATTTGAGATACAATAAAAATAAGTTTCCCTCTACAAACAAAAAACTGACTAAAAGAGAGGTATCTGGTTATATTTATATTACAAACACTAAATAAAACGTACACTTGGGTTAAAATCTCCCAAGAAATCATTGACTATATTGCATTTTATCAATTTTAAGACACTGTCAATTCTTTTTTCCAAGTTTGGGAGATCTTTTTTTTTGGCCGCACTACATGGCATGCGGGATCTTAGTTCCCTGACTAGGGATCAAACCAGCACCCCCTGCGTCGAAGGCACAGAGTCTTAACCACTGGATTGCCAGGGAAGTCCCTGGGAGATCTTCTTTATTGAGAAACTGAGATGTATGTTTTCTTTTTTTCCTAAAAACATATGTGTGGTTTCTACGATCCATCTACTAACTCCTTCTTAGGGTTCACTTGAGCTGTTGTCAAGTTTCCTTCAACTTTTATTTTCTTCTGTACTCCCCAGACCAGGGAATCTCTTCTAGCTTGAGAGATAACAGTGGGAAGCCTGATGTGATTTACTGCATATTTGCTATGCTCTAAATCCCTTCAAGGCCTAGGCCTTTGAAACTCATTTTCTGCACCAAGACCCTAGGAACAAAGCGGGATAGAAATGGCTATGTAGGGGATCAGGCAGACAGGCACGAATCATCTTCTAGAGTTTCCTGTAGCCCCAGATGGTACAGTCCCAGCAGAGGAGCACTAAGGTAGAGATGGGGTAGGAGACTGGGGTCCAGTATGTTTCAGGAATAGCAGGATGAAATGCTGCCCAAAGACACTGTCAATTTTAAGACATATCATTGTTTTATGAAACACTGAGTGAAAGATGCCACCCATTTTAAGATAACATTGATTTGATTAAATGCATCCTGATTTTGGAGATGCTACAATCGGATAAAATGTGGCCACTTTCTTAGCTTCCCCCTGCACTCTCTTATGTTGGGGTCTCCTTCCAAGTTCTTGGGAGGGTCATGTCCTCTTCCCCCACCTTGCCAAGCTCTCTTCTCTTCCTTTTATTAAACACCTCTTAACACCTTCTTCAAATAAATAGAAAATTTCTTTTAAGTAGAACTCTCTCTTCCTTTAGTACCACATTTACACTTTTCCTGGACGATAACATAATAATTTAACCAATTCAATATATTTGTCTAAAGAAATCCCTAAAGATCTCTATCATCAATTCAGTCCTAGCCTGCTGACAGATAGAGTCTGTGTCCTAACAGCCTGTGAACAGCGCACAAGCACAGTGCACACTGAAAGAAGCTCTTACTAAATGCATGTGATGAGAACCTCACGCCCTAAAAACCTCCTGAATATTCACTAGCAGAGCCTACATTTTCACTCAAACACGTGAAAGAAAAAAAATGTCTTCTTACCTGGTTTCTAACAACAACGGAGTGGAAAACCATTTTGTTGTAAGAGAGGTTGTAATGGCTTTTGAATCTGCCTTTGCTGAGGAAAACAGCCATAGTCCAGCGAGTACAGTCAGAAGGCCCATTTTACGGCAAACCCCTAAAAAGGGAAAAAAAAAAAAAGTTTCGCTACAAGGCAATGTTTAAACCTGAATCTTAATAATTAGAGATAAAAAATAACATGACTATCACAGAAATAAAAATGCTTCCGAAATATAACAGCACCTACTATCTAGATAGTTCAGCAGACCTTTAGACACAACTAAAGGTGTGTCGTTCATTACACTCTCTCCTACAAAGGCTGCACTTCATCTCCCGGGTGCCTATACCATACAGAGATATAAAAGTCAGCTGGTGGCCCAGCAGGTTTCACACAATCATACTTTATGAAGCAGGAGAGTAAATAAAGCTTAGACAGGTGAAAACACAAATGAAAGGTGTTGCAGGTTGAACTGTATTCCCCCAAAAAGACAGAGTGAAGTCCTACCCCACCCCAGTACCTCAGAATGTGAACTTGTTTGGAAATATGGTCTTTACAGAGGTAATCATGTTAAAATGAGGGCATCAGGGTAGGCCCTGGTCCAATGACTGGTGTTATTAAAAGAAAGGGGCGGGGCGGGGGGTGGGAATGTGGGCAGAGAGACAGGCATGCAGAGGGAAGACTACATGAAGAGACACAGGGAGAATGCCCAGTAAAAACGGGGGCAGACACTGGAATTACACTGCAAGCCACGAACACCCAGGGCTACCAGACGCTGGAAGAGGGAAAGAAAGATCCTCCTCTACAGATTTCAGAAGGAACGTGGTCCTGTGACACCTTAATTTAGAACTTCTAGCCTCCCAAAATTCGTGAGACAATAAAGTGCTGCTCTAAGCCACCCAGTTTGTGGTACTTTGTTATGGCAGCCTTAGGAAGCTAATAGGGTGGGTCGCGAATGTAAAATCAAATACAGGTTCTGGAATGAGGAAATGTAAGAACTCAACAGATCCCCATCTATAAAATAAGAAAGTTGGGGTCACTGGTGAATCAGCAGGGCCACAGAATGCAGGCCTCCTAAATCCCCAGCAGCAGCCTCAGCAAGCATGCCGAGATCCTTGGGGTCCACATCATTTCACAAAAGGTCTCCGGCTGCAGGCTTCTTTGATCTGTGTTTTCATCCCTGGAAGTCTGCCTAACACAACCTAATCAGACTTCCACTGTGATATAAAAAGTCAGCATCCAAGTTCCACCCATTTGAATGGGAACCCAAAGGGGACAAGAATATGTGGGAAACACTAAACCAAACTTGTGCTTCTGAATGTTAAGGTCTGGTAAAGCTCACCCCAATTCCTCGACGCCAGTTATAATACACACTGTTGCGGAGAGACAGCCCACATACTGGAGCAACCAGTCAGCATCTTCCTTTTACAAAAAGCTTTATCATTTGTGCCAACATCTTGCTTCATATGACACACAATATCTCTAAAGAACAATGGTCCGAAGAGAAATGAATTCTACCAAATAGAAAAGTTGCTTTTAAAAGAGTCTGAAGTTCAGGCACTGCCAGCTTCTTTGGAAACAAAAAAAAAATTAATATGAACATCCTATTTATAAATAAACATTAAAAAAAATCAACATCGATAAAGACTAGGACTAAGCAAACTAGACCGCTGACAATGAAACCTGCTGGCCCTGATTCCTGGCTTGGGGGCGGGGGAGGAGAAGTCCAAGCCGAGGCAGGCCCCTCTGGGAATGTAGCAAAAGTTACTGACATTTCCCGCAGAGGAGGAAGCAAGGACCCAAACTTTTACATACAATTTCAGCCCACTCAACTCTCTCCGACACTCTAGCCTCAGAAACCTGTGCCTCATGATAGAACAAACACGGGTTAGCAGGACGAGAAAGCCTTTAGAGTCAGGCACCTGTGATCAACTCCTGAGTTTGCTACTCACCGGCAGTTTCACCCCAGGCACCTCACCTGATAACTCCCTCTCCCTTAGTCTCCCACTCTCTCAAGTAGGAATAACAGTACCTGCCGCAACATGCGCCACGAGCGAATTGAGAAGGCAACGTGAAAGTCACTCTGTAAAGTGTCAAGTACTACAGTGGGGAGGGGACAGGGAGGGACCGAAGGCCCCAGGAAACACCCGCACTTACAGAGCAATTACTCCGGGCGAATCACTCTGGACAGCGCCACTGCCAAGCACTCTGCAAACTCGTTACCCAGCCCTTTCACACAAGGCCCCAGGAGACTGCAGCTCCCGAGGGGGGCAGCCTCGTCCCCTTTGTCCACCAGAGCCAACAGCGCAGGGCCTGGCAAACAGCAGGTAGTCCATAAATACGCTGCATGATGCGTGAAACACTATCATCCCTACTTGAAAAATAAGAAAATGGCGGCTCGGAGAGGCTAAGTAACTTGCCGGACGAATAAATCGCAATGTTTGGAACCCACATCTGCCTGTTTTCAAAAGTTCCACAATACCATGCTCTCTGCCCTGGTCCTCTGGCTTTAAGAAGGGGTAAGAATTCATACTGTGCAGACCCAGAATGAGCAAAGGACTTTATTACAAGACCCAAGGCAAGTCCAAAGATTTTCTAGGGGCAGAGTCCTTGGGACCCAGGTGGCTGAGAGAGGTACAGCTTCAACTTGAAACCAAGGGTGTGAGCCTGAAGTTGGGAGCAAACCAAACCAAGCCACCAGCCTGAACAGATCCATACTTGGGCTGGCTCTGGGGACTGAATGCGAGCTCCTCAAGCACAGGGAGTTTTGTCGGTCAGTCACATGCCTAGCATAATGCCTGGAACACAGGAGGCACTCAAAATAAAATAAACACAGACTTTGTTCATCAAAGGATGAATGAAAGCCACTGGAAGAAAGGGATGTGGCACCAAGAGTAAAGGCGCTACAAAAAGCCTAAGACTTAAGATGGGTGAAAATGAAAACTCTACGTACCATGACTCACCCAGAGATCCCCCTGCCCTGCTTTAAGGAGACAGAGTTTCTGGGGCACAGTACAGCATCAGTAGAGATGGGAAAAAGAGGAAAGCTACACACTAAAGAAGAGCTTTCCCAGACCCCACATCCTTGATACCACAGGTAACACCAGAGGAAAAGGTTGTCCAGAGAAGTAGAAATAAGAACGTCACTGAGTGGCCTTTTGTTTGAGGATGGCTTCATTCTACGAGATCCCTTATCACTCTGACCCTCTGACCTTAAAAGCTGTGAAATAACAGCTGTCAGAATCTGCAGCGTGGCACTGCATGACTATAGGCATCACGCTTCCAGCATGATGGATAAATTAAAAACAGTCTTTAAAAGGTTCTACGCCCAAAAGATTCATCTAGTAAGATCTAGTGTGCGGCCCGGTTTCTTTAGTTTAAAGACACTATCTCTTGCTCATTTATCAAAAATATTAATCAAAATTATATTATGGCAAATGTTTTTCACTTTTGGAAAACAGAAGAGGCATAAAATTATAAATCATCATCAACTTTTTCTTTTTCCATTTTTAAACTGAAGAAAATAGCTTACAAACTCAAAAAAACCTTGCAGGGTGCAAGTTAATAAGTAGCCATCCGAGTTTCAACATATATGATAACAGCAAGGAAAAATACCAGGAAGTACTCTTCTTGAGAAATAAATTTACTTCTGAAAAATTTAAACTTAATATACACTTATACCTGTTAGCAAAACCCATTTGCTGTGAACCACATACATGCAATTTCAGGTTAAAATTAGATACTATACATGTAATATGAAAATGATCGCAAGTAACTGGAGAAAAAGTCTAATGGTATTTTCTCCATAGTTCAATTTATTCTCCTCAAGTTAAATATGCACTGTGAAGATGCCCTACTACTGTATAAAGCAACGTTTATTTCCTTCAATAAAGATGAGTTTCAGCTAAGTTTAACAAAAGGAAGTCAAATGGAAAGGCTACAATCAACCCAAACTTTGTGTTGTTGTCATATAGCTATTTAAAATGTCTTCAAACATCACACAGTAAAGTTGGCTGGCCAAGTACACGATGAATCAATGTTTCCAATACAGTGTAACACAGTAAGGCATAAGACCCCAGGACTTTGAATGAACAAAATATGCTAGTTCTCAAATCGGGCAAGAAATGCAAAACGATCTAGAGATTCTGGCCAAGGAACACGAAGAGCTCCCACCCATAACCGATTGGCGATGTACGCAGATCTTTCTCTTCTGGCAGGTCCCACACTAAAAGTGAAACCGGATCATCCAATTTTCAGCCACCAGATCCTCGTATTAAATGAAAACGGAACCAATATTCATCACCCGAATTCATTGTAGGGAAAAAAGAAATCTATAAAAAGATCCATTCGTTCTCCAACCGGAGTCCTGCAAACTGCTGGTTCTCAGCCTACTTGGGGTCAGGCTTGGACGAAATTCACGTTAGGGCACTTCCCCCACCTCCGTCTGCACTTGGGCACACGGGTCTCGAAGCTCTTCAATGAAGGTTCAAAACGGCTAAACAGAGCCCGCGACCACCCTCGCAGAGACGGTATGTGCCCAGAGGACACCGAGGGACAACTCGGGGGACTCGCAAAGAAGGGGAGGGCTGGGATACAGGAGGGGAAACTGAGTCAGGGAAGAAACGGAAGCTCAAGGTGACCGGGACACAAGGTGGCCTCGCTCCCCAGACCCTCTCTCCCCCCGCGAGAACTCCCCACGCCCCCCCTCAGGGGTACCTGTCACCGGCCGCGCAGCGGCAGCACACGCGCCGCCCGCAGACCCTTTCCAGTCCATGCCGGGGCCGCGCTTCGTCCACGACTGCACCTGCGACAACGCCGGGGCGGGGCGGCGCAGCGGCGGGGCGGCAGCAGCTGCGCCAGTGAGCGGCCTACACGCGCCTTTCCCGTGGCTCCTCTCGCAAGCCGGCCTTGCAAAGATAGAGCTCTGCCGCCACCCGCCCTTTACTTCCGCTTCCTACTGGCTAGAGACGGAGGACTTCCGGCTACCGAGTCGCAGCCGGAGCCGCCCAGAGCGTCTCTCGGCCGCCATCTTACATCCGATGAGGCCCCGCCTGCCTCCTTGCTCTTTGCAGTTCAGTGTGGTTAGGGAGGCGTCGGTCTTCGAGGTCGTGGGGTCTCGTAAAGGGGGACAGCTGAGACCCAGAAACTTCTTTACATAGAAAGTGTAAAATTTTAACTGACTTTTGATTATATGACACAAACAGTCCTTCGCTTGAGAATGGCAGAGCAAGGACTAAAAACACTTGCCTTAATCTGATAGCTATATGTCTCTACTGTGCTTAAGAACTTCTGTAGCTGACTACTGGGCTTTCTGTTCCTTGCCGGACTAAAAGGAGTTCAAATAATTTTAAGGAATGGAAATGACTTTTAAAATTTATTTCTTGAGGGAGATTTTGTGTTAGTAGATTTCTGTTGTGTGTTTTTAAAATCACTTCAGGTGATGCTTCCATAAAAAAGGAATTGTTTAATTCACTGAATTACAGTTAGTTTTTTGCCCTCTGTTTTAACTTGGTCTTCTACTATTGATGCATGAATAACACCAATATTTGCTTAGTTATAGCATACAATCAAGTGACAGCGCAGAACTTCTAGGAAAGTTGGGTTTCTCTTTTTCTAAAATTTTCTCAGAAAATTCAGGGCTATTTTGTTTGACTTAAACGCAGATTTTTTTTATTGTTTTAACTTTTTATTTTGAAATAATTACAGAATCACAGGAAGTTGCAAACAGAGTACAGTGAGATCCCATGTACCTGGTTCTCCCAATAGTTACATCTCAAATAAGTATATTACAGTCTCAAAACCAGAAAATTGACATTGGTACAATATGTTTGTATAGTTTTGTCATTTTATCACTTGTGTAGTTTTGTGGAACCACCACCAAAATCAAGAACTATTCCAGCACCACAAATATTTCCAGTGGGTCAGGGGGAAGGAAGGACAAGTAGGTGGAGCACAGAGAATTTTTAGGGCTGTGAAACTATTCTTTATGATATTCTAGTAATGGATACATGTAGTTATACACTTGTCAAACCCACAGAATGTACACCAGGAACCCTAATGTAAACTATGGACTTTGAGTGGTAAGGACGTACCAATGTAGGTTCATCAATTGTAGCAAATGTACCACTGTGGATGCTAATAGCAGAAGCGGCTGGGCATGTGTGGCGTTGGGGGTATATGAGAACTCTCTGCACTTTCTGCTCATTTTGCTATGGCTCTAAAACTGCTCCAAAGTCCAAACAATGAAGTCTTTTTAAAAGTGAAAATCATAAATGTTAAAGGTGGAAGGAATATAAGAAATAACCTAATCCTCTATTCTCATTGAAAAAATGAGTAAAAGTAAGACTCAAACTTTCAAAAATAATTGATAGACTTTATATTTTTAGTAGTTTTATATATATATTTTAATTTTATAGGAGTATAGTTGATTTACAATGTTGTGTTAGTTTCAGGTGTACAACACAGTGATTCAGTTATACATATACATATATTTATTCCTTTTTATATTCTTTTCTCATATAGGTTATCACAGAATATTGATCAGAGTTCCCTGTGTTATACAGTAGGTCCCTGTTGGTTATCTATCTTATATATAGTAGTGGGTGTATGTTCATCCCAAGCTCCTTTAGCACAGTTTTAATTTTACAGAATAATTGAGCAGATAGTACATACAGTTCCATATAACCATCCCACCCCAACACCTAACAAACACCCAATACCAGTTTCCCCTAATATTAACATCTAGCACTAGTGTGGTACATTAGGGTTACGTATATATAATGGAATATATGGAATAATTTTCAAACGGAATAATTTCCAAGCCACATATCTGAAAAAGGACTTGAATCTAAAATATATAGAGGACTCTCAAAACTCAATATTGTGGAAATAATACTGATACATTATTATTAACTAAGGTCTATAGTTTACATCACAGTTCACTCTTAGCATTGTACAGTTTTATGGGTTTTCACAAATGCATACATAATTATCATTACAGCTTCATGCAGGATAGTTTCACCCCTCTAATAATCCCCTGTGCTTCACCTATTCACCTCTCCCCTGAAATCCTGGCAACCACTGATCTTACCACCATCTGCTATAGACTGAATGTTTCTGTCACATCCCTAAATTCATATGTTGAATCCTCCAATGTGATAATATTTGGAGGTGGAGCCTTTGGAAGGTGCTAGATCATGACGGTGGAGCCCTCATGAATGGGGTTAGTGCCCTTATAGAAAACCCCAGAGAGCTCCCTTGCCTTTCTCCCATCTGAGGACGCAAAGGGAAGTTCTTGCCTGTGGTCCACTTTGTCCATTAAAGTCTTTAGCATATTACACAAAGTTACTTTAAAATTCTATTCTGATATTTCCAAAATCTCAGCCATATTTGAGTCTGATCTGATGCTTTATCTCTTCAGATTATATTTTTTCTTGAATTTCAGGATGGCTCTAATTTTTGCTTGAAACCCAGACATGATGTACTGGGTAAAAGGAACTGAGGTAAATAGACCATAGTATGAAGTTTTATGTTTTTTTGGCTAGGAGTTAGGCTGTGTTTACAGTTTGCTGTAGCTGTATATGTCAGAGTCCTAAATTTCTTCCACTGTCCTTGTTTTTCTCTCCTCTTCTGTATTGGGTTTCCCTAGAAGCTGCTTCTTAAATAGAGTCTGCACATTGTAGTCCTTTCAGCTGTAATCCACCTTATTATACAGGAGCCCTGTTGATATGATGGTGAGGTTGATGAGAGGGAAAGCTCTGCAACCCTGTGATTAGCTCTCAGCTTTTAGGAGGCCTGTGCCCCTAGGCTGTAACCTTCATAAGTGCTATTCCCATTTGTATGAGATAGGGTAGCCAGAGGGGGCTGGAGTTGGGTAATTTCTTCCCCTCCAAGTCAGAAAAAGCTATGGTAATGGCTTTTTCCTTGCTGGGTAGGACGTTTTTCTGGAGAATTCTCTGGGCTCGTTTCAAAATGATTACTTTTCCCCTCCCCCAGGCCAAGCATGAAGGGATTTTTCTAGGGTACCCACTGTGAGAACCTGGTAAGTCTCCTGAGGCAAACCCCACAAAAGTGTGGGAGCCCTCTCACCTTACTCTGGGTCCTCAGGAATATTTAACTCTCAAATTAGTCTAGACTCAGCCTCTAGAAATTCACCCAAATTGCCTGTTCAGTGTTCCTCCCAGTTACTAGTTGCAGCTGCTCCTACTGCAGGTAAGCTGCTCTGTATTCTCTGTGTCTGTCCATCTCTCCAGTTTTGGGGGTGGCAGTTTGTCCTCTGACTTAATTCTCTCTTGATTTTCAGCTCATTCCGTTTTTTCTTGTTGGGAGGACAGGAAAGATGACTCCCAAACACTACTCATAGAGCAGAAACCAGAAGTCCCAGACAGACCGCTTGCAAGGAGTTGGTGACAGAACCCAGGTCTCTAGATCAGTGCTGTCTGATAGAAATAAAATGTGAACCACATATGTGGTTTAAAATTTTCTAGTAACCACATTAAAAAAGTACAAAGGGGCTTCCCTGGTGGCGCAGTTGTTGAGAGTCCGCCTGCCGATGTAGGGGACATGGGTTCGTGCCCCGGTCCGGGAGGATCCCACATGCCGCGGGGCGGCTGGGCCCGTGAGCCACGGCCGCTGAGTCAGCGCGTCCGGAGCCTGTGCTCCGCAACGGGAGAGGCCACAGCAGTGAGAGGCCCGCGTACCGCAAAAAACAAACAAACAAAAAAAAAGTACAAAGACACAGGGAACTATATTCAACATCCTGTGATAAAGCATAATGGAAAAGAATATAATAAAGAATATATATATGTATAATGAGTCACTTCACTGTACAGCAGAAACATTTACAACATTGTAAACCAGCTATACTTACATTTAAAAGATGTAAGTACAAAGAAATAGGTGAGATTAATTTTAATAACATATTTTATTTAACCCCATATATCTACTACATTATCATTTAAATGTGTAGTTATTTTAAGAGTTATTAAGATATTTTACTATTTCTTGTACTGTGTTTGAAATCTAGCATGCATTTTGCATTTCCAGCATATCTCAATTCAGTCGTTTTTTTTAAATATTTATTTAGTTATTTGGCTGCGCCGGGTCTTAGTGCGGCACACGAGATCTAGTTCCCTGACCAGGGACCGAGCCCGGGCCCCCTGCATGGGGAGCACAGAGTCTTAACCACTGGACCACCAGGGAAGTCCCTCAATCCAGTCATCTTAATTGCTCAAGAGCCACAGACTCTGCTACACCGCATCAGTCACCATAAAAAATCAATAGCAAGAGTAAACTGAGCACATCCTTACCGGGACTGTTCCTTGAACACAGGGCACACCGCTCCGCTTATCCCCCCTGCCTGGATTGCCTTCTTCCCTTTTCTCCACAAGGTTTGCTCATACTCTTCACTTAGGTCACTGTCAACATCACCTCTTCAGAGGGACTTTCCTGACTACCCCACATAAAATCCATCCCCCAAACTGTTACCCTCTCTCTCCTTCACCTACTTTATTTTTTCCATTCTGTATTTGTTTATAGTCTGCTATCCCCTATTAGATGTCACCCCATGAGGAAAGGGACATTACTTAGTTCCATGCTATGTCCTCAGCCCCAGGACAGTGCTCATGCAACATCCAATGATGAGTTCCAGCCACATCACCCGCCTTGGTCCGTGAGGACATACTCAATGGAGGAGATGTTCTGCCCCTGCTGTTATTCTCACCCAGTCAGCTTGTGGGCAAAGGACCTGCCTTGAGATCAGTGAGTCCCCTGGAGCTGCTTAAGAGACATAGCATAGAATCCTCCAGGTTTTAAGCTCTGTTTGTCATTCAGAAAACTAAATTGTACTGTTGGCTCTGTGTGCTTTTTCTCTTAACAGGGGGTTCAGGGGACCCAATGGGAGAGTTATGTCCTGCAGGGGTGCTGGCCCTACAGTCAGACCCTGACCCTTATAAGCCAGCCAGATAAATTATCATTTAAATGTGTAGTTATTTTTTAAGTTATTAAGATATTTTTCTATTTTCTGTACTGTTTGAAATCTAGTATGCATTTTGCATTTACAGAGTCGCCTTACTAGAGTGCCCAATGAAGAAAAGAAATTGCCTGGCAAAAGAAATTACCCAAAGGGGGCTTCTCTGGTGGCGCAGTGGTTGAGAGTCCGCCTGCCGATGCAGGGGACACGGGTTCGTGCCCCGGTCCAGGAAGATCCCACATGCCGCAGAGCGGCTGGGCCCGTGAGCCATGGCCACTTGAGCCTGCATGTCCGGAGCCTGTGCTCCGCGATGGGAGAGGCCACAACGGTGAGAGGCCCGCGTACCGAAAAAAAAAAAAAAATGCAGCCAAATAAAATAGAGGGAAAGGGGCAGAGGCGGAAAGAATACACAGATGGAGGTTCCAAGGGAAAGAGCAGGCAACACCTAAAACCTCTCCACCCCTGTGGACAGGAGCACTGGCTTGACTGGTTTGCGAGTCAGTGATGTGAGAGCAATGAGTTTCACATATTCCACAAGTTATACTTTCTCCCCTGAACAAGAAGCCCTAATTCCACAGACCAACTAGCCATGGACCCCTTAGGCCTTATAAGCCTGACCTTTAGGCTCCTCATGGCTCGGGGATGGGCCAGCTGTACCATTTCTCAGGCGTCTCTACATGGAGGTTAGCTAATGTATTACAATGAGTGTATAATGAGGCTTGAGTTCTACTGGAAGTCGAATCTTCTGCCATCTTGGACCTAGTTGGTTCTAACCAGTTTTTGTCCTATCCTCAATGGCTGTGTCATTCTTTTATAGGTTGTGCCCTGCCCTCTTCCTTCCTATCTCAGTTGAATGCTACCCAAACTGAGGAGACACTACTGATTCCCTGGGAGACTGCCTGCCCTTGGTCCATCTTGGCCAAACCACCTCTTTCATGTGGACACGTGTACAAGAGTTAGACTCAGAGGTCATCACTTGATGTTTTATCAGATGGCAACTGGAGACATAATTCCCAACTATCACCCCCTAAAACTTTCTCGTTTGGAATGGAGGGGTGGTTTCCAAGTCTTGATTTTCTCTAAGCACTTCTATACCCCAGGATTCTTTGTTTAATAAGGTGTTCACATCACAATAATTTCTTACTGTTCTTTTAATGTAGATTCTGTTTAATATGGGTTCATCCTCTCATTCCTGGGCTGCTTTCAATTATATTCTTAAAGAAACTTGAATAATCACCTCTTGGTGACTATAATTTAGATATTAATTCTGCTAAAATAAAGTAAAACATACCTTTTTTAGGCTATTTTTTTAAGATTGCTTCAGGAGATTGTGGGGAGGTTTGAAGATGACCTCCAAAGATTCTTGCCTCCTAGTATTCACAACCTTGGATGGTCCTGCAATATTGTAATTTATGATAAATATATAGGGACTTCCCTGGTGGCCCAATGGGTAAGACTCCGTGCTCTCAATGCAGGGGGCCTGGGTTCAATCCCTGGTCAGGGAACTAGATCCTACATTTCATGCTGCAACTAAGAACTGGCACAGCCTATATAAATAAATAAATATTTTTTTAAAAAAAAGAAAGAGAAGAAATATATGTATTTGGTCATTCAGATGACCAAAATATATCTCTCATATATATTTGGTCATCATCTGCAGTTCCTGGCTCACAGCTCCAAAATGCTTCGAATTTCCTGAGTGATGAGAGCTTAAAGATGTCTCTTAGGTTACATTAATGAGATGACTTTTGAAAAGCACCTAAAAGTGAGGGCTGGTTGCCAGAACCAACCGTATGATTAGAAGGTTGGAACTTTCAGTCCCCCCACACACACCTCCAAGGAGGTGAGAGAGGCTGGAGGTTGAATCAATTACCAGTGGCTAATGATTTAATCAATTATGCCTATATAATGAAGCCTACAGAAAACCCAAAAGGGAGGGGTTTGGAGAGTTTCCATGTTGGTGAATACATGGAGATTTGGGGGAAATGGCGCTCTCTGAGAGGGCATGGAAGCTCCGTGTCCCTTCCCATATACCTTGCCCTATGCATCTCTTCCATCTGGCCCTTCATGAGTTATATCCTTTTATAATAAAAAGGTAATCTAGTAAATAAAATGTTTCTCTGAATTCTATGAGCTGTTCTAGCAAATTAATTGAACCCAAATAGGAGGTCAGGGGAACTTTTGATATATAGCCAATAGTCTTGCAACTGGCATCTGAAGTCCAGGGTAGGGGTTATGGGAACCTCCAATCTGTAGTCCATCTGTCAGTACCACTGGTAACAACCTGGTTGTGTGATTAGTGTTTGAAGAGGGGGTGGGGAGTCAGTCTTGTAAGACTGAACCCTTAACCTGTAGGATCTGACACTATCTCCATGTAGAATTGAGTTGAATTCTAGGACACCCAGCTACTATCTGAGAATTGCTTCCTGTTGTGTAGCAAATCACTCCCCACCACGAACTGGAATTGGGATCTGGACAATTTTAGGTCCCCTCCCACAGTGAACATGGATGACCTAGGTAACCAACAGATTATTGTGGAAATTATGGAGTATGTCTTTCGAGATTAAGTCATAAAAGACATTGGTACTTCCCTCTTGCTCTCTCTTGCATCACTCGCTCTGGAATAAGCCAACTGCTGTGTTGGTGTTGAGACTCAAGCAGCCCCAGGGACAGGTCTACGTGAGCAGGAGGTGAGCCCCCAGCTAACTGCCGGTATCAACTTTCTGGCCATGTATGTGAGTTGTCTTGGAGTTGGATGTTCCCACTGTGGCTGCAATCTCTGCCCATAATCTTAATTGCACCTAGTGAAAGACACCAAGGTAGAACCACTCAGTTAAGCCAATCGCTGGTCCCAACTCATAGGAACTATGTGAGATAATGGTTCTTGTTTTTTTTAATTATTTTTTTTTTATTTTTTTTTTTGGTTCTTGTTTTTTAATGCCACTATGTTTTGGTATAATTTGTTACATATCTCAAAGCCACAAAGCAGTGTGGCCCTGTGCCAGTGCACACAGAATGGCCTGGGGCACATCAGCCCAGGCAGAACTGAAGTTGGATGGGCAAGGGGTACCCATGCTGGGAGCACAGGCAGCAGCTGTAAATTGTATCCTCATTACTCTGACCAGATATAGAGTTTTGCTAGGGAGTAGTCCATGCTTGTTTCATGCAGTTTCTGAGGAATCCCTGCTCCATGTCGTATCCTGAGGCATGTAGCTCAATGATGCCTCGAAAAGAAACCCTGTATTCACTGGGAATCATTGTTTTCTCAATATTGTGTCTTTGTAAACAGTCTTGAAGGAAAAAAAAAGTCCAACACCCCAGATTGTTTGAACTTGAGATGAGGCTTATCCATAGCAGCTCCATGTTAATGATAAATCTAGAACAGTGTTTAGACTGCAACAAACAGTAACATATTTCATATTGTGACATAATGTTCATAAACATATCTATAAAACTGAAAAATAGTTTATGAGACTATACTTTATACATTTGATCATGTAAAAACATTACAAAGTTGATATCAAATATTATTCTATTCATATGTATATATAATGCAGGAAAAAATAAACAATACAAAAACAAAAAATTGGAAGGACTTTGTTCAATGCCTGTTCCTGAGTGTATTTCAACCCAGAACACTCAAGGACAAAGCTGTTATGCACATATCTGGTTGAGACTTATGTGAACGTTCATAATAAAAACTCAGTGGTAAGTCTCATACTTGCTAACTATAGATAAAATTCTCCTACATTTCACAGATGTGAATTGTGTTATGTTAAAATTAAACGCTACATAATACAAAAGAAAACAATCAAACTAAAAAAGAAAAAAACAAAAGCAAAAAAGAAAGGAAAGAAGAAATACAAAATCAACTGGAAAACATGATTTAAAATGGCAATGAAAGGACTTCCCTGGTGGTGCAGTGGTTAAGAATCTGCTTGCCAATGCAGGGGACATGGGTTCAATCCCTGGTCTGGGAAGATCCTACAAGCTGTGGAGCAACTAAGCCCACGAGCCACAACTACTGAGCCCGTGTCCTGCAACTACTGAAGCCCGTGTGCCTAGAGCCCCTGTTCCACAACAAGAGAAGCCACCACAATGAGAAGCCTATGTACCACAACAAAGAGTAGGCCCCGCTCACAGCAACTAGAGAAAGCCCACATGCAGCAACAAAGAACCAATGCAGCCAAAAATAAATAAATAAATAAATTTATTTTTTTAAATGGCAATGAATACATATCTATCAATAATTACCTTAAATGTCAATAGACTAAATGCTCTGATCAAGAGAAATAGAGTGGCAAACTGGATAATAAAAGAGCCTACAATATGCAGCTGATAAGAGACCCACTTCAGGGCAAAGGACACACATATATTGAAAGTGAGGGAATGGAAAAAGATATTTTGCGCAAACAGAGGTAACAAGAAAGCATGGTGGTAATACTCACATCAGACAAAAGAGACTTTAAAACAAAGTCCATAAGGAAAGATAAAGAAGGATACTATATAATGATAAAAGGATCAATACAAGAAGTGGATACTACACTCATTAAAATATATGTACCCAGTATAGGAACACCTTAATACATAAAACAAATACTAACAAATATAAAGGGAGAACTTGATGGGAATACAATAATAGTAGGAGACTGTAACACCCCACTGACATCAATAGACAGATCTTCCAGATAGAAATTGAATAAGGCAAGAGAGATCCTAGATGACACAATAGAAGAGTTAGACTTCATTGATATTTTCAGGACATTACATCCAAAAAAAAAAAAATCCAAGAAACAGATTACACATTCTTTTCAAGTGCACATGGAACATTCTCTAGGATAGACCACACTCTAGGACACAAGAGAAGCCTCAACAAATTTAAGAGGATAGAAATTATTTCAAGCATCTCTTCTGACCACAACAGCATGAAACTAGAAATCAGCCACAGAAAGAGAAATGAGAAAAAAATGATTACATGGAGATCAAACAACACGGTACTAAAAAACCAATGGATTAATGATTAAATCAAAGAGAATAATTAAAACTACGTTGAGACAACTGACAATGAAAACACAACCATACAAAATCTATGGGATGCAACAAAAGCAGTCCTTAGAGGGAAGTTCATAGCAATACAGGCCTTCCTCAAAAAAACAAGAAAAATCTCAAACAACCTAACCTACCTCTTTAAAAATTAGAAAAAGAAGAGCGAACAAAACCTAAAGTCAGCAGAAGGAAAGAAATAATAAATATCAGAGAGGAAATAAGTAAAATAGAGATAAAAACAATAGAAAAAAATCAATAAAATCAAGAGCTGGTTTTTTGAAACAATAAACAAAGTCAACAAACTTCTGGCCAGGCTCACCAGGAAGAAAAGGGAGCAGACCCAAGTAAACAAAATAAGATATGATAGAAGAGAGATAACAATGGATACTGCAGAAATACAAAAATCCATAAGAGAATACTATGAACAATTATATGTCAACAAATTGGACAATCTAAAGGAAATGCACAACTTTCTAGAAACATACAGCCTGCCAAGAAGAAATAGATAAGTCAAGAAGAAATAGATAATTTGAACAGACCAATCACTAGAAGTGAAATAGAATCTATAATTAAAAAACAACAGAAGGGCTTCCCTGGTGGCGCAGTGGTTGGGAGTCCGCCTGCTGATGCAGGGTACATGGGTTCGTGCCACGGTCCAGGAGGATCCCACATGCCGCGGAGCGGCTGGGCCCATGAGCCATGGCCGCTGAGCCTGCGCGTCTGGAGCCTGTGCTCCGCAACGGGAGAAGCCACAACAGTGAGAGGCCTGCGTACTGCAGGGAAAAAAAAAAAAAAAAACAGAAAACAAAAAAAACTCCCTGCAAACAAAAGTTCAGGACCAGATAGCTTCACTTGGGAATTCCACCAAACATACAAAGAACTTATCCTGACCCTTCTCAAACTCTTCCAAAAGACTGAAGGGAAGAGAACAGTTCCAAAGACATTCTATGGGACTTCCCTGGTGGACCGGTGGTTAAGACTTAGTACTCCCAATGCAGGGGGCCCAGGTTCAATCCCTGGTCAAAGAACTAGATCCCACATGCTGCAACTGAGAGCCCACATGCCGCAACTAGAAGATCCCGCTTGCTGCAACTAAGACCTGGTGCAGCCAAATAAATAAATAAATTTTTTTAAAGAATAAATTAACCAAAGACATTCTATGAAGCTACCATCACACTAATAACAAAACCAGACAAAGACACTACCAAAAAAGAAAATTACAGGCTAATATCATTGATGAACACATATGCAAAAATTCTGAAAAAAATATTAGCAAACCAAATCCAACAGCACGTAAAAATGATCATACAGAGAATTCCCTGGTAGTCCAGTGGTTAGGACTCCACACTTTCACTGTGGAGGGCCCAGGTTCAACCCCAGTCAGGGAACTAAGATCTCACAAGACACATGGCATGGCAAAAAAAAGAAAAAAAAAGATCATACACCACGATCAAGTTGGATTCATCCCAGGGTCACAAGGATGGTTTAACACACGCAAATCAATTAATGTGATATACCACATCAACAAAAGAAAAGACAAAAACCACATGAGCAGAAAAAACATAGATAAAATTCATTCATGATTAAAAACTCTTTCCAAAATGGGCATAGAGAGAACATGTCTCTATATAATAAAATCTATTTATGAAAAACCCACAGCCAACATAATACTCAATGGTAAAAAGCTGAAAGCCTTCCTGCTAAAATCTGGAAGGATGCCCACCCTCACCACACCTATTCAACATAGTATTGGAAGTCCTAGCCACAGCAATCAGACAAGAAAAAGAAATAAAAAGTATCCAGATTGGAAGGAAAGAGGTAAAATTGTCATTATAGGCAGATGACATGACACTATGTATAGAAATCCCTGAAGACTCCACACAAAAGCTACTAGAACTTATAAATGAATTCAGTAAGGTAGCAGAATACAACGTTAACATACAGAAATCTGTTGCATTCCTTCACACTGGCAAAAAAAAAATCAGAAAGGGAAAGTTTTTTTAAAAATCCCTTATAAAATCACATCCAAAAAATGTATTTAGGAATAAAGCTCACCAAGGAGATGAAAGACTTATATGCTGAGAACTGTAAAACATTGATAAAGGAAATTGAAGATGATTCAAAGCAATGGAGAGATATCCCATGCTCTTGGATTGGAAGAATTAATACTGTTAAAATGACCATACTACCCAAAACAATCTACAAACAATCTATCAAATTGCCTATGAGATTTTTCACAGAATTAGAACATATAATGCTAAAATTTATATGAAACCATAAACAAGCCAGAAGTACCAAATCAATCCTGAGGAAAAAAAACAATCCTGAGGAAAAAAAACAAAGCTGGAGGCATAACCCTCCTAGACTTCATACAATACTACAAAGCTACAGTAATCAAAACAGCATGGTATTGGCACAAAAACAGACATATGGATCAATGGAACAGAACAGAGAGCCCAGAAATAAACCCATATACTTTTGTTCAATTAACTTTCAACAAAGGAGGCAAGAATATACAATGGAGAAAAGGCAGTTTCCTCAGAAAGTGGTGTTGGGAAAGCTGGACATGCACATGTAAATTGATGAAGTTAGAATACACCCTCACACCATATGCAAAAATAAACTCAAAATGGCATAAAGACTTAAATATAAGACATGACACCATAAAACTTCTAAAAGAGAACATAAGCAGAACATTCTCTGACATAAATCATAGCAATGTTTTCTTAGGTTTCCCAAGGCAATAGAAAGAAAAGCAAAAATAAACAAATGGGATGTAATCAAACTTATAAGCTTTTGCACAGCAAAGGAAACCATAAACAAAACAAAAAGACAACCTAAGACTGGGAGGAAATATTTGCAAATGATGTGACAAACAAGGCCTATTTTCCAAATTAAACAAACTACACATACAACTCAGCAACAAAAAAACAAACGACCCAATCAAAAAATGAGCAGAAGACCTAAATAGGTATTTCTCCAAAGAAGACATACAGACAATAGGCACATGAAAAGATGCACAACATTGCGAATTATTAGAGAAATGCAAGTCAAAACCACAATGATGTATCACCTCAATCCAGTCAGAATGGCCATCATTTAAAAAGTCTACAAATAATAAATGCTGGAGAGAGTGTGGAGAAAAGGGGACCTTCCTACACTGTGGGTGGGAATGTAAATTGGTGCAGCCACTATGGAAAACAGTATGGAGGTTCCTCAAAAAACTAAAAATAGAACTGCCATATGATCCAGCAATCCCACTCTGGGTCATATATCCAGACAAATCTATAATTCAAAAAGATACATGCACCCCTACATTCATAGCAGCACTATTTACAATAGCCAAGACATGGAAGCAACCTAAATGTCCAGTGACAGATGAATGGATAAAGAAGATGTGGTATATACTTATATACAATGGAATATTACTCAAGCCATAAAAAAGAAGGAAATAATGCCATTTGCGGCAACATGGATGGACCTAGATTTTATCATACTAAATAAAGTAAGTCAGACAGAGAAAGGCAAGTATCATATGATATCGCTTATATGTGGAATTTAAAACTAGATACAAATGAACTTATTTACAAAACAAAAACAGACTCAGGGACATAGAAAACAAACATGGTTACCGAAGAGGAAGGCGGGGGAGGGATAAGGAAAGTTTGGGATTAGCAGATACAAACTATTTTATATAACATAGATAAACAACAAGGTCCTACTGTATAGCTCAGGGAACTATATTCAATATCTTGTAATAAACCATAATAGATAAGAATATGAAATAGAATATATATATGCATCAGTATAACTGAATCACTTTGCTGTACACCAGAAACTAACACAACATTGTAAATCAACTATACGTTAATAAATTAAATAAAATAACATATTTAAAAATTAGGGGCTTCCCTGGTGGTGCAATGGTTAAGAATCCGCCTGCCAATGCAGGGGACACGGGTTCGAGCCCTGCTCTGGGAAGATCCCACATGCTGCAGAGCAACTAAACCCGTGCACCACGACTTCTGAGCCTGCGTTCTAGAGCCCGTGAGCCACAACTACTGAGCGCAGGCACCGCGACTACTGAAGCCTGCACGTTCTAGGGCCCAAGTGCCACAACTACTGAATCCCATGTACCTTGAGCCCGTGCTCTGCGACAAGAGAAGACACCACAATGGGAAGCCCGCACACCGCAACGAAGAGTAGCCCCCACTTGCTGCAACTAGAGAAAGCCCACGCGCAGCAACGAAGACCCAATGCAGCCAAAAATAAATTTTTTAAAAGTTTTAATTAAATGCTATAAATCCACCCCCTGCCTCTTGGTAATGGTCAAACTGATCATTTACCAGTGAATCAAATGTCACCTATAGACAAAAGCTTGAGACACCAATAGTAGCAAATGCACATCCCTTGTACCATCTCACTCACAAAGTTGTCAAAACTGGCATTAGCATTTGTCACAATGGGTGTAGTTTCGGAGTAAGAAACTGTGAAATGCAGTGTGACATTTTCTGTTCTTTTTTTTTTTTTTTACTTGTCACAGCCCACAGATTTTTGGGTAGCTGGTCCACAGATTTGAAAACACTGGCTTAGAAGCTTTAACCTTTTAAATAGATACAGTATATGGCTCCCTGCCTGTATTAGCTTTCTATTGCTGCTCTTACAAACTACAACAAAATTAATGACTTATAGCTACACACTTGTATTTTCTTACAGTTCTATAGGTCGGGAATATGACATGGATCTCGCCGGGCTGCATTGCCCTCTGGAGGCTCTAGGGAAGGACCCACTTCCTTGCTCATTCAGGCTGTCACAGAATTCAGTTCCCTGGGGTTGTTTGACTGAGGTCCCCATTTCCTTGCTGACTGTCATCTGGGGCTACCTTTAGCTCCTAGAGGCCTCTCTCTGGTCCATGCACATAGCTCCCTGCAGCTCAGAGCCAGTAACAGGACACTGAACACTTCTCTTCTGTTCTTGCATCTCTCCCACTGCAAGCCAGAAAGGGTCTCCTCTTCTAAAGACTCGTGTGATTAGATTGTGCCCACTTAGGTAATCTCCCCATCTCAACCTCCATATCCTTAGTCATATCAGTGAAGTTGCTTTTGCCATGTCAGGTACCATTTATAGATTCCAGGGATTAGAACACAGAAAACCTTGAGACTCTTATTCTGCCAACCATGCTAACACATAGGTCCATGCTTACATACGTACATTTTATTGATAACAAAGCTTAGGATTGTCAAATGAAATTATTTCTTTATCATACTTGAGTATGTTGAAGACGCAGTGTTTGGGGGAGCTTTGTAAGCTTCCATCTGGTGCTTTCTCTGTAGACTTCAAAGTGCCATTTGCTATTCCAGATGGTGTTTTAACATTTATACATAAAGCTGGGTACACACAATAGCACACAGAAGTCACGTTTAGGTGTAAACTCAGAAGAATACTAAAGATAAAAAAGAGGCAAATCTCAGCCAGTCTTTACTTGTAATTTGTTAGATGTGAAAAGGAAAACCTGAATTTTTCAGGTTTTCCTTAAAGAATCCTGAATGGGACAGTTGGTTCTTTACCCAGTATCCAAAGAATCTTCCTTTAGGCTGCAAACCATCTTGTGTCAGCTGTGGTGGTACCTACTATATACTTTCTAGTGTCCATGGCTCAAGACTCCAGAATCTTGAGATCAAACTAGTCACTGGCCAGTTGTTGTGAGGTAGATTAAGTTTGGCATTCACATAGTCTCTGGTCTCTGTGACCACCACTGACTTCCAGCAGCCATACCTCTGGTTCCTACTCCAAAGCCCTCGTGTCACAGAATGCCCCACATATTTCCTTGATGTAAGAGGGATGGTATATCTAGCAAACGTTCTTTCATTCATTCAGTTAATTAATACTCACTCTGTGCCAGAAATAATCCTTGGCCCTCAAGGAGCCCAGGCTATGGGGAGAGAGACAAAGACACAGATGATTATAAAACAGGTGAAAGGCAAAGACAAAGGCCATTTTAGGCCATGGTTGTGTGCAGACGAAGGGCACTAAGCCAGCAAAGAGAATCAGGGAAGGCTGCCTGTAAGCTGTTAACAAGTTTGATTACTTCTCTCTTTTATATGATAATGCTTTTCATTATTAAAAAAATATAACCCATTGGACAAAGAAAATTTGGGAAACTCACGTGTAGAAAAATTAACCTATACCTCTATCTTCCAAACATGTCTTCATTTTAAAATTTCCATCTATTTCCTTCTATTATTTTTTCTATTCGTAGAAATAGAGAAAGAGAGATTTGGGAAATTTTATTTTATTATATAAACTTTCACATGCAAGCAGTATTTTCGAAACTTTGAAAATTTAGGGACATCCCTGGTGGTCCAGTGATTAAGACTCTGCACTTCCACTGTAGGGGATGCGGGTTCAATCCCTGGCTGGGGAACTAAGACCCCGCATGCTGCACAACGCGGCCAAAAAAAAAAAAAAAAAGGAAAGAAAGAAAATTTAGCTGATCACTACCACATAGATTTGAAAATCCACTTGACGTTACCGTTTTACACAAATTCCTGGTGTAATTTAATTTTCAAATATTTGGGGATTTTCCACATATTTTTGTTATTACTTGGTAATTTAATTCTGTTATGGTCAGAAAACATGCTTTCTATAATTTCAAATTATTAAAATTAATTGTAATGTGTTTGACAGATAAGAATATGGTCCATCACAGTGAATGTTCTGTGTGTACTTGAAAAGAATAATTCTGCTCATGTTGGATGAAATGCTCTAAAATGTCAATTAAGTCAATTTGGTTGATAGTGTTATTCAACTCTTCTTTAATCTTACTTATTTTCTGGCTTATTTTCCTTTCTTTGTTATCCAAAAGGTAACATATTTTAGATATTCTTTTGCACTTTACTTTTTTTAACTTATATCCTGGAAATTATCTACATGTTCATGGAAAACTTCTTCTCAAATTTTTTTCTTTTTATTGTTATAATTTAAATATGAACAGTTGTTTGTGTTTTAACAAACACATTCAGTTGTGTAATGACGACTACAATCATGATGTAGAAAAATTCCATCACCTCCCAAAATTCTCCCATGCCCCTTTGTAATCAAACTTTTCCCACCATCCCAGGCCCTGGCAACTACTTGTCTGTCTCTATCCCTGTAATTTTGCCAATTCCAGAATATCATAGAAATGAAATCACTGTGTAGCCTTTCGAATCTGGCTTCTTTCACTTAGCATAATCTGTGTAAGATTCATATATGTTGAATGAAACAGTAGTTCAGGGACTTCCCTGGTGGTCCAGTGGGTAAGACTCTGCACTTCCAATGCAGGGGGCCCGCTTTCGATCCCTGGTCGGGGAAATAGATCCCGCATGCACGCTGCAACTAAGAAGTCTGCATGTCGCATCTGGAAAAATAAAAAAAAGATCCCACATGCTGCAACTAAGACATGGCACAGCCTAAATAAATAAATATTTTTTAAAAAAGAAAGAAAGAAAGAAACAGTAGTTCATTCCTTTTTGTTACTGAGTAGTATTCCATTGAATGGCTGTACCACAATTTTTTAGCCATTCACCAGTCTTTGAACATTTGTGTTGCTTGGTAATTATGAATAGAGCTACTATAAGCATTCATATATGCATTTAATGTGAGCACTTTTTTCATTTCTTTTGGGTAAGGCAGAGTAACACTTGCTGGATAATAATGTAAATGTAAAATTAACTCTATAAAAAATTGACAAGCTGTTTTCCAGAGTGACACAAGATTTAAAAGCATTCACTTTCTATAATTAGGAAGATCCTGAAAGTAAGTACCTCTTTATGTTTGACACCCTCACTTTGCCTCACTTGCCTCACCTAGCCCCAGCCCTGTCTCTAATACATATAGGACTATTCAGGTTATCTGTTTCTTCTTGTGTGAACATTGGTAACTTGTGTCTTTCAAAGAATTTGTCTATTTCATCTAAGGAATTAGGAAACTTTTTCTATAAGTGACCAGATAGTAAGTATTCATAGGCTTTTTAGGTCACATATATTCTTTGTCACATCTTTTCTCTTTCTCCTTCTCCTCCTCCTTTTTTTTTTTCTTTTGCAAGCTTTTAAAAGTATAAAAACCATTCTAGGCTCATGAGCTCATTGGACCCAAGAGCCATAATCTGCTCCTGGTCTAAGTTATCAAATTTAGGAGCATAAAATTCATAATATCCTTGCTTCTCCTTTTTTTTTTTTTTTTTTTGGTCATGCCATATGGCTGTGGGATCTTAATTCTCGAACCAGGGGTTGAACCCGGGCCATGGCAGTGAAAACACCAAGTCCTAACCATTGGACCACCAGGGACCTCCCCGTTTGTTTCTCCTTTTAATAACTGTAGAATCTGTAAAGATATTTCCTTTCTTATTTCTGGCATTGGTAATTTGTGTAGTCTTTTTCTTAATCAGTCTAATTAGAGATTTATTTATTTTAATTGCTCTTCTCAAAGAACCAGTGTTGCTTTCTTTGGCCTTTTCTTATTTATTTTCTCTTTTCATTTTCAATGAAATTTGCTCTTTATTTCCTTCTTTCTGCATGATTTGGGTTTAATTTCCTTCTCTTTTTCTAGTTTATTAAGGAGAAAACCTAGATCATTGATGTGAGACTTTCTTCTTAAAGCTGTAAATTTCCCTCTAACTACTCAGCTGTGCTCCACAAATTTTTATTTTGTATTTTTATTTTCACTAGATTCAAAATGTTTTCTATATTCCCTGCTTCCTCTTTGACTCATGGATTATTTATAAATGTGTTGTTTAATTCCTAAAATTTTAGGGATTTTCCAAAACTCTTTCTGTTTCTCTCTAATTGTGGTTTGCAAACATGATTTATGTAATTTCAATTATTTCAAATTTGCTAAATTTTGCATTATGGTGCAGAATTTGATCTAGTGTGGTGAATGTTCGATGTGCAATTGAAAAGAATGTGTGTTCGGCTCTTGTTGGATGGAGTATTCTATACATGTCAATTAACTCAGCTTGGTTTGTGGTGCCATTCAAGTCTTCTATATTCTTACTGATTTTCTGTCTACTTTTTCTAGCAATGACTGAAACAGAAGTGTTGAAGTTTCCAATTATAATTGTGTTTTTGTCTATTCCCTGTTTTTAGTTTTTTCACTATTTAATACATGTCTTTTAAAGCCCTTTATGGCAATATATATTTACCATTGTTATGTCTTCTTGGTGAATTGACCACTTTATCATAATGGAATGGCTCTATCTTTGTTAATATTCTTTGCCCTGGAGTATATTTTTTGACTGTAATATGCCCAATACAGCTGGGTATTTTTAGTTCTTAATATTTGCACTTATATCTTTTACTTTTAACCTATCTACTTTGCCTTTATCTTTAAGATGGGTTTCCCTCTTTAAAGTGGCCAAAAAATAAGTCTTAAGAAATTTAAGAAGTCTGAAATAATATCAACCATTTTTCTAACCACAGTGGTATAAAACTAGAAACAAATTACAAGAAGAAAAATGGAAATTCATAAATATGTGGAGATTAAGCAACATGCTACTGAGCAACCAATAAGTCAAAGAAGAAACCAAAACATAATTTTTTTTAAACTTGAGACAAATAAAAATGAAAATACAACATACCAAAACTTACAGGATGCAGCAAAAGCCCTTCTAAGAGGAAGGTTCATAGCAATAAATGCCTACATTAAGAAACAAGAAAGATCTCAAATAAGCAACCTAACTTTATACCTCAAAGAATTAGAAGAAAAGAATAAGCAAAGCACAAAACTAGTTGAAGGAAGGAAATAACAAAGATCAGGGTGGAAATAAATATGATAGAGACTAAAAAGACAATAGAAAAGATCAATGAAACCAAGACCTGGTTCTTAAAAATATAAGCAAAATAGACAAAACTTTAGTTAGACTCACCAAGAAAAAAAGGAGAGGACTGAAATAAATAAAATTAGAAATAAAAGAGGGGAATTCCCTGGTGGTCCAGTGGTTAGGACTCGGCGCTTTCACTGCTGGGGTCCTGGGTTCAGTCCCTGGTTGGGGAACTAAGATCCTGCAAGCTGGGGGGAAAAAAAAACACTTACAAAGGATCATAAGAAACTGTTATGAACAAATATACATCAACAAACTGGACAACCTAGAAGAAAAGGATAAATTCCTAGAAATATAAAACCTACCAAGAATGAATCATGAAGAAATAGAAAATCTGAACAGACAAATTTCTAATAAGAAGATTGAAAGAGTAACCATACCTCGAATAAACAAAAGTCCAGGACCAGATGGCTTCATTGGTAAATTCCACCAAACATTTAAAGAAGAGTAAATACCAATCCTTTTACAGCTCTTCCAAAAAATAGAAGAGGAAGGAACACTTCCAAATTCATCTTAAAAGGCCAGCATTACTCTGATACCAAAAGCAGACAAAAACACTACAAGAAAAGAAAACTACAGGTCAATATCCCTGGTGAACATAGATGAAAAAAATCCTCAACAAAATATTAGCAAATCGAATTTGACAATACATTAAAAGGATCATACACCATGACCAAATGGGATTTATCCCTCGAATGTAAGGATTGGCTGTCAACATCTGCAAATCAATGTGATACACCACATTAACAAAATGAAGGATAAAAAATATATAATAATCCCAATAAATACAGAAAAAGCATTTGACAAAATTCAACATCCATTTATGATAAAAATAAAAAGCTCTCCAGAAAGTGGGCATAGAGGGAATGTACCTAAACATAATAAAGGCCATATGTGACAAACCCACAACCTACATCATACTCACAATGAACATCTGAAAGTTTCTCTTTTCTCCTAAGATCAGGAAAAAGATGAGAATGACCACTCTTGTCACTTTTATTCAAGGTAATATCTGAAGTTGTAGCATGAGCAATTAGGCAAGATAAAGAAATAAACATCATTCAAATCAGAAAGGAAGAAATAAAAAGTATTTACAGATGACATAATATTATATATAGGAAACTGTGAAGACTCCACCAAAAAACTGTTAGAATAAACGAAATCAGTAAAGTTGCAGGGTATGAGATCAATATACAAAAACCAGTTACATTTCTATACACTAACAATAAACAATAACAAAAAAAAAGAGAAATTAAGAAAACAATATCGTTTACAACTGCATCAAAAAGAATAAAATAACTAGGAATAAATTTAGCCAAAGAGGTGAAAGACATACTCTGAAAACTATACTACATTCATGAAAGAAATTGAAGACACAAATAAATGGAAAGATATTCTGTGCTCATGGATTAAAATTAATATTGTTAAAACGTCCATACTATCCAAAACAATCTGCAGATTCATTTGAATGTCTATCAAAATTCCAATGGCATTTTTTACAGAAATAGAACAAGCAATCCTAAAATTTGTATGGAACCACAAAAGACCCCAAATAGCCAAAATGATCTTCAGAAAGAAGTTCAAAGCAGGAGGTATCACACTTCCTCCTTTCAAACTATACCACAAATCTACAAAAATCAAAACAGTATGGTATTGGCACAAAAACGGACATATAAATCAATGGAACAGGATAGAAAGCCCAGAAATAAATTCACATATTTATGGTCAATTAATCTATGACAAAGGAGGCAAGAATATACAATAGAGAAAAGACAGTCTCTTCAGCAAGTGGCTCTGGGAAAGCTGGACAGCTACATGTAAAAAAATGAAATTAGAACATTTTCTAACACCATATACAAAAAAAAATAAACTCAGAATAGTTTAGAGACCTAAATACAAGACCAAAAACCATAAAATTCCTAGAAGAGAACATAAGTGTAACACTCTTTGAGATAAACGTAGCAGTATTTTTTTGGCTCTGTCTCCTAAGGCAAAGGAAACAAAAGCAAAAATAAATAAATGAGACCTAATTAAACTTAAAAGATTTTGCACAGCAAAGGAAACCATGGACAAAACGAACAGACAACCTACCAAATGAGAGAAAATATTTGCAAATGAAATGACTGATATCAGGTTAATATCCAAAATATATAAACAGCTCATACAATTCAATATCAAAGAAACAAACAACCTGGTTAAAAAATGGACAGAAGACCTGAATAGACATTTTTCCAAAGAAAACATATAAATGGCCAACAAGCACATGAAAAAATGTGCTTAACATTGCTAATCATCAGAGAAATGCAAATCAAAACCACAATGAGATATCACCTCACATCTGTCAGAATAACTAACTATCATCAAAAAGACCACAGATAACAAATGTTGGTGGGGGTGTGGAGAAAAGGGAACCTTTGAATACTGTTGGTGAGAACCTAAATGGGTGCAGCCACACTGTGGAAAACCAGTATGGAGGTTCCTCATAAAACTAAAAATAGAACTACAGTATGATCCAGCAATTTAACTCCTGGGTATACATCTGAAAAAAACACAAAAACACTAATTTGAAAAGATGCATGCACCCCAATGTTCATGGCAGCATTATTTACAGTTGCCAAGATATGGAAGCAACCTAAGTGACTATCGATAGCTGAATGGATAAAGAAGATATGATGTGTACATACAATGGAACATTACTCAGCCATAAAAAGAATGAAATTTTGCCATTTGAAACAATGTGGATGGACCTGGAGGGTAATACCCTTACTGAAATAAGTCAGACAGAGAAATACAAATACTCTATGTTATCACTTATATGTGGAATCTAAAAAATAAAACAACCTAATGAATATAACAAAACAGAGACAGACTCACAGATACAGAAAACAAACTAGTGGTTACAAGTAAGGAGGGGCAAGATAGGAGTAAGGGATAAAGAGGTACAAATTACTATGTATAAAATAAATAAGCTACAAGGATATAGTGTACAGCACAAAAAATATAGTGAATATTTTATAATAACTATAAATGAAGTATAATCTTTAAAAACTGTGAATCATTATGTTGTATGCCTGAAATTTACGTAATATTGTAAATCAATTATACCTCAACAAAAAAGGAAAAAGAAAGAAAGAAAGATTTCAAAAAAGGCAATCTATGGAATGGGAGAAAATATTTGCAAACCATAAATCTGATAAGGGGTTAATATCTAAAATATATACAGAACTCATACAATATAATAGCAAAAAAAATCTGATTTACAAAGATGATTTAAAGAAATGGAGAGATATACCACACTCTTGGATTGGAATAATTAATATTTGTTAAAGTGGCCATACTGGAGACACAAAAGACCCCAAATAGCCAAAGCAGTCTTGAGGGAAAAAAACGGAGCTGGAGGAATCAGACTCCCTGACTTCAGACTATACTTCAAAGCTACAGTAATCAAGACAATATGGTACTGGCACAAAAAATATGTATAGATCAATGGAACAGGATAGAAAGCCCAGAGATAAACCCACACCCCTGTGGTCAACTAATCTATGACAAAGGAGGCAAGGATATACAATGGAGAAAAGACAGTCTCTTCAATAAGTGGTGCTGGGAAAACTGGACAGCTACATGTAAAAGAATAATATTAGAACATTCCTTAACGCCATACACAAAAATAAACTCAAAATGGATTACAGACCTAAATGTAAGACTGGACACTATAAAACATTTAGAGGAAAACATAGGAAGAACACTCTTTGACATAAATCACAGCAAGATCTTTTTTGATCCACCTCCTAGAATAATGGAAATAAAAACAAAAATAAACAAATGGGACCTAATGAAACTTAAAAGCTTTTGTAAAGCAAAGGAACCATAAACAAGACAAAAAGACAACCCTCAGGATGGGAGAAAATATTTGCAAACAAATCAACAGACAAAGGATTAATCTCCAAAATATATAAACAGCTCAGGCAGCTCAATATTAAAAAAACAAACAACCCAATCCAAAAATGGGCAGAAAACCTAAATAGACATTTCTTCAAAGAAGACATACAGATGGCCATGAGGCACATGAAAAGCTGCTCAACATCACTAATTATTACAGAAATGCAAATCAAAACTACAGTGAGGTATTACCTCACACCAGTTACAATGGGCATCAGCAGAAAATCTACAAACAACAAATGCTGGAGAGGGTGTGGAGAGAAGGGAACCCTCTTGCACTGTTGGTGTGAATGTAAATTGATACAGCCACTATGGAGAACAGTATGGAGGTTCCTTAAAAAACTACAAATAAAATTACCATATGACCCAGCAATCCCAGTACTAGCCATATACCCAGAGAAAACCATAATTCAAAAAGACACATGCACCCCAATGTTCATTGCAGCACTATTTACAATAGTCAGGTCATGGAAGCAGCCTAAATGCCCATCAACAGACAAATGGATTAAGAAGATGTGGTACATATATACAATGGAATATTACTCAGCCATAAAAAGGAACAAAATTGGGTCATTTGTAGTGACGTGGACGGATCTAGAGACTGTCATACAGAGTGAAATAAGTCAGAAAGAGAAAAACAAATATCGTATATTAATGCATATATGTGGAACCTAGAAAAATGGAACAGATGAACCAGTTTGCAGGGTAGAAATAGAGACACAGATGTAGAGAACAAATGTATGGACACCAAGGGGGGAAAGGGACAGGGGTGTGTGTGATGAATTGGGAAATTGGGATTGACATATATACACTAATATGTATTAAATGGATAACCAATAAGAACCTGCTGTATAAAAAAATAAATTAAATTAAATTTTTAAAAAATAGCCATACTACCCAAAGAAATCTACAGATTTAATGTGATCCCTATCTAATTACCCATGACATTTTTCACAGAACTAGAACAAATAATGCTAAAATTTATGTGGAATAAAAGACCCAGCATTGCCAAAACAATCCTGAGCAAAAAAAACAAAGCTGGAGGCATAACCCTCCCAGACAAAACTGCAAAGCTACAATAAATAAAATAATGTGGTACTGGCACAAAAAGAGACATATGGATCAATTCAGCAGAATAGAGAACCCAGAAGTAAACCCACACACCTATGGTCAACTAACTTTTGACAAAGGAGGCAAGAATATACAATGGAGAAAAGACAGTCTCTTCAGCAAGTGGTGCTGGGAAATCTGGACAGCCACATGTAAATCAATGAAGTTAGAACATTCCTCACACCATAGACATAAATAAATTCAAAATGGCATAAAGACTTAAATATAACACACCATAAAACTCCTAGAAGAGAACATAGGCAAAGCATTCTCTGACATAAATCGTGGCAATGTTTTCTTAGGTCAGTCTCCCAAGGCAATAGGAATAAAAGCAAAAATAAACAAATGGGACCTAATCAAACGTATAAGCTTTTGCACAACAAAAGAAAGCATTAAAAAAAAAAAAACGAAAAGACAACCTACAGAATGGGAGAAGATATTTGCAAGTGATGCAACCAACAAGGGCTTAATTTCCAAAATATACAAACAGTTCATATAATTCAATATCAAAAAAATGAACAACCCAATCAAAAAATGGGCAGAAGATCTAAACAGATATTTCTCCAAAGAAGACATACAGATGGTCAATAGGCACATGAAAAGATGCTCATCATCATTAATTTTTAGAGAAATGCAAATCAAAACTACAGTGAGGTACCACCTCAAGGCGGTCAGAATGGCAATCATTAAAAAATCTACGCACAATAAATGCTGGAGAGGGTGTGGAGAAAAGGAAAACCTCCTACACTGTTGGTGGGAATGTGAATTGGTGCAGCCACTATGGAAAACAGCATGGAGATTCCTCAAAAAACTAAAAAACAATGAAATAATGACATTTGCAGCAACATGGATGGACCTAGAGATTATCATAAGTGAAGTAAGTCAGACAGAGAAAGAGAAATATCATATGATATTATATGATATTCATATGATATTTACACTTATATGTGTAATCTAAAATTTGATACAAATGAACTTATTTACAAAACAGAAACAGACTCACAGACATAGAAAACAAATATATGCTTACCAAAGGGGAAGGGGTGGAGGAGGGTTAAATTAGGAGTTTGGGATTAGCAGATACAAACTACTATAGATAAAACAGATAAACAACAAAGTCCTACTCTATAGCACAGGGGACTATTCAATATCTTGTAATAATCTATAATGGAATAGAACATGAAAAAGAATACACATACGTGTGTGTACATATACGTATGTGTATGCATGTGTATATATATGTATATGAATCACTTTGCTGTACACCAGAAACTAACACAACATTGTAAATCAACTATACTTCAATTTTAAAAAAATAACAGGCAGAGGATCTGAATAGACATTTTTCCAAAGATGATATATAGATGGCCAACAGGTACATGAAAAAGTACTCAGTATCACTATCAGGGAAATGCAAATCAACCCACAATGACATATGACCTCACACCTATTAGAATGGCTGTTATGAAAAAGACAGGACATGGTAAAAGATGTAAAAAAAAAGATGTAGAATAAAGGGAATGTTTGGTGGGAATGTAAATTGGTGCAGCTTCTATAGAAAATGATATGGACATTCCTCAAAAAACTAATAGAACTACCCTATGATCTAGCAATCCACTTCCAGGTATTCATCTGAAGGAAATGAAAACACTAACTCAGGTAGATATCTGCACCCTCATGTTCATTGCAGCATTATTTACAATAACCAAGACATGGGAACAACCTAAGTGTCCATCGATGGATGAATGGATAAAGAAAATGTGATGGAGATAGAAGTAGAGATATATTTCAAGGACTAGTATTCTGCCGAAAAAAAAAAGGAAAGAGCGAAATCCTGACACATGCAACAACATGGATGGACCTTGAGGGCATTATGCTAAGTGAAATAAGGCAGACAGAGCAAAAAATTACCATGTGATCTCACTTATATATGGATATAAATTAAAAAAACAAAAAACAAAAAGCTAACTGATAGGTACAAGAAAACAGATTGGTGGATGCCAGAGGCAGGGGTAAGGGATGGGCAAAATGGGGGAAGGTGGTCAAAAGGTACAAACTTCCAGTTACAAAATAAATAAGTCCTAGAGAACAAATATATGTATACCAAGAGGAAAAGGAGGGGTGGAGTGGGAGGAATTGGGAGACTGGGACTGACACATATACACTATTGATACTATGTATAAAATAGACAACTCATGAGAACATACGGCACAGCACAGGGAACTCTGCTTAATGCACTGTGGTGACCTACATGGGAAGGAAATACAAAAAAGAGGGGCTGAGACTTCCCTGGTTGTCCAGCGGCTAAGACTCCATGCCCCCAATGCAGGGGGCCTTGTTCAATCCCTGGTCGGGGAACTAGATCCCACATGCATGCCACAACTAAGACTTTGCACGCCACAACTAAAAGATCCCACATGCCACAACTAAGACCCGGTGCAGCCTAAATAAATAAATTTTTTAAAAAGAGGGGATTCATTTTGCTATACAGTAGAAACCAACACGACATTGTAAAGTAGCTGTACTCCAATAAAAATTGATTTAAATAAATAAATAAAATAAGTCCTGGAAATGTAATGCTATAAATAAAGTAATTGGGTTTCCTCTAGACAGCATATATTTGTCTCCACCTGCTCTCTCTAAGAATTTAAATTCCCTGAGCACAAGGATTTTGTGGGGGTTTTTTTATAGCTATATTCCCTGTGCCCAGAAAACCGTTTGGCCTGAAGCAGATATAAAATTTTTATTGAATGAACATCCAGCTTAAATATACACTACTAGAAAGATTTCTTCATTTAAAGGCATGATATTGTTCTTCTTATCATTCCTCTGGTATTCATGTTGAGAGTCCTCATTTTTCTTTCCGATTTGAAAAATGTAATGTCTTCATTTACTTAGTCTTTTTTTTTCCCTCTGTTCTTTTCTTATGAGAGTAACTCGCCAACTGAATCTTTGTCTTTTCGCCTTTCAAAGTGATGATTGTTTAGTTCAAATGAATTTCCCTGACTTTTATTTCCCTCTCCTTGAATGTTTTGTGGTCACAGTATATTTTATTGTACTTCAATGTAAATAAGAATCCTTACCTATAAAAATTTTATTTGAACATTAAAAAAAGAAAAGGTGAGGGTTTCCCAAGATTTGCCCGATAGAAGGCAAATACACGGTATTTTTAATATGAATAAATTTCATTAACATTAGACTCTATTAACTTTTTATTTTTTGAATTCCAAAGGCATTTATTGAGCACCTACTATTTGGAGGCCCTGGGCTAGACACTTGGGACACAGCAGTGAATGAAACAGGTAATGTATTTACCCTCCTGGAGTGTAAAAACTGATAATAAATCAGTAAAGATGTAAATAAATAGAATATAGGAGGGTGGTAAGTATTTTTTAAATTTTACTGAAGTATCGTTGATTTACAATGTTGTGCTAGTTTCAGGTATACAGCAAAATGATTCAGATATATACATACATACATTCATTCTTTCTTAGATTTTAACCATGTAGGTTATTACAGTGTATTGAGTAGAGTTCCCTGTGCTATACAGTAGATACTTGTTGGTTATCTACATTATATACAGTAAAGTGTGTAGGTTAATCCCAAACTCCTAATTTATCCCTTCCCCCATGTTTCCCCTTTGGTAATAAGTTTGTTTTCAAAATCTGTGAGTTTGTTTCTGTTTGGTAAATAAGGTCATTTTGTATCATTTTTTAAAATTAGATTCCGCATATGAGTGATATCATATGATATTTGTCTCTCTCTGTCTGATTTACTTCACTTAGGATGATAATTTCTAGGTCCATCCATGTTGCTGCCAATGGCATTATTTTGTTCTTTTTATGGTGAGTAATATTCCATAGTATATATATGTACCACATCTTCTTTATCCATTCTGGTGTCGATGGACATTTAGGTTGCTTCCATGTCCTTGCTATCGTAGATAAGGCTGCAGTGAATATTGAGGTGCATGTATCTTTTCGAAGTACAGTTTTCTCTGGATATAGCCTCAGGAGTGGGATTGCTGGATCACATGGTAGCTCTATTTTTAATTTTTTAAGGAACCTCCATACTGTTTTCTATAGTGGCTGCACCAATTTACATTCCCACCAACAGTGTAGGAGGAGTCCATTTTCTCCACATCCTCTCTAGCGTTTACTGTTTGCAGGCTTTTTGATGATGACCATTCTGACAGGTGTGAGGTGATACCTCATTGTAGTTTTGAATAGCATTTCTTTGATAATCAGTGATGTTGAGCATCTTTTTATGTGTTTTTTTGGCCATCTGTATTCTTTTGGGAAGTGTCTGTTTAGATCTTATGCCCATTTTTTGATTGGGCTGTTTGTGGTTTTTTTGTTGTTTTGTTTTGGTTTTTTTTTTTTGTTTTTTACATAGAGCTGCATGGGCTGTAGACTCTTACCTTTTAATTCAGTGGTCATTGTCTGCAGTTGTCAGACTCTGTCTCTGAGCAGCCCATCTCTCTACCGCACTTCCTCCAGAGCAAAAGCTGAAACTGTGGGAGTGCCCCCATAGAGGTACCAGCCAGACCTCAGCAGCTGGCCTGCACTCGTGTGCATGTCCCACAGGTCCTGGGGCACCCACAGGCAGCTGCGTAAATTGTTAACCAGATGGCGCTGGCATCTCATAGCTCTGCGACCCCAGTCTCCCATGCAAAACACTTGTAGGTTTCACCAGGAATAAAAATATCTTTGTCCCTTCCTTACAGACAGCCAAATGGCACATAAAAAGATGCTCAGCATCTCTAATTATTAGAGAAATGCAAATCAAAACCACAATGAGCTACCACCTCACACCAGTCAGAATGGCCGTCATTAAAAAGTCTACAAATAATAAATATTTACATATTACTCAGCCATAAAAAAGAATGAAATAATGCCATTTGCAGCAACATGGATGGACCAAGAGATTATCAACTATCATACTAAGTGAAGTAGGTCAGAAAGAGAAAGACAAATAGCATATGATATCATTTATATGTGGAATCTAAAATATGACACAAATGAACTTATCTACAAAACAGAAACAGACTCACAGACATAGGCAACAGACTTGTGGCTGCCAAGGTGTAAGGGGTGGGGGAGGGATGGATTGGGAGTTTGGGATTAGCAGATGCAAACTAGTATATAGAGAATGGATAAACAGCAAAGTCCTACTGTATAGCACAGGGAACTATATTCAATATACTGTGATAAATCATAATGGAAAAGAATATGAAAAAGAATGTATATATATGTGTGACTGAATCACTTTGCTGTACAACAGAAATTAACACAACATTGTAAATCAAATATACTTCAATAAAATAAATTTTTAAAAATCTTTGTGGGCTTCCCTGGCGGCGCAGTGGTTGAGAGTCCGCCTGCCGATGCAGGGGACACGGGTTTGTGCCCGGGTCCAGGAAGATCCCACCCGCCGTGGAGCGGCTGGGCGGGTGAGCCATAGCCGCTGAGCCTGCGCGTCCGGCCCCTGTGCTTTGCAACGGGAGAGGCCACGACGGTGAGAGGCCCGCGTACCGCAAAAAAAAAAAAAAAAAAAAAAAAACTTTGTCCCTTCCTTTGCAGTCACTACTTTTCCTTTCCAATTTTTTTATTGTGGTAAAATACACATAACATAAAGTTTACCATGCTAACCATTTTCAAGCAATTAAGCATTTTTCACTATTTAACCAATCTCTCACAAATCCTTATACATGAAGATATAGCGGAAGAGTTCCTTCAATCTGCACTCTGCTCGTAGGGTCTCGTATTGAAACTGGCTTCAGCAAACGCCTGAGTCTAATCTTCTAGCACCACTTAGAGTTGAATCATATCAGAGTGGAGAGCATGTCCAAACAGCCTGGTCTGTTGGCGAAGATTATTTGGGTGCATAAAGATGGGGGCCACAGGATTTTACAGTCTCCGTGGTTTTGATTCGACCAGAGAGCAGTCACCTAAGTCACAGAAGGGATACAGGTGCAATCCCGAGAGGATGGCTGGGTCGATCATGATTTCATCACAAAAACAGAAGCCACTCTAGACAGTCCAGAAAAAATTAGAGGTTTACCCAACTGTGCTGGGAAGACACTAAGATGGCCACAGTGATTCCTCTCTCCTGCTGGCTGTGCACACACTCATGTAATCCCATTCCCATAAGTGTGGATGACCTAGCAACTTGCTCCTAACCAGCAGAATGCAACAAAGACATTGTACTCTAAGGACATCAAAGGAAGTCGCCTTGGTGAGTAGGTTACAAGAGATTGTGACATCATCTTGCTAGTGGACTCTTTCTACTGCCTTTTCTATTTGTGTTGATGACACAAGCAGCCTTGTTGGAAAGGTTCACATGGCACAGAACTGAGGGTGGCCTTCAGGCAGCATCCAGTTGGGAACCTTCACAACAACAGACCACAAGGAGCTGAATTCTGCCAACAATCACTTGAACCTGGAAATGGATCTTTTCCCACTCAAGACTTCAGATGAAGCTCCTGCCCTGACCAACACCTTGATTTCAGCCTTGTGAGAAACTCTGAAGCAGAGGACCCAGCTAGGCCATGAGCAGACTCCTGGCTCAAAGAAACTAAGTAATACATGTGATATGTTTTAAGCTGTGAGTTCGTAGTAATTTGTTTTGTAATAATAGATAGCTTATGCAATAACTATTGGAAGGCTCAAGGAATGACTGGAGGCTGTTACTGTCTCAGCTGTCTACAGCACATGGCAAAGAACTGAACTTCTACCCTGCATCTGAACTTGCCACCATAGATTCTCTTCTGCCTTCAAAATCTTGAGCAAGGGGACTAGTGGTTAAGTCCAGTGGTTAAGAATCCACCTTCCAATGCGGGGGACACGAGTTCGATTCCTGGTGGGGGAACTAAGATCCCACATGACGTGGGACAACTAGGCACCGCAACTACTGAGCCCACATGCTCTAGAGCCCCTGTGCCACAACTAGAAAAAAGCCCATGCGCCACAACTAGAGAAACCTGTGCACCACAGCGAAGATCCCACAAGCCCCAGAGAAGATCCCGGGTGCCACAACTAAGACCCGACGCAGCCAAATAAATAAATAAATAAATAAATAAATGTTTTTAGAAAATCTTGTGCAAAGGAAAATATGAGTCTGGAATATCTTGGATGCCATAAAATAAGGAAGTGCTTTAATAAATATGGGGGAATGTCGAAAGGACACAGAGCCAACCAGAAGTTCTCAATGGCCAAAGCTCAAGTAATTTGGGAAATAAGCTAAATAATAATAGTAATGGACAATAATTCATAGAATAAAATAAATATCCATGATTCCTTGCTGATATAAATTAATTAATTAATTGGAGAGAAGGGACAACCCTTCCTTATGGAAGAAAACTAGTTACAAAAGTATTTGGGGGACTTCCTGGTGGCACAGTGATTAAGAATTTGCACTCCCAATGCAGGGGTCCCTGGTTTGATCCCTGGTCAGGGAACTAGGTCCCACATGCATGCCGCAACTAAGAGTTCATATGCCACAACTAAGGAGCCCGCAAGTTGCAACTAAGGGGCCCACGAGCCACAACTAAGACCCGGTGCAACTAAATTAAATAAATTAAATGAATAAGTATTTGGGTTGGCCAAAAACGTTCGTTCATGTTTCCATAACATCTTACAGAAGGAATACGAGAAATGTAAAATAACCACCAGGCAAACACCATAGCAACAATTGTTGGAGGCAAGGTTCACCAAGGGATGCTAAAATCAGTGGGCAAAATAGGATATTAGCATAATCTCAGAGTAAATGTAAGATATTTATAAATTACAAAGGGGAAAAATTAGTAATTTTACATTGGAGAAACCCAGCAAATAACACCTTAGCCAAGTGATCAAGATTCACCTTCTGATATGAGGCACAAAGTACACAGCATCCCATGCATAGCTTCAGTCTAATCATGAGAAAATATCAAACTCACACTAAGAGATATTCCACAAAATACCTCACCGGTACTCATCAAAAATGTCCAGGTCATGAAAGGCAAGGAAATGAACTGGAGTAGAATAAGGAAGCACAAGTTGGAGGAGATAAGGGTGTACAAAAACTACATGTAGTGTATGATTCTGGATTGGTTCCTGGAACATTAAAAGGACATTAGAATAAAATAGATAACCAACAAGGATGTACTCTATAGCACACGGAACTATACTTAATATTATGTAATAACCTATGAGGGAAAAGAAACTGAAAAAGAATATATATATATATATATACATACATATATAACTGAATCACCGTGCTCTATGCCTAAACCTTATACAATATGGTAAATCAACTTTACTTCAATAAAAAACTTTTTTTAAAAAAAAAGGACATTAGAGAAAAACTGGTGAAATTTCAAGACAGTTTGTGGTTTAGTTAATAGTATTGCACCATTATTCTTTTCCTGATTTTGATAATCATACACTTATATGATCCTACAAGTTGTTAATACTAGGGGAAGTTGGGTGAGGAACATGTGAACTCTTTATACTATTTTCACAAATTTCTGAGTCTACATTTTTTCAAAACAAAAAACTTGGCATGCATACATAATCTCCTACTCATATGTAAAATGCCAACAAATGACAAGAATTCCATCATCCCGGTTCTGCCTAGCATCCTGATACTGGCCCTCACATCATCAAAGATGCTCTTGTGCTCTCCCCAAGAAGGTGAGACCCTGAGACCTAAAAGTCTCTCTCTAGTAGATGTTCATTCCTTTTCTAGATCAATTACAGTCCAGTTTTGATACATTGTAATCTGAAGTCTAAATTATACGGTTAATATAAACAAATAAGGTCAGTACTAGCATATCATGCAGAACCATCTATAAACAAAGCCTGAGGGAAAAACTCGTCTTTCTCAGTGGATTGGTCATAGGGAACTCCCCACGAGGCCATGGTGTGAGAGAACAGAGTCAGTGCAGCAGGAAGGACTACCATGGGATCTAAGCCATTTGCTCACACAAATCACTTGTATTTTCAGGACAAGTTCATGCACAATCTTATACGTACTGTTTCTGCTTGATGTAGAATTACTGGTATGCATGACCAACTTTATAGCTTCATAGATCCAATGACAAACACCTAGATCATGATAACCAACACAGGTCAAATAATAACTTAGTTTCCCTTTGGTGTCTGCTAGCACTGAGGAGTAAATCAGGAGCTGTTTCTCAAAAAGGGAATATCTGTCTTCAGAAAATGGCATTACTTTGCTCCAAAATCCTAGAAGTCTGAGCTGAGATTCTCTATTGGGGTTTTCCAAAAGTCCCATCATAGCCATCAAAATATTAGAGATGCTTTGGAACCATTGAATCTACCGCAGCACCTTCTCTTGCTCAGGCTTTCACTCAAAACTGAAACATTACGAATTACTCAGTAAGTGTGTCAAACGTATATGTTGCCTCCAGAATCCGAAGTGACCCACCAAACGCTATGCCTCTTTATTAGTGGTAGGGGCACAAGCTGCAGGAACTCATTTCATTCGGGAGGGGGCATCTCAAAATACCCCAGACCAAAGAACCTCTAGGAGCATCAACTAAGCGACAAACTTTTGGATTTTTATGAGGTTTATCTCCCATTCTCAGTCATGCAAGTGTATTAAAAAGAAATCTAGGGTATTTGAAGCAGCTTCATTTTCAGATCCAAACAGCGTCAGTGTAATAGACCAGGATGATGACCTGATGAAAGACTGTTTCCTGTAGACCGGATTATGACATAGAGCCAAAGATTCAACATCTTTGAGGAAAGATGATGAAGGTATACTACTGCTATTGCTGCCAGGGGAAAACAAATTCTGGTAGGTTTTTTTTTTAATTGGTATTTAGAAAAAAAAAAAATGTCCAGATCAATTACCAGTTGATCTGATTGCTGCAAACCAGTTACCAGGAAGGTCAATTTGCTCTAAAGAGACATGAAATCAGATGCAACTGAAATTAAATTTACGATAATCCTCTGTTCTCTGAAATCAGTCTTTTGCACAAAACTAATAGGCAGGATAAATGGGGAATCCCTACGTCTTTGTTTTCTTTACTGGTGATTGTTGATCTCTGAAATTTCCCAGGGAATGTTATATTTCTTTTGTGATGTGTGGGGTAATTCCTGGGCTTCCACTTGGCCCTTCCTACCATGATAGCAGCCTTCGTTCTATGAGTCGGAGAGCCGCTGTGGGGTTTTACCAATTAGTGTGTATAGAGAAAAATATACAGAGTGAGTTCACTGACCACTAGACCTACTGTGAGACAGACTTGGACGAAAACTCCATGTACCATATGACTCCGTAAGTCACCCATTTGACTAGTAAAATGAAAAGTATTACAGTTTTAAGGGTCAAAATTTAAGGTGGGTCAGCAGGGCTGCATTCCTTCTGTGGGCTCTAAGGAAGAATCAGTTTCTCTGCCTTTCTTAGCCCCTAGAGGCCTCCGACTTTGCTTGGATCATGGCTCAGCACACTCTGACCTCCACTTTTCTCATCACATCTCCTCTCTCTCTGACCCTCCTGACTCCGTCTTATAAGGACCCGTAAGATGCCATTGGCCCCATCTGGATAATTCAGGATAATTTCCCATCTTAAGATCTTTCAGGACATCTGCGAAGTCACCTATTCACAGGTTCCATTCTGGGGCTTAGGAAGTGAACTACTTCAGCCCATCCAGTAATCCTTGAAAAGTCTGGGTATTTTCCTTCCTACAATACACAATCACTCTGGTAAATGGTCACAGATCCCGTGTGGGAGATGAGGAAGAAGAGTGGCCAAGTTGCAGGGTCTTTCCTAGGGAGTTTTCCCTCCCCTTCGATTTAAGGGGCCCTAGGGCTGTAAACTGGCTCAGGTGTGAGAATCAGGTGACGGACAATGGCCCTGCAATGTATAGCTCAGATCAGGTCTGTGGACACCACAACTAGAACACTTTTACTTCTTAATATCGAGTAAAACTTTAGTGGAGTTCTCACATATTTTATTCCTTCTTATCATGTTCCCTAAGCCATCAGCAAGGATATCTTGAGTGAAACCATTCTGATTGCTACTCCATTCATGCTTGCTTTGCACCGTGTAATTATGATTCCATTTCTAATGGTCCTTGGCCTGTACTTGGCCTCTGCCCCCTTGGAAACTAGCAGCAGGGAGAACAACAGTTGCCATTAAAAAAGGTAATTTTAGGGAATTACTTGGCGATCCAGTGCTTGGGACTCCACGCTTCCAATGCGGCAAGCCGCGCAGCCGAAGAAAGAGAAAAAAGGTAATTTTGGTTTGTGAGCGCAGACAGCCGTGAGAAGAAGAGTAGTCACACGCCACGTGTCTCCGTCATCTTTCTATGTGAGGGGTGAGCGTCGGAGCACTCCCGATATCTCTTTTGCTCTTTCTGTTCAGCTCGGGATCCTGGGTGCCACGCGGTTGAGCCCCAGCCAGTTTACAAAGGCTGACCCAGGCTTGGCTGAAGTTTTTCTCACTTGTGTTCTTCTCACTTCAACTGTAAAGCAGTGCCGCCTGGACACAGCAGTGTAAGCTACACCACTTCCCATGCCCACCTGGTTCCTCTGAGAGTCCTCCACAATGTCAGGGGTCTCAGCAAACTGCATGGGATGACGGACACATGAGGCTGGAGGAACCCAGAATTGCCCCCTTCGTGCCTTTAGCCTGCTTACGTAGCAGTAATCATTCGGCCACTTTATCACTATAAAAGGAATTTCTGACACGCCTACTACAATGATAGACAGGCAGGCTTGGAGGAAATTCCTGATTGGCCAGGATATAAGCCAAGTGCCTGATGTGGCACTACATAGTCAGACAATCAGTGGCGTTGCAAAATCTTAGAAATTAATCATAACTCTGTGAATATGTCCTGATGTCTTAATGCCTTTCTGGAGAGGGGAGGGAATGATGCCTAAGATCTCCAAAAATGACAGAAGTACCGCATCCCTCCACCTTTATCAACAGAGCCCGAGAGCAGACCAACTGTGAGCTGCAGGGAAATCGGAAGAGTCAATTTCTTGTCATTTACAGAGGTGTCAATAAAGGCAGATGTGTATTATTCCAAAGACAGGAGACTAAAGCAGACTGTTCAGAAGGATTTATAACTCGAGTGAGATCTTAGATTATCTGTGTAACGTTTTCCACTGGCCATGCTGTGGTGAGGAAGGCCCATCAGTTTGTTCTGAGTGACAACAGCTTGGTGTAAGTCCCACTTAACCCTGGGATGTCCCACCAATGTCCTCCCATCTGCATGGCCCCAACACCCTCACTCTTTCATTGACACCCCAGTACCTCACATGTATTGAGCTAACATGTTCCCTTTTCGGCAGCATCTGTGAAATCTTCCTTGGATCCAAATCCAACCAATCAGATAACACCTCATACAAAATTTAACCCACCCTTAATTAATGCATAAATACTTTTGTTTCTGTAATCTGGCCACTTCTTCCATTACCCTGTCATCACCTACGTCCAGCTGATGAAGTCCCATCTACTTTGAGAGTCCCCACTGGTGTGAGCATTAATAAAGTTTTATCTTTTATGCTTGTTGCTGGTTGTCATTAGCACAGCATACAGGAAGCTCTTAGATGGTGGATCGCCCAGGGGAGCCCTTTGGGGAGGTCAACACACGTGAAATAGGAGAGATGTGTTGGGAGAGACAGTTCTCCATGGGTCTCTCATTTCTTGCTGGGTATGCCAAGAATGCAAGTCCCTGACCACCCTTTCCCCTGGCCATTTCCCAGGATTGTGTTTGCAACAAGCAGCCTTGAGAGATGCGGTAATGTTTTTTCCTGGGGCAAAGAGCAGGCTTGCGTACTGCTTGCCATAAAATAGGAGGTTCCCCAAGCTCAGTGTTTCCCAGCTGTGATGCAAACTCACTGTGTGCACAAAGACTATCAGGCCCACATTGCGTCACCACCGTGGGATTGTGGAGACAGTGGTGAGAAAAAAATCATGCATGTGTCATGCTGATGCTGCTTCCTGTGCTGTGGGTAATAAAGTCCATGCAGTGAAATTTGATCCAGGAGTCTGGTAACTTCTGCCAGCACCCATGAAATAGGAACAGGCCAACATACTAGCTTGGAGAGAGAATGAAATGAAATCCCAGAGCCCGGAAGGTACAGGAAAAGGGCAACATAGAGCCACAGAAGAAAGCCCAGAAGAATGTGGTCAAGGACAAAGCTGTTGGTGCCTTTTTTTTTTTTTTTTTTTGGCGGTACGCGGGCCTCTCACTATTGTGGCCTCTCCCGCTGCGGAGCACAGGCTCTGGACGCGCAGGCTCAGCGGCCATGGCTCACGGGCCCAGCCGCTCCGCGGCATGTGGGATTTTCCCGGACCGGGGCACGAACCTGTGTCCCCTGCCTCGGCAGATGGACTCTCAACCACTGCGCCACCAGGGAAGCCTGTACAGCCTTTTTATAGATAAATACCTGCCAGAAGAGTCTTAGACTCTTTGAAAGGGACTTGAGACTCACTACTATATTGCTTCGTAAAAAGAATGAGCACCAACACCACACACTGAAGGCAAACCCTGAGAAATGAAAAAAATAAATAAAGAAGAGCAGGTAACCAAGATCACAAATTTAAAGAGGTATATCAAGTTCCCTGGAAGAAGTCTGCAGCAAACGTAGAGAAATTCAAGGACATTCTACTTTTTAATTTTTATTTATTTATTTGGCTGCATCGGGTCTTAGTTGCAGCATGCAGTGACTTTTGTTGTGGCTCGCAGGCTCTTTGTTGTGGCAAACAGGCTTCTCTAGTTGCGGCGCACAGGTTCTAGAGCGCACGGGCTCAGTAGTTGTGGCGTGGGCTTAGTTGCCCTGCAGCATGTGGGATCTTAGTTCCCCAACCAGGGATCGAACCCAAGTCCCCTGCACTGGAAGGCGGATTCTTAACCATTGGACCACAGCGAAGTCCCTCAAGGACATATTCCTGTCTTAGACTTTCCTTCTCCAGAACTTCCTCCTCCTATACCTCTCAGAAGATGGTTTAAATTTAGCATAAAAGACTGTAATAGAGTAAGACAGTTAATACAGACAAAAATGGGAAAACACCAAGCCAGTGATGATACAGGGGAAGCAAACACCCATAATATTCTAAGTGAAGAGGCCTGCCTGAGGCTTGGGAGATGGTACCTGTGCTTTTGTTGCCTCTGTGTTTTAATGATTCGTTCTGATGGATTTGGACTAGGTAGACTCTAAGCTCTATGAGGTTCAATTTCTCTGGAAAAAACTAAATGGCTACTGGAAATAACTTTTTTCAAGCAACTATAATTTTTATTTTCTCAACTACAGGATAGTAAAGTAAAACAGTATGTTACATGTAATAATCTATTATGTCATAAAACATAACGCAAAATAATATGGAAGCCTAAAGGCTACCTTGAATTTGAAACATTCCTTCCATCATGCAATGGAAATGGTGCACCTTGCTGTGAATACACCATTCATGCATCTAAGTTAAGTCAGTTACACACTTTTAAAATAGCTTTATTGTGACACAATTCCTATAACATACAATTCACTAAGTGTACAATTCATTGTTTTTTAGAATCATTGCAGAGTTGTGCAACCATCACCCACAATCAATTTTTGAACATTTTCATCATCCCCAAAACAACTCTGTACCCGTGAGCAGTCACTTCCTATTTCCCACCAACCCCCCACCCCGCACCATCCCTCAGCTGCCACTAATCTACTTTCTGTCCCTATGGATTTGCCTTTTTGACATTTCATATAAATGGAATCATACAGCATGTGGCCTTCTGTGACTGGCTTCTTTCACTTATAATAATGTCTTTAAGAGTCATCCATTTGTAGTATGTATCAATACTTCCTTCCTTTTTATGACTGAGTAAATATTCCATTATATGGTTGTACCACATTTGATGTATCCATTTATCAGTTGATGGACATTTAAGTTGTTGCTATTTTTTTGGCTACTATGAATAATACTGCTGTGAACATTCATGTACAAGTTTTTGTGTGGACATATGTTTTCATCCCTCTTGTATATCTAGGAGTGGAATTTCTGTCCATAGGATAACTCTGTTTCAGGAACTGACAGACTTTTCACAAAGTGCACCATTTTACATTCCCACCAGCAGTGCATGAGGTTTCCAACTACACTAACTGCTCACCAGCATTTGTTATTGTCCCTTTTACTATAACCATCCTACTGGGTGTGAATTGGTATCTCATTGTGCTTTTGATTTGTATTTCTCTAATGACAAATGAAACTGAGCGTCTTTTCAAATGCTTATTGGTCATTTGTATATCTTCAGAGAAATATCTGTTCATATCCTTTGCCTATTTTTATTTTATTTTATTTTTTATACATCTTTATTGTAGCATAATTGCATTACAATGTTGTGTTAGTTTCTGCTATACAACAAAGTGAATCAGCTATATGCATACATATATCCCCATATCCCCTCCCTCTTGCGTCTCCCTCCCACCCTCCCTAACCCACCCCTCTAGGTGGTCACAAAGCACCGAGCTGATCTCCCTGTGCTATGCGGCTGCTTCCCACTAGCTAGCTATTTTACATCTGGTAGTGTATATATGTCCATGCCACTCTCTCACTGCATCCCAGCCACCCCTTCCCCTTCCCCGTGTCCTCAAGTCCTTTCTCAACGTCTGCATCTTTATTCCTGCCCCACCACTAGGTTAATCAGTACCATTTTTCTAGATTCCATATATATGCGTTAGCATATGATATTTGTTTTTCTCTTTCTGACTTACTTCACTCTGTATGACAGACTCTAGGTCCATCCACCTCACTACAAATAACTCAGTTTCGTTTCTCTCTCTGTTCTTTGCCTATTTTTAAATTTTTATTTGCCTTTTTGTCATTGAGTTATAAGATACTTTGTATATTTTGGATATAAGTTGCTTAACAGCTACATGATTTGAAAATATTTTCTCCCTTTCTGTGGATTTGTCTTTTCACTTTTTTGATGGACACCTAAGAAGACTTTGCCTAATGCAATGTTATGAAGACCTACTCCTATGTTTCTTAGACTCCTTCTTCTAAAAGTTTTATAGTTTTAGCTCTATTTTTAGGTATATAATCCATTTGGAGTTAATTTTTGTGTATGATGTAAGCAAAGGGTCCAACTTTGTTCTTTAGCATGAGGTTATCCAGTGTTGTAGCACCATTCATTGAAAAGATTATTCTTTCCCACATTGAATTATCTTGGCACCCTTTTTGAAAATCAGTTGATCATCAATGTGAGGGTTTATTTTTAGATTCTCAATTCTTTTTCATTGACCAATATGTATATTTTTATGCCAGTACCACACTATTTGATTACTGTAGCTTTGTAGCAAGTTTTGAAATCAGGAAGTGCAAGTCCTCCTACTTCTTTCTTTTTAAGATAGCTTTGGCTATTCTGAGTCCCTTTCATTTCCGTATAAATTTTAGTTTGTCAATTTCGGGGGGGGCAGCTGAGATTTTGAAACAGATTATGTTGAATCTGTAAGTGACACACATATCTGGATGGAAATAGATGCCATGCTCTGTACTGCTCTTTTTTTTTTTTTTTAATTAATTATTTTTGGCTGCTCTGGGTATTTGCTGCTGCACGCAGTCTTTCTCTAGCTGCGGTAAGCCAGGGCTACTCTTCCTTGCCGTGCGTGAACTTCTCACTGCAGTGGCTTCTCTTGTAGTGGAGCACGGGCTCTAGGTACGCGGGCTTCAGTAGTTGTGGCACACAGGCTCAGTAGTTTTGGCTTATAGGCTCTACAGCGCAAGCTCACTAGTTGTGACACATGGGCTTAGTTGCCCTGCGGCATGTAGGATCTTCCCGGACCAGGGCTCGAACCTGTGTCCCCTGCATTGGCAGGCAGATTCTTAACCACTGCACCACCAGGGAAGTCCCTATACTGCTCTTAAAATAAGGAAAATCTGAAGACTGCTGGGGAAGTAGTTAAATTGCCCTTTTACAAGTAAGGAAATCAAGTGATTAGTTCTGCTTTTTCTCTTTTAAATGATCTCTTTACCTGATAAATCAGCATGTATTATAGTCATTGACTTTGAATCTCATTTTGCCATTTAGTCTTGGGAGGAATTTAACTTAATTTAATCTAGTACTGGACAGGCCATTGCAATTCTCCCTTGATTCACCTACACAGATCTGCAACTTCTACGTTTAGCATTCATTTGAGATGTTACCATACCTTCCCTTAACTGTAAACTGCATAATTGTTTTCAAATGTAGGTTTAACTATTATTCAGGTATGGTGAGGCCAACAGATCAGAAAACAATTGCCATTGAAAAGACGGTTTCTCACAATTCCCAGAGGAGGGGGCGTGCCTCACCATGCAGGGCCACATGGGAAGCAGGCGGGTTAGCCAGGAGGCAGAGAGAACAAGGGTATAATATGGGCAAGAGTTTTTATTGTGGTTCCCGGGGGAAGGAATGGGCGAGGCAGGGTCAGCAGGCAGGCTAAACACCTTTAGGATTGCAAGTGTGAATAATTTCAGCAGGCTCTGGGTTATAGGGGCTGCCAATTACTTCTAATATCGGGAGGGGTACTTTTCAATATGATACACATTGTGCTGGGTAGAGACAGTGTCAATACTGTATTGTTAGGAATATGTTTGGTACTAGAAAGGATTGTCGTTCATATTAGACAGAATTGATGGTACTTGTCAGGAGTCTCCAGGGAAACCCCTTTGTAAGAACTGAGGCTCCATCATTTGCAGAGACGTGGATGGACCTAGAGACTGTCATACAGAGTGAAGTAAGTCAGCAAGAGAAAAACGAATAACGTATATTAACGCTCATATGTGGAATCTAGAAAAATAGTACAGATGAACCTATTAGCAAAGCAGAAATAGCGACACAGACATAGAGAACGAACATACGGACACCAAGGGGGAAAGGGGGGTGTGTGAAGAATTGGGAGAATGGGATCGACATATATACACTACTATATAAAAAATATTTTTTCTCACTTGGGGTATTAAAGTTTTGTAGGAGAAAGTTCTTATTCTTAGGAAATTCATACTGAAGCATTTTAAGGTGAAGCGTCTTGATGCCTGAACTTATTTTCCAATGGTCTAGGAGGAAAAAAGCGGGTGTCGACAAACACAATCACAATGAGAGGATGGGTGAGAGCATAAAGAAAGCTGATGTTAAAAATTGTTGTGCAAAATGTTGCAAATTGTTAAATCTAGGTGGGTGGAATCTAGATGTTCATTATGCAATACTGTCAACTCTTCGATGTGTTTGAAATATTCCTAAATAAAAAAGTGAGAAAAAAAAGAACATAGTGGTGAAGTGCTTCCAACAGTCAGCTTAAAGGGAAAAACTAAAGCTAACCATGATGCAGAGCATTGTTTATTCCTAGACAGAAGCCTGGATGAGATTAGATAGATACATTTGTCCCAGACTGGTTGCTTTCTAGATACACCCACTGCACCCCTTTGCTAAAATCCAGAGTCTCCTTTAAGGGAGTGCTTGGGTCCTGATGGTGAGGTCAGGCTAGCCTGAGCAGTCAAGAATCTATCCAAACACCATTGCAAGTGTACTTAATGCCACTGAATTGTATACTTTAAAACAGTTAAAATGGTAAATTTTGTTATATATATTTTACCACAACAAAAAATATTTTAGAATCAGCTTGTTATAGTCACACACACAGCGGGGATAAAAACCTGCTGGGATTTTGACCAGGATGGTAGTGAGTCTCTATCACTTTGGAGAGAATAAGAGGTTTTCAAGTTGAGTCTTCCAGTCCATGGAGATGGCATGTACCTCCTTTAAGCCTTCCTTAATTTCTCTCAACGTCCTATTATAATATTTGGAGTATAAATCTTGCCATCTAATCATATTTGATTTTAAAATGTTGTTGTAAAACATGATACCTTATTTTATTTTCTTCCTTTTTTATGATTTATTTATTTATTTTACACTAGGTCCTTGTCGGTTATCTATTTTATTTTATTTTTTAATTTAATTTTTGTTAAAAAAAAAAGACAGATTCTTTATTTAAATCAGCAAACTCAGATTCTTCAAGCCCCAGCCCATGGTGGGCAGCCTTCCCTCCCCGGTTCCCTCACCTCCACCCCTTAGCCACAGAGAGGGGAATGTAAAATGAGAGGCCTGAAGGCCTCTGCCAGGGCAGGCTGCCTCAGGAGCGTGGTGAGTGCAGTCCAGCTGGGGCTGGGGGAGCAGCCGCCACAGACCCCTCCCTATAAATTAAGTCCCTGCAGCCACAGCTGTGGGCGAGGCGTACTTGTGGGGAGAAGGCCGTTAGGCAGCATCCCTGACTCCCAACCAAGGAATGGATTAGGGCACAGGGCTCAGGGGAAGAGAGGCCAGAGAGAAAGAGAAGAGGTATGGTGGGGAGAGGGGGTGATGCCCCCCTAATTTTGGTCCTGGGGAAAAGAGGCCAGTTGGTCCAATTTTGGTGGATTTGGAGAAGGGAATGTATTAGTAAGCACGGTGGGGAGGCCACTGTCAGGCACCCTCAGAGGAGACAGGCCAGGCCCCAACCCTGGCAGAGGGGAGTGTGAGAGCTCCAGGGGCTCTCAGGGAATGTCACTGCTAAAATATATATATATACACACACATATATATATATTAACCATTCATGGCAGGCGGGGGCAGGGCTGTGGGTGGGATCAGAGGATCTGGCGTGGCATCCCGTAGCCGGTTATGCCTGCCTGAGATGCCCCGCGGTTGGTCCCCATCTGTAACCCAATCACATTCTTGCCCTCCTGCAGCTGGTCGTCTGAGAAGTTCCGAGGGTTCTCCTTGGATTTCTTGGGAAACCAGTTGGGATCTCCAGAGAAGAGCCCATTGCTCTGGGCTACCGCCAGCCCACCCAGGTTCAGCAGTGTCCGCTGCACACAGGCCATGTTCTTTCCTTCCCAGAGGTCCACAGTCTGGAAGATGTCAGTGGTGTTGATGCCGTAGCGCTCGGCTGCTTGCAGGAACTGGGAGATCTGCTCCATCTGCTTGAAGGCCATGGCGGAGGACTGGATCTTCCTCACTGGGGCCTGCCCCTCGGGGTACAGCCCATTAATGAGCTCACACAGCACCGTGCCATCCTTGAGTCAGTTCTGGAAGTTCTCGCGCCCAGGCTGGGGCCGGCCCACATCCTTGCGGCACTGGGCGGTGGTCCATTGGATCAGGATCTGCTCCAGGTCTGCGTCGTATTGCTTCTCAATCTTCTGCTGCACCTCCCGGCTCAGGCCGTAGGCAGGTCCCCTGCTGGCCATTCCAAAGGGTGGTGGTGTCTGGGGGAAGCGTTCACGCGGGCCGGAGAGCTGCGCACTCAAGGCAGGGTCTGCAGCGCGAGTGAAGCGCCGGGCCGGGCCCGGCCGCTATCTATTTTAAATATAGCAGTGTGTACGTGTCAGTCCCAAACTCCCAATCTATCCCTCCCCCCACCCCCAGTAACCATAAGTTCATTCTCTAAGTCTGTAAGTCTGTTTCTGTTTTGTCAATAAGTTCATGTGTATCGTTTTTTTTAAGATTCCACATATAAGCAATATCATATGATATTTGTCTTTGTCTGATTTACTTTACTCAGTATGATAATCTCCAGGTCCACCCATCTTGCTGCAAGTGGCATTATTTCATTCTTTTTAATGGTTGAGTAATATTCCATTGTGTATATGTACGTCTTCTTTATCCGTTCCTCTGTCGATGGACGTTTAAGTTGCTTACGTGTCTTAGCTATTGTAAATAGTGCTGCTATGAACATTGGGGTGCGTGTATCCTTTCAAACCATGTTTTTATTGGAATATATGCCCAGGAGTGGGATTGCTGATTCATATGGTAGTTCTATTATTAGTTTTTTAAGGAACCTCCATAGTGTTCTCCATAGTGGTTGTATCAATTTACATTCCCACTGACAGTGTAGGAGGGTTCCCTTTTCTCCACACCCTCTCCAGCACTTGTTGTTTGTAGATACCTTCCCCCTTTAACTTCTAATTGTTTTCCGATTATAAATAAAAATGAAAGTGATTTTTAAAAAAAAAGAATCGTGACCCCCCAAATAGATAAATGTTGGCAGTTGGGCAGAGATGGGTGGGGAGCCAGAACAGACAAAGTAAATTAAGTAGGGCATTCCTTCCCAAAGGACACTAAAGGTCATCAGTGAACTTAGGATATGTGGCCCAGACATGAGCCCCATTCCCCAGGACAGCTGGTGATTCAAGGTTCCAGCCCCCCATTCCCTGAAGGCTCACAGCTGCTCCTCTTCGTCATTCACAGGGCTCCCTCTAGAGGTCAGAGTGTGCTACTGACATGATGGCCAAGTAGGGCCCCGCAGCACAAGGTGGATGATTGCTCCCATAAAGGGGGTGGAGGGAAGGAAATTTAGTATGGTCCTTGCCCACCCCTGGAAGGTATCATTCTTTTATTTGTGGGAGTGTGGAATTCCCCCCAGTGTTGGTCAGGTGGGTGAACCAAAATGGGAGTGCTGTGTGCTCGTGGAAGACAAAGGGAGTGAAGATCCCAATTATTGTGAATTGGCAGACTCCGCGCTGTGGGGAACGGACGTGCTCCATATGGCCACTGATAGTGGGCAATGGAAATGTGGACCTCTTGGGTCTGGAGGACCTTGTATGGGGCTACAAATTCAGGTCATGGGCTGGAAGTCTAAATAAGAAATGAAGCAGTGAGGGAGGTCACAAAAGTAAGTCAAACACCCTCAGGAGGCAGGAACAGGTCCACAGGGCCTGGGACTGAAGGTTTCCCATTCTGTGCTGCTGATGTTATTAGCTGGATTTCTAATGGCCACAAGCTCCTTGGGTGGCCTTGGGTGGCCAAGACACCTTCCCACTGGTCCTCAGCAGTCCAGAAGTTGTAACCCTGTGGGTCAGCTTCCTGGGCCGAGGGTCAGGGTAGGGCCACTGTCCTTGGGCTGCACCGCAAGAGCAGAGGTGTAAACACAGAGGCAGCCTTTGGGAAGATGTCAAGTCAAAGTTAGAACCAAAGAAGTCCCCAGTTAAAAGAAACTGGTCATTAGGAGAGTCTTGGTCATAACCAAAACAGTGGAAGTGGAAAGAAACAGATAAGAAAGGACTCAGATGAAATGTAACAGAGGCAGGACCTGAGTCTATAAAAATATACCTGTAGAGATTTTCTTAACCCGTTATCTGTCACAGACCCCCTTTGACAGTCTTGTGAAGCCTATGGACCCTTCTTAGAAAAATGTTCTTAAATGCATAAATACCTAGGGATCCTGGGGAAAGAAATTATATACTAACAAGGTTATTATCAAAATATATTTAAAAAACAAATTTGTGGGCTTCTCTGGTGGCGCAGTGGTTGAGAGTACGCCTGCCGATGCACGGGACGCGGGTTCGCGCCCCAATCCGGGAAGATCCCACATGCCGCGGAGCGGCTGGGCCCGTGAGCCATGGCCGCTGAGCCTGCGCGTCCGGAGCCTGTGCTCCGCAGCGGGAGAGGCCACAACAGTGAGAGGCCCGTGTAATGCAAAAAAAAAAAAAAAAAAAAAAAAAAATTGTGCATCATAATACATGTGCTCCTTTATTAATATATTAAATAACAAACTAATATACTTTCAATATAGGAATGGTTGCAATTTGCGTTTTTAGATAGAGCTTGTGTAATGTGATATGAAAATATACGTGATTTTAATTGGTGACAAAGTTACAAGTACTGCTAATATTACCAAAATCTGTTACTTCTATTTACAGTGGAAGGAAATGGTAATTTTCAGGTAGACATTAGTGAAAATAAACATGTACCTTCTTCCTATCCAAGTTCACACCCCTGTAAATTCTGTCCACAGACTCCACTCCAGAACACTGTTCTAGAGTAATTTTCATAAGGAACCCATTTCTTCTCCTTAGCGCCCTACCCAGGAAAAGTGGAGCTAAGGTTTCTCCAGGTTTGCCTAGTATAAGGTTTTAGTTCAACTGGCTTATATCAGAACTGGGAGGCAAAATCCTTCATTTCTTCCAGCTCAATGTTTTTCAAACATTTTGACCTACAACCCATAATAAGAAATGCATCTTGCATTGAGACCCAGTGCACATACACACAACTGAAACTAAAATTTCACAAAACAATACTCTACTATATGTAGTATACGTACAGTACATAGTTTGCTAGGGCTGCCATAACAAAATATCACAGACTGTAGGGCTTAAGCAGTGGAAATTTATTTTCTCACGGTTCTGGAGAATGGAAGTCCAAGATCAAAATGTCGGCAGGTTAGCTTACCCTTCCCCCTCCCCATATCCTCAAGTCTATTCTCTAGTAGGTCTGCATCTTTATTCCCATCTTGCCCCTGGGTTCTTCACGACCATCTTGTTGTTGTTGTTTCTTAGATTCCATATATATGTGTTAGCATATGGTATTTGTTTTTCTCTTTCTGACTTACTTCACTCTGTATGACAGACTCTAGGTCCATCCACCTCACTACAAATGACTCAATTTCGTTTCCTTTTATGGCTGAGTAATATTCCATTGTATATATGTGCCACACCTTCTTTATCCATTCATCTGTTGATGGACATTTAGGTTGTTTCCATGTCCTGGCTATTGTAAATAGAACTGCAATGAACATTGTGGTACATGACTCTTTTTGAATTATGGTTTTCTCAGGGTATATGCCCAGTAGTGGGATTGCTGGGTTGTATGACAATCACTATCTTTTTAAACTTGCTGTAACAAGTTTAAAAAACTTGGCTCATTAAATATCCTGAATGTGTCGAAATCATGTTTCTCTATTGTTTCAAATTTAGCTAAAAACTAAACATAACATAATACAGTCAAGGAAGTGACATCTCCTCACCTTTGCCATTTTCTATTGATTAGAAGAATGTCACAGATCCTGCCACATTCAAAGGAAAGAGATTACACAAGGTCATGAACCCCAAGAGGGGGACCATGAGGGGTCATCCTAGAGTCTGTCCACCATACACACTCTGGAGGAGACAGAGTCTGAGTTTGGCCTAGGTAATAAACCAGAAGAAGGTAATAAAAACAATGAATGTGAGTGAGCTCAAAAGCTTCACGTCCTTTACGTGTGTAGCTTTTAACAACTACACAATAAGATTGAGATAAGTGACGGTACTTTCATTTTACAGATGAGTTACCTGGAGAGGACTATATTTCCCTGGCTGGGGAGTTGGGCCAAGGGGAGTATCTGGACTTAGAGGAACCAAAGAGTCAGTATCATTAGATGACCCAGGCTCAGGCTGAGAACCATCTGGGTTCAGCAGCAGAGACCAAACAGAGCTTCACCAACACTTGCAGACCATCCACTGACATTTGACTGACCACCACAGGACACTTGCATTGAGAACTTACTCTCTTTGTTGGCAGAGGGCAGTAGTTATTTGTTCTCTTGGTAACCACCCAGGAGATGTTATGCCTGATGGTGTCTTTGTTCAATCCATCCAAACTCTCTTCTGTGCACACTATCTCCAAGAACCCAAGATACTAATAAGCCCCCGCAACTGGCAGGGGGGCTTGAAGACCTGAGAAGTGTGGAAGGCTTAGCCTGGTTGGGGTACAAGAAGGCTGTCTTCAGCATGCCAAGCTCAGGGGATGGGAATCCTAAATCTTAGCAACACAGCCATAGGTGAAACATCTATTTTCCTTCAAGTATCCACTACGTGAGGGACTAGAGACATAAGTGAATAAAGCAGAGACTGTCTCTAGTAACTAAGGAAAATTCGGATTTCATTCATGTACTACGGATGTGTTTGTGATTATACCCAGCAAACATTTATTGAATCCTTCCTGTTGATGGGAGATATAAAGATGAATAATTTCTCTCTCCGCCTAATCCAGGAAGAATACATCGTAGATAGATTAGTACTATAATAGAGGGACCGAAGGAGTGTCCACGGAAGTATCCTGTAGGGCGGGGGGAAGGAGAGGAATTTCACGGAAGGCTTCTTGGAGAAGATAAATCATTTCCTTTGCAGTTAGGCATTGTAGAAATGGCAGCACTCTGCTACATAGCTGCTGAGGAGTGAGGCCTATATAAGGCAAGGCTTGAGCAAAACCCTGGAAGCCAAGCTGTGTGGAGAACTGGTGGAAACTATGGTTGAGAGAGTACTCAACCATACTTGAGAGGTAGGAGGGACTGAATTACTAAGGCCTTTGAACTGGGTTTACGGGTTTGGAATAGATTTTGAAGTCATTGGAACATCATGGATGGAAAGAACAGATTCAGAGGAATGCTTTAGAAAAAGAACTCTGCGGAGGACAGGTTGAGGGTAGGAAGAGACTTGAGTGAGGCAATGTTAGTATAATCCAGACAGGAATTAATGACAGGTTGAGCCGAGGCTACGGAAGCAACTGGAAAGGAGGTGCAGAGGTCCATAGGGTGACCCTGGGAGATGGAAGAGTGGAAACCAACAAGAATTAAACCAAAGGCAGAGAAGATGGTGATGCCATTAACCAAACCCAGAAACAAGGGGGAGGAGTACACAGGTGAGGCAAATCAATGAAGGTGTACGATATGTTAAGTCTCAGGGGCTTGTAAGACATATTTGTGGGACTGTAGGTATACAGTTCAAGAGAGAGTTATCTTGAGTTACCTTTATCACCACGCAGACAAAATATGGAGTCATTTTCGAGAACAGTATTTGAAACTGTGAGAGTGCACTAAACTAGTTAGAAAGATAGTAGAGCATTGAGAGAGGGCTGGAGAGTGCTGTATATGTGAGAAAGAAGAAGTAGAAAGCAACTTAATAGGGACAGAAGTAGAATCAGGAGAGAGTGTGGTTCTGGTGACCAAGGGAGTAATTTTTTTTTCTGAGCATAGCCGATTTACGATGTTGTGTTAGTTTCAGGTGTACAGCAAAGTGCTTCAGTTATAGATATACATATATCTATTGTTTTTCAGATTCTTTTCCCATAGGGAAGCACATTTTAAGGAAGAATTACTGTTGGTAAACTAGACAAGATGAGAACTAAGCCAGGACCATTGGGCGAGGTAAGTAGGTCACTGGCAACTTTGGGGAGCAGTCTGAGAAGAGTGGCAGAAGCAGAATGGACTGCCTAAGGAGAGAGGAGGCTAAGGTATATCACATCAGTTACTTTTAGGAGAAATTTGAGAAGGGAAGAGTGTGAGAAAGGAAAGTGCCTTGAGTAAGGAGAGCGGGTATTTGAGACATTCTTGTAGCCACGCGCTACTCTTTTCCTCGCAAGAACACAGCTGTGCACGACAGGAAGAAGGGATGCGAGCCCCATTTATTTCTTAACACAAAACTCCAGATCTAAATTACCATCTGGGAAGGGAGGAGGGGGACATTAACTCTATTGTCAGATTCAGATTTTGCTCCGGCAGCTTTGGCTAAGTCTGCTGCCGCTGTATAAACTCCATCCCTCCACCCCAAACAAAACAACAAAACACCACCGCCTCCCTCCGCTTCTTCGTAATCTGGAAAAACCGAGCAGGTGCACCGTGCCGGAGTCCTGCGCCAAAGGCCCCTCTCCGAGCCGGCTTTAACCCGAAGGTGCTCGGCTCCTAAGCGGGTCCGGCCTGGTGTGCAGCTCCCGATGCAGCGCGCCGGGCGCAAACCCGATAGAGTCGCTTGAGTTCCGCCCACCCGATCTTCCCACGATGCTCAGGCTTTGCGGGCCGTGGCCTCTGTGGGGACATCAAGAACAGTCAGGAAAGCCCTCGGCCCTGCCTGCAGCCCCTTCGGCCCGCTGCAGTCAGCCTCCATTACCTTTTCCCGCGCCGCACCGCCCTCGAGAAAATGAAACCTTGTGGCGTCAGCTGAGGCAAAACGGTATGAGCTTTTTACTAGGCAAAGAGAAAATGCAGAACCGACTTTACACAGCAAAGGGGTGTGTTGCCTCAGCCCGGTCGCCCGGACGCCCCGCCCAGGCCCGCCCTCTCGGCATCTGGGACTACATTTCCCAGAGGCCTCAGCGGCCCCCGAGGGGCAGGCCCGTCCGCTCTCCGCTCACACTGAGCAGTGACTGGCTTCTCCGGAGGAGGGCGGGGCCTACCCCAGCCAATGGGTCAGAGGCTCGTTACGGCGGCGGAAGCAGCGGCGCTGGGCTGAGGGGTGGGGGGCAGAGTGCTAGCGCCTCGGCGGCAGCGGCGGGTCCGGGAGCCCGAGGACGCCGGCTCCACAGGCGGAGAGCGCACGAGAGCGAGCTCGAGGCGGCGCGGCGGCCACCCGGCGCAGCACTCAGGTAATGGCGGGACGGGCGCCTGGGAGCGGAGGGGAGGAGAGGGGAGGAGACGAGGGGGCGGGGCGGCCGAGCCGGGCTGCAGCGTCCTTCCCGCTGCGCGTCCCCGGGGAAGGGCAGCGGTCCCTCGTCTCCTGCGGCGCAAACCTGAGCTCTTTCGCGAGCTGAGCACGGCTTTTGGCCCGGCGGCAGAGGCCGGGTGTCCTGTGGCAAGGAAGGGAGAGGCGTCGGGAGGGCTGGGCTGATTCGGGCGTGGGGGCGTGGCGGGCGTGGGCCTTGGCGGGGAAGCTGAGAGGCCGGGGGAGCGCGGGCGGGCGGGCGGCCCAGGGAGTTTGGCTCCTGGAGCAGTTTAAAGTGACTCTCCACATCCGGGCCCTGCGCCCGCCGCTTTCAGACCCTGACCGAGGCGGGGCCTCCGAGCTCCCCGCCCCTTTCGCCTGCGGCGCTTGTCTGCCTCTGCCATTGGCTCAGCCTCGAGAGGTTTGGGCTGCCCCGGCGAGGCTCGCGCCTGATTGGCTGGCAGTCGGCGGGAGGGTGGGGCGGGATCTCAGCGCGCAGGCAGCGTTGGATTGGTGCGGGCCCCGGACTGACGCGCCCGGCGTGGGGCCAATGGGCGGGCGGGGGAGGTAGGGGCAGGTTCGGGGGAAGAGGACTGGAGCGCAGCGGCAGCCGGGCAGCGGGGGTGAGCGGGGCCGGCGGGGCTGGACAGCGGCGGGCCCAAGGCGCGCTGCGGCACGAGTCGTCCCCGCGACCTCGGAGCCCAGCGCTGCCACCGAGATGGGTCCTCCGCGGCACCCCCAGCCCGGCGATGTGGAATCGGGAGGGGCGGGCGGCGGGCGGCGGCAGGTAAAGGGCACACTGGTCCCGGGGCTCCTCAGAACGCCTGCCCCTTCCCCAGGGATGGAGTCTCAGAGATCCGGAGTGTCCGGAGACCTGTGTTCTCTGATCTCAGCGGGGGACTTCAGGGTGGGGGCAGGATTGCGGGCGTATCGGGGATATCGGCTCCTGAAGGAGGAGTGGGGGTCGATTTTAGGGAAAGTGGTGAAGGTCTCGGTTCCCTTTGGCTCAGTGGGGCTCTGTGAAAGGGGCGGGGGAGAAATCCGTCAATGGAGGCCTGTGCAGGAAAGCGTTTGAGAATTCCTTTCGGATCAGGTCTTGATGGAAGGTATCTGATCCCTTCTTAGGACAGGGCATCTGCCTCCGATTCCTCCTGTGACACACTGATGACAGTTCTGTTCACCTTGGTGTGAGGCTTAAGTCTTTCAAAGGCACATGCCATTTGCCTTGAAACTTTACACAGAAGTATATATATTGTGTTAAGATCTGTCACGTGGATGTTATACACAATGCAGTGCCGACTTTTGTGGCAATCCACAGGTATTGGGGGGCGGTGTCATAATATCCCCCAGCACCACATAAACGATTTTACCATTAATTGAACCTATGTACATCAAAAGCTTAAACAGTTTACACCATTTCTGCACTGTATATTGAAAACAAGTATCATTTTAGATAGATGATGCTACATTTGCTTTTCTAAGGGGAGATGTAGGTACTAAAAATGCTTTACTTTCTCATTGATTCTAATATCAGAATCCAGTAATAACCATATGCCTATGCACTGCAGGTGGAAATGAGTTCTCAACAGTTTCCTCGGTTAGGAACCCCCTCCACCGGGCTAAGCCAGGCTCCTTCACAGATAGCCAACAGTGGTTCTGCAGGATTGATAAACCCAGCTGCAACAGGTGAGATGTGTGATATTTTTCTATATTGCTTCCTGCTTTAAAAATATTGCCAGTTTTCTAATTTAAAAATTAGCAAATTCTTTGTGGGATTTTAGTAAATACTAGGTTATCAAATTTGAAAAATGGATATATTACAGTTCTAATTTAAATAGGGCTTTCTTTCTTCCTGTTTTAACCACTTGATTCACAGGTACAGAGTGTACATGAAACTTACAGTGAAGCACGCCTACAAGAACTCTTTTTAATGTATTAATGTGTTCTTACTTAATTAAGGCCCAGAGGTGTAATAATAATGCCATGAGGAATGCAAAGGTGTGTGAGGCGCAGGTCTTGCCTGTCAGGAGCTTACTGTATAGGAAAAGAGATTTTAAAAGATGTGTATACGCACATATATGCAACTTGGTTTTTAGTCGTATACTCTTTGAATGCTGAAGATCAGTGGCCTCAGCTGGTGATGATTTTGCCCCCCAGGGAATATTTGGCGATGTCTGGGTACACTTTTAGGTGTCACAAGTAGGGGGTGCTCTTGGATATTTAGAGGCCCAGGATGCTGCTAAATACACGACGTTAACCACCCCCACAGCGAAGTATCTAGTCCAGTCAGCAGTGCTGAAGTTGAGTTACTCCTTCAAATAATTCTGTATTCTGTGTATCAAGTGGAAAGGTGGCATTGCGAAGTGAAGTAAGGTACTCCTTTTTTTATTCCTCTTTCTTTACAGCCTGATTTCTATGTTCCTCATCATGGTAAATGGTACTTACCATCTACTTATTGCTCAAACCAGGAACTCAGGCATGGTGTTTAATTGTTCTGTCTTTGTCTCTCACCTGTGAGCTGTGGCCTCCTTCCTATTGCTTCGCCTCCTTCCTGCCAACTTAGTTTTTGTTACAAATTTATTTTAGTTCTCTTTAGACTTAAAGTAACTTTAAGCTACTTTATTCCTCCTGCTTAATAGTAGCTGCTCATATTTTCTGAACAGATGATAAGTTCTCGGCCTTCTTGACCTTGGGACTTCGCACAGTCCAGTTTTGTTTTGTTTGTTTGCCACAATCTTTCTTCTTCCTTTGCACACTTATTTATCTGGCTAATTCTTTGTTCTTCCTTGAGGTTTCCTCTCAGATGTCACTTTCTCTGGGAAGTCTTTACTGACTCCATCATCCACAGTAACGCAAGGTCGGGCCTCCTCCTAGAATGAAGGCCAGGACCTATCTGTCCATGCTTCTTTGTATGTGCTATCCTTGCTACAGGGTAGAGGTTAACAAATTCTTATAGCGCCACAGATTTTTGACAGTGTTTTATCTTTTGTATGAATTCACAGCAGAATTTTTTTTTTTTTTTGGCCAAGCTGCATGGCTTGCGGGATCTTAGTTCCCTGACCAGGGATTGAACCCAGGACACAGCAGTGAAAGCGCCAAGTCCTAACCACTGGCGTGCCAGGGAATCCCCACAACCGAATAATTTAAAGGAGCATAGCTAAAGAGAATTTTTTTTAATAGAAATCCATTTTTAATTTATTTATTTTATTTATTTATTTTTGGCTGCGTTGGATCTTCGTTGCTGCACGCGGGCTTTCTCTGGTTGTGTCGAGCGGGGGATATTCTTCATTGTGGTGCACGGGCTTCTCACTGCAGCGGCTTCTCTTGTTGCGGAGCGTGGGCTCTAGGCACATCAGCTTCAGTAGTTGTGGCTCGCAGGCTCAGTAGTTGTGGCTTGAAGGCTCTAGAGCGCAGGCTCAGTCATTGTGGCACACAGGCTTAGTTGCTCCGCGGCATGTGGGATCTTCCCGGACCGGGGCACGAACCCGCGTCCCCTGCATCGGCAGGCAGACTCCCAACCACTGCGCCACCAGGGAAACCCCAAAAGAGAATATTTTTGAACATCTATTTGCGAGAATTATGCTGCTCGTTAAAAAGGGTATCAATTAGCAATAATTGCCCTCAGACTTTGTTGAGAAGGAAATCATTGACTTAGGCCCAAATTGTCTATAATTTTACTTCTGAAATGTGTATGTTGTTTCCTTCAGTTGCTCTTAAAAAGAAAATAAAAGTTTTCCTTAAGTAGTTAGATGTTTTTCTATATTTCCTGGTGCTCTTATTGGAAGAAGTAATTTGGGATCCTACGCATCTCAGGATTTCAAGTACATGTTCACAGTACAGAAGTATAGATTACAACCATTCTCTTAACTACTGCTTCAAGGTTCTTTTCTGATAAAAATAAACAACTTCAAATACCTAGAAGGAAACGATACATAGTTGCAAAAAGAGCTTAGTGGAAAATGGTCAGTGCCTTATATCTTAAATGAAAGTGTCAAAAATCAAAGTCTTCCTGGACAGATAGGTTTGGAGGAAAGTTATGAAATTGTCCATTTCCTTTAAAATTTTAATTAGGGGAAAATCTGGGCAGTGGGGAAGGTTAAAAATCAGTTGATAATGGAAAGACAGAAGTAAAACTCTTTATTCACAAGCATCACGTATACAGAAAATACTAAATGTTTTTTAAAAGCTGTTGGAACTAATAAGTGAAATTACTAAAGGTTGCAGGATAAAAGTTCAGTGTACAGAAATCAATTATATTTCTAAATACTAGTAATGAATAGTGAAATTTTAAAAATGTCATTTATAGTATCATTAAAAAAAAAAACCATAAAATACTTAGGAATAAGTTAACAAAATATGTGTATGACCCGGGCTTAGAAAATGATGTAAAACATTGCTGAGAGAAGTTAAAGACCTAGATAAATGAAAAGATCTATCATGTTCATAGATTGGAAAACTCAGTATTTTCCTTTACCCAAAGGGATCTGTAGATTCAAATGAATCCTAATCAAATTCACATCAGGTACTTTTCTAAAAATTGAATCTAAAATTAAATCTAAAATTTATGTGAAAACCAAAGGACCTAGAATAGCAAAGCAATTTAGACAAAAAAGAAGAAAGTTGGGGGACTCCACTGCCTTACTTCAAGACTTGGTATAAAGCTGCACTACTCAAGACAATGTGATATTAGCATAAATCACTGGATCATTGGTACAAACTAGAGGATCCAGAAATAGACCCACACATAATGGTCAATTGATTTTTGATAAAAGTACATAGATAATTCAATAGGGGAATGATAGTCTTTTTAACAAAATAGTGCCAGGACACCAGAATATCCATATGAAAAAAAAATAAACCTTGACCTTTACTTCCACTGTGCACATAAATTAACTCGAAATGTATAATTATGGACCTAAGTATACAACTTAAAATTTCTAAAAGAAAATATAGGAGAAACTGTTTGTTACCTTAGAGTAAGTAAAAATTGCTTAGGGCACGAAAAACGTTGATTATAAAGGAGGCAACTAATACACTGTACTTCATCAACATTAAAAATGACTGCTCTGCAAAAGACACTGTTAGTAAAATAAAAAGGCAAGCTACCAAATGAGAGAAGACATTTGTGATAAATGTGTCAGCAAAGGACTTACATCTGGAATATATAAAAAACTTGTAACTCAATAGCAAAAAAGGCAAACAGCTTGTGTTTTTTTGTTGTTTGTTTGTTTTTAAGGGATGAAATATGTGAATAGACACTTTACCAAAGATGCTATATAAAGGCCAGATAAACGCAAAAGATATTCAACTGTATTAACTCCTCAGGGCAATGCAAATTAAAACCACAGTGAGAAACTACTATACACCCACTAGAATGACTAAAACAAAAAGACTGACAATACCGAGTTTTGACGTGCTTCTCGAGCAAGCAGAACCCATGCATTGGTGGGAATGCAAAGTAATCCAGCCACTTTGGTAAGCAGTTTGGCACAGTGTGTTAAAAAATTTAACATAAGCTTACCATACAACCCAGCAGTCTCATTCCTAGGTGTTTACCCAAGATAAAGGAAAATGTGTGTCACACATACAGTGGCTTCTCCTTCAGTGTTCATAGAAGCGTTGTTCATAATAGCCAAACCCTGGAAAGAACCCAGATTTTATCAGCTGGTGACTGGATAAGCAAAGTTTGGTTTAATCCGTACAGTGGAATACTACTCAGTGGTAAAAAGAAGCAAACTAGCATTATAAACAGTAACGTGGATGAACGTCCAAAGCATTTTACTGAGAGAAAGAAGCCAGACCCAAAGGACCACATACTGTGTGGTTCTATTTCTATGAAATTCCAGAAAAGATAAAGCAGTGGTGATAGAACCATCAATAGATCAGTGGTTTCTAAGGAGTAGGGGTGGGAGGGAGGGAATTGTCTGCAAAGGGGCATGAATGAACTTGTTAGAGTAAGGGAAATGTTCTATGTCATGATTGTGTTGTGATAACAGTACTGAATACATTTGTGAAAATTTAGTTTTATACAAAAAATTAGATTTTATATGTAAATTGTACCTCAGTTAATAAACCTGATTGATTAAAAAATGGACAAGATATGAACATATACTTCACAAAGGAAGATGTATATGAATGGCCTATGGTCACATAAAAAGAAGTTCAACATTACCAGTCAGCATGGAAATGTTAATTAAAACCACAATGAGATACCCAGTACACAACCACTAGAATGTCTGTGTGTCAAGAATCCGTGAGGATGAGGAACAACTGGACCGCTAATACACTGCCGGTGGGAACATGAGATAATACAACCACTTTGGAAAGTACTTCGGCAGTTTCATATGAAGTTTACCATTTGACCCAGCCATTCTGCTCCTAACTTGTTGGTGAGAATGTAAAAAAAAAAAAATCATTGAACTCTCTTTAGAATAGCCATTTTATTGTATGCAAGTTATACCTCAATAAAACGGTTTTAAAAATCAAAAATTTTTAAAAATCTGAATGACCTAGGAGAAGGGTCAATGTATAGCAGAATATGAAATATGTTAATCTTTTCTCCCAGCACTTTTTTCCTCCAAGAGAAAATTTCTGATTTTTTTTCCTGAGGAGATCATTGAACAAGGACTCAGAGTACATATGGGTATTTATTCTAGAGTTGTTGACAATAGCAAAAATTTGGAAATTTTTGCTCATTGATGATATAGTGGTTTAAAAAGGTATAGTACATCTATTCAATAGAATTTCATTTAGCACTTTTGAAATGATGTGGTGTATATTCTGTATTACTTAGCGATTCCACTCTTAGGTGGAATCCAATAGCAATGGTAATGTTCACCAAAAGTCATACACGTGAATAATTACTAGCATTCCTATTCATAATAGTAAAAAAAAAACCTGAAAACTAACTGTGAGTAAAATGGGTAATTTGTGATTTATTCAAGCAATGGCATACTGTACTGAGAATGAAGGAGCTATGGCTACATGTAATAATATGCACAAATCTTATACCTATAAGTGAGAGAGACAAGAACCAGGTACATTTGTTACGAGTATATATATATATGTTCAAAAATAGACAACAGTAATCTATAGTTTTAGAAGTTAGCATAGTGAGTATCATTGGGAGGTACAGTGACTGGAATCAGGCTGAACAGAGGGTTTATGGGGAAGCGGTAGCATTCTGCTTGTTGATCTCGGGGCTGGTAACTCGGGTGTATTCCGTTTGTAAAAGTTCATTGAGCTATACACTTGTCTTTATGAAGGTTATAGTTAAATAAAAAGTTAAGTAAATAAAAACCCACCTAAGATTAAAGAGCTGAGAAGTGTCTGACGTTTTACCAAAATAGTAACTTGGTGCCTTTAGGGGATAGACTTTGGGAGCAGCTTTACTTTCTTTATAGTTTTCCAAGTAATTAAAATTTTTTATGTAAGTATAATCTTTATGTTCAGAAAAATAATGTCAGTGCTGTTTTGGGAAAATGATAGTGCAAATTAATATTTTCACAGACTCTCCTTTTTCATTACATTAGTTCCTTGATTTTTAATAAATTTTTTATCATTGTGTTCTGAATTCACAGCATTTTAAAATTTAGTTTTATTTATTTTTGGCTGCGTTGGGTCTTTGTTGCTGCACGCAGGCTTTCTCTAGTTGTGGCGAGTGGGGGCTACTCTTCGTTGCAGTGCGCAGGCTTCTCATTGCGGTGGCTTCTCTTGTTGCAGAGTATGGGCCCCAGGTGCACGGGCTCTAGAGCGCAGGCTCAGTAGTTGTGGCGCACAGGCTTAGTTGCTCCGTGGCATGTGGTATCTTCCCGGACCAGGGATCGAACCCGTGTTCCCAGCATTGGCAGGCGGATTCTTAACCACCCCGCCACCAGGGAAGTCCCAGTTCCTTGATTTTTTTAACTTAATTTTTAAATACGTTACGTGTTCTCATGGTCCAAAATTCCAAAAGAAAAAAGAATATACACTGAAAAATATCTCTCCTTCCTGTCCTCCACTCATCCACTTTCTTTCCTTTCAGGCAAACAAGATGCTTTGGAGATACGTTATCCATATTCAAATACAAATGTATTTATATTTGTGTGTATTTTATTTGCTTTTTCTCTGTTCTGTACCTTGGTATTTTCATATATCTTTTTCACAATATATATATATATTATACATTTTCCCATAAGAGTACCTAAAAAGCTTTCTTGTTTTATTTTTATAGTTGCATGGTAGTCTGTTGTGTGAGTATACCATAATTTATTTAACCAGTCCCCTGTTGGTGGACATGTAGGTTTTTCGGTTCCTTTGCTAGTATAAAAATACTGAAACAGATAACTTGTACCTGAGTCATTGTGCACACATGCTGTGTATCTATAGGGTACAGTCACGCAAGTGGAATTGTTGAGTCTCAAAGGGTGCGTGCACTGTAATAATGATAGAGCTTTACTTGTTCACTCTGTAGGGATTTGGACTGAGAAATTGGTTACCTTTTTTGGGGGGGGTGGATGCCGCACCACACAGCATGCAGGATCTTAGCTCCCCGACCAGGGGTCAGACCTGTGCCCCCTGCAGTGGAAGCATGGATTCTTAACCACTGGACCGCCTGGGAAGTCCCCAAGTCACCTTTTTAATATTAGGTTTTTATAACTTTTTAAATAAATATTTTAAATGAAATTGTCTTATATCTTATATTACAATTTCAAGTATTTGAGGTCATTCTAGATAGTTTTCAGGCCCTTTGTTCATAGGAGTAGGAAATTACAATCTTTAAAACAAGTCCCATGTTCCAAAGGTGTGACTTTCGAGTTTGCTCTCCATCAGAGGAATTTGATGTCCAAATTCTCCTTGTTAAGAAAATCTTAGAAGGAAACGGTCAGTTTATCAACCCTGCAACTTAACTGCAAGCTCCACTCTTACATGTGCTGTTACATTATTTGATATTGGAAGGGCATGACACGCTGTTTCACCCTTCATGTCTTCACTAGTCAACGATGAATCTAGTCGAGATGCTGAAGTCACTGCCAGGGAGCACGTGGGTTCCAGCAGCTCCCTACAGTCCCGTGAAGAGAAGCAAGAGCCTGTTGTGGTAAGGCCCTATCCACAGGTGCAGATGTTGTCTACACACCATGCTGTTGCATCGGGCACACCTGTCACAGTGACAGCCCCGCCAGCACATCTGACGCCAGCAGTGCCACTCTCATTTTCGGAGGGACTTATGAAGGTAATGGAGAGGTTTAAAATTTCACATTGAACGACAGCTAAAGACTGGCTAGTATTTCTGACAGTGCTCACAGAGTCTTAGGCTGTATCCTAGGATCATAGCTTTTTCTTTTGGACCTATCAGTTCAGCTCCTCTCTGTAACTCAGAGTTGCGCTGTTCTGCAGTGCCTAGTCTCGTGCCGCTGGGCAGTTGGCATCACAGGATCTTTTCTCGTACCCATTTTGACGTGGATTTTATTTCAAGTTATGGGCATGCTAGTGTAGCTTTTATCTTGGAGTGGCACTCTTCTCCAAGGTTTTGTTTTGATAGCTTGCTAATTTGGGTGTATCAGAATATCGCCTTGTGTATTAACCATATGGATATGTGTCAGTTACTGGGAGTTTTGTTTACTTCCAGCCAAACTTGGGAGGCGGCACGGTATAGAAGAAAGAATGTGGGCTGTGAGCCATACAGATCTGGGCTTTATTCCCAGTTCTAGTCTTTACTGTCTGTGTGGCTTTAAGCAAGGGACCTAGCCTTGCTTCGTATGTTTCCACATCTGTAACGTGGCCATGCTAGCACCTCAATGGAGAGGCTGTGATGCTAAGAGATAGAACATGTGAGGCTTCGGGCATCCTTCCTGGCGCTCTCCAGGTTTGATTTGTGCGCGTGTGTGGAATGAAGGGCATCGCTGGAAACGCTGTTGATCTGTGTCGTGTGGTTTTCTGTTCGCAGCCGCCCCCGAAGCCCACCGTGCCTAGCCGTCCCATTGCTCCTGCTCCACCTTCCACCTTGTCACTTCCCCCCAAGCTTCCAGGGCAGGTTACCGTTACCATGGAGAGTAGCATCCCTCAAGCTGCAGCCATTCCTGTGGCAACAATCAGTGGACAACAGGTTTTTTTCCTCTTAATTTGCTGATTTTCAAACTGAGATGCCAAACTGTTGATCATTATTTACTGAATGCCAGCAGTACATTAGGCACTGGACTAAATCAAAAATTAACTGGTCACCGGTATCTGCAAGGGGACAAGAGGAGAGTGGACAGAGAAGGATGGCCTCGGGAGTGAGACCAGTATGCACAGTGGTCTTGTCATTCGGCCCGTACGTAGTGGGTATCTGCTGTGTACGAGGCACCCCCTGCAGTGTGAGAAGCGAATCTAGATACGACAGCCCGTGACCTTGAGGAGCACAGGAGTCCGGCTGTGCTTGGTTACAGGCGCAGAACTCCAGTGGGCTGAGGACAGCCTCACAGCAGCAGTGCTTCTCTAAGGCTGTTCTCTGAGGACGGTGATGTGTGTCTCTTGGGCGACTGGCGGGTTCCCTCAGCAGCCTACCAGTTGTGAACCTTTATTTTAAAGTCTCATGTTTTAACTTAATTTTTTTTTTGAAATTGCAGTCCTCCTCCATAATATGTATTCGATTTATTTAAATATTTTAAATTACTTACCAATGAAAACTGAATCTCACAACTCACTCCCTTCAAGTTTTCAGGAGAAAAATGGTATTCCAAAAAGGTGCACTGTGGTGTTTTTCATTTTGTCATATTGCTGAGTCCTCCCAGAAGTGCTGGAATGCCCACCTGAGAAGCACTGGCATCAGGATCGGGCAGGTGTGAGGAAGGGACACGTAGGGGTGAGCTGCAGAACTGATGGGCGAGTGCCCGTTGGATGCTGACTGAATTTACTTAGAGATCTTGGCTAGCATAAAGCATACGTGAGTGCAGTGGCGTGTAAAGGAAATAGTGATAATAAGAAAAAATAAGCTATAGGCCAAGACAAAGAAAACAAGGGTAAAAGACTACTATTGAAGATGAGAGTGTCTGAAAGTGGACAGTCAGATGTGTCATCAGTGATAGGAATCTAACAGCTAGCTAGATTCAAGGCAGTTGATGGGTCCTCCCTGCCCCTTACCACATGCCTGCTGGCACAGGGCATCGTGCAGTATGCTGTGAAAAGGAAACTAAATGTCCTTTCCCTTGGGGTGCTCACTATCTTAAGAGGAACAACATGACCCACATTTGGAGGCAGCTGACTTCCTAGAAGCAATGGCTAAGCACCCGTGGCTAAGACCAGGCACTTGGAAATAACGTTGCATCCTGTTTCTTGCAGGGGCATCCCAGTAACCTGCATCACATCATGACCACAAACGTACAGATGTCTATCATCCGGAGCAACGCACCTGGGCCCCCTCTTCACATTGGAGCTTCTCATTTGCCTCGAGGTAAATAAAGGCTGCGTGTTTTCTTCAGACTCCTGAAATGCAGTGACAGGTGTACGTTTGGTAGAAGATACAGTAACACAAAGCATATCCAGAATGAGCTTTTTAGAGTTGCAGGACAGCAGAAATAAACTTAGATTAATGCACATTTTTAGTGTGGCCTAATAGGTGCTTATTATAGTTATATTGCAACACGTATGTGTGTAAACTCAGAGCAATTCAAATTTTCTGTATGGTCTAAAAATTGTCCTTTATACTGAGGAACTCCTGAAAGCTGTGGTTGTGTAAATATGGGCTTCATTTTCAATAAATAAGTCACAAATGTTAATACTGAGTATTTCTGAAATTTAGTGAAAATGCTTAGTCAAATCTTTTTATTCACATGGCAATAAGATGAATTTATTCTTACAATTAAGTGCTGATAGGTTGTAAGGTATTAAATTTAATGAGTTTTTTCAGTTACTTGATCAGAAATTGTTACCTTCTGTTGGAGAGGATAAAATTATTGTCGGCAGAATCAGGCTAACAAATACTCTCTCTCAGTGTAACTTAGTGGTTGTTCTCAGAGTGAGGTTCACAGACTGCAGGGGGATCTGTGTGAGGTCGAAACTAAGACGTGTGCCCTTTTGTCAGTGCTGATATTGGCACTGATGGTACAAAGGCAGTGGTGGTTCAAGTGAACTCTCACTGGTGGTTAAACTGCTGCAGCCTTGGCTTGAATCAGGGTAATAACAGCACCGTGCTGTGCTTCACTGCTACATACTTGCAGTTTAAGAAAAAAAAAAAAAGCCAGTTTCATTTAAGAACACCCTTGAAGAAGCAATACAGATTATCGATCTTATGAAATCTCAGCCCTTGAGCGCACGTTCTCTTAATTTTCTGTATGATGAAATGGGAAGTATACATAAAGCACTTAAGCTGAATACTGACATACTGAGCTTATAGGGAATATAATTGTAGCTATTTAAATCATGAGCCCGGAAGCCATACTAATGAAAAAAATACTGTTTTTCCAGGTGCAGCAGCTGCTGCTGTGATGTCCAGTTCTAAAGTAACCACGGTCCTGAGGCCGACTTCCCAGTTGCCAAATGCTGCTGCAGCTCAGCCGGCAGTACAGCACATCATTCACCAGCCAATCCAGGCACGCCAGGGTTGTGGGTAGTCAGCCAGCAAGCGTTCAGCGCCTACTCTGAGTCATTCACTCTGCTTGGCACTGTGCGAGTCCTTGAACCTCAAGCGACTTTGGATCTAGCTGCCAAGATGTAGAGAAGGCTGAATTACATATGGTGTCATGTGATCCACTGTAGGAATTTAGGAGAGAGGTAGTAAGGGAACGCTTTTGGTTGGGATGGGTGTGGCAGTGGGGATTCAGAGACGTGAAGGGGGGCAGCACTGTGAACAAGGCGAGGAAGATAGTGGTGGTTGTACACAATGTGGAGTAAAGCCTAGTTAGAACTGAGGGATTCTAATTTGGATAGGAGTGTGTGAACCCCTAAACATTTTATGCACATAGGTATGCTTTTTGAGGAAGATGGTCCATGCCTTTCAACTTTTTTCAAGGAAACCTGTGGCCTCAGTACTACTGAAGTATAACGTGTTACTGCGTGATACCATGTCTGTCTCTAAATTCGGGGCTCTAAGGTGAAGACTGTAAACTTGATTTTGTACACAGCAGAGAGCTACTGCGTCTTTGGAATATACTGATATATGGTCAAAGAAATATCTTTGAAAGATTAATCTAGCTGAATTGCGTACAGAAGGTAGAAGTTCAGTGCCTTTGGGGCCAGACTGGTAGCATGTATGAAATAGCTGGGTTTAAGATACTACGGAAGAGTGCTGACTGGGACGCGGGGTAAGATATGTCTAGCCTAGAGCTTTCACATTAAACAAAATAAAAGACCTTGCTGGTAATAAAACACGTTTGGAGACTGATTAGGGCCCCAGGAGTATAATGGTAGGAAAGGTTGGAGAAAGAGGAGAACCAAGGTCAAGAGCTCAGTAGTGAGGAAGACAGCACAGCAGTCCTAGTGTGAGAGGACAGGCTGTGAGAGCAGCGCCATGGGGACGAGGTCTGCAGGTGAGAAACAGATCAAGAATGGGCAGAGTTTGCTGAGTTAACCTGCACGTGGCAGGAGAAGGAAAGAAGGACTACTCAGGAGAGCTCAGATGACTGGAGAATCTGACAGTGGGCAAGCGGGTGAAGCCCAGTGTGGAACTCGTTAGTCAGGTGAAGATTTTACACACAGATGTAGGGCTGAGGGAAGTACATCCATATGGAAACATCTAGAAAGCATCTGGGCACCCTGCACCTTCCGCTGGCAAAGAATGCTGTTACCACGTGTTTGCCTTTTTTGCCCTCAGATGGCATGAGAGCCAGCATCCAGTTCTGAGTAGGCCCTCTGTGGAAAGCCCTAGGTTGTGTCGTCATGAAAAGTGTCTGCTCCAGGACCAGCGACAGCTCTGTGGGAACTAGAGCTGAAGGGCTAGATTCCAGTCTGTACTAATCGTAGGACAGAATTTTGAGTCTGGTCATATTCGAAAAGAAGGGGCTTGTGTACTCTCCAACCAGCATTGGATTTTTTGGGATAATTCTGGCTCTTGGCCTTCTAGCAACCTATCTGAAAAGAGAACTCGGTAATCAGAATGGTGAGAATTTATTTTCATTTGGACATAAACACCCTTATTTCGAGGCCCAGTTTTCAAATTATACTTGCAGTGTTTTGGGCATACTGTATTTTGCTTTCAATGAAATACGTTTTTCTCTTCTCTTGGTAGTCTCGTCCACCTGTGACCACCTCTAATACCATCCCTCCTGCTGTGGTAGCAACTGTGTCGGCCACCAGAGCTCAGTCTCCAGTGATTACTACAACAGCAGCCCATGCCACTGATTCCGCACTTAGGTATATTTGGGGGTTTGAAGATCAGCCATCCTGTCATCCTCCCTTCTTCCCTCCCCTTTTCTTTTCCTTCTTTCATTCAACTCAGCAAATATTTATTGAGTGCTTTTTTCTTTTTTTTAATGAGCTATGTTGTGTTCTAGACACTGAGGATAAAGCAGTGAACAAATAAAAAGAAATTCTTGCCCTCATAGAGTTTCTGTTTGTAGAAACTGTGGCTGGAGACATACCATTAAAAAATATATAGTTTTTTAGGTGGCAGAGAGTGCTTCGGGGAAAAATCAGGGCGAATGGGATTTGGAGTGACAGGGTAGGCAGTGCGGGGAGCTTACTTTGTCATGTAAGGTGATCAGGAAGGGCTTTGTTGATAAGAATGCAGTTGAACAGAAAATGGAAAGAAGTGAAATGAGCCATATGGTTGTCTGGGATAAGAGTATTCTAGACAGTGGGAACAGTAAGTGCAAAGGCCCTGATACAGGAGTATGTTTGCCGCATAAAGGGGCAGCAAGAGGCTAATGGTAGGAGAGTGGCCAGAGATAATTTTGGGGGGTAGCAAGGTCCCCAGGTCATGCCGAGCCTTAGGAACCACTCTGAGGATTTGGCCTGCACTGGGGGGCAATGGGAAGCCTTAGCAGAGTTTGGAACAGAGCGGTGCCATGATCTGAAGTAGCTGCATCAGCCTGGTTGCTGGAGAGAGTTGGCTGTGGGGAGGCAAAGTTGGAAGCAGGATGTTTCAAAGAGTATGGCAGGAATCCAGGAGAGATGGTCATTGGAGGTGGAAAGATGTGGTTAGATTCTGAATAGAACTTTGAAGGTAGCGGAGGGGATTTCTGAGGAAGCACGTACGGGGTTATTAGAGAATGAGAACAGTCAGGCTTATGCCAGCGCTGGTTGGCTGTGCAGCTGGGAGAGTGGAGTTGCCTAAACTTGAGATGGGGAAGAATGGGAGGAGTAGGTTTGGGGAGGAATTCCAGACTCTGGTTTGGGGCACTTTTAAGGTTGTGCAGACTTCTGAGCACCCAAGTGGAGATGTTGAGAAAGCTTAATATATGAGTCTGGAGTCCACAGAAGAGTTTGGGAGGAGATGATTTAGGAGGGCAATATAGATGGGGAGGAGGTTTATGAGAGAAAATGGCTCCCAGTTGAGAGGGCTGTCGAGGGAAGCAGTGTTCTCAAGGGAGAACCAAGATTCATTAGGGCAGGAAGATAGTGGATATATTCACAGAAGAGGTTGAGGATACAGGAGATTTTGCTAAAGATGGATTGTGAGTCCAGAGGGTATAGTAGAAAGGTTGGGTGTTTGAGAAGTGAAGCCAGTACAATTAGGAGATTTACAGAGCCATACAGGGAGAGAATCTGGTCAATGAGGGGTGGTCTCTGATGATGCTTGTGAGTGACACAGGGATGAAGACATCAAGGTATTTGTCCTCACGACCTGCAGGCATATTGTGCTGGTGAAGCTATGAAAGTTGGGGAAGGCAGTGGCATGAGAGTCTTGCCAGGAGCATGCAGTGTTCCAGTGGTCTTGCTTGATTCTTGCCATCGATTACATGGGTGCCAGGGAAAGAGCCTTCGGCAATATGGACAAGAAGTGATTCACTGGGCCGAAGGAGGGATAGGGCATGGAGAACAGAGCCGTCGGGAACTAGAGACCATCCGGAAGACTTGTCTACCAGTTGGAAGCAGTCTGAGATGCCTCCTTGGTTTCTTCCTTGCTTGACCAAGTAAATGAAAAGGAAACAAGGGAAAGAAAGCAGATTTATTTATTTATTTATTTATTTATGGCTGCATTGGGTCTTCGTCACTGTGCATGGGCTTTTCTCTAATTGCAGCGAGTGCGGGCTACTCTTGGTTGCATTGCGCGGGCTTCTTGTTGTGGTGGCTTCTGTTGTTGCAGAGCAAGGGCTCCAGGCACGTGGGTTCAGTAGTTGTGGCACGCGGGCTCTAGAGCACAGATTCAGTAGTTGTGGCGCATGGGCGCAGTTGCTCCGCGGCATGTGGGATCTTCCCGGACCAAGGATCGAACCCGTGTCCCCTGCATTGGCAGGTGGATTCTTAACCACTGCGCCACCAGGGAAGCCCCGAAAGCAGATTTTAAAGAGAAGGTTAAGTTTTGTGATACTGAGTGTATCTGTGGCAACAGGTAGTTGAAGAGATGTCTGTGCTTGAGAAGTCATTAACGTGGGCTACAGTTAATGCTCTAGGTATCTGAGTCTACCCAGCGGGAATAAATATAATGAGAAGAGGGCCCAGAACAGAGCTCTGAAGAAAATAACACTTACATGCAGAGTAGTGCCTAGGGCGTAACTTTAACCACTAGCTCTGTCATTTACTAGCTGTGTGTCATTATAAGTGTTTTTAACTTCCCTGATCCTTAGTCCCCTCTTCAATAAAATGAAGACACTTTACTTCTCGGTAATTGAATATATTGCCTGAGGTACAAAGAGACACAACAGCCCAACGTAAAATAGACTGTTATTCATGTTAACTTTATAGTACCTTCAAAAAATTAATATATTCAGATGGTATGATGAAATTCAAAAGGTATAAATGTGTATACAGTGAAAACTAGGGGTAGTTTTTTTTTAAACCATGTTGTTGAATTATCTATCTTTTCCAGTGTATTGTTTTTACTAAAAAATGGATATTGAATTTTGTCAGATAGATTTTTAGCATATAACTACGTTTTCGCTCCTGTAACAAATATTATTGTGTACCTCGTCTGTGCCAGTCACTGCTCTAGGCACTGGAAATACACTAGGGAATTAAACGGACAAAAACCCTAATGATCAGATGGTTTTTCTACTTAAATTATCTATAACTGTGATAAATTCCTAATGTCTGACTTCCTAGCTAATGGATGTACTGATGGGCATTTTGGCATATGTTGCATGTTTGTGATGGTGTGCCTTCAAGGTGTATTCCTGGAAGTGGGAGTGCTAGGTGAAAGAGTAAATGTCTCAATTTCCTCACCTAGAAAATGGCCGTAATATTACCTTCCTTGATGTGGCAGTTAATGTATAAATATTAGTGTGTGAATATGTATATATTAATACTAATATATAAAGCACTTAATACATGCCTGACATGTAATGGTCATTAACACTTTTTATGTGTTAACACTTGTTATTTTTCATTAGAGTAAATGAAAATCAAAGACTATAGTCTGTGCTTTCAGAAACACTTCACATATCTAAATACTTAATAGAAATACTCTTTTGGGGGTATATTTTTGTATGAGCTGGACTTCTTAAAATATGAGCACGTTTAAGTTTGAATTTAGGAGATCCTTTCCGGGTGATTCTGTTGGCATTCTTCTTTGTTACAGGTATCTTCAGAATTGTTCCCATAATTAGATTCCTCCATCCTAAAATTTGTGATTATTTTAGTTATGTGTACATGTATCTCTCTGAATGCATTTCATTGTAAATGCTGGGAGTGGGCAGCTTTCACTGTACTCTGATGACCTAAGTCATCAACTATTAAAAATCCAGTCTTCAGTAGTAGGCTTTCTCCTCAGTAAGTTCCACCAGGTGTCATAGTTGCACCTATGACCAGGCTTTCAGCTTTCCTTTGAACTTGAATAATATGCCATTTAGTTCTCTTCCTATAGGGAGAAAGCCATCCTTTATTCAGTTTGTAAGTTTTATGCACTAATATCCCACCAGCTCTGATCTTAAAGCATTTTGAGAGAGGATCCCTGTGATGAAACCATTGGTTAGTTTGGATACGTGAGGTCCCAATCACATTTCACCCTTACGGCTCAACTTTTCATGTTTTCTTCTTCCTCATTTATAATCACGTGGTTCCAAAATACAAAAACATAAAAAGGTATTCAGTAGGGAGTATCACTCCTCTGTCGCACGTCTACCAAGTTCCTATGTTCCTTTCCCTTTGCCTTTGTAAAGTAACATGTTTATAGCTTTCGGGGTGTCCTTCCAGTGTTTCTTAAATACAGTCGAATTCACATGTAATTCTTAACTTTTATCCTTTTTACCCCCCAAATTGTTTAATTCATAGATTCCTAAGCTGCCGTCTTACTGCAGCCGGCAGTGTGTCAGTCTCAAGATTTATATGTTCCTCTTTGGGTTTTTTCATATAACAACGTATGTTGAAAGCTTTCCATTTCAGTACGTGGAGTTTCGTTGTTCTTTTAGCAGCAGTATGATGACCCATCGTGTATGTGGATTTGAGGTTCTTTTCTTTACTTTACTATCATAAATAATATTGCAGTGAATAACTTTATACTCTTGTCATTATGCATGTGTGCAAGAATATCTATAGGATAAATTCCCAAAAGTGATCAGAGGGTATATGTGATTGTAATTTTGATACCTATGTCTTATTGCCTTCCATAGGGTTTGTACCAGTTTATACTCCCTCCAGAATATTTAAAAGTGCCTGTTCCCTTACAGCTTGAACAACAGAGTACCCTGTCAATTTTTTGGATTTTTGCCAATCTGATAGGTGAACAATAATATATCAGTGTCTTTTAAATTACATTTCTCTTCCTCTGATTAAGACTTAGTCTTTTCCCTTTGTTAAGGGGCCATTTGTGTTTTCTTTTTAGCAAACTGACTATTCATATCCTTGGCCTGTTTTTCTATTGGGCTGTTATTTTTCTCATGGATTTCTAGGAGCTCTTCATATATTAAGATTACACTTTCACCTATGAGTCTTTTTACTTTGCTTGTAGTGTGTTTTACTGTGTTAGGACGCTTGCTTATTGGTTTACAGAGTCAAATTTCTTGATTTTTTTTTATAGATTTTGGATTTTTAGAGCTTTTAATTGTTTAGAAAGCTCTCCGCCACTCCAAGGCTATTAAAGAATTCTATCTTTTCTTCATGTACTTTCTTATTTTCCGTTAAACCTTTCATCATTTTCATATTTATCCTGGTGTACTGTGTGAAGTATGGATCTCATTTGATTTTTTCCAAATGGCTATGTAGTCTTCCTAGCATCATTTATTAAGTAGCCCATTCTCTCCCCTCTGTTTGAGATGTCAACTTTGATATACTGTCAAGTTTTCTTACCATTTTTGCAATTTCAGTAGCATGCTTGCCAGTTAATTTGACATGCTGTCTATGTTGATATCCCTTTCAATTATGAGGCAGTCATAACTATAACTTTATCTTTTGGTAAGGGATGATATAAAATTGGGGGAAGGAAGTCAGCGCTTCAAGGTCACAGGTTAAGCTTCCGTTAATCAAGGTTTTCTGTAATGTTACCTCAACAGTTAGAACCTTAGTGTGTATCTTCAGATTTGTCCACAGAGTGAAACGTGTTCGTTATAGTAATGCTTACTCCAGATGGTCAGAGAGTGTTGATTAATTATATCGAGGATACTCAGTATGACTAAGGATTAATTTATTTGGTTCATGGTACATATTGATACCTTTTAGAATGAGGCTTATGGCAGTTTCAGGAGAGAAACTCGATGGGCAGTTAACTTCATTGGTTCACATGTGGACTTCACAGACCTGTGAAAAATAAAACGCTGACTGTGATCCAGCATGAGACAGTAAGTGGCCTTGGCTGCCTGCATTGCGTCTGGAGACAAGTCATAGATCGTGATGTCTTTTCTGTCTTCCCAGTCGGCCAACTCTGTCTCTCCAGCATCCACCGTCTGCAGCAATTAGTATTCAGCGTCCTGCCCAGTCACGGGATGTGACAACAAGAATCACACTGCCATCTCACCCTGCGCTAGGGACGCCAAAACAGCAGCTCCATACCATGGCTCAGGTAAAACCAGAGATGAAGAGCCATCTGTATACCCTGTGGGTTAAAACCAGAATTGTGCAAAACTTGCTAAAAGCCTGGCAATATCGAAGGCAGTGATTGCGTTTAAACGGGATTGGGTGGGAGATGTTCCTGTTTCTAATTGTGTTGTGGGGTGTCCCCCCCCCACAGAAAACGATCTTCAGTACTGGCACACCAGTGGCTGCAGCAACGGTAGCACCTATTTTGGCAACCAACACCATTCCTTCCGCAACCACGGCTGGTAAGTCGGCAGCCCTGCTCTTCCTGCCAGGGAGGAAGGAGGCATAAGGCGTGGGTTCATTCTTTATTTCTCAGCTTCAGGCAGAGAACAAGAATTAGGTTAGAAAAATTCTCTTTCTTTTTCCCAAGAGCTTTTCTTGGGTTTTTGAGAATCTGTAATGTGTGCAGAGAGGCCATTGTTGAAGAATTTCCCTTTTTCTCCTGTCCAGGATCGGTGTCACACACACAAGCTCCCACGAGTACAATTGTTACCATGACAATGCCCTCACATTCATCCCATGCTACGGCAGTGACCACCTCAAACATCCCGGTTGGTAAGTGGTGTGCAGCCTGCAGATGGAAGCTTACAAGGAATTTTCAGCCCCGCTGACCAGGTCTTCATATAGCTGGCTAGTGTTGATTTTTTTTTTAATTGTTAATTTTCAAAGCAACACTGACTTTAACTTTGAGTATTATTTCATAAACAGATTTGGCATTTTGATGGTAGGGGGAGAAAAAAGAAGATAACCGTCTCTGAGAGCTCAAAGTAAACCACTTTAACTCCACTTTTGACTTATTCATCAACCTTTACCTTTTCTATGTTTACCTTTTTAAAAAGTAAGTTAACTTTACTGATAAAAGTTTGACAAGAACAACAGGAAAAGCAAGGAAGAAGCAAAGATCTGGAGTGAAGAGACCTTGTACACTGACAGATTGTTCAGGAAAAATCTCTGGGTGATGCAACAGTGGGAAGAATGCTAACCCTCAAGTCACTTCCCCGAGGTTCTTATCTGGGTGCCACCCAAGGTACTTCATGACCATCCTAAAATTCCTTCCAGGCTTTGCTTATTCCCCTTTTAAATATGTGTATATTTACAGTATTAAAACATCTTTGAAAAATTTCTGGCAGCCAAACTTTAGTGATCAACAGCAGGGATTGGCAAGCTTTTTCCATAGAGCCGGATCGTAAATGCTTTAGGTTCTGCAGGCCTCCTGGGTGTGTGCAACTACCTAGCTATGGACAATATGTAAACAAATGGGTGTGGCTGCGTTTCAGTTAGATTTTTTTATGGACACAGAAATTTGAATTTCGTGTCATTTTCAGGTGTCACAAAATAGTCTTCTTTTGATTTTTCCCTCCCCCTGCTGTTTAAAAGTGTGAACCCATTGTTAGCTCATGGGCCAAAACAGGCATCAGCAAGGTTTGGCCGGCAAGTTGTCGATGCCTGTCGTCAGAGTTGATAGCTTACTGTCACAGCTTCCAAAGCAGAGGCTGTGGCCTATGAGGCAGAACACTCCTTTCACCCACAAGTGACAGGTTTTAGTTTCTAGTGTTACCTGTGCCTTGGTTCTGTAACAGTGAGTGTGCCATCTCACTCTCCTTCACTCCCAGAGATGTGGGACAGCTGCCATATTTTTAATCTGCTGTACTTTTAGAAGTAAGACTGCCTTTTGTGAGAGGACGCACTGACATGCTCGACGGTCAGAAATCTGGTGACCAGACACAGAAGTGTCTCCCCTACCTGCTGTGTCCCATTTCAGAGTAACGGTAGGACCCAGGAAACCCTTGCTCCTCTTTTAAATAACTGAGCCATTCCAGCCCTTAAATTGGTACTCAGCCCCACAGACGGCTTTTAGCAGAGAAAATAACTGCGGTCTTTCTCACGTTACTGCTCACTCCAGCTTGGCATTGGGGAAACCAAACTTCTGTCACACCCTCTGAATTTAATCTCACTTCTGTGAAGTCTGGCAGTGGGGTTAGAGGTTCAGCATTACAGCACTTTCGTTGAAAAGGATCGTTGATTGTTCCATGTTGTCAGTTCAGGCTGTTTTCTGGCTATACCTAACAGTGTCATCAGTTATCTGCAGCACTGTCAAGTCAGAGCCAAGCCCCTTCTTTTCATTTTTATAGTCGAGAGTCTCACTAGGGAATGTGTTGCTATGAAGAAAATCAGACCAGTAAAGAGGGGCAGCGTACCCTAGGGGGCTGTCTGGTTGTGTCTTGAACCCTCTCTGTGGAGAATTATTTAGAGATCAGTTCTTGTTAATGTCACCGTGTCTTCCTAAGAGTAAACACTGTGCAGGGAAACTCACTGAAAGTAGCAGGAGACAAATAATGTTCATTCATTTGGCTAAAACTACCGACCTCTTACCTGTCCTAAGTTACTGCATTGCTGTGTTCTCTAACTCCCCAGCTCACTTATCTTTGAATTTTTACCATTTACTAAATTCTAGATCTGAAAATCATTTGACAGAAGTGTCCAAACAGATTTAAACATCTGCTACTTAGTGTGATTGCTTTTGTCAAAGTTCCGTCAGGTTTATGCTCTAGTTTTGTTTTCTTCTTGTGTAGTAACTCAGATATTTGTTACATCATAATGGGATCTCTGTACAGAAGGGCCTCAGTTGAGAAGGGAAAACTGATATTAACCCTAGAGCATTGATTTTCAAGTTGAGGGCATAAGAGCTATATTAAAATCACCTAAGTGGCTTTTTCTGAGTGTCACTTGCTTTCTCCAGGTGAGATTAGATATTGAGTTCAGCCATTGTTATTAATAGGAATGTGTTGGATCAGGGGAAGAGCCTGATAACCCCAAGCATAGGGTTTTCACCTGCAGTGAATGCCCATTTCCAATAGAATGCCACCCTTATTTTCTGCACACATGACAGTGGTCTCAGAACTATAAAAAGAATCAGATGATGCCAGCCTACAGAAAACAGGGATTATCTTTGAAAATAGCCCCAACTTACCATTTCTGCATTATGTTTTTCCTGAAGTTTTTTTTTCTAAATAATTGAGGATGTATGGCCCTTTTAATTAGGAAAAAGTAAAGGTATGATTCATGTGTGTGTGTGGTTACCATCTGATGTTAGCTACTGTGCCAAACACAGCCGCTTTTTTATTGGAAGCATAATTTTCTCCTACCTTTTATGGGCACAGTGAAAACACAGGCTTACTCACTTTTCCCTCAGCACCCTCTCGACTGACTACTGATGGAAGATACATCATGCCAGCTTCTCTCTGCGTTAGCCAGCAGAGGCCATCCTCGCTGGTCAAACTGGGCATCTCACCCATCATCCTGCAGAAACTTCTCCAGCTGCCTCCCTCAGAAAATATCTGGGCCCGGGGGGGTTGCTGCTTACCTTTGGTGTTCAGCGTGCTGCACCTTGGGTAACGTGATGGCATCATCCCAGTCTCTAGTGTTTGCGTGCCTGCCATTGTATGACTTGGGTCTTTACAGATAGAATTAAATTTGAAAACTGTATGATCATTTTGATTTTGCCATAAAATATTATGCAAAGTCACAGGAAACTCAAAAGACTTTAGAAATTAAGTGATTTTCTAGAGAAGGCCTCCTCATAGATGAGGAACCTAAGACTTGGAAATTAAAATGACCTTCTCATTACTTATCAGCTACATTATTACTAATTAGTTATGGGCCCCTGAAAAGAATCTAAGGTGTTTGCCATTTCTGTATTCAAATTTTTGTCGATTTTTTTTTTTTTTTTTTTAAGTTTTCTCCTTTTAAAAAAAAGGTCTCCAAGAAGCCAGGTCAGGAGAAAAGGATGTAGTTGCTGAAAGTATTAATGTTGAACCCTGCTTTGACAGATAGCAGTGTAAATATATCAGTGTATTATTGGATTGAAATAATTCAGTTGCACCATAGGTACTCATCTTTTCATTTTTTATTTTGATTAAAACTAAAAATCCAGGCTTCTTATTACTGTTTGCATTCTTAAGATTGTTGCTGGCCAAGAATGTTTTGGCATGCCAGTGAAAGCATATGAGCAGTAATGTAATTGGATTATACTTTTTGTAGCTAAGGTGGTGCCTCAGCAAATCACACATACTTCTCCTCGGATCCAACCCGATTACCCTGCAGAGAGGAGTAGCCTGATTCCCATTTCAGGACATCGAGCCTCTCCAAATCCTGTGGCTATGGAAACCCGAAGTGACAATAGGTAGGAGGGAATGTGCCCCATCGTCTCACGAATTGTTTTGATTTTTCAGTGAAACCAATTGTCCCACGAATATGGCATGTATTTCTTTATCTTCAGTTTTTCCCCCTGAAAATCTAATACATTGTGTAATTTCCTTAATTTTATGAAACTGTGCTGTATTTATTTGTTCTCCTTTTGATGAATGTTCTAGTATCTTTTTTTTGACTTGTGTACTTCTCTTTTTAATTTATTTTGAGCCATTTTGAGTGTAAGGGTGGCAGCATCATGACCTCTTATCCCCTAAGTATTTCCATTTTCATCTCTAGAGAACAAAGCTGTTCTTACTTAACCACAGTATGGGGAACTGAAACGATCCTTTAGCTTTCCATTCTCTTTCATACATTGAAATTTTTGAAGAGTATAGATAGGCCATTGTTTTTGCAGAATATTCTTCAATTTGGGCTTGTCGGATTGTTCCTCGGAGTTAGATTCAGGCTGTGCATTTTTGAAGTGAATACCATTAGGTGATATGTTCTTCTCACTGTTACTACATCAGAGAGCTCATGCTCACCCTTTGTCCCATTAATAGTTATCTCAATATTAATTACTTAATGAAGGTGATGCCAGATTTTTCTGCTGTAGCGGTGTACTTTTCTTTTTTGTAAATAACTAATTTGTGTGGAAATACCTTGAGACTATAAGTGTCCTTATAAGCTTTCACTCCGTAGTTTTGCTTCTATTGATGATTCCTGGCTGAATCAGTTGATGGTTGCAGTATGATGCAAGATAGTGACTTGTTGCAAGATAGTGACTTGTTCGATCATTTCGTTGATATTTATCAGTTGACATTCTGATGTAAAGAAAGTTCATCTATCCCCATTTATTTATTTTTCTGTGTATTTTATTTTTGAACATCTGCATGGGCTCGTGGATTTGGTTTTATTTATTCATAATTATAATCCATTACTGTCATCTATTTCGAGGCTCAAATTGTCTCCAGGTTCGTCCTTGGGAGCCCCTTCAGACTAGTTCCTGGGTTTTGCTATGTCCTGGTCATTCTGGCCCTTCCTTACTTCTCACCACATTAAGATACTTGAAACTCTTCGTGAACTTGGTCCCTCTGAGCCCTGGAATCTGCCATTTCTCCAAGGAGCCCTGGTTCCTTTGCATCATTTAGAAACTAAGATCTAGCCATTAGCTCTGTTTGTTGTTACTGGATTGTCACTACTTCTAGGCCCTTTCAGCAGGCAGAGAGGTAGGAAGTATATAACATTTTAAAAACTAAGTACATTCTGGTATCTCTGGTCTAGCTCCATTACCTCCCCCATTCCGTATTTGTATCTCCCTTCTCCCACCCCACAGTGAGAACCTGGTGGAGTGCACATGAAGTAATTTCAGAATTGGATCATTTTTAAATATTCTTGTTTGATTTTTGTGGCGTATAGAAATGCTTATTAGTTTTTTTCTTTTCTTTTCTTTTTTTACCAAAGTACAGTTGATTTACAATGTTGTTGTTAGTTTCCGGTATACATCAAAGTGATTCAGTTTTTTATATATATATATGCGATACAGTAGGATCTCGTTGTTTATCTATTCTATGTATAGTAGTTTGTGTCTGCTAATCGCAGACTCCTAATTTATCCCTTCCCGCCTCTTTCCCCTTTGGTAACCACAAATTTGTTTTCTATGTCTGTGAGTCTGTTTCTGTTTTGTAAATAAGTTCATTTGTGTCATATTTTCAATTCCACCTGTAAGTGACATCATATGGTATTTGTCTTTCTCTCTCTTACTTCACTTAGTATGATCATCTCTAGGTCCATCCGTGTTAAAATATTACTCTCTCTAGGTCTGTATCCTTTGATATAATTGTTTGGGATGCAATTTAGGAAACGTTAGTATGGCAGTTAAAAGTAAAAAGAGTTTGTAGGGGATAGGATCATTTGAAGGGAAAGAAGAAAAACCATTTTGGTTCATATTATCTGTGTTCCATCTATAGACCATCTGTTCCTGTTCAGTTCCAGTACTTTCTGCCAACGTACCCACCTTCTGCATACCCACTGGCTGCTCACACCTACACCCCGATCACCAGCTCTGTGTCCACCATTCGACAGTATCCAGGTATGAGCCCCACTGTTAAGATGCCTTTTAACATTTTAATTTTTGCATGCAATGAGATAGAAATCGATCAGCGAATATTTCTAGTATGGATTTAATTACTCTAGCTTTTATTTTCAGATTCAGATAAGGCTGAAATCTGAAGCTTTAAGGTTGTAAATCACCACCCCTGAAATCGGAAAAGTTGTTACTTATTAGTGATAGTAGCATGATTTTATCCCACCCTGAGGATAATTATGTTAACAGTTTTTGTTATCCCTTAAAATGGAAGTGCAGTTAAAAACGAATAAAGCTGTACTCTTACGAGGCTTCTATTGTTTTGTGGGATATTTGTTGTGTTGTTAATGTTCGTCCAGTTGTGCTCAAAATTCACTATCCAGTCCGGTAAATAGTGTTCTTTTTGCCAATCCAGACTAGCAATGCTACTTAAACCTCAGGGTTTGTATAGTCTTTTCCTGTGAGACCCTCAGCTCACTTCAGGCATAAGAAAGCCAGGTTGTCAGATTGTGGCCGTTGCCTGTCTGCTGTGCCGTCCAGGACTGCAGCTGCGCCCACATGGTGGCCATTGAGCATTTGAAGGGGATCCGGCACAAATGAAGAACTGAATTTTTTGTTTTACTTAATTAAAATGAGAGAAATTTCAAATATGTTTGGTACAACTTAGTGATATGCAACTACTTTTTTCAAAATTGTAGATTTTATGGAATCAAAATACAAATCGAATATTTCTGAAATTTAGTCTCTGAATTGAGATGTGTTTTAAGAGTAAAATGTACCCTGGATTTTGAAGACATAATATGGAAAAGAGAATGTAGAGTATGTTATTAATAACTTTTATAGTGATTATATTTTGAAATGATAATTTTTGGATATATTGAGTTAAACAAGATATGTCATTAAAATTAATTTGGCCTGTGTTTTTGTGTGTGTGTGTGTGGTACGCGGGCCTCTCACTGTTGTGGCCTCTCCCGTTGTGGAGCACAGGCTCAGCGGCCATGGCTCACGGGCCCAGCCGCTCCATGGCCTGTGGGATCTTCCCAGACCAGGGCACGAACCCGCGTCCCCTGCGTCGTCACTGCGCCACCAGGGAAGCCCTGGCCTGCGTTTTAATTTATTAATGTGGCTACTGGAAAATCTAAAATTGCATGTATGACTTATATTTTCATTAGGACAGTGCTAGTCTAAAACTTTCAAACACTGAGGGTTTTTTTTTTAATATATATATAAATTTATTTATTTTATTTATTTATTTTTGGCTGTGTTGGGTCTTCGTTGCTGTGTGCAGGCTTTCTCTAGTTGTGGTGAGCGGGGCTACTCTTCATTGAGCTGCGCAGGCTTTTCCTTGCAGCAGCTTCTCGTTGTGGAGCACAGGCTCTAGGTGCTCGCACTTCAGTAGTTGTGGCTCTTGGGCTCTAGAGCGCAAGCTCAGTAGTTGTGGCGCACGGGCCTCGTTGCTCCGCGGCATGTAGGATCTTCCCAGAACAGGGCTTGAACCTATGTCCCCTGCATTGGCAGATTCTTAACCACTGCGCCACCAGGCAAGTCCCAATACTGAGGTTTAAATAGCTTTGAAAATAGGTTCCTCCATCTCTACATTGTTCTATGTGTGTGTTTTGATTTTTTTTTTTTTTTTGCGGGGTGGGGGGTGTTTGTTTTTCAAAACTTTCTTTTTAAAGGAACTTCATAACAGTGTTTTTTAATTAACAATCTTATAAAGTAGAATAATGTTTAATTGATTGTTGCCAAAAGTAGGATGCGAAAAGTATCATAGAAGCATGTTGGCAATTAGGAAGTAAATTTCACGTGTGTGTGTTACACTAACTGCTGAAAATTCTTAAGTCTCTTTATCAGTAACAGCACTTGCTTTCAGGTTCTCTCCTTCATCTACTACCTTGAATTCTATAACAGTGAAGTTCTATAACAGAACTCTATAACATGATTCTATAACAGAACTTCTATAACAGTGCAGTCATTTTGCTTTTATGGAGAAGGTCATTCATGACCACTGTGTATTTCTCTGAATGCTAGCCAGCTGAAAAGGGCACGCAGAGTCTCTCTTGACCTAGAATCAACTATGCAGACACTATCATTCTATATAAACCTTTATTGTAAAAATCCATCATAAGAGCACTGTCTGAAGTGTTGGGGATCCTGCCAGTCGTCTGTTTCTCTACATTATTCTTCTTTCATCACTGCTGTAGCCCTGATAGATACTGACACAGAAAAATGAATAGTACGTTCAATACTTTATTTCTTCCAGGATCAAACTGTCATTGTTGGTGCAGATGAGAGGTAATATATTATTTCTCAGACGTGTGAATCTAAACATGGATGGACACAAATGAAAAAATGATTTAGTAACCAGCTTACAGTATCCTATTGAATATTTATTGAAACCCTAATTTTTTGTAAGGTCCTGGTTAAGGCTCCTATGCTAGGCTCTATTTTTAAAGTTGACTTTTAAACAGCTTTCAATAAGCTTAGAGTCTAGTAGGAAGATTAGACATGAAGAGATATTATAATATGCTAAATCTTAAAAGAGGGGCTTGAGCAAAGCCATGCTGCTTCTGAGGTAAGAGGTTATGTCTACTTGAGAAGGTAGGGTTGGAGGTCAGGAGTGATTTCCTGAAGGAAGTGACATTTGGAAAGCATCTTTCAGAAAGTATAGGGCAGAGCCGTAGTGGGTTTGGAGAAAAGCACATTTCTGTCTGTGAATAAAGTATTAGCTGGAGTATGTGGTCAGAACAGAGTGGTTTGGTTTGGGCAGGAACATAGTGTGAGTGAGAACACAAAGTGTGAAATAAGATTGGATCTTAAAAAGGCTTGGAGTGGTGACTAGACTGTAGGTTCAACAGCAGGCAAATGACCAAAACCTGTTATTTAACAGAAATAGCACAGATACACTTTTCAGGAAGAAGCTATAATGCTCTGGAAATTGTGTATGTATATATTTTTCAAAGGAAGAATTACAATATAGCCATGACTATAAATTTACACGTAGTAACTTTTCACTATACTTTTCTTATGCATAATAATAATTTAAACCTTTATCTCTATGGTTAAAAAACATTTTCAGTTAGATTATTTTTTAAAAATTGAGGTAATTGACATATATTAGTTTCACATGTACAGCCTAATGATTCAATGTTTATATATATTGCAAAATAATCACCACAAGTCTAGTTAACATCTGTCACCGTCCAGTTAGAGATTGTTTTTCTTGTGATGAGAACTTTTAAGGTCTACTCTCTTAGCAACTTCCAAATATACAATACAGTATTGCTAACTATAGTCGTCATGCTGTACATTACGTCCCCATGACTTATTTATCTTATAACTGGAAGTTTGTACCTTTTGGCCACCTTTACCCATTTCGCCCACTCTCCACCCCTACCTATGGCACCCACCAGTCTGTTCTTTGTATCCAAGAGCTTGGTTTATTTTTGTTTTCTGCATTTTAGATTCCATATATAAGTGAGATCATATGGTATTTGTCATTCTCTTTGTGACTTATTTCACTAAGCGTAATACCCTTTAGGTCCATCCATGTTGTCACAAATGGCAGTATTTCGGGTTTTTCTTTTTTAATGGCTGAGTAATATTCCATTATGTGTGTATGGATATACATACCATATCTTTTTTATCCATTCATCCACTAATGGACACAGATTGTTTCCATATCTTGGCTATTCTAAATAATGCTGCAGTGAACATGGGGATACGTATATCTTTTTCCAGATTGTTTTGATGACCGAGAAGAAAAGTCTTTTGTTTGTTTGTTTTCTTTCCACAAACAGTGAGAAATCCCTTCTTTTTTTTGTCGCTTCCTGGGAATGTTTTTGTTTTCAGTTTTGTTTGTTTGTTTTTAATATACACAGATGATATGTTTGCCTGATAGATAAAAGGACAAGTTACTTCTCTCTTCAGTGCATATTTTGGAATTTAAAATCCGCAACTACTGTATTTCAGAAGTGCCTGTGATAGTGGTTCTATCAATTAAAGCAAAGATTCTTGACCTGGAGGCATGGATGTATCTCAGAAGTTTTATATTAATTACTTACATAGTTGCCTGGCTCACATTTGGCTTTTAATAAATGATTGCTTTTTTCTCATTTTAATGCTATTTCTAGCAATCTGCAGAGATCGTATCAAATTGGTGCAAGTAGTGGGGGGGAAGCCTCAACGTATAGAGTTTACGTAGCACTTTTTTTTTTTAACTGAGAGTTTAGATCTTGAACAGTGGAAAAATTGTTTTGATTTGAGTGTTTTTCTCCTTATGTGGACTGTGCCAATCAAAGCTAACATTTTTGTCACTTTTTGCATCATTTTTAGTTTCAGCTCAGGCTCCAAACTCTGCCATCACGGCTCAGACTGGAGTCGGGGTGGCGTCCACAGTCCACCTGAACCCCATGCAGTTGATGACAGTGGATGCATCCCACGCTCGACATATCCAAGGGATCCAGCCAGCCCCCATCAGTACACAGGGCATCCAGCCAGCTCCCATTGGGACCCCAGGGATCCAGCCAGCCCCCATAGGCACACAGGGCATTCACTCAGCAACCCCAATCAGCACCCAAGGACTTCAGCCTGCACCAATAGGGACCCAGCAGCCTCAGCCTGAAGGAAAGACTTCAGGTAATTTTAATTTTTTACATGGAAGTTGGTGTGGAGGGAAAAGGTACACAGGGTTTGAATCATGGTTCTGCCAGTTGCTGGCTTTGTGGTCTCAGGTAAGCTTGCTAGGCCTTAATTTTCTCTTTGTAACATGAGTTGCTTAGAACTTACCTGTCAGGGTCTTTGTAAGCATTAGAAACTACGTACATAAACAGCCTAACGTGCGCTTGCACATGGGGAGAAGCGTTCTAAAAGAGCTCTTAGTTGAGGGAGTACATTCACCTCATAAGACTAGTGTTCTCATTCCATTTCAAGATTTTCTTTTTCTTTTTTACCTTTTGGTCGTGCTGCGTGGCTTGCGGGATCTTAGTTCCCCGACCAGGGATTGAACCTGGGCCCTGGCAGTGGAAGTGCGGAGTCCTAAGCACCGGACCGCCAGGAAATTCCCTAAGATTTTTTTTGGAGTTGTTTGTAAAGCTGTAAAGATAGACTGGAATGTTGGTACCATTATTAGGAATTGAGAGTTGGTGGTATTTCACCAAAAAACTGTAGCAGAACATTTCTTGCAGTATACTATATACTTTATGTATCTCATCTCACTTATTAGTAATTATGATTGTAGAGCAAAGAAAAGACGTTCTTAATCGTGCATCAGTAGACTTTGTAACCTCCCCAGTTTGCCATCTGCTTTTGTCCTTATCCCTCATCTTCTTGAAATTGGACAGTCCTAACATGGATACTCTTGATTGTGGTGGTCTGATCGTTGTTTTTTGTCTTACGTGACATTTTAGTGATGTTACTTCCGTTTCCTTCTCTTCATTGCTCTTTCCTGTCCTCCAGCAGTGGTGTTGGCAGATGGAGCCACAATTGTAGCCAACCCTCTTAGCAACCCATTCAGTGCCGCTCCAGCAGCAACAACTGTGGTGCAGACTCACAGCCAGAGTGCGAGCACCAACGCTCCAGCCCAGGGCTCGTCCCCACGGCCAAGTATACTCCGGAAGAAACCTGCCACAGATGGGTGAGTAGATCCAGAAGTGCCAAAGGACACCGCTAATTCTGGAGGTAATTGGTGTAAACAGTAGGCAGTAATCCAGTGCTGATAGCAAACTCAATTTCCTCCAAAATAACTTGACCGCCGGGTTATTCAGTAGAGCCTGGCCAAGCTCAGACTGCAGGATGGTAAGAATCCAGGAGTCAGTTGGGTGTCAGTTTGTAAGCATGTGTTGCATATTACGTACTTTTAGGAGTTCTCTCTGGTTCTGAGAGTTTAACCCTAGAACCCCTAAAGTAGCTTGAAGTGAACTCTTCAGGCTTGTCTAGCTAGGCACAGTAATGTGTGCTGTGTATTTTTTCCTCATCGTCCTAAATGAATTGTTGCTCGGGGCAGGCAGTCTCCCAAGTGTATTAAGGGTCATATTTAGTAGCAAATAGTGTTCTGTGTTGTCGTATAAGCTTCTGAGTTGGTGGGTCATAGGCGGGAAGGTATGTGCTCTGCCATAGCAGAGACCAGAGTCTCTGTCTTAATCCTAAGTCAGTCCATGACACAGTAACCATATTAATGAAAACACAAGGCAGAGCTTGTAGTTAAGATGGCAGATTGAATATGCACTTCTAAATTTCTCTTCCTCTCAAAACCCTACAGAACTTATAGTAAGAGGCTTTTTAAAAAGACTGTAGGGGGGCTTCCCTGGTGGCGCAGTGGTTGAGAGTCCGCCTGCCAATGCAGGGGACACGGGTTCGTGCCCCGGTCCGGGAAGATCCCACATGCCTTGGAGTGGCTGGGCCCGTGAGCCTGTGCGTCCAGAGCCTGTGCTCCGTGACGGGAGAGGCCACAACAGTAAGAGGCCTGCGTACCACAAAAAAAAAAAAAAAAAGACCGTAGGGAATTTCCTGGTGGTCCAGTGGTTAGGACGCCGCGCTTTCACTGCCAAGGGCGCACGTTCCATCTCTGGTTGGGGAACTAAGATCCCACAAGCCACACAGTATGGCCAAAAATAAGTAAGTGGGTAAGTAAATAAATAAATATTTTTTTAAAAAAAGATTATAAACACACAGAGGTGGGGAGAATAGGAGAAGACACAACAGCAACAAGTCTTTGAAGCTGGAAAGCAAATAGGCAAGTGCTCACTCGCTCCCTTAGCCGTGAAAAAGGTGAACGTTAAGTCTGCAGAGAAGAGCGCTGAGAACCATCCTTGTTTAAATTGTGAATCTTCAAAAGGACCAGGAGCGGGAAGAACTGGGGGTATCCACCTGGATTAGCCAGCACAGTGAAGAGCATGGTGCTGTACCAAAAACGGATTAGGGGACCAAGCCTGTGTGGAGTGCTGAGACTTCTCCCTCGTGGCTGACACGACCCTGGCAGCTGAATTTAACTCTGTTGACAGAAAGTGAGAAGACGACTGTACCCTGCTTCTAGGGTCCGTTCCAGCCCGAGGGGAAAGAGCTAAGGATACCAACAGTAGGGGTTTAAGGACACTAAGGACAGGGCTCCGATTGCCCTTAAAGTAAACAAGCCCCGCCACAAGCTCAGAGCTTCCAACCGGCTTTTTAGTCCCCCCACTCCTCATGAGCGTGCAGCCAAGCATATCAGGTATCTGAGGGTTCTTCTAACAATGCAAGGTAGAAGCCACAGCGAACACACTGAAAAAAGCAGCTCAGAAGATGCAGAGGCTAGGCAAGGGGAATAAAACTAAAAACAAAACATAAGAACACATGAACAGAGACAGACACTGTCAGTACCATCTTCAAAGGACAAATGAAAACTGCATCCATGAAACAGGAAGGCCGTGCTCCACAAAAGGAACATTCCGAGAACAAGAATGTGTCCAGAAATCAAAAACTCAGTAGAAAACTTGAAAAGTAAAATTGAGGAAATCTCTCAAAAGTAGAGCAAAAAGACAAAGAGAGAGAGAATAGGAGAGAAAAGACCCAAAATTTAAAGAACCAGTTCAGGAGATCCTGCCTCCAAGTGATGGGGTTTCAGCAAGACAGATCAGAGAAGAGAAGAGGACGACTTAAAAATAATTCATAGAAAATCACCAAAACCGAAGGGTAGGAGTTTCCTATTTTAACGAACCATGAAATGCTTGGTACAGTAGATGGCAATGGATACAAACTGGCACCACGGTAAAATATTTTGAAATTTCACAGCACTGGACAAAATGAGATCTGGCCCTTCTCCCATGCTTAGTCACCTCCAAAGTCCCTTCTGCTGTGCCCTCTGAGATCGTCCGTCATCATCTCAGTCCCCTGTGGCCTGACCTCTTCTCTGAGCGTGGCTTCTTGCTTTAATTGGAACCTGACTCTTCTTCGGGGTCTCGACTTCCTCGACTCTCCCCAGGGTGGTGGCTGTCTCTCCCTCCCCATTCCATCCTGTCACTGGGCCTGGAAGTGGGGTGGCTGTCCTCTTTGGGCCTCACTGCCACTTTCAGGCCCATCCTTCTCAACAGTGGACATGCTTCCTGGCCTGTATTTAGATTTCATAAAATTTGCAATTGAAAAAGTAGTTTCACATAGCCAGCTTAATCCAGACATACTGAAAAGTTTTCCAGTAACTGAATCAAGTACCAGTTTTTAAATTCAAATTAGTTTAAATGAAATATTGTTAAAAATCATGCTCATCAGTTGCACTTGTCACCTTTCAAGTGCTTAGTAGCCCCATGTGGCTGGTGGCTACCTTGTGGGACAGATTCAGGTTTGATTTGGGGTCTGTGTTTGTCCTTCAGAAGGTACATAGTGTCTGGCTGTGTCATACCATCTTCAACTTTAATGTAAACAGAAATGATTTCCCAGCTCTCTGGCCTCTCAGTTGCTTGAATGCATCCTCTGCATCCGCCCTCCCTCAGCAGGGCACACCCATGAGCGCTAGCACTCCACGGCACAAAAGTTCAGCAGCTTTTTCTGTACCCTAGGGTCCCACAGCCCGCCTCTCTTTCCACGTCCCTGGCAGCGACTCCCAGCAACACCCAGTTGGGAGCCTTCAGTCTATTGGTCCTTACCACCCTTTCACTTTTCCTCACTGCCTTTCCTGGCCTCTTTGTCTGCCCTCCCTGGTTCAGAGTCTGTGGTGCGTTGCAGTCATTTCCTTGCGTGCAGCCTCAGCTTCCCTGTCGTCCTCTTCACTTTGTCAAAGTCAGAGTTAAAATCCAGCGTTCTGCTTAATTTGTGTTGTGCCGCGTGCCTGTGTGCAGCAGAGTGTTGCCTCGTCCGCCTTAACCTCACACACCTCCCCTGGGATCTCCCAGCGGACCAGCACAGTCTGCTTTCCTTGGCCATTCCTCCAGACACCCGTGTACCTCTGCTCCTTTCCAGACTTCCACGCCTCCTCCCCTACGTTCACTTGTAGCTAATGAATGTGCCCACCTACTTTTTTCTTTCTGCTACGTTCTTGAGAAAATGGAAACACACAGAAGAGAAGTTCACAAGCTAGCTGTCACATGCTTGCCTGCCTGCCTCTGTCTCCAGCTCCGCCTCCATCTCTCAGTGGTGGGCTCATCACTCAGAGCTGAGCTCTCAGGGCATCTCTCCAGAGCGCCTGACTGCCGCCCGTCTCACCTCCGTGAGAACTGCTCCAGCTCTTGTGCCTCTCTCCTCCGTCAGTTTTTTCTTGTTAGTGGATCCTTCACATAAACAAGTATAAACTTGTTATCATTTCTTCCACTTTGCTCCACTCTCTGCCCCATTTTTTTGCTCCTGTTTGCAATGAAAATGAAGGCGTTGTCTCTGTTTGCTAGCCCCACTTCTTCCAGTCTCTCTTTCTTTCAGCACTTTCACTGAAGTATAGAAAACTGCACAGATAATGTATGTACAGTGTAATGAGTCAGCACAAACGTATAACTGCTGTATCGGTTAAGAAACAGGACATTATCAGCACTTTCTCCCAAAGATTACTAACCAGTTTTTCTTTTTTTTTTTTTTTCAGTTTTTCTTTTTACCCTATGGATTTGTTTTGCCTCTTTTGAGCTCCCATAGAATCATATACATTTTTTGTGTGAGTCCATCTTCTTTCACTTGATTTTGGGAGATTGATCCATGTTAGTGCATATAACTGTAACTTTTTTTATGGTTATATAAAATGCTCTTGTCTGAGAAGACCATAGTTTAACCATGGATATTTGGGTTATTTCCAGTTTAGGGCCATAATGTTACCCCGAACATCTCTGTACATCACCTTTGATGCATCCATAAATGCAGTGCTGTTACGTACCGCGGAGGGGATTTGCTGGGCTGTGGGCTGTGCTCATTTTCAGCTCCAGCAGGTAACGCCAGCAGTTTGTCCAGGTGTTTGTACCCATTTACACTCTCACCAGCAGTGGGGTCCTTGCCTTCATCATCATCGACGCTTGTTATTTGGCACTCTTTTTTAAGTTTGGTCATTCTGTGGGTTTATAGTAGTGTATCTCTTTAGGGGTTTGGAGGGTTTGTTTGTACTGAGGAATGGGGGATTGAGTGGTCTTGCTTTTTTGTTTATTTCTTACTTTTTATTGTGGAAGGTTTAAACATAATACAGATTTGAACATCTGAATTTATACCCATCATTCAACTTCAGTTATTAACTTATCAGTTCATGTTTTATCTGTATGCCTTTCCACCACTTTCCACCATATTATTTTGAAGCAAATCATAGGGAACACATCATTTTGTTTGTATATATTCGTATATATTTCAGCATGTGTTTATTGAAATACATACTTTAAAAAGTGTTATAACCCCATAATGTTATCAAATATTTAGTCATTGTTCAAACTTCCAGTGATCTCAAATGTCACAAATTTTGTTTTGTTATATTATTTATTTGAGTCTGTATTCTGATAAGGTACACACATTACGATTGGTCGATATGTCTATTAAGACTCTTCTAATATATGTTACCTCCATTTCTTTTTTCCTTGCAGTTTGTCTGTTGAAGAAACTTGGTCTTTTGTCCTGTAGAGTTTTCCTCTCCCCTCCCAACTCTCTCCCTGAATTTGTCGATTGCATCCCCATTCTGTTAGTTCCCTAGGGCTGCTATAACAAATTACCACAAGTTTGGTGGCTTAAAACAACAAAAGTTTATTCTCACAGTTCTGATGACTAGAAGTCTGAAATCAACACGTCGGCAGGGTTGGTTCCTTCTGAACACTCTCAGGGAGGATCCACGCCGTGCCCTTCTTCCAGCTTCTGGTGGCTCTTGGCGGTCCTTTGTGTTGCTTGGCCTGTGGATGCACCACTCCAACCTCTGCTTCCATATCCACATGGCCTTCCCTCTGTGTCTGTGTGTCTCAAATCTCCCTCTCCTTTCTGTTGAAAGGATACCGATCATTGGATTTAGGACCTGCCCTAAGTCTAGAATGATCTTATCTACTTAATTACGTTGGCAAAGACCCTATTTTTTTTACATTCGCGAGTAGCAGGGGTTAGGACTCGGATGGGTCATATTAGGGAACACAATCCAACCCCCTGCCCCCATTGTCTGGTTTCACTTGTTTTTCTCTCCTCCACATTTTCTCTAAGTTGTTACTTGAATCTAAAGGCTTGGTGAACTTCACTTTTTCTCCCCTTTTGGCAAGACTCCTTCCTAAGTTGGTGGTTTAGTCTTTTTATCAGGAGAAGTATGCTGTGTGGAAGTCAACCTTTTTGAGATGTTAGCAGTCTTACAATCAGTGTCTGGATCCATTCACAGTTAGGCATTGCAAAGTGGTATGTTCTAGCCGTTTCGTCTCAGACGACTCTTCTAGCATTTGCTTGCACCACTCCGCCAAAACTAAATGTGTCAAGATCACTTATGACTTCCACATTGCTAAGCTCCAGTAGTTAGTGGTCAGTCGGAGCCACGTGTGGCCTGTCTACTGCGTGACACAGTTGATCACTAGCTACCTTGATCAACTGTTTTCACTCAGTTCCTCAGGTCAATATAAATACATAGGTACAATAATGATTGTAACTGCTAAACAGATTTAAATGTTATTTTATTTTTAAATTTTTTTATTATTTATTTATGTTTTATATATTTATTTTTTTTGGCTGCATTGGGTCTTCATTGCTGCGTGTGGACTTTCTCTAGTGGTGAGGGGGGCTACTCTTCATTGCGGTGTGCGGCCCTCTCATCGCGGTGACTTCTCGTTGCGGAGCACAGGCTCTAGGTGCGAGGGCGTCAGTAGTTGCGGCGTGTGGGCTCAGTAGTTGTGGCTCGTGGGCTCTAGAGCAGACTCAGTACTTGTGGCACGTGGGCTTAGTTGCTCTGCGGCATCGGGGATTGAACCCGTGTCCCCTGCATTGGCAGGCGGATTCTTAACCACTGCCCCACCAGGGAAGTCCCTAAATTTTAATATTAAGTACAAAGGAGATATGTAGGTAGAAGGTAGAAGAAGCAGGTAAAAGAGTCGCAATGGTTGCTTCCTGAAGAGAGACAGGCAGGAAGTGGGGAGGCAGGGGGAAGGGATCTGCTGTATGTTATTAAAAGCGTTTTAGTACTATTTGGTTTTTTAAATAATCTGCCTTCATTACTTTGGTAAAATTTGAAAATCCATTAAAAAATACCTAGCCATAGGTACACTTAGCAAATGTGTCGTTCTTATCCTTTAATGCCGTCTGGGTTTGTCTCTTTACTCTTTCAGAATGGCAGTTCGGAAAACCCTCATTCCTCCTCAGCCTCCTGAAGTGGCTAGCCCTCGAGTGGAGAGCTCTATGCGGAGTACGTCTGGGTCGCCTAGGCCTGCAGGGTGAGCACATCATTGAGGACAGAAAAGTCTAATACATGTCGCAGACTTCACATCATTTGCCTCTAAAAAGAACCACTAGTGTGTGCATCTGAAAGAACCATTTTCTAGCTATGAGATCTGGACACGCTTCTCAGCCTCTCTGACCGTTATTTACCTCATTTATGCAGTGGGCATACTTACAGCACCTGCCTCCTAGGCTCCTTGTGTATTGAATCCACTTGGAACAGAGCCCGCCTCGCAGTAAACACCAGTTATTGTTGCTATCGAAAATGGCATCGTGACAATACTTAATGCATTCCGTTTTCTTTACTCTTTATCTCCTTGATTCTAAAAGTAATATTTTGGAAAAGAAAATGAGACAATATAAAAATATTTAAGGTATAAAGAGAAAATCGTCCTATTCTCCACCCCCCCGCCAGTCGCACTCCCCCAGAGTAATGTTGATTGGTTAAAGTTTTGTTAGGCATCTTTCCACGTCTTTTTCTACATACACGTGTAGATAGATTGATAGATTCTTAAAAACAGGATTTTGTTGATTGTTTTATATACTGCATTTTATACTTATATCTGTAATAGCTTACCATGTTAATATATTTAGATCTACTTCTTCATAAAACTTCAAAAAAAATTTATGAATGCCATGTGTGTGCCAAGTATCATTTTAGAATCTGAGGATATAAGAGTGACTGAAAGTGTCCGTTCTCCTTAAGCTTACTATCTAGTGAGTGTAGAGAAATAATAAATACGTGAAGAAAAAGAAAACAGTGTAAATGGAATATAAGTGATGGGAGGAAGGGGTGATGACTTATAGAAAGGCCTCTCTGAGCAGAGGCTTTAAGAGCATGGAGGAATAAGCCACATGCTCCCTGATGTCAGACTGTCAGGCAGAGGAAAGAGCAGGGACTAAGACTTTGAGGTAGGAGTATTTGCAGTCACCACTTTGTACATTAGTGCAGGAATGTGCAAATAACCACGTAAACGGAAACTGTGCATGGTTATTTATAACTGTTCTGTGACCTTAAAAACATTTGTGAACGTATCAAAAACTCTCTTAACTGTCAGTTAAAATATATAGGGAAATGAAAAACATAGTAAAACTAAAATTTACTTAGTACACTGTAATTTGAACATCAGAAGCGCTGAGAATTAAAGTGTTTTATTTCTTTCTAAAAGCTAATCAAGTGGGAATTCCCTGGCGGTCCAGGGGTTAGGGCTCCACGCTTTCACTGCTGAGGGCCCAGGTTCAAACCCTGGTCGGGAACTAAGATCCCACAAGCTGCGCAGCATAGCCAAAAAAAAAAAAAAAAAAAGAAAAAAGAAATAAATAAATAAAAGCTAATCAAGAGTACAGTTGGCCCTCTGTATCTAAGGGTTCCACATCTCGAGCATCCACAGGTATCCATGGATTTTGGTATCCGCGGGGGTGGATATTAAGGGACGACTGTAGTTGGAACAATGCTTCCCTTATTCACATTGAATAACTTACAATACAGAGCAAGAGTCCTTCTATGCTTTGGTGAATTGTCATACTCCTTTCTAAGTTTGGGTCTGCCCTGACATTTTATCCTGTCTTTTTTTTCTTTTGGCTGCATTGGGTCTTCATTACTGTGAGCGCAGGCTTCAGTAGTTGTGGCACGTGGGCTCAGTAGTTGTGGCACATGGGCTTAGTTGCTCCACAGCGTGTGGGGTCTTCCCAGACCAGGGATCAAACCCGTGTCCCCTGCATTGGCAGGCGGATTTTTTTTTAAGAATTTATTTATTTATTTATTATTTTTTGGCTGTGTTGGGTCTTCATTGCTGTGCACAGGCTTTCTCTAGTTGCGGCGAGTGGGGGCTACTCTTCGTTGTGGTGCACGGGTTTCTCATTGCGGTGGCTTCTCTCGTTGCGGAGCACGGGCTCTAGGTGCGCGGGCTTCAGTAGCTGTGACACACGGGACTCAGTAGTTGTGGCACATGGGCTTAGTTGCTCCGCGGCCTGTGGGATCTTGCCGGACCAGGGCTCAAACCCTTGTCCCCTGCATTGGCAGGTGGATTCTTAACCACTACTCCATCAGGGAAGTCCGGCAGGCGGATTCTTAACCACTGTGCCACCAGGGAAGCCCCTATCCTTTGTCTTTTCAGTGTTGTAAGTTATTTCCAGAAGTTCCTTTAATGTGAGGTTGTTGCCAGCATCACTTCCAGGGACATCTTTATCCTTTTATCAAACCATCTTCCTTAACTAATCCTTGGAATCTGGGTGCACATTCCACAGCAGCATCTTTATCTGTGCTAGCAGTTTCACCAGATAGCTTACATTAATCAAATTAATGCTGACTATTGAAAAAATGAATCCAGCCTTTATTGGCTGTAAAAGGCTTTGGTTTTTTGGTTTTTTTTAATCCTCCCTGTAATTTCCATCTTCTTTCAATGTGGCAGTTAATTCAACATTTTGGTCTGAGTGATTGGGTTGTTGTGGGGTTTTTTTTACAGTCTTCAATCCAGAATGGAAGTAAATACTCCGTTTCACTATAGTGGCTTACAGTAAAATGACTTTACCACCTTTTTTATATTCATTGGACTTTCTCAGTGTGGTCCAAGCCATAGCTTCATACAAGCCTAGGTCTCATCCTAAATTATCTTTGCTGTTGCCATTTCCAGATCTTCTAATCACATCCCATTTTACTTCTAGATTTATCACATTTTTTTCTGCATTTTCATCACTGTTGGCCAGTTCTCTTTCAGTCGTTCATTTTTGTAAAATTTCACCTGGGTTTATCACAAGGAAACTAGACAGCACAACTACACACTTCGCCGTCTGCATGAACTGAGAAGTAGATGTGCAGTAATCAGTCAACGACATACTTCGAAAGAAGTGATGTGCGATGTGCATGTCTGTAAGTTACAGAGTGATTTGTGGACCGAAGAGCTAGTAGCAAAGTTTGCACTTTATGAAGTTACTCACAGTTAATAATTATACTGTAGTAACTGAAATTCGAACAGTGTTGGTGGGGGACTGGGGGAATACAGTTTCACGTATGTATGTGAAAGTCACACATATCAGTGTTGTGCGAAGTAAGCACTGTCTGTATTTTAGGAATAAACAAGGAGCAGCAAGGGAGAGCAGCCTAGAATGAGGGGCAGGGTTGTACAAAATGGTTCAGAGATAACAATGAGAGCCAGATTACGTATACAGGGCTTTGTGGGCCATTCAAAATCCTTTGGATTTTATTTTGAGTGAGACAGGAGTGCCATCCGAGGGCTAAGGCATAGGAGTGACATGATTTGACTTATTTCTAAAAGGATTGCTCTGGCTGCTGTGCTGACAATCAACTGAAAGAAGACAAGAGTGGAAGCAGTGAGACCAAGTAGGAGATTATAAAACCTTAGACTCTCTTAATGGCTTGGACCAGCATGGAGGTAGTAAAAGTCTTCAGAAAAGTTCAGATTCTCAATATGTATTGAAGGTACAGCTGTCAGAATTTTCTGAGTGGAGAGAAAGGGAAGGAGGCAATGATAGCTACCAATTTTTGCCTGAGCAACTACAGATAAGGAATTACCCTTTCTGAAGTGAGAAATAGCAAGGGGGAAATCAGGAGTTTACTTTTAGATATTTTATTTTGAGATATCCAAGTGGTTAAACACACCGAAGTGGAGATGTCACGTGCATAGCTGGGTATATATTTCTGAAGTATATACGATTCTGGAATTGAAGATGGAGGTCCATGCTGCTGATTAAGATTTGGGAATTAAAGCAGGTACTGGCATACCTTGTTTTATGGTGCTTCACAGATACTGCATTTTTTACAAATTGCAGGTTTATGGCAGGCCTACATCAAGCAACTCTATCAGTGCCTTTTTTTTTTTTTCCCAGCATTTGCCCACTTTGTGTCTCTATGTCACATTTTGGTAATTTTCACCGTATTTCAAACTTTTTCATTATTGTTATATCCGCTATAGTGATCTGTAATCAGTGATTTCTGATGTCACTGCTGTGATTCCCTGAAGGCTCAGATGATGGTTAGCTTTTTATAGCAAAAAAGTATTTTTTACAATTAAGGCATGTACATTGTGTTTTTTCAGGCATAATGCTGTTACACACTTAATAGACTACAGTATAGTGTAAACACAACTTTTACATGCACTGAGCAACCAAAAAATTTGTGTGACTCGCTTTATTGCGATATTCATTTTATTGCAGTGGTCTGGAGCCAAGCCTGCATTATCTCTAAGGTATGTTGTATGTGTGCTTTAACACCTTGAGAGTGGAAAAGCTCCCATTGACAGTGAGTATAAATAGAGAAGTGGTACGAGGACCACACCTTAGGACATAACCATCTTTAGAGGTCAGGAAAGTACAAAACCAGAAAAGGAGACTGTATTCCTGTACTGTGTGCTGTTCCCAGATAGGCTGGTGCCATAATTAAGTCCTCAATTAATGAACATTTAAGTTATTTCCATTTATCACTGTAATAAACATTACTGCAGTGAATCTCATTATCTATCATTGAGCCTCGTTGCAGACATTTCTCAGGGATAGATTTCTGGAAGTAGCATTGATGGGTCAAAGTAAACGTGCAGTTTAAATTCTGATTTCCAATCACTCTACCTTTTTACATGCTTACAAGCTATGTGTTCCCATTTCCTGCACATTCTTGCCAACACCAGATATTAAATTTGCAAACGTAATACACTTATTTTCAGTTGTATAAGATTTTTTTTTTAAACAAAGTAGCATATGGAGTTATTTTTAAAGTGGTAGAAAAAAAGGAGTTCATGAAGGTGAAGAGCACACTGTGATGTATCAGTACAAAAGTTTATCCCTTGTGAGAAAAACGTGCAGAAACTTGGGTGAGGAGGGGCTGTTGTAGACTCTTTCCTGGGCTTAGTATGGTTCAGAGAAGCTGTGGAGTGGGCCCCATACAGGCACCAGGCTGGCCTTTTTTTGCAGTTGGCAGTCTGTTTCTGTGGCACCTGAAAGAAGAGAGTATTTGGATTGTGAAAAGCAACCAGCTGAAAGAGCAGTTTTCCTACCCTCCCACGCCCAAGGAGTCTCACGTAAATGGCTGTTTCTTGGAATAGCCCAACTCATTTACCGACGAGTAATAACAGAAGGATTGATGGGAAAATAAGTTTAAAAAGTAGGAAAAAAGCAACAAAATATACTAGTTTGTTCGCTGAGAACACTCACCAGAAAAACATTTACAGGGAACAGATGAAATTTATAACAGAATATTTGACTGTGAATAGAAATTACTTAACAAAATAGCCACCACTTTTATGAAACAGAACACAAGGATGAAATACAAAGACTCCCAAGAATAAATGAGAAAACGTAAAGAGATGATACGTGAGTGGACAGAATTCAGTAAAGATCTAGAAGAAACCATCACAGAATGAAGTACAGTTAAAAAACAGTGTAGGCATAGAGGGTGGAAATGAAAAAAGTGAACAAAAATTTTAAAAGAAACAAAACAAAAACCATACAGAACATGCTGTGATACAAGTAAGATCAAACATATACATGTCAACATCTCTGAAATCAATATATAACTTTAAATTGACTGCATGTTAATATCCTATCATTAAATAGTGTATTTTTAAGTTGTTCACAAAATATTGGTGTATTGTATAGTGTTGGCAACTTAGATTCACTGAAATACTGAAATAGACGGGTGTTGTGTAGAGATGGTAGTGGGTAGGTTAGAGGAAGGAGACTTCTCAATACATCTTTCGAAACGTGAATACTAATTCAAAACAAAACATTAAGAAAAGTTGAAATCTTAGAAAACAGTAGATTTAGAAAGTAAATCCAGACGCTAAAAAATAGATATAAAAATTGAATTTTAAAAGAAGTCACATAATACAATACTACAAGGCTACTATTCATGTTTGCTTAGGTTTTCCCTGCCAGCCACTAGTTCATTTCAAACTCTCCACCAAACCTATAGAAAAGCTCTGAATAAAGGTGGACCTATAGATCTCTGTGTCATTTGTTTTTGGTAACATCCCTCCAGTCCGCATTGGTTGCTCTCTAGGCAACCAATATAATGTGGCAACTCTGAACATCAGACTCCCACCCCTCCCCAGGTTTGTTGCTGTTCCTTGTAGTTGTAGTTGTTTAGTGACTTTTCTGAACTAATTCTTTAAAATCTATATCTTTGTCTAATGCAGCCACTGAAATCTACTTGGTTAACTTTGTAGTCAGCTAATGAAAGAACAGATTTTCTTCAATGCCTGGAACCAATAAGTCTCCATGTGTTTGCCAGAGAGCTCTGTGTGTGTCTTGGGTACCCTGTCAACACTTAGGCAGGCAGTTGACAGCTCTGCCTAAGCCCTCTCTTCCTGCTTGCACAGAGGCTCACAGTCAGCCAGAGGGGAGACTTAGGGCCTTCTCAGTTCTTCCCTGGGCGTGTGCTTAGCCCTGGGTATGCACACAGCCCTACATGTGCGTGTTGCTTCCTAGACTGCCGGAAATATGTCAGAGCTGGTCAAATCTCCTATGGACATTTCATTCTCCAGTTTTTCCTTTCACGTTTTTTGGGTAGCTTATTGTTTGCTTCAACTGTTATCATCCTCTCAGTCAGCTGGGAAACTGATCGATTGCCTCTAATATTTTCCAAAAACACACCTTGGGAAAAGGTCGTTTGCACTGACAAGCTCCAAGTCAAGTCAAATAAGACAGCCTTGCAAATGGGAACAAGCAGACAGGTCATATAATGGTAATTCTTTGGTAAAGAGGGTTTGTAGTGGCTCTGACCCCTCTGGTAGCTGCAAGGCTGCTGGTTTTCACTGTCAGTGTGGGCTGTTGGCTGATAAGTCTACTGTGGAGCTGGAAATGGAAGAATGGAAACAGTGCAAGTTAAAACACCACAAAGTTTACTGTTCTTACCAAGATTCAGCCTATTTTCTTGAATAGTTTTGCCAGATTGTTGAAAGCCTTTGGTTAATTTCTAGGAGTTCTGAAAAAGTTGTTTCTGACTTTCTTTTTTTTTTTTTGCCAGTTTTTTGTTGCTTTTATGAAAGGGAATTTTCAGAGATCCTAAGTCTCATATATTTTTGCTGATGTCTCTGGTTATTTTATCTCTTTTTTTTTGGTCGTGTTGGGTCTTCGTTGCTGTGCATGGGCTTTCCCTAGTTGCAGCGAGTGAGGGCTACTCTTTGTTGCAGTGTACAGGCTTCTCATTGTGGTGGCTTCTCTTGTTGCGGATCACGGGCTCTAGGCACGTGGGCTTCAGTAGTTGGGGCTCACGGGCTCTAGAGCGCAGGCTCAATAGTTGTGGTGTACAGGCTTAGTTGCTCTGCAACATGTGGGATCTTCCAGACCAGGGCTCGAACCCGTGTCCCCTGCATTGGCAGGCGGATTCTTACTGTGCCACCAGGGAAGCCCTATTTTATCTTTTAATTGTCTTTAATTCCAGAATAATCCTTATCTCTACACCACCCTTATTTTTTAAAATGCTTATCTTGAAATAATTCAAGACTCACAAGAAGTTGGAAAAGTAGTACAGAAATTTCCCATGTACCCTTTTTCCAGCTTCCCCAAATCATTACATCTTACATGACTCTAGTACATTTTTGAAATGAAAAGACTGGCATTGGTACAATACTGTTGACTTAACTACAGACCTCATTAGAATATCACCAATTTTTATAATGTCCTTTTTTTTTCCTTTGGTATATACTACTTTGAAATTTTATCACATGAATAGATTTGTATAACCACTGTTATAATCAGAATATGGAATTGTTTCATTACAACAGAGACATTCCCTCATTTACAGTCACACCCTTCCCCCAACCCTAACGCCTTGCCATTCAGCTGTTCTTCATCACTATAATTTTGTCATGTTGAGAGTTTTGTGTAAATGGAATCGCATAATTATATATATAATTATATAGCTTATTTTCACTTGGCACAGTACTTTTGAGAGTCTATGCCAAGCGGTAGCACTGTAGCACTGTTTTGGTTGAGCCCTGTTCTATCATATGGATGTAGCACAATCTGTTTATCTGTTCACTCATTGAAGTACATTGGGGTTGTTTCTAGTTTGGGGCTATTACAAATAAAGCTGCTGTAAACATTCATGTACAGTGCTCTGGGTAGACCACATTTTCCACCCATTTTCATTTCTGTAGCATAAAAATCCCAAGAGTGCAGTTGCTGAGTTGCATTGTACATGTATATTTTTAGTTTTATAAGAAACCTCCAAACTGTTTTCCAGGGTAACTGGACCATTTAAAATTCATACCTGCAACATAGGAGATCCTTTTATTATACAACCCTGCTAAACTCATTTATTAGTGTTAGAAGGTTTTTGTTTGTTTTTTAATTTTATTTATTTATTTTTGGCTGTGTTGGGTCTTCGTTGCTGCACGCAGGCTTTCTCTAGCTGCGGCGAGCGGGGGCAGCTCTTCATTGCGGTGTGCGGGCTTCTCATTGCGGTGGCTTCTCTTGTTGTGGAGCCAGGCTCTAGGCACGCAGGCTTCAGTAGTTGTGGCATGTGGGCTCAGTCGCTGTGGTTCGTAGGCTCTAGAGCGCAGGCTCAGTAGTTGTGGTGCACGGGCTTAGTTACTCTATGGCATGTGGGATCTTCCCGGCCCAGGGCTCGAGCCTGTGTCCCCTGCACTGGCAGGCGGATTCTCACCCACTGCGCCACCAGGGAAGCCCTAGAAGGTTTTTTGTAGAAATAGTTGCTCCACATTCTTTCCTGCACTTGGTATCATAGGGTATTATATTTTCACCATTCTGATATGTGTGTGGTCGTGTATCATCGAAGCTTTCTTTGCATGTCTCTAATGGCTAATAGTGTTGAACATTTTCTTGTGTGCTTATTAGCCTTCTGAATATTTTCTTTAGCAAATTGTTCATTATTCATGTGTTGTGCCCATTTTTAATGGGATTATTTGTTTTCTTAGTGTTGAGTTTACAGACTTCTTTATATTTTCTACATAAAACTCCTTTATTAGATATGTGTTTTGTTTTCATTTTTTTAACCATCTTAAGTGTATATTTCAGCGGTATTAAGCATATTCCCAGTGCTGTGCAACCAATCTCCAGATATTTTTCATCTTGCAAAACTGCAGCTGTATACCCGTTTTACAGCAACTCCCCATTGTCTCTCATTTCAACCCCTGGAAATCACCATTCTGCTTTCTTTTTCAGTGAATTTGACTACTCTAGGTAGCACATATAAATGGAGTCCTACAGTATGGTCACCCCTCGGTACCCTCTTGGGGCATTGGTTCCATGACCTGTGCCCCTGCATATATCAAAATCCATGGAAGTTCAAGTCCCTTATATAAAATGGCATAGTATTTTCATGTAACCTACGCATCCCCAGATTACTTATAATACCTAATACAATGTAAATGCTGTGTAAATAGTAGCCAGCATGCACCAAGTTCACGTTTTGCTTTTTGGAACTTTCTGGAATTTTTTGTCCCTAAATATTTTCCATTCACTGCTTGTTGAATCTGCAGATGTGGAGCCTGTGGGTATAGAGGGCCGACTGTATTTTTGTGATTGGCTTATTTTACTTAGCATAGTATTCTCAGATATATGCAGTATGTGCTTTGCAGATATATTTTTCAGTCTCTGCCTTGTCTTTTCAATCTCCCAAAATGGTCTTTAGCAAAGCAAAAGTTTTTATTTTTTTAATTTTTTTTTTTTTTGTGGTACACGAACCTCTCACTGTTGTGGCCTCTCCCGTTGCGGAGCAGAGGCTCCAGACGCTCAGGCTCAGCGGCCATGGCTCATGGACCCAGCCGCTCCGCGGCATGTGGGATCCTCCCAGACCGGGGCATGAACCCATGTCCCCTGCATCGGCAGGCGGACTCTCAACCACTGCGCCACCAGGGAAGCCCAAAAGTTTTTAATTTTGATGAAACCCGATTTATCAGTTTTTTGTGCTTTTGGTATCATGTCTAAGAGCTCCAGTCATAAAAGTTTTATAGTTTTACATTTTTACGTTTAGATTTATGATCCTTGTTTAGTTCATTTTTGTATATGGTGTGAGGTTTTGGTCAATATTGAATTTTTTGCCTATATAAGTCCTGTTGCTTGGGGCCTTGAACTTGAGGGGTATTGTCTTGTGTTGCTTTTGATATTCTGAATTTTCAGCAGTAGTATATAAATTTTCAGCAGCAGTAATATAAATCAGTAAAGCTTTACAGCTATCAAATGAAATACTTTACTTAAAAAAATGTTTGAGAAGAATTTGTAATGACATCGATGACTTCTTATAAAACTGAAAAAAAATAGAATATACATTTTTGAAAACTGTATTTGTAGTTACTTTAGATGTCTGAAGTATTTCTGGTAAAACATACCGGAATGTTGTGGTGACCCTGGGCAGAGGGCTGGGTGTTCGAAGTGGAGGGAAGTTATTCTCAATTTGTATTCTTTTCGATCTTTTCCATGTGCATGAGTTTCCTGTTTTATAAGAAGTAGGTTTACAAATGACATATGAAGTGTGAGTATAGTTGTTATTAAAAAAAAAACCTCCTAAGGCAACATATGCAATAATGAATTCTTGGAGGGAAAAATACACTAATGTAATGAAAATTGGTTGTCTTTCAGTGATGTGACTTTGATTTCCTTAAAGTGTTCTTCGTTTTCTAAATTAATTTTATTACTGCCTATAAAAACGATGGGGATGGTTGTGAAACTTGAATTCCCTTTAAAAGTTACCCTAAAGTTCAACTTTTAAAATCAAGGAATAGAGTTTTAGTTGTGCTGTGTGTTGTACAAAAAGAATTGGACAAATATTCACCTTCTGAGATGATGCAGGTTAAGTCAACTTTCTGTGTTTGCTTTTGTGTTTCAGTGCCAAACCCAAGTCAGAGATCCACGTATCGATGGCCACTCCAGTCACTGTGTCTATGGAGACCATATCCAATCAAAATAATGATCAGCCCACCGTTGCAGTCCCACCCACCGCTCAGCAGCCTCCACCAGCCATTCCAACTATGATTGCAGCAGCTAGCCCCCCGTCACAACCAGCGGTTGCCCTTCCGACCATTCCTGGAGCAGTTCCCGTCACTCCACCCATCACCACCATTGCCACTGCCCCTCCACCGCCAGTGGCTGTGGGCAGCAGTCTCTCCTCCGTTTTGGGCCCTCCTGCACCTGAGATAAAAGTTAAAGAAGAAGTGGAACCAGTGGACATCATGAGGCCAGTTTCTGGTAAGTTCATTCACAGTATGCTCTTTGCTGGCAGTTGCTTCTTCCCCTTTTCCTAACTCTCCTCAGAGTCCAAACTCTCGTGTGACCCTCAGCCAGGAAGTCTGACGCCTTGATGCCCATTTGAAATTTGTATTTCATTAGTTTTTAATAAATAGAAGAAAGCATTGCGCTCCTTTTGAAAACTAAAGCCATATTGCTACCCTTTTCTAGTTAATTTTCTCACCAAAATCTTGAAAAAGATTATTATTTCCCTAAGAATATCTTTGAACATAGCTTCTTGTATTCATTAAGAAAATATTGCCATGGAAAAGGGGTTCACAATACAATCATAGCTAAGTGCTGATTAGTTTACAGTGTGTTCCCTGCCAATTTTTGTTGCCTTGTGTATGCAGTAAAGTAAGATTTGTGTTGTAGAAAGTAGTGTCTTGATAAATTTATTTGTGATTAGTAAAATCCCAAAACTACCATCACCCCCTCCCTCTTCTCAACTCTAAACTTCTAGTTTGTAAAAGGCAGGTCACTTTAAAGGTTTTCTTTTTGTTTGGTTGGTTTTCTGTTATTTTAATAACTTACGTGTAATCTTATTTTACCTGACTACAAATGTAACATTCAGTGTATGAAATTTATAAAATACAGAGAAAGCCAAAGTGGAAAACAAGTCAGTTTGTCCCATAGTTACCCAGTATTACCCTCTTAACCATTCGGCATGAAGGCCCCCATCTCCCATGCCGTCTGTTCAGTTATGAGGTGTGGTCATGCTATGTCTACAGTTTTTAAACCTGCTGTGCATTTATTTGCTTATTTATTTTCATTTTATTATGCCAGGAAATATCCTTCTATGGCACCCATATTTAGCCTCAGCACTTCCGTTGAAAGGTACTGTGGATAACCCTGGAGGGGAAAGGAAATGGTCTCACTTTTGCTGTTCATCTGCTCTTTCAACGTACTGGATACTTCCTCTTAACCTCTCGGTACTAGGAAGTTGGCAGTAGTCCTTCCTCAAACTGTAGGGCTCTGCACCGGCCTTTGTCCTGTAGGGCTCTGCACCAGGCACTGATGATACAACCTTGTACAAAACAAGCACAACTCCATCCTCTTGGAACTTACCTTCTCGCAAGGGCAACAGACGGTAAAATGAAGTAGAGACAAAATATAAGGGAAAGTTAGGGCTGGAGCTGTGATTTTTAAGAATGCTTTAAAGGAAAGGCCTTACTGAGGAAATGATCTTTGAGCAGAGACATTAAAGAGATGAAATGCTGGCCACGAGGATATCTGGAAGAAGGTCATTTCAGACCGGGAGAGCAGTAAATGTAAAAGCCTGGTGTGCTCAAAGAATAGCAGAGGCAACGGCAGGTGGAGCTCAGTAAACGAGGGGAGCGGGATGGACAAGGTCAGAGAAACAGGGTCAAGACTGCGAGAGCCTGTGGGCCACGGCAAGGCCTTCGGCTTTGCTGAGGGAGGTGGGAGCTATCAGAGGGTTCCGAGCAGAAGAGAGACTTGAGCTCACTTCCATTTTTAACAGACCACTCTGGCTGCTCTGTGGGAAAAAGACTGGGGACAAGGGTGGAATTAGGGAGATGTGTTTAGAGCCTGCTGCATTAATTGCAGGGACTAGTGAAGGTTTCAGCCAGGGTAGTAGCAGTACCAGTAGTATGAAGTGGTGAGAGTCTAGATATATTGTTGAAGTAGAACTGAGAGGATTTCTTTATTAAGATGGAATGTTGTGTGTGAGGAACGGCATCAGAGGCAACTATAAAGTTTTTGGCTGCATAGAGTTGCTGGCAGTTGGAAGCATAGAGTTGCTGGCAGTTGAGGTAGGGGAGGGTGCGGGGGGGGGGCTCCATTGTGTAGGGAGAGATCAGGAGTTAGTTTTTAATCTTATCCATTAAGTTAGATCTTAATGGATAAGATCATCTGAGGAATGAGCGCAGGATAAAAAACAGAAGCAGCTGTGAACTGAGCCCTGCGGCACTGCACCATTTTGAGGAGGGAGAGGAGGCCGAAGCTAGCACAGGAGACTAAGTGGAGGGGCCAGAGTGAGAGGGAGAAAGCGTAGAGTATGATGTCCTAGAAAGCCAGGACAAGGGTCATGACTGGTGAGAGATCAAGTAAGGTAGGAACTGAGCAGGACCATTGGATTTAGCAGTATGAAGGTCATGCAGATCTCGAGAAGAGCAGTTTCCACGTAATGATATTGGCCGCAGCATGATGGGGAGTGGGTTCAAGAGAAAGCTGGGAAACAACTTAGAGACAGGGAGTATAAACAGCACTTGAGGAGTTTGTTATAAAGCGCTAGAAAAAGGAAGGGCAATATCTGAAGGGAAATGATGCCAAGAGGAAGTTATTTTTAAGACAGGACAAATGAGTTTTGTATGTTAATGGGAGTGATCCAGTAGAGGGGAAAGAAGTGATGATGCAGGAAAAAGAGATGAATTCCTGAAGCGATGTCTGAGGAGGTGAGAGTGGGTGGGACCTATTGTGTATGTGAAGGAATCTGTGTCTGCTGAAATCACAGAGAGAAAGGAAGTGCCTGGTCACGATGCATGTAAGTACGTATAGCTGGTGGGAATTTATGCACATTTCCTTCTGATTATTTCTATATTTTCCAGTAAGATAGAAAGCAGGGTCATAGCTGAGGGCAGGGGTGATATAGGAGGTGTTGAGGGTGAATGGACTTGGCAGATGCGGGAGGATCGTCCAGCAGCAAGGGCCTGCTCGAGGTCAGCAATCATGCTAACAGGACACCTGTGCCCGTTGCTGTGTGTTTTTCTCTGGCTACACTCAGCTGCACAGGTGCAAACTAGTTGGAGAGTTGGATTTAGCCTGTTGTGCTTTTTGCTCAGTGAGTACAGTGAAGCAAAAGAAAGGACAATAAACGAATAAAGTGAATAAAATTAATGGGAGAATTAAAACCCAGTGATAGGAGAGAGTGGACATTTGAGGGATGAGTGACAGCAAATAAGTGGTATGATTAATGGATAATAGTTCCTAATGGGGTCTAGGAATTATTGGAGGCAAGTTACTAGGAGAAGTGACCTAGAAAGATAGTTGGGCTATCTTTGGGCTGGAAAGTCAGATGCTAGAAATTGAGATGTGATGACAGAGTGAAGGGTATGACTGTTGGGAGTGGGTGGCTGAGGAAGGGCGGAGGGAAAGGATAGGCCAAGGATATATGGTATAGAAGAGTTGAGGTGAAGTTTTCTCATGGTTTGCGTGTCCCCAGACACATGATCCATACAGGCCCAAACAAATGATGTTAACATTGTACTGAGAATGCTGCTTATCTGGGGGCAGTGGACTGTGGTAGTTAAATAGTCCAGGCTCCGAAGCCAGACTGCCTCTGTCAGCTCCCAGCTGTCCCACTTCCTACTTGTGTGATTTGTGCCACGTTTTCTCATCTTTAAATTGGGGCATAATATAATGCCTACTTGCTCAGATTACTTTTAAAATTATATCAGTTAATGGGTTATCTCCTAGAAATCCATGCTCAAGGGCTTGAAAAACAGTGGCTTGAACATGTAAGGTTTTATTGTCTCCCTTGAAGCGAATCCTGAGGCAGACAGTCCAGGCATGGTATGTGGACTCCATAAAATCATTAGGGATCCAGGCTCCTATCACCCCTAGCATTTGACCCTCATGCTCTTGATTTAAGATAGCTGCTGGAACTCCAGCTATGCCATCTGAGTTCCAGGGTCACAGGAAAAGACGAGGAGTGGGTCATGCCTTCTTTCTTTTAAGGAAACTTCTTAAGAGTGCTACAGAGCACTTGTATTTTCATTTCAAAAGGCCACAATGAACTGTAAGGGAGACTAGTAAATATGGTCTTCCAGCCAAGTGACAGTGTGCCCATTTCAAAGTGAGGGGTGCTCGTGCTAAGGGAGGTGAAGATGTGAGGTATTAGAAAGCAGTTGGCAGCCTCTGCCACAGTTGGAGTGCTTAGCATAGCGCTGGGCATGTCGGAAGACTCCATAAATGTTAGCTCTTTTTCCTGTCTTCCTCATCTTTCTCACTGATGGAAATCAAGTGACACTTTCCACTGTGTTTGGGCTCTCATGCATGTGTGCACCCTTTTTCCTATGACAGCAGTTCCCCCCCTGGCTACCAACAGTGTGTCTCCGTCTCTTGCATTGCTGGCTAACAACCTGTCCATGCCTACAAGTGACCTACCACCCGGTGCTTCGCCAAGGAAAAAACCTCGGAAGCAGCAGCACGTGATTTCAACAGAAGAAGGGGACATGATGGAGACAAACAGCACTGATGATGAGAAGTCCACTGCCAAGAGTCTTCTGGTGAAGGCAGAGAAGCGCAAGTCTCCTCCCAAGGAGTATATCGGTAATGCTCACTTGAGCTAAATTTTGTCACGAGAAGCTTCCCACTTAAGTCAGGGGTCCATCCCTGAGGCTGTTTACATAGCCAGATTTCACTTACGGCTTACCTGCAGGAATTATACCAGGAAGATTGTTGCAAATAGATAGTAAGCTATTTAATGTCTTCTTTTTCTTCTCTTGAATAGATGAAGAAGGTGTGAGGTATGTCCCAGTGCGTCCAAGACCTCCCATTACCTTGCTCCGTCACTATCGGAACCCCTGGAAAGCTGCATACCACCACTTTCAGCGGTACAGTGACGTCCGGGTCAAAGGTCAGTTTCCCCAGAAATGTTCGGTGTTAACACTTGCAATGGGTCTTTCACTCAGCTATATTGAAATCACAGTAGAATAGAAAAACAGAATCACAGTTTCCCAGTTTCAAAAAGAACCGTAAGTTTTTGTTATAAAATCTCAAGACTTTATTGTTTAACTTAGATAGAATACACAGTTGAGCATAAAATTTGGAAAATTATCCTTTGCCTCAGAAAGCTTTGTGTACTTTACTGGAAACACAGTCTAATGAATAAATGACAACATGTGTTGCCAGCTACCCAAGTGGTCACAGATGACCTCTTTAGCCCTCAAAGTGGTTGAGGAAGAGCTATACTAGACTGTTACTGGACATGGTCCACAGTAGTTCCAGGATGCTCAGATATACATGTGTGATAAGCCCCAGGAAGTATATTTTCCAAAAGACCTTTTGTTCAACATATGTGAAGCTCTTGGAATGGTCCAGTGCAAGCACTCAGTGAATGTCTTTGTGGTTTTGAACTTGAGAATAACATTCTCATTCATTAACCCACTTATAATAAAAATGGCTGATAGTACTTTGCGAATATCTGCGAATATTTCTATGGATAGACTTTGTGTCATTAATCTCAAATATAATCATTGCACAGAGAAGTGTAAGTTTTCAGAGAATTGGTCATATTTCCCATTCCCTCAAATAAACTTTACTTGGAAGCTTCCTTGAAGCCTCAAGATGAGTCTGATTTGGATGGTACTGACTAATTAATGCCTATCAGCAGGAGTGAAGGTCCTGACAGTTCACTATCTGAATGGAAGTACAGAGGTGGCTGCACTGCCCAGCTTTTCTTCCTCACAAGTACACCCTGAGGATTGAAAAGAGGGTGAGATTTCGAAAGAGAAATCAGAGAATGTTGGCCTTTGGTGGAAGCAGGATATGAGCCACCAGACATTTCTTCACACCACAGGAATTCCATATCGTAGCAGGAAAATATTTACAGTTTTCCCTGGTAACATTTTAAGCCATAAAAGATTCTTATTGCTTATTGGAACTCACTCTTCAAAAGCTATCTCAGGAAAGGTTATTTGACAGCTGAAAATACTGATGATTCCTAAATCTTCTGTTTGGATATGTACATATTAATCACCTTGTGCCAAGTCTCTTGACTATTAAACTTTAATTGAACTGTTTTGCCTAAGCTTTAAAGTCATATTCATACAAAGAAATAAAGGTGGAGTACTAAAAACAGGTAATTCACAGGGAGGAAAGAAAAGAGAAATAGGGGAATAAGAAGCACAGAAAACAAATAATAACATGGCAGGCTTAGCCTTACATATCAGTAATTACCTTAAATGTAAATAGTCTGGAAGTACCAATTAAAACACAGATGGGCAGAGAGGATAAAAAAAAAGATCCAACTATATTATGTCTGTAAGAAACTTCAGATACAGTGTGTCAGTAGAGTGACAGTAAAAGGGTGGAAAAATATGTACAATGCAAAAACTAATCAAAAAACAAGAGTAGTTATAATAATATCAAATAAAAGTAGACTTCAGAGGAAAGAAAATTACTAAAAATGAAAAAAGGCATTACATACTGATTAAAACTATATAGGCAACAAAAATCATGAGCTTCAGAATATACGAAGCAAAAACAGCTGAAAGGAGTATAGGCAAATGTGCAGTCATAGTTAGACCTTCGACACCCTCTTCTCGGCAGTTGATAGAAGTACTTGACAGAAAATCAGAAGGATATACAAGAAGTGAACACCACGAACGAACATCTAGTAGACATTATAGGACACTAGAACTGCAGCAGAATACATATTCTCTCAAGTGCACACAGAACATGTAAAGACAGACCATATTTAGGATCATAAACCTCAACAAATTAGGGAGAATTGAAATCATATAGAAAAATATAAAGTATCTTCATCGACCATAATGGAATCAAACTAGAAACCAGTGACAGATACCTCCAAGCCATGGATTAAGCAACACACTTCTAAATAATGGGTCAAAGAGGAAGTCTAAAGGGAAGTTTTTAAAAATACTTAAAACTGAATGAAGATAAAAGAACAACATACCAAAATATGTGGAAGGCAGCTAAAGCAGTGCCAACAGGAAAATCTATAGCACTAAATGTTTATATCAAAACAGAGGAGGAGGGCTTCCCTGGTGGCGCAGTGGTTGAGAGTCCGCCTGCCAATGCAGGGGACATGGGTTCGTGCCCCGGTCCGGGAAGATCCCACATGCCGCGGAGCGGTTGGGCCCGTGAGCCACGGCCGCTGAGCCTGCACGTCCGGAGCCTGTGCTCCGCAATGGGAGAGGCCACAACAGTGAGAGGCCTGGATACCACCAAAAAAAAAAAAAAAAAAAGAGGAAATATTTCAGTCACAGTTTCTACGTCAAAAAACGAGAAAAAGAAGAACAACATAAACTCAAAGCAGGTACAAGGAAGAAAATAGTGAAAAAAGCAGAAATCAGTGAAATTGAAAACAGAAAATAATAAAATGAAAAAGCTAATTCTTTAAAAGAAAAATCAATAAAATAAATCTCTAGCAAGACTGAAGAAGGTAGAAGAGAGAGGACATAAATCATGAATATGAAGAAGGAAACAGGAGAGGCAGCACTGCAAACATCTGCAGACAACAGCCGTACACTTACTGCATATGCAAGCATGGCAACAAACAGTGCTTGACACATGATATTCTGTGTCAGAGATTAGCTCAAGATGGCAGAGTAGAAGGATGTGAACTCAGCCCTTCTTAAAAAAAACACCAAAACCACAACTAACTGCTGAACAACCATCAACAACCAAAAAAGCACTAGAACCTACTGAAAAAGATAGCCTACATCCAAAGATGAAGAAGCCACAATGAGATGGTTGGAGGGGCACAGTCGCTATAAAATCAAATCCTATACCCGCCAGGTGGGCAACTCACAAACTGGAAAACAGTTATACCACAGATGTTCTCCCACAGGAGTGAAAGTTCTGAGCCCCACATCAGGCTTCCCAGCCTGGCAGTCTGACAAGAGAAGGAGGAGCCCCCAGAGAATCTGGCTTTGAAGGCCAGCAGGGTTTGATTGCAGAAATTCCACAGGACTGGGAGGAAAAGAAACTCCAGTCTTGGGGGGCGCACACAAGGTCCCATGCACACCAGGACCCAGGGGTAAAAAGCAGTGACCCCATAAGAGACAGGCAGACCTACCTGCTAGTATTGGATGGTCTCCTGCCGAGGTGGGGGATGGCCGTGGCTCACTACAGGGACAATAACACCAGCAGCAGCAGTTCTGGGGAGTACTCGTTGGAGTGAGCCCTCCCAGAGGCCACCATTAGCCCCACCCAACAGCCTGTAGGCTCCATGCTGTAACACCTCAGGCCAAATGACCAACAGGGCAGAACACAGCCCCACCCCTCAGCAGACATGCAGCTTAAAGTCTTCCTGAGCATGGCCCTGCCCACCAGAGGAACAAGACACAGCTCCACCCACCACTGGGCAGGAACCAGTCCCTCACATCAGGAAGCCTGCACAAGCCTAATCTAGCCTCATCCACCTGAAGGCAGACAGCAGAAGCAAGAACTACAATCCTGCAGCCTGCGGAATGGAAACCACAATCACAGAAAGTTAGACAAAATGAAACGGCAGAGGAATACGTCCCAGATGAAAGAACAAGGTAAAAACCACAGAAGAACAACTAAGTGAAGTAGAGATAGGCAGCCTACCAGAAAAAGAATTGAAAATAATGATAGCGGAGGTGATCCAAGACCTCGGAAAAAGAATGGAGGCAGAGATCGAGAAGATGCAAGAAATGTTTAACAAAGACCCAGAAGAGCTAAAGAACAAACAAACAGAGGTGAACAACACTATAACTAAAATGAAAATTACACTAGAAGGAATCGATAGCACAATAACTGAGGCAGAAAAATGGATAAGTGACCTACAAGACAGAATGCTATAAATCACTGCCACGGAACAGAATAAATAAAAAAGAATGAAAAGAAATGAAGACAGTCTGAGAGACCTCTGGGACAACATTAAATGCACCAACATTTGCATTATAGGGGTCCCAGAAGGAGGAGAGAGAAAGAACCTAAGAAAATATGTGAAGAGATAATAGCTGACAACTTCTCTAACATGGGAAAGGAAACAGTCAACCAAGTCCAGGAAGCGCAGAGCGTCCCAGGCAGAATAATTCCAAGGAGGAACACGCTGAGACACATAGTAATCAAACTGACAAAAATTAAAGACAGAAAAAAAGATTAAAAGCAACAACGGAAAAGCAACAAATAACATACAAAGGAACTCCCATGAAGTTATCGGCTGATTTCTTAGCAGAAACTTTGCAGGCCAGAAGGGAGTGGTGAGATATATTTACAGTGAGGAAAGGGAAGAACCTACAACCAAGATTACTCTACCCAGCAAGGCTCTCATTCAGATTCGACAGAGAAATCAAAAGCTTTACAGACAAGCAGAAGCTAGGAAAATTCAGTACCACCAGACCAGCTTTGCAACAAATTCTAAAGGAACTTCTCTAAGTGAAAAAGAAGAGACCAAAACTACTATAGAGACAAGAAAATTACAATTGGAAAAGCTCACCAGTAAAAGGCAAACATACAGTAAAGGTAGGAAATCATCGGCACACAATATGATATCAAAACCAGCAAAATTGTGAGAAGAGGAGAGCACAAATGCAGGATGTTGGAAATGGATTTGAAATTAAAAGACCAGCAACTTAAAACAATCTTATTTATATATAGACTGCTATATCAAAACCTCATGGTAACCGCAAACTGAAAATCTACAATAGATACACAAAAAAGGAATCCAAACACAGCATCAAATCACAAGGGAAGAGAACAAAGAGAAAGGGAAGAAAAACCACCTGCAATAACAAATCCAAAATAGTTAACAAAATGGCAATAAGAACACACATATCGATAATTACCTTAAATGTAAACAGATTAAATACTCTAACCGAAAGACATAGACTGGCTGAATGGATACAAAAACAAGACCTGTATATATGCTGTCTACAAGAGACCCACTTCAGATCTAGAGACACATACAGAATGAAAGTGAAGAGATGGGAAAAGGTATTCCATGCAAATGGAGATCAGAAGAAAACTGGAGTAGCAATACTCATAAAAGACAAAATAGACTTTAAAATAAAGACTATTACAAGAGACAACGAAGGACACTACATAATGATCAAGGGATCAATCTAAGAAGATATAATAGTTGTAAATAGATATTCACTCAACATAGGAGCACCTCAATATATAAGGCAAATATTAACAGCAATAAAGGGAGAAATTGACAGTAACACAGTAATACTGGGGGACTTTAACACCCTGCTTTCAAAAATGAACAGATCATCCAAACAGAAAATCAGTAAGGAAACACAGGCCTTAAATGACACATTAGACCAGATGGACTTAATTGATATTTTCAGAGCATTCCATACAAAAGCAGCAGAATACATATTCTTCTCAAGTGCACATGGAACATTCTCCAGGATAGATTACATCTTGGGTCACAAATCAATCCTCAGTAAATTTTAGAAACTGAAATCATATCAAGCATCTTTTCCAACTACAACGCTATGAGATGAGAAATCAACTACAAGAAAAAACTGCAAAAACTGCAAGCACGTGGAGGCTGAACAATATGCTACTAAACAACCAATGGGTCACTGAAGAAATCAAAGAGGCAATCAGAAAATACCTAGAGACAAATGAAAATGAAAACACAATGATCCAAAACCTATGGGATGCAGCAAAAAAAAGTTCTAAGGGGGAAGTTTATAGCAATACAATCTTAGCTCAGGAAACAAGAAAAATCTCAAATAAACAATCTAACCTTATACCTAAAGCAACTAGAGAAAGAAGAACAAACAAAACCCAAAGTTAGAAGAAATCATAAAGATCAGAGCAGAAATAAATGAAATACAGATGAAGAAAACAATAGCAAAGATGAGTAAAACTAAAAGCTGGTTCTTCGAAAAGAAACAAAATTGATAAACCTTTAGCCAGCCTCATCAAGAAAAAAAAGAGGGCTCAAATCAGTAAGATTAGAAATGAAAAAGGAGAAGTTACAACTGACACCACAGAAACACAAAGGATCGTAAGAGACTACTACATGCAGCTGTATGCCAATAAAATGGACAACCTGGAAGAAAGACAAATCCTTAGAAAGGTACAATCTTCCAAGACTGAACCAGGAAAAAATAGAAAATATGAACAGACCAATCACAAGTACTGAAATTGAAACTGTGATTAAAAAACTCCCAACAACAAAAGCCCAGGACCAGATGGCTTCACAGTTGAATTCTATCAAACATTTAGAGAAGCACTAACATCTATCCTTCTGAAACTGTTTCAAAAAATTGCAGAGGAAGGAATACTCCCAAGCTCATTCTATGAGACCACCATCACCCTGATACCAAAGCTAGACAAAGATACCACAAAAAAAGAAAGTTACAGGCCAATATCACTGATGAACACAGACGCAAAAATCCTCAGCAAAATACTAGCAAACCGAATCCAATAACACATTAAAAGGGTCATACACCATGATCAAGTGGGGTTTATCCCAGGGTGCAAGGGTTTTTCAATATCTGCAAATCAATCCATGTGATACACCATATTAACAAATAATTGAAGAATAAAACCTATATGATCATCTCAATAGGTGCAGGAAAAGCTTTTGACAAAATTCAATACCCATTTATGATAAAAACCCTCCAGAAAGTGGACATAGAGGGAACATACCTCAACATAATAAAGACCATATATGACAAACCTACAGCTAACATCATACTCAACAGTGAAAAGCTGAAAGCATTTCCTGGAAGGTCAGGAGCAAGACAAGGATGGCCACTCTCGCTACTTTTATTCAACATAGTTTTGGAAGTCCTAACCACAGCAATCAGAGAAGGAAAAAAAAAAAGTCATCCAAATTGGAAAAGAAGAAGTAAAACTCACTTTTTGCAGATGACATGTCATTAAACTAGAAAATCCTAAAGATGCTACCAGAAAACTACTAGAGCTCATCAGTGAATTGAGTAAAGTTACAGCATATAAAATTAATACACAGAAATCTGTTGCATTTCTATACACTAACAACAAAAGATCAGAAAGAGAAATTAAAGAAACAATCCCATTTACCACCACATCATAAAGAATAAAATACCTAGGAATGAACCTACCTGAGGAGGCAAAAGACCTGTCCTCCAAAAACTCTAAGATGCTGATGAAAGAAATCAAAGATGACCCAACCACATGGAAAGATATACTGTGTTCTTGGATTGGAAGAATCAATATTCTCAAAATGACTATACCACCCAAGGCAATCTACAGTCTTAAAATTTGTATGGAGACACAAAAGACCCCGTATTAGCCAAAGCAATCTTGAAAGAGAAAAATGGAGCTGGAGGGATCACGCTCCCTGACTTCAGACTATACTACAAAGCTATAGTCATCACAACAGTATGTTACTGGCACAAAAACAGAAATACACATCAATGGAACAGGATAGGAAGCCCAGAAGTAAACCCATGCACCTGTGGTCAATTAATCTATGACAGAGGAGGCAATGGAGGAGAGATAGTACAATACAGTGGAGGGGGGACAGTCTCTTCAATAAATGGCACTGGAAAGCTGGACAGCTACATGTCAGAAAATGAAGTTAGAACATTCTTTTAACACCATACACAAAAATAAACTCAAAATGGATTAAAGACCTAAATGTAAGACGAGACATTATAAAACCCTTAGAGGAAAACAGGCAGAACACTCTCTGACATAAATTGCAGCAGTATCTTTTTTGATGCATCTCCCAGAGTAATGGAAATAAAAACAAAAATAAACAAATGGGACCGGATTAAACGAAAAAGCTTTGTACAGCAAAGGAGACCATAAACAAAACAAGAAGACAACCCACAGAATGGAAGAAAATATTTGCAAGTGATGCAGCTCACAAGGGATTAGTCTCCAAAATTTACCAACAGCTCATGCAGCTCAGTGTCATCAAAACAAACAACCCAATCAAAAAATGGGCAGACGACCTAAATAGACATTTCTCCAAAGAAGACATACAGATGATCAAGAGGCACATGAAAAGATGTTCAACCTCACTAATTATTAGAGAAATGCATATCAAAACTACAATGAGATACCACCTCACACCAGTCAGAATGGCTATTGTCAAAAAATCTACAAACAATAAATGCTGGAAAGAGTGTGGAGAAAAGGGAATCTTCCTACACTATTAGTGGGAATGTAAATTAGTACAGCTACTATGGAGAACAGCATGGAGGTTCCTTAAACAACTGAAAATAGAAGTACCATATGATCCAGCAGTCCCACTCCTGGGTATATATTGGAGAAAAACATAGTTCGAAAGGATACATGCACCCTGCTGTTCATTGTAGCAGTATTTACAATAGCCAAGACATGGAAGCAACCATAGTGCCCATCAACAGAGGAATGGATTAAGAAGGTGTGGTACATATATACAATAGAATATTACACAGAATGAAATAATGCCATTTGCAACAACATGGATGGAGATTATCATACTAAGTGAAGTATATCATACAGAAAAAGACAAATATCATATGATTTCGCTTATATGTGGGGGGGAAAAAACATACGAATGAACTTCTTTACAAAACAGAAACAGACTCAAAGACTTAGAGAATGAACTTATTGTTACCAGGAGGGAAGAGTGGTGGGGAGGGATAGATTGGGAGTTTGGAATTGACATGTACAGACTGCTGTATTTAAAATAGATAACCAACAAGTACCTACTGTGTAGCACAGGCAAGTCTGCTCAGTATGCTGTAATAACCTAAATGGGAAAAGAATTTGAAAAAGAATACATACATGTATATGTATAACTGAATCACATTCCTGTACTCCCGAAACCAACACAACATTGTTGGTCAACTGTACTCCAATATGAAATAAAAATTTTTTTAAAAGAAGGAAACAGGATATTACTAAGACTGTGCAGCCATTAAAAGCATAAGGAAATACTACAAACAACTTTACGCTCATAGAGTCAGCTGCTTAGACGAAGTAGACCAATTCCTTAAAAGCCACATACTAGCAAAACTCAGTCAGAAACAGGCAATCTGAATAGTCTTATAACCATTAAATAAGTTGAATCCATAATTTAAAAGCTTCCAAACAGGAATCTATAGGCTCAGATACTTTTACTGGGAAATTCTACCAAACGTTTTTTTTTTTTTTTTTTTGCGGTACGCGGGCCTCTCACTGTTGTGGCCTCTCCTGTTGCGGAGCACAGGCTCCGGACGCGCAGGCTCATCGGCCATGGCTCACGGGCCCAGCCGCTCTGCGGCATGTGGGATCTTCCCGGACCGGGGCACGAACCCGTGTCCCCTGCATCGGCAGGCCGACACTCAACCACTGCGCCACCAGGGAAGCCCTACCAAACGTTTAAAGAAGAATCAACACCAATTTCCCACAATCTCTTTCAAATATAGGAGGGAACACTTCATTTTATGAAGCCAGTATTTTCCTGATACAGAAACAAGACAGAGTACAAATATAGAAAACTACATATCAATATTCCTTAATGAATATGGTTGTAAAAATTCTTAACAAAATGTTAGCAAATTTAATCCAGCAATATCTAAGTAGAATTTTACACCTTGATCAAGTAGGATTTGTTACAGCTCTGCAAGGTTAGTTCAGCATTTGAAAATCAGTGTAATTCACTGTTTTTAACAGGCTATATTAATTTCCTAGGGCTGCCATAACAAAGTACTACAAGGTGGATAGCCTAAAATAACAAATATATTCTCTCATAGTTCTGGAGGCCAGAAGTCCAAAATCAAGGTATCAGCCGGATCATGCCCTCTCTGAAGGCTGTAGAAAAGAATCCTTCCTTGCCTCTTTTTAGCTTCTGATGGTTGCCAGCAACCCTAGTCATTCTTCGGCCTGCTGCTGCATTACTCCAGTAATGGAGTAATGCCCCCATCTCCAACAGAGCATTCCTCTCTGTGTTTCTTGACTCTTTGGATTTAGGACCACCCTAATTCAGTATGACTTCTTAACTTGATTACATCTGCAAAGACCCTCTTCCAAATAAGATCACGTTCACAAGTACCAAGGGTGAGAACTTAAACATCTTTTGGAGGGACACAATTCAACCCACAACAGAAGCTAAAGAAAAATCACATGATCATATCAATTAATGCAGAAAATTTGTTTGACAAAATTCAAAACGTTTTCATGATAAAAACTCAAAAATAGAGAAGGAGGAAGACTTCCTCAACTTGATAAAAAGTCTACAGAAAAACTAGAGCTAACATTATACTTAATGGTAAAGACTGAATGCTTTCTACCTGAGATTAGCAAAAGGATAAGACTGTCTTCTGTCACCACTCTTAACTTAGGATAGAACTGGAAGTTCTAGTCACATCATAAAGTAAGGAAAAAAGAGATAGAAGGCTATACAGGTTGGAAAGGAATAAATAAAACTATTTGCAAATGACATCATTGTCTACATAGAAAATCTCAAGGATTCTACTAAAAACCCCTGAAACTAGTAAATAAGTTCAACAAGGTCACAGGCTACAATATCAACATGAAAAAAATCAATTATAATTTTAGATACCTGGAATGTTGTGGAAACATATTGAAAGCATAATGCCATTTACAATTATTCCCCCCAAAGTGATATACTCAGGTACAAATCTAGCAAAACATGTACAGGACGTGTTTGCTGAAAGCTGGAAAATGCTGATGAAAGAAGATCTAAATAAAGAGACATACAGCACTCATGATTAGAAAAACTCAAAGATGTCAGTTCTCCCTAGATTGACCAATACATTTACTGCAATTTCTACCAAAATCACAGAGGTTTTTGTAAACTTAGTAAAGCTTGTTCTAAACATTATGTGGAGAGGCACAGGGACTAGAATAGGTAAAATAATCTTGAAAAACAACAGAAATCTTCTTACCAAATCTTCTTTAGCTTCACTACTCAAAACAGCATGGTGTTTGCAGAAGGATAGACGTATTGATGACAGGAATGGAATAAAAAATGCAGAAATAGACTCACACAAATATGGCCAACTGATTTTTGACCAAAGTGCAAAAGGAATTCAATGGAGGAAGGAGAGTCTCTTTAACAGATAATGCTGGACATCCATATGTTTGGTGGGGGCAGGGGGGACCTCAACCTAATCCTCACACTTCATGCAAAAATTAACTCAAAATGGATAATAGATTTAAATGTAAAACTATAAAACTTTTAGGAAAAAAACCTAGGAGAAGGTCTTCAAAACCTAGGGCATGGTGAACAATTCTTAGACATAACATCAAAAACACCATCTCTAAAAGAAAAACAATAAATTGGACTTCATAAAACGTTTTTTTATCTGTGAAAGACCCTATTAGGAGGATGAAAAGACAAGCTATAGACTGGGAGGGAATATTAGCAAACTACATCTCTACTAAAGGACTCATGTCTAGGATTATATATTAGGAACTCTCAGTACTTAACAGTAAATAAAAACAATAATCCAGTTAGAAAATGGACAAAGGCATAAAGAGACATTTCACCAAAGAAGATACATGGATGGCAAGCACCTGAGAAGATGTCCAAGGGAGTATAAATCCTGGTCCTTAAGTGTGGGCTATGTAGAGACTTTGTTCCAAACTGTGCTGTGTGGAAGAGGGTATCTCTCTCTCTTTACAGTGGAGACATGTGACAAACATCACCTCAGCCAGGTGATCAAAGTCAATTTCAATAGTAATGAATCATGTAATAATACGTACCCTTCTCAGGCAGTGATGACAATGGTACTTCTCTATGTCTCCTCTCAAGAATCTATAACCACTATCTAATCCTAACAAAAACAACAGACAAATCTAACTAGAAGGTCATCCTACAAAATAGTTAACCAGTACTCTTTAAAACTGTCAAGGTCATCAGAAGCAAGGGAAGTCTGAGAAGCCATCAAGCCAGAAGGAGTCTCAGGAGACACGACAAGTAAATGTACTGTGGTATCTTGACTGGATTCTGGAACAGAAAGCAGTAAAATTTAATTTTTAAAAAGCGTTTATCCCTAGCCATTAGAGGAACTTAAATTGAGATGCCTACCAAAATAACTGAAATTAGGGAATTCCCTGGCAGTCCAGTGGTTAGGGCTTGGCGCTTTCACTGCCGGGGACCAGGGTTCAATCCCTGGTCAGGGAACTAAGATCCCACAAGCCACGCAGCACAGCCAAAATAACTGAAGTTAAAAATACTGATAATGCCAGGTGGGGATGTAGAGAAGCTAGATCTCTCATACATTCCTTTGAGCATTTTGAGTGTTACCCCACTGCTTTCTAGCCTCCATTGTTTCTCTAGAGAAGTCAGCTGCTGATTTTATTGGGGTTATCTTGTAAGTGATGCATCATGTTTTGTCTTGCTCCTTTGAAGATTTTCTCAACTTCGACTTTCAACATTTTTATAATACTATAATATGTCTATTTGTATCTTTGCATTTATCATACTTAGGGTTCCTTGAGCTTCCTGGATATATAGTTTATTGGTTTTCAGTAAATGTGAGAAGTCTTCAGCCATTTTTTTTTTGAATATTTCTCCTCCTTTCTCTCTTTTCCTTTTGGTACTCCTTTATACATGTTTTGGTGCTCTTAGTGGTGTTTCATGTTTCTTTGAGGCCCTGTTCATTCTTCTTCATTTCTTTCTCCCTTCAGTTCTTCAGTGCTGTTGGTCTGTCTTCAACTCTACTAATTCTCTTGTACCAGTTCAGATCTACTGTTGAGCCCCTCTAGTAGATTTTTAACATTTTGTTTACTGTACTTTTTAACTCCAGAATTTCCATTTGGTTCTTTTCTTAAAAAGTAATTTCTATCTCTCTACTGATTTTCTCTATTTAATGTGACATGATCATCATACCTTCTTTTACTTCTTCACTCATGCTTTTCATTCTGTGAATTTATTCATAACAGCTACTTTGAAATCTTTTTCTGATAAATCTGACATCTGGTCACTCTCTCAAGCAGTTTCTGGTGCCTGTTTCTTTTTCCCTGTGTATGGGTCATACTTTCCTGTTTCTTTGCATGCCTCATAATTTTTGTTAGAAACTGGACATTTTAGATACTATATTGTAGCAACTCCTGGCACTGATCTCCCCATCTCTTCCAAGACCCACTGTAGTTATTTGCTGTTTGCTTGTTTATCTGTTTATCGACTGGCTGGATTCTTTTAGTGAAGTCTAATCACCTGCACCCCGCCAACACCACCAAGTGTTAAGAAGCCTCTGACGTTACTCCTTGGGGAGGCACAGCTTTGGATGCCCACAGTCACCTGGGAAGACAGTGGCATTAGTACGGTTCTCCCCCACTGTTTCCCTGACTACATCCAGCTGATAAACCCCACTACTTGCTTGCCATTTGATTTCCTAGAACACAGTACTGGAATTTGACCTTAAACACAAATTCCTCTGCAAACTAATCCAGTCATATTGTAGCTCCTTGCCAGAATGGTTTCTGAGGTCAGTGTTTGATGTTTGTTCTGCCCCCAGGAGAGCTCCTGCCAGCTGTCTTACTCTTTGTTCTCTCCTGAAAACTGGTCAGCCCACAGCCTAGGCCGCGCCTTTCACTGGGTCTGTCCGTTTCCTCCCACTTTGACTGCACTCTCCGCTGCTTTGGGGAGCATATGAACTTGCGTACTCTGTTGAAAATGGAGCCACCTCCTTTGGGAAGAGATTAGAAGCTTCCTGTGCTATGGCCTGTTTCTCCCTCCAGGCAGAATCTCTGAGCCTAGGGCTCTGGAGGTGGGAGTGGGACAGTGACAGCCTTTTCTCCGAGTAACACCTTGCTCTAGGAGGTGAGCACTCAGGGTAGGGGAAGAGGAGTGAGTAGCCTGGGGTATGTCCGCTTGGTTTGCCTCTCCTAATGTGACGCCACCATTTAACAAGCCAGGAGAAGGGCTCCTGGGGCCCCAGTGTTCTCAGCACGCCTTGCCTAAGGTACAGTCTCCATCCCACAAGTGGGGTTGAGCAAAAAGAAGGGAGCCCCCACGTCAGTTCGACTCGCCCGGGACTTGGCCTCAGCAGCAGGGAGCATGGAGCAGGATGAGAAATGTCTCGCTTCTCCTTGGAGGACAGCCATCTCCCTAGCGGCTGGCGGAGAGGGGGCTCTGTGGGCTGGGATGCAGCAATCTGGGATGGAGTCACCGCCTCTCAACTGGAGAGAGGAGAGAGGGAGCGGTCTTGGTTTAAATACCACAGACTTCCTGTTCTTTCCACATTTTCGTAGATTTGCTTGAGTAGATGTTTCTGCTTTGCTCTTTGCCCTTAGGACCTTCCCCAGAGGTTTAAAGTGTTATTTAAAAATTTTCCCCAGTTTCACTGGGGAAGCAGCTTAGAAGAACACTGTCATGTCACAAGTCAGTTGTCTCTTACACATTGCTGAGCTACTCTGGAAAAAAATAAGTTTAGCAGTTTTATAAAAACCAAACATACACTTACCATATGACCCAACAGTTGCACTCCTGGGCGTTTATCCCAGAAAAATGGAAACCTGTGTTCACAGAAAAATCCGTACACAGGCGTTCATAGCAACTTTTTGGTAATAGCCAAAATCTGGAAACAACACAAATGACGTCAAACGGTTAAACAAACTATAGTGCCATTGAATACTACTCAGGAATGGAAAGGAAAGAACTATTGATCATGTAATAGCCTAGATGGATCTCAGGGGCATTGTGCTGATGCTTAGTGGAAACAGCTAATCTTAGGAGGACACATACCAAAAAGAAAAAAAAGAAGACATATCACGTGATTCTATCTATATAGCAGTCTCTAAGTGACAAAATTATAGAGATAGAGAACAAATGAGTGGATTTGGGGGTTAATCATGGGGCAGGGGTGGTGTGACCATAAAGGTGTGGCACAGGAGAGATGTCTGGTGATGCAATAGTTCTGAATCTCGATTGCGGTGGCAGTCACGTCAGTCTAAACTGATGAATAGCGTGTACTCACTTTACATCAGTGGCGGTTTCCTGGGTGCGATACTGTACTACAGTTATTAAGATGTAGACAGTGGTGAAGGAGAAATACCTGACCTCTCTTTACTGTCTTTTTTCCCCAGTAATAGCTTTATTGCACTATAATACATGTAGCATACAATTCATCTGTTAACATGTACAATTCAGTGATTTTTAGTATGTTCACAGTTGCGTGTCCATCACTACGGTGAGTTTTAAAACATTTTCATTACCCCAATAAGAGACTCCACGACCCTTAGCCATCCTCCCCAGTCCTGCCATCTGCACTCCTCCCTATACCCCCAGCCCTAGGCAACCTCTGATCTGCTTTCCATCTCTGTAGATTTCCAGTGCTGGACATTTCCTATGAACGGAATCATATATTATACAGTCTTCTGTGACAGGCTTATTCCACTTAGTGTATAATGTTTTCAAGGTTCAGCCATGTAGCATGTATGAGTACTTCATTCCATTTTCCTGCCGAATAATCTTCTATTTTATGGATATATACCACATTTTATTTATCCATTCATCACTTGATGGGCATTTCGGTTGTTTCCACTTTTTGATTATTATGAATAATGGTGCTGTGATCATTTGTGTCTGCATTGTTTTTATAAATTTATTTTATTTATTTTTGGCTGCGTGGGGTCTTCATTGCTGCGCGTGGGCTTCCTCTAGTTGCAGCGAGCAGGGGCTACTCTTTGTTGCGATGCGCGGGCTTCTCATTGTGGTGGCTCCTCTCGTTGTGGAGCACGGGCTCTAGGCGTGCAGGCTTCAGTAGTTGTGGCTCGTGGGCTCTAGAGCGCAGGCTCAGCAGTTGTGGCGCACAGGCTTAGTTGCTTCGCAGCATGTGGGATCTTCCCGGACCAGGGCTCAAACCTGTGTCCCCTGCATTGGCAGGTGGATTCTTAACCACTGCACCACCAGGGAAGCCCCATGTGTCTACATTTTTGTGGGAACATCTGTTTTCATTTCTCTTGGACATATACGTAGGAATAGAATTTCTGGGTTATTTGCTAGCTATAGTTAACATTCTAGCAACTCCCAGACCGTTTTCCAAAGTAAATACATTTTTCCCACCGGCAGGGCATGAGGATACTTCGGATTTCTCCATATCCTCACCAGCACTTACTCTTTTTTTTATTACAGCATCCTAATGGGTCGGAAGTGGTACTTCACTGTGGTTTTGACTTACATTTCCCTAATGCCTAATGATGTTGAATATCTTCATGTGATGTTGGCCATTTGTATATGTTTTTTGGAAGAAATGTCTTTTGGGATCCTTTGCCCTTTTTAATTGTTTTGTCTTTTTATCACTGAGTAGTGAGAATTCTTCCTATGTTTTAGATACAGGTCCCTTACCAGATATATCTCTAGACTATCTTTGCAACTTCTGTGAAACTAAAAAGTGTTTTTTAATGCTCGTAATGAAATATACACATCCATCTAAAACTGGTGAAATCTGAATAGGGTCAGTGGACTCTGTCAGTGTCGTGGTTGTGATATTGACTGTAGTTTTGCAAGATCTTACCACTGGGGGAAAGTGGATAAAGAGTACACAGGATCCACAACATTGTAAAGCAATTATAATCCAATAAAGATGTGAAAAAAAAAAGTACACGGGATCTCCCTGTATTATTCCTTACAATTGTATGTGAATCTACAGTTCTCTCAAAAAGGTTAAAATTCTTTCATCCCATTCATGCTAATATTTGTCTAGTAGACAGAGGTTTTTTTTAATTGCTCTGAGAAGTAAAGTTCGTCAGTTTTAGGTTCATAACCATATCAAAAGAGATATTCCATGTCCCACCCCCACCCCCTCCCGAACACGCACAGCCTCCCCTACCGTCAACACCACCACAGAGTGGTGCATTTGTTGCATCTGCTGAACCTAAACTGACATACAAGTATCACCCAAAGTTCATCATTTACGGTCCAGTTTGGTCTTGGCATTGTATACTGTATCAGTTTTGACAAACATATAGGTAAGGTTTTTTCAAGATTAATTTTTAAAATAATAAAATAAGTTTTTTAATTAAAAAAATGTTTTTTAATTATCCATGTACTATGTAATTACATTTTAAGTCCTAGTTAAACAGTGATATTAAAACTTCACAGATACAGCTAAACTCACCTTTGACAGGTCCCCCTCAATCCTAGTTTCTTTCCCCAGTCCAAATGATACAATTCATATTTATTTTACTACAGTGCTGGTTACTGGACTTTTCTACCTACATTTAAATGTGACTCAGGTTGGAGCCCTGTGGCTTCTCCAAGATCTAGATAACACCACGGAGCTTCTAAGCTTCATGCCCAAACTCTCCACAGCTGGCAAGCTTCACACATGAGCAAGGCTCCAACCCACTAAAGACCATTTCCTTCATTTAAGAGTTTAGAGTACTAAATTACTCTCTTTTGAACTCACTAGATTAGCACAGTAGGTCTTTAAAGAATTCTTCTGGTGTGGACAAAAAGAGCTTTTATTCATGTTGTGACTTGTATTTTCAGTGACTTAAAGATATTTAAGTAAAGTTCTTAATAAAGTAGTGGCTTGAACACAAATGACTTTAGCTCTATAAAAATTGAAATATACTTTTTTTTTTTTTTTTTATGGTTCCAGAGGAGAAGAAAGCTATGCTGCAGGAAATAGCTAATCAGAAAGGAGTATCCTGTCGTGCCCAAGGCTGGAAGGTTCACCTCTGTGCTGCCCAGTTGCTGCAGCTGGTAGGTGGCGCTCTAGCAGTTGTTACATCCTGCTGAAAAGAAGGATGGATGCTGGAGACGTCTGAGTTCATAGAACATTTTCTTTAGAGTGATTCCGAAGCGTTCCCAGTTAACGTGGGTCATGGTAGAATTTTTATGTGTGCTGTGTGATATTATAATTACTGTTACCTATTCTGTGGATGGATGTAATTGTAATCTAAATATATCTTAGTTTTGGTCCCCATAAGTGAAATATACTGAACAACTTAAGTTTGTAAGATGTACAGTTAAGGTTCAGTGTTACCTGTTGCCGTGACATCTGAAAAAGAGGGGGCGTCAGATGACCCAGCTGTGTAAGCTCCTCCTCCTCACGCTGCTCCTTGTCGTGGGGACCAGGCACAGTTCCCACTTCTTCCTGAATAGTGGGCTTCAGTTCTCTGCCAGCTTGCGATACTCAGATAAGCCGGTGACATCCTCCCGGGAGCACCAGGGGGCACCGCTCCCTCTTGATACTGCAGTGCCTGCCTCCTACAGCCCCTACTCCTTCACTCCGTTCCCTGCTTGTCATGGAGTGCAGCCCCCATGTGGCCGTGCGTGGTGTGCGGTGTCCTCTTCCCCTGGGCTGTGAGTATACTGACTAGTAAACTGCTGTTGATCTCTTCTGTCCAATGTGTTAGGTGTTCAGCCCTTTCCCTAACCCTAGGCGGGAATCCTTCCTTCAACAAGGTAAAGAGGAGGTGATCAAAATAATAACCTCGGGCTTCCCTGGTGGCGCAGTGGTTGAGAGTCCGCCTGCCGATGCAGGGGACACAGGTTCATGCCCTGGTCCAGGAAGATCCCACATGCCGCGGAGCGGCTGGGCCCGTGAGCCATGGCCGCTGAGCCTGCGCGTCCGGAGCCTGTGCTCCGCAACGGGAGAGGCCACAACAGTGAGAGGCCCACGTACCGCAAAATATAAAAATAAAAAAAAAACCTCACAAAGTCTTTCCATCTTTGGAGTAGCAGTGATCTGAAGAACATTGTCTTTTATGAGTATTGTTTTTAAAGTAGTGCCATGGCTAGTTTTTTTATGTAGCATAAAAGCATATTTCTCTGAAACTTACAGACTTGTTTTTCAGAGGGATTGTGAATTCCTGGCAGAATTTAAAAGTTATCCTTGGACTTCCCTGGCGGTCCAGTGGTTAAAACTCTGCACTTCCACTGCAGGGGGCACGGGTTTGATCCCTGGTCGAGGAGCTAAGATCCTACATGCCGTGTGGTGCGACCAAACAAACAAACAAATAAATAAATAAGTTATCCTGGGGGCTCCCCTGGTGGCACAGTGGTTGGGAATCCACCTGCCAATGCAGGGGACACGAGTTCGAGCCCTGGTCCGGGGAGATCCCACATGCCGCGGAGCAGCTAAGCCTGTGCGCCACAACTCCTGAGCCTGCGCTCTAGAGCCAGTGAGCCACAACTACTGAAGCCTGAGTGCCTAGAGCCCACGCACCCAGCAAAGAGTAGCACCCACTCACTGCAACTAGAGAAAGCCCGTGTGCAGCAACGAAGACCCAATGCAGCCAAAAATAAATAAATTAATTTAAAAACAAAAGTTATCCTGGAAGATGGACTCTGAATTATGGCAAATTGTAATGTAAATTGTTGATCAATTTTCTTTGCTGCATCTTAGTCATTGGGAGAAATGATTTTATCACCCAAACAGATCCGATACCAGTTTACACAGGTGATTCAGGGTGGGTTGTTTGCCTGAGTTTGACAGAAGTATCTCCGAGGTCATGACGCCCTCCCTCTTGTTTGTTGCAGACAAATCTAGAACACGATGTTTATGAAAGACTCACCAACCTACAAGAAGGGATCATCCCAAAGAAAAAAGCAGCAACTGATGATGATTTACACCGAATAAATGAACTAATACAGGTTTGAAGGAGTCCTTTCCCTCTCCTTCCTTCTCCCTTTCCCTCTCTCGTCCACTAATGTCTTTAGTAAAAACCTGTTACTTCAGCCTGCATTTTCAAGAAACACTGAAACATTTTTTCTGTGTGAAAGCCTCAAAATGGCTCAATCCAAAGGTGGGAAGTTCTTTAAAAGCCACATTGTTCCGAAGATTACTTACTGACGATGTGATGTCTTTTGTTTCAGGGGAATATGCAGAGGTGTAAACTTGTGATGGATCAAATCAGTGAGGCCAGAGACTCCATGCTTAAGGTTTTAGATCACAAAGATCGTGTCCTGAAGCTTCTAAATAAGAATGGGACTGTCAAGAAGGTGTCAAAATTGAAGCGAAAGGAAAAAGTCTAGACCCCAAATCAGGACTTTGGAAACAGAATTTATGAAGAATGGTGTTGGGGGTGGGGGAGGGCTTTGGTTATTTTCAAAGCAGAACATTGAAATTAAGACAGCGTTCCTTAACTCATGCTCGAAAGCAGACGGGCCCATAGCATCCAGTGACACGGAAGGATCGGAGCTGATCTGACACAGTGGACTCCAGTCTTTCTTTCAGGCGTCTCCCTCTTAGACTTACCATGTCATCCATGATTCCTGATGCATCAGTGTCTCCCAGTTGGAATCAGTGACACAAGTGACTGGCTGGCGTTTTTCGGCCTTCCAGTTGATAAACTGTATTTATCTGCTGGATTCCTGCAGGACCCATACTGAGCCTGGACTGAAAGTATCCACTCAGACCATCTGTTCTCTCTCTACGCTGAAAATCGAACCTCTTCCCTTCACCCCAGTCGGTCCTTACTCTGACCTTCAGATGCCCACACTGGCCTTCTAAAGCAGTGCCATGGCACCGAGAGACCTGCCACATCTCACTTTAAAGGGTTTGAACTATCGATTCTTGTCATTTTTTTAAAGAACCATTTCAAAGTGAAATTGTTATATTGTCTGTCCTGCGTGTGTCAGAGTTGGGTTTTTGTGGAGGTTCGGAGCAGGCAACACCGTAAGTTGCTCTGAGATCTTTGTTCTGAAGTACATTCTTGGTTACCTGTACTTCTGTAGCTGGTGCGATGCTGTTGATTGTATGTACCACACATCTCCAAACGTTAATAAAGGACTCAAAGAGGTTTTTGTACAGAAGCAGTTTACATCTTTTTATAAGTTAATCAGTGCTGTACTGCACATCGCTCGAGTGTTTACCCTACTGTAGTTTCTCTCACGTTGTTGAGTCTACTCTGTTAAAGTTTTGTTGTTCCACATAGAGTTCCACTTACCCTCGTATCTTGAAGATGTCACAGATGGTGAAGCCTGTTGGCTTTTGGTTATCTTAAATATGAGACTACATTGTATCCCACTGCAGATAGAAATTGGTCATGGTATAGGACAATTAGGGGTAGAGCTTCCAGGAGAGTGGAGTTTCTTTACAAGGTTGCTTCCTGTGAACTAGCTCAAGTGGGAAGCCCAGCCTTGCTTTTTGCCTTGACCTGCACAGATCTGAGACAGGAGTCTATGCCGAGTGATCCAGTCTTTGGGACCAGAGATGGCCCTCCTGGGACAGCCTTCCTCGAACTGGAATGGTAAACTCTCATCTGTTGTAGGATTGGGGAAGAGAGAAGCAAAGCAGGCTTCCAGCCTTCCCCCGGTTAGGCCACATGGCCTGCATAGCATAAGCTAAAGAGGTCCTCGGAACAGTCAAGGCTGCTTCACTGGAGTGTTTCAGCCTGAAGATGTTACTGACTGTGCACTAGACGATGCCGGTTTAGTGCTGTGTGCAGTATAGTGCCTGTGCTGGCACAGGGCTCCTTGCCTCCGTTTCTCACCTGTGCATATTGCCCAGGTATATGTGATGTGCTGGCTCTGAAGGACAGGACCCAGGTACTTTGGGTCCTGCTTTATAGACCTATTCTGTCTCAAAGAATTGTTACCTCTGTTTAAACAAAACTTCGATAACCCTGGTCAAAGGAAGATTGTCAGTACACACTTTGCTGTCAGTGCAGGTTAGAACGGTGGTGTTTTCTGTTTTCCCTCGCCTTATGAGGACAATGTGATCAGAAGATAGAAGAGGGTGGAGGGGGAGATGAATTATATGTGTGTACAGCATTATTTAAAAACAAAGCACCTTAAAGTATACAGTCGGATAAGATCTTACATACATATATGCCCATGAAACCATCACCACGATCAAGAGAGTGAAGATATCAGACCCCAGATTTTCCTTGTGCCTCTTTGTGATTTCTTGCCTCTCCCCCCTCCCTGCCTCACCACCCCCCATCTCCAGGCAAAGATTAATCTGCTTTCTGTCACTCCAGATTGCGTTTTCTGGAATTTCATTTGAACGAAATCACACAGTATATTCTTTTTTGAGGGAGGGAGTCTGGCTTCTCTTACTCAGCATAATGGAAATTTATGCTGAGATTTGCTCATGTGGCTTGTTTCAATAGTTCATTGCCTTTTATTGCTGAGTAGCAAGCATTCCATCGTATGGATATGGATATTCCTTCCACAAGTTGTTTCTGCATTCACCTGTAGAAAGACATTCAGGTTGTTAGGTTTTGGTCATTACAGACACAGCTACTTTGTACGTTTCTGTTCTTTGTATGGATAAATGTCAGTACACACCTTAATTGGTGATTTTATGTTGGTTGTACTTTCCAGGGATTTATGACCAGGAGATAGTGCTGAGAAGTCCAGACACCCAGTGGCTCTTGGTCCAGAAAACTATCATTCACATACTTAAAGATGAGAAAGAATTAGAAATATATTTGAGGTAGGACGTCGATTATGGTTTCTGTTCTTTACAGTAGAAAATGAAACATAAATCTGGGGGAAAAAGTTTTTCTGTTTTGTTTTTCTTTTTAATATTTATTTATTTATTTGGCTGAGTCATGTCTTAGTTGCAGCATGCAAACTCTTAGTTGCAGCGTGGGGATCTAGTTCCCTGACCAGGGATTGAACCCAGGCCCCCCTGCACTGGGAGTGGGGAGTCTTAGCCACTGGACCACCAGGGAAGTCCCTGGGGAAAAAGTTTTAATCCATCTGCTTGGTCTAGAAAATCTTTCATATTATTTTCTTAAACCTAGGTATTTCAAAAGATCATTAAATAGAAAATGCTTTAGAATATTTTCATTGATTTTTATCATAGTAATAATATAGAATCACACAGTTTTAGAGTTTAGAAGTTATTTAGAGGTTATATATAGTCCAGCCCAACCTGTGATGAAATGGACACCTTTGAAAGGATGTTAAGTTTTTGTACTTTTTTATGTAAAATACAGCACAGGTAAAGAAAAGTACATGAAACAAATGTATAGCTTTATAAGTTCTTAAAAGAAGAACAACTTTGAAATGGTCCCCCAGAGTAAGAAATAGAACTTTGCTAGCCACAGAATGCTCTATCCCAATCACAGCGCTCTACCTCTCCCTAAAATAACCACTATCTTGACTTTTCCCTTCCAAATAATCAGTTTTATTGTGATGTAATTACAGAGAGTAAAATACCCAAATCTTAAATTTACAGTTTTGTGCATTTTGACACACATATACAACCATGGCTAACATCCAGATAAAGATACATGACATTACTGTAACCTCAGAAGGAGCTCCTTTGTAGTCAAGTACACCTGTGTCCTCCCACCCACACCCATTAGTTTTGTCTGTTCTTGAATTTCGTGTGAATGGAATCACACAGTATGTACTTATTTGTGTCTGGCTCTTTTGCTCAACATAATTTGAGGTTCTTCCATGTGTTAAATGTATCCTAAGTTGTTTCTTTTTACTGCCCTGTGACTATGCCACAGTCTGTTTACCCATTTCCCCACTGAAGGACATCTTGGTGCTTCCAGCTCTTGACTATTACGAGTAAGGCTGCTGTGAACATTTGAATGCAGCTTCTCGTGTGGAATCTCAGGTTTAAATCAGTCGAGTAAAAACCTAGGAGTGTGATTGCTGAGTCATAAGGTAAAACCATGTTTAGTTTTGTAAGAAACTTCCAAACAATATTCCAAAGCAGCTGTACCATTTTACAGTCCCACCAGCAATGAGTGAGGGTTCCTGTTGCTTCACATCCTCGTCAATATTTAGTGTTGTCAGTGTTTAGATTTTAGCCATTCGAACAGGTGTGTAGTGGTTTCTCATTATTTTCATTTGCAGTTCCCTAATGATATGGTGTTGAGCATTTTTCAAATGCTCATTTGCCATCTTCATATCATTTTTGATGAAGTATTTGTTCAGATCTTTGCCCATATTTTAATTAGCTTGTTTGTTTTCTGATTGAGTTTTAAGAGTTCCTTAGATATTTTTGATACCAGTCCTCTTTCAGATGTGTGTTTTGCAAATATTTTCTCCCTGTCTGTAGCTTATGTTGCCATTTACTTAATAAATGGTACATTTTGAAGAGCAGTCTTTAATTTTAATAAAGTACAACATCAGTTTTTTCTTTCATGAATTGTGCTTTTGGATAATAGCTAAAGACTCATCACCAAACCCAAGGTCACCTAGATTTTCTCCTATGTTTTGTCATAGTGGTTTTATAGTTTTGTGTTTTACTTTTAGGCTATAATTATCAATTTTGAGATAATTATTTTGAAAGTTGTAAGGTCTGTGTAAAGTTTTTTGGGTTTTGGTTTTCGGGGTTTTTTTGAACATGGATGTCCAATTGTTCCATAATCATTTGTTGAAAAGACTATTCTTAATTAAATTGCCTTTGCTCCTTTGCCAGAGATCAGTTGACTGTATTTGTGGAAGTCTATTTCTGAGCTCTGTATTCTGTCCCATTGATCTACTTGCCTATTCTTTTGCCAGTACCACTCTGTTTTTTGGGGAGTTTTTTTTGTTTTTTTTTTAACCACTCTGTTTTGATTACTGTAGCTTTACAGTAAGTTTTTAAGTTGAGAGTATGAGTTCCCCAACTTTGTTCTTCAGTATTGTGTTGGCTATTCTAGGTCTTTTGTCTTTTCATGTAAATCTTAGAATCTTAATATCTATAAAACAGCTTTCTGGAATTTTGACTAGGATTACATAAATCTAAGATCAAGTTGGGAAGGAATTGACATCTTAATAATGTTGAGTGTTCTAGTCTGTGAACATGGACTGTCTCCTCATTTATTTAGATCTTTGATTTCTTTCATCAGTCTTGTAGTTTTCCTCATGTAGAGCCTGTACATCATTAGATTTATACCTAATTATTTCATTTTTGTGTGTGTGCTATTGTAAATGGTACTTTTTTTTTTTTTTTTTTTTTGCCACACCGCATTGCTTGCGGCACGTTAGTTTCCCAACCCCAGGGATTGAACCTGGGCCCTCAGCAGTAAAAGCTTGGAGTCCTAACCACTGGACCGCCAGGGAATTCTCTATTTCAAATTCTGATTGTTTTCTGGTGTTATGTGGGAAAGCAGTCCACATTTATATATTGTTAACCTTGTGTGCTGTGATGTTGTTGTATTCACAGAAGTTTTTTTGTTGATTCTTCAGGACTTTCTATGTAAACAGTAATTCCATCTGTGAACAAATACAGTTTTATTTCTTCTTTCTCAATCTGTTTAGGTTTTATTTCCTTTTCCTATCTATTGCACTAGATAGGCCTTCCAGTAAGGTGTTGAGTAGGAGTGGTAAGAGGGAATATCCTTGCCTTGTTCCCAGTCATAAGGGTAAAGTGTTCAGTTTCTCATCATTAAGTATGACATTAGCGGCAGGGTTTTTTTGTAGATGTTTGTTATCAAGTTGAAGTTCTCCCCTCTTCCTAGTTTGCTGAGAGTTTTCAATCATAGAATGAATGGTGGATTTTGTCATATGCTCTTCTGCATCACTAATATGATCATACGAGTTTTCTTCTTTAGCATGTTGGTATGATAGATTACATTAATTAATTTTTTACTATTGAACCAGCCAGTCAAACCAGCACACTTGAAATAAATCCCACTTCATTATGGTGTATAATTCTTTTTACACATAGTTAGATTCAGTTTGCCAACACTTAGTTGCATCTGTGTTCATGAGAGATACTGGTCTGTGCTTTCTTTTTCGTACATGCCTTAAGTCTGGTTTCAGTGTCTTGGTAATACAATGAGTTAGGGAATGTTCTCTCTGTTCTCTTTTTGGGAGGGAATTGTAGAGAATTGGTACCATTTCTTCGTCAAATGTTTGGTCAAATTCAGCAGTAAAAACATCTGGACCTGGTACTTTTCTTTTTGGGAAATGATTAATTATTGATCCAATTCTTTAAATAGACATAGGCCTATTCAGATTGTCTCTCTCCTTGTGTCAGTGTTGGTAGTTTCTGTCTTCCAAGGAATTGGAACATTTTGTCTAAGTTATTTGTGGGCATGGAGCTGTTCCTAGTGTTTCTTTATTATTCTTTCCATGTCTGTAGGTACAGTAGTGATAATCTTTCATCTCATTTTTTTAAATATTTATTGAGCTATAACTCACATAACATACAATTCACCTACTTTAAGTGTGAAATTCAGTGACTTTTACTATATTCACAGAGTTGTGCACCATCACCACAGTCAATTTTAGAGTATTTTCATTGCCCCCAAAACAAGCCCTGCGCCCTATAACCATTACTCCTGTTTAGGAGTTGAATCTGTTTTGAGTTAATTTTTGCATCTGATGTGATGTAGGGAGTCCAACTTCATTCTTTTTTTTTTTAATTGAAGTATAGTTGGTTTACAATGTTATGTTAATTTCTACTGTAGAGCAAAGAGATTCAATTATACATACATATATTCTTTTTCAGATTTTTTTCCATTATGGTTTACCATAGGATATTGAATATAGTTCCCTGTGCTCTACAGTAGGACCTTGTTGTTTATCCATTCTATATATAATAGTTTGCATCTGCTAATCCCAAACTTCCAATCCATCCCTCCTCCCCCTTCACAACAACCACAAGTGTGTTCTCTTTGTCTGAGTCTGTTTCTCTTTTGTAGATAAGTTCATTTGTGTCATATTTTAGATTCCACATAAAAGTGATACCATATGCTATTTGTCTTTCTCTGTCTGACTTCACTTAGTATGAAAATCTCTAGGTCCATCCATGTTGCTGCAAATGGCATTATTTCATTCTTTTTTAATGGCTGAGTAATATTCCATTGTGGAATTATGGTATATACCACATTTTCTTTATCCATTCATCTGCTCATGGACATTTAGGTTGTTTCCATGTCTTGGCTATTGTAAATAGTGCTGCTGTAAACATTGTGATGCATGTATCTTTTTGAATTATAGTTTTCTCCAGGTATATACCCAGCAGTGGGATTGCAGGATCATATGGCAATTCTATTTTTAGTTTTTTGAGGAACTTCCATACAGTTTTCCATAGCGGCTGCACTAATTTACATTCCCACTGACAGTGTACACACCCACGTCCTCCACACCCTGTTCAGCATTTGTTATTTGTAGACTTTTTAATGATGACCATTCCTACTAGTGTGAGTTGATACCTCATTGTAGTTTTGATATGCATTTATCTAATAATTAGCAATGTTGAGCATCTTTTCATATGCCTGTTGGCCATCTGTATGTCTTCTTTGGAGAAATGCCTATTTAGGTCTTCTGCCCATTTTTTGATGGAGTTATTTGTTTTTTTGTTATTGAATTGTATTAGCTGTTTGTATGTTTTGGAAATTAAGCCCTTGTTGGTCACATTGTTTGCAAATATTTTCTCCTAGTCCATAGATTGTCTTTTTGTTTTGTTTATGGTTTCCTTTGCTGTACAAAGGCTTGTAAGTTTGATTTGTAAGGTCCCATTTGTTTATTTTTACTTTTATTTCTATTACCTTGGGAGACTGACCTAAGAAAACATTGCTATGATTTATGTCAGAGAATGTTTTGCCTATGTTCTCTTCTAGGACTTTTATCCAACTTCATTCTTTTGCACATGCCTAGCCAGTGTTTCCACCACCATTTGTTGAAAAGACTATTCTTTCACCATTGAATTGTCCTGGCATCTGTCAAAGATAAGTGAGTTGTATTTGTGAAGGCTTATTTCTGGATTCTCAGTTCTATTCCTTGGTCTAGCCTTAGGCCACTACCACACTGTTTTGTTTACTAAAACTTTGCCATAAGTTTTGAAATTGTGAGTTCTACATTTTGGAACTCTTTTTCCATATTGTTCTGGCTGTCCCGGGCCCCTTGAATTTCCAGGTGAGTTTATGAACAGCCTGTCAATTTCTGCAAATAAGTCATCTGGGATTTTTATAGGTATTGTGTTGAATCTACAGATAAATTGGGAAAAATTTGCCCCCCTTAATATGAAGTCTTCTGATCTGTGTACCTGGACTGATTTTAGAATTTATTTACTTCTAATTTAAATTCTTTCAATTATTCTATAATATTCAGAGTAAAAGTTTTTCATTTGTCAAACTCACTCCTAACTTTTATTATTTTTATGCTACTGTAAATGGAATAGCTTTATTTTTTTAATATTAACTATTGTTAATTTATTATACAACTCACTTAACACATTCAAGCAGAAATACAGTCAGGCCCAGAGGAAGACAGTTTTTTTCTGTGCCCCTTGGTTATTACAGATTTTAAGAAGACATAATCCTTATTGTAGTAGATTCTTCATGTCATTACAGCTTCCTGCCATTGACACATAATTACTGGCATTAGTAAGTGTAGGAAAAATGTTGCGGTCTGGTCTATGTAGCAAAAATATTTGTGGCAGGCCCCTTTGATTAGCTTTATTTTTTTATTTTGTAATTTTTTATTGAGGTATAATTGATTTACAGTATTCAGGTGTACAGCATAATGGTTTACAATTTTTAAAGGCTATTCTTCATACACGTATAAAATATTGGCTATATTCCCTGTGTTGTATAATATATCCTTGTAGCTTATTTATTTTATACATAATAGTTTCTATCTCTTAACCGCCTACTCCTGTCTTGCCCCCCTTTTCCCTCTTGCCACTGGTAACCATTAGTTTGTTCTCTGTGTCTGTGAGTCTATTTTCGTTTTTTGCTATAATCACTAGTTCGTTTTATTTTTTAGGTTTCACACGTAAGTGATATCATACAGTATTTGTCTTTGTCTGGCTTATTTCACTAAGCATAATACTTTCCAAGTCCATCCATGTTGTTGCAAATGGCAAAATTTTATTCTTTTTTATGGCTGAGTAGTTGGAACAGCTTTCTTGGTTTCATTTTTTGTTTGCTTATTGCTACTATATAGATACAATTGATTTTTTAAATATTGTACTTATTATTTATTTATTTTGAAACAGCTTGACAAATATAATTCACATACCATACAGCTCACCCATTTAAAGTATATAATTCATTGGTTTTTGATATATTACATTATTAACCTTTTAATGGTAGTAAATACATAACATAAAATTTGCCATTTTAACTATACAGTTCAGTGGCATTAATTACATTCACAACGTTATGCAAACTTTACCACGACTATTTCCAAAATGTTTTCATTACCTCTTTGTAACCATTAAGCAGTAACTCCTCATTCCCCCTTCCCCAACCACTGGTATTCTCGAAACTATTTTCTGTCTCTGTGGATTTGCCTATTTTTAGGTACCTCGTGTAAATGGAATCATACAATATTTGTCCTTTTGTGTCTGCATTATTTTGCTCAACGTGAGCTTTTCAAGGTTCATCCAGGTTGTAGCAGGCATCAGAACTTCTTTCCTTTTTATGTCTGAATAATATTGTTATATGTACATAGCACATTTTATTCTATCCATTTATCTACTGGTGAACACTTGGATTGTTTATAAATTTTGCCTATTATAAATAATGCTATAACGAAAATTGGCATATAAGTCTCTGTTCAAGTGCCTGGTTTCAGTTCCTCTGGATATGTACCTAGGAGTGCAATTTCTGAATCATATGATAATTCTGTGTTTAGCTTTCTGAGGAACCACCAAACTACTTTCCATAGTGGCTGCATCATTTTACATTGCGAAGTACGTTATTCTTTTTGATGCTATTGTAAATTGAATTGCTTTTACAATTTGCTTTTGTCTTGTTCATTGCAAGTATATAGAAATACAACTGATTTTTGTGTGTTGATTTTGTATGTATCCTTCAGGTTTGCTGAATTTATTAGCTCTAACAGTTTTTTGTGGAATCATTAGGTTTTTTTACATGTCAAATCATAACATATGCATACAGAGAGAACTTTACTTCTTCCTTTCCAATTTGGATGCCTTTTATTTGTTTTTCTTGCCTAATTGCTCTGGTTTGGAATTCCAGAACTATGTTGAATGGAAGTGGTGAAAGGTGACACTGTTGCCTTGTTCCTGATCTTAGAGGAAGAGCTCTCAGTCTTTCACAATTGAGTATGATGTTAGCTGTGGGTTTTCCACATGTGACTTTTATTGTGTTCAGGAATTTCCCTGCTATACCTGGTTTATTGAGTGTTTTTATATTGAGTTTTATTAAATGCTTTTCCTGCAACAATTGGAATGATCATGTGGTTTTATTCCTTCTTTCTAATAATGTGATTTACTACATTGGTTAATTTTAATATGTCAAACCATACTTGCGTTCCAGGAATAAATCCCACTTGGTCATGGGATGGTCCTTTTCATATGCTGCTGAATTTGGCTTGCTAGTATTCTGTTGGGTGTTTGCATCTATCTTCATAAAGATTTTCATCTGTTGTTTCTTTTCTTGTAGTGCCTTTGTGTAGTTTTGGTATCAAAGTAATTCTGACTTCATAGAGTGAGTTAGAAAGTGTTTTCCTCTTCTTCAGTTTGTTGGAAGAATTTGTGAATAATTGGTATTGATTCTGTTTTAAACATTTGGTATAATTCACCAGTGAAGCCATCTGGTTCTGGGATTTTCTTTGTTGTGAGGTTTTTCATTACTAATTCAATCTCCTTACCACTTACATGTTATCCTAATTCAGGCTGCTGTAACAGAATACCATAGACTGGGTGGCTTAAACAACAAACTTATTTCTCACAGTTCTGGAGGCTGGGAAGTCCAAGATCAGGGTGCCGGCATGCCTGATGACTGGTGAGACCACTCTTCCTGATTTGCAGTGAGTGTCTTCTTGTTGTGTCCTCACATGGGGGAGAGCAGAGAGGAAGCAAGCTCTCTCGTGTCTCATCTTATAAGGACACTGATCCCATTCATGAGGATTCCACCTCATGACCTAACTACCTCCCAAAAGCCCCGCCTCCTAATACATTAGAGGTTAGGATTTCAACAGATGAACTTTGGGAGGACACAAATGTCCAGTCCAAAGGACTTACATTTAATGTGATTACTGATAAAGAAGGGTTTACTTCTGTCATTTAGCTATTTGTTTTCTGTGTCTCTTCCATGTTTTTTATTCCTCATTTCCTCCATTCCTGCCATTTTTGTAGTAAGTTAGTTTTGCAGTGTACCATTTTGATTCCCTTCTTTCTTTTTCTGTATATTTTAAAAGTTATTTTCTTGGGAGTTACCACGGGGGTTACAATTAACATCATAAAATTATGATAATATGCTTTGAATAATAGTTCTAATAGTATACAAACGCTTTGCTCCTGTATATCGCCTCCTCTCCCTCTTTATGTTATTATTGTCACAGATTACCTTTTTATACATTATATACCCATTATCATAGATTTATAATTATTTTATGCATGTTTCTTTTAAATCATATATGAAAAAGGAGACATTGGGCCTTCCCTGGTGGCGCAGTGGTTAAGAATCTGCCTGCCAGTGCAAGGGACACAGGTTCGATCCCTAGTCCAGGAAGATCCCATATGCTGAGGAACAGCTGAGCCTGTGAACCCCAACTACTGAGCCTGCGCTCTAGAGCCTGTGAGCCACAACTACTGAGCCCGCTTGCCACAACTACTGAAGCCTGCGTGCCGCAATAAGAGGAGCCACCTCAGGGAGAAGCCCACACACCACGGTGAAGCGTAGCCCCTGCTCACTGCAACTAGAGAAAGTCTGCACGCAGCAACAAAGACCCAACACAGACACACACACACACACACACACACACACACACACACACACACATACACTCACATATATATATATATGTATGTATGTAAAAGAAAAGGGAGATATTATAAATATAAACTAAACCCAAAGTACAGTAATACTGGCTTTTTATTTACCTATGAAGTTACCTTCACTACTGTTTTTTAATATTTTCTTATGTCTTTGAGTTACTGTCTAGTGTTCTTTCATTTCAGTCTGAATAACTCATTTTAGGATTTCTTTTTTTTTTTTAATATTTATTTATTTATTTGGCTGCACCGGGTCTTTTCATTGCAGCATGTGGGATCTAGTTCCCTCACCAAGGATCAAACCCAGGCCCCCTGCATTGGGATAGTGGAGTCTTAACCACTGGACCACCAGGGAAGTCCCCATTTTAGGATTTCTTATAAGGCATATATACTGGTAATGAGCGTCCTCAGCTTTTGTTTATCTGGAAATGTCTTAATTTCTTCTTCATTCTTGAAAGATAGTTTTGCCAGATATAGAATTTTTAGGTGACAGCTTTTTTATTTCAGTATTTTAAGAATGTCATCCCATTGCCTTTTGATCTTCATGGCTTCAGATGAGAAATCTGCTGTTAACCCTACTGAAGATCCTTTGTACGTGAGGAGTCACTTCTGTCTTGCTGCTTTCAAGATTCTCTCTTTGTCTTTGAGTTTTAGCAATTTGACTATAATGTATTCCTTGAAAAGATGTGGATGTCTTTAAGTTTACCCTGTTTGGGGTTTGTTGAGCTTCTTGGAGGTGTGTATTCATATATTTCATCAGATTTGGGAAGTTTGGGCCATTATTTCTTCAAGTATTTCTTCTGCCCCTTTCTGTCTTCTCTTTCTGGGATTCCTATAATGTATATGTTGTTCTGCTTGATGGTATCCCACAGGTCCCTTAGACTCCATTCACTTTTCTTCATTATTTTTTCCTCACTATTTTTATCCTCAGATTGGTTAATTTCTTAATATCTAATCTTCAAATTCATTGATTCTTTCTTCTACTTGTTCTGATCTACTTTTGAATCCCTCTGTTTTTCATTTCAGTTATTGTACTTTTCAGCTCCAGAATTTCTTTTTCACTGCCCTTTATAGTTTCCATCCCTTTATTGATATTCTCATTTTGTTCAGATGTCACCTTACTAATTTCCTTTAGTTCTTTGTTTATGGTTTCCTTTAGCTGATTAACATTTAAAATAGTCGCTGTAACACCTTTGACTAATAATTCTAATATCTGGCCTTCCCCAGGGATAGTTTCCTTAGACTCTTTACTTCGTGTGACTGGACCATACTTCTCTATTTCTTTTTGTGTTTTGTATTTTCTGTTGAGAAGTGGATGCTCTGGGCATCATGTTGTGGTAACTCTCTGGAAATCTAATACTTCACTCATCAGGGATTGCTGAGTTTTCTTTGTTGATGTCTGGAGCCTTCCTTCTGTAGCTTTTCCATACTATTTTTTGCAAAGTGTATATTCTCTGTTGTGTATGTTCACTGAAGTTTCTCTTCTGTTGTCTCTACAGTCAGCCAGTGTACTGACAGAGATTTCCTTAAATGGCTCTCAAAAGAGAGAAAAAAACCTATCTCTTTAAACTCATGTCTGGGAGGCCCATTAGCCCATGGGTTGAAACAATGGCCCACCTCCATGGCTGCTGCTCATTTATCAAATCAGAACCCACAACCCCATCTTTTGGAGGACAAAGTCCTTATGACCCACTCTGGGTCCAGCAAGCCACACCAGGAGTGTGTGTAGGCTGCTGTTTCCATAGCTGCCTGCTCCAGGGCTTAAGACTAAGGAATAGCAGCCACCATCTCACGGAAGCCGAAATAGACAAAAGTTTACCAGCCTCTTCATCCAGCTGTCTCTTGGATGGTGCAAGTATTCTTCTACTCTACTGACTGTACCATGTAGTTGCTTCAGACAGTTCCTGGCAATCTGATGGTTGGGTCAGTGGAGGGATAGATTCCTGGAGCTTTCTACTCTGCCATCTTTCCTGATGTCACTACAGTACAGTTTGAAGTTATGTATATACAGTTTGGATTTTGTGTGTTCCCACAAACTTGCTAAACTTGTTTATTTCTTCTGACAGTTTTTTCCTGTATTCCTTAGAATTTTATATATACAAGATCAAGATCCTGTCATATGCAAAGAGAGATAGTTTTCCTTCTTTCTTTCCAGTCTGTACATCTTTTATTCCTTCCTTCCACACCTTTTATTCATTCCTCCCTCCTTCCCTTCCTTCCTTCCTCCCTTCCTCCCTCCCTCCCTCCCTCCCTCCCTTCCTTCCCTCTTTCAGTAAGTATTGAACATATGTGGTGAGAAAACATCCTTGTCTTGTTCCTGATCTTAGGGGAAAAGCATTTAGTCTTTCACCATGAAGTATGGTGTTAAATATGAGTTTTTCATAGATGCCCTTTACGAGATTAAGTTCCCTTCTTAATCTCTTACTTTGTTGAGTGTTTTTTAATCATGAAACAGTGTTGCATTTTGTCAAATTCTTTTTCCACATCTATTGAGATGATCATGTGGTTTTTGTCCTTTATCCTATTGATGTGTAGTGTATTACATTAATTGATTTTCAGGTATTAAATCAACTTTGTGTTTCTTTGGATATATCCCATTTGGTCATGATGTATAATCCTTTTTATTAATGGACTTGATTTGCTAATTTTTTAAAGGTTTTTAGTATATATTCATTAAAGATATTCTGTGCATTTCTTTTTGTGTGTGATGTCTTTGTCTATTTTTTATTAGAGTTATATAGGCCTCAGAATGAGATGGGAAATGTTCCCTGCTGTCCTTTCTTTTGGAAGAATTTGTGAAGGGTTTGTATTAATTCTTCCTTAACGTTTTTTAGAATTCACCAGTGAAGTCACTTGGTCCTGGGATTTTCTTTGTGGGAAGTTTTTTGATTGCTAATTCAATTTGTTTATTTCTTATAGATCTATTTGGATTTTCTGTTTCTTCATGAGTCAGTTTGGTAGTTTGTGTCTTTCTAAGAATTTGTTCATTTCATCTAAGTTATCTAATTTGTTGGCATACAGTTGTTTCTAGTATTCCCCTATGCTTCTTTTTATTCCTGTAATGTCAATAGTAAAGTTCCCTCTTCAATGTCTGGTAGTAGTAATTTGTGACTTCTGTTTTTCCTTGTTAGTCTAGCTAGAGTTTTGTCAATAGTTGTAAAGAACCAACTTTTGGGTTTTGTTGATTTTGTCTGTTGATTTCCTGTTTTCAATTTCATTGATTTCTGTTGTGATTTTTATAACTTCTATGCTTGTTTTAGGTTTAAATAGCCATTCTTTCTCTGGTTCCCTAAAGTGGAAGCTTAGATTTTTTTTAATTTTTTTTTTTTTTTTTTTTTTTTTTTTGCGGTACGCAGACCTCTCACTGTTATGGCCTCTCCCGTTGCGGAGCACAGGCTCTGGACGCGCAGGCTCAGCAGCCATGGCTCACGGGCCCATCCACTCCACAGCATGTGGGATCTTCCCAGACTGGGACACGAACCCGTGTCCCCTGCATCAGCAGGCGGACTCTCAACCACTGCGCCACCAGGGAAGCCTGAAGCTTAGATTATTGATCTTCAATCTTTCTTCATTTTTTAATTTATGTATTTAGAGCCAGAAAGTTACTTCTAAACACTGTTTTCTTAGTTGCAGCATGCAGACTCCCAGTTGCAGCATGTGGGATCTAGTTCCCCAACCAATGAAGATCCTGTGTGCTGCAGCTAAGACCTGGCGCAGCCAAAAAAATATAAATATTATATATATTTTTTAATGGTCCACATCAAAACAAACAGACAGACAAAAAACTGCTTTCACTTCATCCTACAAATTTTGAAAATTTGTATTTTCAATTTCATTTAGTTCAAAAAATATTTAATTGCTCTTGAAACTTCTTTGGCCCATGTGTTAATTAGAAGTACGTTGTTTAATTTCCAAATATTTTGGAATTTTCCAGTTATCTTCCTGTTACTGGTTTCTAGTTTTAATTTCACTGTGGTCTGAAAACATTCGTCGTATGATTTCTATTCTATTAAATTTGCTAACACATGTTTTATGGCCCAAAATGTGATTTATCTTACTAAATCAACTCTGGCATTAATGGACTCCTCTATCTTGACATTTATTGTAATCATAGTTTTACATTTCTCTATGATTTTAATAACCAATTATGTCTGTCTAAACATTACAGTTCATCTTGCCTGTTTTCTTATTGTCTTTGATATGCCTTTTATTTATTTTTAACAACTTTATTGGAGTATAATTGCTTTGCAGTGTTGTGTTAGTCTCTGCTGTATAACAAAGTGAATCAGTTATACATATACATATGTTCCCAGATCTCTTCCCTCTTGTGTCTCCCTCCCTCCCACCCTCCCTATCCCACCCCTCTAGGTGGTCACGAAGCACTGAGCTGATCTCCCTGTGCTATGCGGCTGCTTCCCACTAGCTATCTATTTTACATTTGGTAGTGTATATATGTCCATGCTACTCTCTTACTTCGTCCCAGCTTACCCTTCCCCCCGCCCCGTCCTCAAGTCCATTATCTACATCTGCATCTTTATTCCTGTCCTGCCCCTAGGTTATCAGAAACTTGTTTTGTTTTGTTTTAGATTCCTTATATATGTGATAGCATATGGTATTTGTTTTCTCTTTCTGACTTACTTCACTCTATGACAGATTCTAGGTCCATCCACCTCACTACAAATAACTCCATATCTTTTTATGGCTGAGTAATATTCCATTGTTGATATGCCTTTTAAATCTTTAATCAAAGGTGGCCTTCCTGTCCTTTTTTTCTTAGAATTTGTTTGTTAAGGAACTCAGTCCTTTCCCCACAGTCTGATTTTTGCCAACTGTACTTAATAGTATGGTTAAACGTGATTCTCTGTCCTCTGGATCCAGAGTCTTGATCTGTTCATTTTTGATTTTTTATTTTGGTAGGACTGTGTGTGATGTTGTATTCTTTCAACAGGAGTTGCTTGCTGCCTAATTTTATAATGTTAGCAGCCAGTAGGAGCATCTTCAGGTTTACTCCTGATTCCTTTTGTTACGATGTTGCTCTTTGGTGTGGCAAGATGTTCTAAACATATCTTGTATATTTCCTGCTTCACAAATTGGTCATTTCTCTAAGAATCTCTGGTTTCAATTACTAGGAAGTGGTGTTTAAACATCACAGTCTAGGCAGTGGGGCATGATTATTGCTATTGGGTATGTAATTCTTTCTAGGACTTTTTAATAGATATACAAATGCATATTTAAGTGTAGTGATTAATTGTAAAGTTACGCCCCACCTCCTTTCCATAAACTACTCTTTGGAAGCAAGTCACTAAGTATAGCCCATGTTCAAGCGATGAAAAATTAAGCTCCACCTCCTTGAAGGCTCTCCCCTCATTATTTTATTTTATTTTTTTATTTATTTATTTTTGGCTGCATTGAGTCTTCATTGCTGAGCGCAGGGTTTCTCTAGTTGTGGTGAGCAGGGGCTACTCTTCATTGCAATACGCAGGCTTCTCACTGCAGTGGCTTCTATTGTTGTGGAGCACGGGCTCTAGGCACACAGGCTTCAGTAGTTGTGGCATGCGGGCTTCAGTAGTTGTGGCTTACGGGCTCTAGAGCACAGGCTCAAGAGCTGTGGCACACGGGCTTAGTTGCTCCGCGGTGTGTGGGATCTTCCTGGGCCAGGGCTCGAACCCGTGTCCCCTGCATTGGCAGGTGGATTCTTAACCACTGTGCCACCAGGGAAGCCCTCCCCTTTTTTTTTTTTTTTTTTTTTTTTTTTGCGGTACGCGGGCCTCTCACTGTTGTGACCTCTCCCGTTGCAGAGCACGGACTCCGGACGCACAGGCTCAGCGGCCATGGCTCACGGGCCCAGCCGCTCCACGGCATGTGGGATCTTCCCGGACCGGGGCACGAACCCGTGTCCCCTGCACCGGCAGGCGGACTCTCAACCACCGCGCCACCAGGGAAGCTCTATTTTTTATTTTTAAAATTTATTTTTTTGGCTATGTGGCATGTGGGATCTTAGTTCCCCAACCAGGGATCGAACCCGCACCCCCTGCATTGGAAGCACGGAGTCTTAACCACTGGACCACCAGGGAAGTCCCTCCCTCATTTTTTAAATTGTTATACTATACTACAATATCAGAGCACATCAACAGTAGGGAGCATACTACTCTCCCTTGTAATCTTCAATTAGTATTAGTTCTAGAAATAACTATATATTTAGTGCTTACCACCAGTCCTTATGTCAAAGTCTCCATTTTGTTGTTTAAAACTTGTTCTCCAGTGAGTTCCTCAAGAAGGCCTCAAAGGTACAATATTCCTTCAGTTCTGGTGTATCAGTAATTGTTTGTCAACACCTTTTATAATTGAATGTCAGTTTGACTGACTTTAATAAAATTCTCTTAATAAAATTCTTGATTCACATATAGTTTACCTTTTTGTTTTACAAAGACGAAGTGGAATCTTTACAAAGAAAGTGTGTATAATCTTTTCATTCAAACTAGCATACCAGTGTTTTAAAATGCTCACTTATGGGCTTCCCTGGTGACGCAGTGGTTGAGAGTCCGCCTGCCGACACAGGGGACACGGGTTCGTGCCCCGGTCCAGGAAGATCCCACATGCCGCGGAGCGGCTGGGCCCGTGAGCCATGGCCGCTGGGCCTGCGTGTCTGGAGCCTGTGCTTCACAACAGTGAGAGGCCCGCGTACCGCAAAAAAAAAATAAAATGCTCACTTATAAGTTAACTTCTACCATTTTAATAGCATGTGATTGGTATTTTTATTTTATTTTACTTTATTTACCTTTTTTTTTTTTTTTTTTGGCCTTGAAGCTTGCGGGTTCTTAGTTCCCCGACCAGGGTCTGAACCTGCACTCTCAGCAGTGAAAGTGCAGAGTCCTAACCACTGCACCGCCAGAGAATTCCTATGATTGGTATTTTTAAAGCACTCTCAGGGATTTATGGCTATCAGGTTGCTACAATTATTGCATTCAGGGTGTGAATCATCCCTGCTTTTTCTTCTCATTACATTTATCCATATTCTCATAGTTCTCCATGCTGTGTAATAAGTTACCACAAATACAAAACAACAGTATTTATTATTTCAGTGTCCATGCTTCAGGAACCCAGCAAAGCATAGCTGCAGCCCTGGGCAGGGTTTCACAAGGCTGCAATCATGGTATCCCCCGGGGCTGGGATAGCATCTGAGTCCTCTTCCAGTCTCACGTGGTTTTTCAGCATAATTTCCTATTGAACACAGACGGCTTGCCTCTGCAAGGCCCAAAGGAGTGCTTTTCTGGCTTCGTAGCGCCAGAGGCCAGGCAGGCATAGTTGCCGCAGTGGACAGCAGAGTCAAAGCAGCAATCTGAATATTTTGACTTGCCGTAGGCCTCAGACCTATGGTGTTGGCTGGTTAATCATGGGGTTACTAGACATGAAATGGATAGGAAGCCTACTAGATTCTTCATCTGTATAAGCAGAAAAGTTCTAGGTCAAGTGAACAAAAGTCTAGCTCAAATTATAAAACTAGAGAGTCACACCCCCTCAGTTCCCAAACTTGAGCCAGTTGACAGATCCAGAACCTTTGGAATGAAGGGGAGTCTGGGTCCCCTTGAGGAAGGACCCCAGTACACTACCAAAAATGTATACTGTTAATCTTTCTCCCAGCCTTCCCCAAAGGGACCTACAGCCTTTTACCACTTTTACCAGAATATCTATGCACTGGGGAACAGGGAATAACCAGACCTTTCAGGGTCACTGGCTGTGACTAGGCATTGATTTCAAGAGACCCAAAAATGTCAGGTGCCCTCCAGTCAGAGTAGGAGCTTATGGGGTTCTGGTCATCAATGGAGTTTTAGCTCAGGTCCATCTCACAGTGGGCCCAGTAGGTCCCCAAGCCCATCCTGTGGTTATTTCCCCAGTTCCAGAATGCAGAATTGGAATAGGCATACTTAGCAGCTGGCAGAATCCCCACATTGGTTCCCTGACCTTCAGAGTGAGGGCTATTGTAGTGGGAAAGGCCAATGGAAGTCATTAAAACTGCCTCTTCCTAGGAAGATAATCAGTCAAAGCAATACCCCATTCCTGCAGGGATTGCAGAGATTAGCAGCACTACCAAGGACTTGAAAGTTGAAGGGGTTGTGATTCCCATCACATCCCCATTCAGCTCTCCTATGTGACTGATGGATCTTGGAGAATGAGAGTGGATTAACATGAACAACGAAGTGGTGACTCCAACTGAAGCTGCTGTAGTGGATGTGGTTGCATGGCCTGAGCAAATTTACACATCCCCTGGTTCCTGGTATGCAGCTATTGACCTGGCCTTTTCCTCCTCACCTGTCCATAAAGCTCCCCAGAGCAGCTTGCTTGCAGCCTTCACTGCCCTACCGGAGGGGTATATCAACTCTCCACGCTGTGTTACAGTTTAGTCCACAGGGATCTTGATCACCTTTCCCTTTCACAGGATGTCACATTGGCCCATCACGTTGGTGACACTGTGCTGATGAGACCTTGTAAGCAGGAAGTAGGCACTACTCTAGACTTATTGGTAGGATACGTGTCAGAGGATGAGAAGGAAAGCCAAGTAAAATTCGGGGGCCTCCTACCTCAGTGACATTGCACACAGTTGTGTGCAACATGTCAAGACAGGCCTTCTGTGTTGAAGGATAAGGCCTCTCCTATAACCGAGAAAGAGGCAATGCCTAGCGAGCCTCTGTATATCGGAGGCAACGTAGTCCTCATTTGAGTGTGTTACTTCAGCCCATTTGCTGCGTGACCCCAAAGCTGCTGGTTTCGACTGGGGCCCAGAACAAGAGGAGGTTCTACACCAGGTCCAGCTGCTGTGCAAGCTGCTCTGCTATGGGCCCTATGATCCACCACATCCAGTGGTGCTCGAGCGACGGTGGTGGATAAGGATGCTGTCTGGAGCCTTTGGCGGGCTCCTGTGTGTGAATCGTGTCACGGGCCTTCAGGATTTTGGAGCGAGACCCTGCCATCCTCCATGGATAACTACTCTCCTTTTGAGAAATAGCTCTTGGCCTGCTACTGGGCCTTAGTAGAGACTGTATGCTTGACCGTGGGCCACCAAATTACTGTACGACCTGAGCTATGCATGGTGAACTGAGTGTTACCTGACCCACCGAGCCATAAAGTTGGGTGTGCATGGCAATGCTCCATCGTCACGTGATGGTGGAATATATATGTGCTTGGGTCTGGGCAGGCCCTGAGGGCACCGGTCAGTTACATGAAGAAGTGGCCCAAATGCCAATGGTCCCCATTCCTCTTACATTGCCTTCTCTCTCCCAGCCTGTACTCTTGGCCTCGTGAGGAGTTCCCTACAATCAGCTGACAGAGGAAAAAAGACTCGGGTCTGGTTTACAAATGGTTCTACGATATGCAGGCACCATAGTGGACAGCTGCACACTAGTCCCTTTCTGGGACACACTAGCTGCACACTAGTCCCTTTCTGGGACATCCCTGAAGGACAGTGGTGATGGTAAATCTTCCCAGCGAGCAGAACTTCAGACAGTGCACCTGGCTGTTCACTTTCTTGGCGGGAGAAATGGCCAGATGTGATCATATACCCATTCATGGCTGTGGCCAATGATTTGGTTGGATGGTCAGGGACTTGGAAGGAATATGAATTTCTTTGGCAACAAAGAAACTTGGGGAAGATGTGTGTGAATAGACCTCTCTGGATAAGACTATATTTGTGTCCTATGTGAATGTTCACCAAAAGATGACCACAGCAGAGGAGGATTTGAATAATCAAGGGGATAGGATAACCTGTCCTATGGATACCAGTCAGCCTCTCCCCAGCCACCTCTATCATCTCCCAGCGAGCTCATGAACAAAGTGGCCATGGTGGCAGGGATGGAGCTTACACATGGGCTTCCACTCATCGAGGCCAGCCTCGCTCTGCTACCAGCAGCAGGGATCAACACTGAGCCCCCCTGTGACACCATCCCCTGGGGTGATCTGCCAGCCACCTGGTGGCAGGTTGAGTACATTGGACTGCTTCCATCATGGGAAGGGCAACATTTTGTTCTTACTGTAATAGACACTCTGGCAATGGATTTGCCTTCCCTACATGCAATGCTTCTGCCCAAACTACCATCCGTGGACTTACAGAATGCCTTATCCACTGTTATCGTATTCTACACAGCATTGCTTCAGATCGAGGAATGCACTTCACGGCAAAATAAGTGTGGCAATGGGCCCATGCTCACAGAAGTCACTGGTCTTATCATACCTTCCACTAGCCTGAAGCAGCGGACTTGATAGAATGGTGGAATGGCCTTTTTATCTTTTCCTTTATTATTATTTTTTTTAATAATAATAAGTATAGTTGTATACTTGATTTAATAATAAGTATAGTTGATTTATAATGTGTTAATTACTGCTGTACAGCAAAATGATTCAGTTATACATATATATACATCTTTTTTTAATATTCTTTTCCATTATGGTTTATCATAGGATATTGAATATAGTTCCCTGTGCTATACAATAGGACCCTGTTTTTTATCCATTCTGTATATAGAACCTTACACCTGCTAACCCCAACCTCCCACTTTATTCCTCCCCCAAACCCCTCCACCTTGGCAACCACAAATCTGTTCTCTATGTCTGTGATTCTGTTTCTGTTTCATAGGTAGGTTCATTTGTGTCATATTTTAGATTCCACATATAAGTGATATCATGTGGTATTTGTCTTTCTCTTTCTGACATTTCGCTTAGTATGATAATCTCTACTTGTATCTGGAATGGCCTTTTGAAGATTCAGTTACAGCACCAGCTAGGTGGCAATACCTTTCAGGGCTGGGTCAAGGTTCTCCAAAAGACTGTATATTCTCTGAATCAGTGTCCAATATATGGTGCTGTTTCTCTGATAGCCAGGACTCACAGGTCTAGGAATCAAGGGGTAGAAATGGTAGTGGTACCACTCACTGTTACCCTTAGTGACCCCCTAACAAAATTTTTGCTTCCAATTCCTGTGACTTCTGCTGGCTTAGAGGTCTTGCTTCCAACAGGAGGAATGCTTCCACCAGCAGACACAACAATGATTCCACTGAACTGAAAGTGAAGACTGCCACCAGGCCACTTTGCATTCCTCATGCCTCTGAATCAACAGGCAAGGGAGGGAGTTTCTCTGGTGATTGATCTAGATGACCGTGGGGAAATTGGACTCCACGATGGAGGTAAAGAAGAGTGTATCTGGAATACAGAAGATACCTTAGGGCGTCTCTTAGTATTTCCATGCCCTGTGATTAAGGTCAATGGAAAACCACAGCAGCTCAATCCAGGCAGGACTACTTATGGCCCAGACCCTTCAAGAATGAAGGTTTGAGTCACCCTACCAGGTAAAGAACTATGACCAGCTGAGGTGCTCGCTGAAGGCAAAGTGAATACAAAATGGATAGTAGAAGAAGGCCGGTATAAATACCATCTACAGCCACACAACCCCTTACAGAAATGAGGACTCGAATTGTCATGAGTATATCCTCCTTATTATACCAACCTGAATTATACCACCAGCTTTCTTGTTTCTCCAGTTTGCACACGGGAGATTGTGGGAAACTTAGCCTCCATAACCATGTGAGCAAATTGCTGTAATAAATTTCCTCTTATGTATATATATCTATAGATCCTATTGGTTCTGTTTCTCTGGAGAACCCTGATACATATGGTTTCCATGATTCGGGAGCTCAGGACGCATAATCCGGAGCCTGATCAGGGTCTGAAAGGCAACAATGATGGTATCATCCAGGGCTGGCATCTCATCTGAGTCCTCTTCCAGGCTCACATGCTTTTTGGCAGAATTCATTCCTGTGGAACTCCTGGTGGCTTGCTTCTTCAAGGCCCAAAGGAGTGTCTTAAGCCTCTCTTAAAGGGCTCCCTGATTAGGTCAGGACACCCAGGATGATCTCCCTTTTAATTAACCTAAAGTTGATTGATTAGGGACCTTAATCACATCAGCAAAATCCCTTCAGTTTTGCCATATGATGAAATCAAATTATGAACGTAAGATCCCATCATATACACAAGTCCCACTCACACTCAAGGCAAGAAGAAGGTCGTTTACACCAAGGGGAAGGGAACTTGGGGGCCATCCAAGACTTCTACCTAACACAAGTTGTTTTTTTTTTTAATTTTTTAAGTGTGTAACAATTGCATTTTGGAAAACATGCTGCTCTCTTTTGTCTTGAGTTTCTACTGTGAACAAGGTCTAGGGTTAAGTCTGAGGACGGATAGAGCAAAGCATGTTTGTACTTTCTGGCTGTTTTATTGCAGACTGTTTACATCAAAAAGAAAGGCAGCAATAGACAGCAGCATGTGCTAAGCGGTAAATCAGGTACACGAAATAAAAGTGCTTTCAGGGTTTAGAGAAGGAAATCATCACAGGATAGGAGTGACAGAATGAGGATAGCAATTGAACTATATCTTGAAATTGAATTGAACAAATATTTATTAAGCCCTGAGTGACTCTATTGGGGCAGAAAGATGAATCAGACAGTCTCTGCCTTCCAGGAACGTATAGTCTGGAGGGAGAGACAACATTGAACCAATGAATGTGGGCAGGTTAAAAAGTTGGTAGATTAGACATAGAATACGTAGGGAAGAAATCCCGTAAATCATAAAGGATAAATAGTCTTCAGAAAAAGGAAAAAGCAACAAATGGCAAAGCGGAAGGGCAGGATGCAAGGGGAAGTAATAACGAGAGAGAAAACCACAAATGTGCCAGAGCCCATGGCTCAGGGTCTTGTACGCCCCGCTACATAATTTTCACTTATCCGTAAGAGTCATGGGAATTCTGGATTTCCCTGGTGGCGCAGTGGTTAAGAATCCACCTACCAATGCGCGGAACACAGGTTTGATCCCCGGTCCGGGAAGATCCCACGTGCCACAGAGCAACTAAGCCCATGTGCCACAACTACTGAGCCTGCGCTGTAGAGCCCACGAGCCACAATGACTGAGCCCGCGAGCCACAACTACTGAAGCCCGTGCACCTAGAGCCCGTGCTGCGCAACAAGAGAAGCCACCGCAATGAGAAGCCCGTGCACCGCAACGAAGAGTAGCCCCCACTCGCCACAACTAGAGAAAGCCCGCACACAGCAACAAAGACCCAACACAGCCAAAAATAAATAAATTAATTAATAAATTATTTTTAAAAAGAGTCACGGGAATTCTTCAAGGGGCTTGGAGAGGGAAGTGGGGAGCAATAAAGGCACCAAGTAGGATTTTGTTTCCTGCATTTCTTCAATTACCCCTGGGAAAGCTAATTAACATCTCTAAGCCTCAACTGTTACATCAGTTAAACTGAGATAATAATAATTTCTATTTCCGAGGTGTTGACGAGACGATGAAATGGAATATTCTGTGCAGAGCCTTTAAGATAGTTCCGAAGGGCCAATATTCAGACAGTGATGAATATTTAGCTACTTTGGTCAGAGTTGAAGAATCTCTAGGTAAGAAATTAGTAAAGTGATGGGGGAGGGGGAATTGGGTGAAGGGGGTTAAAAGGTACAAACTTCCAGTTATAAGATAAATAAGTCATGGGGATGTAATGTACAGCATGGCGACTATAGTTAACAATACTCTAGTGTATCTGAAAGTTGCTAAGAGAGTAGATTTTTAAAATTCTCATCACAAGGAAAAAACATGTAACTATGTATGGCGACGCGAGTTAACTAGGCTTGTTGCGGTGACCACTTTGCACTATATACAATATATCAAATAATTATATTGTACACCTGAAACTAATACAATGTTATGTGTCAACTATATTTCAACAAAACTGGAGAAAATAAAAGAAATCAGTAAAGTGTAACATTGCAGTGATGTTGTTGCAGGACAGGGGACCCCTTCCAGGGCCCGGGATGGGCTCTTGTCTAACACTCAGAAATGAACTGTCCGAGGAGACACACGTGCTGACAGAGCAAGAGACTTTACTGGAAAGGGGCCCCGGGCGGAGAGCAGCAGGGTAAGGGGACCCGGGAGAGCTGCTCTGCCACGTGGCTCGAAGTCTCAGGTTTTATGGTGATGGGGTTAGTTTCCGGGTGGTCTCTGGCCAGTCGTCTTGCTTGGCCCACATTTGGTCTGACTCAGGGTCCTTCCTGGTGGCATGTGCATCTCTCAGCTGAGATGGATTCCAGCGAGAAGGGCACTGGGGGCTGGTGTCTCCCCCCTCTTGCGGCCCCTCCCGGATTCTCCCGGTTAGTTTTCAGTGGCAGCACCATGTTCCTTACTGGGACCTCCTGTTGTGAGACAGCTCAGGCAAGTGGGCCTGGCCAAGGCGGGTGGTTTCAGTCAACTGTTCCCTTCCAATATTAAGGAATAAAATCACTTTGAAATGTGCTTAAAGGTATTTGAAAAACTGAAGGTGGTGACTTTTTAAAGTAATGATGACTTTAATATAAAATTATATATCCCCGTTATTTAAAAAAATTAATCTACTCAGAGAGGTACAAAGAAGAAATTAGTGAATCTCCTGAAGTTCTACCACTTAGACAAAAAAGCAGTGTTAACTTATGGTGATCATAGCTTTGGACGTTACTCTGTGATGAGGGGTAGATAATTGAGATGAAGGGCAGAAATCATTTTATTGAATGTATTGTACCACACCACTGTTTTTAAAATATAAATAACGTTAAATTTTATTCATTTAAAGACCAAAAATCTTACTGAATTTTAGTATGAGATGTTAATTCCTTTTTTAAATTTCCCTCTCCCAGTATACAATATAGTTTTCCCTGAAATGAACCTACATCTATTGCATATCAAAGAAACAGTCATGGGCTTCCCTGGTGGCGCAGTGGTTGAGAGTCCGCCTGCCGATGCAGGGGACGCGGGTTCATGCCCTGGTCCAGGAAGATCCCACATGCCGCGGAGCGGCTGGGCCCGTGAGCCATGGCCGCTGAGCCTGCGCGTCTGGAGTCTGTGCTCCGCAACGGGAGAGGCCACAACAGTGAGGGGCCCGCGTACCGCAAAAAAAAAAAAAAAAAAAAAAAAGGAACAGGCATAAGGAAAAAGTGATACAGAGCAATTGCCATAAAAACCCTTCCTGGTTAAGTTTCTGAACTTTAAGGATAAACAGTTCTTCAGACATCCAGACATAAAGAGGAAGGCTCCACTGAAGACCATTCAATGGGGAAAGAATAGACTTGTCAACAAATGATACTAGGCCAACTGGGTATCTACAGGCAAGAAAATGATTTGGGATCCTCATCTCATACTATATGCAAAAATTGGATCAAAATGCTTCCAAAACCTATATGTAAGAACTTAAGGTATAGAGCACGCGGCAGAGCAGTCCTCCTGGGTTCCCTTACCCTGCTGCTCTCTGCCCAGGCGCCCCTTCCCAATGAAGTCTCTTGCTTTGTCTGAAAAGAAAACATAGTACAGTTGTTAGGGGAACCGCTAACCAAAACTGCCCATCCTGGCCAGGCCGGATAGTAACCACCTGCAAGAGTTCTCTTACAACAGGAGGTCCTGGTAAGGAACATGGAACTCACAATCTACCACCAACTGGAAGAATTCGGGAAATGTCAAAAGAGAGAGGAGACGCCAGTCCATACATCCTACCAACCTCCCAGAATCTTCTCACTGGAATCCACCTTGGCTGAGGGATGTGCGTGACACCAGGAAGGACCCTGAGTCAGACCAAATATGGACCAAGGAAGATGCTCACCCAGAGACAACCCGGAAACTAACCGCATCACCATAAAACCCGAGACTGCGAGCCACGTGGCAGAGCAGCTCTCCCGGGTTCCCTTACCCTGCTGCTCTCCACCTGGGCCCTCCTTCCAAGTAAAGTCTCTTGTTTGTCAGCACGTGTGTCTCCTCGGACAGTTCATTTCCGAGTATTAGTATTAGACAAGTATTAGACTCTCAGGCCCTGGAGGGGTCCCCCTTCCTGCAACACACTGAGTTAGGCAATAACTTCTTAGAAACAATACCAAATGCACAAGTGATAAATGAAAAAAAAAATATTTGAACTTTATCAAAATTTAAAACTTTTGTGCTTCAAATAACACCATCAAGAAAGTGAAAAGGAAATCCTCAGAACGGGAGAATATGTTTGTAAATCTTGTCTCTGCTACGCGACTTGTATCTAGAGTATTTAAAGAATGCTTACAACTCAATAATAAGATAAATAATGCAAATTTTTAAATGGGCAAAGGATTTAAATAAACATTTATTCAAAGAAGATACATAAATGGCCAGTAAGCACATGAAAAAAATACCTAACATCATTAGTTTTGCAAATCAACAACAGATTAAGATACAAATGCACCCCCTTTAGGATTACTATAATAAATAAGATGACAATCACATGTTTTGTCCACAATGGGGAGAAACTGGAACCCTCATATATTGCAGGTTGGAATGTAAAATGGTGGAGCCACTATGGAAAATGTTCTGGCAATGTATCAAAAGGTTAAACATAGTATTATCATGTGATCCAGCAATTCCACTTCTAGGTACACACTCAAAAGAATTGAAACATATGTCCACACAAAAACTTGTATATGAATGTTCATAACACCAGTATTCATAATAGCCTAAAAGCAGAAACAACCCACATATCCATCAACTGATGAATGGATAAACAAAATGTGATATGTCCATCCGTCATCCATACAGTGGAATATTATTTGACCGAAAACATTATGCTAAGTGAAAGAAGCCAGACAGAAAAGACCAAATATTGCATGAGTCCGTATACATATGAAATGTCCAGATTAGGCAAATCCATCATAGAGCAATGGTTGCCCGGGGCCGGAGAGAGGAGGGAATGGGTGACTGCTACGGGAGAGGAGGTTTCTCTTTGAGCAACGAGCATCTTACAAAATTAGACTAGGGTGATTGTTGCAAAACTGTACATATACTAAAATCCATCAAATTGTACACTTTAGACAGATGAATTTTATGGTATGTATTTATATCTCAATAAAGCTGTTTTTTTTTTTCTAAAAAAAGCAAGTTTCTTCAAGGGGTCAAACATTAGACTTCTCCATGCCAAATGCAATAACAGAAAACTATAGAGCAATGCCTACAAAATTCTAAGGGAAAGATTGACCTAAGAATTTTATACACTGTGAAGATATCTCTTTAAATACAAGAGGAACAGACGGACTGCTGAAAAAGCTACCCAAAATGAAATCTAGCTAAATAAGAAAGATTCAAATGAAAGAATTCAACAGCAGAGGAGTCAAGGTAAAAGGACTGAAGGTGAAAATGGAATCAAGTTAAAATTAGAACCATGATTAAACAGTGGGGGAAATATAATTTGAAATAAAATGTAAATGTTACTGACCAGGGTTCTTGGCCTCCTTAATTAATCAATAGAAATTGATCAGAGGCCAGACAAGAAATTCAGGCAAGGCCTCGGGAGCGAGAACCAACAACAGCTTCCCTTGCTTGTTCACTCACTCAGCAGGGGCAAGCTTGTTCCTTATATGGGGTGAGGGTAGGGGTGGGTCCAGGGGTCGGTGGGAGGGGTAGCTTAGGTGGTTTGCCCACCCCTTTGGTGGTGGTGTGTGCAGCGGGCATGTGCAGTACCCTGCTTTTGCTCCCGACCCCCTGCTTTTGCTCCCGGATCCTCAGAAGTGGCAGTTGGGATTTCTGGTCTGTTTGTATCTTGTCCAGAATTTGCCCCAACTGCACTTGAATGCACGCACTTACTTTTAGTCCCTTATATTTCCTTTGTATTTTGTTGCTCCAGGAGACCTTCTGTTCAGGTGCAAGCACTGCAGCAAAGGGTCCCAGGTCCAAGCCTGTCTCATAAATATTATAAACAAAGGAGGATCATTGACTCCTGTCTTTTAAAGATGAGGAGAAAAATGTTTAACTTCCTTCTAGTTCCCCTCCTGCTGCCTTTTGACTTGTTTGTATGTATTTTTCAGGTGGTGAGCAGAGGTTAGACTGCTTTTTGTCCCCCAGGAACAAACAGCTGTGTCATCTCAGTGGCTCAGCGGTGCCGGTGTTCTGTGTCTACGTTCCACACCCAACGCTGGTTGTCCGGGGCTCCACTCCACGCTGTCACCTGGAGACCCGGATCAACATAGGGTCACTGTCCTGTAGCTGCAAGACTGGGAACACCTGGCCCTCACTGTCAACACCCCAGGGAATAACCAGCTGAGCGGGGTTCACACAGGCAATAAAATGCTTTAGCCCAGAAGTTGGGAATTCCCTGGCGGTCCAGTGATTAGGATGCTTCACTTCCACTGCACGGGGTGCGGGTTCAATCTCTGGTCAGGGAGCTAAGATCCCCCATGCCACACTGCACGGCCAAAAAAGAGAAAAGAAAAACACAAACGTGGCTTCCCTGGTGGCGCAGTGGTTGAGAGTCCGCCTGCCGATGCAGGGGACATGGGTTCGTGCCCCAGTCCAGGAAGATCCCACATGCCGTGGAGCGGCTGGGCCCGTGAGCCATGGCCGCTGAGCCTGCGCGTCCGGAGCCTGTGCTCCACAACGGGAGAGGCCACAACGGTGAGAGGCCCGCGTACCGCAAAAAAAAAAAAAAAAGAAAAACACAAACAAAAACAGAAGTGACACCTGTCACTTTGACTCCCAGCCCATTGCCCTGTCTTAACTGCAAGGGAATAGGAGAGCATAACTTCAGCTGTTCCTGGCAGAGAGGGAAAGACTGGATACGGGAAGCTCTAGGAGTGTCATCCGTGGCCTGGAATACATCACTAAGATACAGAGGGTCAGGAGTAGCAGAAACTCCTCACCTCTAGTGGTTTTGAAAGGCTTCCCCTTTCCTGGGGCGCCAGTGCCCACAGCCCTGTCCCTGGGTGAGCTTTGGGGTCTCGTACCGGTCAGCGGCAGCCTTACTGTCCTTGCAGGTCCTGTGGGAAGATAGTCTTGACTGTGGTTCTCCTTGCACGGCCTTGGAACCCAGTTGATTCTTTCCAAAGATGTCCATGTCTTTCCACATATTCTTCGCCTTCTCAAAGCAGCCTGGGTGGATTTTTGTCATTTGAGATAGAGAACCCTTACTGGCAGGGTACTGTTACGTATACGGCAGTTAGATGGCTGGGAAAATGCCCATTTCTCATTAACTTGTTCTGTGCCGAATGAATAAGTCTCATGATAGAAAAGCCAAATTTGTGGGCTGGGCATAAAAGATTTTACCCCCAGTCCCCAAACAGGGCTCCTACCAGGATTACCCTTGATAGTTTCGCTTTTCTGAGACCTATATTTCCTTTAAGGACAAGAAGAAAAGAAATAATGCATTCTTTCAAATATGCAAGGGCGCTTCCACACATGCCCCATTTCTTTCTCAAAACTGAGGACTTTAGGCGTTTCTTCCATCAGTAATTGAACACTACCTGTAGCTCTGCCAGCACTTCAGGCTGAGAAGAATAATTTCTCAAGTACTAAACTGCAGCTAACTGCCAAATGATTTTGTGAAGGAAAGTGAGGCGCCGTGCCGTTTCCAGCTACAAAAAGAGCATCTACAACCCACAGACTGGGAGAGAATATTTGCAAATCACTTATCTGACTTGTATCCGGAATATATAAAGAATACTTACAACTCAATAAAAAGACAACCCAATTAAAACATGGGCAAAGGATTTGTACAGATATTTCTCCAAAAAAAGATCTGCAAATCAAAAATATATACACTAAAAGATATTAGGGGAATGCAAATCAAAACCACAATGAGATACCACTTCATGCCCAGTAGGATGGCTCTCATTTAAAAAGACAGACAAGGGCTTCCCTGGTGGCGCAGTGGTTGAGAGTCCTCCTGCCGATGCAGGGGATGCAGGTTCGTGCCTCGGTCCAGGAGGATCCCACATGCCGCGGAGCGGCTGGGCCCGTGAGCCATGGCTGCTGAGGCTGCGCGTCCGGAGCCTATGCTCGGCAACGGGAGAGGCCGCAATGGTGAGAGGCCCGCGTACCGCAAAAAAAATAAAATAAAATAAATAAAAAATAAATAAGAAAATAAAAAGACGGACAATAGGGACTTCCCTGGTGGTGCAGTGGTTAAGAATCTGCCTGCCAGTACAGGGAACACGGGTTCGAGCCCTGGTCTGGGAAGACCCCACGTGCCGTGGAGCAACTAAGCCCGTGCACCACAACTACTGAATCCACGCACTGCAACTGCTAAAGCCCGCGCTCCTAGAGCCCATGCTCCACAACAAGAGAAGCCACTGCAGTGGGAAGCCCGTGCACCTTAACAAAGAGTAGCCCCTGCTCACCGCAACTACAGAAAGCCTGCGTGCAGCAACAAAGACCCAACACAGCCAAAAAATTTTTAAAATTAAAAAAAATCTGTTTAAAAAATAAATAAAAAGACGGACAGTAACAAGTATTGTTGAGGCTATGGAGTAATTGAGGGCTCATACATTGTTGGTGAGAATGTAAACTGATGCAGCCATTCTGGAAAACAGTCTGGCAGTTCCTCAAAATGCTAAACCTAGAGTTACCATATGAAACAGCAATTCCACTCTAGGTGAAGTGGGATGAAAACACATGCCCACAAAGATACATGTACACAAATGTTCACAGCAGCATTATTCATAATAGCCCAAAAGGGGAAATTAGGGCTTCCCTGGTGGCGCAGTGGTTAAGAATCCACCTGCCAATGAAGGGGACATGGGTTCGAGCCCTGGTCCGGGAAGATCCCACAGACCGCGGAGCAACTAAGCCCGTGCGCCACAACTACTATGCCTGCGCTCTAGAGCCCAAGAGCCACAACTGCTGAGCCCATGAGCCACAACTAGTGAAGCCTGTGCACCTAGACCCCGTGCTCCATAACAAGAGAAGCCACCGCAATGAGCAGCCTGCGCACCGCAAGGAAGAGTAGCCCCCCATCGCTGCAACTAGAGAAAGTGCACGCGCAGCAACGAAGACCCAACGCAGCCAAACATAAATATAATTCATTAATTTTTTAAAAAATCTCTACCTTTAAAAAAAAGGGGGGGGAGAGTGGAAATTATTCAAATGTTCATCGACTCATGAGTGGATAAACAGAATGCAGTATATCCATTTAATGGATTCGTATTCAACCATCGAAGGAACGAAGTACTGACACGTGGAGAGACCTTGGAAACATTAGGTGACGTGAAAGAAGCTGATCACGAAGACCACAGACTGTATAATTCCATTCATTTGAAGGGTCCTGTCCAGAAGAGGCAAATCCATAGAGAAAGGAAGGCACTCAGTGGTTGCCAGGGCCTGGGGAGAGGAAGGATGGGAAGTGGCTGGAAAGGGTGTGGGGTTCCATTCGGGTGATGAAAATATCCTAAAGTAAATTGCGATGGTTGTTCAATTCTGAATATACTAATAAGCACGGAATCGTACCCTGTAAAAAAGTCAGTTTTGTGGTCTATGAATTAGGTCTCTTTCAAACTGTCATTTTTAAAAAGCACACCTAAAACAGCTATTTTGCTCACATATTTTTTAAGGTTCAAACAAGTTTGTTATTCTCATTTTCAGCTCTTGAAAGTGATTGTGTAGGAAGAAAAGAGATCAGCCTCTTGCCATGAAGAGGCGGTTAAGTTTTGCCTTGGGGAGTAACGGATTAGGACCTAAATCCTGTTAAATGTATTCAGTGCTTCACTCCCGTCCCCCTAGGTCTCTCCTCTTCACAGAAGCATTTTCCAAAGGCCTAAGCATGTTGGCCTAGGATCGTGTCCAGGGTTTGGGGACAGGAATGACCTCAAACGCCCTGTCCACTGGCGCCAGGGACCTAAAGTTTCTGGACACCGTGGGAGGGGCACACGCCCTCCGGGGCTCCTTCCTCCCTACCCTCCGGGCCTCTTGCTGGAGGGTCTCATCTCAACCTGCAGCAAGGCCCCTGCAATGTAACAAATCACAGAAAGACAGCTTCTCACACCTTGGAATAGCGCTGGCCTGGTGGTTTGGAGACTTTGATGGGGTTCTGATGGGGCTGGCAACTCAGCTGTGGCAGGGACATGTCACTCTACCCTTTGGGGCCTCAATTTCCTTATCTGTAAAATGAAATATTTGGACTGGATCATTTCTAACCCTTGGCTTACATTTCCTTTCTATAACAGATAAAGCTATGTGTGGTTACAGCTAACAAGACCAATATTCAAACTTTGCATTTCCTTCTCTCCTTCTAGAAATATTTCTATTTCCTTATTTTAATAAAAATTAACATCCATTCCAGACATTTTATTAAACTTTGACGTGTTAATTTATAGTAGTAATACTTTATCCTTGTTAAGGGGGTAAAAACTTTCAATGCAGCATTGGCTAGCAGGTCTGGTGAGAGTGGGCCCCCCCCCCCCACTGATGTGAGAAATCCACGTTGGTTCGTTTGTCCCCTCTGCTTACGGGCAGAGTCACAGAAAGGAAAGAAAACAAGAGCCCGTTCACTTCTCCCCCTGCCCTTCCACATCTGCCTTTCCTCTCCAGGGGAACCACTGCTAATAGTTGTGTCTATACCTCCTTTTTTTCCATAGAGTCACATGCAGATAGATAAACATGTACAGAGACACATCACAGCGATTTGACAGTGATGAAATGAGACCAAGTAGGTCGCTGGCTTTTTCCCTTCACAGTTTCTTAGAGAGTAATCTTTGCTGGTGTGGGGTTCCACCAGGCTCTCTTTCCCAACCACGTGGTTTTCCTTATATGAATCCACCATAGTGCACTCTGGACTCAGTTTCTCTGGTGATGAAATTAGGTGGTAAAAAATTCTTTTTTTGCATCGTCAGCAATGCTGCACCACCTTGTATTCACGTTTTTGTGCACATGTGCGTGACACCTAGAAATGGAGTGGTGACAAAACGTAGTTCTCCGGAGGAAACTGCTAACAGGTGCTACACATCCTTCTAGTCTTTTTTCTCCAATCTGTGGCATGCAAATATATATGCATACGGAGAAATACATGTATGTATAGAAATATCTCACAGTGTCTGTAGCCTAATGAAAACAGGACTAGGGTTGGATTTTGGTAGGTGCTGCTGAGGTAGGAGATCGATGGGCCCCAGGCTGAGCGACTGCAACCAGTCTCCTGCTGACGCTTCAAGATAAGATACTAGCAGGAGCCTTGGGCCCTGACTGAGTGGAAGACAAAGCAACCACGTTTTCCTCATTCTCGTGGTCAAGGGGATTTCCCAGCCCAACACATGCACAGAGGATGTCCTCTAGTCTAGGGAGGGGCCAAAGGAGGGAGGAGCCACCAGCCCATAATATGTCCTACCAACCCCTAGAAACCTTCGTGCTGGAATCCCTCGTGGCTGAGAGATGCGTGCACCGGCCAGGAAGGACCCTGAGTCAGGCCAAATATGGGCACACGCAAGAAGATTGGCCAGAGACAACCAGGAAAACTGCCCCCATGTAAGAGATCTAAGCACGCCTACTGGGTGCAACTCACTCTTGAGTTCGCCGTCGCGCTCTTCCACATGTACTCAGATTATGATCTGTTTCACAATCTCTGTCTCTCGGCTGAATTCTTTCCTCAAAGAAGACAAGGACCGAGGCCTTCCTCCCACCCACCCCACTCTCTCGCGGAGATCACCGCCAAGTCACTTTCCCACGGGACTGCGTCACCACTCCCCACTTGTCCACACTCCCTTACACTGGCAAGTGTCAGTAGTACTACATTGTACCAGTCGACGGTGGGAAAATATTCGAATTTACATTTTCCTAACCGCCAGGAGGATCAATCATTTTTACTTATGTTTATTAGCCATTTGCATTGTTTATGTTATTCATTGTCTATTCATATTATGGCCGATTTTGGGGGGGAGGGTTGTGTGTGTGTGTATCTTTTTCTTATTAATTTGTGATTAGTCTATAATTGTGCCTTGATGTTACCATCTCATTTCAAGAAAAAACAAAACAAACAAAAGCTAAGCTCCTCATTTGCCCTCTTTTTTTTTTTTTTTGTGGTACGCGGGCCTCTCACTGTTGTGGCCTCTGTCGTTGCGGAGCACAGGCTCCGGACGCGCAGGCTCAGCGGCCATGGCTCACAGGCCCAGCCGCTCCGCGGCATGTGGGATCTTCCCGGACTGGGGCACGAACCCGTGTGCCCCGCATCAGCAGGCGGACTCTCAACCACTGCGCCACCAAGGAAGCCCTGCCCTCTTTTTTTACACTAAGTTCTCTTATGCCTGGGTATGAAACATTCATGCACGTTAACATGGGCCTTGAAGTTAAGCAAACAAGTCTTTTCCCCCAGAACATTCAGGAACATTTTTTCTGAATTTCCCATTTGCACAGCAGCAAGATGACACGCCTTCTGAGAACCTTTCTTTCCCCCTTTCTGCTCAGGTCACCAGTCCACAGGCCCCACTCCTTTGAAAGAGCAGGTCTGCAAAGACAGAATGCAGGCGCCCATGGGCAGCACTCAGATGACACTCCCTCCGCAGCACAATTGTCTGGCTCTTGGCCTTAGACACATCTACTCATTCTTTTTTTTTTTTTAATAGATTTTTTTTAAATTTTTGGCTACGTTGAGTCTTTGTTGCTGCGCGCGGGCCTTCTCTAGTCATGATGACTGGGGCCTACTCATTGCGGTGTCTTCTCTTGTTGCGAGCACGGGCTCTAGACACACGGGCTTCAGTAGTACAGTACACGGGAGCTAGAGTGCGCGGGCTTCAGTAGTTGTGGTTCTTGGGCTCTAGAGTACAGGGTCAGTAGTTGTGGTGCACGGGCTTAGTTGCTCCTTGGTTTCTGGGATCTTCCTGGGCCAGGGATCAAACCCGTGTCCCCTGCATTGGCAGGTGGATTCTTAACCACTGTGTCACCAGGGAAGCCCCATCTACTCATTCTTTTTTTTTTTTTTAATAAATTTATTTATTTATTTACTTACTAATGGCTGCGTTGGGTCTTCGTTGCTGCACGTGGGCTTTCTCTAGTTGTGGCGAGCCGGGGCTACTCTTCGTTGAGGTGCGCAGGCTTCTTATTGCGCTGGCTTCTCTTGTTGCAGAGCACGGGCTCTAGGCACACGGGCTTCAGGAGTTGCAGCACATGGGCTCAGTAGTCGTGGCTCGTGAGCTCTAGAGCACAATGTTCAGTAGTTGTGGCGCACGGGCTTAGTTGCTCTGCGGCATGTGGGATCTTCCCGGTCCGGGGCACGAACCCGTGTCCCCTGCATTGGCAGGTGGATTCTCAACCACTGCGCCACCAGAGAAGCCCATCCCATCTACTCATTCTTGATCTTTGATGTACAGATACTATGAGAGTATAATGTGGACCTCGTATACCTAGAACACGATGATGTATGACCTTTTAGTCATTGGAGGGCCAAAGTGACATGGGAGAGCATAGGGGCTGTAGGAGATGAGACTACTCCTCACCTTGGTGGTTAAGTAAATCCTGGAAATTGCTGTTACGGGAGTGATGTGTGGACGTGTCTACCATCATGTGTCGCATAGCGGGGCCTGAGTAAGTGGTGGCAATTAACACTGTGCGTGTTTTTCTTTTTTCCAAATGTTTATTTATTTTTTGGCCGCAGCCTGTGGCCTGCGGGATCTTAGTTCCCTGACCAGGGATTGAACCCGCGCCCCTGCAGTGGAAGCACGGAGTCCTAACCACTGGACCACCAGGGAAGTCCTTGTACGTGTTAATACATATCATATTTCCACAGGCTTTAGTTGGATGACTTTACTCCTAAGTTTCACAGGATATCCAAGAGCCATTTTAATCTGCCCTGATGTAATTTCCTGCTGAGTTTCCTAAAATGTCCAGGCTGAGATGCAGGCCAGAGAGGCCAGGACTGGCTCTTGTTGGCAGTGAATAGACAGGAAAAGCTTCCATAAAACATAAAACTGCCATTAGCTTACATTTTCTAAGGTCACTGTGTTTGGCACGATGGTCTTGTCACAGCCATTACCAGCAATGAGCTTAATGCGTGGACAGAGCAGCTGCACCTGCAGATCATTTCCTTGAAGGTAGATTGTGAACAGTGTTTCCTGGAAAGCTTCACTTTCTAGAGCAACGTTGAAAGCTTCAGCCAATAAAAGCTTAGGGGTTCATGGCCACTGGAGAATCTGTATCTCAAGCTGCCTGCACATCCATGGTGCAGACTGCAGTAGCGTGAGGGCTTTGCATGCAAGGTTTCCCAGTCATCATGTAATAGGGAAGAATCGGGGGCTTCCCTGGAGGCACAGTGGTTAAAAATCCGCCTGCCAGTGCAGGGGACATGAGTCCAAGCCCTGGTCCGGGAAGATCCCACATGCCGCGGAGCAACTAAGCCCATGTGCTACAACTACTGAGCCTGCGCTCTAGAGCCCGCGAGCTGCAACTACTGAGCCTGCGTGCCACAACTACTGAAGCCCACACGCCTAGAGCCCGTGTTCCGCAACAAGAGAAGCCACCGCAAGGAGAAGCACGTGCACCGCAACAAAGAGTAGCCCCCGCTAGCTGCAACTAGAGAAAGCCCGCGTGCAGCAACAAAGACCCAGCACAGCCAAATATTAAATAAATAAATAAATAAATTTATTTAAAAAAAAAAAATCATTGTATTCTATCACAAGTTAATCACGAAAGGCCTATAAGCTTAAATTGCACATAATGGCCCATCTCTGGGAAACTTGCCTCCCAAGTAATGAGTGTTAATCTAAAATATCTTTATTTAGCTCACAGGAAGCATCCCAACCAGGTCCACCTGTGAATGACTGCAGGAAAGAAGAAACACATCCCCTCTGGAGACTGACCAGAACCAGGAAATGTTTGACTTTACTCCCTCCCCTTTTAGTATAAAACAAACCTGAATTCTTAGTATAACTTAGTATAACTTAGTCAAGATGGTTCTTTGGGACACGAGTCCATCATCTTCTTGGTCTGCTGGCTTTCCAAATAAATTCACCATTCCTTGCCCCAATGACTTGAATCTTGATTTATTTTCCTGTTGTAGGGCAAGCAGTATGAGCTTGGACTTGATAACAATCACCATCATGCTTACTGCTTACTGAGCACCACTGTGTGTGTACAGGTAGAGTGCCATGACAGGGCCTTTGTGTAGGTCATTTAACCGTGGCAAATCACCTGTTGGGCAGTTATTAATCAGATGAGAAAGCTAAGGCTCAGAGAGGTAAAGTGACCTGCTTGGTAGGTGGAGGAACTAAATGCAAACCACAAATCTGTGCACTTTGCTCTGTGAACATCTTACTCTTTGTCATGGACTGGTGATCCATTCCTTACCCACTTTGGTCATTTGCATATTCACCTGGCCTTTCATCTAATGAGCAGAGCTGACACATAAGCTCTAACGAGTATGTCCTGTGTGCTAAAAACTGTCAGGTGCCTTACGTATGTGATCTCTTAATCCTCACCGTTCTGAGAGGATTTGAACTTTTTATTTGAATAGTGTCAATTTTTTAAATTTATTTATTTATTTATTTTGGCTGCGCCAGGTCTTAGTTGTGGCACATGGGACCTTTGTTGCGGCATGGGGGATCTTTAGTTGGGGCATGCGGACTTCTTAGTTGTGGCATGCGTGCGGGATTTAGTTCCCCGACCAGGGCTCGAACCTGGGCCCCCTGCATTGGGAGTGCAGAGTCTTACCCACTGGACCACCAGGGAAGACCCTGTCATTTGTTTTTAAAGTGTATTTTTTAAATAGATTTATTTATTTTATTTATTTATTTTTGGCTGCATTGGGTCTTCATTGCTGCGCACGGTCTCTCTCTAGTTGCGGCGAGAGGGGACTACTCTTCGTTGCAGTGCGTGGGCTTCTCATTGCGGTGGCTTCTCTTGTTGTGGAGCACGGGCTCTAGGCGTGTGGGCTTCAGTAGTTGCAGCACGTGGGCTCAGTAGTTGCGGCACGCGGCCTCTAGAGCGCAGGCTCAGTAGTTGTGGCGCACCGGCCTAGTTGCTCCGCGGCTTGCTGGATCTTCCTGGACCAGGGCTTGAACCCATGTCCCCTGCCTGGGAAGGTGGATTCTTAACCACTGCGCCACCAGTGAAGTCCCTCATTTATTTTTTAAGTAACAAGCCCATACAGAAAAGTACATAAATCCTAAGTAAACAGCCCAGTGGACTTTCACAAAATGAACACACCTGTGTGATCACAGCTGATCAAGAAACAAAACAGTGTGTCTTCCCTTCCTCCCTCCTGCCCATCCACCCTCTCTCTGGTTAACACATGTATCTTTATGCAGCTCACATGAGGATTTTTTTTTAATAAATTTATTTGTTTATTCATTTTTCACTGCATTGGATCTTCATTGCTGCACGTGGGTTTCCTCTAGTTGTGGCGAGCGGGGGCTACTCTTCGTGTGCTGCACAGGCTTCTCATTGTGGTGGTTTCTCTCGTTGCGGAGCACGGACTCTAGGTGTGCGGGCCCCAGCAGCTGTGGCACGCAGGCTCGGTAGTTGTGGCTCGTGGGCTCTAGAGCGCAGGCTCAGTAGTTGTGACACGCGGGCTTAGTTGCTTCACGGCATGTGGGATCTTCCCAGACCAGGGCTCGAACCCGTGTCCCCTGCATTGGCAGGTGGATTCTTAACCACTGCGCCACCAGGGAAACCTGATGACTTTTTGTTTTCTCTGGCCGTGCTGTGCGGCTTGCGGGATCTTAGTTCCCAACCAGGGACTGAACCCGGGCACCCAGCAGTGGAAGCTCAGAGCCCTAACCACTGGACCTCCAGGGAATCCCCTCACATGAAGACTTTTGTGTCTGATTTGGAGAAGGTTGCAAATAATTAATGAAAAAGCATTTTTTTAAAATACAGGTTTTATATTCTATAAACTCAGAATGAAATTGATAAGCCAGGCCTCGCCTGTCACATGGGACTAAGTTCAAAGTGAAAGGCACAGATCATAATTTCAAATCAGAACCTTTGGTAAATGTCCTACACCTTTTTTTTTTAATAAATTAATTAATGTATTTGGCTGCGTGGGGTCTTAGTTGAGGCACACAGGATCCTTTGTTGTGACACGTGGGCTCCCTAGTTGTGGCGCATGGGCTCTGGAGTGCGCAGGCTCAGTAGTTGCGGTGCTCAGGCCCAGTTGTCCTGCGGCACGTGGGATCCCAGTTCCCTGACCAGGGACCAGACCTGCATCTCCCACATTGGCAGGCAGATTCTCAACCACTGGACCACCAGGGAAGTCCCCTACAACTTTTACTAGAATACCCCGAATGTCCCACATTGCAAGGCATTTCAGCAATACTTATTTTAAATCAACATTTCTTCTACAGGTACCAAGCATCTGATATGCACTAGATACACGAGTAGGCCTGCCCGCCCAGGCTCCTTCCCCACAGATGTCTCCTTTTGGAGCCAGAGAAAAGGCCACGTGTACCTGTGGTTCTGAAACCAACTGTCAGACACTCTCTGACACCAACTAGATGTCCAACAATTCAAGTCAATCCAGTTCTGACCCTAACTACCCAGGTTAGCGGCAGACCCCGCTGGTTTAAGAAGTCAGTTCCACGAGACCTAACCCAGCCCCCGCTTCAGACGTCAATTGCAGGTCCTAGGGAGCCGCCCCTACTTCTGACAGACCAGCTACAGATCAGGGGTACCCCCAGCCCCTCCTCAGTTTCAATACTCACTAGAATGACTCACAGAACTCAGGAAAACACTTTACTCATGGTTACTGGCATATTATAAAGGATACATCTCAGGAACAGCCAAAGGAAGAGTTGCAGAGGGCAAGGCGTGGGAGAAGGGATGCGGAGCTTCCACGAACAGATTTTGGAGGGACGCAAACATTCAGTCTATAGCACCTCTTCTATTGTAATTTATTTTTAAACATCACTTCCTTCACAATTATTTGAAAAGGTGTTTAGTTCAGATATCTTGAGGCAGTTCCTGCTTCCTGCCAAGGTTCCTGAAATATCTCACAAAAAGTGTCACTTTGTGATGAGAATTTGGGAGTAATTTTCTGCCCAAATTGTTGAAGTCTCTGGGTCCTAATGATAAAGTTGGCTAATACAGCTTGTTATAATACCGTAGTGTGAAATTTGGGACCAGTACGAAGTTTCCTGTGGGGCAGGTGGATTGATTTTGAGATCAGAGGATTGGTGGGTTACTTGTGCCTTACCTGGGCCCCATCTCCTCAATGTCCCACTCTTCTTGCTAAAAATCAGGATCAGCTCAGGAATTCCCTGGCGGTCCAGAGGTTAGGACTCTGCGTTTTCACTGCCGAGGGCGCGGGTTCGATCCCTGGTCTGGGAATTAACATCCCGCAAGCCTCGCAGCGCGTCCAAAAAATAAACAAATAAAATTGAAAATTAAAAAAAAAAATCAGGGGCTTCCCTGGTGGCACAGTGGTTGGGAGTCCTCCTGCCGATGCGGGAGACGCGGGTTCGTGCCCCAGTCCGGGAGGATCCCGTATGCTGCAGAGCGGCTGGGCCCGTGAGCCTTGGCTGCAGAGCCTGTGCTCCGCAACGGGAGAGGCCGCGGCGGTGAGAGTCCCGCGTACCGAAAAAAAAAAAAAATCAGGGGGACGTTGCACCCTCCCGTGGACCTGTCCCAGGGAGGGTGCAATGGCCAGCCCCTCGGATAGACAGGAACGATAACCAGGCCTCTGGAGCCTGACGTTTCCTCGGCACCAGCTGAGAGAAGTGAAGGCTAACAAAGAAGGACCAGTTTCCTCGAAGCTGCTAAAACCACATTCATGTCGCTTCTCCGGCGAAGTCTGGAGTGTGAGAAACTGTGGCCTCTCCTCGGTCAGCAACACCCCAAGTACACACCCCAGTCCTGGCTCTCGGGGACAGAGGAGGCATTACACCTTGCCTATTTGTTACCCGTCTTTTGAGTCTTTACTCTTTAGAGCCAATCCTGGCTCCACTGATGGAACTGGAAATGTATTCCTTAGTGAGACTGATACAAAACAGGGTCAGAAAACTGGGTGACAGCCCCTGCAAAAATCTTCTGATTTCTTTAGGATCTTCCGTTTTCGTGAGGCTGGAAGCTGGAGCTCAGGGCATGCACAATAATTCTTCCCTAACGTACTCCTCTTTCCTGTAGACTTGAGGATTTCAGCGACTCTCGCATTCAGGCAGAGGCATTTTTGTTGTCTCATGCCATGTGACCTGTTCCAGGGTCACTTTATATTATGCCTATTCTTTCAATAGAAGACCTCATTTATTGGCGCACATAAGTGATGAGCCTGGGGGCAGCTTTACCTCCAGGCATGGACTGTGTCTTAGGCTCAGATGGTACAATCAGCCTGGTTTCTTCCCAGCTCCTCCAGGTCATAAGCGACAAGGCGGCAAGACCCCAGCCGGCAGTGCCAGGAGAAAGGCAAGCCGCCAATCTTGCTCGGCAACTGTCTTTGGCCTGAATTAGATCATGGGGTCAGGCCTGACCACTCCCTGGGACAAGGAGGATGAGATGCCGGGCCTGGTTGCATCCTGACCTTGCCGTGAAGCTGAAAGCTGAGCCGACCTGAAGGCTGGGCTGAAGCATGGTAGAGGTGTGCTCCTTGAGGTCTCAGAGCCCACGGCCCCCAGGTCCTGAGCTTCAAGCTCCCTCTGGGCAGGGTTGGGCAGCCAGAGTTTGTTCATTTTTACGACTGAGCAGTATTCGAGATTTAGGCTAGTACAAATAAAGCTGCTATGACAATAGAATAAGGGTTTTTGTGAGGACATAACTTTTTTTTTTTTTTTTTTTTTTTTTTTTTTTTGCGGTACGCGGGCCTCTCACTGTTGTGGCCTCTCCCGTTGCGGAGCACAGGCTCCAGACGCGCAGGCTCAGCGGCCATGGCTCACGGGCCCAGCTGCTCCGCGGCATATGGTATCTTCCCGGACCGGGGCACGAACCCGTGTTCCCTGCATCGGCAGGTGGACTCTCAACCACTGCACCACCAGGGAAGCCCAGGACGTAACTTTTTACATCTCTAGGATAAATGTCTACTGCTGCAATTGTCAGATCATATGGTAAGTATATGTTTAGCTTTCAAGAAACTGCTGAACTATTTCCAAAGTGGTCGTACCATTTTACATTGCCATCAACACTGTATGAGGAACTGAGTGTCTCTGCATCCTCACCGGCATTTTGTATATGCACTACTTTTTATTTCAGCTCTTCTGATAGGTGTGTAAGAACATCCCAGTGTGGGGACTTTGCTGGCGGTCCAGTGGTTAAGATGCTTCCACCACAGGGGGCAAGGGTGAGATCCCCATCTGGGGACTGAGATCCCACATGCCATGGCCAGTGTGGTCTTAATTTGCCCAATGGCCAGTGATACTGACCATCTTTTCACATGCTTATTTTCCTTCCGTATATCCTCTTCAGTGAAAAGTTTATTCATACATTTTGCCCATTTCCTAATTGGAGTGTATGTTTTTTACAGTGAAGTTTTGGAAATTCTTTATATATTCTAGGTATGAGTCCTTTATTGGATATGTGATCTGCAAATATTTTCTCCCATTCTGTAGCTTGTCTTTTTATCCTCTTAGAGGCGGTTTTTCACGGAGACAATGTTTCTATGAAACCAACTTATCATTTTTTTCTTTTACGGATGATGTTTCTGGTTTTCATGTCTGAGAACTGTTCACCAAGCCTTAGATCTTGAAGATTTTCTACTGTTTGCTTCTTCTAAAAGTTTTAGCGTTTTACACTTTAAAGCCTTTGATCCATTTTGAGTTAATATCAGGTACAAGTTGTGACGTGAAGCCAGATTCTTTTTTCTTTTTCTTTTCATATTTTTTTGTTTTGTTTTGTTTGCCTAAGGATATCTAATTGCTCCGGCACCATTTGTTGAAAAGCCTCTGTTTTCCTCCACTGAACTGCTTTCTCACTTTTTCGTCAGAAGCCAGTTGGCCATACTGGGTAGCCAGTAGCCTGTCTCTGTCTTCCCTGTTCTGTAATCTATGTGTTGGTCCCTCAGCCAATACCACAGTCTCTCTCTTTCTTTTTTCTTCCAGTTTTATTGACAAATAATGGACATACATCACTGTATTCGTTTAAGGTGTACTGCATGACGGTTGGATTTACATATATTGTGAAATGACTACCACGATAGGTTCAGCTAACATTCATCATCTCATATAGATACAATAAAAGAAAAGAAAAAAGAAAAGAAATTCTCTTTGTGATGAGAACTCTTAGGACTTACTCTGAATGATGTTCCTTTATATCATACATACATATAGCGTTAACTATAGTCATCATGTTGTATATTATATCCCCAATACTATGTATCTTATAGCTGGAAGTTTGTGACTTTTTGTGTGTGTGTGTGTGTGTGTGTGGTACGCGGGCCTCTCACTGTTGTGGCCTCTCCCGTCGCGGAGCACAGGCTCCGGACGCGCAGGCTCAGCGGCCATGGCTCACGGGCCCAGCCGCTCCACGGCATGTGGGATCCTCCTGGATCGGGGCACGAACCCGTGTCCCCTGCATCGGCAGGCGGACTCTCAACCACTGCGCCACCAGGGAAGCCCAGTTTGTGCTTTTTGACCACATTCCTCCGATTCTCCCTCCTCCCACACTCCTGTCTCTGGTAATCACAAGTCTGATCTATTTTTCTATGAGCTTTTTTGTTTGTTTTTAGAGTCCACATGTAGGGGAAAACTCAGTTCTGATGGGGGGTTTTGAAGCCCTCTCTCTGAGTAGGCAAGAGATAGGAATATGTAGAGGAGATTTTGTATCTAAATCGGGTTGCTGGCGGAAGCTGCGCTATTGCTGTCCTGTCAAGGTGCGGAGTCAAAAATACGTCTGTGTTTAGAGGTTGGAAATACCGTATTCACTCCCAACCAACACAGGGAGTAGGTGGGTCCGGGGTGTGCCCACTTGTGCACACGTCTGTCCCTGAGCCCACTTGGGCACACATCTCCCTGAGCAGAGATGCTCCGTTCCCCTCCCCATCCTTGGCCTCCTTTGCTGTTCTCCCTGCATCCTCCTTCCTACAGCTTTGTGTAATTTGGAAGAAAAATAATCACTCATTGAGATGTCTGGGCTCTCCCTTTCTCTGGAGAAACGTGTGCCAGGGTCCTGAGGCTCTAAAGCTTAGGAACTGTTTCTTTCTCAGTTAAGATCCATGCCCTGAGAAGTAAGAAAATATTTATGACCTTTGAAAGTCACTCACGTATCCACTCTTTTGGATGGACACATTTGTGCCCAGTGCTGTAGCGATGTGGTACTTCATGCTTTGACATGTTCAACACACCAGCTGCATGGCTTCAGCTGGAAAGGCTGCATGAATTCTGCTGGGCAGCGAGGGACGAGGGTCAGCGAGCTAGGATTCGTGATGCTTTCAGGCATACTGAGCTGCTTTTACTCTGCCGTGGTGTGCACCCTCAGTGACTGAATGTTTTCTATCCCTCTGTGTCTGTTCAGTGATTTCCGTTCAACGTGGTTACTTCTGTTTTCCCTGAGCAAACCCCAAGCTCAATTGCAATCTTCCTGAGCACGAATCAGTCTCTGGGCTTGTGGCTTCTCACCAGCTCCTTCCTTCTGGGTCCCCGTCTCCTACCTTTACTTTTGTATTGGTTAGATGTTAACTCTTTATTCAGTCTCATTTTCCCCCATCACGTCTGCACGTAAAGATCTCCCAACAGAACAGTGAAGGAAAAAAAGGTGGTAGTCTTCAACTGCTCTCATTTGTTTCCATCTCTGAGAAACACAAAGTAATTATATTAAGAGACTCCTTGTAACATTTGTAAGGCATTGACTTTTGGAATGTGTCCCACTGACCTCAGGGAGAAGAAGGGAAAGTATATCTGACCTCTGGCCCTTTCCTTCCCCTCCTGTGTACCTAAGCACTGCAGCTTTAGGAGCTAGAAGTTCAGGAAAGTCAGCAAGCCCTAAGGTGCTAGACAGTTCAGGACGGTGCCAGCTTTCAGCATTATTGGGATAAGGCCCCAAAGGTCGAAGGTTTCAACACAAACCTGAAGGAACTGCTACTAGCATATTCTCAGAAAAACCAGAGGGCAGTCTTATTTTGGTGAAAATTTGAAGCGATGGCTGTACCATTATTTACCTATTATTGCTCAGGCCAAGCCTGCCTTTCTCTGTTCTGTTCTGAGATAATAGGACTGGAGTCTATAAACTACATTTCCCAGATGCCCTTGCCATCTGATTTCTTTTCAGGTTCTGCCAATGGGAGGCGCTGGTGGGAGACCGGAAGGTGGCAGGGGAGTTGAGCGTCCCTTCTCATCTTAAGGTACAAGGCCCGAGCACCAGCTGCAACAGTCTCTCAATCCAGCACCAGCTGGTGGTGGCCCATCCCTTTGGTTTGAAACGCCTATAGCATTTCAAAGGAAAGTTTCTAGTTCCTGGATCTTAATTGATAGGATACTCATTACCGGGATTAGGGGTTACTTCCTACCTCCTGGAGCACATGTGAGTTTCTAATGCATCTGAGGTACTTGCCACTTCCTGCTCCTCAGTCTGTGCAGCAAGATGTCATGACTGTAATGGATCTGTGTGATGTTCTGTGGAATGTCAGGAAGATTAAATTCTCTGCTGGCATGATGACGACAGTGAGGAGAGGTGACCTAACGCCGAGGCTAGACAAGTGAAGATGTATTGCTGACTTACCTCCTTCCCGACTGGGTCCTGACGGATACAATAGCCATTTTTAGGATTTGCCATTTGAGGATGGACTACACTGAGGTTGCCAAAAAAAAAAAAAACCCAGGAGATTTTGTAAAAAAATCTTAAATCGCTAGACTTGGAGAAGGGGACAAGATGGTTTTAAAATGATGCTGGAGAGGCAAATTGTGGTATATTCATTCAATATGTATTGAATGGCATAGTAGTCTACGCAGCAAAGAAAAATAGTGAACTATAGCTGCACAGAACCAAAGGGATGAATTCCTAGCACGTAATGTTGAGCAAAAGAAACTAGACACAAAAGAATCCATACTGTACGAGGCCATTTCTCTGACATTCACGAGCAAGCAAAACTATTCCGTGATGGTAGCAGTCAGAATAATGGTTATCTTTTGAAGAGAGATTAATACCTGGGCGGAGGCTCATGGAAGCATTCTGGGCTGCTGGAAATTTCTGCGTCTTAATTTGTACGGCGGTTACACACATGTCCACTAATGGAAGAATTCGCCGGGCTGTACACTTGAGAGTCTCGCATTCTACATGCGCATCTCTCGATAAAAACCAGTACAAAATTCTCAGTACAGGCTAGACATTAAAAGCATTTATAAGATAAATGGATGTGTGACTTGAGCTTTCCAACTTGGTTTCATTTATTCCGCCAATAATGCTAGTAGAAGCTTAGAAACTTTTTGATGAATTGTGTACGCAAGTGACATACAAAGTCTAAAAACGCATCTTCTCAGAGTGGCATGGTTTAACTCTACCATAAACAAAATACTGTGAGTCTAATCAGTTTATTTAAACTACACGTTTCTGAAATACGTAGACATTTGTATATACAGATAAAGATTTATTTTAATCAGGTAAGTATTCATCATCTCTTTTAAGTGTCCAAACGGATTTATCCCGTGGAGGATACACAGGAGACAGGCACTTTTGTGGAGGCCAGAGCACAGAGGCAGACTTTGTATCTCCTACCAAGACCAGACTCATGTCAGTCTGGAAAATGGGACAGATGAAATCTATAACACCTATCAGTATATCCTGCGAAATCTTATTTCATTGCCACAGGCTGGTAAATGCCTTTGGTGCACGAATGCATTGCCAATCCAAGGTGCACATCCAAAAGAATGTATATGTTTGGTGTGCAGGCTAATTTCATGCTTATTCAACACCCTACTAATGAGGCTCACAGTTACGCAGCATTTTTTGACGTGATAACCTTATCATAGCTTTATATGTATAAACTTATTTAAATCTCATAACAACTCTGAGTTAGGGACTGCTACAATCCCCATTTTACTGACATACGAACTTGCCCTCGGGTCACAGGTATTCATGGCAGGACTGGAATTTGAAACCATGCAGTCTGATTCCATTCTCTCTCGTTTTTTAAAAGTAAGTTTATTTATGGCTGCATTGGGTCTTCGTTGTTGGGTCTTCGTTGCTGCACGTGGGCTTTCTGTAGTTGCGACGAGCGGGGGCTACTCTTCGTTGTGGTGCACTGGCTTCTCTTGTTGCAGAGCTCGGACTCTAGGCACGCAGGCTTCAGTAGTTGTGGCATGCAGGCTCAGTAGTTGTGGCGCACAGGCTTAGTTGCTCTGCGGCATGTGGGATCCTCCCGGACCGGGTCACGGACCCGTGTCCCCTGCATCGGCAGGCGGACTCTCAACCACTGCGCCACCAGGGAAGCCCCCACTCTGTTTATTTTTTGCACCAGTTCACTGTTGCCTCCTGACGTGAGGTGACCCCAAAATGACTTTTTAAAGTCCTGACCCTTTGCCTTTTGGCTTCAGTAAACACCACCAGCAGTGTCTGGGTCCGACTTCTCAGTAAAATGCCATTGACAGCTCAAGGCAAGGTTTGTTTTTGTTTTGAGAGTGTTTCAGATCCAACTTGGTTCCGTCATTTACCTCCTGGCAGCCTGATAACCAGGGAGCAGTAACTCCCTTATCTGTGGGCTGTTTAAGGACAACACAGTACCACCCTGGGAGCAGTAGCCTAAGGCCCTTTTCCAGATGCCATGTTTTAAGACTTTGAGCTGGAAAGACCTTCACTACGTGAAATTTATTCTGATTATTTAAAGTCAGGATTTGGTCTTCTAATTCAGAAACAAACAAATGAACTCTGGCTTGCTGCCTCCTGCATTTCTGGCTCTAGGCCATGTGATCATCTAATTTGTAGTTTCTCAGGCCGACAGAGGTTAGGATCTGGCCAATGTGGGCCTCAACAGCAGATAAGCTCATCAAGACTGTGACAGGAATTATGAAGACTGCTATAGATGGCTTTAAAAAAAATCGACCTCCCGTTCTGCAAGGCATCATTGTCCCTTTCTTCCACTGCTGTGCTTTGCCAGGTTCTCTGTGAGTCCCAGGTCCAAGAGGCACCAATCACTCTTGGTGTTCGCTGCCTACAGGTAATTATGCTAAAAGTCTTGTAGTAGTAGATATTATTATGCTTTGGTACATTATGCATTCCAGAGCAGAAGGTTTTTGCTGGAAAGCTTCACTGTTAGATATGATTTGCATTTTTTACTAGGTACTTTTCTTTGCTCCTTGAAGACAAACACGTTAAGGATTCCTTTGTGCATAAACAAAACTGTGGGGTTGAGTGTGTGTTCTTAACAAGACTGGCAATACTTTCAAATAGGGCATGCCTTTACTGCAGGGCCTAAACGGTTTGTTTGGAGTGGTTAGGGTGAGGGAGCAAGGCAGAAATAAAAGACTTTTAGGGCAAATCCATCTGTAATTAAAATAAAAACGTTAAGTCGTCAAATCAAATAGCAAGGATTTGAAAGTAAAATGATTTACTACTGATTTTTAAAAACTGAGTTTTTTTGTAGTGCTCTGTTTGAGGCTCTTGCCCTGCTATAGTGCTGAGGAATGTGTTTAGTCGACCTATTGAATTAAGCCTGTACTGTGGGTAATTCCACCTGAGTCGTCTCCAGGCTGGGGACGCACAGGGTCAAGTCAGAGAGGTGGGCTCCTGGCACCACCCGGGTGTAGTTTGCCCCTTCCCGTCCACGAGGAGGCTGGCCTGGAGGCCGAGCCTGGAACACCTCCCCGCAGGCCTGGCCGGAGCCAGTGGGTCAGCTGCATTTAAAGCTGGTCTGAGCTGCGCCTTCCTGGCTGCTTTCGAAGGCTGCGGCCCGGTCGGGGGAAGCGACGCGAGCGTGAGCGCTCGGGAAGAAAAGCCGTGGGCAGGTGAGTGTTGGGTCCTAACGCGGGAGAGGGCGGAGCAGCGAGGCCGGGACACCCCGGCTGACGTCCCCAACCGGCACCTGGGCCGCGTCGCGGACAATGCCGCCCGGCCGGCCACACTACAACTCCCGGCGCGCTCTGCGCTCGCTCGCAGAAGCCAAGGCGGCCCGGCGTGCACTGCGCCGGCCGGCCTGACAGCCGGGCGCTCCGCTTGGCCCGCTCAGTGACCTGGGTCGGGGGAGAAACCAGCTGGCCAGCCTCCTCTCGGTGCCTCACCGCCTCGCCTTCTTTATTCCAACTGCCGGGGACTCGGCCCGAAGACTGGGAAGCAGCCTCCTAAATACAATCCCGTAGAGTCGGCGCCAGCCAATAAAGTGCGCGGAGTCAGGCCACGTGACAATAGCGGGGTGGTGCTCCGATGGCTCCCTAATCTCTATGGTTTTGGCGACTCGCTAGAGGGCGTGTGGACCACTGGAGGACTCCCTACATTCTTCCTCCATTACCTCACTGCCTCCGGTGGCTGCTGGGATACCGGAAGACTCGGGTCCCGGCTCGGCTCAGTCCTCCAGCTGCCCCGGGGAATACCTTTAGCAATTCTTTCCTACCGCTACCGCCGCCCCGCCGCTTCCTCCTCCGCCCGCCCCTCGCCGGCCTTCTTGGCCCCGCCCCGTCCGCGCCGCGCGTCTGGCCCGCCCGCGGCCCGCTTCTCTCGGGAGCCCCCACCCAGGTGCATGGCTCCATGAAGCAGGAGGAGGAGGCAGAGCGCGAGAGGTTCCGTCTGCCCCGGCTGCGTCTGGGCCAGGAGGAAAGGTGGGAAACTCGGTCCGCGCCGCTCCCTCCTCCCCCGTGCCCGCCGGGCCGGCCTCCCTCCAGCTGCCGCCGTGCGCGCCGGGCCTCCTCACCCCGGGGCGACCGGAGGGGCCGGGGAGCGGGTCCCCCCCGGGTTCGGGAAGAGGGTCCCGGGACAGCGTCGGGGGGAGCTCCCGGGCGGCGGTGAAAGGAGGCGGCAGGCGGGGCCTGCGGGCCGCGTGTGCCCGCCGGGAGCAGGGGGGTCAGGAGGCGTGCTGGGGAGGGGGGTGGGCGGACGCCCCTGCCCCCGGGCCGCGAGGCGAGGCCGGGCGAGGCTCCAGCTCCTTTCTGCACTCCCTCCAGGAAGCAGTCTCGGGTCGTGTAAAGTTTGGTGGTCTCCGGCGCCGCCTGGCGGCCCTCGCCCCCAGTCCCACCGCCCCCTCCCCCGCCCGACGTCTGGATTCCACCCCCGCGGCTCGGCCCTCGCTGCCCTACCAGTCGCTGGGTCGTCCCACCACTACTCCCGGCGCCGCACGCTTTCCTTCCACCCCCTTTTCCTTACCATTCACCTTTCTTTCTGCCTGTTTGGTCCCTCCCCACTCTGGCTTCTCCTCTCCCCACTGTATCTCGCCCTTTCCTTGCTGAACTCTCTTTCACACGCACGCTTTCGCCTCTTCTTCTCTTTCTTCCCAACTCCACCCTCATTCTGTCCTTCCTTATCCACCCAGAGTCCCCGTTTCCATCAGCCCTCCACCTGACACTCTTGTGGGTTTTATGCCTCCCTCCTTCCCAGGCTGTGAGCTTTGCCCTTCATTCCTCGCCCTCCTCCATCCCCTGTCCTGATCTGAACTCCTCACTTTGCCACACTCCCTCACCCTTATCCCTCTGGGCCTATCCTCTTTCACTGTCCTCTCCTAGGATAGAGTGGGTGGGGCCTGGAGTCTCCTGTTTACATCTTTGGGAATAACTCACATCTCTACTTCTGGGGGGGGGCTGGGGAGAGTTGGTGAAGAGATTACGAAGAGATTTATGCCAGCCGAAGAGTATGATGGGTGACTCTTACCTACAGTTATCATCTCCACCTGGGATAACAAGATGGCCTGGCCTCAGGACCCTGGCATGCTGTCCAGTAATCTTTCAGCACCATCTTTGCAGAGGATTTGGGAATCTGTTTGTATTCTGAAGCCAGTGGAGAACCTTGAAATGGTGTATCTTGGCCTGAGAACAAGTTTTGGTCTAAATTAGTGGTAGAGGAAGTTTTAATGTGTGTTAATGTTCAGGTTCAATAAAACCTTTGATCCCCCCGTCCTCCCTTCTTGGTGACGGCACCAGGGATGAGATGATTTTGTGCATGGGGTTGCCCTTGCTGCCTTATATTTAGACTTTGAAATGTTTTGAATTAAAGAAAGCCTGTTCCTTAGCTTTTTTTTTCTTTCTAGAAATTGCTCTGTTGAGTTGTAGTTTTTCAGAAACCATCTCTTACCCCGGCACTGCCTTGATTTTGTTCATTCACTGCACCTGCATTTCCATCTTAGGTACAGGAAGAAGGAATGGAATCGGAAGGAAGAAAATTCATTTCAGAGACAAAATAGCTCCCCTCCTCTGTTATAGCTGTTCCCCTGGCAATACAAACTTTCTGCTTTCAGTGAGTATTACCTTGGACATACTTAGACTAGAATTTTGTTGCTTTTGCTCTCTTTTTTCGTTTTAGGCCTGTGCTAGGACTTTAGGATGTAGGTTTACTTTGTTCGCTTCTGTTATTCTGTTTCCGTGAGGGTGTCCTAAAGCTGATGAATCCTTCCACTTGCTCTCTTTATATGTAAAGACAAGTTTATTTTCCATAATCCCATTAGAGTGACCTAGATGGTGGTGTAGTATTACACTTACCCTTCGCGTCTCCCACCGCTTCCCAAATTATGCATTTTTTAAAGACAAAGATCATAACTTGTAGGTTAATGCAGTTCCTGTCAAGGTCAATTATTGGGTGTCTTCCACATGGGTATAATCTTCAGAGATTTATGGAACATTTTGCCCTGAATTTGCTAGGGTGATACTGTTTTCTTAAAAATAATTAAAAGTCTACACGTAAACCAAGTTCTGGAAAAATTTTTATTACTGCTGCGTTCCCCTCAAATGTGTTAATAACGGTATGCAAACACTTGTAAGAGAGTTTTCCAGATCGCTTCGCATCTTACTGGAGGCTCACAGCCACTCTGTGAGGAAGGCAGAGGACAAATATTTTCATTTTACGAATGAAAGAACCAAGGCCCAGAAGGATCTGGCACCCTGCCATAGCTCACAGAGTAAAGGGAGGGGATCTAAAAGGAAAACAGAGCATCTGACTCCTTGTGGTCATGTTTTTCCTTAAGCTAAGTTGACATGAAAGTGTATAGTACTGTGTATTTTTCTAAATCTGTAAATTTTAAAAGCAATTGTATAGGTAGATCTCTTTTTCGCAGGGAAAATTTTCACACAGCAAATGTTTTGGCTGTTTATGTGTGTATGATGGGCTTTCGTGTAGAAATGATTATTTGAAATGATGACCAGAATGTTTGTGGGTCTTTCATCTGTTTCTTGGAATTGTTCCATAATAAGTAGGCCAGAATTATAGCTCAGGTGCCGTTTCACTGCTCAAATAATGATTAAATTGAATTTCAGTTCAACTCTGTGTCACAAAGGAAACAGCAGCCTGTTCCCTTCTGCGTAAAGCTTGGTTTGAATAGACATCCGGAGAGTAAATAATAACAGAAGAAAATACAGAGACCTCTTTTTTCTTTGCTTTTTGCCTACCTTCCAAATCCATTTTCTATGTTAGAAGGTCATGCCCCCGCATAGGCTGTTTGGGGCTTCAAAAGATGACTCTCTCTCTATTTTTTTTCCACCTCCAGGCTCTTCTAGATGTTTTAATCTGGTTATTGTTGGAAATCTAACTGCTTTGACTCAGTAGTTCTGTTAGTACTCAGTATATATCAAGGTATCTGTAATAACAACAACAAATTTAGTTTCTTTTTAGTGTATGGCTGCAAGCTTAAAAGAGGACCCTTGTAGAACAGAACTGTGCACAGCTCTCAGCCCAATATTCCTTATATCTTCTGGTGTCTCACAATGAAAAAAACAGTGGATGACTTATTAGAAGCATGTCTCTCCAAAGAGGAAAAGCATCAAGGTCATTAGAGTAATAACCCCATGTTAGTAATATGATCTTTTAATGTATCTACAAAGCAGAAGTAGAGTCACGGTTGTAGAACACAAACTTACGGTTACCAGGGGAGAAGTGGGGGAGGGATAACTTGGGAGATTGGGATGGACATATACCCACCACTATATGTAAAACAGATAACTAGTAAGAACCTACTGTCTAGCACAGGGAAGTCTACGCAATACTCTGTAATGACCTATATGGGAAAAGAATCTAAAAAAAAAAAAAAGTGGATATATGTATATGTATAACTGATTCACTTTGCGCTACATCTGAAACTAACATGACATTGTACATCAACTATACTCCAATAAAAATTTTTAAAAAATAATATCTCTACATGGTAGTTCTTAATAGAATTTTATTATGAGGACATTTATCCCTCTAGAAATTGTAAGAACTCAGAGCTATGTTATTTATATAACAAACCCTGCTTTTATCGGTAAAGGTAGTCCTAGTATTAGTAATAGCAGATGCTTTAATGAATAGTAGTTCTGTGCCAGAGAAGTGCTAGATGCTTTTCATGTCTTAGTGAATTGCTCACAGCTAAGCCCTCTGTGGTAGCAGGAGCCCAGGTCCACAGAGATGTGACAGCCTGCCTGAGTTTGTACCTGGTAAGTCAGATTGGGGATTTGAGCCTAGACAGTAACCCCAAAGCCTGGGCTGTGTCCTCCGAAGATGGGAGCTGCTCTGGGAAGGCACCAGCTTGTTGTTTTCAGTGGACTTAGGAGCCTTGGAAGGGACCCCTAGCAAGGGAGGAAGGCCCTCCTGTCCAGCCAGCCACGTCTGTCGGGGTGTCCTCACATCCTCCCCTCAGTACTGGTCTCCACACCTTGTTTATGTTTATAACATCAGCAATTTATGAGACATCATTTGTATTAACTCCTTTTTTTTAAATTTTTATTGGAGTATAGTTGTGTATTAACCCCTGAAATCATAAATTGCCCTCCAGACAAATAATGCTCCCTTGGGTAGCTCTTAAAGTGCCCCATCTTTGATAAAGAAAAGAAAATTCTTTTCAAGTGCAGTTTAGAAACTAGGTGTGTCCTTTGGAAGGAAAGCCTTGAGCAACCTACAGTTGAACAGCACCTGCGGCCAAGTCTAGGACTGACCAGTTACTGTGTTTTAGCCAAGAAGCCAGCTACCACCATAAACCAAACCAAGAAGTTACTGTAGGGGATATTTGACGTGTTTTTTAGAATGGATTGTCCACGTTGGCTCTCCACCTTGCTATGAATTAAACCACTCCTTGGTTTGGGCTGAGTAGAGCTGATGTTGTGTTTTGGTTTGGTTTTGGTTTTGTTTTTTTTGGCCACACCCCGAGGCTTGCGGGATCTTAGGTCCCCGGCCAGGGCTCAAACCCAGGCCCCAGCAGTGATAGTGCCGGGTCCTAACCACTGGACCGCCAGGGAATTCCCTGAGTTGACATTGTTGATAATAATAGATACCTGTATTTTGGTCACTTTCAGCTTCTGACACACTCAACAGTCAGCACCTCACAGTGAAACAAGAGTATCTACAAGTCAGGTTGTGCCGTAAATATTCTTTTTATTAGGAAGGCTAACTTAAATGGAATTGCTGGGAGAGCCGTAGATAAGGTTGTTGGTGTGTGTACCATGTGCGAGGCGCTGTGTTAGGTGCTGCGAAAGAAAACACACAGATGCGGCTCGGCCTCTGAGACCAAAGGTGTTGGTGAGTTCATTGCTGGCTGGAATTTAAGTGGCTATGTAGGCCACTGGGCCCAGATCAACAACACACTGCTCAGCTTTCCCACAGAGGGGGCCGGAGAGGTGCCTTTGTTGTGCACCCTCGTGAAGGCCAGGACCCCTTGAATACTGCATGTCAGGTAAAGGGTGTGGTGACTTTTTCAACCCTGAGAGCAACTTTACTTCATTTGACACTTGCTAGGTTAGGCGGTCTTAAGAGGTAACACAGTGATTCCTGTTATTTCCTCCAGCTTTTTGTGGAAGTGTGGGTATTGTCTCCATCTGGTGGAAATCCAGTTTTAACTAGTTCTTTTTCATTGTTCGCTCTAAAGTGGACAGACAGTAGGAAAATGACATCACTGCCATTGGCCCTTAAAGTGGCCCTTGAGTTTAGCTTTGAAAGAGTAACCAGCTGAAGGCTCCGAAGGTCTTAGTGATATGTGTTTACAAAGCAAGGGTTTTTGCCTGATTCCAATTGCTTCAGATGAACCAGCTTGACAGGAGTAACATTTATTTGCTCCTACTATGATCAGTGTACCATTGCTGGTAGTGTTTATGAGGTTTGGGGGAAGAGTGAGAACAAATGCACACAGTCCTAGAAGAGGTAGACTGTGCCGTTGGGGTGTTTGTTTTTAGCTGGTCAGACAGCAGGTTAGTCTGTTGTACTGAAATGCTATTATTCTGAGGGATCTCACACTGTGCCCTCAGAAGCCGAGCGGTTGGAGAAGTGAATGTGTCTTTGGTCGTTGTAGGACAGTCCCGGGAGCCGAGTCTGGGACACTTAGCTGTGGTGAGATGCCCGCTTTGTTGGAGTGGGGTTAGAAGAGTCTCACTTTAAAGAGAAACCTGATGAAATTGATAGGTTGAGGTTGATATGGTAAGTAAAAGTACTCACTGCCAGCACTTTCAGTCTTTCCTGTCGTTCACTTAACATCTGCTTGACGCTGACAGATAGGTAAAATACTGGTCCCTTTAAAAACAAACCTTAAAAATTCAGTAGGAGGTGGGGAGATGGAGTAAGTAGGCTGCATATGTTTGAAATTTTCTATAGATTTAAATTTATGGAAATTTTTTTTTTTTTTTTTTTTTATTTTGCGGTACGCGGGCCTCTCACTGCTGTGGCCTCTCCCACCGCGGAGCACAGGCTCTGGACGCGCAGACTCAGCGGCCACGGCTCACGGGCCCAGCCGCTCCGCGGCACGTGGGATCCTCCCGGAGCGGGGCACGAACCCGCATCCCCTGCATCAGCAGGTGGACTCTCAACCACTGCGCCACCAGGGAAGCCCTATGGAACAAATTTTTAAAGAAATGCCTTCTAATATATTTTTGAGGCAGAAGGTCTCTAACTCTGCCTTTGGTCACTAACTGAGAATATCTGTTGAATTGTTTGCTTAGTGGCCTCCAGAGAAAGCTCGGGCCTAAGGAACCACAAGATTTGGGTGGGTTCTACAGATTACAAATTATAGTTGGGGAGGGGGAATTGTTAAACGTATTCTCTTGGTGTCAGTTGTGATCATGCCCCACTGCAGATCGGTGATTGTACGTGATGTGTAGGCAGAACCTTCCTAGGCTTGAGCTCACCTGCCTTGGCATGGTTTGAAAATCCCTTCTATTGCTCTGTTGTAGGATGTTTCACAGTCAGGTAGCTGATAGCACCTGCAGAGAAACACCTGAGTTGCCACTATCTCATGACATTTCGCCCTTCGTTCAGGTGTGCTTTGGTGTAAGGCGAATGAGGAAAGATTTCTTTTTTTAACCTATTTTATCCCTCCTCTTTGCCTCTTTGAATTTTGGGGCTCTCTAGAGGCAGAGCCTCAGGGCCCTGTTGGTGCTGTTAAAACTGTAGCTCTCGAGAGATGGTCCCTCTGCTTCATTCAACACGTGTCCTAAACCCCCTGCACACAGTTATGCACAAGGTGGAAAGTCAGGTAAGAGCTCGGAGGGCAGTGCCATCCCTTGTGGAGTCAAGGGACAATGGCAGGGGTACTGATGATTGTCAGCGGGATGGCGGAGATACTGGCTTTGGGCTTAGGTTTTTTTTTCCCCCTGCTCCATTTTTGTTGGCAAGATTTTGCAAACTATTCTTTTAGTTTTTAGTATACCCTTGATTTTTTTTCTTTTTTTTAGTCATGCCCTTAGGAAGGGGACTGAATCCCATGGGTATTATTGGCAGGCCTCATTCTTCTTTGTGGTTTGGTGGGAAGACCCAGGCTTTGGAGTCTTACAGATGGACTGTGGTCCAAATCCTGACTCTGCCACTTAGCGGCAGTCTGGCTTTGGGCAGATTATCTTGCTCATTAAACCTAAGTTTCCTCCTTTGTAAAATGATGGTAACGTTGTCCTCCTTGCTGAGTGGTTTTGAGGATTCAGTGAAATCCTGTTTAAAGAGCACCTGGTCGATGCTCTAAGCCCTGAGTGCCCAGCGAAGTCCTGGCCTTCCGGAAGTTTCCATCCTGGTGGGAGCAGATGATAAGCCCAGATGATAAGAGCAGCTGACTCTATGCCAGACGCTGTATGGAAGCAGCTGACACATATTAAACTCAGTTCTCCTAACAGCCCCATGAGGCACGTGCTCCTGTTATTCCCAGTTTGAGGGAACTGAGGCATAGGTTAATCCTGGAGGAATCAGGATTTGAACGCAGGCCATTTGACTCTGGAGGCAGCATTTTTTTTTTTTTTCGTACGCGGGCCTCTCACTGTTGTGGCCTCTCCCGCTGCAGAGCACAGGCTCGGGAAGCGCAGGCTCAGCGGCTCAGCGGCCATGGCTCCTAGCAGCATGTGGGATCCTCCCAGACCGGGGCACGAACCCATGTCCCCTGCATCGGCAGGCGGACTCTCAACCACTGCGTGGAGGCAGCATTTTTAACCGAGATCTTCTGCTCCCTCTCTTAACAGTCCGAACAAGGCAGTGATATCCGTGCTCAGGAACAGTCTAGTCATTGGAGGTTTTACTGCATCACGTGCGTGAGGCTTTCTCAAAAAGAAGCCCCTGTTTCAGGCCAGACATTGAAGCATGCAAGCTGCTATTCCTCTGCTAGAGACAACTTTCATCTTCCGAAGAACTGTCTTAGATACAAAAATGTGTGTTTGTTAGGGGTCAGTATATATCAAGAACATAAGCAATATTTGTGAAATTTTTGTATCTCATTCAACCTAAAGTGGCAGGTTGTTTTTGTAGAAATTACGGCATTGCAAACGGGTACGTGCATATCTAATTTGATGTAAAAGGTTGTAGAATTTACAATCAAAATACTATACAGTAGAGCAGTGCCTAAAAGGCAGTTGTGTGCTACGTGTTCAAAGCACAGGGAAAATTTTAGGTAGGGATTATATATATTTTTTTGGGTGGGAGGGCTACAACTAACAGGTAATGACTTGAGGAAAAACAAAGTGTACTTTTCTCAAGTCAGCAGAATTTTACAAACTTTGGTATTATCAACATTGAAATAACTAGGATCGCTTTTCCTGAGCCTGCTGATTACAGACACAGACAACAGAAAGGATCTTGATCATGTTATAACTATGTATCTTCACCTTAGGCTTTTTAAGAAAAAGAATTCAGTGGAAAAAGATTCCTTCCTCCCCTTAATCAGTTGGGGCTCTCCGGTTTCCTGGGCCATCTGATGCCGCATTTGGTTAAGCTGATGGCTTTGCATCTGTCTGCCTTGCTATGACAGGGCAGAAATGGCTGCCTCACAAAAGGGCTGTGAAGCTTGGGTCATTTGTGTGAATAAAGGTTTCTGCCAGGTTGTAGCTTTTTTTTGAATGGGGTCTTGAAAGGACAGAAGTGTAGAACTTGGAGTGAGTTCAGAGGAGAACCAAAGAAAATGAGTAAGGCTGTGCAGGACAGCTGTGAGGACGGAAAGGTGGGAGGGGAGCCCGGTGGTAGAAAGCGTGCTCTCGTCAGAACAGCTGCTGCCTTTCATCTTCATAGAGGTCTGGGGCTAAAATTACACAGAAATTGAGGTTAGTGATGAGGAAAATGAGGAAAGGATGTGGTTAACAAGGAAAAGCAGGGCTTCCCTGGTGGCGCAGTGGTTGAGCGTCCGCCTGCCGATGCAGGGGACGTGGGTTCGTGCTCCGGTCCGGGAGGATCCCACATGCCGCGGAGCGGCTGGGCCCGTGAGCCATGGCCGCTGAGCCTGCGCGTCTGGAGCCTGTGCTCCGCAATGGGAGAGGCCACAGCAGTGAGAGGCCCGCGTACTGCAAAAAAAAAAAAACAAGAAAAAGCATGAAAGTTTCTCTGGGGTTCTTTAAAAATAGGGTGGTTCAGTTTGGAGCCTCTAAAACAGTAGAGAAAGTGTCCTGATGAGGCACCTGACAGGTCAAGTGCAGTCTTCCAGTCGGTCTTGAAGCGTCCCCATTCAGCTGCACGCTGGCTGCCACCCCACCCTTCTTTCTGCCCAGGGAGTCCTGGGCAAGAGGGAGCTGCTTGTGGCCTGCCTCCGTCCGTGGCGATGATAACCTTTATGGAAAATGGAAAACAGCTCCCCCTGAGGAAGAGGTTAGGCGCCTTCGGTCTGGAACTCAGGGTCTCTTCTAGCCCACTGGTCTGCCACCCTTTGCAACCAATGTGACCTGGGCAAGAAAGAATTTGATGGCTCCTACCCTCTCCATGGAGACCCTTTCTCTTTGAGTTTTGTGTTCTCCTTGCGGCGAACCATTTGAGTTAATGCTTGCATGTTCTCTTCTGGGTTAGGGTTCCGCAGCATTCCAGACCTCAAGCACTGGTTCAGGATGGGAAAAAGACGCTGCGTCCCCCCACTGGAGCCCAAGCTGGCAGCAGGCTGTTGTGGGGTTAAGAAGCCTAAGCTGTCTGCAGGTGGGACGCACGGTCACGGGAGCCAGTCCACAGCCGTCCCCGGCTCCAGCGTGGGGCCTCTTCAGAACCACCAGCATGTGGACGGCGGCGGTGGTCGCGAGAACGTGTCGGACTTAACTCTGGGACCTGGAAACCCTCCCATTACACGGATGAACCCCGCATCGGGAGCGCTGAGCCCTCTCCCCAGGCCCAATGGAACTGCCAGCACCACCAAGAATCTGGTGGTGACCGCAGAGATGTGCTGCTACTGCTTCGACGTCCTCTACTGTCACCTCTACGGCTTCCCACAGCCACGCCTTCCTAGATTCACCAATGACCCCTAGTGAGTAAAGCGGTCGCGCGTCGGGGATGGTGAGAAAGGCATGACGCCTCTGTCGAGGGCATTCTCTTGAGGGAGTCTGCTACTTACAAAAAGCTTAACATGATTTGGGCAAAGGTTGTTGGGAATAGGATGATGAGAAACGTGCAGCCAATGTCTAGAACACTCACTGGGCTCAGTAATGGAAGGGCACTAGGCTGTGTTTGCAGGAGTGGTTGGCTTGTCAGAGTAATGTTCCGGGAATCAGGAGGGTTTCGTTCTTGGTCTTCTGTTGGTTCAAATGGCAGTGGGTAGGTCATTTAACCTCTCACGTGGAGAAGTCACACCATCACACCATTGTGGACCCGAGCACCGTTGAAGCCCAAGTGACCTGCCAGTGTCTGGGTGCCAGGTGGGAGACTAGGAGCTCATTTAGTGGGAGCTGAGATGCTCTTAACAAGGGTCCCCTCACTTGGTTCATTGTCAGTCCCATGGGGCTGCCGGCACCCCACCAGGAATGTCAGAATTTGCTGTACTGTGTTTAGTTCAAGACTCTTATTTGTCCCAAGTCCCCCCGAGGTGTCAATGACTTTAATAAGGAATGTGTGTAAAGGGTAAAGTCAGGTGAAGATGCTCGTGCCGATGCTTTCTTTCTCGGTTGGAAGCAGCTTGGAGGTGGCTGTAAAGAGCACTGCTGCTTGTTTATTTTTATTTTTAGAGCATTCACTGACTGATCATCATTCCTCGACTGTTAATGCCATACTGAGGCGGTGCCTAGCCCCGCTGGGCAGGGAATGGAGGAGTATGAAGAAACAGTCCTTGCTCTCGGAAGACTTGAGTTGGCAGATCACACACAGAAGCTAAATAGTGTTCACACACCGTCTGGGCAGAGGTGCAGAGGAAGTTACTCCTGTGATTGTGTCAGAGGAGAAGAAATGCAGAGAAAAATGTGCTCACTCTTTAGGGAAGTATTGCCGTGCGATACCGTGAACAGAAGAATCCGGACTGAGTCGGTGGAGAGGCTAAGCCTTGATCTGAGTGGGGTCAGGTGTGTCCCTTGCAGGAGAGGGACGTGGGTTTGGAAGCGTAGTGGTGGCCGCAGCAGTGTAGGATGTGGAGACAGTGGAATTCTTGAAGGGTTTTTGAGCAGGTTTTGGAACATTAACTTTGGCTGGTGGTGTTCAGGTGTTTTCCTGGAAGGAAAAGATGGGTAGGTGGGAGATCCTGCTTTGTAATAATGATCAAAGTTAGATAACTTAAAAAATTTAAGTTGCTTTTGAGAAGTGTTAACTCAAGAATCAAAGAGGTAAGGGCATAGGAATATGGAGGAATTTCAGGAAGAGGGGACAGCCCTGTAACCTCTGCCTAAAACATGTCAGCGTCAATCGGATGTAGCCTAATGCAGCATGACTTGGGCCTAGAAAGTGGTTAACTTCTGCTAAGAATAAGCTTTTTATTTTATCTTAGCGGCGCCACTTGGCTTGCGGGATCCTCGTTTCCCCACCAGGGATCGGACCCGAGCCCTCGGCAGTGAAAGCGCAGAGTCCTAACCCCTGGACTGCCGCGGAATTCCCCAAGAACAAGCTTTCTTGAGGAGACTTTTTCTTTTTTTCTGGAATTTATGAGCAGGAGAGGCAGAAATAATGATGGGCACGATGTGGGGTTGAGCGGAGAAGGTGTGCAGGCCCCGTGTGTCTTCATGAAGGTGGAACTGGGAGCATAGACACCTGAAAAGAGAGTAAACAAGAGGAGAAAGACATGGAGAACTAGAAGAAGAAAGAAAGAGTTGAGTCGTGGGCAGAGGAAGAAGAAAACGGCACCTCCACGTGGTGGTAGAGTGGAGTGAGGCTGTGAGCAGGGGCCTTTCTTCTCGTGCCTCGTGGCGATTTCCTCTCCATTTACACCCTGGGGCTGCGCGGCTCGGAGAGGGCAGAGAGGACAGCCCGCGTCAGGAAACCATCCTTGAGGGGAAGAACAGATGAACGGGGATGGAGCCGAGGCTTTCTTCTTCCCTGATTGATGTGTGCTTGCTCTTTCAGTCCGCTCTTTGTGACGTGGAAGACGGGGCGGGACAAGCGGCTTCGTGGCTGCATTGGGACCTTCTCAGCCATGAATCTTCATTCAGGACTCAGGGAATACACGCTAACCAGGTAATGGCAACCGCACATAAGACTGGTAGATGATTGGCAAGAATGGAAAAAAAAACTGCCTGTCTCTTCTGAGTGGTGAAGTCCAAGTGTTCTCTTTTGGCTAATCAGGAAATGTAGGGGACTTAATCCGGTGAGTCACTTCCAGTCCAAGTGCAGGCAGTTAGTGGCGTCAGGTTGTTGGCAGCATGCTCGGGCTGATGGATAGTGGATGTTTTCTGCAGAGCTCGAGAGCCATAAGCGTTCGGCACATGATGTTGGCTCCCAACCCTGGAGCAGCCTCACTTGTGTTTTCTGTCCCCTCCAGTGCACTTAAGGACAGCCGATTCCCCCCCCTGACCCGAGAGGAGCTGCCTAAGCTTTTCTGCTCTGTCTCCCTCCTTACTAACTTTGAGGATGCCGGTGATTACCTGGACTGGGAGGTGAGAGCAGCCGCATTTGGAACTCTGCGTCTCTCGTTGCATTTGGGTTCGGGTTAGTACATGGTAACGTGTCTCCTTCATTGAGCGAGGGTCTGAGGATGTGAAAGCTGAGCTTGGGAGGAATTGCAGGCAACTTGGGTGACCGAAAACGTGCTGCGGTATCAGAAGTAGGAAGAAATGGGAAGGCTTTCTTCTCCCATTCTTCCCAGTCTACTCTGTTGCACATCCTTTTCCCATGTCTAATAAGAAATAGGAATGGGGATAAAGGAGAACATTCCTGATTCTTTGTGGTAAGCCCTTATCAGGAGCCATGTGTGCAGAGTCAGGGGCCCAGATCAAAACCCTGTGGCATGTTCTCTTAATGGAGTAGCTTAAAGGTGGAATATTCAAGATCTTTGGATGAACTGCTGAGAGAATTTATTTCTGTAGCCTCCGTACTCTCAGAGAGGTGGCTGCACGTAGACTCTCACTTCCCCTAAAGCAGCAGTTTCTTTGGCTTCCATGCCTGAGAGAGAGAGTAAGTCATGAAAGGCAAGAGCCTCCCCTTTTCTCAGCCCTGGGTCAAGCTGGTCAGGGGCAGTGTTGATTTATATGAGGATAATTGAAGTTCCACTAGAGTGAGTAAATGCCATTTACCGGTTGTGTGTTTTTGTAGGTTGGGGTCCATGGGATTCGAATTGAATTCGTCAATGAAAAAGGCGTCAAACGTACAGCCACATATTTACCTGAGGTTGCAAAGGAACAAGGTGAGTTGGACACATGGAATTTCCGTGAATGATACAGTTCATAGTGCTGCCAAGTAAAGGGCAGGAGAGTGGAGTGTGTTGCCTTTCAGCCTAACTGTAACTAAGGATGAGTGCCTTTCTTCCTCTCCCCATATCTGTCAAGTTCTTAAAGAACGAGAAACTCCCCCAAAGATGTAGGAGCTGGGAAGAGAAGAGGGGTAAAGACTTCCCACGCCCAGCTGCTCGTTTCACGTACTTTCAGTGAGTAGTGGTATTTCTTGGCCCCCAAAACTGCAGTGGTTAACTGTAGGGAAATTCCAGCAGTCAACTTGGTCATATTCTGGAGTTCATTGTAAAGGGAGGTTGCCCGTATTAGTGGGTTTTGACCTTCTGGTCGTGAGCTACTACACAGTGTGATAATTGGAAGAATGCAGAACATAATCTCTCCTGTGTTTTGAAAGAACTCGGTAGCTACTTAGCTCTTACAGTGGGACATGAAAGGTAGGAAATGGGTCAGGCAGGTTTTCTCTTTCAAAGCATAGTTAGAAGAATACCTTAAAATGCTGCTCGTGCAGTCTGGTGTATGACCCAGTTTTCTTTCTTTCTTGGAACTGGTCTGTGTTTTGAAAATAATATGTATCTGTTAGGTGTGAACCTGGAATAGAGAAAAATATCCGGTTCAGTGTATCAGCGAACTGATGTTGTGGAGAGGGCTTGCCTTGTTGGTTCCCGTCGTCGTTGTGTTTAAACTGTTTCAAAAGCAGTGAGGATACGACATAAAAAGGAGGAAGCCTTTTAACCGCTTCATTGAGATCCTAAATCTGGCATTTCTGTCCAAGGAGGCACACCAGGAGTTACTTCCTGAGAGTGAGATGTGGTGATAATATGGGTAAATAAGCAAGCACTTTTGCCATTTGAAAACTGGTTGGGAAAATTTAAAAATCAAGGCACCTACTGCAGTAATTTAGGGGGTTCTCTTTGGTTTTCAGTTTGATATATTTGGTTATATCTGTTGAAAATGTTTCAAGAACAACACAGCAGTAGATGGGTGAACACCTTCCCAGCCTTCCTAAAGGAATAGTTTCCTTCCTGCTGTCAAGTCTCTGTAGTAGAAAACGACTCCTAGAAATCATCGAAACGAAGGAAGGCCACACGAAGGAATACAAGCACAGAGTATGAATTCTCTCTTCTCCCAGAACAGCCCTGGTTACAGCACTAGGCCTACAGGCTGGTCTACGCTGGGACCATGTTTGCTGCTAGATAGTTATACTGGGATCATATCTGACAGGAAAGACTCAGAAGCAGGGGGCCTGGGGACAGCCATTAGTGACGTGTGTCGGGCGTCATCTCACATCTCGGATTCTCCCTGGACTGCCAGTGAGGCAGACGGGGCTCCAGGGACGTGGGGCAGTGCCCAGGCTTGCTCCGCCCGCAGCAGACCGGGCTGCTTCTGTTCTGTCACTGTGGTGTCAGAGCACGGCCCGTTCTTGTGTCGCTGTGCGCTGACCTCGGTGTGCCTGCCTTCTCCTCAGACTGGGATCAGATCCAGACGATAGACTCCTTGCTCAGGAAAGGTGGCTTTAAGGCTCCCATTACCAGTGAATTCAGAAAAACCATCAAACTCACCAGGTAAGCCACTGTCTTATTTTCCTTGTCATTTTAATTCACTTGGGGTTGGATGGAGGATACTTTTGACAGACAGGGGAAGAGAAAAATTTTCTCTGTTAATGTCTCTAAACCGAAGACGTATGGGTGAGGTGGAAGCTCTGAGGAAGCAGTGGCAGCAAAGGCAGAGACTCCCCAGCATCCTGGGCATGTCCACGGCTAAGCTGCCAGCACAGTGGGAGCAGAGTAGCCGCTAAGCAGGTCGTGGGTGTCTTTGTCAGACCCACTTGCTGGGAGGCTGAGCGGGAAGGCTGAAGGCAGGAGAAAAGGCTCTCAGTACAGAAGTCCAGGGTCAGTTGAAGTCATCACATGTAGTCAGGTGGCCTGTTGATGGAATAGTTCCAAGGAAACGCCTCTGCCTGTTTGCGGCTAATACTTCTACGGGGAGGCTGCCTAGTGTAGGAAAATATGCATGGACTGGACTCTGAGTCCCAGCTCCACCACTTCCTAGCTGTGTGACCTGGGCCAGTTTTTCCACCTCTCAGAGCAGAAAAAAAAAAATGTCCTGTCTGCAAGAGGTGAATGGTAATGCCTTGGGGTCGTTTCAGGGTGTGGTAAGGTAATGTATGAAGAAGTGCTAGTCCAGGGCCAGGCAACATTGTAGTAGGTGGTCAGTAGATGTCAGTCCTCTTCCCATCCCTACTGAACTCGGAAACACTGAAAGGTTTAGCTTCTGTGGGGTTTCTGTGGACCTCCGTTGGCCCGTTCATCTGTGAAATGCTGAATAATCAATATCGTAACCTCACAGGTCTATCTGGAAGATAACCCCGTGTTTTTGAAATGCTTTGGATTCCAAAAAAAAGAAAAATCTTCAAATACAAAGCATTATTATTATCATTATTATTATAATTTATTTGAACAGCCATTTCCCTGTCAAAATTCAGGAATAATCACCTTGCAGTGGAGGAGTGATTACAGTGGGAAAGAGATGGCTCTGGGTAAGGATTGTCACACCCAGCTCCTGTGGTCTGTAGTAGGCTCCATAGGTTTGTAACACCCCATGCTTCGCATCCTGACTCATGGCTCTTTCCAGAGCAAGGCCAAAGTGCTATGAATTCTGTTCTGATGACCCTGTGATATGATATGGCATATTCATCTGGAAAGTGAGACCCATCCTCTATAGCCCCAGGATCTTTTAACCTGCTTCGTCAGAATTTGACCCAGAATTAGGTATCTGTGCCCCTTTTAGTTTATAAATAACTTGTTTGTTGCTTTTCTGCAAGTGGAGGTTGCATTTCTGTCAAATTTATCACATTTTAACCTGAAAGTAGATATGCGTTTTACACTGGGCATTGGTGCAGCCATCTTCCAGTCTGCTACCCATGTAATTTGACCTTGAAATTCTTCACTCAGACCCTAGTAGCAGATTGCTTAAGAGCAGCCTGGTGATAAGCATATGAAGTGTTTAAAGGTGGGATGTGCAGAAAACAGATTCTCAGGGGTGAATTGTGAGTGTGCTTTTCCATCTCGTTCATTTGTAATAACAACACTGTTCTCTTGTGCTGTCGTCTTTCATTCTCTGTAAGTAAGATTGCTCTTGGTCTTCCATTTTATTCTTTCAAAATGTGGAATAAGCTTTTGGTTTTCTCTGCCGCGTGACTACAAAATGAAGTATCTGGGGTTCCTAATACCCTTTCCTGTTTCCTTACACAGGTACCGAAGTGAGAAGGTGACAATCAGTTATGCAGAATATATTGCTTCTCGACAGCACTGTTTCCAGAATGGCGCTCTTCATGCCCCGCCCCTCTACAATCATTACTCCTGACACACGGCTGCATGACCAGTCCCACCCCCCCGTGGCCACCAATGGCTATGACATCATTGGAGCAGATGCCTCCTCTTCCTGGTCCAGTTACTTTTATTACTGCACCATTTTATGATGCTAGCTTCCGTTGCCAAGTCTGCCTCCAGCTGACTGAGGGGGGCGGGGTTACATCGAATGAAACAGAACTTGAGGGGCCCAAGCCTTATCTCAGCCTTTCCTCAGTATGGGGTTCCGTTGGATTGGGGCTCCTCCATGACTAGTGAGAATTCCGTGTGGGTTCAGAAGACCTTGGCTGCAGGTGCCGCTGGTGATTTGCTGCCTGTGTGTTGGCCACTCAGTGGAAGCTGGAATTGATGGTCCGTGAAGGCTTAGCCCACACACACCCCTGCAGCCTCCCCAGATCGAGTAGGTGTATTCCCCTGGCAGTCTGGGCAACGGAGACCAACAAGAAACGTTTTTAGGTTGTTTTAAATTCCTTTTTTTAAACTTCCAGTGTATAGCATACCACGAGTTGATCTCAACCTCCATGCTTCGTAAGTGGACGCCATGTTAGGGTCGAACGTGGGCACCATGAGTCGTTTGCGGCTCCTGGACAGAGACCCACCTCAAGATCAGAAGCCCTTTGGATGGCGTTGCAGCTCTCATTGCTCAGTTAGCCTCAAAGGTTTTAATTCTCATCCCACTATCAGTTGGATTTTCTGGCACTCTTCCTGCATTGAGTCTCCTGGTATCGAACAGAGCGCTGTGGTGTAGCCTGCAGAGGAATGGACTGGGATGCCCGCGGGAGGTCCTGACGGCATCGCTGCATGCAGTGTCGAGGGAGAGACCTCTTCCTTACCACCCGGCTACCTCACTCCTCTACTGGTGGCAGTGCCTATAGCTGGATCTGGGTTCTCAGAGGGCAGAGGTGTTCAGACAAGCACTTGGGTCGGGCTCTAGAAGGGCACGTCGGCATAGGAGAGAATCCAGGGTCTCTAAGCTGTTTTTCTGTTCCGGCAAACATCCTGAGAGACCTTTAAGCAGAGGAGTTCCTTTTTCTAGTTTGCCTGTAGAAGTGGGAAAACTGTTGCTGTTACAGTCCTTACAGGACTTTAGAACAAAGCTGTGTCATTAAACAAGGTGAATCTTTATCTTGCCTAACATGCCGGGAATCTTTACCCCACCATGGCAGAGTTCCAAATAGCTCATTTTATTCTAGGTCATTCATCCTTTCATGTGGCATATTTCCCTTTCTTGTTGTTGCTGATTCCAAATACCTGTCAGCAAGTTTCTCCTCCCTCTTGCCTATTCTTCACTCATATGGTGGCAAAGTTCATAGAAGCTGGGGACTTGGAAGACGCTTTGAAAACATGGTCACAGAGGCACTGCTGAAATGATTCACAGGAAGAGGTGGCCACTTGGAAGAAAGGACCCTACGGGTGATACACTGGTTTTCAACAACGTGTTTAGAGAACTCTCGACGCGGATTGGGTGTCAACCCAGTGAACACAATGTTTTGATTTAATTTATTTTTAATGTTTATGTGGTAGTGGTGTGGCTTTCCGAAAATGGGCAGATGTTCAAGTCAAAGGGTCTTTGGGGTTTGCTTCTGCCAGGAACGGGGGAGGGGGAGCAGAGGCACAATCTGAGGAACGACACACGTGCCATTCTAGGCATAGTTGTCTCGTTCCTTGAAGAGATGGGTAAGGGTGAGCAGGTGAGCTCGGCACAGTCCTCTGCTGTTGGCGAGGGTGTGGAACGGGCAAGGGAAGCGCCGGCTGACGTCTGGATGCGCGGGCTGGGCTGCTGCACGCCGCCGCCTTTCCCTCGCGGTGTTCGTGAAAACAGGCTCCCAAAGAGGAAGGGGTTGTTTCGTGATTTCCTGCTGCTGAGAATAATAAATGTCTTGTTGCAAATAAATGTGACGGCAGTTACTCTTAGGTGCCATGGATCGATGTCAGGGTGGTCAGCAGCTCTGGACTAAACCGCCCACCTCCAATTTGTACAACAGTATTGATACATAGGGCTACACTCATTCCTGTTCAAGTCTTCTATGTTGAAAGTTGTGTTTAATTTCTAAAGTTTAAAAAAAGCAAAAAAAATGGTGCTAAACTTTCACCCCTGAGCACGCTCAGTGAGACTGGTCATGCAAGCATTTTCAGTGCCATGCTCTTTCAAGCCTATTTTTTCCTCGTAGAAATGTTGCCCTATTTGTCTCCCCCAACGTATAGTATGTTTTTTTATTTTATTGAGGGTGGGGTAGGATACCTGCCATTTAAGAAAATGAACAGAAGATTTTAAAACCCAGGAAATGGGGGGGAAAAATAGCAGTGCACAAGAATCGGGCTCCTGAAGCCCAGCACCACACTGACGAGGGCTCCGTGGGCTCTCTCCACTTTCTGGAGTGAAGAAGCCTGACTCCCTGCACATTCCCTCACGCCCCCATCCAAGCCCAGCAGTGGAGATACTCGAGGTCCTCTTGCCTTGGCGAGGGGACTCAGGAGTCGACCGAGGAGAACTGTTTGGCCCCGTGAGGAATGGCACTGTCAGTGTCTGTCCCGAATGGAGCCTAGTCAGGAAGTGGTCTGGAAGTATACGGTCAAGGTCACCTCCTGAAGATGTATGGCAGGTGGCTCTCAGGAAAAATACTAAGTCTGGATCATCCACGTGGCAGCTTTGCGTAGGGAGATGACAGCTCCGAACTGGAACTGACCTGCCTTCCACGTGCTTGACCACAGCAGTGATGGCGGCCAGTCCACGTAGTGGGAGTGGTGGGTTTGAAGAGAAGGGAAGGTTTTTCTGCTCGGTGTTTCCTTTGTCCTTGGGCTGCTCAAGCTGAACAGTAACCACTGTTTTCAAGGAACCAGCTCCACCTTGGCTGGTTTGGTTCGGAGTTCGTTTCATCCCTAGCTGTGAGTGCCTTTTGGTCTGGAAGGTTGGCTTGTCTCATAATACCCACAGCTAGGACATTCTCTGTAATTTCGAATTGTCCTTGTTCTCCATTAACTAAAAGAGAATGTCTGATCACTAGAGTTCGTCGGTGTTGGATTGTTTCCACTGTGAGGTTCTTAAACTTTTTCGCTTCATGATATTAAAAAGCAACTCATGTTAGAGACCCTTTCAACGTGAAAGGTTTGTAGTTGAGACATTACATATATTTTATTGTTTATAATAAATATCATCTGTACAAAAGTCCTGGGTGTTAATTTTAATATTTGCACAAGATCTGTTTTCCATGATATGTTAACACCTACAATTTCACTAACTGTTGATGTTATTTTCTATTGAGATTCTGGAGCCTAGGGAGCTATTTGTTCTTTTTTGTTTATTTTCATTCTTATTTCCCTGAAGCAAGAGACTTTGTATGGCCTTCAGTGCAAAGACTTTAGACCAATTCTTTGTATTACACTTGGTTGCCTCTTGGCTATATAACTTCTGAGTGCAAATCATTGAACTCTTTAACAAAGTATTGTAGAGAATAAATCATAATGGGTAAAAATTGTTCTTTGTCTTGCCTCTTTTTTTTTTTTTGAATAGTAGTAATAGTCATTTAAAAATTTTTTTTAATTTTATTTATTTTTGGCTGCATTGGGTCTTCATTGCTGTGCGAGGGCTTTTCTCTAGTTGCAGCACGCGGGCTTCTCATTGCGGTGGCTTCTCCCGTTGTGGAGCACAGGCTCCAGGAGCGTGGGCCTCAGCACTTGTGGACGCGGGCTCCAGAGCGCAGGCTCAGTAGTTGTGGCGCCCAGGCTTAGTTGCTCCGCGGCACGTGGGATCCCCCTGGACCAGGGCTGGAACCCGTGTCCCCTGCACTGGCAGGCAGAGTCCCAACCACTGTGCCACCAGGGAAGCCCCTAGTCATTTTATTTTTAAAGACAGCCAACCAGATCATATTTATTCAGCCTGCATGTTTTTGTGTGGTGTTCATGATACCCAATAACCTTGCACTTTTATTTATTTTTTTTTATGTAATGCCATTACATAAAAATGCCATTGGGTTTTTTGAGCCAACTTTTCTGAACTAAGGTTTGTGAACCCTTTAAAATTTGGATTTTTCTAGAAAGAAGGTTCATAGTTCTCATTAGGTTCTCCAGTGAAACTGACCTTGCCCAGAAAGCTACAACCTGAACTCGGGGGTGGGGGGGGATGCTCAAATTTGAGATGTCATTTGGTGAGGTTAACCCAAACAAAGACCCTGGGACGTTGGTGTGGTCTGACCTAAGGGAAAATGTTTCTTGCTTTTGGATGGCCCAGAAAGGATGAGGTGTGTTTGGAGAAAATGGCAAGGAATAATTTTTCAAACCTTACAAACATCCATATGCTGATATTGTCAGTCTTGGTTTAAATTTTTATTTGCAAGGATGTAAAAAAAATTTTTTTAACATACCCAGTTCTGAAGCCCTTACAACTTGGCCACAGGTGTACGCTGTCAGGGTTAGATGATAATTTTGGAAATAGATCACAACAACTGGTTAAACAGACTTTGGTAATAACTCTGGGGTGTGTGAGAGGAATTCTGTTCCTTCAAGAGAAATTATAGTTCTAGAGATTAGTATTCCATATTTGCAGTTAAACAGCATGGAATTCCATTTTTGTTTGTTTGTTTTTGGTGGTGGTAAAATATATATAACACAAAATTTGCCATTTTAAACTCATTCTGTTGTCTGAAACATGAACTAAGCCATGTGGTCAGAGATCGGTGGTTCTTGTGAGACTGAGGGTGGAGGAAGTGCTGTAAAGCTGCTTCCAGATCAATCTAGGGTCTGTGACCTTGGCTTGAATATCTGCCTTTGAAAGGCACCCGCTGGGCTGGTTGAAGAACTTGACCCTGAGCCAATACAGTATAAAGAACCATAGTAGCTCTTGAGGAGCATAATGACCTCTTTCTCTGTATCCTTCCATATCTCTCATACCCGTTGCCACTTTCTGTCTTTTATGATGGAAGATAAGTCCAGATCTTGCATCAGCTGCTCTTAGTGAGCTCCTTTTGGGGACAGCTCTAGGACTGATTCATCTTTTTAACCTCAGGGCTTTGCACTTAAGTATTTATGATGGTTTTCCTGAATGAAAATGTAGACAGACCAACCTATGAAACATCACTATGTATTATCTGTTATTCTCCTTTCCTCTCTCTTCACCTGTTGACTTCTCTCCTGCTGTGTGTGTTGGGTATCCGGCTAGCCCTGGGGGCAGCCCAAGGTAAGTCCAGTAAGTAGTAGTTGCTCTGTGAAGCCCTGTTGGATGGATAGATGAGAGAAAGGGGCCTACGCTGAGTACAGGACCATTTCCCACACCCAGCTGCTGCATGTCCCCAGACTCCTCGGGACATCGGTCCACAGCTGTAATGAACTGTGTAGGAAAGCCCTTCAAGGCGGTAATAAGCTCTAACAATACTATAGAACCTGCCATTAATTCACCGGATACATTTCTTCTGGAAATACAGATACAAGGCAAATTAACTTTGTGAAAATTATATTTTAAATCAAAGGAATACAAGTACATATTCTCGTCTGGTAATATCCTCATTCATTTACTGTTAACAGAGTTCACATGATACCTAAACGTGGTTCACTCCGGAGCCAAGTAGTGCACTGTGATTATTTCCTTCATTGTACAGCCATCTGTTTTCTCTCAGGTTGGAAACTTTTTCATTTGCTTACTTATCTTTTTCTTTTTGCGGTACGCGGGCCTCTCACTGTTGTGGCCTCTCCTGTTGCGGAGCACAGGCTCTGGACGCACAGGCTCAGCGGCCATGGCCCACGGGCCCAGCCGCTCCGCGGCATGTGGGATTCTCCCAGACCGGGGCACGAACCCGTGTCCCCTGCATCGGCAGGCGGACTCTCAACCACTGCGCCACCAGGGAAGCCCCTCTTTTTTAAAATATTTATTTATTTATTTATTTATTTTTGGCTCCATTGGGTCTTCGTTGCTGCCGGCGGACTTTCTCTAGTTGCAGCGAGCAGGGTCTACTCTTCGTTGCGGGTGTGCGGGGCTTCTCGCTGCGGTGGCTTCTCTTCTTGCGGAGCATGGGCTCTAGGCACGCGGGCTTCAGTAGTTGTGGCACGCGGGCTCAGTAGTTGTGGCTCATGGCCTCTAGAGCGCAGGCTCAGTAGTTGTGGCGCACGGGCTTAGTTGCTCCGCGGCATGTGGGATCTTCCCGGACCAGAGATTCCAGGGATTGAACCCGTGTCCCCTGCATTGTCAGGCGGATTCTTAACCACTGCGCCACCAGGAAAGCCCCTGCTTACTTTTCTAAGTATCATCCAAATGTTCCAACAAGGCCTCTCAATATCACTATCCACATGTTGAGAATTATTGGAAAAATCCCACTACAAATCAAACATTTTAAATGCTTAAGGCATTGTAAGAAATTACACTGTATGTTTTCGGAGTCACCTACCCAGCTTCCCATCAACGACAGTTCCTTGGGTCGGTCAGCGCGTTACTGCATCTCATCTAATCCTTCCCTGCGCCCTGGGAAGCAGGTATCGTCATCCACACTTCACCGGTGAGTTAGCTGAGGCTCAGAAAGGTCAAGTGACCAGTCTCCACGACGCGCGGCGAAGGGCGTACTGGAGAAGAGAAGGACGGTTTCTCCGGAAGCGACCAGCGCAAGATGCCCCTCGGCCCTCCGGGAACCCCCGCGACCTCGCGGCTCTGACCTGTCTCCGCTTCCTTAAGGGAAGCGCAAGGACGCTGCAAGTCCCTCGGCTCCGCCCGCCCCGTCGGGGTCCCGCCCACCCACCGAGGCCCCGCCCACCACTATGACCCGCCCACCCCCCCAATGGAGCCCCGCCCCGTCGCCAAGACCACGCCCCTTCCTGGCCGCGGCTCAGCGCTTCCGCTTCCGGCGGTGTGGGCTGCTGTGCGCGGCAAGACGATGGCGGCCGGTGGCAGTGATCCGCGGGCAGGCGACGTAGAGGAGGACGCCTCACAGCTCATCTTTCCCAAAGGTGCGGCCTGGGGCTGCCGGACTGCCCCCGTGGTCCTGCGTGGTCGCCGCAGGCCTGGGCAGGAGCGGCGAAGGGCAGGGAGGAGGGGGATGCGGGCCGGCAGGGCAAGGTGCCGCGGGAGCGGGCCAGCCGGAGTCCACGCCTGCAGCCCTGGAGCCGTCGGCGCCCAACTCCACACTGCCCCTGGGCGGCCTCTTGCTCCTGTTTAAGTAGTTTGTTTTATCCGATAATCTGTGAAGTGTTGGAGGGATGTGTCAAAGATAAAGCTGGCACTAAAGGGGAAAGGACAGATTTTAATCAGTAATATACTATTGCAGTGGGACAGAGAGTCAAGCGTGGACTCATCTAAACTTCGATCTGTAGAGGTGACTGGGCATATTAAAGGGAGAATGAAGGAATAAGGAGCGGAGTGAGCGGGGCCTCAGTAGGGTCGGGGAAGTGAAAAATTACGAAAAGCGGGAAGCGGGGGGTTGGTCCATTTGAAACCCCTTTGGATTTGTTAACTGGCGTTTAACTCCTACCCTCCCACACCCCTCGCTCTGGGCTGGGACACAGGGGCCCTGTCTTCAAGTGTTGGCTGGAACAAACAGTTATTTTGGCAGCCTTCAGTTTTCATAAACAACCACTGTAAAGGGCTAGAGTCATCCCAGGGATGCGGCCTGGAGCTATTAGAAATCTTGTTAGTGTTTTAAATGCATTTATTTTATTTTTATTTATTTTTGGCTGCATTGGGTCTAAGTTGCTGCATGTGGGCTTTCTCTAGCTGTGGCGAGCGGGGGCTGCTCTTCGTTGCGGTGCGCGGGCTTCTCATTGCGTTGGCTTCTCTTGTTGCGGAGCACGGGCTCTAGGCGCGCGGGCTTCAGTAGTTGAGGCACGTGGGCTCAAGGGCTGTGGCACACGGGCTTAGTTACTCCGCGGCATGTGGGATCTTCCCAGACCAGGGATCGAACCCGTGTCCCCTGCATTGGCAGTCGGATTCTTAACCACTGAGCCACCAGGGAAGCCCTCGTCAAGTTTCTGTGGACCAAAGTTGAGTCCTTGGGGAGAAGAGGGCGACAGGAAAGAGCCTGGAGTTTGGTCAGGGAGAGAATCTTTGTCAGATGGCTGGGAGTAAAGCACGTTTTGCTATCAGAGAACTTCCTCTTTGCAATGTGATGTGCTTAATTTGTAATTTAAAAACCCAAAATAAGTAGAAAGCTTAAGATTTTAAAGTATCATATCTTACAGGTACTGGAAAACACAAAATAAGTGGGGGAAGCCGTAACAGTACCCTTCTTTTAAAAAAAATTACTATATCCACAGTAAAACATGAAATTCCACACCTTTTCACCCAGAGGAAACGACCGTGAATAGTTTAGTGCTTATGCTTCCAAACTGTGCTCATTTATAAATATATACTTATACACTTTATTCTTTGCAAAAATAGAATTATGCTATAGAAATCATACAGCTTTTTAAAAATTTGATGATATATTGTGTAGAACTGTTCTATTCTTTCAAAGGGCTAGGTAGTACTTAATGGTTGTACCATAGTACTATTTATCTGTTGATAGACGTATAGGTTGCTTCTAGTATTGTATTTTATAGACTCAAGGTGTAATACTCCCTTCCATAGGATAGCTTCATGGAAGTTTTGGGCATAATGGAAATATATGTTTGTTTTCTTTTTTATGGTGTAATAACTAAGAGGGAGATGGTTTTCTTAATTTCATGATAAAGTAAACCAGTTTTTCATATTTAGGTTTTGTCTAGGTACTTTTTATTCAGGTTTTTGTTTGTTTATTTGTTTTTTAAATGCTGTACAGTTAGAAATTCCCTGGCAGTCCAGTGGCTAGGACTCGGCGCTCTCACTGCCGGGGGCCCCGAGTTCAATCCCTGGTCGGGGAACTAAGATCCCACAAGCCACGCGGCATGGCAAAAAAATAAAAATAAAAAAAAAACCTGAAAAATACTGTACAGTTGCGGGATATTGAAGCCTCTGGATTTCTGCAGGGACAGAGACTTGCTGATAGTCTCAAAGGCAAAAGGAACGTTTAGAAGCTGACTTTTGGAGGAATACTTTCAGCTGACATTTATGCTTCTCACAAATAGAGTTTGAAACAGCTGAGACACTTCTAAATTCAGAAGTTCATATGCTTCTGGAGCATCGAAAGCAACAAAATGAGAGTGCAGAGGATGAACAGGAACTTTCTGAGGTCTTCATGAAAACTTTAAACTACACAGCCCGTTTCAGTCGTTTCAAAAACAGAGAGACCATTGCCAGTGTACGTAGGTGAGTGCTGAAAGAAAGTTTTATTAATCCAGACTATTAGACATCTGCACGTAGCATGCTGTTGCCGCCTCCCCCGCTCCTCCCCGCCACCCCGTGGGCATCATCTGTACGATTAATGTAAGTAAAATAATGTCTTCGTCAAAATTTTGAAATAGCTTATATGGTCAAAACCTCCTTGGCCACCTTTTGCTGTACCCCAAATCCCAGTTACCTCCCTGCAGAGTGACTACTGTCAGAAGTTTGTTGTTAGCCCTGCAGAGCTTGTTCCATACATTGGCATACACACCATAAACACACAGCATTGTTTTATTTTGCTTTTTTTCTTTTTTTTAATAAAGTGGGCTCATTTATTTATTATTTCCCTGATGTGTCCTAGAGATCTTGCTATGTTAATAAATATAAATCAGGAGCATTCTTTCTGGATCTTTGCTTGACCATTCAAAAGGTGACCGGCTTTTAGCATTTTTTCCTAAGGCATTGCTTCTCAAATTGGTTGGATGTGCTCTGGGAAACAGTGAGGTGCTGGGGTATATAGGAGGCCCCAGGGAAAACAAGAGCTGTTTTAGCATTTCTTTGATTTCTTCGAAGATGAACATTATCTCATGTGAACTAGATAATCATTTGATGTTCTGATATAATTTGAGCCACTAGAGAAGTCCATTTTTATAAACTGGGTGTCATCAGTGTTACTTGGTGGTATGGTTTAAAACATTTCTGCATTAAAGCAAACAGATACCAGTATATTGTGAAGTAAAACAAATGATATATATGATCTCTTTTTTCTAATACTTTAGTTGTATTTATTTATTTTTATTATTATTTATTTTGGCTGCACCACGCGGCATGCGAGATATTAGTTTCCCGACCAGGGATCGATGGAACCCGTGCCCTCTGCACTGGGAGCTCGGAGTCTTAACCATTGGGCCACCAGAGAAGTCCCTGAATTTTTGAAATAAATCATGAGACTTAAATCCTTGCAGTTGCAGAAAGTCATTTGTGCCTATGCCCCCGAGTTGGTTGTGGGTACTTGTTTGCTCTACTCTGGTGAAATGTTTGAGAAGTACTGTCCTAAGGAAAAGCAAGTGGACAAAAAGATGTATATATGCAAATATTCTTCAGAGAGCTATTAATAATAGTCACAGTTTTTAAAAAAACTAAATATTCAACAGTAATTAAATAAATTGTGGTAAATCCATTTGATGGACTACTATATATTTTTTGTTTGTTTGTTTGTTTGTTCTTTTCGGTACGCGGGCCTCTCACTGTTGTGGCCTCTCACGTTGCGGAGCACAGGCTCCGGACGCGCAGGCTCAGCGGCCATGGCTCACGGGCCCAGCCGCTCCGCGGCATGTGGGATCTTCCCGGACCAGGGCACGAACCCGTGTCCCCTGCACCGGCAGGCGGACTCTCAACCACTGCGCCATCAGGGAAGCCCTGGACTACTATATTGTCATTGAAAATTATGATAGAAAATGAAATTGAAGGATGTTCACATAATTTAGGTGTGCAGAAAATGAAGTGATAAAGCTGTATATGAAGTATAGCCTGTTCTGAAAAGTGTGGGTGTATGCATGGGGAAAAGATTACGTACAAAACTGCAAAGTGTTGAACCAAAAAGATGACTTGAATAAATGAAGGTGGACTTAAACGTTCACGAATAAGAGGTCTTAATACTGTAAAAATGTCATTTCTCCTCAAATTAATGTATACATTTAGTGCCTCAAGGTAATTGATATATACTCTCAAATACACTCGGAACTTTGTAAGTAGGATTTTGGATGACAGTGCATTCATTGTTATACCATCTTGAACATCTGTAATTTGTTTTGTTGCTGTTACTGTTATTCCACTGATAAAGCATAATTTGCCGTATAATTCAATTAAGATGAGGTGGTAATAGATCATTATAAATAAACATACAGTGGCTGAGGGAAGGCACCAATCACCTGAATCCTACCAGTGAGCAGCACAGGCTCCCTAAGTGGCGCCAAGAAAAATGTATCCTCTGCTGTGAAAAATAAATAATACTAAGTTAATTAACAAATGCCCCCCCCAAAGATCTAAAATTTGTAAGAATGGTCAGAAAAACTTTTTTTTTTAAATAAATTTATTTATTTATTTATTTTTAACTGTGTTGGGTCTTTGTTGCTGTGCGCAGGCTTTATCTAGTCGTGGCGAGCAAGGGCTACCCTTCGTTGTGGTGCGCGGGCTTCTCATTGCGGTGGCTTCTCTTGTTGCCGCGTGTGGGCTCTAGGCGCGTGGGCTCAGTAGTTGTGGCTCTTGGGCTCTAGGCACGCAGGCTCAGTAGTTGTGGAACACGGGCTCAGTAGTTATGGCTCACAGGCGTAGTTGCTCCGTGGCATGTGGGATCCTCCCGGACCAGGGCTTGAACCCATGTTCCCTACATTGGCAGGCGGATTCTTAACCACTGCGCCACCAGGGAAGCCCCAGAAAAACTTTTAAAAAGAAAAAGGAAGGGGAGTTTGCCCTACAAACTGTTAAAATACATTAAAAAGTGACAGTAATGAAAATAGTGACACTTTGGCCTGAGAATAGATAGATGATTGGGGCAGAATAGAAAATTCAGGAACAGATACAAATCCAAATCTATTATGTTTTATATGAGTCCAGTGTATGGCAAAGATGGTACTGTAAGTTACTGGGAAAATATTTTTAAATGAAGTTGTAACTCTGTATATCTTATACCAAAATAATTACTGAAGGAATCAAAGATTTAAATGTAAACTATGATGCATAAAAGTGCTATGTGATAACTTGAGTGAATATACAGTTTTGGCTGTAGTTAGCAGGACTTTAAATGAGGGGAAACTTGATGGACTATAGCTGGCTGTAAGCTTTGCAAGGGCGAGGACTTGATTATATTCATCACTGTAGGCACTAAGTAATTCTTAGTTGAGTAAGTAAATGAATTTACATAAATATCTTTAAATAAAGTGCCATAAGTAAAATCTAAGTATGAATAAACTGGGAAGAGGATTGATGTCCTTAATGTTAAGAGCTCTAACAGATAATCAAGAGATGACACCCAGTTTATAAAAATGGATTTAGGGACTTCCCTGGTGGCGCAGTGGTTGGGAGGCCGCCTGCCGATGCAGGGGACACGGGTTCGTGCCCCGGTCCGGGAGGATCCCACATGCCGAGGAGCGGCTGGGCCCGTGAGCCATGGCCGCTGAGCCTGCGTGTCCGGAGCCTGTGCTCCGCAACGGGAGAGGCCACGACAGTGAGAGGCCCGCGTACCGCAAAAAAAAAAAAAAAAAAATGGATTTATTAGTCTCTAATGACTTGATTTATGTCAGAGCTTCAAATGACTATCTAATTCAAATGAAATAATGTTCATCTTCTAGGACATCAAAGAAATGCTAAAATAGCTAAGTAGGTTTAAAAAGAATGGGAAACCTGGGACTTCCCTGGTGGTCCAGTGTTAAAGAATCCGTCTTCCAATGCAGGGGACGCGGGTTCGACCCCTGGTCGGGGAACTAAGATCCCACATGCCACGGGGCGGCTAAGCCCGCGCGGCACAACTACTGAGCCCGCACGCCGCAACTACTGAGCCCATTTGCCTCAACTAGAGAGAAGCCTGTGTGCTACAAACTACAGAGCCCGTGCGCCCTGGAGCCTGCGCGCCACGACTAGAGAGAGAAAAACCAGCATGCCACAGCTAGAGAGAAGCCCACATGCTGCAATGAAGAGCCCACATGCCACAACGAAAGACGCTGCCACGAAGATCCTGCGTGCTGCAACGAAGACCTGACACAGCCAAAAAAAAAAAAAAAATGGGAAACCTAGTGTAAGAAGTAGGGGAAACAGGCACCATCTTTTATTGCTGGTGGCAGTGTAGTGTATATTGGTAAAGCCCTTTTAGGGCACTGTCTCTCAGAAAGAAGCCATCCAGTTATATCGTATCCTTTGACTGAATAATTCTGCTTCCAGGAATTTATCTTTAAAGCACAAAGTAATCAATCAAGTGCACAAAGAAGTATACATTTACAATGATGTCTAGAATGATGAATAATTGGAAACAACAGAAATGTTCAACAGCAGGAAATTTGGTATATAAACTTATGGCACAACCTTCAGTGCAATGCCATGTTCAAGGTAAAGTTACGTGTGTACTAATACGGAAAAGAGCTTCTGTACTGTTGAGTGAAAGAAGGCCAGTTACAGAATAACATTGTTATAATTCCTGTTGGGGTTTGGTTTTGTTTTGTTTGTTTATTTGTTTTTAATTATGGAAAGGGCGGGTGGACTCTCCATGAAAATGTTAACACTGGTTATTTCTGGGTAGAATTTCAGGTTATTTTCCCATGTTGGGGTTTTGTAGGGGGTTTTTTGGTATTTTTTATAAATGAACATGTGTTCATTTTACAACAGATCCCTCCATATAATACATACACTACATTATGAACCTCTGCCTGTGTAACTAAGTTTACAGTATTTTGTTTACAAAATGAAAATAGCTTTATTAGGTGACGAAAAGTTACAAAACAAAATGAGTGAGTTTGTATTCTAAAACATAGAAAGACGTTTGGAATGGCATACTAATATGGTAACATTGACTTTGTTTAGGTAGTGACTTTCATTTTTCTGTCTTTATTTTCTCAATTTTGAACAATAACTAATAGGCTTGTAGTCAAGTGGTAAGGACAGGAAATGTTTATTTCTGAACAGATAATTAAGGTCCTCTCTGAAACCAGATTTACCATGGACGGCCTCTGTTTTAAGAAGTCGATGTGTGAGAATCCAGGATATGATTTGTATTGATGATGTTCTTTTTTACAGTTTGAACTAGAAGTACATTTAAAATAAGATCTGTACATAGATTTGTACAAAGTAAGATATGCTTGTATTTGTTTATTTTTTAGATACTTTTTTTTTTTTTTTTTTTTTGCGGTATGCGGGCCTCTCACTGTTGCGGCCTCTCCCGTTGCGGAGCACAGGCTCCGGACGCGCAGGCTCAGCGGCCACGGCTCACGGGCCCAGCCGCTCCGCAGCATGTGGGATCTTCCCGGACTGGGGCATGAACCCGTGTCCCCTGCATCGGCAGGCGGACTCTCAACCACTGCGCCACCAGGGAAGCCCTTAGATACATTTAAAAGAGAATTTTCTTCAAGTCAAGATGCCTGGTAGATGGGGGACATCTGACATCATGTGTTTGACATAAAATTAATAACAAAGAAAGCAAAGAACAGTGGTAGGAAGAGCAAAGAGCAACAGAATAAATTCTCGGGGGAAAGCTTGTATAGGCCTCGAGGTACATAGCAGTTTCTCAGAAGTTATCATCGCAAGCATTCTCTGCCTTGGTGCGCTCCCCTCGCTTTCACTGTCTCTGCCTGATTTCGTTGTAGCTTCCTGTTCTCCAGGAAGAGGAACAGGAAGTGATTTGAAAGTGGGATTTTGCAGCAAACCTAACCATAATGGGAAGATTGCAAGTGCTTTATTTTTCCTCTTGCTTGCTAGCTACATTGGATGCCCTTTTTCCTATTCATCATTGTTTGATTTTGTTTGTCTTGATTTTCTTCCCTGTGATCAGCTTGCTGCTCCAGAAGAAGCTTCATAAGTTTGAGTTGGCCTGTTTAGCCAACCTTTGTCCAGAGACTGCTGAGGAGTCCAAGGCTCTGATCCCAAGGTTAGGACTGGTTGTGAAAAGCTCTGTGTGTATTGGATAAATTCTTACAAGTAGAATTACTGTGTCTAAAAGCTGTGTGCATTTAAAATCTAGACAGATATCACCAACGTCGGATGGGTGCCTTTGTAATGAGGTTGATGGTTTCACAGCACACCGATTGTTGGCAAAAATGTGAAACAGCTGAAACTCTGGTATACTGATGATAGGAGTGCAAATTAGTATGGTCACTTTGGAGAGCAGTTTGGCTACATCCAGTAAAGCTAAAGATGAATATACCCCATGAGCCCAAAATTCATTCCTGGGTACGTGTCCTAAAAGCAACGCATACGTAGTTTAAAAGAAGACATGTATTCCAATGTTTATTGCTGCATCGTTAGTGATAGCAAAAACTGGACAACAGTCAAGACTGGAGAAATAAATCATTGTATGATCATATAATGTTTATTATATAGCAGTGAAAAAACTAGTGAACTAGGACAACGTGGAATAATGTCAACAAATGCCAAATTGAATTTTGAGTGAAAAAATTGCAGAAGGATACATACAATACGATGCCATTTCTTTTTTTTTTTTTTTTTTTTTTTTTTCCGGTACGCGGGCCTCTCGCTGTTGTGGCCTCTCCCGTTGCGCAGCACAGGCTCCGGACGCGCAGGCTCAGCGGCCATGGCTCACGGGCCCAGCCGCTCTGCGGCATGTGGGATCTTCCCGGACCGGGGCACAAACCCGTGTCCCCTGCATCGGCAGGCGGACTCTCAACCACTGTGCCACCAGGGAAGCCCTACGATGCCATTTCTTATAGTTTAAAACCAGTACTGCATATTGCTTGTAGATACATTTACATATACTATAGTAAATATTAATATAAAAGTACACGTAGGGATGATGAATACCAAATTTAGGATAATGGTTACTTCTGGGGAAGGAAGAAAAGGAATTGGAATAGGGGAGCACACACAGAACCATCGATTTGTGTCTGTCATATTTATTAAAGAATCAAGGGGAGAGGGAATTCCCTGGCGGTCCAGTGGTTAGGACTCCGAGCTTCTACTGCAGGGGGTCTGGGTTCAATCCCTGGTCGGGGAACTAAGATCCTGCAGGCCACACAGTGTGGCAAAAAAAAAAGGGAATCAGGTGGGGATAACTTTTAAAATGAGCTTATTTTCTATACCTTTTATATGTTTGAAATACTTCATAATGTTTTTTAAAGGAAAGAAGTAAGAGTTGAAATGTAAAGGTGTCAGCATTTAGGGGTAAGCGGAGAGGTGGGCCAGTGGTGCTGGAAAATTAGCACGCACGAAAGAAGAGGGCGGGGAGCACTGTCGCTGCGACACTCACTTTTTTTGTTTTCCTTCTTGTAGCCTGGAGGGGCGGTTTGAAGATGAGGAGCTACAGCAGATTCTTGATGACATCCAGACCAAGCGCAGCTTTCAGTATTGATCTCCAGATACCACTGCTGCTGGGGGACACATCACATCCCCAGCACAGCGCCGCTGGCCCAGGATCCGGGGCTGACTTGCACAGAAAATCTATTGCAGAAGACACTTGGGCTTCCTTTGGATAGAACAACCCAGTGCTTGGTCTTGGTTTAGGTTGCTGTTTCAGGCTCGACCGTTGGACGCTGATGGCCAGCATAACCTTGGAGAGGCCTTGCAGTGGCTGCCTGAGCTTGCCTCTGGGAAGGGTGAGGTGGGGTGATGTGCATCTCAGCCACACTGCGGACGCCTCACATCACGGTCTTTGGCCCTTGTGTTATTTTTGATTCCTACTATTTCATGTTTTAATTTCAGTGTGTTCATAGTTTTTGAAGCTATACTAGAACATGTAAAACTGGTATGGGAAACAGTATCACCTAAATGCAAAAAGAGCAATTAAACGAGACCTGTATCGTTGTTTGAAATTCTTAAAGAGAGGATGATAGCGCCTTGGCGTCATTGTGCTTAACCAGGAGACAGGGAAGAGGCTGCCGCGAAGAGTAGTTACACCTGAGGGTAACTGCTGAGTGCTGTGGGGCACACAGCCTTGAGATGGACAAGTACTGTGCCTTTCTTCTTGGATTGCTGCACAGCATAGATTTGGAGTAAGTGGTCTTTAAGCACTTACTTTGTCACTGCCACATTCAGATTTTTCCTTCCTGGGCCAGATGTGAAGGAGTGAGCACTTCATAGTGTCCTCATATGGGGCATCAGGTCCAAACCTCTGGCCTCCTGCTTAGCAGTAGGTGTTCTGGGATGGAGGAGATGTGGGAGGAGGGCGCCTGCCACTTCCCAAGCCACTACAGTGGCCTCACTCCATCTGAGGCTAGTTGCGGAGAAAACACTTTAATTACTAAACACTGCAGCTCTGAATTTTCTGAAGGGAAATATGCCTGTTTTCTTCACAATTTGGTGATTCTTCTTTGAGGCACTTGTTGGCTCCAAGTGAATTCATGGTCCAGCGAAAAGGCTGGGGAAAGAACAAAGCTGCCTTTAAAAGTCAAGGTGGTTTTATGTCAGCTGCTGACTAAGGCAAAAATAAAATTTCTTTAATAAAGTCTTTCAGTTTCTGAAATGACATGGTTTCTGAGTCACCAATATTCTTGATCATTATTTGAAGGAAATGTCATTCATACCTCAATTAAAGAAGCATTTGAGGAAATAATCTTTTCATCCTTGGGCAACTTTACTTCTTTGAGACTCAGTGTTCTCAATTGTAAAATGTGGATAATAGTTTCTATTCCACAGATGTTTTTAAAGATTGAATGAGAAAATTATTAAAAAGAGCCTATTGGTGTCTGACATACACTATACCCCAGTAAATGTTAGCTGTTATAGTCAGCTTGCTTTGTAGAAATTAGTGCAAGGGGGACTTCCCTGACGGTCCAGTAGTTAGGACTCTGCGCCTTCACTGCCGAGGCCCCTGGTTCGATTCCTGGTCAAGGAACTAAGATCCCACAAGCCATGTGGCACAGCCCAAAAAAAAAAAAAAAAGAAAGAAATTAGTGCAAGGAATTGGTAGCATACCCACTGGTACTGGCATCAGACTATGAAAACAAACCCAACTGCCTACTCAAAGTCTGCAGAATTATCTTTTAAGAGAGTCAGTTCCATGGTTGGCACCAGGCAATGAAACAAAAATAACAGGCCTGGATGGCAGACCCGAGCTGTAATCCAGGCCGCGTGTGCTCGGTGGCAGGAGCAGGGCGGTGCTACCACCTCCATCGGGTGCCCGCCTGTGAGCCACCTGGGAGTATTAAACTGTGCAAGTTGCCCGGCATACAGTTAGGCACTAATAAATGGCAGGTAGTAAGGCAACTAGAAGCAGTTTAAAACAACAGCAACTCATACTGGGGGATTACATGTAAAAGCAGCCTCATGCCATGTTATAGACTCAAAGCCTGGTCTGTGCCTTCTGGTCAGGGTTCTGTCTAGTCCTGGACAGCAGCTCACTGTCCAGTGAACAGGAGGCCCTGCAAGATCTTTAATCATCTGTGAAACATCGTTAGACTCACTGCACCATTTGCAAAAGCAGAATTCAAAACAAAGATGTTGTAGGGGCTTCCCTGGTGACGCAGTGGTTGAGAATCCGCCTGCCAATGAAGGGACACGGGTTCGAGCCCTGGTCTGGGAGGATCCCACATGCCACGGAGCGGCTGGGCCCGTGAGCCACAACTACTGAGCCTGCGCGTTTGGAGCCTGTGCTCCACAACGGGAGAGGCCGCGACAGTGAGAGGCCTGCGCACCGCGATGAAGAGTAGCCCCCGCTCGCCACAACTGGAGAAAGCCCTTGCACAGAAACGAAGACCCAACACAGCCAAAAATAAATTAATTAATTAATTAATTTAAAAAAAAAGATGTCATGTTGTCAAAGCCTCACTTCACCAGAAAGCTACATTAACCAGAAAAGCTTTTCTGAAAGCTCTCGTCATCTTGGTTTTATAAAAATGTATTAAACTTGAGTCTTGAAAAAGCATTACTGGATGGGGCTTGAGCACAAGCCATTCTTACTAAAAATTATTGTTTTAAGCTTATTTCTAAAACCATTGAAGCCTACACAAAGACTTCTGTGTGAATAATCATTGCAGCGTTATTCATAATAGCTGAAAAGTGGAAACAATTCCCGTGTCCACCAGTTAGTGATTTGGTCAGCAAAGTCTGATACAGCCATACAGTGGAATACTTTTTAGCAATAAAAAGGAATGAACTAAAAAAACAAGAACCCGAAGCATTGAAGCCCACAGGATATGCCAGTGGGGTGACATTTTTTCAATTTTTTATTGTGAAAAATTTGAAGCACAGAAAAGCCGAAAGATTAGAGCATTGATCATACCTATGTTTTTCAGCTGCATTTAACAGATAATGTTTGTCATATTTGCTTTATTATATTTTTCTAGGAAGCATGTGAAAGCAGACAGCATGACACTTCATTGAAAATTGAAGCATGCATTTTAAAAATACACTTTCCTCTGTTAAGTACAACTGTTGCACTTAGGAATATTGACAAGCATTTCCTGATAACTTAATATTCAGTTCAAACTTCTCCTGAGGAGGGTTCTGGGCCAGTAGTCAGTCCCAGTGTTGGTATAATTTAGTATATAAAATCAATCGTCATAAAGGATCTAAATATTGAAATTGAAATATTGAAGAAATACATGTGGCTACTGCCCTCAAGTTGCTGGACGAAAATACCTGTTTGCAACCCCTAGGTGAAAAGTGGGCCTAGACAGAGTTCAGGCCCTAAACAGTGATCGGTAATGTGTCTGCCTGTGGCTCTCCGTGCCTGTTCCTTCAGCAGCAGCAGGAGGGCAGTTTGGGACTAAACAGGCAGAAAGTGTGAGTGGTGACAGCAAGGTGAAGGTAGGTCTGTCTACTGGAATCACGTTCAGACTTGGGTTCTGTGCGCCTCGCTCCCTTTGCGTGGCTCCCAGGGGGTGCTAAGTAGTGAGTGTTGAGTAAATACACTGCCCCCGTTTGCCGAAGGTCGACTTGGAGTGCGGGGAGAACGAGAATGTACCTGAAATAATACAGTTGAAGGAGAGGACTTTGTGAGGGGGCAGAGGGGAGGTGGGGAAGCAGCCCAGAAGACACCTGGGAATTTTGGAAGACAAGGCAGAGCTGCCCAACAGAACTTTCTGCAAGGTAGGAATATTCCTTATCTGCACTGTCCAGTGCGGTGGCTGCCTGCCACAGGTAGCCCTGGAGCACTTGAGGCTAGTGTCACTGGATTGAGGAACTGAACTTAAGTAGACGGCAACACAGAAAGAATTGGTCACATAGGCTAGTTTCCATTCAGTCAACTTTCTAGCTGTCTCAGTTGGGATAGAGGCATTTACAGAACTGGCTGTGCTTGAGCCTTCTTTGCAAGCAGCTTTTATTTATGCATGCATGCTTCACCAGGTCTTAGTTGCAGCATGTGGACTCTTTGCTGCAGCTTGTGGGATCTAGTTCCCTGACCAGGGATCGAACCCAAGCCCTCTGCACTGGGAGTCTTAACCAGCGGACCACCAGGGAAGTCCCATGAACCGTAAATTTTATTTAAGTTTTAAATTTAAAAATTTAGATAGTCACATGTAGCTAGTGGCTACTGTAGTGGACAACACAGCTCTTAGCTCCCAACACAAATGTCCTGCAAACCACTGAGCGTTACAGCAAGACTGACAGTGCTCACAGGAGGAGCAGTAATAATGGGAGAGCATTCATCCAAAAGGGGTCCCCAGAGTTTGGAAGTCTAAAGATGTATATCACTTTCTGTGTATCACTGAATCCAATTTTTGTGTATAATACACATTCTCTTTTTTAAAATCTGCCTCTTTAGTACTTATGCTCAAGGACAAAATTATGAAGGCTGTTTTAAGGAAACATTTGGGACTAGTGAAAAGATGAATGCCTCATCTTGTGGTGAGAACCTCTTTCCTAATTAATTCTGCCTTTTCAGTAGGCTGATAACTTGTACGTTGAATTTAAAAAAGCAAAACTCCAAGGTTTATTACCTTTTAAGGCTTCTGATATTTATATTTTGTAATTCTACTAATAAATATGGTCCAGGCACAGGTTACTCCCGGATTCACAGACTGATGTCCTTTTAAATTCAGACTAACCTGTACCTCCTGAGCCATATCAACACCAGCCCGTGTCTGCATGTGTCCTAAATACATTCCCCTTGTTAATAGGGAACTTAACAGTTCTCCATATTCAAAGGCAATTGAAATTAGAAGATATTTGACAAGCAATACTTTCTATACTTAATGATAGAAGAAATAAAAAAGACTTGATTACATAATTTTAAATTGTGTAAAATCACTAGAAAGGCAATTGAGAGAAAATTTATAGCAGAGAAGACGAGCAAAGGGTGAAGATGTTTATAAAGAGCTTTTAAAAATAAACTTTAACATCTTAGGGCCCCGATTTCAAAAAGGATAAAGCATATCGACACAAGTTACATCCAATTACCAAATTAATGGGGAAACGTTCACCCTAATTAGTTTTCAAAGGTATCTAAAATGAGGTGATGTTTTTCTCATTAAAAATGTACAAAAGGGGCTTCCCTGGTGGCGCAGTGGTTAAGAATCCGCCTGCCAATGCAGGGGACACGGGTTCAAGCTCTGGTCTGGGAAGATCCCACATGCCGCGGAGCAACTACGCCCGTGTGCCACAACTACTGAGCCTACGCTCTAGAGCCCACGAGCCACAACTACCGAGCCTGCGAGCCACAACTACTGAATCCCGTGCTCCGCAACAAGAGAAGCCACCACTCACCGCAACTAGAGAAAGCCTGTGTGCAGCAACAAAGACCCAGTGCAGCCAAAAATAAATAAATAAAATAAATTTATAAGAAAAAAATGTACAAAAGAATGCCCTCTATTTACATGTAGTTAGCAACTTCTTTGTGTCAGTTGCTATTCTGTACGCATGAGGATACAGAGACAAAGAATGCCAGCTTTCAGAGTGCTGCCTCAGTGGGACAAATAAAAACATACTTCGTGCTTAAAGTCTTTACACTCCTGAGTAATACAAGGACCACAAAATCAGGTCTTCCCTGGTGGCGCAGTGGTTAAGAATCCGCCTGCCAATGCAGGGAACATGAGTTCACTCCCTGGTCCGGGAATATCCCACATGCCGCAGAGCAACTAAGCCCATGTGCCAGAACTACTGAGCCTGTGCTCTAGAGCCTGTGAGCCACAACTACTGAGCCCGGGTGCTGCAACTATTGAAGGCTGAGTGCCTAGAGCTCATGCTCCGCAACATGAGAAGCCATGCACCGCAACGAAGAGCAGCCCCCACTCGCTGCAACTAGAGAAAGCCCACACACAGCAACAAACACCCAATGCAGCCAAAACTAAAAATAAATAAAAATTAAAAAATAAAGGACCAACAAAATCACCCCTGAGCACCCACTCCCACCTCTCTTTATGCTGTAGTTTTTTTTTTTTTTGTCCAGGACTTTAGTTTGACTCTGTTTTTAATTACCCCCAACACACACACACACACACACACACACACACACACACACACACACACACACAATGTTTTACAGTCAATGCAGAGATTTATCCACTTTTTTTTCTGATTTTAAAAGTTATTATAAGGTTATAGTCTCAAGACAAAGTGATATGGGTAAAGGGTAGAGAAATAGATCAGTGGAACAGAATAGAATCCACAAGAGACCCATGCGTATATGATTAAATGATTTTGGATAAAGTTGCTAGGGCAATCCCACTGGAAAATGAAAGCTTTTTTTTTTCAGAAAATAACTTTTAATTTTATACTGTAGTATAGTTGATTAACAATGTTGTGTTCGTTTCAGGTATATAGGAAAGTGATTCAGTTATACATACATATGTATCTATTCTTTTTTCACATTCTTTTCCCATTATCCACATTTTTACCAACTTATTTGCTCATTGTTGCATCTATGCATCTCCCCTTCCTCCTGGGTTCAGTTTTATTTTTCACAAAGCTGCTCCTTTGGTAGTTTTTGAATAAGAGTACGAGAGTAAACATTCTCAGCCTTTCTTTGGCCAAATATGTCCTTCACCCTGATTTTGAGTAGTAGTTGTAGAATTCCATATTCTACATAGACACTAACTTTCCAGAGTACTTTGAGGATGCTATTTGTTTCTGGTAAGATTTCTGACAGTCTTAATGTTCCTTTGTAAATAATCTGTTTTTCTAATTGTTTTCATGATTTCTTTCTTGTTTTTTGTGTTTTATAATTTCACTACAAGGTGTCTAGGAATGGATTCAGTTTTATTTACTCTCTTTGGGAATTGTGTTGCTTCTGCCTGTGGATTCATGTCCTCTGTGATTTGGGGCCACTTTAACTGCACCTTCTTTCCATGCTCCCTTCTCTCTCCCTCTTGATTGTTTTTTTTTTTTTTTTTTTTTTTGGCTGTGCCCTGCAGTTCCTCAACCAGCTTCTGGGATCTTGGTTCCTCAAACAGTTGCCTGGGGCACTGGACCCCAGGGAATTACCCACAGAGGTTTTTTTTTAACAGCTTTTTTGAAGTATAATTTACATACCATTAAAGTTCACTCATTTAGAGTTTACAAATTAATGGTCTTTAGTATATTCACAGAACTGTGAAGCCATCACAACAGTCTAAGTGTAGAACATTCCATTATTTCAAAGAGAAGCTTGTACCATTATCAGTCACTTCCCCTCCCCTATTCCCACCCTCCCCAGCCCTGTCCACTGATTCTTATTTGACTATAGTTTTCTATTTCACGTATTTCAACTCGGGTCCAAATCAGAGTGTTCTTTTTTCCATAGTGTCTTGTTCTTTCATCATGGTTTCTATTTCTTCTTTCATAACTTAAGACATATTTAATGTATATTCTCTTTCAGACTGGTTATCTCAAGTTCTTGTTCTCCATTTGTTTTGTAATTATTTTGATTTTTAATGGGGATTGCTTTTACTATGGAAATGTGCCTGCGTTTGTTTGTAGGAGTGTTTCTAACAGAGGGGTCTGCACTTCTCCCAGGCCTGTAGTATCAATAGCCTGGGAATACTTCTTCCAATAATTTCTCAGCTTAGGGATTCCCACAACATGGAACGTGCAGTGTAAATCTGAATTCAAACCCATATGTGGCACAAGTTTCAGGTTTTGATTCCTCAGATGAGACTTTTTTTTTTAACCTGGAGCCATGAATAATGACAAGCATCCTTGTCTTCCTGGGCCTCTGGGCAGAGCCTATCTTTTACTGACGTGACAGTCTTTCAAGTTCCTGGCTTTATGGAGGGGGCCCAGCCCACCTGGAGGCTGACCTGAAGCCTCTAGCTAATCAGACCTCATGCCACCTCTCTGACCCCAGCCAAGATTTCTGTCCTGTCACTTGGAACTTCACTCTGGCTTTCAGTTCCCAATTTTTGTTTTAATTAATTAATTTATTTATTTTTGGTTGCGTTGGGTCTTTGTTGCTGTGCACGTGGGCTTTCTCTAGTTGCAGCAAGCGGGGGCTACTCTTCATTGTACGCTCTACTCTTCAAATAAATAAACAAATAAATAAATTTATTAAAAAAAAAAAAAAAAAGAAGGCAGGCAGAGCACGGGGACACAGAGGGCAGCCCTGTAGGCTCCTAGACTTGGTTCTGCCAAGACAAGTGTCTCTGGGTTCCCTTTAATACAGATATCACTGTGACTAGCGGGCCTCACTCTGCTTTATCCACAGTGTGTGTTCGTGTCAGCACGTATCCATGTCTCCAAGCTTTATACGGAACATTTCATAAACTTGACAGTGCTATTGCAATGAACAGGTGATTTACCAGAGAGGGAGGTCTGAGAGAAGACAAGGTATGAAATAGTCATTTTGGAGAGTGGCAGGTTGAAGGACCAGGGGGATGAATGTCGTCAGTCGTCTTGAAAGCCCTAAGGCTGTCCATACAAAGCTACTACAAGTGCTAGAAACCCAACAAAAGTAGAAAAAGGGGGACTTCTTAATAGGGTAATGGCTTCATTGAAATGAAATTGAACTTCCAAGCCTCAGGAAGAGCAGGAACACATGCCATGAGTCTCCTCTTGGTCTCTGCTTGTTTCTTTCTTTTCTTTTTTAATATTTATTTATTTGGCTGCGCCGGGTCTTAGCTGCGGCATGCAAACACTCAGTTTCAGCATGTGGGATCTAGTTCTCTGACCAGGGATCAAACTTGGGCCCCCTGCATTGGGAGTGTGAAGTCTTAGCCACTGGACCACCAGGGAAGTCCCTCTGCTTTTTTTTTTTTTTAAATATAAATTTATTTTTGGCTGTGTTGGGTCTTCGTTGCTGTGCACAGGCTTTCTCTATTTGCGGCGAGTGGGGGCTACTCTGTTGTGGTGCACAGGCTTCTCATTGCAGTGGCCTCTCTTGTTGCGGAGCATGGGCTCTAGGCGTGCAGGCTTCAGTAGTTGGGACACACGGGCTCAGTAGTTGTGGCTCGTGGGCTCTAGAGCGCAGGCTCAGTAGTTGTGGTGCATGGGCTTAGTTGCTCCGCAGCATGTGGGATCTTCCTGGACCAGGGCTCGAACCTATGTCCCTTGCATTGTTGGCAGGCGGATTCTTAACCCCTGCACCGCCAGGGAAGTCCCCCTCTGCTTGTTTCTTTATATCAACTCTGCTCTCTTGTTCCCACCTGCCTTCTTCCATATAGCAAAGAACAGGCTTTTAACTGCTCATGGGTTTCGTTATCTTGACCTTCTGCCACCCGAGAGGGGCTGGGATCAGGCTCTGTTTGGACCCAGATTCAGAAATCCCAGGGAAGGGCTTTGAATAACCTGGTTTGTGTCTGGTGCCCACCCTGGAGGTGCTCATGGAGACAGGAATCTATAAAAACACTGCAGGGACTTCCCTGGTGGCACAGTGGTTAAGAATCTACCTGCCAATGCAGGAGACATGGATTCGATCCCTGGTCCGGGAAGATCCCACATGCCGCGGAGCAACCAAGCCCCTGTGCCACAACTACTGAGCCTGTGCTCTAGAGCCTGTGAGCCACAACTACTGAGCCCGCATCCCGCAACTACTGAAGCCTGCGCGCCTGGAGCCCGTGCTCTGCAACGGGAGAAGCCACCGCAGTGAGAGGCCCACGCACTGCAATGAAGAGTGGACCCTGCTCTCCACAACGAGAGAAAGCCCACATGCAGCAACAAAGACCCAATGCAGCCAAAAATAAAAATAAAATAAATAAATTTATATGGCATACATAAATATATATAAAGCTACAAAAAAGAATGAATATTACCATTTGCGGCAACATGGATGGACCTAGAGAATATTATGCTTAATGAAATAAGTCAGACAAAGACAGATTCTATATGATATCACTTATACATGGAATCTAAAAAAATAATACAAATGAATCTATATACAAAACAGAAACAGACTTACAGACATAGAAAACAAACTTATGGTTATGAAAGCCAGGGGGAAGAACTAATTAGGAGTAATGGGATTAACAGATACAAACTACTATATGTAAAATAGATGAAAAACAAGGATTTACTGTATAGCACAGGGAATTAATACCCAATATCTTGTAATAACCTATAATTGAATATAATCTGCAAAAAGAAAAACTAACCCAAACTTGAATCACTATGCTGTACACCTGAAACTGATGCAACACTATAAATCAACTCTAATTCATTTAGAAAATAAGTTATAATTTCCATTCCACTGGAGTTCCTGGAGGAAGGAAGTTAGTGCAGAAGAAAATATATGAGGGGAAAATGGCAAACAAAAACTTCACAATTATGTAAAACAGAGATCTAGGAAGCTCAGAAAACCTTCACTCAAACACATAGTCAATCTGCTAAAAACCAAAGGTGAAGAAAAAAATCTTGAAAGCAGTCAGAGAAAAATGACACATTATACATAAAAGAATATCAGTTCAGGGCTTCCCTGGTGGCGCAGCAGTTGAGAGTCCGCCTGCCAGTGCAGGGGACGCGGGTTCGTGCCCCGGTCCGGGAGGATCCCACATGCCGCGGAGCGGCTGCGCCTGTGAGCCATGACCGCTGAGCCTGCGCGTCCGGAGCCTGTGCTCCGCGACGGGAGAGGCCACAGCGGTGAGAGGCCCGCGTACCGCAAAAAAAAAAAAAAAAAAAAAAAAAAAAGAATATCAGTTCAAAAGGCTGTAATTTCTTATCAGAAAACAGAGGCCAGGAAAGATTGGAATAATATCTTTAGAGTAGTGAAAGAAAAAACTACCAACCCAGGACATTATATGCGGCAAAGATATCCTTACCACTGAAGGCAAAACAAAGGCTGATGAACATGAAAGAAAACTAGAAGCGTTAATCATATCTGATGATTAACTAGATATAAAATGATGTGAAAGCAATTTCTTCAGGCTGAAGTGAAATGACAAGAGTTTGTGAAGTTGGAACTTCAGGGATAAAGGAAGAGCAACAGAAGCGGTAGTATCTGGATAAATGAGGTAGTCTATTTTTTTTCTCTTCTTAAATTCTTTTAATATACATATGACTTCTGAATTAAAAAATTATACGAGAATCTCAGAGGGTGGGGTTCAATTCGTGTTGATGTAATACAACAACTATAACATAGAAAACAAAGAGTAAGAGCTTCCCTAGCGGCGCAGTGGTTGAGTCCGCCTGCCGATGCAGGGGACACGGGTTCGTGCCCCGGTCCGGGAAGATCCCACCCACATGCCGCGGAGCGGCTGGGCCCGTGAGCCATGGCCGCTGCGCCTGCGCATCCGGAGTCAGTGCTCCGCGACGGGAGAGGCCACAACAGGGAGAGGCCCGCTTACCGCAAAAAAACCCCAAAGAATCTATATTGCTTACATTTTACTTCTGTCAAAACAAAATGTAAGGCTTACATTTTACTTCTGTCAAAACAAAAATTCACCCAAGAATGTTAAACAGGCAAGGAAGATGTTATTCAAGACTACTGCAATAAGAGAGACCAGAACTCAGTCTGAGCTCAGCTTCTCTGAACACAAAGGCAGGAGGTGGAGAGTTTTAAGTGTGAGGTGAGGTTGATCTATGGGGTGTGTCCAGCACATTGAGTTATTCCTGAGTTTGCAATGGTTTTTCTCTGTGATTAGGACATCTGTGTGTGCTATTTGGTAACCATCAAAGTCAGGCTCCTACCCTCCCACAGACACTGGGAAATATATATGTTATATATGTCCCTCCCAAACTGCCCTGGATGCCACTTCAGCTGCCCCCTGGAACAGGATATGGGTGGTATGGGCACCGAGGGAAAGGGCAGGAGGACACACAGCTGCTGATCCCAAAGCTGCCACCTTGTGTAGGAGCTGCTGAACCAGGAACCCTGCTTTCCAGAGTTCCCCCTCTGCTGGGTGGGGACCGGGGACTATGTCCTGTACAGTTAGTTCCCCGACAGCTCTCCCAGCTAGGGGAGAAGGGGCCACTGCCCTGCCAATAACCTCATCACCCTCAAGGCAAAAACCTCCAACCCTCAGACCCCAGGACTGGGAAGCGCCAGAGGGTCTGAGGTGAATCTGCACCTGTGCTGCCTCAGGTCCTTGCACGTCCTCTGCACACAAGCCATCCCTCCAGGACTTTTGCGCCGGCGGGTTCCGTGAACCCACGCCCATTCCTGACTCACACATTCCCAAGCTGTGTCCCAGAAGCAGGCCAGACAGTGTGAGCTTTGGAGGTTGACGGCGGAAGAAGAGTGCTTGAAGCCTAGCTCTCTATCCAAGGGCTGACTTCCCCAAGTGCTCTATGGGCAACTACCTGGGCAGACTCTGCCCCTCAGCCCCACCCAGGCACGGGGGGCCAGCACCTGCCGGGAGTTTGGCAGCACAAGCCTGGCTCCCTTCAGGTTGAGGGTTTCAGTAGCACCTATGGGCTTTACCCCAGATCTAAGCTGCCCCTTTGGGGCACTCAGCATTATAGCAGACACAAGGCGAGGGGTGGAGGGTTGCTGACTACAGCACACTGCTATGGGGGATGTCTGGGACTGAACACCTGGGTCCCCCTGGTCAGAGCACCCCAAGGTGACCCCAGGACCCAGCACTAAGAATAGCCCTGTGTTTGGAGGCACTACTGCCCCTATCTTAAGTCACATTCCCAGGGGCATGCCCCAGTAGAGCCGCCATCCTTCCAGCCAAGGGCCCAGTACCACTGCCAGCAAAGCCTTTAGGGGCACGTCCATCCCCGTCTCAACCCCTAGGAGCCGTCTCTGCAGCAGGCACAAGGATGAGCAACTTGCTGTTATGGCTCCCTTACCACCTGTCCAGGGTGGGACACAAAACCACTGGGGCAACCAAGTCATTTTCCTCCACGTCGGGATCCAGGCACTCCCTTGGGGTCTAAGAGGCGAATGCTGGCCTGACTGAATAGCTTCCTGGAGAAGTAGTCAGTGTCTTCCTTCCTCCCAGGCTGGACGTCGTATGGGCCCCATTTCAATGTGATACACACATGTAGGCCTGACCTCTGTGATCCTGGAACAAACTGGGCACCCAGAGAAACAGCATTCCCATCCCGTATTCTGCAGTTTTCCCCTAAGGTGGGTAGTTTGAGGCTGTTGTCTGTAAGAGGTCCTTGTCCTGTCCTGTCCCCTCCAGCCATGGAGCAGGCGGGATCCCTCCTACTGCCTACAGTAGATTCCTCCCCTCTCACCATTTTTTCTCCCAGAACCCTTGGGTCTTCTCTGTAACTTATAATTAAGCCTTAGTCTTGTTGCTTTGCATAATTCTCACATGTCTGTACTCTGTAGATCGTGTGGAAAGCACTGACTTGTATGAGTCGTGATCGGGAAGTCAGACCTGTTTAGTTTCCTGTGGCCCAGCTCAGCAGGCGTGGAGAGTAGCACAACTTGATGACTAGAAAGACTGGCCAACTTCTGAATATTAAAACTACATTTTGGGAATTCCCTGGTGGTCCAGTGGTTAGGACTCTGGGCTTCCACTGCCGGGGAGCCGGGTTTGATCCCTGGTCGGGGAACTAAGGTCCCGCAAGTCGTGCGGTGCGGCCAAAAACGAAGAGAAAAAAAGTGTACTTTGAGTTTAAAGCTCAGTGCAAGTCCAGGATAAGACAGGCCGGGGGCGGGGGGTGGGGGGGGATAAAGACAGAGGCTCATTGTTGCCTGTTGGAATTGTCACCCCACTTTCTGACCTGGAGGGGCTGGATCACCCTGAGTGTACACCAGGAGTCCACACCCTACACGTTTAGTCTTTTCTAATGTAGCAATCTCTTTTCTTACTTTTTTGCTTTTAAAGGCCTAGGCAAATTACCTACACACAAATCTCACCTAAAGGGAATGGGCCTGGCATTAGAGCTTCTCAGCCAGCACAAGCAAGGAAAGCTTTAATTCTAGGATGTGACATATCCCTGAGCAGTTTGTGACATTCTGCTTTAAAAAAGTAAAACGACTCCCTGAATTACATTTCTTTGCTTTTCCAAAAATAGGGATGAAGGGGAAACAAGGTAAAATTAGTTCATTTTAATTATAAAAGGTTAAAAGACTTCCAGTTTGTGGTCCAATATGTATGGAGATTAGAGATCATTACGCCTGTCACCACAAGAAGAAGAGAAGCTGAACAAACTGAAAATCAACAATTCTTCCTAAATCCATCATAGAGATGAGGTCACGGGGCAAACTATCATCACAAAAAGAACAGGGAAGACAAAATAAACAACAACAACAACAAAAACCTGCAAAAAACAAAGCACCCCAGAGAAAATGATTGCTTCTGACACCTATGACTAGCAGCAAAGAGTAAACATGGTTTAACTCCTAGAACATAAAAAACTTACATTAAAGCCCTATTTACCTCAGTTTGGTGTATTTTTTACCCAATACACTAATCATGTCCAGCTTTCAACCAAAAATTACAAGGCATACTAAAAGGCAACCACCCTCTCCCCCCACAATTTGAAGGGACAGAGCAAGCATCAGAACCAGACTGGAATATGATAGAGATTCTGGAATATTAGACTGGAAATTTAAAGTAAGTGTAATTTGGGCTTCCCTGGTGACGCAGTGGTTAAGAATCTGCCTGCCAATGCAGGGGACATGGGTTCCAGCCCTGGTCTGGGAAGATCCCACATGCCGCGGGGCAACTAAGCCCGGGCACCACAACTACTAAGCCTGTGCTCTAGAGCTCACGAGGCACAACTACTGAAGCCTGCGTGCCTAGAGCCTGTGCTCCGCAACAAGAGAAGCCACCGCAATGAGAAGCCTGTGCACCACAGCAAAGAGTAGCCCTCGCTCGCTGCAACTAGAGAAAGCCCATGAGCAGCAACAAAGACCCAACACAGCCAAAAATAAGTAAATAAATTAAAAATAAATAATAAAATGAGTGTAATTCATATGCTAAGAGCTCCAACGGAAAATTGAACAACATGCAAGAACATGATGGGCAGTGTAAACAAGGAGATGGAAATTCTAAGACGAAACAGTAGAAATAAAAAACACTAACAGAAATGGAGAATGTTTTGATGAACTCAAGAACAGGCTAGATATGACTGAGGAAAGAATCAGTGAGCTTGAAGATATATCAATAGAAACTTTTCAAACTAAAAAAAAAGAGAGCGAGAGAAAAGACTGAATAAAGTAGAAAAGAATATCCAGGAACTGTGGGACAATTATAAAAGGGGTAACATCTGTGTAAAGGGGATACAAGAAGAAAGAAATAAAACAATAAAGAAGGAAAGAAAGAAAGAAAATAAATACTTGATAATGGCTGGAAACTTTTATTTAACATACATCAAACCACAGGAATCACAGAGAACACCAAGCAGCATAAACACCAAGTGATCAATACCTTTGTATATCGTATTCAAACTTAAGAAAATCAAAGACAAAAAGAAAACCCTGAAAGAAGGCAGAAGGAAAAAAATCTTACGTGTAGAGAAACTAGTATAAGAAATATATTGATTTTCTCTTCAGAAACCATGCAAGCAAGCAGAGAGTGGAGTGAAATATTTAAAGTGTCGAAAGAAAAAAAAACACCCCACCAACCTAGAATTCTTTTTTAAATAAATTTATTTATTTATTTATTTTTGGCTGCGTTGGGTTTTCGTTGTTGCCCGTGGGCTTTCTCTAGTTGTGGCAAGCGGGAGCTACTTTTCAAGCGGTGCGCGGGCTTCTCACTGCAGTGGCTTGTCTTTGTTGCGGAGCATGGGCTCTAGGCGTGCGGGCTTCAGTAGTTGTGGCTTGCGGGCTCTAGAGTGCAGGCTCAGTAGTTGTGGCACATGGGCTTAGTTGCTCCGTGGCACGTGGGATCTTCCCAGACTAGGGCTTGAACCCATGTCCCCTGCATTGGCAGGTGGATTCTTAACCACTGCGCCACCAGGGAAGTCCCACCAACCTAGAATTCTGTATCTATCAAATTTCTCTTTCAAAAGTGATGATGAAATACAGACTCTAACATAAATAGAAACTGAATTTGTCTCCAGTAGACCTGCCTTGCAAGAAATGTTAAAGAAAGTTCTTCAGAGAAAGAAAATGATGTAGGTCAGGAACTTGGGGCTACATAAAGAAAGGAAGAGTGTTAGAGAAGGTATAAATTAAGGTAAAATAAAATTTTTTTTTTTGGCAGCGCCTTGCGGCTATGTGGGATCTTAGCTCCCCGACCAGGGATTGAATCCGTACCCCCTGCAGTGGAAGTGTGGAGTCCTAACCACTGGACCGCCAGGGAAGTCCCAAAATAAAATATTTTTTAGTTTTTACTTTTCTTATTCTTAATTTATCTAAAAGATTCACTGTCTTCAAATTAATAATTGCAAAAATACATTTGGTGATAATAGTTTACGGATAAGTGAAATGTATGAGAGAAATTTTATAAGGGATGGAAGGGAGGAACTGGGAAAACTCTGTTATAAGATACCTACATAACCATGAAGAAATACAGTGTTGGGACTTCCCTGGTGGTCCACTGGCTAAGGCTCCATGCTCCCAATGCAGGGGGCCTGGGTTCGATCCCTGGTCAGGGAACTGGATCCTGTATGACACAACTGGGGTTCCTGCATGCTGAAACTAAAGATCCAAAGATCCCGCACATGGCAACGAAGACCCCGCCTGCCGCAGCTAAGACCCAGCACAGCCAAATAAGTAAATAAATATTAAAAAAGAAAGAAAGAAAGAAATACAGTGTTATTTGAAAGTGAATTTAGGTTAGTTGTAAATTTAGATTGTTAATTGTAGGGAAACCGTTTAAAAAATTTTAAAAGAAGTACTACTGATATGTTAAGAGAAAAAATGGAATCACATTTTGATTAAAATCAGAGGCAAAAAATAGTTTAAAAGAGTGGAAGACAAAAAAGAGAGAACAGGGGCAAAGGATAGAAAATAGTTACAAATATGGTATATATTAATCCAACTATCTCAATAATCACTTTAAATATGGATGGCCTTAAAACATTAATTACAGGGGCTTCCCTGGTGGCGCTAGTGGTTGGAAGTCCACCTGCCGATGCAGGGGACTCGGGTTCGTGCCCTGGTCCGGGAGGATCCCACATGCCGCGGAGCGGCTGGGCCCGTGGACCATGGCCGCTGGGCCTGCGCGTCCGGAGCCTGTGCTCCGCAACGGGAGAGGCCACAGCGGTGAGAGGCCTGCATACCGCAAAAAACAAAAAAAAGGAAAAAAACATTACAAGACAGAGATCATCAGAATGGATTAAGAGAACTGCCTGTGTAGTTTACAGACCCTTAAATTTTACTGAGCTCCATGGCTATCACCTTTTCAGTCCTGAGCCACAGACCCAAATGGGAATTACCAGAAGGCATTTATGATTCAAAATTCACTTCCTTTGGCAGGTCGCTACTTCCTTGGTTAGGAGTAAACGCAAATGAGGCTGTGATCAGGAACCTCTCCTTAACTCTTGTACTGTAGAATCTGCTGCTAAAGCAATAGCTGCCCAACGAACATCCCTAGAATCTCTGGCTGAAGTTGTTTTTGATAATAGGATAACCCTTGGTTACCTTTTAACTGAGCAAGGAGGCGTTTGTGCTACGGCTAACACCACTTGTTGCACTTGGATTGACACTTCTGAAGAAGTTGAGACTCAGCTACATAAGATCAGTGAACAAGCCAGTTGTCTTAAGAGAGTGACTCCTTCCATGGGGTCTTTCTCTGACTTATTTGATTCTGATTGATTTGGGTCTTGGGGATCATGGCTCCAAAGTACATGCCAGATATTGGGAATTATCCTGCTTTTGATAATTATAGTAGTCTTCCTGAGGCTTGGTATTCTCTCAAAACCTTCAAATGCATGTTTGCAGTCACTAACCAGAGAGCAAAAGATCTCCCTAAAACTAGAACATCAGAAAAGGAACGAAGAGAATGACTGACTTAAAGAACGTGAACCCAATGTAGCGACCTGTAAACACCACAGGAGGTCCAGGAGGTCCAGGCGTTAAGACTCTGTGCTCCCAATGCAGGGGGCATGGGTTTGATCTCTGGTCAGGGAATTAAGAGGTTATTTCTCATTACATACATATATTTATAAGCCACATGACATGGCCAAAAAAAACAAAGTGTTTGGGGGGAATTGATAAAAACAAGACAACAGGCCCAAAATGGAGTCACTTATGCTAAGCCCCACCTCATCAAACTGAGACTTAATTACAGTTTCAGCTCTCCCAGAAATGCAATCTTAAACCAGTCAATCAGGAATCGCATTATCAGCTCTAGTTAAGTAACCTGACTGATAACCCCAGCCCTTAAAGCAAAGTGACCAATCTACTTTTTGCTAGTAGAACTTCCTTGTTCCTGGACCCTTCTGCCTATACTCTCCTTGGAGCTCCTTTCCATCTGTTAGATTGGATGCTGCCTGATTCATGAATCATTGAATAAAACCAATAAGATCTTTAAAATTTACTCAGTCGAATTTTGTTTTTTAACACTACCCTGGAGTAAAATCCTTCTTTCCTAAATCTTTGCTTGTTGCTTCCAAGTTTCTGATAATCCCTGCCTTCCTGGAATTGAAGGAATGAAGATTAAACTTTTGGCACCTGGGGAGGTGTGGGGTTCTGATATTTGTTAATAATGCCCAGTGAACTTCCAAGTCTAGTCCAAAAAAATGGAAAGAGAAAGAATTCCTAAATGACGTATGATGTTAATCAATCAACAGGAATTTGTAAACTGTAATTGTTAATAAATAGAGATTCATTTAATAATTTAATATACCATGTCAGTAACCTGTTACTGCTTTAAAAAAACACACCCTTTCCCCCTCAGTGATTACAAAAACAGAACACAATAGTCATCCTTAATCCCACCATATTATTTCCTTAGGTTATTTCTCATTACATACACATATTTATAGTTCTTCATATTCATGTTCCACTAAAATCAGATAATAAGCATTTCTGATATCATCATAAAAACGTTGTATAGATACTCTGTAATGTACAGATACTCTACCATTATTTAGTCATTCCCTGCTATTGGACATTTAAGTTGCTCCCTTTTTTTTTCCTATCATCAATAATACTTAAATGAAGTTTTGTATATATATATTTTTCACACTTCTGTGACCATCCTTAGAATAGATTCTTAGAAGAGGAATTAGAGGCAAAAGTAATAAATATTTTTAAGATTCTTGATTCATACTGCCAAATTACTTTCCTAGTTAGAAGACAACTTTTTTGTTTTGAAGTTGTATTCTGAACTTCATATAAGTGGAATCATCCGTGTCCTCTTTTGTGCCTGATTTAACAGTATCTGTGATATTCATCCAGTTTGTTGCATTTATCAGTAATTACAGGCATACCTTGTTTTATTGCGCTTCACAGATATTGCATTTTTTTCCCTACAAATTTAAGGTTCGTGGCAAGCCTGCATTGTCAGATGATGGTTAGCATATTTTAGCAATAAAGCATTTTGAAATTAAGGTATGTATTTCTTTTAGACTTAGTGCTATTTCACACTTAATAGACTAAGTACAGTGCAAACATAAACTTATATGCACTGAGAAATGAAAAAAAAATCGTATGACTCACTTTACTGCAATATTGGCTTTATTACGGTGGTATGGAACTGAACACGCAGTACCTCCGAGGTATGCCTGAATTTCCTGTCGCTACATAGCAGCCCACTGCATGACCACACCACAATTTATTTACCAGTACAACTGCTGATGGACATTGGGGTTACCAGTGTTTGGTTATCACAAAAAAAGCTGCTATGAACATTCCCGTGCAAGCCTCTGGTGGACGCATGCACTCAGTCCTCTTGGAGGGGAACTGCTGAGTCTCAAGGGAGGGCTTAGTTTTAGTACTGGAAACAGTTTACCAAAGTGGTCGTACCCTAGGGCTCAGTTTTTATAACTTGGTCTCCACTCAGTGAGGAAAGGCGATAACTCAGAGGCACCGGGAACGCGCAAACTCTGTGTGCTTGACTCAGCTCGGCGCTTTCCTTCAAATTCTTAAGATATACCCCCAATTCCACGGATGAATAAACAGACTTAGCAACTGCAGCACCGCCCTCGAACAAATTTCTCATGCAATTTTCGAAAACAGGGTACTTCTGAGAGCATCAAGGTTAGCTCACAATGTGAAAAAAGTACGGCAGCACCACCCTCTCCCGGTCCCTCCTCTGGCTGCGGCTCCGTCCTCGTCTCAGCTGGAACAAAGGAGTCGCTCAGCTAAGCCGCGTGGGGTTCCGGTCAGGCCCCGCCTCTCACCTATGCGCAGGCGCAGATTGAGCCCTAGGGAGCCCGGCGGCCCCGGCGCGCGTGACGTAGTAGCGTACGCCGGTGCGTGATGACGCAGGGGCGTGCGCTCGGTGGCTCATAGGGGAAGATGGCGGCTGCTCTTTTGGAGGAGTGGGATTGAGAGGGGAGGGAGGAGGCCAGACAGGAGAGATACTCCTGACTGTGAAGACGAACATTTCGCTCGCTAGTCATTAGGAGCTCTGCTCAGCGCCACAGGGTGAGTGCGGCGGCGGCACGGGACCGCTCGCCTGCAGCAGGCGGCGGCACTCTCCGCCATTTTCATGCTCGGCCGTTGCGTGCTTTGGGGGCCTGGGGGGTGCCTGGGGATGGGTTGGAAGAGCTGGGAGGATCGAACTCCCGAGGGCTCTTTGAGGCGGGTTCGGGCCTTAGGGGACGGGGCTGGAGGCTTGAGGCAGACCGGGAAAGGCAGGCATGGTAGGACCAAGGCCCTGACTGGGGACCGGTGGCGACGAGAAGACGTAGGTAGGGTAGGCCACGGAGAAAACTGGGAAGTTTGGAGGAGGGAAGCGCGTTAAAACTGGAATTTGGGGCGGGAGTGGAAGGGGTTGGGCCGAGAGTGGAATGGAGTGTGGTTTTGAGTGGTTGGGTGAAGGGGTCACGGGAAGTTAGTTAATGGGAAACCTGTAAAACGGCGGAAGGTTTAACCTCGTTATTATCGTGGCTGGAAGTCGGTATTTTAACAGGGGTAAGTCCACAGCTTGACAGGCAGAAATCCCCTGCTCCTTTGGAATAGCTACATTAGTATTTTGTTTGGTTTAGATCATGGTCCCTGCAAGTGTCCCTTAAGAACTCTCTGCACGTTTCCGACTTTAAGACTTCTGACAACTAGATATTTAGGTTCTTAGAAGGCATTCTCTTTTTTTTACGGAAAGGAAAAAACTGGTTACTTGGTTGTAAACCCTAGTGGTTGGTGGTCCTTCCGGAGAAAGAAGAAGGAGGCGGGTCGATAGGGAATTCCATAATTGGACCTGTTTAAATCAAGTCAGAAAAGCACGGATTATTTGTAGAAAGCCCGTCAAGAATGTTTTGAAGTAATTTCCACACAGATGACATGCAGTTGACTGTTCGGGAAATTTCGAAGACGAGTATGAACAAAAAGCTTATGTTAAAAGGAATACCTCTTGGGAGCACTGAGTTGACTTTCAGGTACACTCTGGAGATTCAGTGCACGCAGCCTTTTTTGCCTGTGAACGTGATGCAGTGGTAGATCTGTTTAATTTAAACAAAACTTTTAGAGACTGTTAGTTAAAAGGAAACATGTTCATTCTTCCCCTGATGGCATTTTTCTGTTCCTAATCTTAATTGCTTTTGACACCTATCTTTTTTTTTTTTTTACGCCTATCTTTTATAACCTTTGCACTTTTTAATTGGTCTCCTTGCCTAGAAGGCGGCAAAATACTGTATCGGTTTCAGTTTGTTGAGGCGTCTAGTTTCGTATTTGGCCTTTTTTCTTGAAGTTTAGGGAAAATTTTTATCTTTGTGTATATGGGGGAAGAATTTTCATAGAAAGTTGGCCTTACATCCCAGTGCTTTAGGAAAAAATAAATCCTTATCCCTGAGGTTGATGGCTTAACCTGCATTCTTAGGTTGGTGAAAAATACTAAGACGACAGATTTGCCATCACAGTTTTACCCTGACCTAAGGCTTTAATTATACTTTTAGTAACCACTTAAGGAGCTTATTCAAAGCTCTCTTTGCTAAGTAATAAGTCCGTATATTTTTCACACTACTTTGGGAAAAACGTGCTATTTGATTATTGCTGAAGTTCGAACTGTTTCATATTTCAGAATAAGAAAGAAGCAGGTAAGGTAAAATAAAGCTTTGTAACTGTAACAAATATATTGACAAAGATATCAGTGAAAGCTTTTCACTTAATCTATTTATGTAATCCTTTTGAGGTTGCTCAGCCAAAAAAAAAAAGAAAAAAGGACTTTTAGATAAAGTAGTATTCATTAGCTAGAGCCTGCAGATTAGAAATCTTCATTATCAAAGTATGTTTAATTAAATGTCATAAACTTACTAGTTGTTTAAGCATTCCAGATTTGTTGTTGAAGACTCCAGATTGTCGTAGTTTTCTGCCAAACATTATTCCAGGATTTTGTGTTGAAACTGTTGCTTGTAATTCCAGGATTTTATTTGTGTTGACACTTTTGCTTGTGCTGAAACTTTTTCTTTTGGAATAGTGGAAGTATTTCTGAGACTCTTAAGTATGTATAGTATTGGAAAATCTTTACATTACTCTCATCCTTTCTGGCCCTAGAACATTTTAGTATTTTCTGGTAGTGACTGACTTTATAACGTTTGTATTGTACCTTATGTTCATAACTTGAGTGCTTGTAAATTCCCAGAGCTGGGTGGTATTGTAAAGGCCATGGGTTTTAGCAGTAGACAGACCTAGGTTTGAATGCCAGGCTCACGACTAACTAGCTTTTCTACATTTGGTCATTTACACTCTCTGAACTTGAGTTTTCTTATATATAAAAATGTAAATTATAGTACTTATTTCAAAGGTAAAAGAAAGTGTCTAGTACATAGTAAGCATTCAGTAATTTTTGGCATTTTTCTTTCTGTGACTTTAATTGATGAGGTCACTTTTTTTTAATTGAGATATTACTTTCAGGTGTACAACATAATGATTCGCTATTAGTGTATATTGCAAAATGATCATCGCAATAAGTCCATCACCATACATAGTTACAATTTTGTTTTCTTGCCATGAGAACTTTTAAGATCTATTCAGAAACTTTTAAATATGAAGTATAGTGTTATTAACTGTAGTCACGATGTCATATGTTACATCCTTATAACTTATTTATTTTAGAATTGGAAGTTTGCACCTTTTGGCCCCCCTTCATCCATCTTGCCCATTCCTACCTTTCCCATTCTCACTGTTTAAAAACTAACTCAAATACCTTTGTTGAAAACTTACTGATAATCTCATTCCTCTGGTAAACTGATTACTCCTTTCCCTGTGTTATTAAAGAATTTTGTGTATATCTCTCTCTAATGTATTTTGATTGAAGCAGTATCTTTTCCATTACTTTGTCAGCTCTTTGAAGGCAGATGTTTCAGAGCCTTATATTTTTTTTATATTCATAAAGCCTAAGCATTATAAAAATGGATGAATGATTGATTTTTCTACAAAAATTCTCTTCATGACTCTGTTGGGATCCATATTTCACACAGACCTGGTTTATTATTCTGCTCCTTGGCCCTTACTGGTGACCTCTTTCAGACTATGCATATCTTGTCCATTCCTCAACATCCAACTAAATCTCTTCCCATTAATGAGGTCTTCAGTGAGTATTTATTTATTTACAGCTGTCTCTCCGGTTAATGTAAGGTCTGTGTGACTGCCTTCATACTACCGGGCACTATGCCTTAACGGTTTTGAACAGATTGTTGGGTGGGTTGACAAATGCCCAACTGTGCTTGAAGGCTGACTTTGTTATAGGCACTTGCTCTATTTACTGTCCCACTTAGTAAGATACTTCTAAGGAGCAATTTCCCTTTATTTGTATGTGGGATAATCTGGTAACTTTTTTCCTATCTTTTTATGTTAGGAGAAACTGCAAACATCCAGAAAAGTTGAAAGAGTAACACAGTGAACACCTGTTGCCTTTCATTTAGATTTATCTGTTACTTACATTTAACCATTTTGCTTTAGTTCTCAGTATACCTCTCCCCGCAGCAACCAGTTGAAATTAAACATAGATATCATGCTGTTTGTCCCCTGAATACCTCAGGATGGATCTCTTTAAAGTAATGCCATTTTTCTACACTTTATGTATTTTTATTGCAAACTAGCCTCCCGCTAAGACTATATAAAAACAGTAACCATTATTATGCGTAAGACGGTTAGCATTAAGTCTCTGGCATGGACTTTTTAAAGAATGTTCCACATTTGGGATTTGCTGATTAAATGATTAAAATGGCATTTAACTTATTTCTCTATTTTTAAAATTTCCTATAAATTGGACGTTAGATCTAGAGAGGTTTGATTAAATTTGGGTCAGATATTTTTGGCAAAAATACTTCATAGATGATGATATGTAATTTACATTGTGTTACATCAGGAAGGACAGAATGTCTGGTTCTCCTGTTTCTAGTGATCAATAAGGTGGTGAGGATTACCAGATGTTAGTTTGCCCCATTGTTTACTATGCTAAGTTTACTTGGTTAGTGTGGTGTCCATCAGGTTTCTTCGTTGAAAAGGTACATTTTCCCCGTCATTTGGTGGTTGATTGTTGGCCTAGTCATTTATTTAATTGGGGGTTATGAAAATTAAATGAGTGAACTTTCTACAAAAATTCTCCTCATGGCTCTGTTATTTCTTTACATTTATTAGCTGTTTTCTGTAAAAAAAAAAAGAGCTTCCCCCTCTTTCATGTTTTAAACTTACAAAAAAATTTTTATTATTTATTTGGTTGCACTGGGTCTTGGTTGCGGCAGGAGGGCTTCTTAGTTGCCACTCGCCAACTCCTTAATTGCAGCACGTAGGCTCCTTAGTAGCCGCACGCGAACTCTTAGTTGTGGCATGCATGTGGGATCTAGTTCCCTGACCAGGGATTGAACCTGGGCCCCCTGCATTGGGAGCGCGGAGTCTTATCCACTGCGCCACCACGGAAGTCGCTCTGCTTAAACTTTTAAATTTTGAAATAAATACGAACTTACAGAAGAGTTGGAATACTAGTACAAAGAACTCTCATACTTTTTCATCCCTGTTCACCAGTTGTTAACTTTTTGTCACATTTGCTTTATCCCTCCTTCCCTCCATCCCTTCTTTTTCCCCATCCCATGTTTTTGGTTGTTTTTTGGCCGTGCTGAGCAGCTTGCGGGATCTTAGTTCCCCAACCAGGGATTGAACCCAGGCCATGGCAGTGAAAGCACCTAGTCCTAACCACTGGGCTCCCTGGGAATTCCCGCCAGCCCATGTATTTTTTCTGAACCATCTGGAGTCCTTCACAGACACCATGCATCTTTCCCCTAAGAACACCATTCTCTTAAATACCCACAGTATTAACAAATTCTACACATTTAACATTGATACAATATTTGATATTCAAATTTCATATTCCAGTTTCTCTAGTTGTCTCAATAACGTCCCTTACAGAGTTTTTTCCCCCCTGTCATTTAGGATCCAACCTAAAATTGAACACTGTATTTGATTGTCATATTTCTTTAGTTTTTAATCAAGACCAGTTCTGTGGTCTTTTTTTCTTTAATGACTTTTTTTGTGTGTGTGTGTGGTACGTGGGCCTCTCACTGTTGTGGCCTCTCCCATTGCGGAGCACAGGCTCCAGACGCACAGACTCAGCGGCCATGGTTCACGGGCCTAGCCGCTCCGCAGCATGTGGGATCTTCCCGGACCGGGGCACGAACCCGTGTCTCCTGCATCGGCAGGTGGACTCTCAACCACTGCGCCACCAGGGAAGCCTTAATGACTTATTTTTAGAGTATAGTCTATTAGTTTTGTTTTCGTTTTTGGAGAATTACTAATACTGTTTTTTGGTATGTTGTAGTTGTTACTGTTTTTTTAAAAATTTTATTTTATTTATTTAATTTTGGCTGTGTTGGGTCTTCGTTGCTGCACGTGGGCTTTCTCTAGTTGCAGCGAGCCGGGGCTACTCTTCGTTGCAGTGCACGGGCTTCTCATTGAGGGGGCTTCTCTTGTTGCGGAGCACGGGTTCTAGGTGCGCAGGCTTCAGTAGTTGTGGCGCGTGGGCTCTGTAGTTGTGGCACATGGGCTCAGTTGCTCCGCGGCATTTGGGATCTTCCCGGACCAGGGCTGGAACCCGTGTCCCCTGCATTGGCAGGCGGATTCTTAACCACTTCACCACTGGGGGAGCCCCTGTTATTGTTTTTGATGCTTAAGTTGTTCCAGATTTGGCCAGTGTGAGTCCCTCTTCGAGCTGGTTTTTGTGTCACTTTTTTTTTTTTTTGGCTGTGCCATGCGGCTTCCAGGGATCTCAGTTCCCCTACCACGGAACAAATCCATGGCCCCTGCAGTAGAAGTGCAGAGTCCTAAACATTGGACCGCCAGGGAATTCCCTCTTATGTCCTTTTTGACTGAGACTGATTAATCTCTGAGGGCTTTCTTGGTTTTTGCAAAACAGAATAACCCAGGTCTTTCTTGTGTTTTCCTTTCTTCTTGTTTTTTATATTTTTCTATTTCTCCAGAAAGCTCTGCTTTCTTTTGAAGGAAAGTGATATTTATAAATTAAAATTTGAGTGCTAGGTAGTATATGCGCTGTTACTAGAGTGTCTTTGCTTCTAGGCTCCTTTCAGTGGACAGAGCTAGGAAACATGTTTTCAAAAATCATCAGTTTATATTATAACGTTATTATTGGGATTTGCTACAAAGAAAGTAGATTCAGTTTACATCCTGCTGAGTGCAGTTAATTTCTTTTCAGTCCTTTTTTTCCTTAGAATGTATTCTACTAAAAATGAACAGAGAACTGTGTTCAAAAGTTACAGTACTTCATTGCTGTTTCAATTTGCATTTCTCTGATGATTAATGATGTTGAGCATCTTTTTCATATGCTTGTTGGCCATTTGTATATCATCTTTGGAGAAATGTCTCTTCAAGCCCTTTGCCCAAATTTTAAGTGAGTTACTTGATTTTTTTTTTTGTTGCTGAGTTGTAGGAGTTCTTTATATATTCTGATAAAATCTGATAAATCTGATAAATCCTTATCAGATTTGCAAATATTTTCTCCCATTCTGTAGGTTGCCTTTTCACTCTGTTGATTGTATCCTTTACTGCACAAAAGTTTTTGAGATTGATATAGTCCCATTTATGTGTGTGGGACCCTTGTTTTTTCCTAACAATATATCCAAGAAATCATTCCAGGGACTTCCCTGGTGGCGCAGTGGTTAAGAATCCGCCTGCCAGTGTGGGGGACACGGGTTCAATCCCTGGTCTGGGAAGATCCCACATGATGCAGAGCAGCTGAGCTCGTGCACCACAACTACTGAAGCCCACGCGCCTAGAGCCCGTGCTCTGCAACAAGAAAAGCCACTGCAGTGAGAAGCCCATGCACCACAACAAAGAGTAACCCCCACTCACCACAACTAGAGAGAGCCTGCACGCAGCAACGAAAGATCCCGCACGCCTCAACAAAGATCCTGCGTGCCACAACTAACACATGGTGCGGCCAAAAAAAAATAAATAAAATGTTAAAAAAGAAAACTCTTCGTTTTAAAAAAAAATAATAGATATATGTTTCATTGGTTAAATTTTTTTAACTTCACTTTTAGGTATTTGGTTAAATCTTACTGATTATATCTTTAATAATCACTGTACTTTTGAAATCCAGACTGACTTGTTTGGAGGGAAATACCAAACTAAGACAGTATGTGTCATAGGGTAAAGATACAAATGCCAAAGACTGAGGAACTAGTTAGGCTTTTAGGCCAGTGTGGGTAATAAAACCAGAAACTGAGAACCACTGTTCCAAAATCAAGAGGCACTCAGAGCCTTAAGTTTGTCAGTTTCATCTTGCTGTTGACAAATTTGAAATATTCAAGACTATCTCTTTAGAGTTCTTCCTTTGGTAATGATTACGTATTTTGTTAAATGCTTTTACATTTCAATTTAGTTGTTAAGCCAAGTTTAAAAATGAGCTGAAAGAAACTGGAAAATCGTTGCTTACTCCCTGTATAATCTTGAAATTTTAGAATTATTTTACTTCTGGAAGTCATCAGATCTAGACCCTTAAAGAAACAGGATTGAGGAGATTAAATTTGTTAGTAATCACAGTTAGTGGAAGAATCCAGGTCACCTGAGTACCAGTTTAGTGTTCTTTTCTCCACCTTTACAAAAAAACCAAACAAAAAACAAACCCCCGAACATTTCATAGTGTAACTTGGGAGAGTTTTTTGGTTCATCGTCTTTGGGAGAGAGCTAAAATTATAAGTTTACATAGCCAGAAAAGTCTGAAATAGGAAAATCTTCCATCAGTTAGTAAGTGGTGACATTATTCTGTGGTCCTGAACTTGACATATCTAGCTTTGTTCAAAATTGATTATCAAACTGGGACTTCGGTATGTTTCTATTTTAGTAACCTAATAGTAACCTAATTTCAGCCTTTAACTCTGCCAGATAATCACAGGATTTGGCAGAATGTTTCTTGGTAGATTTTTAAAAAAGTAATTAGTCAATTAGGTCGTGCCGCAAGGCTTGTGGGATCTTAGTTCCCCGACCAGGGATCGAACCCGTGCCCCCTGCAGGGGAAGCATAGAGTCCTAACCACTGGACCCCAGGGAATTCCCTCTTGGTAGATTTTATCCACACACACCACATCCCAAGTGTGTAGCAAGGTGCCTCCCTCATGTGTTTTATGTACTCAAACTATAGTTGATAGTATGAGGGAGGTTTTTTTCACCCACATTTTCTACCCATGATGCTTATTTGCAACTATGTTTTTTACAGCAGTTTTGTGCCCAGATTAGTCATTTCTATTTCTGTGCCTGTGTTCATAACACTACTTAGTAGCATTACTTATGTAAGTTATTTTATTTTTATGCATTTATTCATTCATTCATTCATTTATAAACGAATTACCAAAAAAGAAAAAAAAAGTACAAAGTACAAGGGGATATACAGTGATCTGTCTCTTCCCTATGGCTATTCTCTAATCCTTTTTCATCTATCCAGTAGCTGAAGTTATCAGTTCGTTGTAAATTCTTCCAGAGATGTTTTGGGTTCTATATAGCAAATGTATTTACTACAGATGTATATGTGTCCCTTTTTTGTTGCTTTTCGCTTACACAGTTGTAGTCTATACACTGTTTTGTACTTTTTTTCACTTAACGGTATATCTTGGAGATCCTAAATAGAGCTACCTTCTTGATAATATCAGTAGTTGCATAATATATATTGTATGGGGGGACTTCCCTGGTGGCGCAGTGGTTAGGAATCCGCCTGCCAATGCAGGGGACACAGGTTTGATCCCTGCTCTGGGAGTATCCCACTTGCCGTGGAGCAGCTAAGCCCATGCACCACAACTGCTGAGCCTGTGCTGTAGAGCCTGCGAGCCACAACTACTGTGCCTGAGTGCCACAGTTACTGAAGCCCACGTGCTAGAGCCCGTGCTCTGCAATGAGAGAAGCCAGCGTAATGAGAAGCCCGCACACCGAAAGGAAGAGAGCCCCCGCTCACCACAACTAGAGAAAGCCCCCGCGCAGCAACAAAGGCCCAATGCAGCCAAAACAAATAAATAAAAAATAATATACGCAACATTAAGAAGGAAAGAAACTGTTCAAAAATTTGGGCTTCCCTGGTGGCACAGTGGTTGAGAGTCCACCTGCCGATGCAGGGGACATGGGTTCGTGCCCTGGTCCGGGAAGATCCCACATGCCGCGGAGCGGCTGGGCCCATGAGCCATGGCCGCTGAGCCTGCGCGTCCGGAGCCTGTGCTCCGCAACGGGAGAGGCCACAGCAGTGAGAGCCCTGCGTACCGCAAAAAAAAAAAAAAAAATTTATATATATAGTATGGGTATTCCATGATTAACTAGTCTTCTACTTAATAGACATGGGTGGTTTCCAGTCTTTTGTTATTAAAAACAGTGCTCCATTGAATAACTTTATGCATATGTGTTTGTGCATGTTTGAGCACATGTGTAGGGATAAATTCATGGAAGTGGGATTGCTTGGTCAAAGTAGGTGCAGTATCAGTGTGTGAATATGGTGGTTTCTTTCGCACCAAACCACCACTTGTATTATCATAGTTTTTTATTTTTTATAAATTTATTTATTTTTGGCTGCGTTGGGTCTTCACTGCTGATCGCGGGCCCTCTCCAGCTGCGGTGAGCAGGGGCCACTCCTCGCCACTGCGCGTGGGCCTCTCATTGCGGTGGCCTTTCCTGTTGCGGAGCGTGAGCTCCAGGCACGCGAACTTCAGCAGCTGTGGCACGCAGGCTCAGTAGCTGTGGCATGTGGGCTCAGCAGCCGTGGCTCGCCGGCTCTAGAGCGCAGGCTCAGCAGCTGCAGCACATGGGCCTAGCTGCTCCGGGGCATGTGGGATTCTCCCGCAGCAGGGCTGGAACCTGCGTCCCCTGCATTGGCAGGAGGATTCCTGACCACTGTGCCACCAGGGAAGCCTTATCATAGTTTTTGCCTTCTTGAGTTTTGTTGCTTCTCAGTAAACGATGAGTCATTCTGTAGCATGCATAGCAATGAGAGTTTAAAATCACTAATTTGTCCCTTTTTGATCATTTTCATGTGATATATATTCCTGGGATGATTCACCATTACCTATAATAGTGGTTTATGTCCTTTTTGGACCCCATAGGAATCTTATGAAAGTTTTATACTTCTTCCCATTATAAAAAGTGTGAGTATCCATGTTAGAATTCTGCATGGAACTGTGAGGTGGAGAGGTAATTTAAATCCTTTTGCCCATTTATGTATCCATAGACCCCAGTTAAGGCCTCCTGCTTTATTCGATACATATGAACTCTTGTGTCTAGATTGGCATAACGGACATTTCAGAATCTAGCCCCACTGTATGAACTCAGGTTTTCAGCTTTTTCCTCTGCTGCTCCCTCTCCCCACTACCCTGTCCTTGAACCATTTTTAAAAAACTTGAGTACACCTAATAAAACTAATGGAATGTTGTGGGGTTGGCCAAAAAAGTTCGTTCAGGTTTTCCCATAAGATGTTATGGAAAAACCTGAACGAACTTTTTGGCCAACCCAATATGTCAATTATATCTCAAAACAAAAACCCAAAAAGTAGTTCTCTTTTACTTCTACTTACTGTTTCCTCGGCCTGGAATTGCTCCTCTTCCCCTTCTCCACTTGGTGTATACTTTCTTTTATTACCCTTATAAGTTAGTTAATCTGAAACTTTTGTTTCACATCAGTGCTCCCCCACTCAGTTCTTGTTTCTTCCCATGGCATTCTCTCTCGTAGCAAAATATGTAAAGTACGTGGATAGGAAGATTCAGTATTGTCAAGATGTCAGTTCTTCCCAGCTTGATCTATAGATTCAACATGCTCCCAATCAAAATCCCAGCAAGTTATTTTGTGGATGTTGATAAACAAACAAAGCTCCTTTTAGTCAGATAAGTTTCATCAATGCCTGTTAAATGAATGGTTACTAGAGAACAGAATATTCACACAATTCTAAAGTATCACCCTACAGTATTAAACATTTTAGATATACACAAAGTTGAAGAAAGAAGTTAATACCATTTATTTGCCTCCTAAATTCAACATTTGTTATAGTTTTGCTGTATTTTCTTGCTAGGGCTGATATATCAAAATACCACAGACTGAGTGGCTAAACAATAGACATTTATTGTCTTACAGTTCTAGATAGAGGTTAGATGTCTGAGATCAAGGTGTCAGCAGGGCCATGGTCCCTCTGAAGGTGCTAGGGACAGATCTGTTCCAGACCTTTCCTACCTAGTTTTTGGTAGTTCCTTGGCCTGTGCCAGAATAACTCCAATCTTTACATTTGTCCAAATTTCCCCTTTTTATAAAGACACCAATCATATTGAATTACTGGCCCACCCTACTCCAGTATGACTTCATCTTAACTAATGATATCTGCAACGACCCTGTTTCCCAGTAAGGTACGGGGTGGTGGTGGTGTTGAAGACTTTACCATGTGAATTTTGAGGGGATGTAATTCAACCAGTAACAATCTGTCTCTATATACATACAGACATACATACATACTTTTTAACCATTTGAGAGTAATTGCATACATGACAAATGACGCTTCAGCATGCAGTATCAACATGCAGTAACACATCTAAGAAAATTCGCCATAATTTCCTAATATTATGTAATATATGGTCCACATTCAAACAGTCTTTTTTTTTTTTCCCAAACAGTCTTTAATAGCTTTTTTTCCCCCCAAACCAGACAATCATTTGGTTGTCTCCTTGGACATGTTTAACTGGAGCAGTCTTTTTGCTCTTTTATTTTTTATATATATACTTTTTTTTTTTTTTAAGACTTACAGTGTCGCAGTTGCAGAACAAGCCTCTGTGCTCTGCCAACCTGATTAAGACTAGTTGAAACCACCATTTGCTTTCTCTGTCCAAGAGTCTTAATACAGAAGGCATGTCTCTTGATGGACAGTTAAGAGGGCTGTTATATTTTCTCTGTTATAGTTGTTCTGGAGAATGGACTTTATCTCTGTACGTCTTAAGGGTTGCCCTCTTACCTCTAAATGTTTATTTTGTGTATGCTACACATTCTGTATTTTAAATTAGATCATTGCAAACAGACCCTTTTAATTTGGTGAAAATTCTCTTAGCTCATTACCTGTAATACAGAAACACAAAAATTGTTTCTGTGAGCAAATACTGTGTTTGCTGTACTTCTCACTGTATAGTTAATATTTTTTCTTTTGTAAGTATCTTGGAAACTGTGTATACTGTTTGTTCTCAAATTTTTAGCATCCATTGGTAGACCCTGTAGTAGCAACTATTAATGGGTGTTCCAATGATAATTTTCTGTTAGCATATATTTTAACATATATTTATTACTGTTTTCATGTGTGCTAGGCTGTATGCAAGGCACTGAGAATATAGAGATTAGAAACATTCAGTCTTTGCCTACAAGGAATTTATAGTTTAGACAGAAAGGCAGATACGTGGTTTTTATCAGTATGATACATGCTTTTCCATGATTATGCATAATATACTTTAGAAGTGCAGACTGCTGAATAAATTGAGTGTAATAAATAAGCATAAATTTATAAAAGTAATTAAGAACACTGGTATTGGGCTTCCCTGGTGGCGCAGTGGTTGAGAGTCTGCCTGCCGATGCAGGGGACATGGGTTCGTGCCCCGGTCTGGGAAGATCCCACATGCTGCGGAGCGGCTGGGCCCGTGAGCTATGGCCGCTGAGCCTGCGTGTTCGGAGCCTGTACTCCGCAACGGGAGAGGCTGCAACAGTGAGAGGCCCGCGTACTGAAAAAAAAAGTATTAGGAATATGCCAACAAAGGTTGTGAGAATGTTTGGCAAACTTAGAGATTTCAGAATAGCATTTAAAACAAAAAACAGAAAAACACTACTCCTAGCTCCTTATACAGACCTTCTTGTCTGTTGTGGACAACTTGGAAAAACCCATGGTGTAAAGAAGACAACAAGGGACTTCGCTGGTGGTATAGTGGTTAAGAATTTGCCTGCTAGTGCAGGGGACACGGGTTCGATCCCTGGTCCGGGAATATCCCACATGCCGCAGAGCAACTGAGCCCGTGCGCCACAACTACTGAGCCTTGTGCTCTAGAGCCTGTGAGCCACAAGTACTGAGCCCTTGTGCCACAACTACTGAAGCCCGCGTGCCTAGAGCCGGTGCTCCGCAACAAGAGAAGCCACTGCAATGAGAAGCCCATGCACCGCAACGGAGCATAGCCCTTGCTCACTGCAACTAGAGAAAGCCCACGCGCAGCAACTAAGACCCAACGCAGCCAAAAATACATAAATTAAAAAAAAAAAAGTCAACAAAATATTACCATAAGTCCATGCTCTTATTACCTTCATTATGTGTTTCTTTCCATTTTCTGGCTTTTGAGCAAAAGTGTATAGTTCTTTTAAAATAATTGTAATTGTTTCATAATCTGATTTTTCCACATAGTATTAGATCATGTGCAATTCGTTAAAAATATTTCAAACATTTTTAATTATGTAAAATTTCGTGATATAGATACACAGAAGTAATTTAGTCATTCCTCTCTGGTTGCCTGTTATGCTTGTGAACTGAACTGAAAGACTTTGTTGCAAGACAGGATTTTTTAGTTGCCCACGTAGTTCTCTATTAAATCATAGAATGGTTCTCTGAAATTTATAAACATATAAAGGTATTTCTGGAAATCACAGCTAGTTGTAACATGGTTTAAAAATTGCAGAAGTTTCCTTGAATATCAAATATAAGATTATAAGTCATAATCACTCTGTGCTTTACACATTTTAAGTATTGAGTGTTATTAATGGTTCTTAATCCTGTTCCTTCATTTTAGAGATCTAGGAAACAAAGACCCAGAGGTGTCAAAAATTTCTCCAGGATAGGAGAGCCTTAAATAGAGTCCTAGCTTCCATAGTTTGTTGTTCTTTGCACTCTAATGATTCAGTATCCCCTTCCCCCAAGGCTTAGGGGTTCTGTGGAGGAGTTGTGAATAGTATTAGAGTGGTGCAACTTTGCAGTCTATCTTGAACTTACTTTTAAGATGTAGCTTGAAGCAGGAGTTCTTCAGTTGAAGGAGATTTAAAAGGAGAGAATGAGAGGGAATTCCCTGGCTGTACAGTGGTTAGGAGTCTGTGCTTTCAGTGCCAAGGGCCCGGGTTCAGTTCCTGGTTGGGAAACTAAGATCCTGCATGGCACATAGTAAGTGCTGCCAACTCCAGTTGATTCTTGTTATTCTTGGTAGTTATGTTCTATAAAGTTGCCACAAACACTGAACTAGCAAATACTGAACTGTTGCTCCTAGGAAATTTAGATTCCTGTGAGCCTCTGTGACAGTATTTGAGTCAGTTAGCCAAAACATAACCTGATTTTATGTGTTTCTTTTTTTTTTTTTAAGGATAATTACTTTTTTTTTTTAAGATTAATTTATTTTTGGCTGTGTTGGGTCTTCGTTGCTGCACGTAGGCTTTCTCGAGTTGTGGCGAGTGGGAGCTACTCTTCCTTGTGGTGCACAGGCTTCTCATTGCGGTGGCTTCTCTTGTTGCGGAGCACGGGCTCTAGGTGCGTGGGCTTCAGTAGTTGTGGCTCATGGGCTTAAGTAGTTGTGGCACGTGGGCTCAGTAGTTGTGGCTCACGGGCTCTAGAGCGCAGGTTCAGTAGTTGTGGTGCACGGGCCTAGTTGCTCCGCAGCATGTGGGATCTTCCCGGAGCAGGGCTCGAACCCATGCCCCTGCATAGGCAGGCGGATTCTTAACCGCTGAGCCACCAGGGAAGCCCTGTGTTTCTGTTTAAAGATGCCTTAGTTAATGTATATTGCTGATCCATTAACATTGTTCTCATGGTGAACAGCATTAGTTGTTTACAGCTTTAGTATCTAACTGTATTTAATCCATAAAGCACATCACAACTTTCTTGCACTCAGGAACACTAGACAGCACTTGAGCACAACACTTGGGGAAGGGGAGGGTATACCTCAGCTGGGAACTTGAGTTCTGGGTGATTCAACTCTGCATATGATGTACAGATGACTGCCAAAGAGTACAAATGTTGATTTTGGGGCTACAGAAAAAGTTAACTATTAGGCAAATTTGCAAATACCGAATCTTTGAATAATGAGGATCCACTCTAGTTTGAGCACAGGGAAACAATAAAAATTCCAGAAGTATAAAAAGTATGACTTTTAAGTTCAGAATCCAGACAACTAAAATGCATACTGAAACTTTTTTCCCTGAACCTAATCATGTAGGAGACAAACAACAAAGACCTAAATGTAGATTTATTCCCAAAAACGGTATTCGAAAGACATGACAGTGTAAAACTGGGAGTTTTATTTCACTGCTTTTAAAAACTGGGAGTTTTACACTGGTTTTAAAACTGGGAGTTTTACACTGGTGGGAGTAAAACTGGTTAATAAAATTGAAAACTGGAAAAGTATTCAACTTTATTAATCAGGAAAACTAAAAAAAGAACCAAGAAAAAGTGATTTTTCTTTTTTAAACCTAAAGTATCAAAAAAAGTGACTTCAGTAGTTCCTCTTGCTTATGATGGAAATGGTTCTACAGAAAAAGCTTTATGTACAAAGATGATCAGTGTGATTTGAATTTTAGTAGGATGTATTTTATTTTATTTTTTAATTTTATTGAAGTATAGTTGATTTACAGTGTTGTGTTAATTTCTTCTGTACAGCAAAGTGACTCAGTTATACATGGATATGTGTATATATATTCTCTTCCGTTATGGTTTATTACAGGATATTGAATATAGTTCCCAGTGTTATACAATAGGGCGTTGTTGTTTATCCGTCCTACACAAACTAGTTTGCATCTGCTGATCCCAAACTCCCAATCTTTCCCTCCCCCACCCCCCTCCCCCCTGGCAACCACAAGTCTGTTGTCTGTGTCTTTGAGTCTGTTTCTGTTTCGTAGATATGTTCATTTGAATCGCATTTTAGTAGGATGTATCTTAAAAACAATTCAAATGTCCAACAGTGGGACATTTAAGTAAATCATGTTTATATTATATATATATATATAATTTTTTTTTCTACCCAGAATATTACATAAGTTTGTTTCAGATGTAACAGCAGTGTTAAAATCAACAAATTTTAATATTAACTGAACTGAGTAAACTTAGCTGTTTAAGTATTTTTAAAGTTATTCTCTTCCAAAAAACTAAGGGAGCTTTTCTTTTCCATCCCCACATACCACGGTTTCCCAATAGTTCTGTTTTTGGAAGACTTTCAGTTGATGAGTAAACTGCTTTGCAGATTTTTCAGAACTTCTTTGCCCAAATGAAAACCAATCTGGACAAATTATATATTGCATAGATTTCTCTGCAGTTTTTTCTTTCTTTAGAACCTTATTGCAATTACCATACAGTATAATTTTTACCTATTTGCCCCACATGAAAAACTACCTGTTCTGAAAAATATGATGGATATATCCTGTGATCTTCCAGTTAATAGAATTTTTACCTCAATGATAATCTTTATCATATTTCAAAATAACCAACTCCACCTTGGACATTATTTCCATCTTTACTGACTCATAGGCACATGAACTAGTGCCCAGCTTCTACCTCTTCTACATCCTCTTCTCCATAAGTGGATGGAATTATTTAATATAAGTCTGATGTAGGACAATGAACGCTTTACAAACACATACAATTTAAGTTAAAGTCATTGACTAGGGAGCCTACATGCTCAATTCAAAATTTAATATCTTTTCCTCCATAAATAACATGTACTTAATTGTCATGAGGCAGCTTTTTGGTTTTCAGAAAAACCACGTTTAGGGCTTCCCTGGTGGCGCAGTGGTTGAGAGTCCGCCTGCTGATGCAGGGGACACGGGTTCGTGCTCCGGTCCGGGAAGATCCCACATGCCGCAGAGTGGCTGGGTCCGTGAGCCATGGCCGCTGAGCCTGCGCGTCCAGAGCCTGTGCTCCGCAACGGGAGAGGCCACGACAGTGAGAGGCCCGCGTACCGCAAAAAAAAAAAAAAAAAAAAAAAAAAGGCAAAAAAACCCCCACGTTTAGGTATGTATTCATAGGACTGATTAGACAGTCCAGGTGAAATGGTTATAGGAATAGAGGCAGCCGTCACCTCACAAAACTCATTTATATATCAAAATCTATTTTGATATGTAAGGCTGAATTCTTCAAACTAATTATGCCTTCTGTAACTCAAGCACTGTACTCTTGGCAAGAGCAATGCTGGAACTTAGCATTAAGGTGAAGGTGCTTAATGCTAAACTTTTCTTCTAAGCTTAGATTTGGACTGCTTAAGAAACTGGTACCCAAGAAACCAGCTTGGTCTTTCTACATTTTTACTGTCTTAAGTAAATCATGTTATATTTAATGGAACATTTAGGAAGTTGTTAAAAACACTTGCAAATAGTTTTGTAACATGCAAAACTCTTAAGCTGTAATTATTAAGCGGGGAAAAAAAGAGTAAAAATTTAGGTATAATCCATGATTTCACATACAGTTAACAAGTAACAATGGTGCCATATAGTCGTCCCTCACTATCTATGGGGGATTGGTTCCAGGATCCCTGGAGGAGGTGGGGGTCCCTAATATAAAAAGGCATAGTATTTGCATGTAACCCACACATATCCTCTCCTATATTTTTTTTTGCGGTATGCGGGCCTTTCACTGTTGTGGCCTCTCCAGTTGCAGAGCACAGTCATCCAGACGCGCAAGCTTAGCGGCCATGGCTCACGGGCCCAGCCGCTCCGCGGCATGTGGGATCTTCCCGGACTGGAGCACGAACCCGCGTCCCCTGCGTTGGCAGGCGGACTCCCAACCACTGCGCCACCAGGGAAGCCCTCTCTCCTATATTTTAAATCATCTCTAGACTACTTATAACTAATACAATGTAAATGCTATGTGAATAGTTGTAAATGCAAGAAAAATGCTATGCAAATAGTTATTGGTTTGTGGCAAATTCAGGTTTTTTGAAACTTTCTGGAATTAAAAAAGGTTTATTCCCATCCACAGTTGGTTGAATCTGCAGATGTAGAAGCTGTGGATATGGAGGGCTGACTATATTTACTTGCTCCCACTCCTCTTTACTTTCTCCTCTTTTCCCAGATATCTATCATTACCATGTATTGTTTTCACAGTGGACCAAGGCTTAAAACATGCAAATTATGAATAGGTAATACAGATTTGGCTCACAGTATATATAATATCATTAGTGTCTGTATTAATGTGACACTGAGGTGGAACAGGATCTTCAAGTGCCTTCTGATAGTTATTAGGGAGAGATTAAACTGTGTACAGCATGGTTTTCACTTATTCATTCAGTTTATTTTTTTTCTGAACTCTGAAAAAGTTGAGGTATCACTGACATATAGCATTTTATTAGTTTCAGGTGTACAACATAATGATTTGATTTATGTATACATTGCAGAATTATCACCAGATAAATCTAGTTAATGTCTGTCACCTTACATAGTTACACATTATTGTTCTTATGATGAGAACTTCTAAGATCTACTCTCAGCAACTTTCATGTATGCAATATAGTAGTATTAACTGTAGTCACCATTTTAGTCATTACATTCCCATGACATTTATAACTGGAAGTTTGTACCTTTTGATCCGTTTCACTCATTTCACTTACTGTACACCCCCCTCCTCTGGCAACCACCAGTCTGTTTTCTGCATGAGTTCTGTTTTTTGTTTGTATTTTAGATTCCACATGTAAGTGAGATCATACATATTTGTCTTTGACTTATTTCACTTAGCATGATGCCCTCAAGGTTCATCCATGTTGTCACACATGGCAAGATTTCATTCTTTTTGATGGCTGAGAATAATTTTGTGATACATATATATGTGTCTGTAATGTATACGCACATATATATATAGACACATTGGTTCCGTATCTTGGCGGTTATAAATAATGTTGCAGTGAACATGGGGTGCATATATCTTTTTGCGTTAGTATTTTTGTTTTCTTTGGATAAATACCTAGAAATGGAATTGCTGGATCGTATGGTAGTTCTGTTTTTAATTTTGGTGGAAACCTCCACACTGTTTTATAGCTTACTCCCCTTGTACTGATAGCCATCAGTCTCCAGAGGCTTTTAAATTATTAGTAGCTTGCAGTTTGGGAATAGGAAGTATTGCTTAAGCACATGTGAAAGGACAGCTGTTGTTTTGAAAGTTGTATTTCCTGTTTTAAGTTAATTTTAGTTAAAAGTGTTTAAGATAGACTCTAGATATTAGATTTGTGTCTTACTCATTTGTTTAAAATAATGTTATGATGAAGCTGATTGTCAGTTCTCCAGAAATTTACTGGACTGAATTCTCCTTGGAGGGACTGATCCACTTATATGACATGTATGTTGCCTTTCAGTCTTTTTTTTTTTTTTTTTGGCGGTACGCGGACCTCTCACTGCTGTGGCCTCTCCCGTTGCGGAGCACAGGCTCCGGACGCGCAGGCTCGGCGGCCATCGCTCACGGGCGTAGCCGCTCCGCGGCATGTGGGATCTTCCCGGACCGGAGCACGAACCTGTGTCCCGTGCATCGGCAGGCGGACTCTCAACCACTGCACCACCAGGGAAGCCCTGCCTTTCAGTCTTAACAGACCTTCCAGCTGAGAACTATCTCAGGTTTTTGATTGAAAACTTAATCCAACGTAGAATAAGCAACTGAATTTATGTTTTTGTCACTTATAAATTGATACTATCCAGTCATTAAAGGAGATCCAGTCAGACCCCTTTTGCTGTAGAAAAATTATACACATACCATTTATGGAATAGAAAAATATTTTCTTAAAAACAAAACTGAATTCTGGCTTCTGTTTCCCAAGTTGAGTGAGGGGGTGAAATTTTACAGTGTTTTAAATTGAGTTTCTAATGTACGAAATCATTATGTATTAACTGTGAAACAAATTTCATTTACTTTTGGGGTAATAAATATAGATAGTCTAAAATTCAAAATGTGTTAACTAAATTTCTTTTTTTTTTAAAACTGATTTACAGTATTGTGTTAGTTTCAGGTACAGCATAATGATTCAATTTTTTTCACAGATAATATTCCATTGTAGGTTATTACAAGATATTGAGTATAATTCCCTATGCTATACAGTAATCCTTATTGCTTACCTATTTTATTTACAGTAGTTTGTATCTGTTAATCCCATACTCCTAATTTGTCCCTTCCCCTCTTCCTTTGGTAATCATAAATTTGTTTTCTGTATCTGAATCTATTTCTGTTTAGTATATAGATTCATTTGTATTACTTTTTAGATTCCACATGTAAGTGTATCATACAGAATTTGTCTTTCTCTGACTTATTTTACTAAGCATAATATTCTCTAGGTTCATCCATCTTACTATAAGTGGTAATATTTCATTCTTTTTTTTATGATTGAGCACTCTATCACATCTTAAACCAGTTGTCTGTTGATGGGCACTTGGGTTGCACCCACATTTTGGCTATTGTAAATAGTGCTGCTATGAACATTGGGGGGCATGTATCTTTTCAACAATTAGAATTTTCATTTTTTCCAGATGTATACCCAAGAGTGGAATTGCTGGATCATATGGTAGCTCTGTTTTTAGGTTTTAAAGGAACCTCCATACTGTTTTCTATAGTGACTGCACCAATTTACATTCCCACCAACAGTGTAGGAGGGATCCCTTTCCTCCACATCCTCTCTAGGATTTTTTTACTTGTAGACTTTTTGGTGATGGCCATTCTGATTGGTGTGAGGTGATAACCTCATTGTGGGTTTTTTTAAAAAAATAAATTTATTTATTTAATTTATTTTTGGCTGCATTGGGACTTCATTGCTGCGCACAGGCTTTCTCTAGTTGTGGTGAGTGGGGGCTATGCTTTGTTACGATGTGCGGGCTTCTCATTGCGGTGGCTTCTCTTGTTGCGGAGCACAGGCTCTAGGCATGTGGGCTTCAGTGGTTGTGGCTTGTGGACTCAGTAGTTGTGGCTTGTGGGCTCTAGAGCACAGGCTCAGTAGTTGTGACACACAGGCTTAGTTCCGCAGCATGTGGGATCTTCCTGGAACAGGGCTCAAACTTGTGTTCCCTGCATTGGTAGGCAGATTCTTAACCACTGTGCCACCAGGGAAGCCCCTCATTGTGGTTTTGATTTGCATTTCTTTAATAATTAGCAATGTTGAGCATCTATTCATGTGACTGTTGGCCATCTATGTCTTCTTTGGAGAAATGTCTATTTAGATCTTCTGCCCATTTTTTTTTTGACGGGGTTGTTTGTTTTCGATATTGAGTTGTATGACCTGTTTGTATATTTTGGAAATTAATCCCTTGTTGGTTGCATGGGTTGTAAATATTTTCTCCCATTCCTACGTTGTCTTTTTGCTTTGTTGATGGTTTCCTTTGCTGAGCAAAAGTTTGTAAGCTTGATTAGGTCCCATTTGTTTATTTTTGCTTTTATTTCTTTTGCTGTGGGAGACTGATCGAAGAAAATATTGCTATGATTTGTGTCAAAGAATGTTTTGCCTGTTTTTTTCTAGGAGTTTAGTCTTCCTGCTAAATTCAGGAGCAAGACAAGGATGCCCACTCTTATCACTTCTATTTAACATAGTGTTGGAAGTCCTAGCCACAGCAATCAGACAAGAAAAGAAATAAAAGCTATCCAAATTGGAAGGGAAGAAGTAAAACTGTCAATATTTGCAGATGACATGATACTCTATATAGAGAATTCTAAGGTCTCCACACAAAAACTATTAGAACTAATAAATGATTTCAACAAGGTAATGGGATGTAAGACTAATATGCAGAAGTCTGTGGCGTTTCTGTACACTAATAATGAAATGTCAGAAAGAGAAAAAGAAAAAACCAATCCTGTTTAAAATTGTGTCAAAAAACTTAAAACACCTAGGAATAGATTTAGCGAAGGTGAAAGACCTATATGCCCAAAACTATAAAACACTGTTGAAGGAAATTGAAGATGATTCAAAGAAATGGAAAGATGTTCTTTGCTCTTGGATTGGAAGAATTAATATTGTTAAAATGGCCATAGTAGGGCTTCCCTGGTGGCACAGTGGTTGAGAGTCCGCCTGCCAATGCAGGGGACACGGGTTCGTGCCCTGGTCCAGGAAGATCCCACATGCCGCGGAGCGGCTGGGCCCGTGAGCCATGGCCGCTGAGCCTGCGCGTCCGGAGCCTGTGCTCCACAACAGGAGAGGCCACAACAGTGAGAGGCCCGCATACCGCAAAAAAAAAAAAAAAAAAAATGGCCATACTACCCAAAGCAATCTACAGATTTAGTGTAATCCCTATCAGAATATCAGTGACATTTTCCACAGGACTAGAACAAATAATCATAGATGGGATTATTATATGGGACCACAAAAGACCCAGAATTGCTAAAGTCATCCTGAGAAAAAAGAACAAAGCTAGAGGTGTAACTTTTCCAGACTTAAGACTATGTTACAAAGCTACAGTAATCAAAACAGCATGGTATTGGCACAAAAACACATACATAGATCAATGGAACAGAATAGAGCTGAGAAATAAACACATGCACCTGTGGTCAATTAATCTATGACAAAGGAGGCTAGACTATACAATGGAGAAAAGACAGTCTCTTCAAGTGGTGTTGAGAAAGCTGTACAGCTATGTGTGAAACAATAAAATTAGAACATTCCATCACATCATATACACAAATAAACTCAAAATGGCTTAAAGATCTAAATATAAGACATGGCCCTATAAAACTGGAAGAGAACATAAACTAAATTTCTTGTCCTAAGTCATCTAATTCCCTTCCTGAGGTCATCACTGGTAATATTTCTGGTGTATCTGTCTGTAAGTGATATAATCCTATAAAAACATGAGTGTGCTTATAGCTTACAAATGACCTGCTTTATTTTTTTGTTTGTTTTATCACAACCAAGATAGCCAACCAAGGTAGTTTCTTCTTTTTTAGATCCTGTAGAACTTTATATTTCCTTCTAAGGTTTACATTCATCAAATGAAAGCATAGATTGATCATTTTCATCAGTGAATTTGGAAAATTTAGGAATGGATCAAGTTTTTAATATTAGTTGTATCTATTGTGAATACTATGTGAATATCTTAAATTCCTAATAAATATTGCAGTTTGTAAAAATTTTTTCTGTGGTAGTTATTTGAACTTAACTTTGTAAGGCAGTGGTGAATTCTCAAGGTGAGGCCAGAACTATTTTTATAATCATGCTAAGATATTATTAGGCTTTTTTACTGTGTTGACATTTGCACTTATGGTATAAAAGCAATAATGGATAAAAATGCTGGCTCCTTAACATGATTCAAGGCAGTGGTACCAACTGTGTTAGTAGTCACTATATGTTTACTGTCACCTCACACTGGTAGTTAAAATGAAAAAAGCATTTTACTTAAGAATGTCATTGACAAGCAGTAAAAATAATTAATTTATTTAAATGTTAAACCTTGAATGTGTGTTTTAAAATACAGTGTAGTGTACTGTGGACAGAATTGTGTCCCTGTGAGAATCGTATGTTGGAACACTAACTCCCAGTGATGGGATTTGGAGATGGGGCCTTTGGGAGATAATTAGGTTTAGATGAAATCATGAAGGTAGGGCCTTCATGATGGGATTAGTGTCTTTATAAGAAGAGGCACCAGAGAACTTGCTGTTTCTTTCTCTCTGCCCTATCCAATGCAGGGGACATGGGTTCAACCCCTGGTTGGGGAACTAAGATCCCACATGCCGTGGGGGCAATTAAGCCTGCGCACCACAATGAAGAGCCCTCACCGCAATGAAAGATCCCACGTGCCTCAACAAAGATCCCGCATGCCACAACTAAGACCTGACACAGCCAAAAAAAAAAAAAAAAAAAAGAGCAAGAGAGACAGGACTATTCAGGTTATCTATTTCTTCTTGAGTGACTTTTAGTAGTTTGTGTTGTTGCAGGAATTGTTCATTTTCACTCAAGTTATTAAATTTTAGGGCATAGAATTTTCATATTATTCCCTTATTATCATTTTAATGTCTGTAAGCTCTGTAGTGATAGCCCTTCTTTCATTCCTGATGGTTCATTTGGGCACCTCCTTCTCTATACTCTCCCCACCTCTGTCTGAACAGTCTGTCATTCTTTTAAGTAAAAAATGTGTTCCATTAAAAAAAGAGAGTATTATCATTACATAATTGTCCTTCAAGAGAAATGACATACTTTTGTAAGTGAGAAAAAGCACTTTATCTACACTTCCCATTTCATCACACAGTACGTATTTGTCTCCTCAGGCTGCTATAACAAATTACCACAGACTGAAACAGTGATTAAACAACAGAAATTTGTTTTCTCACAGTTCTAGAAGCTGAAAATCTGAAATCACGGTACCAGCATAGTCAAGTTCTGGTGAGAGCTCCCTTCCTGGCTTGGATTCTTTACCACTGGACCACTAGGGAAGTCCCTCTCTCTCTTTTTTTTATTTGGCTCCGTGGCATGTGGGATCCTAGTTCCCCGACCAGGGATTGAACCTGTGCCCCCTGTGTTGGAAGCACAGAGTCTTAACCACTGGACCGCCAGGGAAGTCCCAGTCCTATATCTTTTAAAGAAACTGATTTCATAGTTAAAATCCTTTCAAAACAAGAAACTTGATGTTCAGATGGTTTCACAGGTGACGTTTACCAAACACGTAAGGAGGAAATAATACATGGGAGTTCCCTGGCGGTCCGGTGGTTAAGACTCCGTGCTTCCACTGCAGGGGGCATGGGTTTGATCCCTGGTCAGGGAACTAAGATCCCACATGCTGCGTAGCCAAAAAAAAAGAGGAAAATAATGCAAGTTCTATAGAGTCTCTTCCAGGAGATATTAGAAGAAACACTTCTCAACTCACTATATGAGGCTTGATACAAAACCAGATAAAGATACACAAGAAAATAAAACTATACCAATACTCCTCACGAACATGGATGGAAGAGTTACAAAATATTAGTGACTGTATCAAATACAGCTAATTATAAAATGGATATAATATGTCACAATAAATGCGGTTTATTTTGGAAATGAAAGGCTGTTCAACATTTGAAAATCAGTTGGGGTAATCTACCATATTAATATACTAGTCTTTGTAGATAGAGAATAAGCGTTTGATACAATTCTTCATACTTTCATGCTAAAAATTCTTACAAACTAGGAATGGAGGGGATTTTCTTTCACTCATGAAGGGCATCTATAAAAGTCTATAGCTAATGTCATATTTAATAGTGAATACTTAATAGTGGAAGACAATGCTTTTCCCCTTGAAATTAAGAACAGTGCAATAAGGCAAGAAAGAGAATTACAAAGGGCTTTTAGAACAGAAAGGAAGAAATAAAATTGCCCCTATTTGCAGATGACATGATTGTGCAGAAAACCCCAAGAAATCTACAGGAAAGCTTCTAGAACTAATAAGTGAGTTTAGCAAGATTTCAGGTTATATAGACAGTGTATACAATTATTGTATTTCAGTATGGAAATACAATTAATTGGAATTGCAGCAATGAAAATATGTAAAAAATGGTACCATTTAAAAAGCACCAAAAAATAGATACAAGTCTAGCAAAATGTGTACAGGATCTGTGAGCCGAAAACTACAAAACTGATTAAAGAAATTAAGGAAGGCCCAAGAAATTGTAGAGAATTTACCTTTTTGTGGTTTTGAAGACTAAACATTAGGGTGTAATTTCTCCTCAAATTGATTCACCAGATCAGAATCCCAGGAGCATTTTTTGTAGGTAATCAATGATAAGCTGCTTTAAAAAATCATAGAATGGCAAAGGAGCACAGATTGCTGAAACACTTGATAAAGAACAACATAGTTGGAGAATCTGATATGAGATCTGGCTGATTTCAAGATATTCTTTACAGTTACGGTAATCAAGATATTGAGGTAGACCCCCCACAAAATGTGAAAGACAATTCAGTAGAAAAAAGATGAGTCTTTTTTATAATTGTTTACAGTACAATTGGAAAATGTAAAACAATAAAATCGACAGGAGAAAATCTTTGCAGCCTTGGCTTAGATAGAGACTTCTTAGATGTAATCGAAAGTACAAAATCAGTTGATAAGTTTGATTGCATTAAGATGAAAAACTTCTACTCTGAAAGAAATGGTGAAGAGAATGAAAAGAAGTGACAGACTGAGAGAAAATATTCTCAGATAACATATCTGATAAAGATTTTGTGTGTAGATTATGGAAAGAACTCTCAGAACCCAACAGTAAGAAAATAACCAGAGGGAATTCCCTGGCAGTCCAGTGATTAGGGCTTCACCCTCTCAATGCCAAGGGCTTCGGTTCAATCCCTGGTCAGGGAACTAAGATCCCGCAAGCGGTGTGGCGTGGCCCAAAAAACTAAAATCCAATTTAAAAATAGGCAAAAGATTTGAAAAGAATCTTTGCTGGTAAAGATACATGTGTGACAAATATCTGAAAAGGCTTCTACATCATTAGTCACTAGGGAAATGCAAACTAAACCTCAACAAGATACTACTTCTCTACTATTAGAATGACTAAAAAGCAAAACAAACAACCATGTCCTCCCCCTAGTAGACTATACCAAGTATAAGTGAGGATGTAGAGCAACTGGAACTTTTATGCATTGCTGTTGGGAATGCAAAATGGTACAGCCACTTTGGGAAACAGTTTGGCTGCTTTCCATAAAGTTAAACATAAACTTAACATGACCCAGCAGTTTCAATCCTAGATATTTACCCATGAAAAATGAAAACTTAGGTCACACAAAAAGTACGTGTGAATGTTTATAGCAATTCTGTTTAAATTGCCAAGCACTGCAAAAAAGCCAAATGTCCCTGAATTGGTAAATGGATAAGCAGTTGTGGTATGTCCATAGAATTCAACAGTAAAAAAAGGAATTTGCGATAGCGTTGGCGAATCTCAAAAGTATTATGCTGAATAGAAAATGCCAGACTTAAAAGTCTATATACAATGTATGATTCTATTTATATGACATTCTGTAAAAGACAGAAACTACAATGATGAGGGGACTTCCCTGGTGGTCCAGTGGTTACGACTCCATGCTTCCACTGCAGGGGTCACAGGTTAGATCCTGCATGCCGCACCTAGCGGCCAAAAAAACCCACACACAATTACAGGGATAGGAAACAGATCAATGGTTGCTGGGGACTAGGAGTAGTGGTAGGAGATCTGTAACAGCGGGCCAGTGTGAAGGAATATATGGGGGTGGTGAAACTGTTCTACATCTTGATTGTTCCATGGTTCTATGCATTTGTTAAAACTTAGAAAGGTATACCAAAAAGTGAATTTTGCTGCATGTAGCTTTTTTTTTTTTTTACAGGTATATTTTATTTATTTTATTTTTAAAATAAATTTAATTTTGGCTGCATTGGGTCTTTGTTGCTGTGCGTGGGCTTTCTCTAGTTGCAGCGAGCGGGGGCTACTCTTTGTTGTGTGTGGGCTTCTCACTTCGGTGGGTTCTCTTGTTGTGGAGCATGGGCTCTAGGCGCTCAGCCTTCAGTAGTTTGGCATGCTGGCTCTAGAGCATGCGCTTCAGTAGTTGTGGCACACGGGCTTAGTTGCTCCGTGGCATGTGGGGTCTTCCCGGAGCAGGGCTCAAACCTGTGTCCCCTGCATTGGCAGGCAGATTCTTAACCACTGAACCACCAGGGAAGTCCGTTGCATGTAACTTTAAAAATAAATTAATTAAGAGTATGAGAAGATAAGCCACAGACTGAGAGAAGATATTTGCAGAAGACATATCTGATAAAAGACTGTTACCCAAGATATGCAGAGAACTCTTAAAACTTAACAATAAGAAAATGTATAACTCAGTTTAAAAAACGGGCAAAAGATCTGAACAGACACCTCTCCAAAGAAGATATACAGGTGACAAATAAGAATATGGAAAGATGCCTAGCATCATACATCATTAGGGAATTGCAAATTAAAACAACGAGATACCACTGCACACCCGTTAGAATGTCTAAAATCCAAAACACTGACATCACCAAATGCTGGTGAGGCTGTGGAGCAACACAAAGCCTCATTCATTGCTGGTGGAAATGCAAAATGGTGCAGCCACTTTGGACGGTTTGTTAGTTTTTTACAAAATGAAGTATACTTTAAAAAAAAATTATTTATTTGGCTGTGCTGGGTCTTAGTTGCGGCATGTGGGATCTAGTTCCCTGACCAGGGATCGAACCCAGGTCCCCTACTGGAAGTGTGGAGTCTTAACCAGTGGACCACCAGGGAAGTCCCAAAATGAAGTATACTCTTACCAGAGGATCCAGTAATCGCACTTCTTGGTGTTTAACCAAATTAGTTGAAAGTAAATTCATAGAAAAAACTTGCATGTGAATGTTTATAGTAACTTCATTACTAATTGCCGAAACTTAGGTAACCAAGATATACTTTATAGGTGAGTGGATAAACAAAGAGTGGTACATCCAGACAATGGAATGTTAGTCAGTGCTAAAAAGAAATGAGCTAAGCTATTGTGGAAAAGACCTGGAGGGACTTTAAATACATACTGCTGTGTGAAAGAAGTCAATCTGAATACATTTTTCAAAACCCATAGGATGTACAACACCGAGAGTGAACCCTTATATAAACTTTAGGCTTTGGGTGATAGTGATGTGTTAATATTGGTACGCTGATTTTAACTTTCAGTCTGATGCTGAATGTTGTGAGGGAGGGGTACTGTGCGCAGGAACTCTGTGCCTTCTGCTCACTTTTGCTGTGGACCTAGAACTGCTTTAAAAGATAAAAGTGTATAGGAATAAACCTGCCCAAGGAGGTGAACGACTTATATGCTGAGGACTATAAAACTAATAAAGGAAATTGGAGATGATTCAAAGAAATGGAAAGGTATCCATGCTCTTGGATTGGAAGAATTAATATTGTTAAAATGGCCATACTGCCCAAAGCAATCTACAGATTCAATGTGATCCCAATCAGATTACCCATTACATTTTCACAGAACTAGAACAAATAATCCTAAAGTTTATATGGAACCATAAAAGACCCAGAATTGCCAAAGCAATCCTGAGGAAAAAGAACAAAGCAGGAAGGATAACCCTCCCAGACTTCAGAGACTACTACAAAGCTAAAGCAATCAAAACAGCATGGTATTGGCACAAAAACAGATATCTGGATCAATGAAACAGAAAAGACCGCTCAGAAACAAACCCACACAACTAAGGTCAACTAACTTTCATCAGAGGAGGCAAGTACATACAATGGGAGAAAGATAGTCTCTACAGCAAGTGGTGTTGGGAAAGTCAGACAGCTGCATGTAAATCAATAAAGTTAGAACACACCCTCACACCATACACAAAAATAAATTCAAAATGTCTTAAAGCCTTAAGTATAAGACATGGCACCGTAAACTCCTAAAAGAGAACATAGGCAAAACATTCTTCGACATAAATTGTATCAGTGTTCTCTTAGGTCAGTCACCCAAGGCTATAGAAATAAAAGCAAAATAAACAAATGTGACCTAATCAAACTTACAAGCTTTTGCACAGCAAAGGAAACAATACAAAACAAAAAGACAGCCTGTGGAATGGGAGAAAATATTTGTAAACTATGTGACCGACAAGGGATTAATTTCCAAAATATACAAACAGCTCATACAACTCAACAACAAAAACCCAATCGAAAAATGGGCAGAAAACTTAAATAGACATTTCTCCAAAGAAGACATACAGACGGCCAACAGGCACATGAAAAGATGCTCAAAATTGCTAATTATTAGAGAAATGCAAATCAAAACTACCACGAGGTATCACCTCACACTGGTCAGAATGGCCATCATTAAAAAGTCTACAAATAACAAATGCTGGAGAGTGTGGAGAAAAGGGAACCCTTCTACACCATTGGTGGGAATGTAAATTGGTGCAGCCACTATGGAAAATGGTATGGAGGTTCCTCAAAAAACTAAAAATAGAGTTGCCATATGATCCAGCAATCCCACTCCTTGGCATATATCCAGTTAAAATTATAATTCAAAAGGTACATGTACCCTTATGTTCATAGCAGCACTATTCACAATAGCCAAGACATGGAAGCAACCTAAATGTCCATCGACAGATGAATGGATAAAGATGATGTGGTACATATATACAGTGGAATGCTACTCAGCCATAAAAAAGAATGAAATAATGCCATTTGCAGCAATATGGATGGACCTAGAGATTATCATATTAAGTGAAGTAAGTCAGAAGGAGAAAGACAAATACCGTATGTTATCGTATGTGGAATCTAAAATATGACACAAATGAACTTATCTGTGAAACAGAAACAGATTCACAGACATAGAGAACAGACTTGTGGTTGCCAGAGGGGGAGGAGGGGAGGGGGAGAGATGGAGTGGGAGTTTGGGGTTAGTAGATGCAAACCATTACATGTAAAATTAATAAACAACGAGGTCCTACAGTACTGCACAGAGAACTAGATTCAATATCTTGTGATAAACCATAGTGGAAAAGAATATACAAAAAAATGTATACATATGTGTAACTGAATCACTTTGCTGTACAGCAGAAGTTAACACAATATTGTAAATCAACTGTAATTTTTTAAAGTATATAAAAATATTAAATTTAAATGAAAAGAATGACAAGCTATGGCATTCAGACTTCTTGAGTATATGTTAAATACTTTTCTTGAAGATGAATGTAAGTAGACTGTTGCTTCAAGGAAAGAAACTTAGTATTTGTTGCCAGTGATAAAAATTGAGTTTTCAAGCAAGAATTAGAGTTTTGGAAAACTTGTGTCTGTGAGGTTGAGTTTCCCAGTAGTTAATAGTTTTTATGATGAGATCAATGCTGATTTAATAAAAATGATTATTACATGTTTTGTAAGAAGTGTGACAGATGAAATGCCTGATTTTGTGGAACCAGTGTTTTCCAAGTGATGAGTGCATGGTGTTGAAAAACCATGCATGGTTTAAAGTTCCAAAGTGCAAGATAAACCAGTGTATTTTAATATGATAGAGTACAGAAAGCTTATTGATGTGATTTCAGAGGCTGCATTACAGTTAATATTTAATAAACTATCACTTGTCAAGTTTTGTTGGAATATCAAAGAATACCCATAGTTTTCTGAGAAGGCTATTAAAATAAAAATCTTCCTTTTTCCAAATGTATATCTCTGTGGGTCCAGATATTTTTCATGTACTCTAACCTAAATAATAACATATTGCAGCAGATTGAATGCAGAAGCAGACATGAGAATCCAGCTGTTTTCAGTTAAGCTAGACATTAAGGAGATTTGCAAAAATATAAAAAGCAATGCCAGTCTCTCATTAGTTGTTTCTGGTGAAGAGAAAATAGTTATTATAATAGGTTTATCATTATTCTAAATTAATACTTTGGATTTTTCTGTTTTAATTTCTAATATGGCAAGTATCTATGGATATAAATACAACAATTAACAAAAATTGGGGGGAAATCCTCAATTTTTAAGAGTAGGGCTTCCCTGGTGGGGCAGTGGTTGAGAGTCCGCCTGCCGATGCAGGGGACACGGGTTCGTGCCCTGGTCCGGGAAGATCCCACATGCCGTGGAGCGGCTGGGCCCGTGAGCCATAGCGGCTGGGCCCGTGAGCCATGGCCGCTGGGCCTGCGCGTCTGGAGCCTGTGCTCCGCAACGGGAGAGACCACAACAGTGAGAGGCCCGCGTACCACAGAACAACAACAACAACAACAAAAAAGAGTAAAGTGGTCCTGAAATAAAAAGTTTTAAGAATTTGCTGCTATAAAGAAACTGTTTCACTGAATTCCCTGGTGGTCCAGTGGTTAGGACTTGGCACTTACACTGCTGTGGCCGGGGTTCGATCCCTGGTTGGGGAACTAAGATCTCACAAGCTGCAGGGTGCAGCTAAAAAAAAAAAGAAACTGTTTCAGAAGTAAGCTATCCAAGTTACTTTGTCCAGTGGTTCCCAAATTTTGCCACACTAAAGTATCACCTGGGAGCTTTTAAAACTCTGCTGCCCAGTTCATATCCCATACTATTAAATCAGAATGAAGATGAGACTCTTAAAGTCTGGCCTTAGGAACTGCTGACTTCAACTCACACTTGAATCTTTGAATTCCTTATCTTTAATTTAGGAGGTCACTTTATGATTACTTACCTTATCTAGAAAATGGGGCATGGTTTCTGTTTACTTTTACAAAGGTAGTTCGCTAATCCAGTGAGAATTGGTTTGTCCAGTTTTTATTGGTTTAGACAGTTGATAAATTGCAATGCAGTTTGAAAAGTTTAAGAATGGAGAATCCTCTTTCTATGCTAATGACAAGGGGAAATAAACATATCCAATAACCACTGACTTTATCTCCATTGAAAACCGTTGATGGTACAGGTCCCTTATCCCAGAATCACACTTTTGAAATATTGAGTTGTTACTTTCCAGTTGAGTAGACAGTCAGATTTGTGGTCATATGTACATTAAATATTAAAGTTAGCTTTTGAAATGGCACAGAAAACTGAATGTAAAAGCCCAAATACAGTATCAGGTAACATGTATATTAAACTGGTCGAGTGCAGTATCCACTAAAAGGTTTCAGTACCCTTGTACCTAAGTATACAACCAAAGCTGCTTACCCCAAGTTACAAAGAATTATGCAGGTAAATCTGAGGCTGAAAGCAATAAAAGTTGGAAAACTCCTACACTGAGAGTTAAGTAAAGTTGATCTTTAATGTCAGAGTTAGTCATCAGCAAGATACAGAATCGTGAACTTTTAAAAACTACTTATTTAAACAGTTGCCTTCTTGTTTATTCTTTAAAAGATGGAGGGCTACCCTGGTGGCGCAGTGGTAGAGAGTCCGCCTGCCGATGTAGGGGACACGGGTTCGTGTCCTGGTCCGGGAAGATCCCACATGCCGCGGAGCGGCTGGGCCCATAAGCCATGGCCGCTGAGCCATGGCCGCTGAGCCTGCGCGTCCGGAGCGTGTGCTCCGCAACGGGAGAGGCCACAACAGTGAGAGGCCCGCGTACCGCAAAAAAAAAAAAAAAAAAAAAAAAAAAAGATGGAATGGTCTCAACATAATGTCTCCTGATTTGTTCAGGATTCATATTTATCAATGATTGGACATTGAAGAGAGAACGTATTGATCACTGTGTTATTGGCCTTGTTCTTTACCACTCGTGTAGATCCCCTCAAAGTTCTTTGGCAGATTAGGTATCAGATCTCTTTTAGGGTAGATTCTCCATCTCAGGACCTAATGGTCTGGTGATAATCTTCAGTAGAGGTTCCCAGGCTGAGGTTCTGACCTAGGGGACCAGGTTTGTGTTAATGAGGGTGGTGATCTTAAAATCTTTTGTTACTTTTAAAAGCCCTTCAGTAATTGTACTTGCTCTCCTAACTATTTAATGCATCAGTAGTTTGCTTTCGGTTAGAATTCTTTCCTCTCAGTTTGGGGAAACAAGCTTTCATGTGCTGATCAGAAAGCTCTGATTAGTGGTTGACACGGTAAGAACTGTTATATTTCATAGTTCAGCCAGATTCTGGTGCCATAGCTACTGTAGCCAGGCACTGTACCCACACTAGACAGATGCTGTATTTGAACTTATTTGGCTATGGATTCTCAGTGGCAGCAGAAATTAAGTCATCATAAGCAGAAGATAGCATAAATAAGAAACTGTGGTCTTCACTGAACGGTTTGTTAACATTAAACCATTTGCTTTCACTTTTTTTTTTTTTTTTTTTGCGGAATGCGGGCCTCTCACTGTTGTGGCCACCCCCCCCCCCCCCCCATTGCGGAGCACAGGCTCCGGACGCGCAGCTCAGCGGCCATGGCTCACAGGCCCAGCCGCTCCGTGGCACGTGGGATCTTCCCGGACCGGGGCACAAACCCATGTCCCCTGCGTCGGCAGGCGGACTCTCAACCACTGCGCCACCAGGGAAGCCCTGCTTTCACTTTTGACAAATTAACAGGAAGGAAATACTTTTTTACATTGTGACCTAGTGTACACACATGTACAACCGAAACAAGTATTACAGAAGCAGTTCTTTCCTTTAAAATGTGTGGTTCAATCTTGTCTGTTCTATTTTTTAAATTATTAAAGTAATACTAGTTGTCAGCCACATTGATTTTAGGAACCACCAATAGGATATGACTTCTGGTTTAAAGGAAAAACATTACTTCAGAGCAATTGATGAACTTTCAGGCCATGGAGGTTTCTTTTCAGATCTACCCTCCTGAATCGTAAAGATATTTTTATTCAATTGTGTGAAGCATTTAGTAAATTCATTTTGGATTGAATTTGTCGAATTAGTTAAGGTTTAGCAATGTTATTTTCCAATAAAAAATACATTTGACCCTTGACCAATGTGGGTTTGATCTGTGCAGGTCCACTTAGACACAGATAGTTTTCGATAGTAAATACTACAGTACTGCATGGTCCATTTGTTGGTTGAATCTGAAGTTGCGAAGAACCGTGGATATGGAGGGCTGACTATAAGTTATACTCAGGTTAACCCCGCATTGTTCAAGAGTCAACTGTACACATTTCCGCCTGTGTTTTAGTTGGAGATTGGCTGTGATGGTAAAATTTTTCTCATGGAGTCAGAAATGTTTGCTTGGGGAAGATTATTTTGGATTACGTTTGGTTGGGGAAAAGATTATTCAGGATGTGGTGTGCTGAATGAATGAATGTTACTTATTTTTGTTTCTTTCTTCTGTCTTTTCCTCCAACCTTCCCCCACCCCACCCTGAATTTAAACTTCTTGAGGCTGAATTGTGCAGTAAGCGTCCTGTGTTATATCCCTATTGCCTATGAATAGTTCCTGGTAAACAAGCATAGTAGATTCTCAATATAGTAGTATTCTCACATTGCTTTCTTGATGAGCTCTTCTGTTCTGATGAACTGTCAGTCTTGAGGACAGACTTTATGTGTGTCTCTGTCTTTAGCCTGTCAAGTAGTTAGTGCTCATTGATTACTTCTTGAAATGAATTACATTTCTTGTTATGCTTCCCCATGTCACAGGGTTTTTTCAACAGATTCAACAGTTCGTAAGTATGTATTCATAGCTAGTAACTAGTAACTGCCTCAGTGAATTTGGTGGTGCCTGCTCATTATTAATAACTTTTGCTATATAATTTTCAATTTAAGTCTTACGTCTCATAAATCTCTTTCTGTTCATTCTGCTATTGTTGCTCTAATTTTTGAGCTTGTGTTACTACTAGTATAGAGCTTTCATTACTTTAATTAGAAGTTAGGGTCAATAAAATGAGTTACTGTTTAGCACAATTCTACAATGTGAAACTTGTAATGACTTTTCTTTAAGAAAAGCATTTGTGGTTCACTGGTCAGAATGGCCATCATCAAAAAATCTACAAACAATAAATGCTGGAGAGGGTGTGGAGAAAAGGGAACCCTCTTGCACTGTTGGTGGGAATGTAAATTGATACAGCCACTATGGAGAACAGTATGGAGGTTCCTTAAAAAACTAAAAGTAGAACTACCATATGACCCAGCAATCCCACTACTGGGCATATACCCTGAGAAAACCATAATTCAAAAAGAGTCGTCTACCAAAATGTTGATTGCAGCTCTATTTACAATAGCCAGGACATGGAAGCAACCTAAGTGTCCATCATCGGATGAATGGATAAAGAACATGTGGCACATATATACAATGGAATATTACTCAGCCATAAAAAGAAACGAAACTGAGTTATTTGTAGTGAGGTGGATGGACCTAGAGTCTGTCATACAGAGTGAAGTAAGTCAGAAAGAGAAAAACAAATATCGTATGCTAACACGTATATATGGAATCTAAGAAAAAAAAAAAAGGTCATGAAGCACCTAGGGGCAAGATGGGAATAAAGACACAGACCTACTAGGGAATGGACTTGAGGATATGGGGAGGGGGAAGGGTAAGCTGGGACAAAGTGAGAGAGTGGCATGGACATATATACACTACCAAACGTAAAATAGATAGCTAGTGGGAAGCAGCCACATAGCACAGGGAGATCAGCTCGGTGCTTTGTGACCACCTAGAGGGGTGGGATAGGGAGGGTGGGAGGCAGGGAGATGCAAGAGGGAAGAGATATGGGAACATATATATATATATATATATAACTGATTCACTTTGTTATAAAGCAGAAACTAACCATTGTAAAGCAGTTATACTCCAATAAAGATGTTAAAAAAGATATCTTTGTAAATAATGACTATCAATATTTTAAATATATCAATTCTTCCCAAAGTGATCTAGAGATTTGCTGTAATGGCAATTCATATATAAAAGTTGTCTGTTTATTTGGTAGAACATGACAATCATGTTATTAATCATAAAATTAATATGTAAAAAAAAGGAAAATGGAGGAACAATAACAAAAAACAAATACATGAGACATGTAGAAAACCAAAGGTAAAGTGTTAAACATAAATAAATCCTACCATATCAACAATAAAAACTACATGTAATGAATTAAACAATACAATCAAAAGTCATATATTGTCAAACTGGGTTTAAAAAAATGTTTTCTGTAGGAGACACTCCTTGGATTCAAAGGTCTAATGTGTACAAAGTAAAAGGATGAAAAAATATACATGATGCATATAGCAACCATAAGCATGCTGAAGTGGCTATACTAATACCAGAAAAAATAGACTTTAAAACAAACAAAAAATTACTAGATATGAAAAGGGACATTTTATGATAAAAAAGGGAAGATACAAAAATTATTAACATATGTGTCCTGAATAAGATAAAACCAAAACACATGAAGAAGAAAATAGCAAAATACACGAAGAATTGAAGGAAGACATAGATAATTCCACAACATTAGGTAGAGGCTTCAGTACTCCACGGTCAATAATGGATAGAACAATTAGGTAGAAGATCAACAAGGATATAGAAGACTTGGACAACACTCTGAATTATCAAGACCTAATAAATGTCTACAGAACACTCAACCGAACAGTAAAATACGCATCCTTCTCAACTACATGTGAAACGTTTTCCAGCATAGATGACATGCTAGGCTAAAAGACAAGAGATTGAAACCCACATACATTGCTGGTGGGAATGTAAAATGGGTGGCCACTTTGCAGAACAGCTTGACAGTTCCTCCAAATGTTAAACATAGAGTTACCGTATGACCCAGCAGTTCCACTACTAAATATATACCTAACAGAAATAAAAACTTATGTTTGCACAAAAGCTTGTACGTGAATGTTCACAGAAGCATGTTTATACAAACAAAAGTTGGAAAAAACTCAAATGTCAATCTGTTAAATGAATAAACAAAATGTGGAATATCCGTACAATAGAATAGCATTCAGCTATAAAAAGGAATGAAATATTGATCCATGTTACAACATGGATGAACCATGAAAGCATTATGTAAGGTAAAAGCAGCCACTCACAAAAGATCACGTATTGTATGGTCCCATTTATATGAAATGCCCAGAAGAGCAAATCTGTAGAGGCAGAAAGTAGATTGGTGATTGCCTAGGACTGAGAGGGTTGAGGAGAATGAAAAAGCATTGTAAATGTGTAACGGGTTTTTTTGTGGGGGGACAGAAATCTAAAATTGGATGTTGTGATGGTTACACAAGTCTTTTAGTGGTTACACTAAGAACCACTGAATTGTATACATTAAAGCGTTGAAATTATGGTATGTAAATTACATCCCAATAAAGCTGTTAAAAAAAAAAAGCATTTGTGGTTTTTTCCCTGTCTTCATTTATAACCTTGGTAGTATCACATGACTAAGATTATAAAAGGTTATTTTGTAATAGTTGGGACAAGAAGCAGAATTATAATGCTTGTATGGATTTGCATACACAAACGCGTCTGGGTATTCCAGTTTGTTCAACAGACTAGTCAGTACATTGGCTAAAAGAATAATATATTTCATGCAAAATAATATCTTTGAGCAAAAAGGATCTTTGAAGTTATCTACATTAGACTTGTTGTCCAGGTTGAGAAAACAGATGCAGAGAAGTGGCATGACCTGCCTAATTTTGGAGAGTAGTTTTAAGCTTGAAGGCTAAGAATATGCTGCAGACTTTTGTGACTTCAGAGGAGTCTTTGTATTTGCGAAAAATAGAGATGGGGACCAAAAAACACAAAGTATGAAATCTATGAACTTAGAAGTGATATTCAGTGAATTACGACAATATGTTGTACCCTGTGCTAGGTGTAATAAAAAGTAGGCATTTGATAAAATTGTGCTGATTTCTTTAAACATTGAAGGTTTGTGTGTATGAGAAAGACATGATGAATTCAATGTTTCAGGTGATTTTTTTTCCTTAGCAATTTGGTTCTATTGTTAGTGTGTGTTTAATAATCATACGCAAATTACTTATGCTCATTCTGCCTCAGTTTCTGTGTTGCCTACAGCCCCCTTCTCCCCACCCCATCCCCTCTTATCTCCCTCCCTCCCGCTCTACCCCAGATATGAGATGAATATGCTTTGGGGACAACCCTGCCTTCTGGTTTAAATTGTTCTCTTCTGTTAGTGTAGCTCAAGTGTGAGTACTTCAGTGAGTAGAAATTACAGTAATTATTTTTATGAAAGATAAAGCTCTTATTTCTTTTTCTGTATTTGGTTATATATATAGTTCCTTGAAGTATAGTCCTGAGTGAAGCCTGAAAAGGATAGTTTTAATGATTTGATTGATGGTTTTTCTATCTGGATCATTCATTTTTCAACCTCATATTTCAAGTTTTCTGCTGTTTCAGTCATTGAAAGCTGCTATATCGTTATTGCTGAAATCTTTTGGCAACCCAAAGGAAGATTTGAAGGAGAGTCAGGAGGTCCAGGTATTTTGCTCTGCCTCTGCCTCTGTGTTAGTCTGCTAGGGTTGCCATGACAAAGTGCCACACAGACTGTGTGGCTTAAACAACAGAAATTAATTTTCTCAGTTTTGGAAGTTAGAAATCTGAGATTAAGGTGTGAGCAGGGGGTTGGTTTCTTCTGAGACCTCTCTTCTTGGCTTGTAGATGGCTTTCATCTTCCATGTTTTCACATGGCCTTCCTTCTGTGCATGCCTGTGTCCTAATATCCTTCTCTTATTGGGATGCCAGTCACAAGGGTTAGGGCTTTATCTCCAAGTGCAGTCACATTCTGAGGTACTGGAAGTTAGGACTTCAATGTACGAATTTTTGGGGGGACACAGTTGAGCTCATAACAGCCACTAAGAGGCTCTGTTTTGACTTTGGGCAAATTACAGTGGTTTGCAGAAGTGAAGCTGAAGTGTGTAAGGCATTTATGAAGACTGGTTACTGTATTGTTAGGAGCTTTTCTTGTTTTATTTTAGGGCTGGATTTTGATTTAGAATATAATATTTTTTTTTGTTTTCTTCATGCCGGACCTTTCTAATTTTTTTTTTTTTTTTGTGGCTGTGTTGGGTCTTTGTTGCTGTGCGCGGGCTTTCTCTAGTTGCGGCGAGCGGGCGCTACTCTTCGTTGTGGCGCGCAGGCTTGTTGCGGAGCACGGGCTCTAGGCGCGCTGGCTTCCGTAGTTGCAGCACTCAGGCTTAGTAGTTGTGGCTTGCGGGCTCTAGGGCACAAGCTCAGTAGTTGTGGCGCATGGGCTTAGTTGCTCCACGGCATGTGGACTGCGCCACCAGGGAAGTAAGTCCCCATGCCGGACCTTTATTTCTAGAACACAAGTGGTACTTGACCATTCAAGGAAAAGTTAAAGGCCTTTTTTACAGAACAAGTTTTGCTCAACAGATCTGTAAATGGAAAGGTCTTAAATGAAGGAGTAATATTTTTTCTAGCTTTAACATGTGAATTATTCAAGAGTGTTAGTAATAACACACTGGTTGTTTTGTATTTGACTTCAGTCATTTTCCTCATATTTGTACAGTAGATCCTTGGTTTGGCTCTTGGTTAGTGCTTTACATCCAGGTACCCGTCACCCAGCTTTAATACCATAAGCTTTCTGATAATGTTTCATCTACTCTCCATATAAAAGTTTTTCCAGCAGTTTAAACCCCCCATTCTTTAACTGAGGTAAAAGTCATATAACATGAAATTCACTGTCTTAACCATTTTAAAGTGTGTAATTCAGCACCACTTAGTATATTCACAGTGTTGTGCAGCCACCACCTCTGCCTGGTTCCAAATACTTTCATCGTCCCCAAAGGAAACCCCATTCCCATTAAGCAGTCATTGCCCATTCTGCCCTTCCCCTGCCCCTGGCAACCACTAATATGCTTTCTGTCACTATGTATTAGCCTGTTCTGAATTTGGGTATAAATGAAATCATACAATATGTGACCTTTTACGTCTGGCTTCTTTCACTTGGGTAGTGTTTTTGAGATTCATTCATGTTGTAGCATGTGTCAGCACCTCATTCCCTTGTTTTTTTGGCTGAATAATTTTTAAGCCTCTTTTGATACGTGTAAAAATCTTTATTCTCATTTGATATCAATAATATTAGAAACTAGAATATTAGGATAATTTTATTCTAATAAAATTAGAAATTTGATGATTATAAAGTGAAAAAAATAGTAATTTTAAAATATACTTTTCAAAGCTGCGTCCTTTTAGAATTACTGGAGTAGACATCTGAATTAAAGCCGTTAATTGAAATCTGCATGCTGAAACTTGGTTGGATTTATGGGATAGCTGAATAAACATATTCCTTCACCAACCTTATTGAGGCAAATGCATTCTAATTTAATATACACACAGCCTGAGAATGTGTCTCATCTCATTACAGATGAACATTTGTCAGGGGTCTTCTGGGATTGCTCCAGAGTAGTGGGAGTAATATGTATTAGATGCACGTTTAATTGCACTGTTTACTTTTGGTGTCTTGGGAGTCAGGACTTATCTCCCCACCCCCACCCCCACCCCTACCCCTCCTCCTGCCCCATTTCCTTTCTGTTATCATTATTCAATGGTTTCAGGAGATACTAAAGGGACAAGGGTGAATTAGCTAGCACTAAGACTATTTTCATCCAGAGGAAATCACAGATTTATTTTCAGGTCCCTTATTTAGTGTCTCTTTTTTTTTTTTTTTGCGGTACGCGGACCTCTCACTGTTGGGGCCTCTCCCGTTGCGGAGCACAGGCTCCAGACACACAGGCTCCGCAGCCATGGCTCACGGGCCTAGCTGCTCCGCGGCGCGTGGGATCTTCCCGGACCGGGGCATGAACCCGTGTTCCCTGCATCGGCAGGCGGACTCTCAACCACTGTGCCACCAGGGAAGCCCTATTTAGTGTCTTGAATGAAGAAAGGCAAATGTAAGAATATAGAAAAATAATGGAGAGTCTAATCATTCCTCATTTTCAAACAAAATTACCAAAATGGTTATAACACCCTTTATGTGTTTTTTCATGGTCTGATTTTTTTTTTCATGGTCTGATTTTTAAAATATGCTTGAAAATGTGGTTTTAAATCATGCATATTTGTATTATTGGAATGTAAGTTTAATTGGAGAACACTAAAGTTGAAAAACTGTAAGCTCTTAACATTTTTTTCTTCAGATGTTAGCTTAATATTGCCTTATAAATATGTAAATCCACATATTGAGAAATAAGTTTCTGTGGTAGTTACTTTGAGCCTGAAATTAGATATACATACTTTTAGCATTCATATGAAGTAAGATAGTTTATTCCACTTTTTACACTAGTCCTAGGAAATTTAAAAGGACAAAATGTCAGGTTTTAAAATTTTTTAGTGACTTGTATAAAATGGGGGTCTTACGATAAACTTAAAATGATGTGTTTTACTATCAAACATCTAATGAAAACTTCATTTTAAAAATGTGAACAGTTCTCAGTGATTTTACCTTCCTTACCCTCCACAATTTACCCACCCCACACGTGCACAACACAATTGCCCCAAGCTGTTATAAACAGTGATTTTTCCTTCCATCAGGCTAAATTTTACAGCAAATACTTATTCGCATTTATTCTGTGAATTGACCTTTTTCAAATGTGTAACTGGTCTCTGCCATTAAATTTAATAGTTCATTTTGGAAATAGGTTGACTAAAAGCTAAAAATGGTGCATATTAGGAAAAGGAAGAGAAGTGTAAAAAAATGTTCATTTAAAAATATTTTCAGGCAGTGTTATAGTGCTGATATATTTGTAGTGACAGTACTTTTTCCTTACCCTAGTGTCCTAGAAGGAAAACATCACCATGGCTACAGAAATTGGTTCTCCTCCTCGTTTTTTCCATATGCCAAGGTTCCAACACCAGGCACCTCGACAGCTATTTTATAAGCGACCTGATTTTGCACAGCAGCAAGCAATGCAACAGCTTACCTTTGATGGAAAACGAATGAGAAAAGCAGTAAACCGAAAAACCATAGACTATAATCCATCTGTAATTAAGTATTTGGAGGTAAGTATAGTTAATGTACTTCAGATGACCAAACTTTGGTTTCTTAAAAAGAAGAAAGTTTTTATAATGCAGGGTAATAAGTATACCTGTGTTTTTTGAATTAGTAGGATGAAGTAGAATTTCAAATGAGGCCAATCACCTCAATAAAAAAAGAGTACTTTTTTTTTTACTCTTTGCATGCATGAATAATCTCAAAAATTATTAGACTCCAACTTAAAAATAGGTTTTGTTCTAAAGGTTCACACTGTATTTCAGAAGAGGGTACTTTTGTCCAACTAGGCCAACTTTTAAACACTTGTTAAACCCACAGTGTATATGAAATGTTAAGAGACTACCAACATAAGAATATTTGTATTAGAACATGTGTTCAGAATAGTGACTTGCATGTCCAAGACACTGGCATCAGAACACGACTCTCCAAACCCCTCAGGGAAAAGGGCTCTATTTACTTGGAGGGTTGAGCACCTACTACAGTCTTACAGGGTGAAGCCAACTCTGACATGGCAAATAAAGGCAGAGTAGGGGTCTGCCTAAACCTGTGTCAGCTTGGCTTATCTCCCCTTTGACTTCTTTATTTACTTGTCTTAAGCCTCTGTGATTTGCTTTTTTCATTGCTAAGTCCACGTTAATCAGGTTTTGGTCTGCTCTGCCTCCTGTGAAGAAAATTTGTCTGCTTTTCATTACCTGAGACAAGTTGTTAAAAGACCTATATGCATATTGGGCATAATTAGTATGTTGCAGGCACATAGCAAAAATATTCATTCAGAGGTAAAGACAGATTTAGGCTTTTTCAGGTGTTTCAGTTGGAAAACTAGCCTAGGAAAGTTTGGGAGGAATTAAGAAAACCAACACCAAGATAAGAGGAATTGTTTTGTGCTGAGGATTTTGAAGGAATTGGGAACGTCTGTCTACCCCTTGACCTTTTTCCTTTTGCTAAGGTATGGTCAGTGAGAATGTGTTGGGGTCAGCAGCATCTTGGATGATTGGTTGGGCATAATATGAGTAAAGAAAGGAGGGAAATTCTAAGCAGTGTCAGTGTGATAAGAGGGGAAATCTCTTAAGATACCCACTATTATCTGTTTTAGAACATAATGAAAAAGTTTTAGTCTTCTTTTTTCCCCATTTAACGACAGCTTGCATTTTGTAAATATTTACTTATGTTTCAGATTGAGTATAATTAGACAATATATTGATTGATTGATTAATTTATTTTTAACAGAATAGAATATGGCAAAGAGACCAGAGAGATATGCGGGCAATTCAGCCTGATGCAGGTTATTATAATGATGTAAGTATAAGATATGTCATGCTAGCTTAATAGAAACCTCTTTGCTTGGACATTTGAACTGTGGGATCTCTAATTCAAACATGGACTTTTCTTTTTACATTTTTATAATTAAAACAAAACATTCCTAAAGGGATAATATAACATATCTGTGTAAACCATGGTTTTTTTTTTTTAAATCTCAATTTAAATTTTCCTTTTAATCTGGTAACGGATGAACTTTTGATTTGGGGTTTAAAGCAGTGTCCAGCAAAAGATTGCACTGCCTCAGAGTCTCTGTAACAAGAAAGTTAATTTTAAACTTGGCTTGTTATGAATGTGTTTAATTGTGTTGACTTTGAGAAGTAATTGGGGGAAATCTGGCACTTGATTTTATTGTTTATTTAGTAATTATGGGCATTTAACTTTCCTGTATCTTCTTTTTCTTCATTTAATTACTATAGACTAATTGCAATCTATTATAATAGTGTTTTGAAAGTCCTATATGGTCCTGAATTTGTCTTTAAATGTTGAAGTAATTACCTTGTCATGTCCCTGGTTTATGCCCTGTTTGTGATCTTTAAACCCCATTTTTTTTTTTTTTTGTAGCTGGTTCCACCTATTGGGATGTTGAATAATCCTATGAATGCAGTAACAACAAAGTTTGTTCGAACATCAACAAATAAAGTAAAGTGTCCAGTATTTGTTGTTAGGGTAAGTATTTGATATTTTTTGGATAAATTAACTCTGAGTTAGCCTGCAAATATATTTGCAAAGAAAATTAAACATTATTTTAAATGTATATCTGGGATAAAAATCAGTGTATTGCTTGTATTTTTATTTTGAAATATCCAATCATTTATCCACTATATCCACATTTAGTAAGGTAGTACTTTTGGATTGCTTTTCTTCATGTTGCAATTTCCATAGAATTCTCTCTGAGCTGGCCATGGATATATATATATTGCAGCAGGTGTCTGACTTGCTCTTGAATAGGATTGTTTTGTTACTGTTTAGAGAGCAGCATCTCAAGGCGAATGAAAACTCTTAGGGTTACTAGGAAGGAAAACACCTAAGAAGAGCTGAAGACCAATGGTAGACCATAATTGTCAGCTCCATGAAGGTACATTGTAGGTACTCTATACATTTTCACTAGAATTTTTAAAATATAATTTAAAAATAAATAATATATTAACATGGTTCAAATTATTAAAATTTGAAGGGGTTTGCAATAAAAAAGTCTTCCCATCTCTGTCTCCCAGGCATCCTGTTAATATTTCCATAGATAATGGTATAATCATTTTTTTGTGGTCTGCTAGTAAGAATGCACTTGCTGGTTAGCAGTATATCAAGTCCAGAAATGTAGGAAAGTTAATAGTCAAAGTGGAGCAAATAAGAATTGAAAAAAATAATGGGACAGAGAAAAAACAGTCATGGCAAACATTGTGGCAAATGAGCAAAATAAGCAGGTCTTCTTATTAGGGAGTTGTTGTGATAGACAGCCGGGAGAACTGAGAGGGGCTGGAAGAGACTCTGGCTTGAGTTCCATACAAATGTGGTAGTCAGTCTTAGGCCTCCTGTTTGCTTCAGAGGCCTATTAGAGTAGAAACCATTAGTAAAGAAATATTATTTGAATGGCTTTTGTATTAGGAGAGCCAACCAGTATGTAGTGTAATTTTGCTTGCCAGGGAATTTGGGAAAAGGAGTACGATGGCAGCTAATTTTAATATCTTGTTAGCGTAACACAAAACCTTTTTGGAATGAATAAAATCGAAGCATTCTGTGTCCTGTATCTTATTAGATGGGTAGATTTCTCATTTGGGAATCAAGCTATAAGGTCTTAAGAAATTTGCACGTAGTAGAGGCAAGTCCAAATTACAAGGTATTAAAGACATAAAGACTGTGAGTCCTGTGTCAGCAGTTTGATTGCTTGTAGTGTCTACTGGGTTGGGATCCATAGCAGATAACAGAAACTAGGAAAGTAGGAGGATTTTATTAATAAAAATCAAAATCATGATCTGCAGGTAAACAGTAAAAGGCTGGCTTGTCATATATATCTGTGAAATTTACCAAACAGACTTCATTTCGTGTATCTCATCCTATAAACACACTTGTAGTTTTCAACTCTGTGTCACACTTTTTACTAATAGGATTCTTATATTGATATTTCATGTATTTACATCTAAGGAAAATGAACGTGTAATCTATCATAGAAACTTGAAAATAAAAGTAAGAAAAAATATGTTGCATTTTGAGTTGATAAGCATATATCACAGATTCCCTTCAGTGTGCAAATTGTGACATTGAAATATTGGGGTACTGTTAGTCATGCCTCTGTTGTATTACATTTTTTTGGAGACTAGATTAGCATAAGACCTGTCACTGCCTAATACTGTGAACGAAGAACTTAAAAAAATATATATACATGTATATAGTATATATTGTACGTTTAGTTTCCAGGAAAAGTTTGATAGCCTTGATGTCCTTAAATTGGTATGTAATACTGTTTTTTCACAAGACACTGGTAACATTTTTGCCTGAATTGGTTCACTAGCAGCTGTAATAAACCATATCCTTTATACATTTAGTCTTTGAATTTTTCTGGTGACTGACCATCTTATTTATGTTGGTCTGCCATGTATTCTAGAAAAATTAAGTCTTTGCGTATTTTGTTTTGAAATGCTCTTTAGAGTGCCTAGGTGTGTGTAACTTAACAGGTATTTAAAATGCACTTATTGGGGCTTCCCTGGTGGCGCAGTGGTTGAGAGTCCGCCTGCCGATGCAGGGGACACGGATTCGTGCCCCGGTCCGGGAAGATCCCACATGCCGCGGAGCGGCTGGGCCCGTGAGCCACGGCCTCTGAGCCTGTGCGTCCGGAGCCTGTGCTCTGCAACGGGAGAGGCCACAACAGTGAGAGGCCCACATACCGCAAAAAAAAAAAAGCACTTATTAATTTTAATTAATGAGCTAAAGTGCTAGAGCTTTCCTTGCACTGTGTTAATACAAGTTCTTTTCTGACAAAGTACTTGCTTATAAATCTGAGCTATAGTCTTAAGTGAAAGTCAGTATCGTCCACTTAATGTCAATTATTGGATATTTTATAAATAAAGACTTTCTAAGTGTTCTAAAAATTAAGGTTGAGGATTCGTGACCTTGTATAATGTCTTTTTTTTTTCCCCAGTGGACTCCAGAAGGAAGACGGTTAGTCACTGGAGCCTCTAGTGGAGAGTTCACCTTGTGGAATGGACTCACTTTCAATTTTGAAACAATATTACAGGTAACAGTAATCATCAGATGGTAGCATCATCCTTTGTTACTGTAAAGAACTTGATATATAGTTACTTTCTTGGCATTTTAAACTTACAATTGGACAGCTTATTGTTATGAGTTAATATATGCTCCTGTAAAGGCTTCCATCATATATTCTTTTATATAATGTTTACAAATGTTTTGTGTTTTCACAGGCTCACGATAGCCCAGTAAGAGCCATGACTTGGTCACATAATGACATGTGGATGTTGACAGCGGACCACGGAGGATATGTGAAATATTGGCAGTCGAACATGAACAACGTCAAGATGTTCCAGGCACATAAGGAGGCGATTAGAGAGGCCAGGTTTATACACAATATACCATTTTCTGTAGTCCCTATTGTCATGGTTAAATTATTCTCTAAGTGTATTCTGGGTGCAGAGATGCATGGGCTCTGTCAGATTCTGGGAAACTTTCTGCACCCTATAAACACAATATTTTTCTTTGTTTTCACACATTCACCATTTTGCTGGCACTTTTCTGAAGTAGTGTTGTCCCGGTATCAGCCTTTGCAATATGTTAGAGATGTATTGTCTGCCGCATTTTGCACTGGTTTTCTCTTTTCGTTTATGGTTAATAATGTGTATACGTTATTCATTTTTATTACCTACTATGTAAGACAAGAATATTTCATTCCAAATAAAGAATTCAGTCTTTAATTATACAACTGAATAAAATCTAAAGCCTACAGAAAACACCTTCAGAGTTCACACAAAATACAAGATAAAAAAGGCTTAAGTGAAGACCCTGGTTGGCTTGGTTATGCCACGACTTCAAAAGGAAAGTATAGGACTAAAAACTCTCACAAGTAACTCTGGATGTGGCAAACATTAATGGATTAATGAGTGGGTTCTTTCAAGCTTTGAAACTGTAAGCAGACCAATGTCAAGAAGACTTTCCTTCTGATTCACTGTTGATAACATCAGTAATGCAAATGTATCATAAGTGGGAGTTTAAAATATTTTCAGTGAGTTGTATATTTTTACATATCAGTGAGATATGTATAGTAGAAATGGAAAAAAAAAGTTTCAAAAAACAAGCCTGAAGAATTGCTGCAGCCTCAAGAATAAAGAAAGCTAAGCAGCATTCTTGACCGTTGTGCCACCCACGTGTGGGAGGAGGTTGACATCTTTATAGAAACATCATCCACTGCAGTCACTTGTTTCTACTTTCAGAATCTTAACAAAAGTTATTGGATAAACACGCTTCTGCAAAGACTTTGCCTTATTGTCCTGACCATACATTGAATTTTCGCAGTTGGTCCTTTCTTAGGCAAAGGGTTCAGAAGTTCAGGGGAGTTCTTAGATGAGAAACTTGATGGTCTTCTACAGGGAGGAAAAAATGGATTCCTCCTTTGCAAGCATATTCTTTGGCTTTAAACAGTCAGAAGGTCCCCATGTTAGTTTTCTTCAAAAAGTGCAACATTCATGGGATAGCTTGCCTGGAAGAAGGTGTGAACATTTTCCACAGACCTTTTACATAAATCAGAAACATCATCTGTAGGGATGTGTAGCAACCAGTCTTTAGTATATGTGCTGCCGAAGCGAGCACGTAACCAGTCTTTAAACAGCCTGTCTGAAACTTTTATGAAGTTTGAAGCAGAAGCTGATGCTAATTTTTTGAGCAGTATTCCTATGTGATTTAAAAGACTTTACAGGAATATTGCAAAGATAGAATTTGTTTCGTTTCTCCACTTAAATCCACTCCATGTTTTCTGTTGGTACCATAGGAAATACTATACTGGAGAGTGTGGGTAACATTAGTACTAATAATACACTCATAAAGTTCTCTGAATATTGCTGATTGAAAACTAAGAAGCAGCTACTCTGTTGAATTCTTCTTTTGATGAGATACATTTGTTAGCTGACAACATTCTCTTTAAGGGCTTCTTCACTGTGGATACTTCCCTCTCCTGTTTATAACGCAGCACAGTGTTTTTATTTTTCCCTGTCTGAGAAGCACAGATAATCTGTTAAATGCTGACTTCTTTCCCCTGCTGTGTGTCTTCATGTAACAGTTTCTCACCCACGGATAATAAATTTGCTACATGCTCTGATGACGGCACTGTTAGAATCTGGGACTTTCTTCGTTGCCATGAGGAAAGAATTCTCCGAGGTACGTGTACTAACAGTACTGATTGGAATATTTAAATAGGGAAGGCATTTGTGGTTTAAATCATCACAATACCACAATACCAGCTTACATCTTCATTCAGTTGTTTTACATACACACCCTCTCAGTCAGGCTCTTTAAAGAAAACTGAACTCTCTGGTTCACAGTCATTTTTGTAGATTTTTACTACTAATATTATCTTTGAATTCTTTGAGCTATAAATTAAATACACATGTTCCCCTTCTTCTCCCCTCTCCTCCCAATTACTTACTTATCTGTATGCATCCGTTAGGGCTATATTCCTTTTCCTGCCTTGTACCCAGGATAGCTTTCACCAACATACTGACACGATAATTTTATTTATATAACTCACATTCTCCTGGCAGGCCTTTTACAATATGCATTAACCAAGGTCTCACTAGCTACACTTCTCAGTATTGGTATTTCTGAAAAGAGGTGGTTTTTCAGTATACCACATTTGTGCTACATGGCCCACTTGTTACTAAGCTTTGGAGGGATTTTTATTTACTTTTATTGATTTCATAATTATAAACTAACATCTATAAATTACTCTATCCTAGAAAAGAAATCCGTATTTTCACTTGGATTAACTTAGATTTAGACTTCCTAAGGTGGGGCTGTTGAAATACTCACAGTACATCAACACCATTTATGTGAATTCAGTGCTGTTAAAGTAAGTTAAGGAAATTAACTGTGTGTTTTATATATTCAATACAAACATTGAAACAAAAAACATTTACGCTTTTAACTGAATCTCATTAGTTTATTATTAATTGGGAAGGTAGTTTTCTCAAGTGCTTAATTTGAACCTATGCTGATTTAACAAGGCGTACATTCTGTTGCATACTCTTCATTCCAATATGCCATAAAAGTAACATCTTCCTCTGACACATAAATGCAGGGTGGGAGAATGGGTGCCACAGACATTGGGTGTCAAGCAATTACTATTCAGAGATTTTGCCCTTTTTGTTCAAGAGTTGGCAGAGTTAGTTACCTTGGTTGACTTACAAGTTTTTTATACCTTTTTCAGAGCTTTATTTACAGCATATAGTGTCGATGCTTTCTAGACAAGAAGCTAAGTATTCTTGATATTTAACCCATATTTCAAGCCAGTGTTATTTTTTTTAATCACAATTTTTAAACATTCCTGGCTTTGCACATTTCGTGTGGGTTTTACCCACAGTAACGTATTGTGATAGCTAGCATAAGGATATAGCACCTTCACCTGTCATAGTGAAGGGGTGTCCTGACAATGAGGTCATAATATTGTACAGCTTCAGAACTAGGTGGAGCCTTTGAAATCATCTAATCTGAGTTATTGTATGGATGAGCATCATGACCCAGAAGGCTTAAGTGACATGTTCAAGGTAAAAGAAGTTCAGAGCCAGGACTAGCATCCTGTCACTTGACAACTGGCCTGATGCTACACTAATGTTGCATCTTTCCTCACTATTAGTAGAAGTCTTAGCTGCTAAACAGTGATAAGGGAAACAACTTTTTCTAGCCTTTGAAAATCCTAAGAAATATAGAGGAAACCAAATAATTTTATTTATTGAAAGTAATTCTAAAGGATCAAAACCATTAATTTTACAGTGACCTAGGACTATAATAACTGTAAAGTCTGATACAAAACCACTCTGCATCTTGGATTAAATAAAGAAGAAGAAGAAAAGCTACTATAAGATAGCATTTTCGATCCCAAATTCCATTGAAGTGTTAATTCAGTTTTGGTAATGAAACTGTTTCTAAATAGTGCTTAGGAACTTTTCTTCTGAAATGTAGTGTACATGAGTTATTAGTCAGCAGTTAAATATTTTCAGATTTGAGTCCAGGTGGATTTGGGTAATGTGGATGCTGGGTCATTACCTGTTCTTCTCGTAGCTTAAAAATACACCAATATCATGTCTATACTGAGAGTTGAATTTTATTTTTTATGTGGGTGTTCTTTTTAAGTTTTCACTATGAAAATTTCAAACATGCACAAGAGTATAATGAACTTGCATGTACTTTTAGGATTTGTATTCTAGCTTATTCATGTTTTTTACTTCTTTTAAACAGTATTCTACTTGCTTTATGGTCATGATTTTTTTCTTTGTACCTCAATGAGTATATGAGAAGTATAAATATATAAGCCAAGTTAATTATACCACCCAAGTAGTAGTTCTGATAGTGGATCTGGTGTAGTAGACGGGTTTTTCCAATTATCCATTTTCTATCATTCTTCATTTTTCTAAATTTTCTGAACTTTAGAGACGATTATAAAATAGTGAAACCAATGTTGTTATAATTTTTCTGTTCTTGGTGATCAGGGGATGATGGAACTCCACTTGTCTCAAGGGGTGATGTGAAATTCTTCAAATAAAATTTGAAGTGAACTTAATTTAGTTCTGTTCGTAGAGAGAAAGGTGGATCACAGAGTTAAGCAAATAGGGTGGCCTCTAAAATGTCAGTTGCCCTATAGAAAGGGGGTGATGTTCATGTAGCCTACATAGGCTGTGTGACGCCAGGCAGGTAGGTATATTCCTAAGGCATATTAGTGTTGTGCATCAGACCATCACTTGGGATTAAGTTAAGAAAATCCAAGAACATTTTGATTGAAGGGATGTTTGTGATCACGTAGTCCAACTCTTTAATACTTTTCTACATCATTCCCCAAAACCAGTTTTCTACTCACAAAACATTTTTAGTGATACAGTATTCACTACCGCACATGAATCTCTTTTTCAATTTTAGGTAGCTCTGATTTTCAGAAAGTTCTTTCTTTATATCAGAAACCCACTTTCTTATAACTTGTCCTACCTTCTGGAACACAAAAAATCAAGTCTGTACTCTTCTACATAGCAGCCCTTTAAGTATTTGAAGACAGCTCTCATGTCTTCTTAATGCAGTCTTTCAGCTATAAGCTTACAGGATCCCTGTGAGTGCAGAATTTACAGTTGCTTTTTAGTGTCATTACTGAGATGATTCTTATGCTTCTTGGAAAAAGAAGAAGTTGCACAAGAGAAAATAATCAGTATTTTTAACAAAAAATGAGCATCGATCTATTGCCAGATTTGCTACTTTGAAGTTGTAATGTTTGGTCCATAGATGGGAAGAGGAAACACTTGTGAAATTGAATATACTGCAACATTGAGAAGTACCATGTATATGTCCACCCGTTTCCAAAGCATATGCATATCAGCATAATTTATACACATTTATCCTTTTCTATTATGAATTGCAGCACTCAAATTATGGACTGTGATTAAAATAACATTTAAGCACCAGGAATACATGAGTCTAAATGAGCCTCTAGGTGTTTACGCACTTGACTCTAAGAGAAATAGAGGCATTAAAATCCATTTATTTAATTAGCATATATTATATGCATGCTATCATAGGTAGAAGAAATTTAAAAGAAAATAAGGTATGATGACCTCCTACCCTCTTGATTCTTAAAGTTTAGTAGGAAAGGTAAGATATTGTCACAAACAATATTGTTGGATATTAGGGGAGAAGAGTCATGAGAGTATTAGAAGTGTAGTTTAAAAAAAAAAATGTAGTTTTATCAGTGTAAAGTTAGAAGCAAATCACTTGTGACTAAAATGAAAATGTGAAAGATTGAAAATGTAGAATCAGAATACGGAGTAAATTTTAATGAGAAGCATAATTATATATTATATGATATATAACATGTATATTATATATAACTTAAAAAGAATCCAGTTTACCAGCTTTAGCATGCTTTAATTTTGTTTTACCTTCTTGATTTTAACAACAGTAGCTGACACATTACACTTACTATGTATCAGGCATATTTTAAGTACTTCATTTAATCTTACCAGTAACCAGTACTTCATTTAATCTTACCAGTAACCCTATGAGATAAATACTGTTTATTCCACATTTTACAAATCAGTAACCAAGGTACAAGAAAGTTAAGTAAACCTCCCCGAGGTAATATAACTTGTAAGAGGGGAGGCTCAGATTTTTTTTTTTTTTTTTTTTTTTTTGAGGCTCAGATTTGAACCCATGTTATTTCACTCCAGAGTTCATGCTCTTATTCATTATGTTAAACTGCCTCTTTTATGTTTTAAAAATATCATCAGCATGGATGTAATAATGTCTTCCTGAGCTGTGATGACAGAATTGTCGAGATGTTTGGGGGGAAAGGAGAGAAGTGTGGGTAGAGAGAATTTAGGTACTCAAGTTTATTTTACCAGTCTTCTTTAAAGCTGTTTATATAGGCTATAGGTTTTCAATGTATATTTAACAACCAAAAAAATTAAACCACAACGAATAGTTCAAACTGCAGATGAGTTATAAGCTAGGTTATATAAATAGAACATGGACATAAGGAGTTGTACTGAGACTTACTCAGGAGGTAAGATCCGTTTTCAGTTTTAAAATATAGCACTCATGGAGAGGAAATGAACCTGAGTACACACAGCTTAGGGAAAAGAATACTATTAGTATTTTTACTAAATCTCTGCTTATCCGTGCCTGATTGTATTTGGCTGTGGTTCTTAATGAGATAAACTCCTCTGCAAAGATCTTTTGGTTCAAAAAGTGTGTTTTTGAACTGTGTAAAGACATGTTTACAAAGTCTGAGTGTTCAAAAAAATCTCTGATTTTTTTTTTTTTCTTTTTGTTTTTTTGGCCGTGCTCTGCGGCATGTGGGATCTTAGTTCCCCTACCAGGGATCGAATCCATGCCCCCTGCAGTGGAAGTGCGGGCCACTGGACCACCAGGGAAGTCCCCTCTGATGCTTTTCATTGGAAATAATTTTACTTATTTAAAGTAAAATTGGCAAACCATGAAGTTTATGATGAATGGACCTAATGTATTTGTACAGAACATTCCACAAAATCCTTTCTGTTCTCTCCAAGACGAAAAACACCCAGCTTCCTTTAAAATAAATAGCCTATAGCAGAATAACTCCTTCCACTAACATAGCATGTTTTAATATTAAAAGTACTTCAGGCACATCTTATATAATCATCCAAACAATCATGTGGGCCCATATATATATTGATTGACACCTGTTTTCTCTTATCTGTGATCCCTTATTTTGAGGAAGCGTTTATTTAAGGCTCTTTTTCCTCTGCTCTGCTGAACAGACTGGATCATGGTAGGTTCTCCTATGTATTGATAAATAACTATCTGGGTATATCATGAGAGGGAAGAAGACTTAATATTTACTTCTAAAGCAAATTATTTGAAGAAATTAGTGTAGTAGTGTCCTGAAATAGTCATTTTATATAATCCATCCACAGTTTTACAGGAATTGTTTTAGATTTTTATGCCGGGTTTTGTCCTTTCTAACTCTACACTTAAGATATTGCACAAATGTGGCAAAAACTTGTTGAAAATAGATCTTAGCTTTCTTGGGATGCCAGTGCTACACACTGTTACTGTCTTATCCACTGTTATAATTAAGAGTCGAGTTATTTCCAGACATTCTTTTGTGTATAAAGATTCCAGTTTTTTGACAGCAACAAATCACTGTGACTCGTAATCTAGGCAGTCAGTTTTCATCTTTGCATTTAGTAAATATTCTGTAATTGCTTCAGTTTATTTTGAGTGAGGCTTAAATTTCTATTTGCTGAGGAATTAGTTACCCTCTTATAGAGCTTCTCAGCTAATCAAGTTTTTGATAGTTTTTAAAGTTAAATTTCAGAGCTTTGGAAAGAGCTGGTAAAAGTAGATAAATATATAATACCCTTCTGGCTTCTTCATTTCTACTGGGTAGATCCTTAATAAAAGTATATGATTAAAATATGGTATCACCACAAATAAGTTATTTGCCAGTGAGGGACATTAAGTACCAAAACAAATATTGTTTTTTTCATAGTCATTTTTTCCCTTTACTCACTTTTTTATTATATATTTGAAAACCATCTTAAAATTTGATTTAAATCATATCTCAGGAATTTCTAAGAAGCACCTGCCATGCTGTGATCTCTTGAGTTATAAAGAGACTAGAAGAATTTCTATTTAAAGGAAGAAATGGTAGTTTCTTGGTCATTTATCCGTTTTTACAGATTGTCATAAAATAGTCTTAATTTGTCCAGAACACACTATTATGTCTCAAAATCAATCTGCTGAGTCCTCTTGATGTTTTTTTCCGCTGAATATAATTTAATATAGTTCTCTTTGAGAGAAGTGTACCTTCTTAGCATGATTTTAGAATATCGTGTTACTTGCATTAGCCCAGTGAACTGCACCTGCTTTAACTTGATGTTTTTAAGTATTGCACTGGTTCCAGGGAACCCCAAGGAAGGCCCAGCCACCACAAGGTGCCTTTGAGCAGGGGTAGGTGGAGCTTCTCCGTAGCCCAGTGTGCTGCTTTATTAGAGCCCCCCCCCGACTAGTGTATGCCCCTTTGTCTGTAGTTCTGAGCGGGCAAAAGTGCAGACATCATGTAGAGATCCAGCTTAGGGTATGTGGCTTTAAAAGTGGCCAATTGTTGCTGTTTTCAGGCTATGTATGTATTTTTTTCTCCTTTTTAAATTATCTGTTCAAGAGTTAAACCTTGAGCATTTTCTGCACCTGGCATCTCCCTTTGACAGCTTGTGGGAATCCCTACTCAGTTTCCAGGTTTGTTTTGTCAAAGGTGGAAACCATAAGTATTCTACCACATTAAAACAATTAGGAAATACTGAGGGAAATCAACATGAGTGCAGAACCAAGGTACAAAGGTGAGTCCAAGAAACTTCATACCTGGGAGCTCAATATTTTATCTGCAGTGGAAACTTTTTATATATTATTAAACAAAAGTAATTTTTGATACTAGGAGTCATCAAAGGTTAGAGTAGCTGGTCTTGGTCCTGTAAAGCCTATTAATTGCTTTTTCTAATAAATAGTTTTAACTCTTCTGAAATGAACTTCATTGATAATAACTGCTACACATTAAACTTTTTTAAAAAGGCACCAGTGCACATGCATACAGGCTCTGAGAAGAAAAGTTTACAAAATGCTCATTAAGGGACATTACTGCTTCCATTGAAAACCGGTGGTTTGGAATAGGTCATGCTAAAACAACCCTGTTTTTCTAGAATTACCGGAGGCGGTCAAGGAAATTGTAGTCAAACCGTAGTCAATCTTTTGAATTCATCTGTGAGTCATGGTAGAGGATCATGGCTTTATAGCTGCATGGTTGGTCATTTCCAAAAAAGTTTCATTGGATGTTTGTTATCTGTGAGGCAAGTGTGCAGAGAGTGCTGCAAGATCCTTTACTTGGCCTCTGTCATGTTTAACATTTTTTATTAAAGATGGCTTGCTTTGCAAATGTACAGGTAATTCAAAATTACAAGCAGAAATTCTCATCTAGAGAGAACCTCTTGAATCTCATCAGGATTCAAGAAGATAATGTGATGTTAAACTTAATAGAAAAGTATTATGTTAAATTTTAAATAGAGATGAGTGTAAAGTTCTGTATTTAGGTTTTCAACCTCAATTCTGGAGTTTATTAGACTGGTTTATGAGAGTTCATATGAAAACGATCATGGGTGTTAGATGATAAGTGTGAATTCTTGAGGTGTCATGCCTTCCCCTATTTGTAAAAGTGATGTTCAGAATGATGGGGCTTAATTATTGACGGGAGATGATTAGAATGGAGAAGGATCTGGAAATCATGAGGAAGAGTAAAGGGAAGTTTAGTATTCAACTTCGATAAGAGATTGAAGAAAAGTTTTGTCATTTTCAAATATTTAAAGGCTTTTGTATGGAAGTAGGATTGGATTTATTGTATATATGTCTAGAATAAAGGGGATGGGGAGAAAATAGGACATCATATTTGGATTTAATTATGGAATTTTTTTGTTGAAAAGAGAATGGGCTATTATTCTGTGAGCTGTTAGGCTTTCCTTTGCTGAAGTTGTGCCACGTTTAGCTTTGCCAACTGTTACGGAGATTATAGAACGCACTCCTTTTTCAGAAGGATGGTTCTATTTGATAATAATTAATTAACGTGGATTAGGTTGTCTGTTAACTGTAGTTTCATGTTTTAAGGCAGACCCAAAAGCCTGAAAGTCAAGCATGTGGATACATTCATTACAAAGGGTTAAGTGGATGGGATATTATCCCATGAGGAGATACTGCCACCTTCTGTTCTAAAAATATTTTTGGTGAGACATAAGATCATTTAATTAATCCTACTGCTTGAAGTAATAAATGGAGCCTCAAAGCCACCTCATCTTATAAAAAATATTTTAAAATATTTATACTTTTAGATCATATTATGCATATACAGTAAAGTACACAAATCTTAAGTGTACAGTATGATGTATTTTTACATATTTACACACTCATCTAACCACCTCTTAGATCAAGATACAGAGTGTTTTCAGCACTCTAAAGATTCCTTCCTGCCTCTTTTCCACCTAAGCCTTCTATTAGGTAGTTTAGACTTTCCAAGATATTTTCATTAAATTATTTTTCCTTTTTTTCTACTGTTCTTTATTTTGTCATTTTGTGGTTTCTATCATCTCACTTTCCCTTAGTGGAGCTTTCTTAATTTCCTTTCCTTGATTTGCTTCTGTACTCTTTTGAAAATAATGTTTTACTATTTTTTCTGATTAGCTTCTTTTACTAGTTTCCTGTTACATAACAGAAGTTAGTGTATAAAGAGATAGTATTGTGTATTACTACAATCACAATCTGAATGTGATTCAGTTTTAGCTGTTAGCAGCCATGTAAATCACATTACTGTGGTTGTGTCCTCATGTGTATAATGGGGATTAATAATAGTACCAACCTACTAAGTTGCAAGAAATAAATGGGTTAATTCATAAGAAGCACTTAACTAGTGCCATAAAGAGTGTTCAGTGGATGCCAGCAATTATGTCATTTCCAAAGGTAATTTCGGAGCCTGTTTCCCTGTCTCTGCCTATTTAAGGATTAAAATGGTTATTTCAGAAGTGTATTCTACTTTTCTCATTTAAATATTTTTCATCCATTGTCATTAGTTTTTACAGTAGTACAAGTTTTTATTTACAGGTAGTCCATAAATATGAACACTTGTTTAAACAGAGTTGTCATGATTTTCCAATGTTTTCAGGTGTAAAAAATTCAGCGCTTAGAATTGGGCAAAGAGTAAAGGGAAGTTTAGATCTTAAGATCTCATATGGAAACATTTAAAGATTCTATTTTAATTGTTAGATGAATTGAATATTTAATGATTACCTACTGGTCAAGATGCTGTGCTTGATTCTTTTGCTGATATATTTACAAGGCATGATCTTGTCTCTTAAGCAGCATTTTCAGCATTTCCCTAGCTCTTTCATTTCTTCAGATGTTTTGTAAATTGGCCTAGTACTATGGTGAAATAGTGCTGAATAACTGAAATCCAGCAGTCTTCACAGCTTATCACACTGCAGCAGATTGTGGTAATTGGTGTCTAGTCTGATTCCTTGGGACAGCATTTATTTTTCTCTGAGGAAAGAACAGGTATTTTTTTCCTATTGACTGAATTTGATCACAGTTTTAAACTTCAGACTCCATTTAGCAATATAGTAAAGTTGGGTGAGCTAGTGATAGCTCTGGTAAAATGTCATTTCTGTTTGTCATCTTTGATGAGGAATGTGATAAGCAGTAAGTTAGAAGTTTTGGGGAAAGTGTATTCCACATATTTTTTGTCACAATAGACAGGACTTAAATATAGAAATCTAGTATCAACTGTTTCAGCCTCCTGATCATCCTCTGTCCCCATCCCATCCAGCTTGCCAGCTGACAGCCGACTGGCTGGGCGTGTAGCCTATTCTATCCCAGAAGTCTTTGGTGGAGTTTGTTACAGGGTGGGATCTAGATCCTTACATAGGATGTAGCAGACATGGGCCCGACTGATAAAGTGATTCTAAGAGCAAACAGGATGATATTACAGGAGGTATTAGAAGTTAAAGAGCATTCATTGTAAGTTTGATGATTTCTGAACATAAATCCTGCTTCTTTCTTGAGGTCATATAGTACACCACCCGCTTCTAATGTTCTTTCTGTAGGCCCTCAATGTTTTGAAATACTTCAGAAGTTTGGTGTTTTTAATATTTTACATATTTTTTGTAATGGTCAAATCAGATCATTTAATTTAGTTTTCAGAGATTTATGGAAACTTCCATTTACATCTTTTTCAAGTGGCTTAGTCTAATTTTTTAGGACATTTTTAGTTTTACAGATTTAATGTTTTAATGTGCCATGCAAATGTAAATCACCAAGGGTCTTCTGGGTAAAAATAAAATCTTTATTAAAACAAAGATTCAAGAGTACACTAGGCATTTTGTTTGGTTTATTAAATTCTAGCAGAAAAATCATTAAATGTTACTATAAAATACTTTAACTTTTTGAATTAAGTGTTTTAAATGTAGTTTTTTCCTTTTTATTTTGTACCTTTTTTTTTTTAGGGGTATAATTGCTTTTGTACCTTTTTTTTTTAAAAAAAGGAAAATCTGCTATCCTTCCACCATGAGGAAATAAGATGCTGACACAGCTCTGTTTTGGGAATTGGATATTTAGAGATTGCAGCCCGTGAGATGATAGGTGCTTGAAAGACTCAGTTTGGTAGAGGAGAGTTTCAGTCCTGGAGGAGGCTCACCAAGGACCGTGATAATTGTAAAGGACAAGGCTTGGCACTGTTATTAAGGTCTAGACTGTAAAGAGACAGTAGTCAATATTGTGGTGTTTCCTTCATCATTATTTTACAATCACATTTGAAATAAATGTGCTAAAATCCAGCAGGCAATAAATTTGCATTTCTTGAAAAAATAAATTTAGAAGAGATTTACGGAGGAGGTTACTGTAAAATGTAACTTATGAATATTTAGCCCGTTGTTCCCTAAAATCTTTTATTACCTCATTTACCACAAACTTCCTTTTCCTACTGTAAGTTACACAGACATTACATGGTATAATATATATTGTCTTTGAACAAACTTTTTTTTTTTTTGAACAAACTTTTAAACATTTTTTATTGCTATATTGAAGTCATGGTTTTCAACTGCATGATGGCATCAGAAGATGAGCTTAAATCATTGCTCCTTCTACTTGTTGAATAACCAGGTTTTCATGATCCATAAAAAGTAAATGGTAATGCCTGTATAACAAGGGAAATCAGAGTGTAATATATGCAGCACTTTGTGTGCTACATGTTAGAGGGCAGTGGTGGTAAAAATGTTTTCTCTCACGCAAAATGCCCACACAATGTAGGTTCCTAGGAAATGATGTGCCTTTGAAGACAATGACTTTCATGTTTGGGATCTCAGACTCCAAACTTACATCTTCTGTGGCCAGGAAGGACACAGTAGACGCTAGGGGAACAGCATACATTTACCCATGTCCCCAACCTTAGACATGAAAATCTTCCGGTTATATCTGGAAGGTAAGTAATGGGTGATTTTTTTTTTTCATAGTTTTTTTCTTTCTTTCTTTCTTTTTTTTTTTTTTTTGTGGTACGCGGGCCTCTCACTGTTGTGGCCTCTCCTGTTGCGGAGCACAGGCTCCGGATGCGCAGGCCCAGCGGCCATGGCTCACGGGCCCAGCCGCTCCGCGGCATGTGAGATCTTCCCGACCCGGGGCACGAACCCGTGTCCCCTGCATCAGCAGGCGGACTCTCAACCACTGCGCCACCAGGGAAGCCCTCTTTCTTTCTTTTAAAGTGGATTTTATAGTTGATAAGTTAAAAGATGTTTTCTGTTTTTTCTTTGGGCCAGAGAGGGGCTTTTTAAAAATTATTATCCTCAAGTTCTTTAAGACTTCTAGATTTTAACTTTTGTGTTAAACATATAGTTATGAATAGACTAGCTTTAAAAAATTTTTTTTGACAAAATGCTGATTTTAGTGTCTAGTAGATTTGTTTGTGTTATAGAAACTTGTTTGTTTTAAGTTGGCATTCTTGGTTTTTTTCACCTCTGGATGTGATTAATTCTTACAAAAGTAACATTCAGCTGTAAATTGGGAGATTTTTTTGCACATCTAAAAAAATCTTTCAGTGGAAAAGTACATATGAAAATCTTCATTTTCTTCTCATACTAACCTATTGTCTAGATTTTCCAGTAGTTATGGTGAGCACTTTTTTTTTTCAGAGTTATTTCCTTCCACCTTTTCCTTACATACCTTTGGTTTTATTGTTGCTGAGTATTTTCCTGGAACCCTTTTTTAAAAATACTTCTGAATCTGCGTGTAGCCCAGATACTTGAGCATATGCCTCCAGTTGAATAGACTCTTGATGAACTCGTTCTCTTGGTCATCTTGGCTAGATAGGCTTCTCCTATGCCTTCTCAGTATGATTGGCAATAATGCTTTTTATTTTATCTGAACTCTTCAACACACACTAGCATGGCTTTGACATTGAAAGCAAAAGGGAAGAAATCTTATGCCAAAATCATCCAAAGCTGCCCTCCCTGTGAATTATGAGATGTGTATTAATAAGGCATGTTTTAGAGTCATTTTGTAACCCCAGAACACTCAGTCTGTTTTATTCTACTATTAGTATTGACAAGTGTAAGTGCCTGTAGTCAGAGATCACCAGGAGCATACCTGTAGTTGAACAAATTGGGTTTATTACTCGTCGTAAGCAAAGAACACAGACCATAGGGAACCACGGGGTATCTCAGTAAGAGGATGTTATAAAGATTATATTATAGGATTTGGACTTTGGGTAATTGAGGTAAGGGTTCAAAGAAGTGAGGTCTATCACTCTTTTAGCATAAGAGAGATGTTTGGTATTTTGTAGGTTTTGCAGGACCTTGTTTTTGTTTCACGTCATCGTGATCTCAGAATGACTTAATTTGATACAGATGTTCAGTGAGATTGTCCAACAGGAGAACAACATGGTTTAGCTGTAAATGTCGGATCAGTTTTTAATAACATGGAGGCTTAGCTGTGAGCCTCAGATTAGTTCTCAGAGATCAGCAACTGCTTCACCCCCCCCCCCGCCCCCCCCGCCCCTCAATAGCATTTAAGTCCAACTGGCTTCTCACTATGTAGGGACCAGCTGGGGGAGGTCAGGGTTTAATAGCAGTGACCTGTTGGGTCTGTCACTTGAACAAGCTGCGGTGATACTGACAGGTATATTTTTACAAAGGCAGTTGGGAATCATGCTAGTTTTCAGCTGGCTAGAAGTAATTAGTTTTCCCCCACTATCCTAAAGTAGGACTCAGCTTGCCAACGGATGCACAAAATAAATCGAGACAAAGTGCAGGTGCTCGCAGACTACCATGGCTTGCTGCTGAGATGCTGAGTGTAGTTCCTAGCGAAGGAGCTTGGTGGCGCCACTCTTGTTGCTCAGGGTGTCCACTGCCTCTATCTCGGTTTTGCTGCAAAACAAATGCTTTTTGCCTTTTTTTGCAAAAGCAGAAATTCTCTTTGGATTTCTTTCTGTTAGCAAAAACAGGTACAAGCACACCTTGTTTTATTGTACTTCGTTTTGCTGCACTTCACAATAGTGCATTTTTCACAAATTGAAGGTTTGTGGCAATCCTGTTTCAAGCAAGCCTATTAGCGCCATTTTCCAATAGCGTTAATTTTTAATTAAGGTAGGTACATTTTTTTAAGACATACTGTTATTGCGCACTTAATAGATACAGTATGTGTAAATATAACTTAAGTACTGGGAAACCAGAAATTCATGTGAATTGCTTTATTGCAATATTTGCTTAATTGTGGTTTGGAACCGAACCCACAGTATCTTGGAGGTATGTCTGTACTAATGTAGATCTTTCATAAAAGCGAAGTGGTGTAAAGCGAACTTTGGAAAAGCACGGGGTACCTTTAGTGGGTAAAAACATGTCCTTTTTAAGAAATAAGATGAGTCAGTTTTGCTTCATTAACCTCTCTGGGGATCTTAGGGTTTATTTTACTAAATTTAGTGTCTAGGAATTACTTTTTCATACTTCAGGAGTTCTTTAGATCTGGGAAGAGTCAACTGTTTATTTTCTCTGTTGTCTTTGTTATTATAATACATAGCAGTATACACCAAAGGGATTTTAAAGGTTTTTAAGACTATGAACACTGTTTAAAAAAGCCTTACAATTAATAATTATAATAATTGTAAAATTCTTTATGAACTCTCAGGTTGACTTAAGGCCAAAAAAAGACCATGTTTTGAAACTCCACTCTGTAGTTTATTCATGTGCATCAAAGATCACTGAAAAGTGTATATTTATTCATTTATTTAAGTAATTGCTGTGCACTGTGTGCCAAGCTAGGTGCCAGGCCCTGGGTATGGAGGAGGGAGTCAAGTACTTATTCTTGTCTTCATGAGCAATACAAGTGATAGCTGGAGATTTTTGGTTTCAAAGCATCACTTTTAATGGTATCTTAATTTCATATACTAAAGTAAGCATTGTATTATTGTATTATAGTGCATAGAAAAATATCCCTGTGATTAATGAGGTAGTTCTTACCATTTTTGTGATTTTGAAAGTGGTAGCTTTTCAAAATCATGTATTTGTGGAGCATCTGCTCATGCAAGTCTGGAGATAATGTTTTTTAAATGTGAAGGTCTTCAGAACAAAATTTGTCTCCTAGGAAACTGCAAGATAGGCTTCTTCTGTTGAATCTTTACCTTGAATAATAAACTGGGAGTATTCTTAATACTGAATCTTTTTGTCATTTGGTAAAAACTGAGTAAGTTTTAATACTAGAAAAGCTAGGTTTGTAATTAAGACTTGACTATGGGTACTTATTAAAAGTATAGAGCACATTAGGATAGTGTCACATGATTAGAGAATTCAAAATGTCTAGCTCCATTAGACAAGCAAGACACACTATAGGCAAACCAGTCTCTTTATGTGGTACTACTAGTTTTGCCATTGGTCTATAGAATTTTCCTATAGAAATAAAGAATATAATCATATTTTGTCATTGAAATCTTCATGATAGCTTTGAGTGTTCATGAGAATCTCAAAAACCTTTAAGAAAGGATTTAGATTGCAAAACTTTTGAACTCTTGATGCTTTTAGTAGAGCAGTAGTAGCATTAGAATATGGTTGATTTGGGCCAAATGTAGATGCCAGAATACATCTTCATGTAATTTAGGCACAAAGGTTTGTGGTACATTCTCTTGATTTAAAGTGTCCAGATAAGGTTTTGTAATTTAAAATTAAATCTATCTGGGCAGCAACCCATTTTCATGATCCCCACAAAACTCTTTTCCTATTATTTACTGTAACCAGTAGACTTGCATCTATGTTTTCTTTGTAACTATCCACTTACCATAAGGGTTGTTGTGAAATAGTACCAGTTTACTATGTCTTTTTATAGTCAATGTTGAGTGCAAGTCTGTTTGTAATGTGTCATTTTTTTTCTATAAAAAAGGGAGGGGTAAATTTTCTGTTTGTGTATTGCTACCTTTAAAATATAGGAGAATACAGGAATTCCCTGGTGGTCTAGTGGTTAGGACTCTGCGCTTCCACTGCAGGGGGCATGGGTTCAATCCCTGGTCGGGGAGCTAAGATCCTGCATGCCACGCGGCACAGCCAAAAAAATTTTTCCTTTTAAAATAAAGTATAGGAGAATATAGTGTAATTGCTGTTTACAGTGGTTAAGTGACAAGGAAGAAGAAATCATTAATGTTGTCGAACCTCTTCTCCAGCTGCTCCAAAATTCTGGCTACAATCATAGTTTCTACTTGGGCAATCTTTGTTTTTTCGTCTGGGGTACTTTAAACATTACTCATCTGAGAGCAGCAGGTATGGCTTTGAATCCCAGCTCTGCTGTTGGGCAGGTCAATCTCTCTCAGTATGCGCTTCCTCCTCTGTAAAGTGGAGCTAATGGTACCTACCTCACAGGGTTGTTGTGAGGGTCCCAGAAGTACACAGAAGAAGGCACTTCTCATGTTGTAGGCATGAAGTAAATGTTGCTTAAGTCATATATGTGCTAGGAAAGATGCAAAAAGCATGGAGGGTGTAAAGAAAGTAACACATTTAAGTTAATTTGGTTTAAGAGGAAGTTGGAATTGATTAGGAAAGATATTATAAAGGGTTCATTTAAGAGGAGATGACTAGATCAAGAATTGGGATGGGTTGTCATTATCCTATTTCAGTAGTGATTCTTAGGTTTAGATGTGTCATTGATAAAATTAATTGTATTGTAAGCCACATTTAAATAAATAACATTATATTGAAATGGAACTATGACTTATTTTTTAAAGCTTTATTTATATAAGTCCTCATACTTTATTTCCACTGTCATCTCAGAATCACAGCATTACCTTAAGGCAATAATTCACTCCCACCGTTCCCCATGCACTGTCCCCAAAGTTCTGTTCCTTTTTTTGGTTGCTTGCTTGTTTGGTTTTTGAATAGATAATACGTTTGAATCTTTCCTGAGAATCACTAGCTGTTTTTTTTGAGTTCTAGTTAGGTAGATTCATATTTGGTGAATATAAGATATACTAAGTTATTCTATAGATGCAGCAGAATTTTCTTCCCGTTGCTACTTTTTACTAGGTTTATAATATCTTGAAAGGATATAACGGCCAGAAAAATGATAGATCTCTGCATTGTGAGTTACTTGGGCATTTTAAATAGACATTTTAAGTTAGATCAAAATCACATACTCCATTTCTAGCAGTGCAGTCACATTATAAGTTCTTATTCTGTTTTTCTTCAGTCTTTGATTTTCTCCTTATATAGTTGCCTTTTCTAAAAATGAGTAGTAAAAGAAAAATCATTCTTCAAGCACGGTTAAGGTTGAGAAACCTTCACTCTGCCACATTACTTTGATTTTGTGTTTGGTATGAAGGCTGAAGATGAGAATTAAAGACCAGAAACTGAGAACTTTGTGGTCCCACACACCCCAACATCACATTGGTCCCACAGAGCACAGACAGGCAGTGTTGCTGCAGATACCTGGTTAACCGGCATTTTCTCTCTGGGAAACACTGATGACACAACTTAGTGTGGTTGACTGGCAAAGAAATGTATAAACTGCGGTCATACGTCTACACGAATGTGTTCAGAATACAACCAAGAGACTGAAGCCCACTATCAGTATGTATCTTTTAAGAAGTGTTCTCACTAGTTCAAATGGGTTTATGTTGATTTTTCCACATCGTGTCCTGTCACCGGAAAGATGACAGATGATGAGTACAAATGCAGGCTGACTTCATAACAATTACTGACCTATATGTGGATATCACTTGCAACCTTGGCTTTATTAGCAGCACCATTTCCTAACCAACCAAGCCGAAGACCACATGCAGCATCTTAAGATGCATTTTTTCATCAGTCATGCATGACGACAAGTATATTCTGTGTATCACGTGGAAGTGAGATTTGGAGAGAATTGTAATGTCTGGATTCACACATTCCTACCATGTGCCATATGGAAGGCTGAGATCTATTATGATGCATCAGTGTTGGGGGAATGGAGGGGTGGAAAGGTAAGGAAAGAATTGGGTAGGATTAATGTTGAAGATGTTTTCTTGAGAATTTTCTGCCTTTTACAAGGGTAATAAACATTCATAAAAAGTTCAAACACTTAGAAGAAACAAGTCAGTGTCTTGCCCTCCCTGTTTCCAATCTCACATTCAGAGGTCATCACTATTCCATTAATAGTTTGGTGTGAATGTTTCTACAACTCTTACGCATATACAAAAAGAAACGGGATTATACTACATATATTCTTCTGCTGTTTGCTTTTCTCACAACACAGTATATCATGATCATTCTTCCGTGTCATTACTATTCCAGTCTTTTTAAAGTAACTGCTCTATAACATTACATAGCATGTATCTACCATAGCTTATTTTACCATTCTCAATGACAGACATTTAGGATTTGCAAGAAGTTTTACAAAGACAAAGTTGTTCACTAAGCTTCATTGTACCTTTATATTTGTTCCCACTTAAGTAAATTTTCCTTTAGGATAGAATCCTAGCAGTAAACTTGATGGATCAGAGCATGACCATTCAAACTTTTGGAAGATACTTCTGAGTTGTCCTCACCATCCTGGAGTCATTAACAATAAACTTTAAGAATGTTGTGATCCAGCCAGAAATTCTAGAGATACCATAGTCTTAACATTTGAGGAAATTTCCACCATTTAGAAATGTAAGCTTATTTTTTAAAATTTATAAATAACATGCACATATGGTAAAATATTTTCTCCAGCACCGTAGAGGGATGGAATGTGGATAATCCTTTTAAGCTAATTTGTTTATTTCCTGCGGTTACCATCAGAATTTAAAATATTTCTTGGTATATCTACCTGACACAGTGTCTGTTTACTACCTATCATGAAAGGTGAAGAATTTCAAGTAATTACACCACCAGCCTTGCCTTCTACCTTCTGGGCTTTGTTATGAATTGTAGTTGTTTTGATAGTTTCCCATATAGCTTTAAATGTTCTTAGTTCTTTACTTTTGGGGGCCACCAACTTTAGGCAATGTTCCTTGACTCACCATTACGTTACCTAAGGAAATCTATGCCCCTCAATGTCTTTTCTACTTTTCTCCCTTTTATCTCTCCAAGGATTTTTAACCAAGGTTTCAGTTCTAAAAAAAAAAAATGAAACCAATAAGTAGAATTTTGAATATGAATGAGCCTGTTGACCTCAGAAACAAGTAGTATAAGCAGGTTTATAATAAACTCTGTGGCAGTTAAAAGTTGTCCTACTTGAAGATTATCAAGATCAAGTGAGACTGTTTTCTTAAATCGATTGTCCTATAAACTGTTGAAAGTAATGCCATAATTAAGTTTGCTTTAGTTTTTCTTATAATTTGTAATTACTTTCCCTTCTTTCTTAATGGCACTAAAAGCCTTTATCGTAGCAAGTTTTTAAGTTTTAATTTTGCAATTATAGTAAATGCATTTTATTTTTATTTTTGAAGATATTCTTCACCTGGTTCTCTGACTTCCTGCTCTAATTTGGACTGATTGTCTTCTGTGCCTGTGACCGCAGTCATACTGGGATTTCTTTGCCTTCCCCTGTTAAGTCCACTCTGTTCTGTTTTTCAATTTAGTTAAAAATATACTCCCCCCCTCCCCCCCTCCCGAAACAGTGCTTGAGAGGTAAATTTCAAAATTCTGATGTCTGGAGAGGTCTATAATTTGCCATCATACTTGACTCATAGTTTGTGTTTCAAATTCTAGGTGTGAAATTCTTTTCCCTCAGGATTTTGAAGGCTTCCACTATCTTCTGTCAGTTCTGCTGATGAGAAGTCATATGCTATTCCAGTTCTCATTATTTTGTAGGTACCCTAGTTTTCCCTTCTGAATGTTTTTTAAATGATCTCTTTTTTTCTGTGGACTTATTTTATTTATTATTATTTTTACTGTGAGTATAGGCATAAGATTTTAAACTTCATCTTCATTGGCTCACTTTGATCTACAATCTCAAATCTTTATTCTAGTCAAAGGGTTTTTCTTTGATTATCATTTCGTACTGTCTCTGCTTGTATTATGGAACTTGATATATGAATGTTGGACCTCTTGGAGGTATCTACCGTGTATTACCTCTTTCATATTTTCTGTTTCCATCTTTTGCTCCAAGTATTGGGAGATTTCTTCTATTTTATCTTCCAGAATATGATCTTCAGTCATGCCCAATCTGTTATTCAGCCCTTCTGATGAAATTTTTATGTTATCCACTGCCGTGTTTAATTTCCAGGACCCCCTAGTGGTTCTCTGGTCTTTTCACTTTTCATGGTGGCCTGTTTTGTTGTTTGTTTTTTTGAAATGCACATACCCTTTAAAACTTTTAGCATAGTAATCGAGGTGTGTGTGTATGAGTGTATATGTGTGTTTAGTCTGGTTGAGTCTGTTCCTATTTGTTTTCCCTAGAACCACTTAATCTGTTTCTTTTTCCTGGTCTTTCTCTTTCCTCCTGTTTGATTTTTCTCAAATGTCCAGTGATCCTTGGCCAAATATTTGAATGAAGATTTGTGTTGGTTAGTATAAGTAGCTGTTTTTCATTTCTTTTGCAGTTGAGTAAGTCCACTGGCCCAAAGGACTCTCTGCTCAATAATAGACCTCGCTGTGGACTCTGTGTGCGTGTGTGTATGTGTGTGCACGTGTGTAGTGAGCTGTGTGGGGAAGGACAGTCTTGGAGTAAACGGGCACCTGCCACAATTGCCAAAGTAAGAAAGTAAGTGTGTTGTATTCTGAGATGCAGTGCTCAGTTTATTTCACCCTTGGGTGGATGGAACTACCCTCCTTTCTCCCCTTCCCCCTCTCCTTTCCTCCTCCTCTCCTGTCTCATCTCCCCTCCTCTCTCCTTCTTTCTCTCCTCTCCCTTCTCCTTTCCTTCCTCCAGGGTCATAGTATGGCATTGGCACAAGCTTTGTGCTGCTTTTCCCTCCAGCCTTAAGTCCTCTTTGGGGATTTCTTCCCAGACTTACTATTGCTTTGTTTTAGAAAGCCCTTGTCTGGCTTTAGCTGAGTGCAGCTGTTCTATATAAATGGGAAGACAGGAGGAGGGGCCTGGGCAAGTTGCTCTGTGGAGAGTTCTGTAATTACCCTCATTACAGCATCACAGCCTTTGTCACTGAGCTGTCCTGGAGCCTAGAGTCTTTTTAAGGCCCCAACAGCCCTTTGTGTATTTTGTGTTTTATTTCTGTGCTATGGTTTATTCATCACTGAGCCCATCCATTTTTGGAGAATTGCCCACATTTAGGTTGAAGTTTTTTGAAATTTTCATAACGTTTGTGGTCAGCGACAGTCGTGGGAAATAAGTGCATCCACTGTAAATCTTTCAAAGTAATTTAGGAAGGGGCTTGCATACATAATTTAACTTAGTAGTAAAATCATGATTTATTCCAAGACTCAATTCCTTCTTCACATTAGTGACCTTGAGACAGTTTCCCTTACATCTCTCCTGGTATTCTTCCTACTTCTGTCATTTCTCCATTTCTTAAGAAATACTATACATTTAAATTTTTAATCATGTATTTCTAGTTTAAGGTAATCCATGGCATTTAGGGGAATTTAGAGTAAGTGATCAATTAAAATAACTGAAAGACACTTGAGTTAAACCTAGTATTTTTCCCATAGGTTTCTTTTTTCCTAGAAATGTGTTAATAAAAATAGAAAAAAATGTAGAGAGAATTTTCAAATATTTACTTAATAAATATTTTTAAAAAGTGATTGGTTTTATCTCAGTATTGGAGACTGCCATTTAGTCTAGCGGAATTAACAGTATTATCTGTCATCAGAAGTATTACCTGTTTTTCTTAGTTACTTAAAACACAGTCAAAATAATATAATAAAGGCAGTGATGGCCCCCATTGTAGGTTTTCCAGTTCTCAGAGAGAAATGGCGTTAGATCAGATCTAATACTTAGGTTGGATGTTGGTAATTAGAACTCTGTTCTTTTTATCTTGGGTCACTTGAAGACTGAAATTTAGCGAAGTCTTAAGAAGTCTCACTTGGGAAGTACTTTCAAATCGAGCCATTTTCTGCTATCCCATACTCTGTTCACGGTAATGACAGCTCTTGCTCTTAGCTCTACATGGAAATCGCTGTCCTTATGGTGAGCTTTTTCAGGGCAGAGATTGGATCAAAACAAGAGTTCTTAAAATTTGACTATTCAAAATGTGTGCTAGGCATGATGATAAGTGCTTCATACATTTCATTTAATTCCTGAAACAATCCAAAGATTGAGTAGTCCATTTTACACATGGAAATATAAAGGCTTAGCAAGGGTTAAGTAAATTATATAAGATGGTAAATGACATTTGAGGTTTAAACAGATCAAGTTCACTTCAAATCTTTTTACTAATAACCATTGTATAGCACATGAACACTAAACATAGTACCTACATGAATTAAATTATATTTAACATATCCTTTCCTTGATTCCAAATAAAACTGTTCTGACACTGTACCTGTGCGCCTGTTGGACAAAGCTCACTTTGTCTCGTGGTTATTTCTTCCAGAGGGAGGGAGTATATGGTAGATTGTAGGTGGAGATGAGAATTTTTGTGATTCACGACGCTGCTCAGAGAGGAGGGCAAACTAAAACACTGATCTGTTTTTCCTAAGAACACAATTTTGGTTTTTTGGTTTTTTTCCTCTGGGCTTTTCATCATATATTCATTCATTCATTCAACAAAGTACAAGAAGATGGCAGATTTTAAAACACCTCCACGAGGGAATAATGGTATTCTTTACAATATGTTAAGTTTAATTTGAGCTGGTTTGGATTTTCACATTTCCTAATCAGTATTACTTGGTTTCCACATTTCTAGAACGGTCAAACATTTTTTTTCTTTCTGAGATTTATGGGCAGAATTTTGAAAATTTATTATACGTCTTCATTTCATTTATAATGAGGCTTTGGCTGGATTCAGAATTCTAGATTCAAAGTTTCTCCCCCACGTTAGCACTATCAAGATTTTGTTCCTCTGTCTTCTTGCTGCCAGTGTTTTGATGAGTGTTATGGTGGTTGTGGAATGGCCCTCAGTTGGGTTTTAGCTGATATTTTTCTCATGATTGGTTTTGGTTTTATGGGATTTGGGGAGGTAGACCACAGAGGTGAAGTGCCATTTTTATCACATCAGAGCAAGAGGGTGTATGCTATCGACATGACTTGATGTTGACTTTGGTCAACAGGTTGAAGCAGTGTTTGTCAGAGTTCTCCAGTGTAAGGCTACTCTTTCTCCCCCTCTCCATACAGTTCTCTTTGAAAGGAAGTCGTGAAGCACAGCCCACACCAGAGGGGTTGGGAATTACACTCCACATCCTTGAGGGTGAACCTAAGTTATTTGGAATTTTCACGTATGAGAAATTCAGCTCTTCTCCCCCTCTTATTTATTTATATCAGTATGGGCTAATGAATATTTTATTGGAATATGTTTTCACTATGATGGAAACTAGATAATAGGACCAGCTCCCAGTTGAGGTTTTCTCCATTATCTTATTTCTGCTTTGAAACAGAAATGAAGATAATTATCAAGATCCAGTTGGAGTGTAATGCCATATCAGAATATTCATTTGTAGGAAAAGTTTCAGTTATAGGTAGAAATCACACAATGTGCTGGGAATCATGTGATATATACTTAACCCCAGCAGTGTTTCGGGGTTCACATAACCCTTTTGTTCTGGTACAGGTAAATTTCTGTAATCTTGCCATTGTTACCTTCCTTTCTTCCAAGAGGTGAATAGTAGCAGATGGAGAGGATTATATAGGGAACCACATTTACCAAAAGTGTGCAGATATACCCAAGAATAGTAAGGCAAAACTCAGAGGTTCAAAGTACAGTTGATGCTGTGCATGGCCATGATTGCCATGGGGTTAATTAATTCTACTTTGACCAAGATTATGTGTTGCTTTTATGTATCTAAACTTCAGTGTAAAAAAACAGTCTCCTTAAGATGGCCAACTGGGTGAACCATATTTTTTACCTTGTTTTCAGAAGGAAGGCTTACTCTAGAAGTACCCTAAAGTATCATTATAAATGGTTTTGCTTTTTCTTTATTAGGAGTTTCAATCATGACTTCTGTTCATTCTTGGCCAAGGTACCTGCTGGCACTAATAACTTTATTATTAATGTCGCATAGGTACTGCACTTTCTGGTAGTCCTGCTCATTGTTTTTTTTTGCGGTACGCGGGCCTCTCACTGCTGTGGCCTCTCCCGTTGCGGAGCACAGGCTCCGGACGCGCAGGCTCAGCGGCCATGGCTCACGGGCCCAGCTGCTCCGCAGCATGTGGGATCTTCCCGGACCGGGGCACGAACCCGTGTCCCCTGCATCGGCAGGCGGACTCCCAACCACTGCGCCACCAGGGAAGCCCCCTGCTCATTCTTTTAAAGGATTTTTTGGATTTACATTTTCTTTCTGATTTTTCAAGCAATGGCTATATGCTTTTCTTCTTGATCCTTTAAAAGAATATTGTGTCATCTGTATATTACTATTGAATTATGAATGTGTGCAGAAATGTTTACTAGAGAACTTTGACTAATTACGCACATGCTCACACACACACACACACACACACATGCACACACACGCACACACCAGTGTACCCTTTCTTACAAAGGACTTTGTGACTGGTTTCTGCGTTGCGTGGGACCCCAGGTATCTCCCATCCCAGACAAATGGCTGAAGTGCTTTGATATATTGATTGTTAACATCCAGCAGTTGGGGGAGTACAACAACAATGAGGCTGAAAGAATATTTGGTTGTTGCATTCCTTTGCTTTAATCTGCTTTGATAAATATTCTCCAAAATAGCCTTGTACTTTTTTGAATACTTTAAATTTTTAATTGGACTCAGAAATTATATACTTAGTCACATATTCATAATTTTTTTCACTTTATGCCAGAAGTAGTTACATGGCATTAATCTTATGAGATGTGTGTTTAATTTCAATTTTTAACCTACTTGACAATTTCATTTAGGTCAGCCTTTGTCAGTACCATGTAAATACATGGTACAAATAAATAGAAACCATTTTACTTGCATACGCAAATTAAATATATAAGTTAAGTAGAAGATGGGCAAATTTATGATGTGCCTACCCCCTGTGCCATTTGAGTTTGTTTTTGTTTGTATACTGGATGCTTTTCTGACACCGTATGTTTAACTGTTTTTTATAACACTTTTCTGTGTTACCACTCAGCTCTGTCAAATCCTTACATTTTGCCATACTTATTTCTGAATTTTAAAAAGAAGTACACATTACACACATTGCAGATATGGTTAAAGGTCCCTTTAGTTGCTCCTCTCCTGCTCCAGAGGTGTCTGCTGACCTGAATTTAGGTTCATCATTGCCAGACCACATCCTAAGCTAGCATTTCAAAATTTCACAGATTGGTCTTTTGAGGGACTTGGAAGTATTCTGAGAAAAAAAGGCTTGCGGTCAAATTTTCACCTACAGATTTGTAATACATATTGAAAGCACTGAAGGCTCTCAGACATGAAAAGAAACTTGTCAATTTTTAAAATTCAGCATTGCCCAGCTATTTGACCGGAGAAACCCTTCCCCCATGATTCTGTGCACTGTTGTTGCTTGGAATATGCTTTGTGTAAACACTGCCTAGAGGTGTACTCTTTCCAAAATTTATTTTCCATTTAATTTTATAGTTTTTTACTAATGTAACTTTCTAGATTTAAATGACAAAGATAGTAATTACTTCCAGTTGATGTTCAGTGTTCGATCAAATTTAAAATCATTCTGCAAAAAAGGAAGGTAAAAATGTTAATAAATTGCATATTCATTGACCAACATACAAGTTGCTTATGCTCCTTAATTTTTTAAATTCTTGATTCCGCTGACCTACTGAAGTGTTTGCCTATGGACCATGGCTACACATACCCTTTGCCTTGAACTGATCTGTTACATTTTATGTTCTTGTGGCTGGAAGTAGCTTGAGTTTGTTAATGTTTGACACACTTTCTTGAATAACAGTTCTTCAGCTGTTAATGTTGTACAAGGTGGCGCTTAAATTTTGTTTGCTTTTTTTCCTTCCTGTATTAGAAAATCTTGGTGCTTTTTGTAAGCTATGTATAAAAGAAATTTTCCTTAAGATTTGTTCATATAATGGTCTGATCCAGGAAAAATAAAATGGGAAAATGGACACTATTTCTGACCTTCAAATAAAACTCTGTATCTTGATTTTCAGACTGTTCACCGAGCCTTGGGGGCATATGCATTGTCTTAAGGCAGGGCTGTTTACCTGTGTGGGATGATAGGTCCCTTAGGATCTGGTGAGGCTGTGGAGGAGAGATGAGGTTCTGGAAAAATGCACAGGGGCACAAAGTCTACATACAATTTCACAGAGGCCAGGGAACCTCCTCGGATAAGGGAAGAGTACAAAAACAGACCTTGTTCCCTTGTTGGCTCCTAGCGTTCACTGCACTACACTTTACGATTCTGAGATTGGAAATTATTAATCAACAGGAAGACTCCACTTTCTACAAAAGTAAGTCTAGAGCTGTTTGCCAAACAGCTAAGGACCTAACCATCTATCCTGTTATTCTCAGAATTTTAGGGTTTATTAAGGAGTCTCTGCATTATATTTCTAGGATCTCCTTTAAAAACAACAACACATTAAGCATTTTGTCATTAGGAAAAATATTATTATTATTATTTTTTGCATTCTGCACCTTCCTATTTCAAGCATAGTCATGTAACATTGTTTTTAAAAGAGGTTTTTTTTGTTTTTATTTTGTGGAGAGGGTCTCTAAAACACCTGCATTAATTGTTTGCTGGCTTAATTTCAGTCTATATTCAGAAAACGTTTATTCTAAGTATTAACTTTTTTGAAAGTTATTGTACCTGGACTGTGTGATTCCACAGATACTTCCCCAGTGTTCAATTCTGTTTCATTTGGTGGTCACATATTTTAGAGGTTGAGCACCCATAATAGGAACCCAATAAATGTTGCTATTGAGCACACTTATTTTGAATTAGTGAACAAGTGAAAGATAGATGAATGTGTGAAAGTATAATCAAGTAGAATAAGTAAAATTACTGTTTACCTCCCCATTTGGTATAAATTCTAATGCACAATTAATGGTTGCTTTCTGCAAATAATTATGAAATAATAAGCTAAACAATTCTGGCATGTCAGACACAGGTTAATCCTGTGGTGCAATGCCACCAGTGTCTCAGAGATGCTAATTCTGTCACTATTCATTTAGCGAGCACCCTGTGGGAATGTTTAGCTAGCAAAGAAATGATGCAGAACTCATTGCCCTCAAAGCTTAAGCTCTGAGAGTAACCCAGTATGGTTAGATTAATTTGGAATTTCTTTGGGTGGAGTTGGGTCATGGTTGCCACATTTAACAGGACCCTGGTCTTCGAAGTCAATCTGGTTACTTCTCAGATAGTTAAAAAGTAATTCTTTTTTATGTGTTTATCTTTAGATTTTACCCCTAAATTCTTTTCTTGTACAGTTCTGAGAGATGGAAAGGTGTGCAGAAGTTTGCCTTCTACACCCTCAGTTACATTTGAGCAAGCAAAATTTGATAAGTGAAACAAAACAAAAGGACCTCTTCTGCCACTTCATTTGGATGTTATATTTAGTGAGGTGAAGGGAAGATTGGAACGGGAAGAAGGCAGTCCTGGCCACCTGGCCACTGGCCTAAACCCTTTTAGGCCTCAGTTTTCTCTTGTAAAAATTACAAGGCTGTATAACTTTGTAGGTCTTCACTAGCTCAAGTATCAATTGAAGGTAATTTTTTTGTTGTTGCTATTCATTGTGTAACTGAGATAGGGAATAAAAATAATGTGATTATGGAAATTCAAGGAGACTTTCTTTAAAATGTCTAATTACAGTCTAAATCAGTGTTGTCTAACAGGACTTCTTGAGATGATGGAAATACTCTGTGTTTATGCTGTCCAGTATGCTAGCTGTTAGTCACAGGTGGTTGTTGAGCACTTGAAATGTCGCTAGTGTGACTGAGCGACCTAATTTTTAATCTAAATTAAAACATTTAAATAGCCACAGGTGGCTAATAGCTACTATATTGAACAGTGCAGGTTAAGTTCTTAAATATTTATAAGCATTCAAAGGGAATGTCACGTGTAGATTTATCATGACAGTCTTGTTTTTTATTTGATGATTTTGGCAGTTGGGATATTTTAGAATTTGGCAGTTGTACCCCCAAACCTCAATATTGAAATCTTTCTTTAAGCATAGTTGTAGTTGCAGTGTGGCCGAGCTACTTGTTGCCTTTCCTGGGGATCCTAGAGTTTTTACTTGGTAACTCTGTGCCCACATCACTGGCTTCTTAAAGCTCTGCCATCCTACTAAGGATTGTATGTGTTTACTACAATCTGCCTTTAGACTCCTGTCAGTCCCCTGCAGGGCTCCACGTTTTCCTGTGTTAGGCTTTATAGTATCTGGAGGAGGTTTGGTGGTGTTGAGAGTTGTATCTTCGTATTTTTTATGGGCTTGATTCTGAAACGTTTAAATGCCACTTTAAAAAATACTTGGTCTTTCATTGGCAAGAAGTTTTCAGTCCTAAAATCTTGAGCCATTAGAAAGATGTTTCTAGTACTAAAATATCTAGGTCAGTAGGCCAATAAAAAACAGTTGTCACATGAATGAATTTTCCATTAAGTCTGTGTTAATTGCTTTAGCACTGCAGATACTACAGTCTTAAAATTTCCATGTTTGGGGGTAACAAAGAACTTTGAATGATTCTATGCTGAAATTCTGGACCTTTGAAATGATAAAAATTGTTGTAAAGGCGTTCTTTAGGGTTAATGGTTGAAATTGATAAGCCATGTGTTTGGGACTCAGTCGTTTTTCTATGAGATAATAATTTATATAAGATTAAGTTTTTATATATAGCATGCCAGGTCACAAAACCCATATTATCCTTGAAACTTAGTTCAGCCATAGCGAGTCCAAGAGCTTTCAACGAAAACTTTCATTCCCACTGAGGTTCTGAAGCACATCTTCCCGGGACCACAGGCACTGGTTAGTTCTGTATTGACAAACACAGGCGCTAATTGATGTCAGTCAGTCCCTTGAGTTTTGAATAGAGGGAAACCAAAGCCAGTTGACATTAAGTAAAGTAATAAAAGCGCATGTTAAAAACTTCAAGCAGTACAGAAGAGTAAATGACTTCTTCTTATTCCCATACCATTTCTTCTCCCTAAAAAACTATTAACAGCTTAAGTTTTCTTTTTTCCAAATGGGGCTAAATTACACCTTGCTTTTCTGCTTATATTATTTAGAAGTCAGGTTTATTGAGGTGTAAGTTACATATGGTAACATTTACCTTTTTTTAGGTGTACAGTTCTATGAATTTTGACAAATATATACACCATAATCAAGATACATAACATTTCAGTCCCTCCAGAAAGTTCCTTCTCACTGCTTCATTTTTTTTTTTTTTTTTTGCGATACGCGGGCCTCTCACTGTTGTGACCTCTCCCATTGCGGAGCACAGGCTCCAGACGCGCAGGCTCAGTGGCCATGGCTCACGGGCCCAGCCGCTCCGCGGCATGTGGGATCTTCCCGGACCGGGGCACAAACCCGTGTCCCCTGCATCGGCAGGCGGACTCTCAACCACTGCGCCACCAGGGAAGCCCTCACTGCTTCATTTTTGAAACCACCACCATAATCAAGATATAAAACACTTCTGTCACTCCAGATTCAGTTTCAGCTTCAGTTTTAACAGCCGTATAGTATTCAATTATATGGATTTATCTTAATTTTTCTAAATATTCCCTCACTGATTTATATTGAGGTTGTTTCCAGTTTTATAATTCAAACACGGTGTAATAAATACCTTTGTATATAAATCTTGGTGTGCTTTTACAGCTACAAACATAGGGTAAATTCCTAGCAGAGGGATTACAGAATTAAAGGTGGTGAGCATTTAACATTTTGATAGGGCCAAAAGCCTCCCTGCAAAGTCGTACTGATTTACTTTCCAACCAGTTATGCATAAGAGCGTCTGTAACTTACTACACTGGGTGTCACCAAAATTAATTTTTGCTAATTTGATGGATAAGACATTACCTAGCTAAGTAACTTGCATTTTTTTTCTCATTTTAAAAACATATCAAAAAGTTCACACACACACACAAATCTAACCCATGTTATTTATGGTTAAAACCACAGTATAACATTAGAGGAAATGTGGATAGAAAAATTTTACCTTTTTTCTCACAATCCCAATACGTTTTTCATTTCCTGCTTATTCGTATCTACATTTTTGCAAATATATGTGTACATTTTTATAGTCATTCTCATAGCATATGCACAGGTTGTGCCTGTGTTGTTTGCTTGTAAAAGTTCTCTTTATTTCATGAGCATGTTTTTCTTTGTTCCCAGAATCTTCATTGTAGTAGTTGTATGTTTCTTTTGTTTTGGGACTGTGGCACAGTTCATTTAGTCATTCCACTTCTAAAATTTTTTATACTTTTAAACTTATGAACAAGGCTTCAAATACCATATTTTAAAAATAAGAGTTTTTAAAAATCCTTGAAAATTATTTTCTTAGGATAGATTTCTATCAGTCAGATTCTTCTGGATCTAAATGTATCATATTGACATGAGAGGGTAGAATTTTATCATTTGAAATAGTTTTTGTCACTTCATTGGGAATTCAGTAACTTTTTTCCCTGGAGAAGGAAGCAGTTGCATATCAATTTGCTTCTATACCAGCTTAATCTATTTATTCTTTTTCATGAAAAATTATGAAAATGACATGCTGCTTGTAAAGATTTCATACAGGTAATCAATCTGTTATCTAGTAAATAAAATTTTTTAATTGTATATTTTTCTCAATAGATCATTTCATGTGTTTCAATATTTTAAAATTACCAAATAATATACAGTGAACTCTCCTTACCCTTGTTCCCAGGGTACAAGGGTACCAATTCCCCTTCTTGGTAGCAGTCAGTATTATCAGATTCTTTCATATTCTTTCAGACATATTCTATGCAGTTTTTTTTTTTTTTGCGGTACGTGGGCCTCTGACTGTTGTGGCCTGTCCCGCTGCGGAGCACAGGCTCCAGATGCGCAGGCTCAGTGGCCGTGGCTCACGGGCCCAGCCGCTCCACGGCATGTGGGATCTTCCCAGACCGGGGCACGAACCCACGTCCCCTGCATCGGCAGGTGGACTCTCAACCACTGTGCCACCAGGGAAGCCCTATTTTATGCATTTTTAAGCAAATGTATGTGTGTGCTCTGTGTATGTGTGTGTGTGTCTCTTTTTAAGCCACAAATGTTAGCAACCTGCACATACTTTTTTGTACATATTTTCTTAGATTATTTTATTTGTATTTAATTTTTTTAAAGTAGACAATACATGTACATTTTTCAAAAGTAAAATAATGTAAAGGCTTGAATAGTCCCCCTTCTATTTCAGTACCCTGTCTGCAACGTACCGCCCTTTGGTGAGTCTTTATGCATAGAGAAGCAAATAGGAAGGTACATATTTTTGTTTTCCTTCTGTAACTCTCAAAGTAACCTTTCACACGTAATCAGGCAGTATAGAATAGGCATTAAGAGCAGTGGCTCGGGGGCCGGTTCCCTGCATTCAGGTGTCTGCTCTGCCACACATCATCTGTATAATCGTGGGCAACTTTTTTAACCTATCTGTGCTTTGTAATCATGTAAAATGATGACTCAGTATACATTCTTTGCTTAGAATAGTACCATACATAAGGAGTATATGTGTTTGCTAGTAGTATTATTTTTATTATTAGGGACAGTGACCAATAAAATAACATCCACGAATCAGTTCCAATCAGTTTGATGTATATTAGTGATATATATGGATATGGGTAAATTCATTTAACAGAAAGGGATGGATGGGATTTTTCACTTGTTTGAATTCTACTGAAATATTTTAGAAAACTTCCGAAAACAAAAGTGAAGCAGCTAAAATACATTTTGTTGTTCTTTTCTTATGGGTTGATAGTTTTCTTGTTTTTGCATATACTTCTTTAAACTAAACTCAACTTTCTTTATGTAATAAAAGTGTCCCAGAGAAGGTGAGGGTAGAGGTGGCAGCTAAGAATATGAACATTTTTGCATAGTGCATCACATTTTAAAAATACTTTCTCACGCACTTTGTACTCAAATTTGGTAAAAATACATACGTATCTATACATAATATTCAATTTCAGGTGATAGTGGCCCATAAAGTTTTAAAATTCCCTGGCCATATCTTTTAAGGATAAAATTGTTAATAACATTAAAAGTTCTTAAGGCAAGCAAGGGGCTGGGGGACTGAATTATATTTCTGTCCAACTTTTCCATCCTCAGTTCTTAATAAAAAATTAAGGCAACAACGAGACCTCTTTCCCCTTTCCCACCTTCAGATCCTAGTTACAAAATAATATATTTTTATTGTAGGAAATATAAAAACAGAAGACACAGAAATAAGAATCACCTTAAAAGTCCTATCCAGCTTAGTATTATAACAGCTTGGTGTCTAGACTTCCTGCCTTTTTTCTCTATATAGATAATGCACACACAGTCACTCGTTATTAATTTGTTTGCCTTCTACAGTGATGGCATCAGGAATGCTATACACACTGGTGTTTGTTTTTTTTAATAAACTTAGTATCATGAACATTTTAATCATGCCATTAAATTATCTATAGAATCATTTATAATAGGTGCATCATATTCCATTGAGCACATGTGCCATGCTGAAATTTATTCTGTAGTATATTTCCTATTCAGGAGCATTTAAAAATAAACTATGTCGGTCAACATCATTATATGCCAATCTTTTTGGACACCCATTGTATCCTGATGATCAATTCTGAGACGTGGAGTTTAGCGGGTTGCAGGATACGTACTTTTTCCGAACTTTTAATACACGTTGCCAAGCTCCTCCAGAGAGTTGGTATCTCCCGAGCGCCAGCCCTGGGATGAGCTTTAGATAAGTCCTTGCCTACGTGAGATGCGAATTTCCCTTCTGCATGGTGCACATTCACTCTCCAGCGCCTCTAGAACCATCTCTTCCTTCTTCCCTACTTCCCTATTTTTCTATTCTTCTGTATCCTTCCTGCTTCCCACCTCATACTCCATAGAAGCTGGATTTGAGCCTGGTTAGAGAAGGAGCCGTTTCAAATGCTGTTTACCTTCCCCTTCACCTGCTTCTTAGTGCATTTGCTATATAAAATACTCTTGAGGCTCTTTTTGTACCGCAACAAGTTTTCAAAAATCATGCTCATTTTTTTCAGTTTTGTAAATTCTGGTTTTCACTTTCGTAATTTTTAGTAACGGTTAATCTGTTGCGTTTTTGAAGCAACCTCATGCTCTAGCACAGTGGTTAAGAGAACTATCTCTATTCCTACAGACAGGGTTCAGATTCCAGCTCCTGTTATTGTTGACTAGCTTTTCTCAGGGTTTTGAGAGGATTTAAAGAGGTGCTCGATACACTGCCTATCATATAGTGAGCACTCGATAGACTAACTTTTATTGGCATCTCATCTGACATATGTGTGAATGAAGCAGGGGTTATTTTTCCCATTCTGCGTTTCAGTAAATGGGATCAGAAAGATGGAATACTTTTCGTATTGTCACATCTAGAAAGTGGTGGTGTCTGAATCTGAATTTAGGACTTTTGATCTATGGGGACTACTTCAAAGCAGGAAAGCTAAAGTGAATGACAAGCATTGTTTCTAATAATTGGACAATACATAGAAGATCATGAAAAGTTTGCACAGCTTTACAGGGGCTTCCAAAAATCTTGACCGGCCTACCAGCAAGTACGTGAGAAGGTGAGCTTAGTTCCAGAAGAGGAATGGTCCCTGTGCATTGTGGCATAGGAGGAGAGGTTGCTGTACCCAAAAGTCTTCCAGACACAAAGGCCAAAGAGAGTTTGTTTTAAAAGTTTAAGATGACTGAGTACTAGGATCAAAACATTTAATAGGTTTCTCTATTTTGGTTTAAATTAGAATGGAGTCCTGTTTGAAATATCTATGCTGATTAGGTTTTTATCTTAACTTGTTTCCGACAGGGCACGGTGCTGATGTGAAGTGTGTAGACTGGCATCCAACAAAAGGGTTAGTTGTTTCAGGAAGTAAAGATAGTCAACAGCCAATCAAGTTCTGGGATCCCAAGACTGGGCAGAGTCTTGCAACACTGTAAGTGATAGGAACCCCACCTTGGTCCCTAAACCAAGGGGAGCAAAGCTGCCTGTATTCTTTACCTTTTAGCTTTTTTTCCCCTCTCATATATTCCTGAAAAAGTAGTGTAGACAACAGATGGACTTACACCTAGAGCCTTCTTATTTATTAAATATGATTTCTCTCTAAATTCCTAATAAAATAAGGCTTGATTTTTGTTCTGCCACATACATCTAAATTTAATTTGGGCGTCACGGGGGTGGGGAGGAGGTGGTTATTGCTACTCTTCTAGCTTTACTGTTTCCTCATCATAATACATTTTGTATGGAATTGATGTGTGTGCCATTTTTTTTTAAACTTATGGCTGCACGGCATGTGGGATCATATTCCCCAACCAGGGATCGAACCCACGCCCTCTGCATTGGAAGCGCGGAGTCATAACCACTGTACCACCGGGGAAGTCCCGACATGTGTGCCATTTGTTAGACACAGCCCAGCTTTCTCCATCTCACTACATCTACTTATAGAGAAATTTTCCCTTCATATTTGAATCAGTTCTCAGTTTTTATCTGAGGTATTTAGTTATGATGCAGCCACATCATAAAAAATTTTCTCTTTGAATTATCAGTAAACATTCACAGTTCTGTGAATATGTTGTTAACGTTTTTTTGACTAAGCAGCTGTATCCTGGTCCCTCTGATTGGGAATTGAGCCATACCCAGAGTGAGCTGGCTGGAGCAAGGCTGCCTTGTTGCACAGCTCCAGTGGCCACAACCAAATAGGACGCCTTGTGAATGGTGCTCCTTGGAGATGTGCATTGTGCAGGCCTCAGCGGTTGCAGAGTCTTTAGTTCAAATTAACCCTCAAACTATCTTGTGTCCTTTTTAAAATTGCTTTGACTTAATGAGAGAAGCTTCATTGAATTTTTAAAATTGAATGAGCTTTATCGAATATTAATTTATGTGTTCAAGTGCTTCCCCTGCTTCACAGATAAACTTTTCTATCCAGTTGAAGTTCTCCTATTTTAACTAGTTAGTGAAAGCTGTGCTTAGATAATGGACATTATTTCTTTCTGTCTTTGACCTATTTCTTTCACGTGTACTTTTAACCATGGTCCTATAATGTTACATGCTTTATTACTTCTAGGCCAAAGTTCTTGCCATCTTGACTGCCATGTGCTTTTCAAGAAAAATGGTCATTATATTGATTTATACTTGTTTTGAATTCTGACAGATTATTTTCTTGGTACTTTGTTTGTAGTCATGCCCATAAAAACACAGTAATGGAAGTGAAATTAAATCTCAATGGTAACTGGCTACTCACAGCATCACGTGACCACCTCTGTAAACTTTTCGACATCCGAAACCTGAAAGAAGAGCTTCAAGTCTTCCGAGGTCATAAGAAAGAAGCTACAGGTCGGCGGCTATGATATGCTTCTCATTTTGACTATTACCTGTAGTGTTCTGAGATCCTAATAGTTTTGTCCTTCTCCGTGTTTTTGTTTACAGCTGTGGCCTGGCATCCTGTTCATGAAGGACTTTTTGCCAGTGGAGGGTCTGATGGCTCTTTGTTATTCTGGCATGTTGGGTATGTGGCACTTACTATGTAAAAAGTTGTAAATTTTATGAAGAGAGCACCTGAACATGAAAAAAATGATAGTGTTTTGTATTTTTTCTGAGTGTTCATATGTCCTGTGTCTGTAAACCCAGTTTGGAACAGAAAACTTAGCATCTCTCTTTTTGGCTATGGAAGTCTTGAAGGGAGAGTAAGACCAACTTCCTTGTTTCTTGTGGTGAGGTCATTTCTGAAGCATTTCCCCTCTGAGGTACCCTGGATAAAAGACTGTATTCCTGATGACAGATCAGTACCTCTGAAACATGTGGAATTGACCAGATTTAAAGTAACTGACTTTGGTAGCTTTGTGTTGCGCTAAAAGAAAATGTCTTTCTTGGTGGGGGAGGGGTTGGGTAACTTTTGTGAAAAAGACTACTTTCTGTGGTGCCATTACAGGGTAGAGAAAGAAGTGGGTGGGATGGAGATGGCCCATGAAGGAATGATTTGGAGTCTGGCTTGGCATCCTCTTGGACATATTCTCTGCTCAGGCTCAAATGACCATACTAGGTAAGCTTTATGTCAAAAATAACAAGGAATTACTGTATTTATGGAGCAGCAGGAGATAAATGTATATCTTATTCATATAGGAATGTATTAATTTGTTTTCTAACTTACTCTTAAGGACATGTTGGTAGTGGTTTATAAATATGTATATTACAAGGAGATTGGGTATTGAATATGACTTTCTTATTTGAATTTTGTTTTGCCTTCTAATTTAAAAAGTGTCTTTCTACATTAAAAATGTTTAGAATAAGGCATTGTAAAACTTTGTTGTTTTTGCCAGAGGACTGCTAAGTACTGTTAAGTGCCCAGAAATACACTGAAACCGTGCTCCTCTCCTCCCCCCTCCAAATACTTTTATTTTGACAGCAAATTTTGGACCCGAAACCGACCAGGTGATAAAATGCGAGATCGATACAATCTAAACCTGTTGCCTGGAATGTCTGAAGATGGAGTGGAATACGGTGAGGTTCTTGCATGTTTATCTGTCTTTGAAATCTGATATTCTGTTATAAAAGTGTTAGGTGTTGAGAAGATTTTGCAAAACGAATTTTAGTTTTATAGTTTATGGATTTATAAATCGCCAGCAATAATTTTCATTTTTATAAAGTGTTAATTTTATTGGCCTGATACATTTATAAAATCTCTATTGACACTGGCTGTATTCCTATGTATAGATGACCTTGAACCTAATAGCCTGGCAGTAATTCCAGGAATGGGAATACCAGAACAACTAAAATTAGCTATGGAACAAGAACAGATGGGTAAGAGAAGTTGTACCTATAAATTTTACTTTTTCTGTAATTTTACCTATTTCTTATAATCATGATATTAAATTATGTTGAAAATGCCAAAATGATGTATGTTGAGAAATGTTGATAAAAGTGATGTAAACTGCATGATATTTAGAATCTGTTCTTCCGAAAATGTGTTCATTGATGAAGTGACCACTTTCTTTTATTTCCTTGGCTAACTACTTCTCTTTATGGTTTCAGGGAAAGATGAATCAAACGAAATTGAAATGACAATTCCAGGTTTAGATTGGGGAATGGAGGAGGTGATGCAAAAGGATCAGAAAAAAGTACCTCAGAAGAAAGTTCCTTATGCAAAACCTATTCCTGCTCAGTTTCAGCAGGTGAGTAACTAGAAGTGCACCCCTGCCCACTTGGTGGGAGACTCCGCTTGGTAAGTCTAACTGAAGTGCAGAAGTAGGTTTCTCTTGGATTATCTCATCTGTTGAAGGTATTTCTGTACTACAGACATTTTTTGAGCATTCTTCACATATTTCAGGCATTATTAGACATAGTTCCCATGTGTTGCTTTGCAGTTAGTCCTGAGTTTGTCATGAATCTTCTCTAGGTCTTCTTTTATTCTCACCTCCTTGTTATCATTCCAAGCTATCAGAAGCAGGAAAAAAGAGACATGGAGCAGGGAGAGTATGTTGACCCTCTTCAACATATTTTGTCTGTCTTCCACTTTGTTCCCTCAACACAGAGTGCACGTGTCCTTTTGAAGAGGCAGGCAGGTGTTGCATCTTAATAACATGTGAGATCTTGCAGCTTTTATCAACAACAATTTCTACCTAGTGATGTGCTTGCCTGACTCCATTCCTATGTCACTAAGAATTAGTATTAGAAATAAAGATAGTTTACCAGCTGAGCCGACTTGTATTCACCAGGTTGGAATGAGCCACTGACATTATAGAATGGCTTTCTCATTCTGTCATTATGATTTACACACTTAGAGTATACTTTAATATTCTCTTCTTTCCCAAGGCTTGGATGCAAAATAAAGTCCCAATTCCTGCCCCAAACGAGGTACTGAATGACAGAAAAGAAGACATTAAATTGGAAGAGAAGAAAAAAACACAAGCAGAAATCGAACAAGAGATGGCCACATTGCAGTATACTAACCCACAGCTTCTGGAGGTGTGTGACGCTCTTCTGGGGGATTCGAGATCATCTAAGAAAGTAGTGATTAACGTTTTGTTTATTGATATGCTCTTAAGGAGAAGGGAATGGACTCTCAGATGGGTCTGATGAGCAATATCATTTCTTATTGCTGCATTAGGAAGCTAGTTTCTAAAAGAATCGTGTTTCTTAGACTTTTAAAACCAGATCAGTCAAGCAGCAAGTAGACCTAAGTTGAATATACGTTTTTTAATAGACAAGATAAACCAACATAGTTTTAATTTGGATTCATTTACTTATCCACGGATAAAAAATTTCTTTCTGTCAGCTCTAGAACAGGTGGTTTGTTCTTATTTTCCCTACCTTTGGCAGCTACCAAGAATGGTAAAACACTAGTAAATTGTTGGGCTTTCCCTGATCAAGATGGATATAAATAGTCCTGACTGCTGTTTCCTAGCACCTAAAAAGAAGCATTCTAGAGTCTGGAAGCCTGAGTACCTTCAGAACATCTGAATATCATATGGACTCTAGAGGCCACTCAGTACCTTATGTTTGTTTTGAGGCTCCCCTAATGAAATAAGTGATAGCAATATTGTCATCTTTAAGGGCTCTGGCATTTTTATCAGCATGCTTTTTCTTCCTTTCTTTCCAGCAACTTAAAATTGAAAGACTTGCACAGAAACAGGCTGAGCAAATTCAGCCTCCTCCTTCATCTGGCACCCCTCTCCTGGGACCCCAGCCCTTTCCAGGACAAGGTCCAATGTCTCAGATTCCTCAAGGTTTTCAACAGCCTCATCCATCTCAGCAGATGCCAATGAACATGGCTCAAATGGGGCCTCCAGGTCCACAGGGACAGTTTAGGCCCCCTGGACCCCAGGGACAAATGGGACCACAGGGTCCTCCACTGCATCAGGGAGGTGGGGGGCCACAAGGATTCATGGGACCACAAGGGCCCCAGGGCCCACCCCAGGGGTTGCCGAGGCCTCAGGACATGCATGGGCCCCAAGGAATGCAAAGGCATCCTGGACCTCATGGCCCTTTGGGACCTCAAGGACCACCTGGACCACAGGGCACTTCTGGTCCTCAAGGTCATATGGGTCCTCAGGGCCCACCTGGCCCACAAGGTCACATAGGCCCCCAAGGCCCACCTGGTCCCCAGGGTCACTTGGGCCCTCAGGGACCTGGTACTCAAGGTATGCAGGGACCACCTGGTCCCAGAGGAATGCAAGGACCTCCCCATCCTCATGGGATGCAAGGTGGGCCAGGGTCTCAAGGGATCCAAGGTCCTGTGTCTCAGGGACCTCTGATGGGATTGAATCCAAGAGGAATGCAGGGTCCTCCAGGCCCCCGAGAGAACCAGGGTCCTGCTCCCCAAGGGATGATGCTGGGCCACCCGCCTCAAGAGATGAGAGGACCTCATCCTCCAAGTGGACTGCTGGGACATGGCCCTCAGGAGATGCGAGGTCCTCAGGAGATGCGAGGCATGCAGGGGCCTCCACCCCAAGGATCAATGATGGGCCCTCCCCAGGAATTGCGAGGGCCTCCAGGCTCACAAGGTCAGCAGGGGCCGCCCCAGGGCTCTTTGGGACCTCCACCCCAGGGTGGCATGCAAGGGCCCCCTGGACCTCAGGGACAGCAGAACCCGGCAAGAGGGCCACATCCATCTCAAGGGCCAATACCATTCCAGCAGCAGAAAACAGCTCTGCTAGGTGATGGGCCCCGGGCCCCCTTCAACCAGGTATTATTTCTTTCCAACTTGTAGGCATTACACTTTGGGAAAATACACTCTGCACTGAGGTGGCACTTCCAAATGCTGAGAAAGGCAGTCACAGCTGGTATAGATGTCTCTCAAGTAGTGATGGTGGCTTGAGAATAGCATCATGGCTGAAGAAAGAAATTAGAGTAATTAAGTAGATACCAAATACATCGCAATATGAATCTTTACTTCTCAACCTATGTTTTTGAATAGAGGTTCTTCCAGAAATGATGCAGTCCCTGTTGAATACAGTTCATAATTGTCCCAGGGCTCCAAAAGAGCTGTGGCCCTGAGGAGGGTGAGGAGGGAGCATGGGTGGCTCTGATCCTGTCCTGCTGTATTTTCTGGGCTATTGCCTTTGTAGGCTGGTGTTTCATGGGCTTGCCGGACAGCTGAGCCACCCCCTATCTGCCTGCTGATCTGCCTGCCGGCTCTACTGTTAAGATGGTGTGGGGTGTTTAACTCATGAGTATACTGTAGACTGTGATCTCACTATTTTCATTTCAGTGAATGCTTTTAGAGATCTCTTGAGTCCAGAATTGTGCATTTTCAAATGGTGACCCTTTGGGTGAAGTTCCGTTCAAGTTGTTTTTTTTAGCTCACATATAAAAGTGTTTACAGGAGGGAGTATTTCTGTAGAAATTTTCTTGGCCCTTTTTAGAGGATTCTGTTATTGTCAGCCAAGTTTTTCTACCCATTCTCTGAGCTGTGCTTGAGAGGTGGTGTGATGAGAGTTCAGTTTGCTTGGGCTGAATTGCAGAAGACTGCATGGGCGTGAGTGGATTGAACACTGTTTGACTCTGTGGTGTCTGCATTTTTCTGAATTTCATAGTCTGAAAGCGTTATTTGGGTATGAACAGCTGGGTTTGTGTCCTTGAAGTCAGTCGTGGACCAAAAGGAAGTGAGTGACTGAGCGAGCTGGTGTTGCAAGGCACTCAGTTCCTGTGGAAGAGGGCCTGCTGTGGATGCTGTGTGTAGAACACACAACACCTCAGAGAGTCTGTAATGGGAAGGTGACCCTTGGATTCAACTGAGTTAAAATAACTAGATTATATGTTCCTCTTCAGCACATCTTCCAGAACTTAAAAATGTCATACCAATGAAGAATCTGATGGCATTTGAGTTTATTTCCAGAACTTATTGGGCACTTTCAGAGTTTAGGATGTTTAATAAATCTAGGTTTACCTTCCAGAACTGTCCTAAGACTTAAAAGTAATATATGTTTTATTAATGCAGAGTATATTTGTGTGTGTTTATAATATTTACCTACCTAACCTTATGTTAGTGAATGAACAGTTTTCATTTTGGAGGATAAAAACATAATGAACTTTAGCTATCACCTTGTGACTGAAATTATAGAAACATGTCATATTCCAGAGGACAGGTCTGTTGGGGACAATTTAATAAGTTTTTATTGTATCATATAGTAAAAGATTTTACACATGAAAAGCAAAGTGGCTCTAAAAATTTAATTGACCTATAGAAATATTGGTGGCATGAGAATGGAGGATTAATATATTATAGGGCATTTCACATCTCAGAAGTCTGATAAAAAGCTTTGCTTGTATTTCTTTTTCTTTTTTTTTGCTTATATTTCTTACACTGATATCTGACTTTCTTCACTTTGACCAGGTCAGCTAGCTATTTATTTATTTATTTGTTTATTTATTTATTTATTATTTTTGGCTGTGTTGGGTCTTTGTTGCTGTGTGCAGGCTTTCTCTAGCTGCAGCGAGCGGGGACTACTCCTTGTTGCGGTGTGCGGGCTTCTCATTGAGGTGGCTTCTCTTGTTGCGGAGCACGGGCTCCAGGAGCGTGGGCTTCAGTAGTTGTGGCACGTGGGCTCGGTAGTTGTGGCTCGCGGGCTCTAGAGCACAGGCTTAGCAGTTGTGGTGAGGGCTTAGCTGCTCCGCGGCATGTGGGATCCTTGCAGACCACGGCTCGAACCCGTGTCCCCTGCATTGGCAGGCGGATTCTTAACCACTGAGCCACCAGGGAAGTCCCCCAGGTCAGTTATTTAAACCAGTTGTTTTAACCAGTTGGTTAAATTTAATGGAATTGCCTTCAGGTGTTACAGTGATAGCATGAAAGATGTTGATAAGAGCTGCCCTTGAATAAAAGGGACAAGAAACAAAGGAATATGGAAATTACTGGTATTGAGTTAATGATGGCAATTTAACTGCAGTGCTATAAATGAGTCCTATCAACGCTGCTCTTTCTTGTAGCTACTTTGGAATGTGAAAGCACTTTTGCTATTGATGGTTTTGAAACTCTGCTATTCTCATGGTAGGTCCAGTCACTAAATGCATTTTTTATATGAAGGAATGACTAGATATATATTTGATTATTTGTTTGTCAAGAGACCAGATCCAAGGTCACTGGGCAGTGTGGGGAATCTGAATTTAGACATGGCTAGATAAAAATACAGAATATTAGGACTGGGGACAAGCTGGGGTTGCAGAGCAAGGAGGTTAAGAGGATCAGAGCAGTAGGTTTGCGTCAGACAGAAGCTGCAAGAACCCACGAACCCATGTCCCGAACCCATGTCCCGGGTAACGTAGCTGGGAATGCGTAGTGGGTGCTGAGCACGGGGGAGTTAGACAGTAGAGGTTAGGGAGTGAAAGGAGAAAGCAGTGAGTGAACACCTTGCTCATCAGGAACCCCTTTCTTACTCTCCTGCTCCCCGCCTTTTAAACCTGGCCATAACCTCTTGAGAGGATGGATATTTTCTATAGCTGGAAAGGGGTCATGGATGCGAGAGCAGAGTTTACCTGTCCTGGCGGGTTTCCAAGCCTTTACTTTTGCTAGAAGTTCCGCCTGTGTGCAGAGTGTTGTTGTTTTATGTTATGATTTCTGACTTTCCACTGAGGTTCTTGCTTGGCATTACAAGTAAAGATTTAGCTTTAAATAAAACTTATCAGGAGGTTTAAAATACAAGTGTTTCCTTTTATTATGGTCAGAGAAGTATCTCCTTTCCCCCAATTTAATGACAATTTTGCTATGATGTCACTAGGTATATATTTACTCCTGGAAGCTTTGGGGTAACCTAGTGTTTTTATCTTGTCACATTATGATACAATTGCTGTTCATGAAGCACAAGCCTTTGATTTCACACCCCCGCTTTAAAAACATCTTTTCAGGAAGGACAGAACGCAGGCCCCCCACCCTTGATACCAGGCCTAGGGCAGCAGGGAGCACAAGGTCGCATCCCCCCTCTTAACCCTGGACAAGGACCTGGCCCTAACAAAGGTAAATATCTGCTTGGCTGAATAAGAGATTATATTCTATCTCCTTTGGGTAAATCTTAACAATAGTTTTACTGGTAAGTAATTGATAGAATGGTCATTTGAACCTCTAGGAAAAATAAGAGCGTAGTCAATTCAGGCAATAGCTTTGTCTTATGTTGTTTTCGTAGATTTGCTTTAGTTAGCCCAAATTCTGCCCAGAGGAAACAGCTGCTTACTACCAGAAGTGGGCGGTGAAACCCCTTGGACAACCACCAAGAGCAGGGCCTGGGCCACAGGCCGGCCTTGCTCATCTCCTGGGAATGGGAGTGGTTCCTGTGCTAACTGAATGCAAGCGTATGTTTTTAGCATCCCAGAGAGCTGAACTGGCTCAGTTTAAATTTTTGATGGGATAAAGAATTCAGAGATTTTGACGGTGTTTTTTTTTTATTTTATTTTTTTTTCTTGCGCTACGCGGGCCTCTCACTGCTGCAGCCTCTCCCGTTGCGGAGCACAGGCTCCGGACGTGCAGGCTCAGCGGCCATGGCTCATGGGCCCAGCCGCTCCGCGGCATGTGGGATCCTCCTGGACCGGGGCATGAACCCGTGTACCCCACATCGGCAGGCGGACTCTCAACCACTGCGCCACCAGGGAAGCCCTGACGGTGTTTTTAATATCACCCCCTCCTCCCCTCAAATTGTGTCATATACTGAATTCTTTAGCTGGTTACATTGTTCTGTACCCTTTGAAAAGAAGAAAGCCATGTACCAGTGTGTTGTGCCTCAGGCTGTCGATGATATGAAAAGCACAGAGATGAGAATTGTCAGTGTTGAGATGTGAGGCTCTGTGGAAGTTGAGTCACCCCTAAGGGTTGGAAGGGGGCACACGCAGGAGCCGCAGTCCCTGCTTTGCGAGGTGTTCAGCTCTCACACGCGCAGGAAGAGCTGGAGCGGGACTGTGGTGAGTGGGCAGCTCCTGGGTGGAGAGTTAGAGGGTGGGACCGGGAGGGAGTGCGGGTGGATGGAGTTGTACGTTCAGTGCGCCTTTTCACGGGGGAACAAGCCAGAGAATCGTGAGCATTGTGGAGACGTCACTACAAAGAACTAGACCCCTTTTAATTTTTAATTGGCTAAGCCCACAGCACCTTGTGGTACATGTTAGGTTTCTTGCCCCCATTTGATTAGATTAAGAAAAGTCCTTGTCAGCATTTTCAGCCCTAGGACTTTGGGAATTTAAAGCTTAGTCCTGAATTTACATGAGTCACTAGAGGTAGGAAAGGGAGAGGTAAAGGAATTAGGAAAATGTTTATTTTAGTTTCATCCTATGGAAGCCGTGGCCAACAGGGAAAAAGAGAAAGAAAGCATCAAGAACCAATTCTGGATTTGGGGACCCTAAGAAAAGAAGTCTGTTTCCCACAAGGTACAGCCATCAGCAAACCGAGAGCCTGCCTCTCTCCCTCTCCCCCACCTTGTGTCTGTCTCCACCTACTTCCCTCTCCTCCTTGCTCTTCCCCTTTTCTCTTCACCACCCCCACCCCCACCACACCCCCGTCTCTCTCTTCCTCCTTTCTCCTCCCAGGGACCAAAGGGAGAAGGGAGAGCCGAGAAAGTGGCCCTGCCGGCCCCCACTGGATTAACCAGCGCCACCGCCCGTCACCGGGGGCCACATCCCTTCTGATTTGTAGTGGTGGGTTTCTTTCTTTGGAGGAGCCAGGGTACTTTTAAGCAGATAGAGGTAATGGGAGGATTATTATTCATAGGTAAGTTCGAATGGAATGTGTTCAGCTTCCTCAGGTCAAAGGTCTGCTGTGTCTGAGGTCACACGAAGTCCAAGCAACAGGAAGGCAGAGAAGGAGCCATTAGCTGCAGGGTCACACTGGGAAGTGAGGGGCTGTTTACCAGGAGGAAAGACGCCTGGGGTATTTGAACAAAAAGGCAACTTCGAAGGCGCTTTCCTCAGCATGGAGAGGACTGGTTTAATGGAAGGAAAGAAGGGAAGGTAGAGGGGACAGAGAAAGCTTGAAAGAAGAGAGAGTCCTTCTCATGGTGTATTTTTATACTAAGATTTCCAAGTATTTTAAACATGTTGAATGGTGAGGAGGAATTGAAATGGCCAAGAGAAATGCGTAAAAATGAGAGAGGAAGGCTGTTAGAAGGGTAAGGATTATGGCCGACTGTGCCGTAAGGAAAGGAAGTTCGTCTTGATTGCCAGGGAAAAGCAGTAAAAGGCATGAGCTGGGCAAGTGGAGGAATTTCACTTTTAAAAGTTAGTTGTTTTAGAAGCAAGAGTGTCCCTTTGCCATCTACATTAAAAAATATATTTGATTTAAAGTGTATGTTGACAGAAAATAGGTGTACATTTACAATGGCTGCAATAATCATTCAGTAGCCAGGAAAACAAATCCCTTCAGACTAAACTCAGTGTAATTGGCCCCTTTCCATTTTTATTCAGTACTCTGAATATATTACATATATTAAAATATTTTTAAAAAAATCTTTAGTGGGTTTCCAAGCTCTTATCTGCGAAGAATGGTGATGATATTATAGACGAGGGATATCATTCATAGAAAGGGACAGAAAAAGTGTTTATATAAACCCTGAAACTGAAGTACAGCAAGGCTGTTTGGTCACAAAGCAGTTATTAGAGAGGCCCATGCTTCCATGTACCTTACAGAGGATTTTGTTAAGAATCAAAGTATGAGCTAACAAATCAAGTTAAATGAACTAGGAGTTAAAGGAGAGACATCATGGCAGTGTAGGCCTGTGGCCCTGTGGTGAGCTTGCGGGCTTTTACAAACGCAGAGGTGAATTCCTTGTACTTGGCTCCCCGGCTTTCAGCATGAATTTTCCCTGTTGCCTTCTCCCTGGGTATGGGGAGTGGGCCCAACAAAAACACTGAAGGAATGGGGGCAGGAAGGGAAGCCCGTTCTTATGCCGGTGAGGCTCTCTTGTGTTTTCTAAATGAATCTTCATATCAGCTGAGTTGCTAATCTCATTTGAGATTGATAATTTGCCCTAGGCTGAGTTGCTTAGCTAATGAGTGATGAAATCTGTACCCCCAAAACCCTTGTTCTTTTCATCATATGATGCCTTAGGGACGTTTGTCTCCTAAGTATGCCGGGAACCAAAAAGGGAAAACATTCTTAATAAAAGCATGCATTCTGAAATTTTAAGATGCTGAAAATCAGACCTACGTCGGCAGGATTCCTGGAAGACAAGGTAAAAATCAGTTTTGTTTCCTTTAGGTGACTCACGTGGCCCTCCGAACCATCACATGGGCCCAATGTCAGAGAGACGGCACGAGCAGAGCAGCGGTCCCGAGCACGGTCCCGAGAGGGGTCCTTTCCGGGGCGGCCAGGACTGCAGGGGTCCCCCTGATAGGCGCGGCCCTCACCCCGACTTCCCCGATGACTTCAGCAGACCAGATGACTTCCACCCCGACAAGCGCTTTGGCCACCGGTTACGTGAATTTGAGGGGCGAGGAGGACCTTTACCGCAAGAAGAGAAGTGGAGGCGTGGGGGCCCTGGGCCTCCGTTTCCTCCTGATCACAGGGAGTTCAGTGAGGGGGATGGCCGGGGCGCGGCCCGGGGCCCTCCAGGGGCGTGGGAAGGCCGCAGACCTGGAGACGAGCGCTTCCCCCGGGATCCTGAGGACCCACGGTTTCGAGGGCGCAGAGAAGAAAGGTGGGATGGATACTTCATGGGTCCGTTTCTTCTTCCCTGGAGCTTTCCACCTGTTCTCTCCACAAAAGTCTCTTTCTTCTCTCACTTGGGGAGAGAGTACCCTCCCCCCTCTAGGTTTTGTGTTTAGACTTAAAAATATGTATATGCCTTTAACATTTATGTGGTTCTTTTTTGTCTCTACAATTTAGAAATCTTTTTCTTTTTGCTTATTACTTGGTCCTTTTAAACAGATAGGTGGGTCAGTGTACTGTAAAGTTTCTTGGATTTGGATAGAAATCTCCAGGTTCTCTTGGTTAGAATGATGAAATAGGAGACAGATATCTAGATTGAGAATAAAGGAATTACTGAGTAGATAGTTTCTGTGTAATTGCCTAAAGATCTTAACAAAATCCAATCAAACTGAAAAATAATCTTGCTGTTAAATTAGGTTGAGGTCAGGCTTGAACACTCAACTTGCTTGGGGTAACGAAAGGAATAGAAGTAGTAGGGAGAAAAAAACAAGAATTAGTGAAATCTCAAGTGAGACTCAGAGTAATCAGTGATATAATAATTGAGTATTTACCTTGTGCCAGATGTTACTTCGCTTAACTGCTAGAGTGAGTTGTGAGATAGGTGCTACCGTCAGCATTTACAGATAAGGGATGACATGGAGAGTCAGTGCAGTTTCTTGACTTTGGAAGGTCCCATAGGTGGTAAGTGTAAGAGCAGCTTCAGGCCTGGGCCATCCGACTGCAGTGCCCAAGCTGTGCTGTCCAGCACTCCTGCCTTTCCTGCCTCAGTCCTCTCTCTTGTGTCTTCTTTTCCCATCATACTTCTCATGACTGTCGCTTGCAGGTAATTGAAGTAAGGGTTGGCGATCTCCGTTCTCACGGTGGGTGTTAGAAAAGAGTGGCTGATAAAATGGCCAGGGAGGGTGAACTAGAGGGGTTAAAGGAAGCAGCTCTCAGAGGGGAGTTTTTAATAAAAAGATTTAAGAGCTCTCTTAATGACATCCCAAGTGTTCACAAGTCTGCAGGAACCTCATTTCCAATGGCTTTGGCATCAACATAACTTTCATTGAGTTCTTGACTCTCTGCATCCTGTGCAAAGTCTCAGATTTTACTGTGCTTCGGTTTGTCATATTTCATCTGTCAGTGACAGACCCACACCTAGACTCTTGTGCTGTGTCCAGCTTGTGCTCCTCTTCAGGTGTGCCAAACGTGTCCTGTTCACGTTGTGCCTGCTTTTTCCTCTGCCTGGAGCACAGGCTCCCAGATGCTTGTGGCTCACTCCACTTAGATCTCTCCTCCTGTTCCTTTATTTTACCCTGCTTTATAGTTCTGCATAGCACTTAGCACTGCTTGACATTAAGTGGTATACTTATTTCTGTATTACTTGTATCTCCCAGAAGCACGGTAGCTTCCTGAAGGCAGGTCCTCAGAAACTAGAGCAGTAGTGGTGACGCCCTGTAGGTTCTCAGTAACTGTTGAATAAATGAGTCTGTTAAAGGGGGAGATGTATTTGACAGGGTTCAGTTCATTAGGAGGTGTGCTACTCAGCTTGGGCTGCCATAACAAATACCACGGACTGGGGGGCTTAAACAACAGAAATCAATTTTCTCACAGTACTGGAGGCTAGAAGTCCCAGATCAAGGTCTAGCAGGGTGGGTTTCTGGTGAGACTTCTTTTCCTGGCCTGCAGACAGCCACCATCTTCCTTTGTCCTTGCATGATGGAAAGAGAGTGAGCAAGCTCTTGTTGGTATCTCTTCTTATCTAAGCCCATCATGGGGCCCCGTGCTGAGAACCTCATCTAACCTAAATAGCTCTCAAAGGCCCATTTCCAAAGTCACCTTGGGGGATGGGGCTTCAGCATATGAATTTGGTGGAGGGGACGCAAACATTTAGTCCATAACAGGAACTGTTTTCTAATTAGGGCACATTAGACTCCCCCTGTCCTTTTGTAGCTAGGGCAGTTGTATAATGGCTGCCTGGACAAGAAAAGAGTCCTGCCACGTGTGGGGAGTCTCCCCTGAATCCCTCTCGGGGGAACAGCGCCCTCTGCTGATACTCTCCCTGCTCCACTTACCTCCCCGTGTCAGTTCCACCCTCACCTTAGGTGGTTATTTCAGCCAGCGTCTGGGTCATACCCCCTTTGCTTGCAGGAGCATGGCTCATTAAGTTACCTCAGGACAAGAAGGGTATTAAAAAGGTAGCTAGTAGCTGGAACGGTGGAGTGAATAAAGGAAAGCTCTTTTTACAGTAAAACACCAAGTTATAAATGGAGGAGGAGTGATAGAATTAGAAAATCACTTCTTTTAACACCCAGTGTCATAGTTGATTCAGGCAAGGATCATCAGTGGGGATGCTAAAAGCCACTGAGTAAAAAGATTGTGGAGAATCACCCATGCTGCCAAAGTATCACCCTACAGATTACTTAATTGCAAAGGAGAAAATGTACCTTTGCAACAATGAAGTTTTGTTGCCATACCACTTTTGCATCGTAAACAATGAGACAGACTGGCATCACTGTGAAGGTGTAAGACGTTTTGCCAGAAGTGTTTTACCTGAATCTAATCATGAGGAAGCAATCACATGAATTCAAATTGTGGAACGTTCTGTAAAACGAGCCGTTTTGAAGGATGGATCCTTCAAAAATGTTGGGGCCTATCTCAGTAAAAATTAAAAAAAAAAAAGTAAAGTCGAGGTCATGAAAGATAAAATGCAGGAGGGGTGGGGTGGGGGGACTGTTCTAGATTAAGGTAGACCGAAGAGACGTGACCACTAAATAATAGTGTGTGATGATGACTGAAATCTATAAAGACAACTGTAAAAGACGTTTTGAGGACAATTGGAGAAATTCAAGTTGGACTGTATATTAAATAATATTACATGTTATTTAGAGTGATAGTAGTGTTATTATGTAGGAGAAAGTCCTTGTTCTTAAAGAAATTTACTGAAGGATTTAGGGGTGAAGCATCATGTCACAACTGGTTTTGAAATGGTTTAGAAAATGAATTTATAAATAGATGGATGGAGAAAAGACAAAGGCTCATGTGGCAGAATCTTAAGAACTGATTAATCGCAGTGAAGGATGTATGGGCATTTGTTGCTCTATACTTCCATCTTTACTGTAAGTTTGAAATTTTTCGAAATAAAATGTTGGAGTAAAATATAACTGAGTGGAAACTCAGGAAAAAGCAGAAGGCCTGGCATGAGAGGAAGCCACGAGCAGGCAGTTCATGCAGATGGCCCAGCCCCTTTCCCCCTTCTGATCCTTTCTCCAGTTTCCATGGCCTCTCTTGGGTGTTCACACACCTTTCCTGCTGGCAGGCCCCTGTTCCTGCTTCCCCACAGGCTTCTGCTACAGCTCTGGCACCCCCTCATTAATGGTCCTGCTTCAGTAACACTCCTGGATGACTTAGTTTCCCAGTTCCAGAATTTCTGAGAGGTGGTGAAATTGTCCACCAGCCCAGGCACCAGGTTGCCAGCTTGCCAGCGGGTGGGCTACCCATAAGCCAGAGGCCCTACCAGTACACCAGTCAGCTGTGGGCTGGGGCCACTGGTGAAGTTCATGGCCACCAGGCCTGCCCCTGAGTAGAGGTGGGCCGGGGCAGATGGCAGAGCAGATGCCCCAAAACAAGTTGGGTACAGTTAGCAGGCATGAATCTGTGCCCCCCCTTTTTCTGATTATATAAGTAATAGTCATTATAAAAACATAAATGGTAATATGGAAAGTATTTGAGAGGCAATGGTAAAGAGCCTGGGCTGGGTGTCAAGACTGGCTGAGTTCAAATCCCAACACTTACTGTGAGTCCTTAAGTAAATGACTTAACCTGTCTGAGCCCCAATGTACACATGGGTAGAATAGTAGTGTCAGTTTCTTTTCTTTTTTTTTTTCCTTTCTATTTTTTGCTGTGCTGCATGGCATGCAGGATCTTAGTTCCCTGATCAGGGATCGAACCCGTGCCCCCTGCCATGGAAGCACGGAGTCTTAACCACTGGACTGCCAGGGAAGTAATAGTGTCCGTTTCATAAGGTGGTTGTGAGGATAAAATGAAATGAAATAGTACATGTAAAGCACTTGGCATGAACTAAGCACCTAAAAAATGCTCACTGCTATTATTCCTCAAAGCCTAAAACAAAATTAAAATAACCCTACATTCTGGTGCTTTTCCCTCCTGCCTGTTTTTATGTGCCATATTGGGATTGTAAAATGGGTACTTTAAAAAATACATACTTTTATTTTGTTCTTCTCCCATTTAACATTGTATCATATTTTCTCACATCATTATGCTTCTTTGAAACATGAACTGAGGACTACAAGGTATTCCATTAGGTGGATATTCTGTTGTTTTTCCCTAACAGCTTCAGACGAGGAGCCCCCCCGAGACATGAGGGCCGTGCTCCCCCCAGAGGAAGGGATGGTTTTCCTGGTCCCGAAGACTTTGGACCAGAGGAGAATTTTGATGCTTCTGATGAAACAGCCCGAGGAAGAGATCTCAGAGGTCGAGGTCGGGGTACCCCACGAGGTGAGCTGAGAACCCCGGGTGTGGGAAGGACAGGGGTGGAGAGGTAGGTTGTTGTGGACACCCCTGAAATAGTCTGTGAGTGCTGCGTTGCTGTGTTCTATTGTGTAGGAGGAAGGAAGGGTTTACTTCCCACTCCTGATGAGTTCCCTCGCTTTGAAGGAGGTCGGAAACCAGACTCCTGGGATGGAAATAGAGAGCCAGGTAAGGCAGTAGAGCTGCGTGTGGCTTAGGGTTCCACAGTTCACAGAGTGTGGTCTGAGGACTCTCCCAGGGGTCCACTGGGTTCTCTCTTTAGCGACTCACCTCTCCGTGGCAGGCCGCATTGTCTTCAACCCACATCTTCAACCCACAGTGTAGACTGAATGCAGGAGCAGATGGGAGAGCCCAGCTTTTTCCTACTGAGCCAGATATTAAAGAGATTTGTCTAAATACCACTCTTTTCACTAAATTGTTTCGTTTTGGGAAAGTACAGTTAAATGAACTAAAGTTTTCTCAGTCTTCATTTCTGATATGGCAAATGTTGTTAGAACTCTCATAAATGAATTCTCTTTGGGATCCTCAGTAATTTTTAAGAGTGTAAAGACACTCTGAAACTAAAAAGTCTGAGAACCACTTTTCTGGCCCTTCCCTGCCTCCTCTTATTTCAGGAGGCATGTTTATTTCTAATCTTGACCCTTTTTGTGTACTCATGATGTGACTAGGTGTTCAGGAAATGTTTCTTGCATGAGTGAGTATTGGTTTTTGAGTTGCCACTTATTCTTTTTTTTTTAATTAATTAATTAATTTATTTCTGGCTGTGTTGGGTCTTCGTTTCTGCGCCAGGGCTTTCTCTAGTTGCGGCGAGCGGGGGCCACTCTTCATCCCGGTGCGCGGGCCTCTCACTATCGCGGCCTCTCTCGTTGCGGAGCACAGGCTCCAGACGCGCAGGCTCAGTAGTTGGAGTTGCCACTTATTCTTAACAGTGCAATTCCTGTCTGCTTTTAGCCACACTGTACTTTGATATAATGAGATGGTTAGATTCCTAGCCTTCTGGATCTGTGTTCTCTATATTAGGGCCAGGTCATGAACATTTCCGTGATGCTCCCCGCCCTGACCATCCCCCTCACGACGGTCATTCCCCAGCTAGCAGAGAACGGTCCTCTTCTCTCCAAGGCATGGACATGGCATCCCTACCACCCCGAAAGCGCCCCTGGCATGATGGGCCAGGAACCTCTGAGCATAGAGAAATGGAAGCCCCAGGGGGTCCTTCTGAGGATCGAGGAGGCAAAGGTAAGTGAGGCCGGTGATTTCAGCTCAGGAGCTACGGATGCCACAGCCCTGCCGAGAAGGCTGCAGGTGTCACGGGGAGCCTCATCTCCGGGCCAGCCCCATCCCAGTGTATGCCTGTTCTGTCTGTCCCCGACTGGGGTACTGGGGGTCCTTTCTCCACTCTACCCTCCAGGGCTTAGACTGTGCAAAGGCACATGTTCCTAGCTGCGGTACAGCCAGTTGGAGCTCTCAGTGGGTGACTGCAAGCTCAGCCTCTACGCAGTTCTCCTCCTCTTGCTTCCAGGAATCTCTGGTTTGTTCACACTTTCCACTCCAGCTCTCTTTCAGATTGCCCCAGTACTTTCTCTGCTGATCTGTGAGACTCTTGCTCTAATTGGCAGCTGTGCTCTCTGGTAGTGGCTGCTCTGATACCTTGAAGGGTGTCCCCAGTGGCAGAAAGAATTGTCCTCTCTCAGGTTCTGTGGTTTTTTTTTTTTTTGGAGTCTGAACCCAGGAAGAATTTGGCTTATGCCCAGAGTCACAAAGACTTTGGGGAATATGGTCTGGAAGGGGTTTTCTTTTCAGGGGAGCAGTGGATTATTTCTACTACTTGAAACTTTGGACCTTTATTTTAGAGGCAGCGCTGACTTTTAGCCCAGAGCAGTAGCCACCAAATGCTAACTACAGCTGTGGTCTCAGGTTGGGCTGGGCCGTTGCACATGTGGTGTACTTTGGAGGCTGCTGGAAAGACTGCCTGTGTGCCTCAACCTGTGCTCCACTCCTCAGTTCACCTGCCTCGTGGCTGTAGTCCCTTCATTACAAAGTTCTGCCTTTTGTTCTCGGTAGTTCCGTTCTTCTCAGTGCAAAGCCCTCAGAAATTACCTCGTGTCACCAGTAGATCCCCCCACCCAAGTGCTCATTTTGTTGCCGGTTGGGGTGGGCACTGGGGACACCTTTGTAGGTCCAGGGCTGAGGCCACGTGGCTAGTGTGGAAATGATGTCCTAGCTGACAAATTCTCTGCCAAGGTACCTTCAGGTGGTACTCAGCCAGGGTACCTAGGCTGAGCTTTGTAAGAAAAGAAGCCAAAATGCCTTTGGCTATTTTGGCTAGCTTTCCTCACCTCCTTGTCTTAGCTGGATTCAAATTCCATTCAAAAATTTAAGACGAAGTTGGCAGTAGTCTTCTGATAATGCATTATGGGAGATGTGTCCAAATCCGATCATCTCAAGACAAAAAATCTTAAAGGTCAGAATCTTAAAAATCATTAAGATACCTAGAGGTTTGTGTGTCTAAGTCTGATACAAATAACAGTATCCCTGGGAGAATCACTAAAAGCCAGTGTTTTCCTTTTTGTGCTTTTGTTTTTCAAGAAATGTTTTATCTCATTATTTAAAAGGAAATCAAAAGTGCTATATAGTTGTAGGATAATCATAGTAAACACTTATCCTGGTTAGAGCAATTGTAATAATTAACGTCATCAACAGTTTGTATTTCTTAGTTGCTTCCAATGTTAAGTCAGTGCTTTTCAAACCTTCCCCTGGAATACCCCTGGTGGCGTAGGAGGGTGAAGATACACATCTCATGGACTGTAGGCATGGTCCATGTGATCGGTGACCTCCAGGAGGTGCTCCGTGTTTATCTCTTGGCTCCCTGTCAGTTCCGTCATAGCCGCGGGGAACACGTGTGTAGGTGAGGCTGAGGGGTGCGCAGCCACAAGACAGGGCAGGAGTGAGATGGTGGTCCAGAAAAGCAGAGGCACAGCTTTCAGTGCTCTGAGGGCTGTGCTCATGTCCTCAGAACTCTGGTGTTTTTTTTTTTAAAAAGAAGTGTTCCACTGTCTGTCATCATAGAGTAAAAGTTTGTACCAGGAGTTGTTAACAGTCTCTGATGGAAAAAAAAAAGTCACATGTAAAACCATTATTTTGTTTCAGGCCGAGGGGGCCCCGGACCTTCTCAGAGAGTGCCAAAGTCCGGACGTTCCAGCTCCTTGGATGGAGATCACCATGATGGATACCACAGAGATGAACCTTTTGGGGGCCCTCCAGGCAGTGGTACCCCTTCTAGAGGGGGCCGGAGTGGCAGTAACTGGGGTAGAGGGAGTAACATGAACTCTGGCCCGCCAAGGCGAGGAGCTTCAAGGGGGGGTGGAAGGGGTCGGTAGAAGTTGGGGCTCAGTACCCCTCGGCCTCTCTGGACAGTATTTAAGAACTTCTGTGGACTTTCCAAGAGAAACAAAAGGAAACCTGCACCGTGTAGCCCTGAACTCTTTCTGGGGCAGCTGAATCCCAGGAGCCCCTGATGTCTTCAAGGTGAAGAGACTGCTGCCAGAGTAGCTGGCTACCCAGAGTAGCTGGCTACCCAGAGTAGCTGGCCTTGTTTTGTCCTGTCCACCCACACTGCCCTAAATCCCATGTGGGCTTGTGAAGATAAGAGCTGGAATTTTTTTTTTCTTTTTTTTTTTAAAGTGTCACAAGACATGGAACCTCCACAAATTTAAGTTCATGTCCAATTGGAAATTTGTTTCTATATGTACAGTTTGTCAGAGAAAAAGTTGTTTTTGTATGAATACAGAATGTGATTTACGCAAGAATTAACAGAAAACAACTAGTCGTCAAGTGCTTGCCTTAAGGAAACCCTTAGCTTCCATTGCATCTGGTCTGCTGAGGGGGGTACAATTATTGCTTATATTTGTGAGCATACTTGATGGGAATCTCTAAGTCATCTAAAGTCACCTGTGAACTTTTTGTTTTTAAACAAGTTCTTATCTAGCCCTTCTGTCACACTTATTTTTGTAGTAGCATGAAAAATACTTCAAAACTATAAAAAGGTTTGAAGTAGATTCAAAGCCTTATAATTAGTTAGATCTACTCTGGCAGATGGAAAATTATACACCAGAGGAAAAAAAAAATCTGGATGTCCAAGTAGGGGTCTTCCTTGGCTGCATCTCCTAGTAATCACACCGTAGACTTGCATTGCCTTTTTCTGAAGAGAGGAACTTGACATAAACGAGAAATCAACTACACATACCTTCTGAATACTGTAAATCATTTCACAAATGGTTCTAAGTTGAAAAGGAATGGATCAAAATATCTCTTAAAACAGTTGTGCAAAACTTAAATAATTTCTTCCTCTTCCACACTAGCTATGTGGAAACACCAGTGCTTAAGGCAGAGGATTGTTCCAACTTAAAGTAAGCCAGGAAGTTCTCATCCACAACAAGTTCCTTTAGTTTTAAATAAATGGAACATTTGGCCCAGTTTGAATTGAAAGCCAAAAGTTCAGTTTGAGATAACCCCAGCATACTTTCTATACTGACCCCTTACTTTGTTTTTATAAAAAGAAACCTTTTATTATTCAAAGGACTGTCCTGTGGCCACCCTAACGTCTCATTACTTTGCCAGCTTCAGTTTGGCATAGGAGAAAAGTTTCCTTGACAAATTTAGTGGTGCTGGAAAGTGTCAGTACTTGCTTAGGAAAGGGATACTGACATAGTTGGAGAGTATATAAAAAAACTCGTAACTGATTCTCCATTAATGTAAAAAATGGTAAGTGCTACGTTATCTCTGCAGATAAAATGTTGACACCACACACACTGCTTTTTTAGGGTGTTAGAACCTAGAGACTACAAGAGATTTTCTCTTTACTTTGCGATTTAAAACATCCTATTGATCAGCACTTTGCTCTAAACACATGTTTAGGAGACTCAGGATTGCTTTAGGTTTGAGGATATTCTTTTTGTGTGTGTGGTACGCGGGCCTCTCACTCTCCCGTTGCGGAGCACAGGCTCCGGACGCGCAGGCTCAGCGGCCATGGCTCACGGGCCCAGCCGCTCCGCGGCATGTGGGATCCTCCCGGACCGGGGCACGAACCCGTGTCCCCTGCATGGGCAGGCGGACTCTCAACCACTGCGCCACCAGGGAAGCCCTGAGGATATTCTTTATTTGCCCTCCACTGGTATAGCTTAAAAATTTTGAAGTTGTAATCAAATTCTAAGAAGCTAAAAAGGGATCCAGAGAGCAAATCCATACAGAGATTTAGGCTCCTTTTTTCTGAGATTTATGTGGTAAGAACTTTATCATAACATTCCAAGGCTTTAACTTGAAAAACACAGAACCTCAGTAAGCAGATAACCAGATCACATTTTGAGAATGAATTCATTTAGAGAAAACTGAAAACTCAGCATTACATATTCATTAATTACTTAGCAATGCATTACTTAGTAGGTGATGCATTTTAAAGTATCACTGTCAAAACACATACCAGATGTTGTGCTTTGAATTTTATTAAAGCTTAGATTTCCAAACAGTGAATTCTTGAAAAAATGTTGGGAAAACAGTTTTTAAAAATACAGTAGCATGAACATAAAAGTCAACACTGTGAAATCTTCAGCCATGCAAACTGTAGAGAAATTTAGAACTAGAATGCAGATTTAACAAGGGGGTAGAAAGAGCAGCCAATGGTACAAGTTTTCCAGTCAAAAAAACCACTCCCCCGAAACAGTGGATTTGCCTTTACAAACACCCCCTTGGTTGTTCCTCTTGAGGTAGGTAACCCTATTTACTGAGAGGGGAACAAGGGAGCATTCTTAGAGAATATGGGGGGTTGGGGTAAGTCTACAGTGTGGATGTTGGCCACTTTAGTGTCCACTTCTTGGAGCAGGGCTTAGGACACTGATAAAAATCTAAATTTTGAGGTTGGACAAAGGGGCAAGGCTCGACTGCTGCCTGACACCCAGTTTCGGCAACACTGGAATCCAGCCCCAGGAGACAATTATTTTCAAATCGTGCAATCCAACATACAGAAAAGTGGTTCACAACCTTAGCTGGAAAAGGAATCATCTGGAGAGCTCAAAAAAAATGCTGATGCATGGCTCCCACCCCCAGCCCCGCAGAGACAGACTGAGCTGATCTGAGGTTTGAGTCGTCAAGTAATTCTCATGTGAACGGAGAACCACTGGCGTAGGATTTAAACATTTTAAATAGTTTACTTCCTAGTTAATATACAGCTAGTGACAAAACATGTAGTTTTCTGGACTCCTCAGAATATTGAGCCCATACTTTCTGGCAATAAATTAAGGTAAGTAAGAAGGTCCTAAACAAAATTAAGTGCTAAACCTAAAACGAAGGAAATTTGGCAATTAGATGTGAAAAGCATCTTACATTGCATGAAGATCAGACTGTAAAGTGTAAATTATAGTTAAAAAGCAGATCATAAAATTAGGAATGAAAAAAATTAGGCCTTGTAGAAATCCATGGTTTCCATCAAATAGGGAAACCGCACGTAGAATCATGTGTCTCCCAGGAGTCCCCTAGCCCAGTTCTGCCCACGGACCTCTCACAGCGTTTACACGCACCTTACTGGGTATTTCTTACAGGACGCTTCTTGGTCCATCGCTTTCCTCATCTAATACAGAATCAATTTTCCTTTAATTTTATAAGGTACCATGTTTACAACTCCACTAAAAGAAAAAACTGAGATAAACCATCTTAACTAAAGTACTTTTAAAAATTCCGGTGGCTAAAGTCAGTATTTATTTTAGTAACTCTTATGGATCCACTCACATTGAAGAATACGGAAAAATAATTTCCAAGAGCCGAAGAGAACAAGTTTACTGTAGCTAAGCTACTACAGTCTACCACTAGATTTTTTAAAGTGACAAAACGTGGAACAAAAGTCTGAGAAAAGTAATAAGGGCAGTTAATTAAAACGGAAGAGCTAGTGTTCTTTTTCTTTTTCAACTGAGTGTAAACTAAGACCACGATTAACGCAAAAGCAATTTATCATAAATGCTTCACAGTATGTCACCAACTCAAGGACAAAATTTAGTTCTCATAGCACTTGCTGCTGAGTATAGCACAAAACGCTGAACTTGAGGAGCTTCCGAAACAGCTCATGTCTCAGTTTTACAACTGCTGCTCAGTTTACAGATTTCGCTGGCACAGTAAAGGAGCAGCCTTTGCCCCGCGCGCTCTGGGAAAGGCGGGCGCAGTCCTTGGCATGGCGAGCGCTGGGCCCCTGGGCCGGCTCCGTGTGGTCTCCCGACGGCGCGTCCCGGGGGCGGACTCTGCGTCCTTTCCGACGGCGCGGGCCCCAGGCCTCTCACACGGGGAGCGCCTTGGTGAGGGTGGCGCCCGGTCCCAGGCGCCGAAGCGCCATGCGCAGCGCGGTGCCCGCGCCGCGAGGCAGCAAACCCAACAGCACGGCGAGCAGCGCAGCCACCTGCGCGCAGGCGCCCAGCGCCGTGAGCAACGTGCTGCGCAGACCCAGCGCCGCGTACAGCGTAGCGCCCAGCGCGGCCACGTAGAGCAGCGCGGGCCGCGACGGCGCCTCCTCGCCGCGCAGCAGGCGTCCGCACGCCGCACCGCCTCGCAGGAGCGTGCCGCCCGCTAGCGCCAGCACCGAGCCCAGCGACCACAGCAGCGCGAACTTGCGGGCGCGCAACAGCAACACTGGGGCGTAGAGTGCGGCCAGGCCGAAGCAGAGCGCGGCCAGCAGCAGGCACACGCCGCTCGCCGCCAGCCGCTGAGCGCGCGTCACGCTCGGCATGCACGTCGGTCCCGCCGCCGTCGTCGGCTCCGCGGAGTTCCGCGCCCACGTCCAGCGCAGGCCCGCGCGGCCGAGCCACGCCCCCGCCGGCCCGGCCCCGGCCGTGGGCTCCTCTGCCTCTCCCGCGTCGAGGAGCGGCTCGGCGGCTGCCGGCCCGCCCGCTTTCCCCTGCGCCAGATACTCCTGCAGTTGGCGGTGGAGGTCCGCCATCTTGGGCGGGGTGTCCGGGAAGGGGAGGGCTGCCGCCCACTTCCGGTTTTGCTCGGTCGCCGTTGGAAGCGGCTCGGCTCCGGTCGGCTGTTGGTCGGCCTTGGCGGAAGGGGCGGGGCCTGCGGCTCCGCTCCTTCAGCTGCCTCCGCTGGACCCGGGGCTTGGGACTCTGCTGGTCCCTGTGCGTTTACCCTCCCAGCCCCGGACCTTGTCCTGTGTCCGGTGTAGGCGCTATGAGGGCCTGGATAAATCATGGCAGCATTAAAAGTTAGTTGGGGGGCGTGAGTCGGTGTGGTTATAAAAGAACTTGAAGGAAACTTAACGTGTCTTGACCTTATGGATGTCAGTATCTTGTGATACTGTGTTACAGCTTTTCAAGATGTTGCTATTGGGGGAAAATGGGGAAAGGGTTCACGGGATCTACATATTTCTTAAAACCATGCTAATCTATGTCAATGAATTCAATGTTTTTAGAAGCTCAGACTGCAGGTCTTAGGTGGTTTCTTTGGGAAAGCTACAGAGGTGAAGAAGAGTTAACCCCCCCACTCCCACCAGTTTGCTTCTTTTCTCTTCCCCGTTTCAGCAGAGGCCTGGAAATATTCTTGAGTCTTTCAGGCCCCTTATCATGTATCCTTGGCCCGCCTTACCATGCTCCTCGCACTTCTGGGTGTTCTGAGGTAGCTCCCACAGCCCCGCTCTTTTTCAGAGCCTCCTTGAAGTTCTTCAGCCAGTGGTCACGTAGGTCACAACTTTCCGGGTCTCTGCCAGGGCTTCATCCCCCTCTGGTTTCTACCTAATTCCCATTCCCGGACGTTGGATCAAGCTGCACCTCCTGCTGTTCACTCCTATTCCGCTTAGGTGCACTTTTTCTGAGTTCTCATCTGTTCTAGTTGTGAAAGTTTATTGGTTTAAGGCAGTGCCAGCAGCTGAGGACAGGTTCTCTTCTATCTCCCTTTTCCTGGGGCCTGGAAGGCTGCTGCAAAAGCACACAAACAGATGTTGACCAGATTGACACAGTTATCAATTTGTGTACAGTAAAGCTGCCTGAAAGGCTTTGTAGATACTTTTTTTTAAAAAAATTATTTATTTATTTGGTTGTGCCGAGTCTTAGCTGCAGCAGTCGGGCTCCTTGGTTGTGGCTTGCAGGCTCCCTTGCTGGCCCCTTAGTTGTGGCATGCGAACTTTTAATTGCAGCATGTGTGTGGGATCTAGCTCCCCGACCAGGGGTTGAACCTGGGACCCCTGCATTGGGAGCGCGGAGTCTTAACCACTGCACCACCAGGGAAGTCCCCTGTAGATACTTCTTTTGTAGATGTAGAAGCCATTGGTTGAAAAACCTATTTTGCTAGACTTTATAAATGCCTGTTGTGAACGTGAACATGATGGCATGGAAGTCCTTTTGTACTGTAAAGTGCGATACAGTTAAATAATACAGCAGTCTACTCTTGTACAAGTGTTCGGCTTACTTGCCCCAGAAGTACTGGGAGTGGAAGGCAGGGCTGACCACTCTAGGCTGTTTCCGGTATCCCTGGCTTTGGAGGCACTGCAGGAGGTGAACCCAGGATATTTCCCCCGTGTCTGCCGCTTTTGGCTGTACTGGCTTCCCCTGGGCAACTCCTGCTGATAGGCTGGTAACACCCCTTTGTTCTCTCTTCTATGGAAAGGTTGATATTAATGGCTTTCTGCTGTTGTCGTCTCTGACTTTTCAGTCTTCCTGTTACCTGTGTAACCTGTTTCCCGCATTAAATTCCCCTTAATACTCTCTGTTTTCCTGGTTGGATCTTGGCAGTTACTGTTGGTCCTGAACCAAACTTGGTTCCACTTGCCCGATGTGAGCAAAGCCAATCCACTGACACTGGATTGTGGTGGAGGAAAGCGCAGCGTTTATTGCAGGGCGCCCAGCACCATGCTCAGAGGACCCGCACTCCCCAGTGGCTTTCAGGGAAGAGCTTTTAAAGACAGCGGGAGGGCGAGGGTCACAGGGTGCATGATCAGCTTGTGCACAGTTCTCTGGTTGATGGTGAGGTCAAGAGGATGATGTTTCAGGAATCTCAGTCATCAGCCTTCTGGTTCTAACAGGTCTGGGGTCTACGTGCTGGTGGTGAGCATGCAGTTAACTTCCTCCACCTAGTGGAGGTTTTAGTGTCTGCAAAACAGCTCAAGGGTATGGTTCAGGATATTGTCTACAGCCCTTGAGAAGGTAAAGGTCCTCAACTTTGTTTTATGGCTAAACTGTTACTATTTTGTCTGGCTTGACCGCTTCCTTTGTTTCTTCATTTTCTCACTTTGCTCTTTGGAACTCGGGGAACACCTAGGAGGCTAAAGCTTTTCTACAAACAAGAAGTGGAGACATGGGGAGGTCTCTCCCTGGAAGGGTCCTGCTTGGTTTCAGTATGCTTTTTCAAATGCATTCCAATTTGTTATCTCACGTGTGTCACCCTAAATAAAGGGGTAAACCGAGGCAAGCTTAAGTTACCAGAAATTGAACTTATTCGGGAATAGCAGAGGAATTGCATTTCGGGAAAAGCAAACTGTAGCAGCTACAAGGGAGTCTGTTGAGGTTTGGGCTGGGCTGTATTTATGAGCCAGGAGTGCCTAGAGCAGGGAGTCAAGCCAGAGTCCAAGCAGTAAGTTTGGCTTGAGGATGGGGAGAGATTTTTTTTTTTAATTGGAGTATAATTGCTTTACAATGTTGTGTTAGTTTCTGCTGTGCAGTGAAGTGAATCAGCTGTATGTATACATATCTCCCCTCCCTCTTGGACCTCCCTCCCACCCCCCATCCCACCCATCTAGGTCACCACAGCACTGAGCTGAGCTCCCTGTGCTATACAGCAGGTTCCCACTAGCTACCTGTTTTACACATGGTAGTGTATTTATGTCAAATCTAATCTCCCAATTCATCCCACCCTCCCCTTCCCCCCTCCCATGTCCACATGTCTGTTCTCTACATCTGCCTTTCTATTCCTGCCTTGCAAATAGGTTCATCTGTACCATTTTTCTAGATTCCACATATATGTGTTAATATATGATATTTGTTTTTCTCTTTCTGACTGGCTTCACTCTATATGACAGACTAGGTTCATCCACATCTCTACAAATGACCCAATTTCATTTCTCTTTATGGCTGAGTAATATTCCATTGTGTATATATATGTACCACATCTTCTTTATCCATTCATCTGTCGATGGACATTTAGATTGTTTCCATGTGCTGGCTATTGTAAATAGAGCTGCAGTGAACATTGGGGTACATGTGTCTTTTTAAATTTTGGTTTTCTCAGGGTATATGCCCAGTAGTGGGATTGCTGGATCATATGGTAGTTCTATTTTTAGTTTTTTAAGGAACCTCCCTACTGTTCTCCATAGTGTCTGTACCAATTTACATTCCCACCACCAGTGCAAGAGGGTTCCCTTTTCTCTGCACCCTCTCCAGCATTTATTATTTGTAGATTTTCTGATGATGCCCATTCTAACTGGTGTGAGGTGATACCTCATTGTAGTTTTGATTTGCATTTCTCTAATAATTAGTGCTGTTGAGCATCTTTTCATGTGCCTCTTGGCCATCTGTATGTCTTCTTTGCTGAAATGTCTATTTAGGTCTCCCGCCCATTTTTTGATTGGGTTGTTTGTTTTTTGATACTGAGCTGCATGAGCTGTTTGTATATTTTGGAGATTAATTCTTTGTCCTTTTCTTCATTTGCAAATATTTTCTCCCATTCTGAGGGTTGTCTTTTGGTCTTGTTTATGGTTTCCTTTGCTGTGCAAAACCTTTTAAGTTTCATTAGGTCCCATTAGCTTATTTTTGTTTTTATTTTCATTACTCTAGGAGGTGGGTCATAAAAGATCTTGCTGTGATTTATGTCAAAGAGTGTTTTTCCTATGTTTTCCTCTAAGAGTTTTATAGTGTCCAGTCTTATATTTAGGTTTTTAATCCACTTTGAATTTATTTTTGTATACGGTGTTAGGTAGTGTTCTAATTTCATTCATTTACATGTTGTTGTCCAGTTTTCCCAGCACCATTTATTGAAGAGGCTGTCTTGTCTCCATGTATATTCTTGTCTCCTTTGTCATAGATTAGGTGACCATAGGTGTGTGGTTTTATCTCTGGGCTTTCTGTCTTGTACCATTGATTTATATTTCCGTTTTTGTGCCAGTACCATACTGTCTTGACTACTGTAGCTTTGTAATGTAGTCTGAAGTTGGGGAGCCTGATTCCTCCAGCTCCATTTTTCTTTTTCAAGATTGCTTTGGCTATTCAGGGTCTTTTGTGTTTCCATACAAATTGTATAATTTTTTGTTCTAGTTCTGTGAAAAATGCCACTGGTAAATTGATGGGGAGAGATTCTTGGTGAATGTTCAGTTCTGTAGCCATTAGCCACATGTAGTTTGAGCAACCTGAAAGGTGGCTGGTGAGTTGGAAGAACTTCATTTTAAATTTTAATTCATTATTTATAATGAATTATATTTATAGTATAACTTATATTATCAACATAATTTATAAAATATAATTTATTATAACATAGCATCATTATATGATCAAATTGATAAGAGCCACATGTGGCCAGTGGCTTCTGTATTGGACAGCACAGCTTGGAGCACGTTGGAAACATGGGCATTTTGGTTATCACTGTGACCAGCGGGCACCGGAAGCATTTGTTCCACAGTGCCTGCAATGTCAGGCTTTGGTGAAAGTCAGAGCGTCTGGGCTGGGATGGCTTGTTCTTCCACAGGGGTTCTGGCAGAGCAGTCTGATCTGAGAACACAGTGTTTTCTCAGCTCAGCTCTGCAGACCTCGCTGCCTGCTCCGTGGCAAGGCTGCTTGAGTCGGGGCCCTCCCCTGGGGGAAACCAGGGAAGCAGGCCCTCCTACACAGGAGTTCCTTGTGCGTAATGAGGGCCCATCACAGTGTGTCTCACTGTTGAGCAGGGCTTTGTGTGTCCAGCTCGCTTAACCTGAGAGACATCCTTGTGCTGTTTCCTTGGGTAGCCACCCTGGGCACCGGCGCCCTCGTTGGGTGTCATGGGGCAGCGAGGTGGCACTGCCGAGTCCCAAAGGAGGGCTGAGGGGAGACTCCAGCTGAGGTGAGCGCCCTTTCTGTGGCCCGGCCGTGACCATAGCTGCCCTGGTGCACCGCACCTCTTGCCGCTGTCAAAGGATTCATCAGGATGTCTTATTTGCCACTTGCAGCTTGGTCTGACTGTAGCCCAGCAGAGGGCTCAGAGGGGCGGTGGTCAGGGTGCTGGTTTAACCCTCCCCGCCTGTCCCTCCACCCACTGATCCCAAAGACTGGACCTTGGGGGTCATTTCCCACTCGGAGCCCCAGGGTGGAGGTGGGACCTGGTCACCTGGAAGGGGCCCACGGTTCTCCCTGTGTCCCAGGCTCGGTGGGCACGGAAGAAGCAGGGTGATCTGTGTGGGGGCCTGAGAGCACAGGATGCCGGGGGACCAGGAGCACAGCCCGCCACCGACAGGACACGGGAGCAGAAGACGTGACAGTGTGGCTGTTGGCGGTGCCCGGCTGGGACAGCCCCGGGGTGCAGAGCTGCCGGAGGCGCGGCCCAGCCAGGGGCAGAGGAGCACCCAGTGGGCTGCGCGGCCAGCGACTGCGCTCGGGAAGTGCGTGTGTGTGTGTGTTCTAGGACTTGCTGAGGTGGGGCTTTGGGCGTGTGGATGTGTGACCGTAGAGCAGTTAATTCAGTTCGTCTCAGTCCTTGTACTGTGCTCTTCCTAGGACTCTTCCGGTATACCAGCCACAGGCTCTGTAATCTCACTATTGTCCAATTAATAGCCTGTGAAATCCTGACGTTTTCCTTGAACTTAAGTGAACACAAGTACATACAAATTGTTTTCTTATTTTGCAGTATTATTGAAAAAAATTGTGTCAGAAACCTTTGTACATTTACATTTTATCTAAAACTGTTACTAATTTAGAATTTAGCATTTTATGCTCAAGTAAACAAAATGTATTTATACTAATTTTTTATATTTTAAGATGGATTTTTGACTGTAAAATAGGAGGCATGCTTTCTCAACCTACAGTTGCACCATCTACATCTAAAGATGCTGAAAAAGGGAGTTCCCTTCTTTTTGAGTGGTTAGGATTCTGGGCTTTCACTGTGGTGGCCCGGGTTCAATCCCTGGTCAGGGAACTGACATCCTGCATGCCGCATGGTACGGCCAAAAAAAAAAAAAAATCCCAGAAAAGGGAAACTGACGTATAGCAGAGTTGTTCTCTGCAAGACAGGAGTCAACTCCGTAGAACTGGGCAAAACTATACATTAGCAAAGGAAAGATGACAAAAGCTCTCTTTTCGTTGGCTTTATAGATGTTGACCACGTTGAACGTTGTCTGAGCCCTGTGCTCCTGGAAGCAGTGGCAGTTGAGAGATCCCCGTGTCTCAAATCCAATCTTTATGTCTGGGACAGGGCCCCCTCCCACCCCTCATCCCCATGACCCCTTCTCCACTTGCCTCTGTAATACCCTAGACCCCTTCCTGTTTGAGACATTGCTCGTTAATGAACAGCATAGCAGCCCGAGTGAAACCACCTCCTTAGTTGTAAGTGCATTTTGTCTTTGATAGTTTTGGTGCCGTGACTTGTTCAGGAGCAAAGCCTGTGCTTGGATCCCTGCTTCCTCCACCCTCTTGGGGAGCCTCTTCATTCCTGACTGTAGATTTGGGACCGATGGTATTTCTGACCTCTGCTCCTGTACTCTGGACTGTGTCCATCAGTAGCACAGAAGGGTTTTATTTTGATTCTTTTTGAGTGCTCACCTGGTTTCATGGTCTGACCAGTTGGGTTATAGAGATCAGGTCTCTGTTGGGTAAAAGAAGACAGGGGGCTTCCCTGGTGGCGCAGTGGTTGAGAGTCCGCCTGCCGATGCAGGGGACACGGGTTCGTGCCCCGGTCCGGGAAGATCCCACGTGCCGCGGAGCGGCTGGGCCCGTGAGCCATGGCCGCTGAGCTTGTGTGTCTGGAGCCTATGCTCCGCAACGGGAGAGGCCACAACAGTGAGAGGCCCGCGTACAGCAAAAAAAAAAAAAAAAAAAAAAAAAAAAAGAAGACAGGAAGTCTTGTTTGTTACTCTTTTCTGTTCATCTACTTTGAGCTCATCAATTAAAGATTCGTATCCACTGGGAAGAGAACAGCTCTTTGATGTGGACTAGTGAATTCTGTTCATCTCTGTTGACTGCTGCCCAGGGCTGAAATTTTAGAATTGGAGCTATAAGCTCTTGGTCTGTGTCTGTCATTCAGAAAGGCCTTGACTTCTCATTATGTGAGTGTGTGATGTTTTCCTACCTCTGGGTGGTATTGCCGGATCAGATTATGAAATTGCTTAAATTAAAGGAGCTCTATTTTCATTGACTTAGAGATAAATAAGCACCTTATAAATGCAATATTCTTAAAATTTCCAGAAGTTAAGGAAAGGGAACTTCTAATACTTTCAAAGAACAGAAAGAAAAAATACATTCTTACAGAAATTAACTCAGAAATGTTTTAAGAATAAGTTCACATTATTTAGGCAAATGAGACTAGCTTAATATTTTTGGTTTAATAAAAACAGCCATGTCTTCTCTGACCATTAAGTGCTTACATTTTTATTCTACTTGGGTATATTCTTCTTAAATTTATGCAGGTTTAGTGATCAAATAAGCTAGCATTACTTACACTAAGTGTTGAAGATTATGAAACACCTGTTTGTATCTAACCAAATCAAATCATTATTCTGACAAACTTTATTTCAACAGTAATTACTTTTCTTGAAGATAATTGCCAAGATGTTTAGGTAACTTAATCCTTGTACTTATAGTGTATTGAGTTAATTAAGCAAAACTACCTAGATCATCTCCAAGTAAGAGAATGCTGAAACGTTGTTACTAAGCATAATTTATTTATTTATTTATTTATGTATTTGCCACACAGCTTGCCTTGGTTCCCTGACCAGGGATCAAACCCAGGCCCTGGCAGTGAAAGTGTCGAGTCCTAACCACTGGACCGCCAGGGAAGTCCCTAAATTTTGCATTCTTTTGCTTCTTATTTTTATTTGCTACAGAGGGCTGTATCCTTGGGTCTGTAATGAACATGCGCACTTCCGCTCATTTCTTACATTTTGTGAGGTGTAAGGCCACACACTGATTCATTTGACAGTAGGAGCAATGAACACATTGCACGTTAATATCTTAGTAATATTATAGAATTAGTTCTGACCATGTGGACCTCCAGTTCTATGGGCTGAAAATGCCCCCCTAAAATTCATATGTTGAAATCCTGTCCTCCAGAGATGATGGTGTTAGCAGGTAGGGCCTTTGGGAGGTGCTTAACTCATGAGTGGTATGAGTGCTCTTATAAAAGAGGCTCCAGGGAGCTCCCTACCCCTTTCAGTCATGTGCATGTATAAGGAGAAATCTGCCACCCGGACGAAGGCCCTCGCCACGCCACACTGGCGCTTGATCTTGGACTTCCAGCCTCTAGAACTGTGAGAAACATGTTCTTGTTGTTTGTCAGCCACATAGTCTGTGGTGTTTTGTTACAGCAGCCTGAATGAGCTAAGACACCTTGAGATTGGTCTAGAGTACGGTGTTTGTCCTGGAATATGAAAGAGTGCAGTGAAAGACTAAGTTTGGAAGTGAATTTTATTCACCTTGATTTATAATACCTGAATTTGAGAAGTTAAAATCTTGGCAAAGTTTGCCCAATTTGATAGGCTTGTCTCCTTGGTTTACTGGTTATTACCTTCACCTACAACATAAAGGATCACTTATTCTGTTATTTAATCTATCTAGACAACAAAAATTCTGTATCTGACCAGAATAGCCTTCTTTGGTTTATATTCATGTATTATGTCTTTGATTATTTATCAATAGAAAACAGAGTTTCTCATTTAAGAATGGGCTAAGGTTCTTTGCAATCATATTACCGTCTATTTTTTTTAATGTTTTATTGTCACTTTGAAATGAATAGCCAAATATTGTTTCTCAGGCACCCATGATTTGATTCCTATCTTAAATCTGATAACTTTCATTTTTATGTTCTCATATTGAATCCTAAATGTATAATAAAATGAAGTAACAAACTTCCAAAATCTCACCTGGAATGTCGTATTTAAGAATGATGTTCCTTCAGGGTATCTTCTACACCTAAAACTGACTTTGAATTTCCCTGAGGATACCTGGAAAATCACAGAGCATTTGTTCTTGTTTATTCTTCTTTGAAAATAGGGCTAATTTTGTATATAATTATTTTATCTAAATTGGGGGGGTTGACTTAATTGTTTTGCATGCTGCAGAAATAACCAGATTTCCTTGTCAATTGCACTATTCTTGTAATGAACTCTCATTCAGTCTTTAACTTCTGAAAATTATTTGGATATATAAGGAACTCCTTCCTCTGTTCTTTGAAGTTATCTGCAACTCATAACAATGTAGTAGACTATGATTTTATAAACAGAAATGTGCAGTTTATAAAATACCTTGTTTTTCCTGCCTGACCCGTACAGGTAGGAACTCCTACCTGTAGGAACTCTTACTGAGTTCTCTTAAGTTCATAGCAGTATAAGTTGTTATAATAAATTCAGTAAGATTGTCTTCCTTGTTAATGGATGTAGCTGGAAATATTGGTTATGGAACCAAAGCCTTGCCTGGAATATCGTCGTTGAGCATGATGATCATTTAACCAGATATGACACTTTTAAGAAGCTAAGGTTGACTTTATGGAGCCAAGGCTTACAAAACCCTCTTTGGAACAGCAGCCTGTTTCCTGGCTTACAGGTCTCCTAGCCTTACAGGTGAGTAAGGAGGTCACTTCCTGGCAGGCCCAGGAACCTTAAGATATCTTGGGAACCCTGAGAAGAGAGGAATTCACCTAAGTCTATAGGTACCGCAGTGAGATCTGGTGGCGGTTCTTTGCTTGGTTTCCTGACCTCAAGAAGCTTTTTTAAAAGTGCAGTCTGGGGCTTCCCTGGTGGCGCAGTGGTTGGGAGTCAGCCTGCCCATGCAGGGTACACAGGTTCGTGCCCCGGTCCGGGAAGATCCCACATGCCGCGGAGCGGCTGGGCTCGTGAACCATGGCTGCTGAGCCTGCGCGTCCAGAGCCTGTGCTCCACAATGGGAGAGGCCACAGCAGTGAGAGGCCCGCGTACCGCAAAAAAAAAAGTGCACTCTGAGGACTTCCCTGGTGGTGCAGAGGTTAAGAATCCTCCTGCCAATTCAGGGGACACAGGTTCAATCCCTGATCTGGGAAGATTCCACATGCCGTGTGGAGCAACTAACCCCATGCGCCACACGTACTGAGCCTGCGTACTGCAACTACTGAAGCCCACGTGCCCTATGGCCCCTGCACCGCAACTACTGAGCCCCTGTGTACTGCAACCACTAAAGCCTGCTCTCCGCAACAAGAGCAGCCACTGCAATGAGAAGCCGGCGCACCGCAACAAGGAGTAACCCCCACAACTAGAGAAAGCCTGTGCACAGCAACAAAGACCCAGCTCAGCCAAAAAAAAAAAAAAAAAAAAAAAAGTGCACTCAGATTCCTTAGGAAAACTTCCAGTAAAGCGAACTTTAGAAGGCCTAAGGTAAATTACCATTCTTGCTGCATCTGTGAAAACACCAGGCCAGATCTAATGAGACCAGACTTATTTTGCAGGCAAGATTAGTGTATCTTTGAGATTAGAGACCTGAGAGCAAAAATTGTGTTTCAGTAGAAAACTATGCACTGCACAGTCTTCTAGGTATTCAGATTCCAGCCCTGTTCATCGCCTTTGAGCCACTTTGCACTTCCTTTGTAAATTGTAGGTAACTGATGGAGGTGCAAACTTTGTCTTATACGGTAAAGGTTTTTAAAAATATACATATTTATTTATTTATTTTGGCTGCGTTGGGTCTTTATTGCTGTGCGCGGGCTTTCTCTAGTTGCGGTGAGCGGGGACTACTCTTCGTTGAGGTGCGCAGGCTTCTCATTGTGGTGGCTTCTCGTTGCACAGCATGGGCTCTAGGCACATGGGCTTCAGTAGTTGTGGCATGTGGGCTCAGTAGTTGCGGCTCACGGGCTCTAGAGTGCAGGCTCAGTAGTTGTGGTGCACGGGTTTAGTTGCTCCACAGCATGTGGGATCTTCCCAGACCAGGGCTCGAACCTGTGTCCCCTGCATTGTCAGGTGGATTCTTAATCACTGCGCCACCAGGGAAGCCCTTATCTGGTAGAGATTTAATTGACTTCCTTGACACTGGAAGAATCGGTTTTGGTACCTACTTGCACATTGAACTGGACCCTGCTACCTTTCCCAAATTGTCAAACCTTACTGAATTTTCAGTGTTTCCAGTTTGTGTCAGCACCTGGCAACAACCCTCCAAATGAATGTTTCCAGTTTTCCTCCTTCCCACCCAACTTGGCATCACTAAGGCTGAAGCCTGACCAGCTAGATCCCTGTTGGGTCTCTGGATTGCCTGGCCATTTCTCCAGGATCTGGAGAAGCTTGGTGACTTGTTACAGATTTGGAAGGAGTTATTGCTGCAGCAGACATTTCATGAGCTGGATTTCCCTGGACAGGTGGGCCAAAGGCTCGGGTCATACATGCCCTGTATGGAGGCAACCAAGACTGTGAACAGCATCACCAAAAGCATTGACATCTAACAAGGGGGCTTTAAGAGGCTGAATAATCAGTGCCGCTGCATAGCTGAAAGATTTTCCTCCACTGATCTCTTAGAATCTGCTGGACTAGGTACTTTCAGCATTCAATCTGGGGCTCTTACTTTCATACAGCTTTTATATTCCTTTTTCATTTAGGTTTCCCTCTTTTAAGAAGTCTGATCTCTAGGACCCTGAAAGAACTGACCTTCTCCACCACCTTCCAACAGATGGTTCAAATGGTTTTACAAAACGCCAACAAGAATGCCTGAGATATAAACACTTAGGCCCTTCCTCACCTGCACAGGAGGTTTATGATTGCCTCTGAGTTCAGCAACAACTGAAATTTGAGGGGAATAACCACATTGACCCCCTAATGTTCTGGGAGATGGCTAATTGTGAAGGACCACCCTGTGCTTGCAGATTGGACCTGCCTCCACCCTTTTTCATGACTCCCTTGTTTATCTGCCTCTATAAAGTCCCAGACCCCCTTCCACTTCTTTGAACCCTTTTCCCTAGCGCAGTAGGCTGAATAGAATCATCTCCTTAACTGTCCAGTGCATTTTGTCTTCCACAGTGCTAAAATCTTACTTTAGTTTGTTGTATCTTATGCAATAGAACATTTTCAGTACTACTGTGCCGCTTAAGTTGCATTATCACTTTAAGACCAATAATTCTGAATTTAAAGGAATTGAATGATTTAAATATTTGAAAGACCAAATTTATATCTCCCATCTTTTAAAATTAGATATGAAAAAACTGCTAGGACACCTTACAGGTTAAGTTATCAGGCAGTCTTGACTAGAGAAATATGCACAATAGCTGAGAGACCAGTAAAGCCTATGCATTCAACATTGCTGGATGAAAATACAGTAAAAAAGCACAGAAGTGCATCTGCTTCTGGAATGTTGGAGTGAAGGGCATGGTGGACTCTCCCCCCAACAAAACAACCATGTAACTGGAGAAAATGATTAAAAAGAATAATTAAAAGCCTCTGGAAATTGTCCTAAGGGCATACAGCAAATGGAGAAACATTCATTCAAGAAAACCTAAATCTCAGTAAGATTTCTTTGGCAACTGAGCTACAACCCACTCCCTCCCCTGTCGGCTCCACCTTACAGAAACTGTATTCCAGGGACGCTACTTGGTGCAGGCAAGAAGAGGAGGGACTCCCCCCCAGACCCTACCAGTAGAGCAGAGGCTCTACTCCAGGTGCACAGGCTGAGAATCCTGGGGCTGCAATCCCCACCCCAGATTGCTTATGGGGGGAGGTTCCACACCGAGAGGGGCAGGCCAAGAAGACCAGGAGCTACTCTTAGCCCAGAGCCCACTTTTAGAGAAGACATGTTCAGTTTAGGATAAGTGGGTTGCTGTCCCTAAGCCTAGATCCTGTGTGGTGGTGCAGAGATTCTCTCCAGGGGAGAGTCAGACCACAAGAACTAAGAGCTTCCAGCTCTGTCCGAGGGGGACTGATTTTACTTGGAGGAGAGGGTGGAAAATTTCATGCTAAGGGTGGTGGTGTTGATTTTGGTTGAGAGCGATTAAGAAGGCACTCATAGCTCCATGATACTAGTAGCAACAAGCAAAACGGCAGAGCAACCAGAAGTTTGATAGAGAAAACCAGGGAAAGAGACAGCCAAGAAAAATTCACCAGGGATCACAGTCAACCATGGGTGTCAGGAAGTCTGTATACAAGCATTAGGCTTCACCCGCTTAGGGGCAATCACAGCAGGATGTGAGCAGTCTTGGAAACACTTTCCAGTCTGAACAAACACTCAGCACAATGTGGAAGCCTCTTTGGCACAAGGGCCTTAAGCAGAACTTCTGACCGAACACTAGTTGAATAATAAGCTACTTTCATGCAGAGGCAATGCCTAGAAAGTCAGGCTTTAACATAAAAGTTAAAGGAGTTTGGAAGACTGTGTGCATGGCCAAGGCTGAACATCCTTAGGAGGGATCAGATGGGGACAATCCAAGCTACTGGTCTCTGGCGGAACATAGGCCAAGAAAAAAAAAGATCCTCAAGCTGTGACAGCAGCATCCAAACCACACATACACCCACTGGTAAAGGGTAAAAAGTATAACTGTTCAAGGGGGCTTAAGCACACCCATTGACCAATAAGTGGCTTATGCTGACCCAGGGGTGATCCCTGGGAAGCCAGACTAAAATATAAAAGCAAGACAAGATCTGAATAGGGACCTCAGAAGCTTCACACTGCAGGGGAAATAGACTTCACAGAGTTAGTTCAGCAAGTCACTGAACAAATAAATGACCAAGCAAAGAACAGCATCAATTCCTGGGGGATGGAGAGAATTGGTATCCAGAGTTGCTGGTATAATATCTAAAACATCCAGTTTTCAACAAAAACTATTTGACACACACAAAAAAACAGTAAAGTGTGACCCATACATAGGAAAAGAAGCAACCATTATAGATATTGTCAAAGAACTAAAGGAAACCATGCTTAAAGAATTAAAAGAAGACTTGGGAATTCAATGGCAGTCCAGTGATCAGGACTCAGGTTCTTATTTATTTATTTATTTAGGCTGTGCTGGGTCTTAGTTGCAGCATGCAGGCTCCTTAGTTGAGGCATGCGGGATCTTTAGTTGTGGCATGCAAACTCTTAGTTGTGGCATGCATGTGGGATCTAGTTTCCTGATCAGGGATCGAAGTCGGGCCCCCTGCATTTGGAGTGCAGAGTCTTACTCACTGGACTACCAGGGAAGTCCGTAGGGCTCAGCTCTTTCACTGTCATGGCCTGGGTTCAATCCCTGGTCCAGGAACTAAGATCCCATAAGCCGTGTGGCGTGGCCAAAAAAAAAAGAAAGAAAAAAAAAGAAGAAGACTTGATGACAATGTCTCGTCAGATAGAGAATACCAATAAAGAGAAATTATATAAAAGAACCAAATAAAAATTCTGGAGATGAAAATTCTGGTACAATAACCAAAATGAAAAATTCATTGGGGCTTTCTACAGATTTGAGTTGGCAGAAGAAAGAACTGGTGAACTTGAAGATGGGTTCAATAGAGATAATGCAATCTGAAAAACAAGAAAAATAATCAGAGCCTCAGACTAATGTGAGACACTATTTAGTGCACCAACATATGCATAATGGAGAAAAGGGAGAAAAGGGGGCATAAAAATTATTAGGAGTCATGGCTGAAATTTTCCCAAATTTGATCATAGACATTAATCTGTACATCCAATAAGCACAAGGAACTTCAGGTAAGATAAACATAAAGAGATCCACACTGAGATATATCATAGTCACAACATTGAAAGTCAAAGATAAAGAGAAAATATTAAAAAACAGCAAGAGGAAAACAATTCATCACATGTAAGATTGACAGCTGACATCTCATCAGAAACAATGGAGGCCAGAAGATGGTATTCAAAGTGCTTAAAGTAAAATCCTGTCAACCAAGAATTCTATATCCAGCAAAACTGTCTTTCAAAACATAAAGATATTTCAAAATTAAGGGAACCTGAAAAAATATATTGCTAGCAAGCCTGACATAAGAAGTACTAAAATAAGTTCTTCAGACTGAAAACAAATGACACAAGATAGTAATTCAAATCCACGTGAAAAACAAAGTGTCAGTAAAGATGGATAATTTCAAAAGACAGTATAATTGCATATTTCCCTTCTTTTCTTCTCTTGTTTAAAAAGTAATTACCTAGGATATATGTATGTAACTGTATTCTTAGGCTTTTCACTTATAGAAATTTTGTCAAAATGTTATCTGACAATAACAGCACTGAGGAGGGAGGTGGGAACAAAGCTGTTTTGGAATAAGGTAATGACACCAGATGGTAACTCAAATCCACAAGAAAAATAGAATCAGAAATGCTAAAAAAAGTTTAGTATAATTTTATAAATATATAATTACTCCACTTTCTTCTCACAGAATCTTTAAAAGACATAGGATTACGTAAAGTAAGGATTATAAGAATTTGTTCTTGGGTTTATCATATATATGGATGTAATGTGTATAACAATAACACAGAGAAGGGAAGGAGACATCTTCAGACCACTCCACCTAACAAAAACAAAATACAGGGGTTTCCCTGGCCGTCCAGTGGTTTAGACTCTGCACTTCCAATGCAAGGGATGTGGGTTTGATCACTGGTCAGGGAACTAAGACCCCACATGCTGCATGGTGCAGCCAACGACAACAACAAAAAAGCAAAATATACATTCTTCTCACGGGCACATGAAACATTCTCCAGGATAGATCATATGCTAGGCCAATAAAACAAACCTCAAAATATCTAAGATGACTAATATCATACAAAATATGTTCTCTGACAACATGGAATGAAATTAGAAATCAATAACAGAAGGAAATTTGGGAAATTTACAAATATATGGAAATTAACATAGTCCTAAAGAACACAAGAGTCAAAGAATAGATCACAAAGGAAATTAGAAAATACACTGAGATGAATGAAAATGAAGACAAATATACAAAAACTTACGGGATGAAGGAAAAGCAGTGCTAAGAGGGAGATTTGTACCTGTTAAAGTGTACGTTAAAAAAGAAGAAAGATCTGAAATCAATAACCTATCTTTTCACCTTAAGAAATTAGAAACAGATGAGAAAACTAAACCCAATGCAAGCAGAAGGAAGGAAACAAAATAAAGCAAAGTGGAAATAAATAGAGAATGGAAAAATAAAAGTCAATGAAACCAAAGTTTAAAAAGATCAGCAAAACTGATAAACCTTTAGCTAAACTGACACACACACACACACACACACACACGACTAAAATCAGAAATGAAACAAAGGAATCACAAGACTTCTCTGGTGGTCCAGGGGGTAAGACTCCATGTTCCCAATGCAGGGGGCCTGGGTTTGATCCCTGGTCAGGTAACTAGATCCCACATGCATGCCACAACTAAGAAGTCCACATGCCACAACTAAGAAAGTCCATATGCTGCAACTAAGAAAAAAAAAGATGCATGCCACAACTAAAAAAAAAAAAAAAAAGAAGAAAGGAATCACTATCAAGCTAACAGAAATAAAAGGGTTATGAGAGAATACTCTGGGGGACTTCCCTGGTGGTGCAGTGGATAAGACTCCATGCTCCCAATGCAGGGGGCCCGGGTTCGATTGCTGATCAGGGAACTAGATCCCACATGCGTGCCGCAACTAAGAGTTCGCATGCCACAACTAAGAAGCCTGTGTGCCACAACTAAGGAGCCAGTGAGCCGCAAGTAAGGAGCCGGTGAGCTGCAACTAAGGAGCTCACATGCCACAACTAAGGAGCCCTCCTGCCACAACTAAGTCCCCACACAACCAAATAAATATCAAAAAAAAAAGAATACTATGAACAGTTCTATACCAACAAATTAGATAATCTAGATGAAATGGACAAGTTCATAGAAACAGAAACTACCAAAACGAATTCAAGGAAATATAGTAAATCTGAAAAGACTCATAACAAATAAAGAGATTGAATTAGTAATTTAAAAGCTACCCACAAAGGAAAACCCAGGACCAGAAGTTTTACAGGGGAATTCTACCAAACGTTTAAAGAATTAACACCAATCCTTCACAAACTCTTCCAAAAATAGAAGAGGAAGGGACACTTCCCAACTCATACTGTGAGATCAGGTACTTGATATCAAAACCAGAGAAAGACATCACAAAACAAAGAAAACCACAGACCAACATCTCATGAATATACACAAAAATCCTCAGCTGATTACTAGCAAACCAAATCTAGCAACATGTACAGAGGATTACACACCATTACCCTAGGATTTATCCCAGGAATGCAAGATTGGAATAATATATGAACATCAAACAATGTAACACACCACATTAATAGAATACAGGACAAAAGTGACATGATCCTTTCAATAGATACAAGAAAAGCATTTGACAAAATCTAACACCCTTTCATGATAAAACATATATAACAACGAAGCAAGACAGGGAAACTCCTCAGCATGATAAAAGAGGTCTACAAAACACAGCTAATATATTTAATGGTGAAAGACTCTACTTTCAGGCTAACAGCAAGAACAAGATTTCTATTCAACAGTGTACTGGAGGTTCCAGCCAGGGAAAATAGGCAAGAAAAATAAATAAAAAGCAACAAGTTTGGAAGGGAAGAAGTGAAACTATATTTGCAGATGACATCTGTTATGTGGAAAAACTTAAGGAATCCCCTATGAAACTATTAGAATTAATAAACAAGTTCAGCAGGGTTATTGGATACAAGATCAGTGTACAAATTTTAATTGTATTTCTATACACTAACAAGGAAATATCTGAAAAGGAAATTAAGAAAGCAAGTGCATTTACAATCACACCCAAAAGAATAAAATACTTGGGAATAAACTATCTAAAGTAGGGCAAGACTTGTACACTGGAAACTACAAAACATTGTTCAGTGAAATTAAATAAAATCTAAATAAATAGAGAGACAACCCATGTTAATGGATCAGAAAACTCCTTTAGAGTCACACTTACCCCCTCTCCAACCATTCCTAACCCCTGGCAACCACTAAACTATTTTCCTTCTCTATAACATAACTTTGTTATTTCAGAGATGTTATATGAATTGCATAGTAGGTCATCTTTTAAGACTGGCTTTTTTTTTTCACCCAGCATAATGCTCTTGAGATATGTCCAAGCTGTGTGTGTATCATTCCTTTTTATTCTGCCTCCCCGTGTTACCCTTGAACATATTTTTAGAATTCCACTTTGCTTTATCTGTAGTGTTTTTTGGTGTAACTCTTTGTATAGATTTTTTAGTACTTGCTCTAAAAAGTCATATATACATAACCTATGCACAGTCCACTAGTGTCGACATTTTACCATTCTGTAATAGTGTTACAGCTCCCTGGGGTTCTCTACATTTTTTTCAGTCTATCCCTCTGTGTTCAGTTTGGGTAGTTTACGTTCCTCCATCCTGGGATTTCTCAATCTGGCTGGTGGAAATAGGCATTATTCTTGGCCCCGTGAAGGTACCAGACACTGTTTCCTCGCACTATTTCCAGTGGTTTTCCCCGAGGGAGTAGTTTCTCACATGCACGTGCTTGTCAGCACTCAGCTGAGTGCCTGAGGCGGACCCTCTGATCTTCGGAGTTCTCTCTCTGTGCAACCTTCTCCTTCCCAGGATCCAGTCCCACGAAGTCCAGCTGCCTCTGCCTCCCTGGGCTCTCTGCTGCATCTCCTTAAGGGAGTTCTCTCAGCTCTGCCTGGGTTCCTTTTCTCCAGGCTCGGGCCTGGGAGCGCTCTTCAGGCAGTAAGCTGGGGCAATCACTGTTCACTTGTCTGTTCTGTCTCTTAGGGTTCACCATCCTAATGTTCAGTATCTTGAAAACAATTGTTTCATATACTTTGTCTCTTGTTTTACATATTTTGTTTGGTTCCTGCCACTTCATCTTGGCTGGGTATAGAAGTCTTAGTAATTATTTTTTGTCTTGGAAAATATAGTTAGTTTTCATAAACATGTATCATGTTAATACGTACTAATGTTCTTATTGAATTTTTTTTTTCATCTGCGTCAGGTCTTAGTTGCAGCACGCAGGATCTTTTGTTGAGGCACGCGGGATCTTGTGTTGCAGCACCCACGCTCCTCTCTAGTTGTGGCGTGTGGGTTTTCTCTCTCTAGATGTGGCGCGTGGGCTCCAGGGTGTGTGGGCTCTGTAGTTTGCGGCACACGGGCTCTCTCACTGAGGCGCGCGAGCTCAGTAGTTGCGGCGCGCGGGCTTAGTTGCCCCGGGGCATGTGGGATCTTAGTTCCCCAACCAGGGACTGAACCCACGTCCCCTGCATTGGAAGGCGGATTCTTTACCACTGGACCACCAGGGAAGTCCCCATTCTTATTGATTTTTAAATGAATTGATAACTAATTAAAATTTTTTCATTTTAATTTCTAATATGGTAAATATTGATAGATATAACCCACATAAATAAAAGTATCCTTGCTCCACCTTGGTATATCCTTGGTACCAAACTATCTTTGGTATCCTCAATACTTTTGAGAACCATTTACATATGTGAGTTTATTTAATCCCCACAAAATCTTTATTAGGACTATTGTTATCAACCCTGTTTTACAGGTGAGGAGACTGTGGCTCAGAGCAGGGAAGCAGTTGTCCGTCACACAGGAAGTGTGAGACAGTATCTGAACCCACGTAGCCTGACTCTATGGTCTATACTCTTCAAACCACGATGCCACACTGCCCTTCAGAGCGTGGGTTTTTCCACTTGATACAGTGTTTCTAAGCCTCAGCGTAACCATTAGATGCCGGCCCAGCCCCTTTTTGTCCCAGGTGTCTGCACCCTTCTTGCCCAGCAGAATCCTTGGGCTCCAAGTGTCTTCACGTAGACAACTCTGGGGGTGGCCCCAGGGGAAAAGATGTGCAGCTGATTTCTGCTTTGCGCTCGTGCTTGGACCCCACCCTTACGGACTCGGTCCTAATCGACAGACACGCGGGTGGAATTACAGCTTCTCTGGGCGGCACCGGTCAGAGGCCTTGGGCCTCCCTGTAGCTGGTCAGTGAATGGGGTAGCATCAGTGCTGGTCAAAGTTACTGTGCCTTGGCGGGGCTGGGGGTGTTCCCAGACCGGCTTCTCCCGGGGCAAATCTCAGACTAGTGAACAGCTTTGAAAGTCCGGCATGTGTAAGATGACTTTGAGCATTAATTGCATTTCCAAACAGATTCCATTTTTCAAAGAATACTTTCCATCAAGATTTCCTCGAATGATAGATTCCCTTGGGTGTAAACTCTTTCAGTTCTACAAATTCAGTTCAGGAACTGATGTGTTGAGTAAAATGATATTTGAGATGCTTTCAGCAACAGGAGTATGATATGTACTCTACAATTAGGCAGCTCATCATACGTGTATAAAACTGACCAAGAATGTTTAAAACAATGTTCATTTAACAAATATTTACTGAGCAGCTTCTCTGAGTAGAGAGAGCCCTGTCCTTGGTCCCGGGGGTAGAGCAGCGAACAGGGCAGGAGTCTGTTCTGGGAGAGTTTACATTGTGGCGTCTAGCATATTTACAGCATGATGGCAAGTCCCTTTAAACAACATGTCAACACAGTATAACATCACCGGTTCCAGCAAACGGCTGAGCGCCTGCTCTAGATCTAGCTGGCCCTCTTGGGTGCTATGTTGTGTGAAAGTTCAACAGTTCCAACCTCGAGGGGTGTAACGTTTGATTGAGAAACGAAGACCAGTCATCCTCATGAGAGCGGTGCACACGCATGCCGGCCCACCCCTAGCCGGCAGCGCAAATCCAGGGAGATCCCGGAGCAGCATTTAGGTACTCCGCAGTGTGACTGATGCCCAGAGCTGGACGACTGGGGCTGCCCTGCTCAGTGCCCATCAGTGCGGCCATCTGCCGTGAAGAAACAGAGCATGGAATTGCAAACACAAAAGGAGCACAAGATAACTCTGCAAGCAGATCACCAAATAACTCTGCCCAAGTGAGACTGGAACAAAGGTGCCGTCAGCACCCATCCTGGACGGTGCGACTCAATTTTTCTTCTTTCTACTTTCTTTCTACTTCTGGGCATTTCCCAATACAATGAAAGTTTTATAGCAGAAGATTATAACTGATTTGACATGAATCATCTCGAGACTTTCCTTCTCGGGGAAACAGTAACTGGCAGGGAGGTGTCTTAGTATGCGGTCTTGGGTTATTCCATGTGGTTGAAGGTTCTCTCTTCTTGTGCCCTTGTCGCGGGGTGGCTTTGGCCTGCGTACCTGTTCTAAGCATCAGGTTTCCCAGGGGCTCATGAAGCCAGTTTAGTGAACGCTCAGTTTAGCAGGGGCGGCTGCGCCTCTGCCGGCCCCTCTGAATTCAGAGGACAGCTGTCGCTCCATTTGTTCTGCAGCCCTGGCTCCCGGCCGGCAGGGAATAGGCTTTCAATGGCCCGCCCAGCAGGCACCTCCCCAGGGAGGCCAGCCCTTCCTTCCTCGGCTTCCTCCATCTTCTCCCCATCCCAGAAGGGCCTCCTGCCCCAGCGCCAGCTCCAGCCCAGCCTCCTGTCCAGGGAGAGATGGGGCTGAAATGCCTGGGTACCCCGTGGTGACTGGACACTCCCAGGGGCTGCCCAGGCCTTCTCCACGTGGCCACGCCAGGAGGGCCAGGCAGCTGCTCTTCCCCAGAGAAGTGGCGGGCGGTGCTCGGCGATGGAAGCAGCAGGACGAGGCCGGGTGGCGACTCAGCCCTCTGAGGTAGAGACGCTGCGTGGTGCCCAGCGAGTGGTGCTTTTTGCTCTGGAGATGTGCGTGGGGCCCTGTTCCTGGTTCTCCCTGCCATTCCCTTGATGCCTTCTAAGTGGTCACGCTAATGTCGCTAAGGGGGAGAGGGACCAGCCCTGGGGGGGAATGCCCGGCTTACCTTGGCCAGATGCTGGGCCTCCTGCTGGGCAGGCCACGGATGGACAGGCTGTGGGTGGGCGTGGGCACAGCCGGTCTTTATTCTGCACACGGGATGGAGATGCTCCCATGGGGAGGTTGGCGGTTGGTCGTCCTCGTGGAAAAGGGAAAGTGAAACAGACCTCGGCGCAGGGAAGAAAGGTGCTTTTAGAAGCAGGGAGAGGCTGGGGACCCTGCAGGTGAAGAACTCTGTGGTCACCGTGCACAGGTGGTTTCTTGTCGGGTGACGGAGGCCATGATGTTTGAAGTGCAAAAATGTGGCATTGCTGAACGCCTGCTGGGGGCTGTTCTCCGGCCACTCTTGTTCCAAACTCGGGAGTCAAGTCCGCCCCAGAGCCAAGGTAAGAGTGACATGCATTTTTCTCTTCCAAGTGCAAGGCAGGCAGCCTCTGGAAAGGCCGCCGAGCCATGAGTGGTGAAGCGGTCCTGTGTTCTCCTTACCCTGAAGGAGGGCACTGGGTCTCTCTGTTTGTTCTACAAGTGTTACAAGAATTAGTGGGTTACGATTCCACCAGCTTATTTCATGGAGCGCTGCGTGGTCCAAGAAGAAGTAAGGACGTTTTGTGCTGGTCAGACGGTGTGTTCTGAGGGCATGCTCACATTTTAAAATGGAAAAATGTATTTGTCAAAATGACAAATGTTCTGGTGTCTGTGGGTGTGCTGCCCGCTGTTCATGTCTCAGCCTGGGAAGCCTGGGCTGGGGAGAGGCTCCGGCTGGAACAGTCCAGGTGCTTCCCTGGCCCTCCCCAGGGATTCTCGCAGGCCACTTCTGGAACAAACTTTACCCTCGAAAGAGCTGGCTAATTTCAGTTATGTATTCCTCCCCTACGAGGACCAGTGCTTGACCACCCCCAACACCCTGAGAGGGAAATGCCCAGACCAGACGCAGGGCGAGAGACCCCTGGGGCCCTCACATCACATGGGCCATGACACCCGTCCTGCCTGCTGGGAAGGCCCATGGCAGGAGAGACCCTGAGACCTCCTTCTCCATCCCATTGCCACATGGGGGAAGGACCCTGGCCTAGAGAGGCCACTCGAGGCACCTGGAGACCCCCAGTTCCCACTCTCCTCAGCCTACTGATGAGGCCATGCTGGTTGAGGGAGGCCCAACCCCTCCTTTGGCCCCCATGACCCCCAGCCCCCCACCATGGGACCCCTGGGCACAGGGCTAGCTCAGGTGTGGAGCTGGGCTGGAGTGGGGAGTGAGAGGGTGGATGGGCAGGGCAGCCAGGGAAACCCCTGGGAAGGGGGTGCTCACAGATGCCCAGAAGGTGTGGAGCCTGCGCCCGGGGGGGACCCCACGCTTCCCTTCTAGGACAGCTCCCGTGTCGCTCCACTGCTTGCTTTGTGGCTCAGCCTTGCCTGTCTCAAAGCCTCATCTGTCATGCTCTGAATCATCACATTAAGTGGGTGATTCACGCCTCACTTCTGAGTGTCATCAGGGGCTCCCTCCCTGTCAAACCCCAGCCTCCGAACTGCACCCTTTCCCCCTCCCTCCCTCCCACGTCTCTGCTCCCCTAGAGCAGGATTTCTCCAAGCAGTTATAACGTTCTCTGTCACCTCCATTCTCCCCCTAGGGTGCTGCATGTCCCACTGCAGGGGAGCACCGTCTGCATGGCCACAGTGAGGAGTGCTCCTAGGAGTGGGACGCTGCAGGGTCCCACCGCACCCCTCCAGCTGGACTCAGGTCCCCTCACACGCACTGGCCTGCTCTTGACACCAAACCCAGGTCCCTCCCTGTCCTGCAACCAGAGCAGCTTGCACATGGGAGCAGTCATACCCTCCAGGCTTCTGTGATACCTCACCCCTCTCCTCCTCACTCCCTGGTCCCCTGACCTCTCACCCTTGGAGGGCTCCTGGCTCAGCACAGACACCTTCAGTGACCTCATGAGCCCCAGGGTTGAAACTCCATCTGCACCAAACCTTCCACATCTTTGCAGAGATGGGACCTCTCTGAGCTCCAGGTTCACAGTGCCCACTCCCTCACTACCTTCCCTGGGATGTGCAACCATGTGTTTATGGTTTCCTTTGCTGTGCAAAAGCTTTTAAGTTTCATTAGGTCCCATTTGTTTATTTTTGTTTTTATTTCCATTTCTCTAGGAGGTGGGTCAAAAAGGATCTTGCTGTGATTTATGTCACAGAGTGTTCTGCCTATGTTTTCCTCTAAGAGTTTGATAGTGTCTGGCCTTACATTTAGGTCTTTACTCCATTTTGAGTTTATTTTTGTCTATGGTGTTAGGGAGTGTTCTAATTTCACTCTTTTACATGTAGCTGTCCAGTTTTCCCAGCACCACTTATTGAAGAGGCTGTCCTTTCTCCACTGTATATTCTTGCCTCCTTTATCAAAGATAAGGTGACCATATGTGCGTGGGTTTATCTCGGGGCTTACTATCCTGTTCCATTGCTCTATATTTCTGTTTTTGTGCCAGTAACATACTGTCTTCATTACTGTAGCTTTGTAGTATAGTCTGAAGTCAGGGAGCCTGATTCCTCCAGCTCTGTTTTTCTTTCTCAAGATTAAATGCACAAATCTTAACTGTACATTTCATGATTTTTGACAAAAGCATACACTTGTGTGACCCAAGCCCCTATTAAGATATAGAACATTATCATCACCCCCAAAAGTTTCTTCATGTCCTTTTCCAGCCAACCCTTGCCCCCCACGCACACCCTGAGGCAGCCACCATCCTGACTTTTTTCCACCACTGGCTAGTTTTTCTGCTGTAGAGCTTGATATAAACGGAGCAGGAGCTCTTCTGCGTAAGGCTTCTTTCACTCAGAGTCATGTGTGGAGATTTCATCCATGTTGGTGTCAGTGTTTTTTTTTAATTTTTTTTTTTTTTTTTGCTGTACGCGGGCCTCTCACTGTTGTGGTCTCTCCTGTTGCGGAGCACAGGCTCCGGACGCGCAGGCTCAGCGACCATGGCTCACGGGCCCAGCCGCTCCGCGGCATGTGGGACCTTCCCGGACCGGGGCACGAACCCGCGTCCCCTGCATTGGCAGGCGGACTCTCAACCACTGCGCCACCAGGGAAGCCCGGTGTCAGTGTTTTGTCCGTCCTTGCTTAGACTCCGCCCCTGCACTCTGGCCCTACCCTCTCCCTTATTCCCCATGCCCCGCCCTCCCGCTCTCCAGACCACCTTCTTTCTGACCTCAGGGCAGCAAAAAACAAAAGCAAAAACAAACAAAAAAACCCAGCACTTGCTGTTTTTTCCGCCAACTCCTTTCCTCATTCAAGCGTCACCTCCACTCGCCCCTCCACTCTAAAGCAGCCCCGCACACTGCCTTTTCTTTGCAGCACTTGTCCCTGTCTAAAATCATGTTTATTTGTTTACAGTCTCTCCCCACCCCCAGCTAAACTCAGTGAGAGCTTGGCCCAGGTCCTCTTGTTCACAGCTGTACCCCTGGTGCTGATATACCATGAACAGTCTTGAATGAAGGGGTGATGAGTGAGTGAACATCTGAATAACCACTGCCAGGCAACTGCCTGCTCTTTCTTGCAAATCTGACCTGTAGGTGCACTGTAGGAGGCTGGCCCATGACTCCTGGAGGCTCCACGTCTCCAGTGGGGCTGAACGGTGCCACAGTCGTCACCCAGCTGAGTTTGCCCCTGGCACAGGGAAGAGGCACTCCGGATGATGGGTGAGCAGCAGAGGGCTCTGGTTTGGCCACAGGCAGATAGTCTCCTGCTCAGCAACGGTACAAAGGGAGGCTGGAAGGCTGGAGGGCAGGCATGGGATCCCCTACAGGTAGGCAGCAGGTCCCTTTGGTGTTTTCCCGTCTACTTTTCATCCCCTTTGGTTCCCACAGGACCCCAGTATTTGCTTAAGCATCCAGTCCATTTCTGGTGCACAGCCCCCAGCACACTTGCTTCTCTGTGTTCGCAGTTATGGAAAGCATTTGTCTCTCAACAGGCAGACGACCCAAGAAATCATCCACGTTTTACACTTAACCATCAAATTACAGTGAATCAGCTAAGACACGTTCGCAAAAAGAACAACTGCAAACCACACTAGTTTCAAGATATCAGCTACTTAGGAACAGGTGCCTTTTCCAAGCTTATTCTGTAGATATAAGGCTGCATGGTAGTATCAATTCGTCTTTCTGAATTCCCGTTTATTCATAGGTTGCTATTTTGCATGGCCATTTCTAGACAGTCTTTGTTGCCAAGAAGTAATGCGCGACGTTCAGTCGGGTTAATAGACCAGGCTGCTCAGTTCTGCCCGCCCACCCCCCCCACGCCCCCCGACGGTGTCATTTGGGCCTCCTCCCCCCGCCCCCCGACGGTGTCATTTGGGCCGTCTCCAATTATGAGCTACACTCCACAGCCCCGCTAGAAATATCTGCCTTTAGGCAGAGTGAGGTTTTTGTTTTGTTTGTTTGTTTAATACTTTTCTCAGAATAGATTCCCTAAATGGTTTTATATCGCCAGGTCACTTTAATGGCTCTTCAGCTTACCAATAGCGAGCGCTTCATCATAGGCAGGAGGAGTAGTACCTGGCCCTCCTCCCCAACTTCGGCGTTTGTCTGTCTTTACAAAGTACCTTCTGCTGGGTTAGGGGGCTGCTCACAGACTTGGATGAGATGGTAATTTCCTGGGGAGGGCACTAGGTAATCTCCTGGCCTGGCATCTAAGTATGCAGAACCTGGCTCCTGACTCCGAGGGGCGCCCCTCGACCTTGACCTCCCTGGAGGCGAGACTGCGTGGACTGGGAGTCCCCAGTGCCCCGGGAGGGAGTCGGTGCCCAGAAACATCCGTCTGCGGAATTAAAGCGCGAACGTGACCCCCTTTCCTGCCCGGGGCCGCAGCGGGCACTCCGGGCTTGGGGGCCAGCGGGGAGGGAGGTGGTCTCAGCAGCGCCGCTCTCTCCACCGTCCTCCCACCCCCTGCGTGTGTTCGCGTTCCAGGGCGGCCCGCGACAGCGGAGGGGGAGCGCCGGGTGGGGCGCCCCCGCGGGGCGAGGGGGCTCGTTCGCGTTTATTATAACTTCCCTCCCTTTTAAAGGAAAGCTATGCCCGGAATCCGGGAGGTGGCGGGCGAAGCCGGCGGGGAGGACGTGACCCGCGCCCGCCGCAGGCCGAGCTCGCGTGTCCCCCGAGACAAGGCGGCGCGGGTGGCGCGGCGCCCCCCCTCCCAGCGCTCCAGCGTTGGGCTCCCAGCGCCTCGCCCGCCCCCGCCCACACCTCGTGGGCGGGGCTCCTCCCCCCCCTCCCCAGCTCTCCGGCCGCGGCCCCCACCTCCTGCTCGGGTGGCTGGGCCGGGCTGGGCTGGGCTGGGCCGGGCTGGGCGGCGGGCGGAGCGGCTCCCGGCCTTTTTTGGGCGTCTCCTCGCTCCGCGCGGACCTGCGGGAGGGCGCTCGGCGGGCGGCGGCGGCGGCGGCGGAGGCTCTGCGGGTCCCGAGGCGGTCCCGGTTCGGCGCGCTCGGCCACCATGACGGGAAGGTAACTGCCCCCGGGCGGAGGGCGCCGCTGGCCAGGGAGGGGGGCTGCGCGACAGGACCCCCCGCACGCCCGGAGCCCTTCCCGCACGCCGGCCTCGCGCGTCCCCTCCACCTCGGCCGCTCCCGGGCGGCAGCGCCGGTCAGGTCAGCGGCCCCTGCCCCGCGCGTCCCGCCCTCCCGCCGGCCCCTGACAGCGACAGGTGAAGGGCCCGTTCCGTCCCCCGAACCGCCTGCCCCGCACGACGGGGCCGTGAGCCCCGCCCCCTCCGGAGAACCGGGGCTCAGGGCTCAGAGGGGCGGGAACTTGCTCAAGGTCACAACCAACTAAAGGGCAAGGCGTCAAAACCCAGGCTGTTGGCTTCTACCAGCTTCCCTGTGTGATCCTGTGAGGCTTCACCTCTGGAGCCTTCTGTAAGCCAGGAATGGTAAAAATGGTAAAAGGTCTGTCTGGGGGCCTGGCCAGAACTGCCCGCAAACATAGGCTGCGCGGGGATAGGCTGGGGGCAGGAAACTCCTCCAGGCCTGGCCCAGGTTCTGCTCTCATACCCCTTGTGGCCATTGCACAGATGGGGTGACTGAGGCCACAGAGCCCGAGTGACTCACCAGGCCAGTCACATGTCCACCAGTTCCCGGCCAGTGTTGGCCTCTGCGGCCCTTTCTGGAACGTGGCTGGATACAAGTGCGTGACTCACGGCTGGGTGGGAGGGGCTGGTCTCTGAGGTCCGGGCGCCCCCTTCCAGCCAATCCCTGGGAGGAGGATGCTCTTCTTCACCACCCCTTGACTTCGGCAGAAGGGTGGAGGGCACCCTGTGGCTTTGCTGGGGAAAGGGGCTTGGAGAGGCAGTGCCCAGGAGTGGGGAGCGGCCACTCGGGACAGGGTGGGGGACCCAAACCTAGGTGATGTGCAGGGCGGTCACCCAGCCTGCAGGGGCACATTGATCGCTATTAAGGCTGTGGCCCCGAGTCTTAGGGCAGCCCCAGGAACCAGCACGGATCCTGTCACCTGGGGAGTCCTGTGCTTCATATGCGATTTGCTGCCCACTTCCCAGACCCCCTGTCCCGACCCAAGTCTGTGGACAAAGCCAGCTTCCAGCGCTCACCCCTCCTAGTGCTCTCGTGTCCTCCGGTCCCTCGCAGGGCGCCCCTGCGGCTGCCTCGCTCCACACCCTCAGAGCTTCCGGGGAAAAGAAGGGAGAGAGAAGGACAGGGACGGAATCAGGAGCAGCGACAGATGGGTGGTGGGGTGGGGGTGGGATGCGTGGCAGGTGGTTCTCCAGGCGCAGAAGAGATCGTAGGGCAGAGCCGCAGGGTGCCCGCTTCTGTAGCAGCTTCTGCCCAGATTCCCCGGGTGGGCGTTGAGGCAGAAACCCTGACGCACCTCTGTTCCCTCAGCAGGAGTCCTCTCAACCCTGAGTCCCGGGGGTCTTCCAGGGAGAGGGGGCCGTCGGGTCAGCCAGACGCAGCCCGGCAGGAGAAGCTGGGAAGGCAGGCGGGGGGGTGGGGGTGGGGGAGCAGAGGCCAGCCTGCCCCAGCTGCTGCCTGGCTCCAGCGGGCTCCCTGAGCCTGAAAGATGCTGGTCGTCAAGTGACACAGGGACCAGAGTGAGCCTTGGAAAACACTGAGTCGGGTTTTTCCTTGTGAAAGTAAAACTGCTCATCTTAGAGAGTTTGGAAAAACCCAGAAACAAAAAAGGTAACAGAAACATTAGAAGAAAGAAAGGAAACACCAGCAGTTCCACTCCTCAGAAATGCCCTCAGGAACATTTTGGTGGCTTTCTTCTTTTCTTGTGGTGTATTCTCGTGCTCATTTGTTTTTCACAAGCTGTGAGTGGTCTGTGAGCACAGTGTTCCACCCTCCTTTGAAGATTGCCTACCACATGTGGCGTCCATGCCAGGGCTGGCTAGCCTCCCCTCCCCACACAGGCATAGGGGCCAGGCTGGCAGAGCAATGGACATTCAATCTTTGGGGTGGGCGAGGTTTTTCCTGTCCCAGAAGCTGTGAAGTTTCATTTTCACGCCACCGTGCCCTCCACACCTCCACTGCCCCCACGAGATGCCAGGGCAGTTCTCACACCTGGATGCTGGTTCTCCGCACATCATCCCTTGCTGCCCAGACCAGGCTGACCTTTGGAAACGACCCTGTCCTTGTACACCTCATGCACCTTCTGGGGCTGTCCCTGCCAATGGCGTAAAGTGCCAGCCCTCCGTGGGACTGGAGCAGATGAGACCAGAGGGAGGGCAGTGGGGAGCCACTGAAGTGACCTGGGGTGACATGCATGACCAGGCATGTCACCCCATGCCTGGGGCTGCTGAGGAAGAGAAGGGGAAGGAGACTGGCCAGGAGGCAAGAAACGGGAGAGCCTCTGCTTGGCAGCCATGGGGCTGGAGAAGAATAGACGGACTCAGGGGACCTGGGGGGTGGAGTCTGGACCCAGGACGGATCCAGGAAGAGGATGCCCAGTTTGTGGTGGCAGGTGTGGGAGTGGACACAGAGCTAGTTTGGGCCATGAAGCATTCGAAGAGCTGTGGTGAGTCTAGGGGCAAACCCTGAGACTGGACATGAGGGCCTGCAGCCCGGGAGAGGGCTGAGCTAGGGCGGAAGAGTGAATGAGGCCTGGAACGTGGGCGTGGTTGCCTAGGGAGCAGCTGTGCTGTGGGAAGAGGCTCAGCCCCAGCTGCAGCCCTGGGGACTCCGGACCTTAAAAACACCGCATCTTTGTTCCAGCTGAAGGGGCCTTTGGCGTCACCGGTTTTCAAGCCCGACTGGGTTATGTCCCCTACCCAGGGACCTGGCCTGGCAGCAGCTGTCTTCCAGAGGGAGCCTGGGACCTGGTGCTCGCAGCAGTGTGACTCAGTGGCTTGGCCTACCCACCAAGTCCCACCCACCGCATGACCGGCATCCGCAGAGGCTGCCAGATGGCAGCTGGGTCCCACGCTCGGTGCGGTGCAGAGTGGGGCTGCTAGAGCCCTCTCCTCACACCTACCAGCCTCCCCCGACCCCGATGTGCTCCCAGCTGCTCCCCACCCTCCTCAGGAATACGGCCAGTGACCCCCTCAGCAGAGGAACCTGCCGAGGTGCAGCTAGGGTGGCAGCCAGAGCCCTCAGGACAGCACATGGGGCTGTGATGGAGTCAAGGGTTTAAGCCCAGTGGGAAGCAGGTGACACGGGATGTGCAGCTGAGGCCTGAGCCCCAGGCTGGGCCCCGCCCATGGCCCCTCACCGCCTCCCTTTTCCTCTGCTTCTAGTGTAGACTCCCCTCTCTGGCTGGCCTGACCTGTAGTGTGTGCCCAGTTCCGTGCTATAACAACACCTCTACCTGGGCTCACTTCAAGCTACCCACGTGATGTGAAGCAGTTCACGGAATTCCTGAAAACTGAGCAGTCAGCAGTGTGATCTGGCCCGGGGTGGCCCCGGCACACCGCTGTGGAGAGGCACCAGGCGTTCCCTGCACAGCGGCTGGCCCGCCTCTCCGGTGACACTGCTGCTCCCCGCTCCCACCTACCACACGCAGATTCTCACTTAAACCCTCCTGGGGGCTTCATTTCTAGGTGGGGAGCGGGGCAGAGGGAGGTCCCTGAACTGTGCTCCTTGCTCTGTTTATTCCGATCTTCTGAATTTCTGGTGATGTCTATTTACTCGAATTTCCCGTGAGGCAAGAAGGTTGGAATACACCACTCATCATCTCAGGCAAAGGATCTGGGCGAGTCGTCTTCGGTCCCCCAATGAGGTTGACTCTGGCGGAGAGGCTGTTTGTGGTGGTGTCGCTGGCTCCCCTGGGGGTGGCACTAACCACCCAGCCGGAGAGGCAGCGCCATCTCATGCCTTGCTGGCGGCTGCCCTGGCCCTTGTCTCTGCCCTAGTAGGTGACATAGTTGCATTCATCGCTACGTGTGCGCTGCTTAAACATTTGAGATAGGAATCCCATGCCATGAAATTCACTGTTTCAGAGTGTACGGGTCAGTGGCTTTTAGTACATTCACCACGTTATGCAACCATCACTACTAATTCTAGAACAGTTTCATCACTCCCAAAAGAAACCCATTTGCAGTCAATTTCCCCCCCCCTCCCCCAGCCCTTGGCAATTCCTAGTCTGCTTTCCGTCTCTGCAGATTTGCCTGTTCTGGACGTTTCACATAGATGGAACCGTACATTAAGTCACTTTTTTTTTTTTTTTTGCCTGGCTTCTTTCATTTAGCATCATGTTTTCAAGGTTCATTTATGTTGTCATATGAATCAGTACTTTGTTCCATTTTTTAGCCAAATATTCCCTTATATGGATATACCACGTTTTGTCTATATGTTCACCTGTGGTGGACATTTGAATTGTTTCCAGTTTTGGCTCTTATGAATAATGCTGCTGTGAACATCCCTATATATATTTTCTACTTTCTGGAGCAAACACCTAGGAGTGGAATTGCTGAGTCACATAGTAACTCTGTGTTAAATTTTTTGAGGAATTGCCAAGCTGTTTTCCAAGTAATAGCACAATTTTTACATTCCCACCAGGAACGTGTGAGGGTTCCAGTTCTCCACGTCCTAATTAATACATCATTATCCGCATCAGTAGGTGTAGAGTGGTATCACATTATAGTTTTGACTTTTATTTCCCTAGTGACTTGTGATGTTGGACACTTTTTCAGGTGCTTATTGGCCACTTGTATATCTTCTTTGAGAAATGTCTACTCAAATTCTGTACCCATTTTAAAATTGGATTCTTTTTATTGTTGGGTTGTAAGAGTTCTTTTTGTATTCTGGATATTAGACACTCGTCAGATATGTGATTTGCAAATACTTTCTGCTGTGGATTGCCTTTTAACTTGCCTGATAGTGTCCTTCAATGCACAAAAGTTTAAATTTTGATGAAGTCCTATTTACCTATTTATTTTTGATGGCTTGAGTTTTTGGCTTCGTATCTAGGAAACTGTTACCTAATCAATGGAGATTTATACCTATGTTTTTTTCTAGGAGTTCTTTAGTGTTAACTCTAATATTTCAGTTTTCAATCCATTATGAGTCAGTTTTTATTTATTTTTTATGAGTCAGTTTGTATATATGACCTGAAGTAGAGGTTTAAAATCATTCTTTTTCATGTGGTTATTAAGTGGTTCTAGCATCATTTGTTGACAAGACTATTCTTTCCTCAATGAATTGTCTTGGCAGGCTTGTCAACAATCAATTGACCCTGGATGTATGGGATTATTTCTGAATTCTCAATCCGATTCCACTGATGTATGTGCTTATCCTTATGCCAGTACCATACTGTTTTGATTACTGTAACTCTGTAGTAAGTTATGAAATTGGGAAATGTGAGTCCTCTGACTTTGCTCTTTTTCAAGTTGTTTTGAACAACTATTCTGAGTCCCTTGCATTTATTTCCATATGAATTTTAGGATTAGTTTGCCCATTTCTATAAAAAAGGCAGTTGGAATTTTGATTCGGATTGTGTTGAATCCATAGGTCATTTGGGGGGGAAGGTATTGCTATCTTAACAATGTTAGGTTTTCTAATCCATGAACATGGGATGCCTTTCCATTTATTTAGGTCTTCTTTTATTTCTTTCAACAATGTTGCATAGTTATCAGTGTATAAGGCTTACACTTCTTTGGTTAAATTTATTTCTAAGTATTTTTTCTTATTTATTTATTTATTTTTGGCTGCGTTGGGCCTTCGTTGCTGCGCACAGGCTTTCTCTAGTTGCAGCAAGCGGGGGCTACTCTTCGTTGCAGTGCATGGGCTTCTCATTGTGATGGCTTCTCTTGTTGCAGAGCACGGGCTCTAGGCGCACAGGCTTCAGTAGTTGTGGTTTGCGGGCTCTAGAGCACAGGCTCAGTAGTTGTGGTGCATGGGCTTAGTTGTTCCACGCATGTGGGATCTTCCTGGCCCAGGGCTGGAACCTGTGTCCCCTGCATTGGCAGGCAGATTCTTAACCACTGTGCCACCAGGGAAGCCCCGTATTTTTTCTTTTTGATGCTATTAAAAATGGAATTGTTTTATTAATTTTATATTCAGATTGCTCATTGCTAGTGACTTTTTGTATATTGTTTTTTATCCTGCAACCTTGCTGAATTAATTTACTAGCTGTAATAGGGGTGTGTGTGTGTGTGTGTGTGTGTGTGTGTGTGTGTGTGTGTGTCCGGGGGGAGTTCTTTAGGGTTTTCTATATATAAGAAAATGTGATGCACAATTAGAGATAGTTTTACTCCTTCTTTCCAATCTGGATGCCTTTCATTTTCTTTTCCTGCCTAGTTGTCTTTGCTAGAACCTCCAGTGCAATGTTGAAAATAAATGAGAAGGCTGGATATCTTGTCTTGTTCTTGACCTTAGAGGGAAACCTTTCAGTCTTTTACAATTAAGTATGATGTTAGCTGTGGTTTTTTTGCAGTTTGAAGAAATTCCCTTCTATTCCTAGATCCTTGAGTTTTGTTTTGTTTTGTTTTGTTTTAATCATGAAAGGTGTTGGATTTTGTCAAGTGTGTTTTCTGCATTCACTGAGATGATCATGTGATGTTTTCCCTTTATTCTACTGATATGATGTATTGTATCAATTTTTTAATGTTAAAACAACCTTATCTTCCTGAGATAAATCCCATTTGGTCATGTTGTATAATACTTGTTATAGGCTTCTAGATTCAGTTTTGTTGAGGACATCTGTATTCATAAGGGATATCGATCTGTAGTTTTCTTGTGATGTCATTGTCTGGTGTTGGTATTAGGGCAATACTGGCCTCACTGAGTTAGGGTGTTCCCTCTTGGTTGATTTTTGGGAAGATTTTTGTGAAGGACTGGTGTTAATTCTACTTAAACATTTGATAAAATTCGCTAATAAAACCATCTGGTCCTGGGGTCCTCTTTGTGGGAAGTTTCTTTTTCTTTTTTTTTTAATTACTAACCTATCCCCTGTACTTGTTACTGGTCTATTTGGATTTTCTGTTTCTTCTTGAGTCAGTTTGGGTAATTTATGTCTTTCTAGGAATTTGTCCATTTCAACTAGGTTATTTAATTTGTTGGCATATGATTGTGCATAGTATTTCCTTACAATCCTTTAAATTTCTCTGAGTTCAGTCCCTTGTTTCATTCTGAATTTTAGTCATTTGAATGTTCTCTTTTTTTCTTGGTCAGACTAGATAAAGATTTGTTAAGTTTTGATGATCTTACCAATGAACCAACTTTTGGTTTCATAGATTTTCTCTATTTTTTCTAGTTTCTATCTGATTTATTTCTGCTCTAATCCTTATTATTTCCTCCATTTGCTTACTTTGAGTTTAGTTTACTAATCTGTTTGTAGTTCCTTAAAATGGGAGGTTAACTTATTGATTGAGATTTTTTTACTGTAGATATTTACGGTTATAAATTGAGCACCACTTGAGCTTCAGCCAATAAATTTTGGTCTGTTGTGTTTCCATTTCATTCATTCCAAAGTATTTCCTAAATTCCCTTGTGTTTTCTTCTTTGGTTCATTGGTTCTTTAGGAGTATGTTGTTTAATTTCCATATACTTGTGAATTTACTAACTTTCCTTTTATGTTTGATTTTAATTTTATTCTGCTGTGGCCTGAGAATATGCTTCTTATGATCTCAATCATTTTAAATTTATTGAGGCTTTTTTTTTTTTTTTTTGCGGTACGTGGGTCTCTCACTGTTGTGGCCTCTCCCATTGTGGAGCACAGGCTCCGGATGCACAGGTTCAGCGGCCACGGCTCATGGGCCCAGCCGTTCTGCGGCATGTGGGATCTTCCCGGACCGGGGCACGAACCCGTGTCCCCTGCATCAGCAGGCGGACTCTCAACCACTGCACCACCAGGGAAGCCCTGAGGCTTGTTTTATGTCCTAATATATGGTCTGTCCTGGAGAATGTTCCATGTGTCCTTAAGAAGAATGTATATTCTGCTATTGTTGGGTGGAGTGTTCTATAGATGTCTTTTAGGCCTAGTTGGCTTATAGTGTTGTTTATGTTTTCTATATCCTTGCTTAGCTTCTATATAATGGTCTATCCATTATTGACAGTGGAGTATTGAAGTCTCTAGCTATTATTTTTAAATTATCTATTTTTCTCTCAGTTCTGTCAATTTTTGCTTCAGGTATTTTGGGGCTTTGTTGTTAGGTGCATATGTTTATACTTGTTATTTCTTCTTTATGGATTAACTCTTTTATCATCATAAAATCTCCTTCTTTGCTCTTGTAACAATTTTTGCCTTGAAGTCTATTTTGTCTGATAGTATAGCCACTCCAGTTCTCTTTTGTTTGCTGTTTGAATGGTATATCTTTTCCATTCTTTTATTTTCAGCTTTTTGTGTTTTTGAATCTAAAGTGAACCTCTTGTAGAAAGCATATAGTTGGATCACATTTAAAATATCCATTTAAAAAAGTTCAAAAAACTTTTAATTGGAAAGTTTAATCCATTTATATGTAATGTAATTACTGATAACTGGGGTTTACATCTGCCACTTTCCTATTTTTTTCTATTTGTCTTACATCTTTTTTGTTTCTTAATTCCTACACCATTGCCTTCTTTTGTGTTAAATTATTTCATTATGCAGTCATCTTTAAACCAGATGGGAAAAAAGGTTTACAAACAAAAAATACATTTATACTGTCTTTTATATTTATCTTATGGTTACCTTTACTGCTCTTAATTTCTTTTTTGTTTTTAAATAATTTAACAGGTTCTTCTCTTTTTTCCCTATTTATTTTTTCCTGCATTCGGTCTTCGTTGCTCTGTGTGGGCTTTCTCTAGTTGCGGTGAGCAGGGGCTACTCTTCGTTGCAGTGCTCAGGCTTCTCATTGCAGTAGCTTCTCTTGTTGTGGAGCACGGGCTCTAGGCTCGCAGGCTTCAGTAGTTGTGGCCCACGGGCTCAGTAGTTGTGGCTCACAGGCTCTAGAGCACAGGCTCAGTTGTTGTGGAGGACAGGGTTAGTTGCTCCAAGGCATGTGGGATCTTCCCGGATGAGGGATTGAATTTGTGTCCCCACCATGCTGGCAGGCGGATTCCTAACTGCCACTGCACCACCAGGGAAGTCCCTGCTCTTAATTTCTTCATGTGGATTTGAATTATTGTCTAGTGTCCTTTCATTTCATCCTGAAGGACTCTCTTTAGTATTTCTTTTCAACTCTAGGATTTGTTTTTGGTCCCATTTTATAATTTCTCTCTCTTTATTGATATTCTCCATTTGGTGAGAGATTTTCATACTTTTCTTTAGTTTTTTAGATCTGGCTTCCTTTAGTTCTTTGAACGTGTTTGTATCAGATGATTTGAGGTCTGTCTAGTAAGTCTAACATCTGGGCTTCCTCAGGGACAGTTTCTGTTGATTGCTCTCTTTTTAATGTGTCTAGGTCATTTTTTTTGTTGTTTCTTTGCATGTATCATAATTTTTGCTGAGAACAGGACTTTTCAAATAAAATAATGTGGCAGCTCTGGAAACCAGATTCTCCCTACTCCCCAGGGTTTGTTGTTGCTGCTTATTGTTTGTTTAGTGAGTTTTCTGAACAGATTCTGTAAAGTCTGTATCTCTGTCATTTGTGGCCACTGAAGTCTCTGCCTGGTTAGTTTAGTAGTCAGCTAATGATTGGACAGAGATTTTCTTGAATGTCTGAAACCAGTAAGTCTCCCAGCCTTTACTGAAGGCTCTGAGTGTATGTTGGGGCACAGTTTCAACATCCAACCAGGCATTTTACAACTCCGCCTTAGTCTTCACTTCCTGATTGTACAGAGCCCAAAAGGTCCATCAGAAGTGAGAGCTTAGGACCTTCTAAGGACTTTCCTGAGCATGCACGTAGCCCTGGGCATTCGCATGGCCTTCTAGATTCCCAGGAATATGTCGGTTCTTTTTGAAGCCCCTAAGGACATCTTATTCCCAACTGTCCCCTTTGCCTGTGACAACGGCAGCTATGATAGTAATACATAGGTAGCTGTGATAGTAACACATTTGAAAAACTCACCCCAGGAGAGGCTCTGAGCACTGGGTAAGTGTGAGTGAGGTCACATAAAAACCAGCCTTTCAAGTGGGATCTTCCAGGGAAGACCAGGTCTTTCTCCTTTGGGAATGAAGCTTTGACAGAGTTTCTACCCTGTTCTGCTCCCTCATTACTGGGAATGCAGCCAGTTACTTTTCCAGGCAGCTATGGAGTTAGGAAGTGGGGATTAAGGACTAGGGTAAATGAAAACACCAAAGAGGTGTTCTTACCAAGATTCAGCTTTTATAACCCCCTCCCAGCTGCTTATTTTTTTAATTGATCTATTGTTATTGAGGTATAATTGACATACAACATTATGTTCGTTTTAGCTGTACAACATAATGATTTGATATTTGTATATATTGAGAAATGATCACCACAATAAGTCTAGTTAACATCTAGTTAACTAGACACCATAGTTATAAAAAATTTTTTCCTTGTGATGAGGACTTTTTAGATTTATTCTCTTAGCAACTTTCAAATATGAAATACAGTATATAGTCACCATGCTGTACGTTACATCCCCATGATTTATTTGTCTTATAAAAAGAAGTTTGTATCCTTTGACCCCCTTCACCCATTTCACCCATCCGCCGCACCCCCACCTCTGGCAACCATCAATCTGTTCTCTGTATCTGACCTGGGCTTTTTGTTTTGTTTTGTTTTTAAAATTCCAAGTATAAATGTGACCACACAGTATGTGTCTTTCTCTGTCTGACTTATTTCACTTAGCGCAATAGCCTCAAGTTTCATCCATATTTTCTCAAATGGCAAGATTTCATTCTTTTTTATGGCTGCATAGTATTCCACTGCATTTATATACCACAGCTTCTTTATCCATTCATCCATTGATGGACACTTAGGTTGTTTCCATATTTTGGCTATTGTAAATAATGCTGCAATGAACATAGAGGTGTGTATATCTTTTCAAATTAGTGTTTTTGTTTTCTTCAGATAAATACCCAGAAGTGGAATTGCTGGATCATATGGTAGTTCTATTTTTAATTTTTTGAGGAACCTCCATACTGTTTTTCATGGTGGTTGCACCAATTTACATTCCCACAACAGTGCAAGAGGGTTCCCTTTTCTCCACACCCTCACCAACACTTGTTATTTCTTGTCTTTTTGATAATAGCCTTTTTTTTTTTTTGCGGTACGCGGGCCTCTCACTGTTGTGGCCTCTCCTGTTGAGGAGCACAGGCTCCGGACGCGCAGGCTCAGCGGCCATGGCTCACGGGCCCAGCCGCTCCGCGGCATGTGGGATCTTCCCGGACCGGGGCACGAACCCGTGTCCCCTGCACCGGCAGGCGGACTCTCAAGCACTGCGCCACCAGGGAAGCCCTTCGATAATAGCCTTTCTGACAGGTGTGATATCTCCTTGAGGTTTTGACTTGCATTTCCCTGATGATTAGTGACGTTGAGCATATTTTCACGTACCTGTTGGTCATCTGTATGTCTTCTCAGCAGTTTTTCTTGCTCTCTGGGTTACTGTAAGTCTTTGGTTAATTTACAGAGTTCTGAAAGAGGTGATGCTGACATTCCTTGCTAGTTTTTTCATTGCTTTTATGGAAAGACAAACTTTCAGAGGTCCTTATTCTGCCATTTTTGCTGACATCATTCTGACTGTGTTTTTGCAACTGTGTTCTCTGGAGCCAGAATGCTGGCTGGGGATCCCAGTGTGACTGGTACCTCCACCCCCACTGGTAAGAGGGGCCTAGGCCCCAGGCCATCGACTTGAAGCCGCTCTAAGAAAACTCTCTACACTAGCTTTCTTAAGCATTCATCTCTCTACATCAGCAGGTGGGAGGTGATCCTTCTTGTTGGTTCCAGGCTCAGCTTCTCTCTGCCCTTTAGACCTTGGGGCCACCTTTAAGAAAATATTTGTTGAATTGATCAGTGCTTGGTACCTTTGGAATTGAGCTGCTTTGACAAACTATGTACTGCACCCAATGTTCGTAGTCATCTGGCTGTGTTTGGGGGTTGACCCCCAGGGTAGTTAATGAGTACTTACTGCCCCGTGTTTGGATTTACTAGATGACGTGTGTTCCTCGGTGTCCGGGACTGGCCTCTGAGTCTCGATGGATCCCCTCAGTTTCCTCCTGCCCCCGTGTTGGAGGCCCAGCGCCCTGGAACGATGGAAGGCAGAGGAAGATCCTGCTCACGCTTCCTTGATCCCGCTAGCAAGGTTTTCCAGGGAAATGGAATCTAAGTTATAGATTTCTGCGAGTCCTCTGGATCCTTATTTAACGCTGCGCGTGGTGCCTGCCTGGCCAGCAGTGGCCACAGCTGAGATGCTGGCCGCGGGTGTCTGCACTTAGATCACAGTAACCCCGCCAGTCTCTTTAGGTAAGAAGGCATGGAAACGCTGCCTTTCCGGTGGTCTTCCATCGGAGGCTGCTGCTTCTGCTTGCCGTGGTGAGCTGGGGGGCTACCTGCCCTCTAGCTTTTGACAGTGTGGACCCCTTTTGGGGTGGATGGTTATTTGTTGGCCAGATCCAGGGGCCGGGCTGCCCTGGTCTGGGTCTCCCAGGTGGCTGCAGGTTCTCAGGGAAGGGAACAAGGCAAACGTGGGCATGTGTGGGAATCCCTCATCGGCTTCTTGACTGTAGGATTCCTAAGCTGGCTCAGTCCCATACTGCCCTCCTCAGATGACTGTACCATCGTCAGCATGTCCAGGGGGCTTAGGGTTTCCTCGGAGGCTCCTGGCAACCCGGGATCTCCAGGCATCCTGCCCTGCCACTGTGGACTAGACCTCTCACCTCGGTGCACTTTGGGATCTTCCCAGCGTGTTCCCTCCCCAGCCTGGACCCAACCCTGCCAGCCTCAGCTTTCACTGTGCTGCCCCCGCCGCGGGAACAATATCCTTTCTATTCGGAGTTGACTCTGCTGCCCTTTGGAGATCGCAGTGCGTAACGTGAGCTCCTGTGCAGAGGGGTGGGGGCCGAGGCGCCCCCCGCACGCCGGGAGTCCGGCGGCCCAGCCCGGCCGTTGGTGGCTGCCCGCCGCCGCACCTGCCCTCCGAGGCTGGGGTCCGACGGCCGGTCGGAGCAGGCGGCCCGCGACGCGCCGGCAGGAGGAGGCCCGCGCCATGGCCGCCCGGCTGGGCGCGCTCGCCGCGTCGGGGCTTTACCGGCGGCGCCAGCACCGGCAGAGCTCGCCGCCCGCCGCGCCCGGGTAGGTGGCCGGGGGCAGGGCGGGGGTGCGGGAGACAATGGCCGGAAAGCTGCCGCCGCGGGCCTTTCCTCGGACACCCGCCTGGCCCTTCCGACGGCGGCGGCGGCGGCGGCCCGGCTGCCCCGGGCGTGAGTTCGGCGCCGGGCGTGGCGGCCATGGGGGGCAGGGCGCGGCTTAATCCAGCCGGGTTTGCTGTCCTGGGATCAGCACTCTTGGGCAGGGCGCTGAGGATGGGGCGCTCAGATAAGTTGCCCGAGGTAACCTCCACGACCGCTTTCAGACTCGGATCGCTTTCTGGCCGCTTTCTAGATGAGCACCCTGGGTGGTCAGGGAACGCGCTGGACATCACCCATCCAAAAAATGGCTAAGCTGTGACTTGAAGCCAGGGTGGACTGACTCTGAAGCCTGAACTGCTTTATCCCGGGGAGAACTGCCAGTGAGGCAATGAGGAGAGCTTCCTTTGGGACTGGGAGGGGGAACCTGTGGGTACGGGATGGACCTCAGGGCATCTCGAGGATGAGTTAGCCTGGGGTGGGGAGGACCTGAGGGGGCACTTAGATAGTGGAGCCCCCCGGAGTGAGGGTGGGGCTGGAGGAGGGGCTCCTGGACATGTCGAAGTTGCAGGGAGTGAGAGCGGTGAGGGCTGTGGGCTTGGGGTCTTCGGCATCAAAATAGCAGGTGGGACCCCCGGAGGCGTGGGGGAGGAGCTGCGGGAAGGACATGGGGTTTGCAAGGAGGGGGTGGGGATTCAGGGAGGAGACAGAGCAGCAGTCACAGAGGTGGGCAGCCTGGAGGCTGCGGGAGGAGAGCGAACCCAGAGGCTGATGCTCCGCGGTAAACGTGCGCCCCACTGTGTGCTCACGGTGCGCGCATGGCCAGGGCAGCCTTCCGGAGCCGGGCTGAGGGTTGAGCCCTCAAAGGTGTCTGGGAGGCCGTCAGGTGGGGGGCAGGGAGCAGAGGCTGCAGAGGGCCACCCGCGGGATACCTGTTGTAGCCGGGCTTGCACCTGCATCCGTGTCTCAGGTCCCTCACCAGGGGCCACACCGGGATGGGCACTGGACAAGCCCACTGCTCCAGTGGGGAATCTGGAGCGCGGGAGGCCAAGTGACTTACCTGAGTGAACGGGAACCCTCACCGGTTGGCCTCTGGGTGACCGTGGGCGTCTGTGGAGTGAGCCGGGAGTGGGCGACCAGGGCCCTGATGGGCCAGAGGCCAAGCTGGAGGCTGGCGGCGCTGTATGGATGCAGCTCAAGAACTCGAGCCGGATGAAAGGAGGGCAGGGCTGGCAGCGAAGATCAGGCCTCAGGAAAGTCCCGTGTACACGCGCACGCACATGCGTTCATGTGCTAACCTCAGCTTGGTATTTCTTTGAGCTTCTGGCTTGTGACTGACTGCGGGATCACCTGGCCTCAGCGACACGGACTCACCCTCGAGTGCGCAAAGGCCCCCTGTGGCCAGCCCCTGCCTGTTCCTGGGCCCTCACGCTGGCTTTCTAGGCTCTGGTGGGTGGGAGACTGGAGTGGGGGATGGTCTGGGGCTGTTGAAAAAGCAGTCGTGAACGGTCATGCCTGTGTGATGCCACCAGGAGCTGAGGGGACGAGAGAGCACGGGTCCAACCCCGTGTGACCTCAGCAGGCTTCTGACCCTCTCTGCACGTCAGTTTCCTTATCTGGAACCAGCAACCTCCCCTCCCGAGGACCTGGCTCGGAGAGGACTCCCTCCAGCCCACCCCAGGCTAGAGCTCAGTGACGTCTTGCAACAAATAGGCTTGCGTTGGCTGTCAAGACTGAGAGCCTTTGGGGTGCCACGGAGGGTTGGAGAAGGGTACAGGGTAGGTGGGAGTGACCACCTCCCTCCTGCCCCACCGACTGCCCCAGCCCGTCTCAGGGAGCGGGCACTTCTGTGACGGCATCCCCATGGCCCCTGCTCGGGAGCACAGGTGTGCCCCCCCCCCGCCCCTCAGCTCTGGGGTTTGGCCTCTAGGTGGTGGCCGTGCCCTCGGCAGTGTTTGTGTGCTGTCCAGCCGGGGCAGGGCGGCGGTGTCTCCCTGCAGGTAACCGGGCAGGCTCTCGGGCGGAATGTGCGAAGGAGGATGTAGCATGCGCGTCTCCCTCCTTTGTCCTTGCAGGGAGCGCTGCTGGGCTGGGGCAGCGGGGGGTGGGGGGTGGGGGGGGTGGTGGTGGGGTCCCTGAGCTGCCGGCAGCAACCACTCTGTATCCAGCGCTTGGCCTGCCAGGCCCTGTGCTCCACGCGCTGTACCTACGCTGCAGGCAGCGAGTTCTTCGCTTCAGCTCTGCGGGGCTGGTCCTGCTCCTCTGGGGACCTCTTTGCAGATGAGGAAATGAGGCCCCGAGGAGCTGGCGCCTTCTTCCAGGTGCACAGCTGGGGGCTAGGGCTGTCAGGGTTTAACCTCGCGGAGTGGAGCCCAGAGCGGCCTCCTCCTGCAGGGGACAGCTGGCATTTTCTCTGACGGGCCTGTGGGCCAGCTGTCCAGCACATGAGCACGTCGGCCCATCTGTCTGCCTTCGGCCAGTGAGCTGGGGTGTTCTCTGCGGTCCGGAGCAGGGGCCGTGGGGACGCAGCCACAGAAGTGACGCCGGGGGTGCAACTGGTGCACCCGAGACCTGGGCTGGGGCAGCTGGTGGGGCAGGGGGGAGGTGGTCACCCCCGCACCCCACCCGTCTGTGCCGGGGCTTATTGCGAGGTGTGTCGGGGACAGACGGCAGAATCCTTGACCTGAGACTCCCAGGGACCCAGCCAGGGAACTAGACCCAGACCAGTGAAGGGCCAGCTGCTCTTTTGGGGGCCGGCTGCTGTGGTGACAGCGTGGAGACGCAGTCCCCGAACGTCTGCCCTGCGGGGAGGCCGGAGTTCTGGAGAGGCAAACCGAAGATGGGCCTGCTGTGCACTCGCTTGGTTAGGGTCCAGAGGTCTGGAACAGTCTGGAAGCCTGGGGCTGCGCTTGAATTCTTGTTTTGGCTTCATTTTCTGGGTCCTTTCAGTGGGGAATTCCAGGCTCAAGAGTCACAGGATTTCCTGTTGACTTCTGACTACTCCAAGACCTGCCAAGGTCTTGTTCATGGCCAGGCACTGGAACTTCCTCCCAGCCACCTTGGGTATGTGTGTTTGGGGAGAACAAGGCCTCCAGGTTCACAGTGTTCTTGGGACAGGAAACCATGCCTGTGCTGACAGAGTCCAGCCCAGCCCATGGCGACTGGTACCGATCGCCTCGTGGCGATCAGCAGGGAGCTGGAAAGGAGGGTGGTGGCCACTGTGCAGAGCCTCCCTGTCATCTTGGGCTCTGCCCATCCCTCCTGCCACTGTCCTGCCTCCTTGCCCCTTTGGCTTAAATATGGGTGCAGGAGACGGCTTTGGTCCCCCAAGTAACCTGGGGGCAGGCAGAGGCATGCAGAGGTGCACTTGCCTGGCAAGGCTTGCCAAGGGGCCTGCCGGCCCTGCCCTTGCCGCGAGGGCTCCTCCAACAGCGCAGAGAGTGCCCCAGCCCGGCTTCCAGACCGTGTCCACGTGGCAGCGGCCCTCCGCTAGACCCGCTGTCCACACCTAGACCCCTGACAGGCAGAGCCCTCGCCCACCTCCTGGGCTCATCGCGCCTAGGGACCCCAGCACGAGCATTGCTCGCTTGAGAATTCTCCTCCCTGTGCTGTGGCCGTGAGGGAGGGGTGGGCTTCTGCATCCCGGGAGGCGGAACAGGCTGAAGAGATGTTCTCAGGAGACGTGCCGCGTGCCAGCGCACGCGTCTACGCGATGTTGCCAACTGGTTACATCTCTCCTCACTGAGCCTGACCTTCTGTGCGCACCCAGTTGACACGAGACAAAATCTCTTTGCCGCCCTTGTAGCCGAAGGCACAGGCAGCAGGGTGCTGGGCGTTTGTAGAGACTGTCGGGGCGGACAGCCAGGCTCCTCCGGCCTGAGCCTTGGGGCCCCAGCCTGGAGCCAGCACACATCTGTCTGTGTGGCCATTTCCCCTGTAGTTTAGCTCGGATTCCACGCCTCCCGGCGGGATGTCTGCCGCTTCCCCGGGGACAGCAGTTGCCCTCTGTGGATGAGGAGGTCCGCTCCCCACTCTGCTCCCATCCCCAATATTCACAATCTCACCTTCCCCATGGTAGGGTGGTTATATGTTTTGGGGGTGCAGGTGATTTGAAACTAAGTCGTGGTGCAGGGGAAAGAGCCATTGAAGTCGGACCAATCTGTGTTCAAATCTGGACGCTGTCATCTGCTCTGTGACTTTGGGCAAGTTACTTAACCCCTCTGAGCCTTAGGAAAGCAGGGTGGCCTCGGGGATTAAATACGTGTGTAAACCCCGAGCCACTCCCCTGTGTCTGCCGAGTGTCCCTGACACCTCGAGAGACGGCCCAGCACCGTGACTGAGCAGCCTGGGGGCCCGGTCAGTGACACTGACAAGCACAGCGCCATCCGCTGTGGGCTTACAGTGGGCCGGGCACCCCGCTGAAAGCTTGTGTGTCCGTCATCTAACAGCCTGTAACCCGTGGCCACGGCCGTGATTAGGGTCCTTCCACGGCTGGGCGTCTGGGCCTGGAGAGCGAGGGCCAGCCCCGGCCGCCCTGTGAGTGAGAGCAACGGACTTGAGCCGTGACTGCTCTGGCCGGCGTGAGCCCGGCGACGGCCGGGCCTGCGCCTGAGCCCCTGTGTAGGGCACCGGGGGCTGCAGGGTGTGGGGGAAGGTTGGGGCCCCAGAGTCAGGCGGGGGACCGGTTCTGATGTAGGCTTCGCCCCCGCCCACCGTGGCCCTGGTGGTGGGCGGGTCACTCTCTCCAGGCCTCCGCTTGTCCACCTGGGAGATGGAGGTGCTGCGCTGGCCGCGCAGGGTTGCCACCTGGGAAGGCCACCGTGGCCTGGCAGGCGCTGGCACCCAACGTGCCCGAGGCACAAGGTGGCTGCAGGGATGGGTGACCCAAGCCGGTGCCGGGCAGCGTGGCCCCGCCTGCGTGGCTCAGTCCCTGCGGGGCCAAGGCCGACCCGGGGTGAGCACAGCGCTGTCTTCACCCCAGAAAGCGTGTCCATCGAGTGCGGCCCCCAGGCCCTGACCTGCCCGTTCCTTCTTCCCGCCCAGTAACATGTCCAACGCCTTGGCCAATGCCGTGTGCCAGCGCTGTCAGGCCCGCTTCGCCCCCGCCGAGAGGATTGTCAACAGCAGCGGCGAGCTGTACCACGAGCACTGCTTCGTGTGCGCGCAGTGCTTCCGGCCCTTCCCCGACGGGCTCTTCTACGAGGTGAGCGTGCTCCCGGACCCCGCTCAGGCTCTGCCCTCGGGCAGCCTGTGGGCCACGCCTGGCCGTGGTCCTCTTGTGAAGAATGAGGCAGACACGCCAGCCCTCAAGCCGAGCGGTGCTCCTTGAGGACCTTGCTGGCCACCTCGGGGCCCATCCCTTACCTGTGAGATGTGAACAGTGTTCTCCTGGTGGCCGTGGGTGCTGAAGGAGAGTCGCCGTTCATCCTGTCACCTCTGGGCAGACGCTGGGGGGCCCTGGGGGGCAAACGCCCTGCCGTGGTGGCACTTAACCCTCCCTGGGGTCATGCAGTAAACGTAACCCCCGTGTACCAGATGGCGCTAAGTGCTCTGGTTGTAAGGCATCTCAGGGGAGGCGGGGTGGTGATCAGGGAAGGGAATGTCTGAGCAGACCTGAAGGAGGTGAGAGAGCAGCGTGTACCTGCAGGAAGAGCTCTCGGCAGAGGGCACAGCAAGGGCAAAAAGGCCCTGAGGTTGGAGCACGCAGGTATTTGAGGAGCAGTGGGGGGCCGGTGTGATGGAAGCAGAGCAAAGGAGAGGGAACAGAAGAAGATGAGAGTGGGGAGGCAGATTTGCTTGGCCCCGTGGGCCTTCGTGGGGCCTCAGGCTTTCCTCCTGGGAGGGGCAGCAGCCACTGCAGGGTCTGGAGGGGAGGGGTCACATCGTCTGTCTGACCTTAGAGAAGGACCTCTGGTTGCTATGCTGAGGAGAGACTGTGTGCGGCGGGGACAGAAGCTAGGAGAACAGGTGGGACCAGAAGCTGATTATTTCGGTAATCCAGATGGAAGCGAAGGGGCCTACACTGGGCTGCACTGGGTCACAAGAGCAGATCGTTAAATTTTCAGCAGCCTTGCAAGCCAGTTGTTAAACACAGCCATTACTAAAAGTTAAATGATATAAACATACAATGAGATAAAACTGTATTAAAAACAAAGGTAACATTCGTTTTGCTGTACAGTAGAAACACAACATGGTAAAGCAACTATACTCCAATAAAAATTAATTAAAAAAAACAACAAAGGTAACAGATACTCAAAACTCACCACTTCCTAATTACTTTATTACATTTCACGATCAGCTATGCCTTTGAGGTTATGATTTGTTATTATGCCTGTGTGCTGGAAACACCGTACCGTGGTGGCTACTGACGTCTCTTCTCAGCTCCATGCGGAGGTCTGTTGGTAGCTTGAAATTGACCACGGGTGGGAATATTTATACCATAGAAATCGGCAAACGCTACAAGGCAGCCTCAGAGCCAGTTGTGAAATGTTTACCAGCACACCAGGGCAGTGCTCAGAGGCTGGATAGATTTCCAAGCTGATGGGACGGGCTGGTAGATGGCTGTGGGGTGTGTGATCTGCCTGGCAGAGTAGGAGTTGCTGTTGCCTGTGGTGCCTCCTGGGAAATGCTGGCCGATGATGGAGGCGGGGGTGGGGGGAGGGGAGATGTGGGCAGGGCGCTGTGGATGTGCCTACGACAGTTTAAATTCCTGCCGCCTCTGAAGGTCACTGGCTAGGGCTCTAGCCAGGTGCAGCTTAATAAGACACTCATTTTAGAGAACAGGGGAAAACCAAATACAATTATCTAGGGAGAAGAAAGCAGGGGCTTTCTTGGGGCCACACTTGGGGCCAGTGTGAGGGCCCTCCTTGCCCAGACAGATGGGGACAGCGGCTGCAGGACTCCCTTGCCCCCCTTCCTGTGTCCCTCCTTCTGTGTCCCTTCCCTGGGTCTTTTGTGGCCGCTGGGGGAATGGACTTCTCACACAGGAAACAGGGCCAAGGGACACACAGAAGTCAAACTCGATCCCCGCCCTCCCTAGCCTGACGTTCCGCCCCCAGCCCTCAGCTCGTTCCTGAGACCAGCAGGGCCGAGATCTTCTGCAAGCAGCCGTGGCCCTTTGCGGGGCTGGCCTTGCTGAGTTGCCGGCTTCTTCGAGGCCCCGCGCTTTGCACTCTCCCCAAGTCGAACAGGCCAGTCCCGTTCCATCTCCAGGCCTTGCACGGCAGCTCACTGTCTGGAATTCCTCCCCGCACCGCCCCCCCCAGCTTCCTGTGGTGGTAGCAGGTGCACAAAGTGGGGTGTTTGTCCAGCGTCCCCGAGGGCAGGTCCTCACCCAGCAGACGGGCCAGCGCAGCTCGGGGGATGACAGTGCCTTCCTTGTCCTCTGTCTGCTGGCCCCGTTTGCAGCTCGAAGGGCGGAAGTACTGCGAACACGACTTCCAGATGCTGTTCGCTCCATGCTGCAGGACCTGCGGTAAGGGCCGCACAGGCCTCGGCGCTGCCTGGGAGGCGGGTGGGCAGAGAGCTCTGCCCCTCAGAGCATCGGCCCTGGGCTCCCACGGGCGCCACCCTCCCGGCTCTGGGAGGGGCCCGCGGAGGGGCAGGGCACGAGGCGAGCAGGAACCTCTCTCCTCCAGGCGAGTTCATCATCGGCCGCGTCATCAAGGCCATGAACAACAACTGGCACCCCGGGTGCTTCCGCTGCGAGCTGTGCGACGTGGAGCTGGCCGACCTGGGCTTCGTGAAGAACGCCGGCAGGTGAGATGGGCCCCTCATCACGGGTCCAGGCCCGGTCCAGGCGCTGCAGGCTGCGGATGGGGCTGCCGTGCGGCCCTGTCCCTGCGAGGTGGACGGGAGAGCCCTGTCCAGTGTACGGGTGAGGACGGAGCCTGGAGAGAGTGAGGGATGGTGAGTCGGGGGCCACCCCAGGCTCGAGGCTGTTCCTGGGAGCAGGCTGACAGCATACAGCAAGGAGGAAGGCGGCCCAAGCGGGTGCCCAAGCGGCCCAAGTTGGTGCAGCGGAAGGATGAGGAGCTTTGAGTCAAGTTCCTGCCTGCCCGGCCACCCCCAGTGCTGGCCCCGGCCGTCCACCGCCGTCCTCACGCCCCACGAGCACTGCTGGAGGGACAGCACTCAGCTGGGGCCCAGGTTTCCTCAGCAGGCTAAGCTGTCACCTTCCACGAAGACTTGCTCTTTTCTCCCCGCCTCCTACCCGACCCCCCACTGTCCCTGCACCATCACACCCACAGCCAGGACCTTCCCTCCCCCTCCCCGACGGATGGGCACCCCTGCCGCCCGGCATCTGTGCTGCCCCCCTGCCTTGTCAGAGTGGGGGCTGTGTCCCTGCACCCCAAAGCCCTGCTCACCCCCCACACCCTCTCCAGCAGGGGCTCATGGCTCTGGTCCGCTCTCTCTCCCTTTCTAAGGGCTCAGGCTTGGTGGCCCCCAGGGTTCAAAGCACCCTCTGAGCCTTCTTTCCACAGCGATTGCCTGCAGCCCTCCCCAGCCCACCAGCCGCGTCCTCCCGTCTGCTCCCCATCGCCCAGGCTGGTCGGTGTCTCCGCGGCCTTCACGGCAGCCCCCGCTCCTCTCTGGGCACCCAGGCCCCCGTGTTCTGGGAGTTTCCCCCTACTTCACGGCTGCGCTGCCCCTCTCCTCTCCTGGCTCACTTTCCTCCACCCGTCTCTCCACGTTGGGCTCCTCTGGGGTTCTGCACCGGGCCCAAAGTCCCGGGGCCTCACATGGTGAGTGTGTGCTGGGCAGTCCAGATGTCCGCCTCCACCCCAGACCTCTCCCAGAGTACCCCACTGCCCACGTGCCAGCTCCACTTGGTGCCCAGAGGGCACCCCAAATGCCACGGAGCCCAACCAACCAACCGACTCCGAGTTTCCCCTCTGCCGACAGCCAGGCCTCAGGGAAGAGCAGGCCTGCCTCATTCGCAGCGCCCTAGCTGTCCATCTCCCATGCCCTCCCGTCTGGGCACTTGTCACATTCTCTGGTGCCTGTCGAGCACCCCTTCCTGACGCTGCCGTCGTGGTCTCGCCCATCTGCCTGCGCCACCAGAGACGCGTGTTGTCCGTCTTGGTGTCTGCAGAGCACTCAGTAGCAGCCTGGGTATTGGGTGCGGATCTGAGAGACCATCGGGGGGTAGACAGTGCAGCGGGGCGGGGGGGGGGTCCCATGCTGGTCCGTGGGGTCACCTGCCGGGTGTGGGCCTGAGCCGCAGCTCACGCTGGGACCCCTACTCCGGTGCTCTGCTGGAAAAATCCGGAAGAGGCTGGACGTGCTCAGGAAAGTAAAGTATCACTGTGATGAAAGGAGTGCGGGGGCCCTACGCACACCCTCCAGCCCAGGTCGGCGCTCTGAAGCCCACGGGGCAGAACTTCAGAGTCTGCGCGGGGCAGGCCCACCGTAGGGCCACCAGAACCACAGTCCACACTGCTGCCTTTGCCTCCGCTTTGCCATTCTTGGGTCAGAGGGAAGAAAAGTTCTGGGGAGGGAGTTGTGTTAACCAAACAGAATAACCTTCAGTTATTCAAGTACAGTTATGTTTATGGTCAGTGTAATCAAGTACAAGAAAGGACCGGTGAGGGCGATCAGGCCACCCTATAAGCAAAACGGCTCAAAGCTTGGCCCGCCGGGACTGGTGGAAGCCTCTTGGGAAGGAGTGGGGCTCTGCCCCTGCTGGGTCTGGGTTGGTGGGAGCCGGGTTCGCAGGTTGGGCCTTGCCCTCCCCGCCCCCCGGCGGCGACAAGGCTCAGCTCCCTGTGGCCGTCCACCCATAGTGTGTGTTCCACGGGGACCCGGGAGGGACCGGGCAGCTGCTGAGAAGCCCTGGGGGTTGTCGGGCGCCTGCGGGTCTGTGTGTGGGTTTCTGGCGGGAGGGATGGAGAGCTGATGTGCCTCACGGGCCCCGCCCGTGTTGCTGGCTGTCACCTGGCGACCACCCTGAAATGTGCTTCCAGTGTTGGGTTCTAATGTATAGCTTGTGTCCCCTAAATGCAGAGTCCTTTGGCAAAGGTGCCACAAAGGGACCTCAAAGCACCTTGCACTTGAGAGAAAACCTTTAGACTCCCCCCCCCGCCCCCGCCCAGCTTCCAGTGCCCCCTCTTCCCGTGGGCCGTTTGCAGCTGTCTCCGGCATCCTCTCTGCAAAGCTTCACCGCAGCGCGTTTCTGTCGGGGGAAGGAGGCTGGGAACCTCGCAGGCGGCCCTTGGGAGAGAAAGACGCTCATTGTTCAGGGAATGTTTCTGGCCTCCTTGCCCCCTCAGCAGGGGGTGACGTTGCTGAGTGTCTTGTAGCTGTGAGTGAGCAGGGCCAGTCTCCGCAGGGGGGTGGCCGTCTGGTCCCTTCTGTGCTCCCCGTTCAGGGATTTGCGTGGCAGAGAAGACAGGACTCAGCGCCGGGTGACGAGTTCGGGCCTCGGAGCAGGTGGTGGCGGCCCGCTGAGCCTGCAGTGTGTTTTCTCGGGGCCGCTGGGACGGAGGCGGGCTCCTCCTTGGTGGTGAGTCTGAGGGCCGGTCCTTGTGGACGAGGCGGTGCTCAGACCGGTGGCCCCCGGCTCACAGCTCCGACCTGGCGCTCAGCGAGCTCTCGTTGGTCTTCCCGTCGGCGCTGGGGGGCGGCCCCGGGAGCCTCTTGCCACACAGCAGGCTGCACAGGGCGTCTCGGAACTTCTCGGCCACGAAGAAGTACATGATGGGGTCGAGAGCGCCGTTGAGGCTGCTGAGGCAGGACGTGATGCGGTTGCCGAGCGCCAGCGCGCGCTGGGCGGCGCACGAGGCGCGGTGGCCGCGGTACCGCAGCACGTAGACGGAGCGGTGGACGTGGTAGGGCACGAAGCAGACGAGGAAGATGGCCAGCACGGCGGCGATCATGCGCACCGCCTTGTTCTTGAGGCGCCGCTCCACGCGCGGGCCCTGCCGCAGGCTGCGGATGATGAGCAGGTAGCAGGTGACCGTGGTGACGAACGGGAAGGTGAAGGCCACAGCCAGAGACGCAAAGGCGTGCTGCGAGGCCTTCTCCCTGTACAGCTGCAGGCAGACCACCGTGCGGTTGGTCCGCACCGTCTGTGGGCTCACCAGCAGCGGGGCCATGGCCACGGCCACCATCACCCAGAGGAAGGCGCAGGCCAGGTGGGCGTGGAGGGGCCTGCGGAGCTTGAGGGACTTGACGGGGTGCACGATGGCCAGGAAGCGGTCAGCGCTGATGCAGGTGAGAAAGTAGATGCTGGCGTACATGTTGAGGTAGAAGAGGAAGCCGGTGAGCCGGCACGGGATCTCCCCAAACGGCCAGTGGCTCCCTGAGAAGTGGTAGACAAGGCGGGTGGGCAGGACCAGCACGCAGGACAGGTCGGCCACGGCCAGGTGCATCAGGAACACGTTGGCAGGGGTGCCGGACTTGTGGTCCCGGACGAAGAGCCACAGGGCCAGGGAGTTGCCAACAAAAGCCAGGATGAAATCCAGGAGGTAGAAGGAGGCAAAGAGGACGTTCTCCAGTGGTGTCTCTTGGCCACATTGCTCCGTGGGGGCCAGGGAGGAGTTGGCCATCAGGCCTGGGGAAGCCACCTCGAGGCCATTCATGCTTTGGCTGGAGGGAGAGCCCGGCGCTGAGCCTGGAGGGAACAAGCAGACAGGCCCCGGAGAGCCTGCGACCGGCGGGGCGTCACCCTCTGCAGACGTGAGCCCTCGGAAGCCTGCGGTGCCTGCCGACCCCGACCCTGTTCCACGCTCGGCATTGCCTCGGGGGCCACTGAGGACACCTCCTGGGTCCATCTGGGGGTGGGCAGGCATCACAGGCTCTCTGAACTTCAGCAGGAAGCAAAACCAAAACCAGGGACTGGGTGCTAAGCTGCTGCTGGGGCCGGCTCCCCACTGTGCAGCCACGTCCCTACAGGGCATGTGAAGGCCCTGGTTGGACCCTGGTGATCCGGAAGGCCACCTCTCAGGCCTGGGGGATGGAGTCAGCACCACAGGGAGAGCGTGGTGACCCGTCTGTCTGAGGCTCTGGGGGGTGCGAGGGCGGGGGGCGGAGCCCCATGTTTTCTGTCCCTTTCCCCTGTGTGCTGTCTGAGGGGCGGGGTGCATGGGGCCCCTGAGCCCCACTTCTCATGGGTGGATGGGCGGGTCACCTGTTCCTGAGGGCCCCGTGCGTAGAGCTCGGCCATCTTCTCCGCAGCCTCGGGAGAACCCTGCGCACCCCTCCCTGACCCGCCCGCCCACCGGCTTCCCCAGTTCTCCCGGCACCCGCCACCCGCCACAGGAGGGCCTGGCTGGGAATGCAGTGTCAGTGTCAGGGAGGGCAGAGGCCTGCTCTGTCTGCCGGCACCTGAAGGCCATCCGGGCCTGGGTCCCAAGGTCTCTTGAACTTTCTGGACTTAGCCCACCGGCCCCACGGTAGGCATCTTAGCGAGTGGAGACCTGTGGTTTAGAAAGCCCTTGGGCCCCAGGCCTGCAGGGGGTATTTGACCACCCAGGGTAGTTGAACTACCAAGAGGCGGATTCTTTCCCAGGAGAGGAAGAGCCATTTCTCCCAGAGGTAGAGAGACCTGCCAGGGTTTTCTGGCCAAGATCTGCAGCCCCGGAGAGGCCCGGGGCCCAGGGAGGCGGCCTGTCTCCGCCTGGCCTCGCCCGCCTGGTTTACCTACACCTGAGGGGCCGTGCAGCTCGGAGCCCTACTGGCCTTGCTAACAAGCCATTTCTGTCTGCCGACCCCAGGTCTGAGTGGGTGACCCTTGCTGCCGCCCCAGCAGACAGAGTCACAGGTTCCTATTTTGATTTTGGTCAACTCGGGAGATCCACAAAGGAGAGGGAAGGTCCCTAACAGCCCGCCTCCCTCGCCAGGCCTGGGACCCGGGGGTGTGGGCAGGAGAAGGCAGGACAGCCGGGCCAGAGCGCCCTCTGTCCACACCCCACACAGTCCACAGTCCCGAGCTGGGCTCGGTTTCAGCCTCGCGCGCCCCTGCCTGCAGCGCAGCTTCTGGGGCTCCCCTGAAGCCCCGCCCCCCAACACCTCCACTCCCTGCCTGTGCGGTTGGGCTGCAGGGGGGCAGGAGAGGCGGGAAGCAGCAGGAAGCGGGGCAGCCTGCGCGGCGTTGCGTCCCGGCCGAGCCACAGGACCCGGAGCAGGTTGCCTGCAAGCTTCTTAGCCCTCCCCTTTCATGCCCTGGCAGGGCTGACAGGTGCCCCATGGGCATGGGCGCGTCAGCCCTGAGGAGGAGGCTGGGTGCCGTCCCCAGGCACGGGTTCCCACAGTAGAGGGAGGGAGGGTGGTCCAGACGGCGGGGACGAGGGGCTGTCGGGCCGGCAGCAGCTTCGTGCCTCGTTAACCACCACAGATGGCCGCGGGTGAGTGGCAGAGAGCATCTGGCCCGTCGTCCTCAAGCCGAGGGCGGGCGCTTGCCCGATCGTGTCACATTTTAATTATTGAAGGGGTCCAGGGCCGTTCCCCTGCCCAGATGATGTCTCCTGGCTCCAGAGTGGCTCAGGCTGCCTGAAATTCTACTACAGGGGTTATTGCCTGTTGGTCCAGGTGTGTGTGACTTGAGGGGGGTGGTCTGGAGGCCAAGTGAGGGAGGGGTCCTGTTGCAAACCTGGGGCTGGGGAGGGGCTGAGCTGGGTGCCCTCCGCTCTGGGCTGACCTCGGGCTGTGCCCCGCGGCGGTGCAGTCGTCACCCGGCCCCTCCGTCAGGGCCACTTCCAGGTACTGACCACCTCCTCTGGCCGGCATGAGGCGGCGGGCCTGCCCGGACACCGCACACCAGTCCTGAGGGGCAGGCGTCAGTTGCCTCATTTTACAGATGAGGAAACGGAGGCTTAGCATCAGCTAACTTGCCCAGGGGCACTTGGCCGGGCGACGGCCTTGGAGTAGGAAGTCAGGTCAGGAAGACCCGGCGGGGACAGCCAACACCTCCACGTGCCTTTCTCGGGGAGGCTGACAGCTCCCGGCTGCTAGAGCTCGTGCTGGAGTTTCCTCCCTGGCTCAGCGGCTCCCACGGGGGCCTGGCCCGAGGACCATCGATACTGTTGGCACCACCCCTTGTTCAAAAAGCAGCACAATGGTGACGGCAGAGCAGCGAACCGAGCGTGGGCCCCGCGTGCCCGCACAGGTGGCACCTGGGGGGCGGGCCAGCGCCTGGCTTTCTGCTCCCGCCCCGTGCCCTCCGCCTCCCCGCCCTGAAGGCTGCGTGTGCCGTGCTCTCTCTCCGGGGGTGCAGACTTGGCTTCAGAATTCTTTCAGGCTCGCTTCTGCTTTGCCGGGGTTCCTCTCCCCTCCCCCTGGGGCCCCGGCTGGCCGTGGGTCAGGCGCAGGACTTGGCCTCCGCAGAGGGGACGTGGGCGGGCCTGGTGGCGGGGGGTGGCCGTCTCCCGGGCATCGGCCGCCAGCACCTCTCCCTCCCGACTCCTCCTCTGGCCCCTCCCGGAGCCGCCTGGCTCGAGGTGAGGGGCACGGGGGCTGTCACTGCAGCCGTGGGACCGCAGGCCGGGCGCTCACTCTTCCTTTAAAAGCCCCGACAGGGAGACAGGAACACTGCCTGTGCGCTGCTCTCATTCAGACCGGGGCGGCCTGGATAAGTAGGTCGGAGCCCGACCGCAGAGAGGCGTCTCGGGGCTGGGGCTGGGGCTGGGCTCGCGTCACTTCCCTGCTCTGCCTCCGCCTCTGCTGGGCCTGAGCTCCCCGCCCGCCCCGCCAGGCCCTGCCCTTACCTCTGTCGGCGGGTCTGGGGCGGCAGGTGGGCTGCAGCCTGTGGGTGGGTGGTGGGCTCCGCGCAGCTGTGGTGGAGGCCGGCTGGCTATTTAAGGAGGGGAGGCGAGGCTGCAGCCCCTCGGGGCCCTGAAAGGCCACTTCATTCCTGAGGGGTCCCCTGTGTGGTGGGCCACTCCTCTGGCTGCCTCTGCTGCCGCTGGGCCGTGAATATTCCAGTGTGTCCCAGCCGTCCCCCCACCCCCCGCCCCCAGCTGGGCCACCGAGCGGCACAGAGGCCGAGTGTGCGACCGTCTTCGAAGCCGCAGAGTGGGCGCCGGCCGGGTGGGAGGCCTGGCTGGGACCGACAGACACAACAGGACGTTTCAGATCAGAGTCATTTCCTGGGAGGCGGGGAGGGGGCCAGGGAGGGGCTGGCCGCCATGGCAACGGGCCTGGGCGCCCAAGCCCGCACTGGCCATCGGCAGAGGGGGGTCTCGTGAATGGGGAGGGTGGGAGGCCAAGGAGTCTTGTTCGGTCCGATGAGAGGGGACCCTTTCAGGACACTTGCTTAGGGTCCTTGTGTCCTGCCCCGTATAATGGGGCCCCGTTTGGGTGTGCGGAATAAATCGCGGCCTTTATCTCGAGCGGGGCGCAGCTGCAGGCTGCCTCATAATGGGGCGCTGTCTGTGCCTGTGGGGACCCGGAGGCCTGGCCCTCGCCTGTGTGGGCTCCTCCTCTGGACGGGAAGCCTGGGAAGAGGGTCGCTGCGGCCCGCCGCCCACCTGCCCCACAGCTCCTCCTGGGAGTCTGGGAAAACTTTTCAGTTACAACGTTGAAAGATGTACACAGCCATCCCTGGGAAGTACCTGCCACAAGTCTGAAATTCTTTCGCACAAACCCGTGCACTTGGGATCACTGCCCATATTACAGACGGGGAAACTGGGACTCAGAGAGGTGAGGTAACTGGCCCACGACAAACCAGTGGGGTGGCCGAGCCCACATTTGGACTCAAGCGTGCGTCACTCTAAAACTCAGGCTGTATGCGTGTGTGTTTTGTTCTCTTCTGTTGCAGCTCAGTGGTAAAATTCTTAGGTTCCATCTTCATTCTACCTGGGAAAAAATTCTGCGGGTTGCCTTTAGATCTGGCGCTGGGATCAGGTGTGTTGAAAAGACGTTTCCCGTCTGGGGTTCCGTCAAGAGAGCGGGACTGCTCAGTTCTGTCATGCCTGGGAGCCGGTGGGGTGTGCGGCCCCCCTCCCCGCTGTGGCCCGGGGTGGCTGTCTGGGAGAACTGGCTCACGGTGACTTGAAATGTGGGAGTCTGGCTGGCTTCTGTCGGGTGACTGATGGCAGTGGTTTTAAGGGCACTGACCGTTGCGACAGAATTTTGAGGAGTTGCACTAATTTCTATATCTTGGAAACAAAAACCGTTCCGTATGGGTTGCATGTTGTCCTACTGCTAAAGACGAGTCACCAGGATTGGAGTGGGGTTGTAGGGAATAAATGCCCTGTCTGTGGCAGAGACAGCAGGCGGCAGGCGGTGGGAGTGGCCCCGCCATGGCAGGAGGCCTGGGATGGGGCTGGGGCACGGGGTGTCTGGGGGAGAGTGGGGCGGGGAGAGCCCGCTGGGCTTCAGGGATCTGGGGACGGAAGGGAGATGGGGACTGTAGCCACAGGCCACGTCTGTGGCCCCTGGGCCGGTAGAGTGAGCTGGGGGTCCCAGGCCAGGAGACGACCTTCCAGTCTCGGTGGCCACGTCGTCGTGGGCGATGACGCCCGCCGTCCTTCCCTTCTTGTCTTTTACAATCATTCACCCGCTTACGCCTCAGAAGACGTGTCCTGAGCCGCTGCCCTGTGTGGGGCACACGGGGTCCATAAGAGCACAGCTGGGAGCTGGTCAGCAGCTTAGCAGGTGGCTGCTGGGCACTCCCTCGGGCCCCTTGCCCTTCACCCCGGGGAGCTAGGACACACTCAGGGCAAGCACAGGGCAGTCCAGACCCGAACGCGGTAGGAGGCACTGCGGTCAAGGCCATGGAGTCGGCTGCCCTGGCACCTAGGGTCTGCCCACCACACCTGCTTGGGGGTTCCTGAGAGTTACTCTCTTAAGTGGACTCCCTGACCTGCCTCTAAAAGAGGCCCGCACCGGTATCAGGTGGCCGGGAGGCTGGTGAGAGTGGGTTGGGGACCTGGAAAGGGAGGGAAGGAGGGCCCGGATGCTGAGAGCACTTGCAGACGGGGTGGCAGGTGGGGGATGGGAGCAGTGCACTGGGGCCTTTGTGCAACTTCGCCCGGGGACCCTGAATCTAAATTCCTGCCGCCTTTGAGGCCCAAGGAAACAGAAACCATGTTGATTTCTCTCTCTCGGTAGAGACCGCAGCTGTGGCCCAATGGAGGGAGTAACATCAGAAATTACTCTGAGGTCTTTACAAAAAAGACTCTGTAATGACAGTTCCTGGGTCTGGGGGCCTCCATCTGACACAGCTGCACTTGTCTTTGGAGACAGAGAGAGCCTGTAGACGTCCGGGTTCCTCTTTGTCGGGCCGACCCCTGAGGAAGCAGGCGTGCAGGCCCAACGGGCCTGGCACTCCTTGGCCCCTGGGCTGGGCACGAAAGTCACTATACGGTCACTCGTGTGTGTTAAAAGACATTTGAAAAATAAAATGAAATTTTCAGCAAATGCCCATGAAGTGTCTGCTCTCGTCCACACACGATGTCCTAGGCTCAGAAAAAGCGTAAAGAAGAAAAACACCACATTTGCCGTACTGTCCAAACACGGCATGCTGCTGTGTTTCCTCCTGGTCTTTGCCCCGTGCAGAGGCTCCTTTTAGAGGGTGCACCCGTGGCCTTCCCGGCCACAGGACTGTTAGCTTGCTTTTCTGGACCACCGAGCTGAGCCCCCCGAGGCTTCCCAGCAGGCGTTCGTTCAAGCTGCGGGCGGGGGCCGGGGGGCGTCTTCTCCAGGGAGGTGGCCCAGGGTGCCCGGGCAGGAAGAGTGGCTCTGCCCCTGACCCCCACCTCACTCCTCACAGGCACCTGTGCCGACCCTGCCACAACCGTGAGAAGGCCAAGGGCCTGGGCAAGTACGTCTGTCAGCGCTGCCACCTGGTCATCGACGAGCAGCCCCTCATGTTCAGGAACGACGCCTACCACCCAGACCACTTCAGCTGCACCCACTGTGGGTAGGTGCACAGCCGGGCCCGGCTGGCCGGGAAAGGGGAGAGCCGGGTGGAGGTGGGCCGGCCGCCCCGGGGCAGTGATGGGGCGGGAGGGGAACACCAGCGGGGCAGAGAGGGGCGTCCGGAGAGTGGGGTGCAGGGGCAGGTAGAATGGGTCCGGGAGGGACTCGTGGGTGAGGGAGGGCTGCCCCCCACCCCCGCCGCCGGTGAAGCCGAGAGGAGGGAATCCCAGGTGCGGAGGGTGAGCGTGAGGTGGAGCGGATGAGGGAGGAAGGAGAGGCCACGGAGCCATGCCCTCGTGCTGGTCCCAGACGCCCAGTCTGGTCTGGAGGGCGGGGGCCCAGGGAACAGATCTGTGCCGGACACAGGCCGCCTTCTGCAAGGGCCGGGCGGGAATCCTGTGCCCTGGGGCCCGTCTGGGGCACAGGAAGTCTCCAAAGAGAGCAGAGATGAAAGCCACGCCTGCTCCGGGCGGGTGCTCTGCTGGGACCGAGCTGGTGGGGGGTGGAGGTGGCGGTGTGTCTCAGGAAGCTGCTTCCCTGGCGCTGGAGGGGCTGGGGTGACCCTCCCAGCACGACAGGCCACGGAAGGGCAGGGCGGTCACCTGGGGGCTTCACGCTGTCTTCCAGGAAGGAGCTGACTGCAGAGGCCCGCGAGCTGAAGGGCGAGCTCTACTGCCTGCCCTGCCACGACAAGATGGGTGTCCCCATCTGCGGGGCCTGCCGCCGGCCCATCGAGGGCCGTGTGGTCAACGCGCTGGGCAAGCAGTGGCACGTGGAGGTGAGCGAGGCCAGCCCGGACAGCAGGTGGGCGCCCCGGCTCCCGTCCCCAGCCAGCCTGGCCCCGAAGCCCCTCCACACGCCCTCCAGCCCCCAGGCCATGTGGCCGGCTCCCAGCGGGGACCTTCCTCGTAGGTGCTATCCCTTCTCACCCCTGGTCTGGGACAGGTCTGTGCACGGGACCCGGCAGACTTGAGCCCACAGGCCCTGGCTGGGCAGGCACACCCCCTCCCTCCCTCCCCATCCTGGCCTTCTAGAGGATTCCAAAGTCATGAGAACACCTTGGGGACACTGGCCCGGGGTGCCCTGTGGGATTGCGGTTGGCGGAAGCGGCTGCGTGTCCGGCCCACCTGCAGGCGAGGTGCTCAGGTGTGTCCGACTGGCTGTCCGGGAACACTCACCCCTGCGCCGGGGGCTCTGATGGCCGTAGGGACACCACCTGGCAGGGAGGCGTGCAAGCCTGTGACCGGGCCAGCTCTGTGTCCCACAGTCTCTGCCCTGGGCGGCCTCTTGGCGAGGGTCCTGGCACAGCCCCCGGCCCCCCGGGGGAGGGTGAATCCTCACACGCCACGGCCTCCACGGGCGGAAGGTGTGCCCGGTGACTCTGGGCCTGTAGAGGTGTGCACCAGAGGCAGGCGGTGCAACCCGCCACGGCCCGGGCACCTCGCCGGCCCCGACACGGGGGCCGAGGGTGCCCCGTGGGCCCGGGGAGGATGCAGCGCCACCGGGCATCAGGGAAGGAGTGGGGTCTGCTGGCCAGGAGCAGTCCGTGGAGGTGTCAGCCCAGCGAGGCCCCCCACCCACCAGCCTCTGCTTCCTGGCTGTGTGCTGGGAGGTCGCTCCAGGCCTGACGCTGCCCTCCCTGCACCCCCACCCCCCACCCCAGCACTTTGTCTGTGCCAAGTGTGAGAAGCCGTTCCTGGGGCACCGGCACTATGAGAAGAAGGGCCTGGCCTACTGTGAGACCCACTACAACCAGGTAGGGCCCGGGACAGGGGAGGCAGGAGCTGCGGGGAGCCGGCAGGGCGCGGGCTGGGAAGGCGGCTGTGTGCATGGCAGGAGAGGACACGGGGCGGCCCCCGGGGCCCCGCCGTGGGTGCTGAGGCCAGGCTTGTGAGCTCAGGGTCTCGGGACCGGGGCAGCCCTCTGGGCCTCAGCGTCCCCATTTGAGAAACGTGCCTTGTGGCCCAGGCCTGCCCCGGGCACTGAATGAGATGGCAGTGTTAAGTCCTGGGCTCTTGGGGTGACATATACTACCATCTCCTCCCCCCTGCCAGGCTTGGCGAAGCTGCCCAGCCTTTCTGGCACAGAGGACAGGGTTACTGCCTTGCCCACACTTCTCAGGACACGGGCGGGAGCAGAGGGGCCTTAGGGGGAGCAATGCCTCCACCTGCTGTCTTTCCCAGAGGGGAGTTCTGATGGGCCCTCGGGCCTGAGGCTGTGCCCTGGCAGGAGGCCCAGGTGGCTGCTGAGAGCTGCCCTTCGGGGGGCGGGTGGGGACCACACTCCTGGCTCTGAGCTTGGGGCATGAATGCCTGCAGCATGTTTAACACCCGCTCTGTCCACAGCTCTTTGGGGACGTCTGCTACACCTGCAGCCACGTGATCGAGGGCGATGGTAAGGCCCCTGTCCCTGTGCCCCCTTCCTGCCCCAGGCCCCGTTCCCCCGCACTCTCTGGGCTGTGGGTCCTGCAGCTGCGTGCCCAGCTGGCCCTCCGTGTGCACAGCTGGGCCTCTGGCTGGCCTGGGGGGCGGCCGCTAAGCCCCCATCTGCCCCTCACAGTGGTGTCGGCCCTCAACAAGGCCTGGTGTGTGCACTGCTTCTCCTGTTCTACCTGCAACAGCCGGCTCACCCTGAAGTAAGTCGTGCTGGCTTCCAGGGGTCGGGGGCCGAGGAGGGCAGAGACCTGCAGGGCGTCCCCCCCCACCCCGGAGCCCGTCAGGGGCTCACGTTGGAGTCGGCTTGCCACGGGCTCTAGCCTTCGTCCGACCCTCCCTGAACGACCACTGTTATCAGGCCCTGGGGGTGCAGTGGGAGCAGGGGCAGCCCCAGCCCCGAGAAGGCAGGTCCAGGGGCCCCCCCGGGGCATGGTGGGAGGAAGAGTCACACTAGCCTCCGCACTCGGAAGGGCGCCGGCCTCTGGGGAGGGAAGGACACTCCGGCTCAGGGAGCAGGAAACACGCTCAGAGCCAAAGGAGCCAGACCTCACCTAGGAGGCTGAGAGGGGAAGGACAGCTGGAGCAGTGAGGTGAGGTGAGGTGCGGCCCGGCGTCTGAGGACAAGAGGGAAGGTTCTGGAGTTTCAGCATTCCAGAGAAGTCTCTAGGCAGAAAGGGAGGCTTGGAGGCCCGTCTCCTCATCTCCCATGGCGTCCGGCCAGAAGGTGCCCCCCGGACCTGGCCGGCTGGGGGGGGGGGACAGGCTGGGGTAGGGGAGGTGGTGGGCTCTGGCCTGGGGGTCCGAGGAGACCCCGGCTCTCCTGGCCGCTGCCCCTCCTCTGCAGGAACAAGTTTGTGGAGTTCGACATGAAGCCCGTGTGTAAGAGGTGCTACGAGAAGTTCCCGCTGGAGCTGAAGAAGCGGCTGAAGAAGCTGTCGGAGCTGGCAGCCCGCAGGGCGCAGCCCAAGTCCGCGGGCCTCCAGCCCGCCTGAGAGGCCCGCCCGCCGCCCGCATCGTCCTCCTGCTCCCCCTGCTTCGCCGCCCCCCCCCGCTGCCCGAACCTGCGGCTTCTCCCTGCCGTCTCTCCACTCAGCATCCCCCCCAAGGCGTCCTGTCCCTCCCCTCCCTCCTTCCACGAGGCCAGAGGCCACGGGGCAGGGGCCTGGGCGTGGCAAGCCTGTGACACATCCTCGTCCACAGCTTCGGCCCGAGGTCTTCCAGGGACAGAAGCAAGTAGGGCCAGGGTCACCTGGGCCGGCCTGTCCTGACCTGTCCCATCCCCGCAGAAGGCCTCGTGGCTCGCATTCTGTGGCAGCTTGGCCAGCCTCCGCCCCCCGTGGCACAGGTGCAGTCCACGGCCAGGCGGCCGCCCGGACCCCAGGGCCATGTGGGTGGGCGCCCCCGGGGAGCCACCCTGCAGTCCCCCGACCACGCACGTGCTCAGCCAAGCAGGAGCCTCGTGCCCAGGCCAGGCCGGCGAGTCCCGCTTCTTCAGCCCACGCAGCAGCGGGAGGGCCCCCGCTTGCCCCGCCGCCAGGGCACCCGCTGACTCCCCGGTGCAGCCTGGGGCCAGGAGGTGGTGGGCTCTGGTGGGCGGCTCATTCCTGCCCTCCGGGGAGGACAGCGTGGGACCCTGGTGTTGGGACTCACACTTGCACAACGAATGAAGGCTTTTCTACACGACCCCAGCGCTTGCGTGGTTTGTGACATTGCAGCGGATATGCCGCCGCAGGGTTAGGGAGACAGACGCCAGACCAGACAGGCATCCCAGGGCCAGGCTGCCGACAGAAACCCTCAGTCCTTGAAGCCTGGCCCGGTGGGTGGAGTCGGAGGACAGGCTCCGACAGGGCTGGCGGGGGCCGTGGGCGCCCAGCCCAGGCTCCGAGGCCCCGCGTGCAGCTCCGCCCTCGGGGCAGCGAAGCCAGCAGCCACCTCCAGCAGACCCTCCTGGCGGCAGCCCGTGTCCGGTGCCGGGCGGGGGAAGGAGGAAAGGTGTGCAGAGGGGCCGGTAGAAAGCGTCTCTGCAGTCTGAGGCGGAGGAAGGGAAGGGGTGGGGGTGGAAGGAAAGGGAGGAGGGAGACACGAAGGAAGTCACACCATGAGGACGGAGCTGTCCTTTGCTGGGCCTGGACGGGCCGCAGTGCTTTTTGCTTTCTCTGGAAGGAAGCCTTTGCTGGACCTGCTGCCCACCCGAGCCCCAACCCGACCCTCGTCTCTCGCTGACACACTCCCCACTGTTCTGCAGAACTTTTATTGAACATTCCTGGGGGGGAGTCCTCCCCGCCATCCGTCCGTCGGCCTGGAGGCCTGCCAGTCCCGGCCCTGCCCTTTGGCCCTCAGAGTCAGCACCCGGTGGGGGGGGCCCTGGGGTGCCACAGGGTGGTGGTGCTGGGGGTTCTGGGGAGAGGGTGACTTGAAAGGCTGCCACCAGAGGGCAGGTCCTCGGGAAGTACCGCCAGGACCCTCCGATTGCAGAGGGAGGCTGAATGGGCACGAGGCCCCACTGCTAGGGACTGGCCGGGACTGAGGTCCGGGGCTCCCGCTGCTTGTTCACGGTGCTCAGCAGCTGCTGCACGTACGAGGTCAGCAGGTCGTCCATCTTGTAGCCCTGGACGGGGGGAAGGGTGGGGTCGGAGTCTGAGGGGTACAGCTAAGCGGGGCTTGGGCCAGAGCTTGCGGGGCCCAACCTCTGCCTCAGTGACACACCGGGCAGGGCGTGAAGAGAGAAACAGGGCTCCTGCGGCTGGGCCCCGAGTCCCCTTCCCTCCCTGGGACCACAGGCCCCCCTGCCAGGCCTTGTTGCCCCCCTGGGTGACACGCCCAGCCCTTCCTGAGCTGCACCTCCTTCCTCCGCTGGCCCAGCCTGGCCTGCCCACCCCAGGCATGGGGGCCACGTCCTCCCAGGGAGCAACTCGCCTGGTGGCCAGGGGGTTGGGTCAGGGTCGGGGAAACCCAGTGTCCGGAGCCTCTGGGTCCCTCGTGTCTGGGCTGGGAGAAGGCCCCCGGGCCTCGGGCTCACCAGAGAGGTCTCACACAGCAGGCGGCTGCCCCGGCCCAGGCTCCCCAGCACCATGTGGAAGTAAGTACTGCCGCTGCTCCAGCTGGCAATCTTGGTGAAGGGGTAGGTGGTGAGCAGGTCCTGGGGGCACAGTGGGCGGTGGGTAGAAGCCAATCAAAGCCCAGACGGCCCAGGGGCCCTGAGTCTGAGCTGCTGCCCGGGGTCCTCCAGAGCCCATGGGGCCATGTGTGGGAGCCCAGGAGGGCAGCCCCAGCTGCGCAGGGGCCCAAGGACCCTGGCGCAGTCCCCGGGGTCCTGCCACTACCTTGGTCTTGGGGTGGATGAGCAGAACCCCGTGCCGGTTGATGGCGATGAGGATGATGTCCGGGTAGGAGGGCTCCGAGGTTTGCTGGGGAGGGAGGGGGGTCACAGTGATCACAGCCCAGCCTGGGAGGCCAGGCGGCCCCTCCCCGAGACGCACGCACGCATACATGTGCACACTTGCTCCCCCAGACCTGGCCGCTGGCCCTGCCCGTGGCGTGATTTGGGGAGAAGCTCAGGCTGCTGGGGCCAGAGCCGGGCGGGGCCTGCGTGGCCAGGATGGCCGGGCTTGGGGCGCGGCCTACCTTCACCTCGAAGAAGGCAGACCCGAAGGTGGGCCACCGGCAGATCCACTTCAGGAAGGCCACCTTGGTCTCCTCCACTGTCATGTCCCTGTGCTTGTCACAGGCCAGGAGGATGCGCTGGGGGAAGCAAGGGCTAGTGAGGGCCTGAGTGGAGGTCACTGCCCGACCGGGCTGCCACACAAGGCCCCGAGGTCCTGGCCCAGAGCGGCAGCTACTGCCTGAGGCCGTGGACAGCGCGGGGAAGGTGCTACAGCGGACCCAGGCCACCCCCCACGGTGGCACCTGGGCGGGGTCCCTGTGGGGACAGCAGCCGAGGGGCCCCTCCCCAGCCCCTGCCAAAGACCTTCTTCCATTCCTCTGAGGACATCAGACGTGTGAGGTTCTCAGGCACGAGTTCTCTCAGGACCTTGGGCATGCTAGCTAACTGGGACCGGTCATTGCCAAACTGGGCCTTGTAGATGAGGCCTGCCAGGTGGACGGCATCCTCCTGTGAGCACTTGTGGAACCCACGCAGGTACTTGGGCAGCTCCTGGGTGAAGGACAAACTGGACTTCAGGCTGCAGCCACGCCCGGCTTCATGCTCATGTAGTAGCCCGCCCCCATCCAGGAAACCGAGGCTGCAAAAAGCTAAGGTCATCAGGGTAAGGTGTCCAGCAGAGGGAAGGCCACTGAATGGAGGCAGGGCTCCCTGCTGTCTTGCCGTGGAGGCCGAGGCCTGCTCTACCCCTTCAGGGCAAGGGCCAGTGCTCCACGGGCTGCAGGACCCTCTGCGCACCTCCCCGCCCCGGCAGGCAGGCAGGCAGGCATGCTGCAGGTGATGGTGCGGCCGCTGTCTCCAGATGCCGCTGTCCTTCTCCTCCTGGCTCCAGAACCCTCAGGGGCGCGGCGAGCCCACAGTGAGGCCCTGGGCGGGAGCTGGGTGCCCAGGGGCGAGGCGGCTGAGCTCCACTCTCAGGGCAGGTGTGGGCTGGAGCGAGGGTGGCCCCAGGAGGGGTGCCCACCAGGAGGGGCGGCCCGGGTACCTGATGGTAATGGAGTATGGTGTCTGCCTTCACATCTCTCCCTGGGGCCACGCTGAGCCACAGTTTCCGCATGAAGTACACCTGGTAGGAGAGCGTCACAGCAGCCCCTGGATAGAGGCGGCAGTGAGCACCAAGCCAGGCCCGGGGCGCTGCCCGCCACCCCCGCACCCTGCCCCTTGGCCCCTCGCATCGCCGCTGTTTGTTACTGCGGCCTCCCCAGCTGGACAGCCTCCATGCCTCTTCCTCCCTGGGCCCCAGCTCTTCCTCATCCCTCAAGATGAGTGTGGAAGCCCCCTCTTCCAGCAGCATTCGCGGATCTCCCCGTGGGGTCAGGCCCCGTTCCGCCCTCTCTGCCCCCATGCACCCTCCATCACCCCGCAGTCCCGCCATGTGTTCTAGGCCTGCCGCATGCCCGGCCCCTGCCGGAGTTGGGAGAGCTCCAGGGGCAGGGCCTGACCGCCTGGCCCCAGGCCTGGCCTACCCATGACCCAGGGAACATGAAGGGGAATGAGAATAAATGAATAAATGAATGGGCATAGCCATGCAGGAGTGGCCCGGGGAGCCGCCTGACCCTGGCCCAGGAGTCAGACAAGCCCTGCCCCGCCTCACATCCCTGCAACGCCCCTTCCCCGCCCCACCTCTCCTTCCCGGCCTCCCGGCCCCTCCCCTTCCCGGCCCCTCCCCTCCTTCCCGGCCCCACCCCTCCTTCCCGGCCCCACCCCTCCTTCCCGGCCCCTCCCCTCCTTCCCGGCCCCACCCCTCCTTCCCCGCCCCTCCGCTCCTTCCCGGCCCCGCCCCTCCCCTCCTTCCCCGCCCCTCCCTTCTTTCCCCGTCCCACTCCTCCTTCCCGTCCCCACCCCTCCTTGCCTGCCCCACACCTCCTTCCCCGCCCCTCCCCTCTTTGCCGGCCCCGCCGCTCCCCTCCTTCCCCGCCCCACCCCTACCTCCCGGCCCCTCCCCTCCTTCCTGGCCCCAGCCTGCCCCACAGAGCCCTCCCCTCACCTTCCTTCTGGGGCTTGTTCTTCTTCACCCAGTCGGCCACCTGCCTCAAGGAGTCAAAGAAGAAGTCTCCCTCCTTCTGGCTGATGACCTGGGCCGGGTGGAGAGGAGGGCACAGGGAGGCATGCAGGTGTGCGGCATCCAGGGACCCATCTCTGGCCTGGGAGGCTAGGTGCCGCACTGGGGCTCCGACCCCTCCTGCCTACGTCCCTTCACCCTGTGTGCCGCGGGGGGCCTGGCCCAGCGCACGTGGGAGACCTCCGCCCGCCCGCCCGCCCTCCCTCCAGGCCCCTGGCCTGCTGGGCCGCGCACCTTGTCCGCGATCTTGATGAAGAGGCTGCAGCCCTCCCAGGAGGCGAGCTGTAGCCGGGCGGCGATGCTGTCGCACACCTCCCGCACCCGGGTGTTGGTGCCCACCTGCACCATCTGGGCAGAGAGGGGGCAGGGGAACGTCTCAGGACGCGGCTCGGGCCGGGGTGACCCTCAACAGCCTGCTGACTGGGGCTGGGGTCGCGCCTGCCCTGTCCTGAGAAGGGCAAGACTCCCCCTCTGGAAACCTGGCCGGATGTATGCGCTGTTGGGTCACAGGGCGCGCTGTCTTGGGGTCCCAAGAGTCCCAGCCTTTTGAACTTGCTCTGAGAGCCTGCAGCCATACTGCGGGAACTTCGTCAAGGCCACAGTCCGCTTGGGGAGGGCTGTGAGGGCGCCCTCGCTCCACTGCTGCCCCTTGGCCGAGGGTCTCCCGCCTCCCACCTGTCCCCTCCGCCGTCCCCAGAGGCCGACTGGGGTCTGTCCGCAGGCACCCCATGGCGGCCCTTGCTCACCATGTCCCGGGGCTGGGTCGGAAGCCTGAGGGGCCCCCAGCCCTGTGGCCTCTTCTCCCTTGTGCCCAGCCTGGAATGCCCCCCACACCTTTGGGACGTCCAGACTCCCGACTGCACTCCAGCCTCCGCGGGGCCCATCCCTCCCCTGTGTGGCCCGGAGCACCTGAGGGCGCCCAGCACTCAGTTCATGCTCATGGGGACTGGGGTGGGGCGAAGCGGTAGTTTCGGGGGAGACGGGGCAGGGCTAGGAGAGCGCTGAAGGGGAGACCATCCACTCTATATTGGAAACAGCCGTGTCGGGCGGTGTCTCCCGGTTCTCCTCGGGTGACCCCCGTGGGGAGGGACCTTGCTCCAGCTGCGGGTCCCCGGGGGGCGCAGGGCCTCACCTCGCTCGTGTTGTTGGGCAAGCAGATCTTGTGGCACATGCGGGAGACGTTCTGCTCCATGGCCTCCACCTCCACCTGGTGCGGGGGCTGCTTCCGGGGCCCCGTCCTGGAGCAGACAGTGCACGTGCTGCACATGCCACCCGACACCCTCACCTGGGCCCAGCCTCTAAGCTAAGCTCTGTGCCAGGTACAAAACAGAAGCCAACCCCGAGACCACCGCCGTTCTGGGGGGCTGCCCTGCCTGCGGTGCTGGGCACATGGCCTAGAGGAGGCAGCAGTGGCCAGCCTGGCCTCACTCCCAGGTGCCCCGAGGTTCTGAGGACACACATGGGGAAGGGACCCAGGCTGGCCAGGGGTCCTGGGCCCGGCACCAGTAGGCAGGGTGAGTCATGTTCTCATTCCCACACAGCTGGGCAGGGGGTTGGGGATGGGGACACCCACCTTCCCCACTGCGACCCAGGCTGCCACTCACTGTCACGTCTGCTCACCAGGTCACCCCACCCTCTTGCATAGACACAGGAGACCAAGCCAGGGCTGGAGGGCAGGCAGAGCCAGGGAAGAACTGCAGGATGGGCTGGCAGGGATGGGTCTGAGCTCAACTACTGTGGGCTGGGCTAGGGGGACACACAGGTGGCTGGGGACATCAAGGTCCTCCTCTGGCCTCAGGGTAGTTCCTTCTCTGCCCTGGACAGGCAGCCACAGGGGCAGGAGGAGCTCATGGCCAGAAACCTCCACTGACCAGCCTGGCCACCCTGCAACCCTCTGGGGCCTCACTCTCCATCTTCCTCCCCGGCTGCTGGGACCTGGTCCCGCCTCCACAAACTGACACCAGCTTCTAGAAAGGAAGCCGAGTCTGGCTCCACTGGCGGGTGTCCGCACTGGACCATGAGCTCCTGGAGGACCTGCGGGGCCCCCCGGCATCCCCAAGCCGACATTCCCGGGGGCCTCGGAGCTGTCAGGCTCACCTCAGGACCCTCTGGATGCGGCGGCTGCAGTCGGGGGCCAGCACCTTCCTTCTCCGTGTGTCTATGAATTTCTGGGCGTGGGGCAGCAGCGCCTTGCCAGGCGGGAAGAGGCCGGTGCAGAGCCACAGCAGCTGCCAGCCCCGCTCCTCGCTGTGCCTGCAGATGGAAGTGCCGGTCAGCCCGGGAGGGCCCCCTCCCGGAAGCCGGGGCCAGCCAGGCACCTCGGGGAGATGGGGCTTTGTAGGATTTATGCTATGAGCTGAGGCCTGCCTGAGGCCCTGGGCAAGGCAGCCGCTGCCCTGCTGCCAATGCCACCGGCTTCCCTGCCCACGAGAAGGGGAGGGGATGCTATCGTGCCCATTTTGTGGAGTAGGGCGCTGAGGTTTAGAGAGGCTAGGGCCTGCCCAGGAGACAAAGGAGAGAGGGGGAGAGGCAGGGCCCAGGGCAGGTCTGCCTCCCCCACCCCCACCCCCGGCTCTGGCCAGCCCAGGAAGTCAGGGACACACCGGGTCCCAACCTTCCCACCGTTACTGCGAGGGTCGCCCTTATGAGGGGCCGCCTCCCCCTCTGAACAGTGGACACAGCCTCGGGGGCTGGGGCGAGGCCTGAGGGGGCCCTGGGCATGGCAACCCGCGCGTGCGGTGCCCTCTGCCCCTCCCTGGTCCCCGCAGACCTGTTGGTGTTGTGCGTCAGCTGCTTCAGGATCTGGCAGTAAACCTCGTCCTGCAGGGCCGCCTCCTGCAGGGCCGCCGAGAAGATCTGGTCGGTGAGCTCCAGGGAGGTCCAGGCCTTCCGAGAGGGGTAGTCGCCCATGTACCTGAGGACGGGTGCAGCCGTCAAGGAGAATGCGCCGGCGGGGCTGCCTGTCACCGCTGACCCCCGAGCCTAGGCCCGCGCGGACCCCGGGGCAGCGCTGTGCCCTGGGAGATCCGGCCCCCTGGCGGGCGGGCTGCGGGGCTGGGGCAGGCTGGCCGGGAAAGGATATCAATGAAGATCCGACAGGCGACATCCCGCAGCTCGGCGTCGGCGTGGACGCGCCGGAGCAGAGGCTGCCGCAGCGGCTCGGCTGAGTGGGCCCACAGGCGGCCCCGGGGCCGGGCCAGGGGCAGCACGGCTCTGCTGACCGTCTCCTTCTCCGGGACCCTGTCAGGGATCGAGGCGGGGGTGAGGGCCCTCCTCACGCCTCCTCTGCCCGTGCCCCTCTCTGTCCCCTCCCCACCATGAGCCCCACGCACAAAGTGGCAAGAGAGCCCCGGGCTCCGGTGCAGGTCTCCACGGGGATGCCCTCTGTGCCCACAGCTCTCAGCTCAGAAACGGGGTGGTGGGGGGAGGGTCAGAGGGTCCCCTCCCTGCCCAGAGAGGCCAGGCGGGCAGCGCACCTGCTTTCATGGCCTCCAGCCCCCGGGGAGCGGAGAGCGAGGCTGCTTGGGGTGGGTTCTGGGGGTGGGCAGGGCAGTCACCTAAAAAACTCATAGGAGAATTCCTCCAAGGTGTGCAGCTTCTCCTCAGGCTGCTCCTCGGGGGCCGGCTCTGCGGGCCGCCCCTCCTGGGCTGCCAGCTTCCGCTTCTCTGGTGGCATGGCCAGCAAGCTCTGTGAGGGCACGGGTCTGTGGGTGTCCAGGAGCCCCTGCCCACTAGCTCCTCCTAGCCTAGTTGCCTCAGAGACTCGGGAGGGGCCGGACCACGGGGCTGGATAGGCCTGGGTCTACCCTTCTTGTGTCACCTGCTGTGTGACCCAGGATCAGTGACTCAGTGTCTCTGAGCCTGTTTCCCTTCCCTTAAGCGGGCTCTCAGGCCCACTGCTTCCGGCCTCAGCACAAGTGCCAGTCCCTCAGGGATGGCTTCCCAGACAGGGCAGACCCCCGCCCTAGGATCTGCTCCCATAACAACAGGTACTCCTCCTTGGTGGCACTCCGTTCGCTTGCCATCAAGTCGTCATTCGTCCCAGTGCTCCTTGAGGGCGGGGACACTACTGTGTTCAATCCTGTACTGCAGGCGAGGGGCACGCAGTTGGCGCTCAATACATGCACGCTGGAAGGCCTGTCTGTCCTGTCCCCCTGGGGGGCTGGTCTTGGGCGCCGGGGTGGGGTGGCCCCCCGGGTCAGGGTTTAAATGTGGCTGAGACGAGGACGGATGCATCCCCAGGACAGTCCCTGGTGGGAGGGGTGGAAGGAATGCCCACTGATTGAGCACCTACTAAATGCCGAGCGCTGCACCAGGCACTCACTGCACAAGCACTTCCTGCCTCTCCGTCACCCCAGAAGGACGATGGGGCCGGCAGAGCTGACGTGATTGCCCGGGATCCGTGAGGTGGGTCCCGGGCCCCTGAGCTAGGACCCCAGGCCGGGCATCTCGGCCACTTCCCCAGGTGCCCACGGGTACCCAGCTGAGGGCAGGGGAGCATGAGTTACCAGCAGCTCTGCCGAGGGCTTGGTGACCGTTGGGATGGTGTAGACGCAGGCCGTGGGCACCAGCCCCGTCTTCTTGGTCCTGTCATTCTGGGCCAGGGTCCAGTTCTCAGAGGTCAGCAGCCCCTGCTTCTCTGTCAGGATCAGCAAGTCCCCCTTCTTGAAGGGCAGGAGGGCGGCATCCTCTACAAATCCAGGTCACACGGACACACACACGGGGCAGAGAAGATGCCGTTTCCCAAGGGCTCAGCGGAGGCCACAGGCTGGGCTGGCACCCTGTGGGCCATCTCCTTTGACCGGTGGGGAAACGCAGATGCAGAGCAGTGGGCCCAAGGCCACCCTGACAGTGAGCTGGTGGTGGGATTCCCAGAGCTCTGGCCCTCAGGGGGCCTGGACAGGCACAGAGCCTGGGGTGGCAGGAGCTGGGGAGACCTGCTCAGACGCCTGACAAGGAGATGGCTCGCAAGCCGGGAGGCAGGTGGACCAAGGGAACAGAATACCAGCTGGCGGTCACCAAGCCTGCCCGGGAGCTGGGTGACCTCTCTGAGCCTGTTTCCTCAACTGTAAAATGAAGAAAGTCATCCCTCCCTCCTGGGGCTGTTGTGAGGATGGAATGGGCCCCAGGGGCAAAGCTTCCGCTGACGTTTCTTACTGCACTTAAGACCCTGTGCACAGCCCTCCCCTGCTACCTCCCTCCTGAAGCCTGATTTCCAGCCGTGCTCAGGGAAGCCGTGGCCGAGGACTCGACTGCCCGGGCTCACCCCGCCCCCAACCCCCCTCCTGAGCTGTGTGGCCCTGGACAAGTTGTGTCCCTTCTCTGAGCCTCCAGTCCTTGCCTGTAAAATGGGACAACAGGGCAGCTGTGGGGATGGTATGCAAGGCACGGGCGGGTGGCCCAGCTGTTCTCTGCAGGTGAGGGCGCTGGCCCTCCCCACGCTTCCAGCACGAGGACAGCCTTCAGCGCACTTCACTTTGGAGGGTTTGAGACCCCTCCTGGACTCTCCTCATCTTGCACGTGGGAAGGCCTTGCCTACCGCTGCCCCCCGAGGGCTTGGTGGCCTCTCTCCCTCTCTCTGCTCGAGTCCTTGTGCCCCGCCTGCCACGTCACCACCGGGACCTGGCACGAGCAAGCCACCCACCTTCACCGGGTCCCCTCCCCACCTGGCTGGGTATCTGTGGCCTTCCTGTCCTGCAGGGCCATGGCGAACACGGACCTCTCCTTCAAGCCCTCCAGAAACATGGCCACCAGCTCGGCGATGGCCACGCTGCTGGGGGACCTGAACTTGAACTCCTCTTCGTGCAGCGTCAAGAGCACCAGCCTCTGCCCACCCTGGGCCTCCCTGAGGGGGAAAGGGGGCAATGTGACCAGAGGTCTACTCCACCCTCCCCCTGGGTCAGCCCCTCGACAGCCTGGGCGGGGTGACCCGCCTGAGTTACAGATGAAGAAACCGAGCATCGAGTCCAGAGCCATGGCAGGGCCAGGGGCTGAGAGCAGGTCTGCCCCGGTCCCAGGCCCCGCTGTGTGTGTGGGCAGGTGGGCCAGAGCTTAGGCTCCCATGGGCTCCAAACGCAGTGGTGGTATTGAGCCCCAGTCTGTGGGGTCAGCTCCGGGCAGGCAAGGTGGTGGCCAGCATGGAGGGCCACCGCAAAGAACGGTGGCGCTGAGATGGAGCGCCAGCCTGGGTGAGCTTGGGCGAGCTACCCAGCCTCTATGTGCTTCCGTTTATTTATCTGCAGACTGGGGGTGCTGGGGGGACTTACTGGCATGGCAGAGAGCACCCAGCACGGTCAGCCTCAGTAAGTGGTGGCCAGCCTGCGCCCTGCACACACTGGTATTGACCACAGTGGCCACACCGGGCTGTGCTTTAACCAAACAGGGGCTCTGGCAGGGCACAAGCAGGCCTTCCCGAAGGGCATGGAGGCCTTCTCAGAAGGTGAGAGCCGTGGAGAGCACAGGGACAGGGCATCCGAGGTCCCACCAGGCGTGCAAGGCCGCCCTCCTGCTGCTGTGTGCCCTGCACACGCAGCCCTGTCCCTCGCTCCCTCTCCCAGACGGCTGGTACCTCCGAGTGAGTGCTTCCCCCGCCCCGTGAGAAGGGAAGGAGCCTGTAAGTGAACGTACAGCCTGGAGGCTGCAAGCTTATGTGCCCCTTTCCAGGGGGGCTGCGTTCTAAAGGAAGCCTGAGAAGGCAATGCGTGATGTGCACAGTGCTGGCCCTGGGACAGTGGAAGCTGGGTCCCGATCCAGCGGCCATCACACCACGCGTGTGACGTGGTATGAGCCAGCCGGGCTCCCAGGGACGATGTCCCTCCTCCTCTCCCTGTCTCTCCTGGAGCCCCCAAGGGCTGAGGTTGTGGGGAGAGAGAGATCTGGGGCCTCTTCCCTCAGGGCACCCACCTGTTGGTGATCAGGCTTATGACCTCCAGGAAAGAGAGTTCTAGGAGCACCTTCTCCTTCTGGTCCAGGAAGTACAGCCCCTTCCAGTTAACAGCCAAGATCAGCTGAGTCTTGGGCAGTCGGGGGCCTGGCGGAAGGAGACAGAAGTGTGAAGCCTGGGCTGGCCCGAGGTGTGGGCCCAGCGGCACCCTCGTACCCGGTCAGACACCGTTACCTGAGAGTGTGGTGACTTCAAATAGCCGGGAGAAGAGCAGCGGCCACTTCAGGCAGGCGGTGTTCACCACCTGCTCTTGCACGGCCAGCGGCGTCGTCTGCTTCTGGGTGTATGGTGCCTGCTCGGAGGACATGGTGACGTGTCACCTCCATCGCTCATCATCCCCCACCTAACTGCTCACCCAGCGCCCAGGGTGCTCATTTGCTGGATCATTCTGGGAAGCCTCTGCCTAAAGGCAGGCCAGTGCCGGCGAGGGCTGGGTGGGAGGCTCTGGCGGGCGGTCTTGAGAAGGAAGGGAGGCTTTCCCCTCCTCAGCATCAGAGCTCCAGAGGCTGTAGGGCCAGGCTCCTGCCTCAGCCTGGAAGCCTGTGAGGGTCACGTGCAGGTGTCTGCGGGCCCCTGTCTGCAGGCCCCCGTCTCTCGCCAACACTGGCCTCAAGGGGCTGCATGTTGCCCCGTGCCCAAGGCCAGCCACGGTGTGTGTGTCTGTGTGTTGCCGGTGCCCCTCTGCCTCTCTTCTGCGGAGCTCTTCGTCTGCACATTCGGGAGGCGTCTTTCAGGGTCCTCGGCTTTCCCCCACCTTCACCCTTTCCTCTCCCCATCTCACTGCTCTGTGCTCATCGCTGCCTGTAACACCCAACTGAGCTTTCTTGTTAATTTGCTGAATAAAATGTCATTTCTCTGGTTCCTACTTTAAAAGGTGGTTGGGTAACATTCAGGTACTGGACTGGGGGATGTAAGCTGATACATCCCACCTGAGACCTGGCAGTATGCGACGGGTGTCAGGGATTTTAGAACAGTCACACGCTCCGAAATCCCTTTTCTAGAAATCGATCCTGATGAAATAACTGGCAAACGTAGAAAAGGTGTATCTACAAAGAGGTTCACCTTGCTGTTTTAACAGTGAAACATGAGGCATGACCTTACCATTCATCAGTAGGAATCAGTAAAGTGAATTGTAACTCATGAATACAGTACTATGCAGCCCTTCAAAACAGAGATCGGTATTTAGTGACACAGAAGTAGGGCCGCAAACTATTAAGTGAAGTAAAGAAGCATGTTTTAAAGTTATCTAATGATAATCCTATTTTTATTTTTTAAAAAGGTATGTTTTGGGCTTCCCTAGTGGTGCAGTGGTTAAGAATCCGCCTGTCAATGCAGGGGACACGGCTTCGAGCCCTGGTCCAGGAAGATCCCACATGCCTCGGAGCAACTATGCCTGTGTGCCACAACTACTGAGCCTGCGCTCTAAAGCCCGTGAGCCGCAGCTACTAAGCCCGTGTGCCACAACTACTGAAGCCCGCGTGCCTAGAGCCCGTGCTCCGCAACAAGAGAAGCCACCGCAATGAGAAGCCTGCGCACTGCAAGGAAGAGTAGCCCCCGCTCGCCGTAACTAGAGAAAGCCCATGTGCAGCAACGAAGACCCAACACAGCCAAAAAAAAAAAGGCGTGTTTCTCTCACTCCAATCATATGCATGTCTCCATTGTGTACATGTGAATAAGGCAGTCTAGAAGGACACATGTCACAAGCTTAAGAGGGATGAGCTCTTTGATGTGACATTATGGGTGATTTCCCTGTTGTTTTTGTATTTGTCTGTATTTTCTGGTTTATTTGGTAATGCCCAGGTTTTAAGTGTTTAATGGAAAAAAATCAGTGAAACTATGTCCACTTTGGAAAAAGTGTGGTGTGAATTTCCTAATTCTTTACTCTCACCCCAACTCCCCCTTCCCAAATTACGAAGCCACTTCTCACTCATGTTCATCTGGGGTTGTGTGCATCTCTCGTTCCCCTCCGTCTCGTACTAGCCCTAAAACGTCCATGGTCTCTCCCCTGTAAACACATCCACTCAGGCTGGGAAACAACAGGAACAACCAACAGGGTTTGCTTCCCCAAATTCCCGTTCAAGGATTGTCCCCAAGGGATGCTAGCCACTGCCTTGTGGAACAGAGCATATGCGGTCAAGCTTGTGCGGGGAACATTGGGTAAGACAATCAGGCTTCTGTCCTGCAGGACTTCTTAGAGCCTTTCCTAAGGGCTGTGCACTGTGACACACGAAGAGCAGGAAAGACCAAGCTGCAACCCCTGCCGCAGGCGTACAGGACCCTTGTCTACGGACCCACTTTGAGCACCTCCTCCTGTGTTGCCAGAATGGAAAGCGTGTTGCTTGGTCATCCTCCCTGCCCTTCTCCGCACTCGGATGGCCCCTGCTGCCACTCCCCCGGGGCTTATCCCCCTGCCACTGGGCTCTCAACCCCTGACAGACAAGCGCCATGTTGCCTTCGTATTTCCCACTGCTTGTCGTGTTCTTTCTTGGCCCCCAGTGCAAGTTAATGCAGGGGAGGCATTAACCAAAGGCTTGTATCCTCAGTAACCCCCCGTGCACAGCGCTCCTGCAGCAGCTGCACCAGCCCGCCAGGTCCTCAGAGATGCCTTTGCACCCTCAGGCCACGCTGCAGAGCAAAGCACCCTATGAGGAAGGAGACTCTGACAGAGGGCCGGGTTTGGGACAGCCCTGTGGGGAGGGGAAGAGAGACAGGGGGACTGAATCAGGCAGCCTGTCTTTGTCCCTTCTTGGGGTGGAAGTTTAGGAGAAGCAGAAACCTCCGCTGGTGCGGGTGATCCCGAGAACATGAGTGGGTGTTGGGAGGTGCAGGTAGAGGCTAGGGGACGAGGCTGTGAGCCTCCGGGAGCCGCCTGCACTTGGTGCGGGCTGACCAAGCAGGGGTAGAAGAGGGGCAGCCCTCCCTGCTGTCCAGAGCCAGCCCCGGGCACACAGGGCCCAGCAAGGGGACACCGTAAGGCTTGGGGCCAGGATGGGGCCTCACAGGGCGGGACTGGTGCCGAGGCAAGGGTTCGTTCGCGGTCAGCAGCTGGGGATGCCCTCCCGCGCCGGAAGGCCAGGGCCCAGCCCAACACTGCAGTGGAGACCAGTGCAGGGCTGAGCTGCCCTGAGCTATGGCAGGATGCCACCGTGGAAGGAGGAGGGAAGACGGAACGGGCCTGTCAGAGGGAGTGGACCTGAGCGAGACTCTTTAAACCTGAAGAGACAGGGCTCTGCTGAGCGGCAAGTTAGTCTCCCAACCCCCCATGAGTGGGGACTCGTCACGGGGTCTCCACCCGCTCTACACACCCCAGGGCCCCCAGGGCCCCCATAAAGAGCTGCACAGCCCGAGTGCACAGGCTCTGGGGAGCTGACCTCGGCGAGGGCGGCGGTGACCAGGCTGGCCCACTTCTCTGGGGGCTTGGTCCTGTAGAGCTTGGGGGGGACACAGCTGGGCAGCAGCTCCTGGACGGCCTGGCTCCTCACCGAGGCGCCGAGCTGCACGGCGCAGCACTGGGCCAGCAGTTGCACCAGCTCTTTCTCCTGCACAGCCCGGGGGACACACAGCGGGGGGAGGGGGGGCGTTGAGAGCCCACCCTCCCCCAGGACGCTCTCGCCCCGGCGCAGCAGAGGTGACCAGCCACCTCCGCTAGGCAGGACCTGCCCCTCCCCCAACACAGCAGAACCTCCGCGGGCCCCGACTGGGCCCCGACGCGGGCTGGGCTCCGGCTGGCAGGCAGGGACCTCCCGGCAGCCTTGGCCTGAGCCCTGCGGGGCCTCTGCCTGAGGACAAGGGGGGATCCCCTGTGCCCCTCTCTCAGCCCTCCGGAGCCAGAGAATGTGTGGGAGGGAGCTCTGAGGCCTGGGTGGAGCCCCAAACACTGCTGTCTGAGTGGGGTGAGTGTGGGCGAGGCCTTCACCCTGTCTCCCCCAGTCCTCACTGAGCAAAGGTGACCAGTGGCCACCCCTGTATGGCCTCTGCAGGGCTCATGTGGGTGGAAGCCTGTGTAAGACCCCAGCATGCACAGCACAGAGCAGGATTCCTGCTCCAAGCAGCCCAGGGCTTCCCAGGAGACCAGAACCTTGCCCGGCCACCCAGCTGCCTGCCCTCCGGGCCCCCTTTTCCCCTCACCCCTGACTCTCCCTGCCCACTGCCCCATTCCAGGCAGGCCTCCAGGGCTGCCATGGCTGCCTCCGACCCTCCAGGGCAACATCCTCTGATTCAGGCCCGGGAGGTCTGCACCCACCGAACAGGTGCAGTGCTGCCCTAGGGCTTCCGGTGCACAAGCTCCCTTCCCTCGAGTCTCACAAACATACAGAAAGCTCAGATGACTCTGCACTTTCCAGGTGAGGGCCAGAGGCTCAGAGAGGTGACCTGAAGTTCCAAGGTCACACTGCCAGGAAGAGGCACAGGTGGGACCTGAACTCAAGTGCTGGGGCTCCAAGGCCATGTTCTTGACCCCCAGGCCCTGCTGCCCCATAAGCAGCTGCCGTGGTGAGGCCAGGTGGGCTCGGGGCTGATGGGAGGGCTTCCCCACCTGCTGCAGGTGCCCCAAACCCCAGCGGCTTGAGCAAACCTATGGCTGAGGGAAGAGATGGAGGCGGCCGGGCAGGGACAGCTGCGCCCAGAGGGGCCCAGGGACCTGCACTGGCGGACGCACCCCCGGGCCCGCTCCTCTCCCCTGGCCGCCTGCCCTCCAGCTCCCCACGGCCATCCCTGGTGGCCGCAGCCCAGCTGCCCTTGCTCTGTCTCCGCCACCCCTGCGCTGGAACAGGGCGCTTCCTCAGGCTGTCTGATGGGTGGGTCTTCAGGGCCCTGACGGCCGCGGTCCCCTCACCTTCTCGAAGCTGTACTCGCCGGACCGGACTCCGTGGAGGACTTGGTGGTAAATGAGGCGGGTGCTGACCGGGTCCTCCCGGGAGTCATGCCACGGGGTGAAGAACTCCTTCCGGAAGTAGAGGCGCCAGGGCGTCTGGCGCTCGCTCTCGCCCCTCTCCCGAGCCAGCTGCTCACACTGGGCCACGGCGTCCATCACGTGGTCGCGCCCGCTGCCCAGGGACCAGAACTGAGGCCAGAATCGGGCGGCAGGGGTGAGTGACTGCTGCATGTCAGGCTGCCCCACCTGCCCTTGGCACACGGAGGACAAGAGCCCGCTGGACGCCCGAGGGACTCCTCCCCACGTGGCGTGGACTGTCAATCACCCCCCCAACACTGTCCCCCTGCCCGCCCCGCCCACAGGCGGCACATGCCCACGTGATGGGGTCGGAACACTGATTGGTTGGTTGGCGTGAGCACGTCTCGGTCTGAGGCTGTGGGCATGGGCGTCAGGGCATCTGGGGGGGCGACGATGTGGGGTTCAGGTGGGGCAGTGCTGGTGTGACCTCCGCACTGCTACATGGGAGTCTGAGCTCCCAGCGTGGGGGGCTTGGAGCAGGATGTGGGGGGGGACCTACCAGTGTGCCTGTGACACCGTCTGGGGCCGAGATACAGCCACTGGGCTGAGCGCATGAGTGTTGGGGCAGGAGGGCACGTTGCCTGGTTAGGAGGCATGTCTGTGAGCGGGAGTTTGTGTTCGTATCTGTTTGGCAGCCGGCAAGGCGAGCGGTGGCTAGGCTGATAGGCGGGTGGTGGATGGGACCCCCTGGCCAGTACCTTGTCGTACACGGCAACCTGCAGGGAAAAGCCCACGTGGTCGCTGAGGCCCTGCTTGTGGGCGATGTGCAGGCAGACTTCCCGAGACGTCGAGGCTGAGTCCACCGAGACGGTCAGGCTCTCTCCAGTCGCCAAGGTCACATGGATCGGGACGCGCTTCTTGGACTTGACCGCCTGGGGACAGACGAAGACTCAGGTCCTCTACCCGGGAGGCTCCTGGACTCAGCTGCCGGCGCTGGTGCTCCCGGAACCCTGGGATGGGAGGCCGGTCCACCATCCCCTCTTCTCAACACGCTGCCCCTGCTGGCTCATCCCTGTGGGTTCCAGGGGGAGGAGCCTTCTGAAGCCCCACCCGGTTCGGCAGGGAGTTAACAAAAGTCCTGGCCAACGGGCATCTGCTACTGAACTGACAGACTGGGCCAGGGCCGCGCCCAGGGACCACAGGCACAGAAGGCGGTGGACGGGCCCGGAGTGCACACTTCCTGCCGGCAGCCCCATGAGCTGGAAGAGCCATGACGGCTGGCACCACCCCACATGGACCGTCTCTCGCCCCTACCTGCAGCTCCAGCCAGGAGGGCGGCTCCGTGCGCACCCCGTTGGCACAGGTGCGTCTCAGGCGCTCAGCACAGAAGGGCCCGTAGCCGACTGGCCCTTGACCAATGAAGTTCAGCAGATACTGGTGGGCGAGAAAGGGAAGGGGACGAAGACACTTAGAATAGAGGACACTTTCTACTTACTGTCCAGATTCTAGAAACTGTGATACTAATTGTAACTATGGATGTTGGATGTGTTAACTAACCTTACTTGGCAATCATTCTGCAATACACACCTATCTAAAATCACTACACTGTACACCCTACACTTGAACAATGTTATATGTCAATTATATTTCAGTAAAACTGGAAAAAATTTTTAAATGAAAATAAAAATGATAATAGTGTTGGCAAAGGTGCATTGACATGGGGCTCTCACACTGTGAGAAGAAATATCAATTGCACGGCATTTCTGAGGAGTCATTTGTCAATATGTTTTAAATAGTACATAGTTTAAAAAGTACACTCTTCGACTTAATAATTCAAACCTATGATAAAGGGAGATATATAGGTTTTTTGCTTTTCATTTTTTAAATTTATTTAGTCTTTTGGCTGCATTGGGTCTTCGTTGCTGTACGTGGGCTTTCTCTAGTTGTGGCGAGCAGGGGCTACACTTCGTTGCGATGCGCGGGCTTCTCATTGCGGTGGCTTCTCTTGTTGCAGAGCACGGGATCTAGGCACGCGGGCTTCAGTAGTTGCAGCACGTGGGCTCAGTAGTCATGGCACGCAGGCCCTAGTGCATGCGGGTTGCAGGAGCTGTGGCATGCAGGCTCAGTAGTTGTGGTGCATGGGATCTAGGGCGCATGGGCTTCAGTAGTTGTGGTGCGTGGGCTCAGTAGTTGTGGTTTGCTGTCTCTAGAGCACAGGCTCAGTAGTTGTGGCGCAGGGGCTTAGCTGCTCCGCGGCATGTGGGATCTTCCCGGACCAGGGCTCGAACCCATGTCCCCAGCTTTGGCAGGCGGATTCTTAACCACTGTGCCACCAGGGAAGTCCCTATAGTTTTTAATCATAGTGGTGTTTATGGTGATGGGCAATTGGAAGATGGATCCTAAATGTCCATCAATGAGTGAAATACGCGCTGGGACAGCACTAACAGATGGCATTAGCACTGCCATTTGGGAACAGTTTATGACACGAGAAGACACATAAGATAAGTGAAAGCTGCAGGAGAGCCGATGTTCAAAATATGTTTGATAGGATGCTGAAACAAGGCATTGAAAACTTTTTTGTCTCTCAGAGAGATTCTTTGAGGAGATGCAGCCTGCAAGGGTTTACTGGTGTCAAGGGTGGCCCAGGGCCTAGGGCAGATGGCCAGGGTGACCACACTTCCTGCTGTCCCTGAAGGGACAAGAGGTAGTGATATTGTTTTCTATGTGATTCCAAGTATGACCCTATCACACCACAAAAGGCCAGGAATTGTAATGGAAGTTACCTCTGGGTGTGGGGATGACTTTTATTTTCTTTCTAGATTTTCTTCATATCCTACATATATATATATTTTTTTGCGGTACGCGGGCCTCTCACTGTTGTGGCCTCTCCTGTTGCAGAGCACAGGCTCTGGACGCGCAGACTCAGTGGCCATGGCTCACGGGCCCAGCCGCTCCGCGGCATGTGGGATCTTCCTGGACCAGGGCACGAACCCTGTCCCCTGCATCAGCAGGTGGACTCTCAACCACTGCGCCACCAGGGAAGCCCCCTACATATTACTTTTATCATCAGAACCGAAAGGTATATTAGAGTAGCAAAGGCTGGGGCCTCCAACACTTGAAAGCACCTCCCTTGTTAGTTATAAGGCCTAGAGAGAGACGCTGCAGCCAATCTCTGGTTGGTGCTCACTCCTCAGACCCCTTTGCCTTTTCAATGCCCACTGCACCCATTGATTGTCTCATTGTCTCCTGGTGACTGAGCCCAGGTAAGATGACTCTGCAGATCCTGATTAGAGGTTGGAAGGAGCATCCTTTTTTGCAGACGGGAAACTGAGCCTCAAAGAAGCCCAGGCACTGATACCCATCCTGGCCTGCAGTAGCAGGAGACCTGGGCCATGCATGCGTCAGGATGTCTGGACCTGCTCCAGGGCCCCGGGCCCACCCGTGCTGCCCCCGCCTTCAGCCCCTGCCCCCGGCCCTTCCCACCTTCATGAACCTTTCGGAGGGCGGGAAGCAGCCCAGGCACAGGCCAAGCAGGATCCAGCCCCGGGCCAGGCTGCTTGTTTTGTAGTTCTCCGAGAGCTGCTTGCAGATCTGGCAGTAAATCTCGTCCCTAAAAGACACGGAGCGCTGGGAGGCCAGGCAGGGGGCTGGCTCTGGGGGAGAAGAGGAGAACGGGGCACAGGGGCACACAGCTCCTTCTGCACCCCTAGGGGCAGACATGTTTGCAGGGGGACCTCCAGCCTCCTCGCCTCCAATTGCTTTTGCTGCACACCCTCACCTCCTCACATCCAGGCCCACCGTGGACCCTGTCATCTCCCAGGACTGTGCTCCCTCCAATGTCTCCCCAGTGGGCTCTGTAGCCCCACTCCTTTTTTCTTTTCCCTTAATATTTATTTATTTATTTGGCTGTGCTGCGTCTTAGTTGCGGCACACGGAACCTAGTTCCTGAGCAGGGATCGAACCCGGGCCCCCTGCATTGGGAGCGTGGAGTCTTAACCACTGGACCACCAGGGAAGTCCCTCTGCACCCCCGTTCCTGATAGCCCTTGTTTCCTGTCTTCCCAAGACCTCAGCCCTCTGTCCTCCCAGTCAGTCATCTCGGCCCCTTGGGCCTTTGCTCCCGCCCTCACCCACTCTGCTCACAGCACCTTGACCCTCCAGCTGTGGGTCACAGCTACAGGGAGGGCCGAGGGGTCTCCAGCCAAAGCCCTGCTCCTAGTAGATCAGCCCAATCTGATCTGTTCCTTTCCCCAACCTCACAGTTATTTCAAACCTTTCCCTCTGCCTAGAGGTCCTCCCCCTTCCCCTGAATGCAGCACCCCCCACCCCGCCACTGCAGGGAGGAGAGTGGGGACTTCAAGGGAGAACCCCTCAACTCCTCACCTCCTGATCAGTTCCCATTCCCACAGGTTCATGAGCCTCTCTTCTCTGTGTCCTCTTGGGGAAGGGGCTTTCCTCCACTCTTCCCTGCTGACTCAAGCCTCTATCGACTTATAAAAGTGTCACATTAGCCTCTCCAACCTCACACATCCAGAGACCAGCATCTTTCCCCTAATTACACAGCGGTATGCTCCTAAATGTTTAACAACCAACTCTACTGGGGGAAAGAGCCCTGAAATTCATTGCATTTGCCAATTTCTGTGGTGTAAATATTCCCACCAGTGCTGATTTCAAGCTACCAATGTCACGTTGCTGACCACAGAGTTCAGAGGAGATGTGCACGGCCAGCTTTCCTGGGCCAGTACAGTCAGTCCCAGCAGACCTCCTCCTTCTGCAGCCTCTGCAGGCACTGCCATCAACCACTCTCCCAGATGGGAAATCTGGGGGCCACCCCAGACTCCACCCATCAGCCACCACATCCTATTATCTGTCTCCTGGAAAATTTCTCTGTCCCCTGCTCTCCACTTCTGCTCCCTGGGCTCCCTCATCAGCTCTGCAGCAGCCCTCTCCTGGCCTCCCACCCCCAGGCTCCATCCCTCCATGTCATTGCCAGGAAGATCTTTCTGGAAGTCATCTATGATCATGGTCTACTCTTAAAGCTTTTCCCTGTGCTCTAAGGATTGAATTCAAACTCCGGGCCCCAGCTGGGACAAATCATCTGGAATTCCAGACCCTCAGGCTGTTTCAGAACTCTGTGACCCTGATCACCCTCTCCCTCTGTCTAGCGAACACCCCTCCTCCTTCCCACCCCACCTGGCCCTACTCTTTTTTGGCACCCCCACTGGATCACCACCTTAGCACAGGCAGTTATTGTGGGTCTCCGGGTCCTCCCATGCTCCCCAACTAAAGGATGGGCTCCTTGAGGAAGAGACACGTTGCCTTCATCTCTACATCCCCAGCCCACAGGCCAGGGCCTGGCCCTGAGCAGGTACTTAATAAACATTTATCAAACGTGTGGCTGGATGTGAAGTGGGGCATTTGCTTTGTCTTGGAATTTGGCTAAGAGTCCAAAGCCAAGGATAAACAGATGATAATACTCAATATTCTAAAGAGATACTCTCTTGTAGGATTTACTAAAAGATGGCAGAACCAGTCCAGCCACACGCCATCTCCAGCCTGCATAAAGGAAGGTGAGAAATTTGAAAGGTGATTCCTGGAAGCAACTTCATGGGAGTAGAGAGATCTCTGGCTCATCTTCACTACATCTAAGTGAGGGGGAGTGAGGGGGGACCCAGGAGAACTGCTAATGGAGATGGGGACCGTCTGCTAGAGACGGGACCCATCTCACTCCCCATCTGAGGCATGATGAGCCCCAGCAGCCCATTGGACCACCCCAGGGTACTGGAATGGGGCATGACGACAGAGCTCTTGAGAGTGCTTCGTTTGTGTCCCCTGGAGATACAAGTTGGGGGTCTCCATGAACAAGAGACTAGTGTCTGCTTCCTGCTAGAGAAGTCTAAGCCACCCTTGATGGGCAAGATGGAGAAAGAACAGTCAAGAGCTGAGAACTGCACTTGTACAGTTTGGTGGGGCAAGCGTGGATGGGTGTCGGTTGACCAAGAGGAGGCCATGGAAGGAGCTGGGCTTCAGGCATCTTGCTGGGATCCACACAAGCAGGCCAACCATCGTTCCAGAGGGTCCCAGTGGTTAAGAGGCTGTGGTATGTTCCATTAGGGTCTAGAGATGACAGAGAACCTCAAGGGGTCCCTGAGACAGTGTTGGCCCCAGCTGGGGTCAGGACTGTGCGGAAGTGCCTACAGGGTATCTGAAGAACCCACAATCATCTTATATGGGTCTGCCATGTTGGAGGGTGTGGTGGCCAGTGAGGACTAACCATGAGAGAATTACCAGTAGAACCAACTAAGTTGGAAGAGTTGCCATGTTAGTGTCATGCAGGCAGCTAAAACGCTAGTCTTACTGGCTTGAAGAACCAGAAGACAGAGTTTGGGTACCCACAGCAGTTGAAAGTGAAAAGAGAAATCCTGTAATGAAGACAGCCAAAGAAGAGGAGTCCTACATTTTGCATATACAATCTTCCTGAATCTCTGGCTCACCCTGATCTACACATGTGTGGGGAAGACTCCAGGTAGTCTAGCAAAGGCTAAAATAACTGAACAGGGTTTCCAGGTGCTGCTCACCAAAGGGAGGCAGAGTTTGAATCCACCCAAGTTAATTGTCTGCCAAAATGAAAAGTCAACACTCTCTGAAGGAATACAACAGATTCCAGAGTCTCTAAACATATCATCCCCAAATGTCTAGGATACAACCCCGAAGTACTAGATTTCTAAGAAAATAACAGTCAGGTACTGGACATATGAGGAAACAGGAAAACATGACCATTCTCAAGAGAAAAGGCAATCAGTGGAAACTGGCCCCAAGATGAACCAGATATTGGATTTATCAGAAAAGGTTTAAAAACTACCATAACTGTGCTCAGAGATGTAAAGGACACTATGCTCATAGTGAATGAACAAACAGGATATCTTGGCAGAGAAACAGAAACTATAAAAAAGAACCAATTGCAAACTCTAGGATTGAAAAATATAACATCTGAAATTTTAAAAAAATGTTGGATGGGTATAATAGCAGACTGGGGAAGACCAAAGAAAAATCAGTGAATGTGAAGATAGATTAATAGAAACTATCCAATCTGAAGAACAGAAGAGAAAAAAAGAAAGCAGGGATGAACAGACCCTCAGGGATGTGAGGGATAATATAAAAGTCTTCCATAGGTTTAATTAGAGTTCAAAGGAAAAGAGAGAGAGAATGAAGTAGAAAAAAACATTTGAAGAAATAATGCCCCAAATTCCCCCAATTTGGTTAAAAATAATAACTTAAAATATGTGAACCCTTGAGATACAGTAGTCTGTCCCTGAAAGCAGTATACATGGTTCTTTAAATTTCTATAAAAACACAATTCCTGTAAAGCAAATTGTATATAAAGTAAAATATATATAACATAAATGAGGGACTTGCCCATTTAAATGGACTTGCATTAAAGCTGGTTATCAAATGAATCACCAGCCCATGATGAATTTGTCTTCCTAAAACTGGGTTTCACCCAGGGGTTTTAACCCAGAGCAAACAGAGAACCCTTGATGATAACGTCTGCTGTCCTGAGACCCAGGCTGCAGGCCCCAGGGTAGGGAGCAGGACAGGGCTGCAGCCATGGGCTGAGAGCCAATGAGGGGTCCCATGTTCTGAATGGGGTGCGACGGGGGTGGGGACTGACCTGAGGCTGGGCCGCAGGATGGCATAACCCACAATGAACTGCACTTTCTCCAGATTGGACATGGGTCGGTCTGAGATGGGTTCGTCAGGATCAAATGCCTCTTCCCTGATATTCAGCTGGCTGGCCACCTTGAAACCCAAAGGCGGCAGTCAGGACAGCTGAGATTCTTCCCATTTGCAAAGGAGGAAACCGGGCGGAAGCCTGGAATGCTGCCGCAGGCCAGCCAGCGGGCGGCAGAGCTGGGAACAGGCCCAGGTCCCCTGTCCCTGGGCTCACCTGGCCCGTGACCCTGGAGGACTGCTTCAGCTTCATGGAGGAGATGTCCTTGGTCCCTCTGTCCCTGAGGTTGGGCCTCTGTGGATGGAGACAGTTCTTGAGGGATGGTGAGCTGGGGTAGCACCTCCCAATCTGACCCAACAGTGCCTAGGGTGGGGCTAGTCTCCAGATCCCCCAGCCATTTCCCAGCCGATTGACAAAGCGCCGAGCAGCCCCTCATCTTGACCGAGCTGTGCAACACTGACAGGTGTGCATTGCCATCCTCACAGCTGAGTGAGGAAACAGGCGAGGGAAAGTGAGAAACTGGACAAAAGCTGCTCGGCCAGTCACCCGCCCTCTGGGAGGGCTCAGGACTGTCCTGATTCCAAAGCTTGGACCTCTCGCCAGCCAAGCGGGCTGGGTCTGAGCCCAGGTGCCCAGGACAGCCCCAGGCTATGGTCATTCTCTGTGACAATTTGGTGGATGAATTGGAATACACTCCACCCACTGCAAGGTAGGGCTTTCCCAGAGATGAGAAGATTCTAAGCTGCGGGGCCTGGTCTGGGTGGGGAGGGGTCTGCCCCCAGCCATCGTGATCTGCTGGTCTCCTTAGGCAGGGGTCACACCCTGTCCTGATGGTGTCATGAGAAGTTCCTGCCAAAATTAGAGCTCAATGTGGGACCGGGTCCAGGGCTGGGCACCAGCTTCTGGCTGGGCTAAAACTGGTTTGCCACACAGGGGACAAACATAAAACATGGTAGGCTGGCGGGCGAGGGTGGGCAAGGCTCACTCAGCCCACTGCTCCTCCTCGGGGGGCACACAGTGGGTGCTTAATAAGTGTGCAGGAAGGAACATTCGAGATCTGACCTCTGGGAAGCCAGTCCTCCCTGTGCTCACCTTCCAGAGGTGCCAGTGGCTGGACCACCTCCCAGCATCCCCTCCCTGAGAGGTGGCCAGCCTCCAAGGTGGCCCCCAGTGGCCCTTGCCTCCTGACATTCTCACCCACCGTGGCATGCAGGCATTGAAGCTTCCTTCCTGCTGTCTCTCTGAGGTCACTCATTGTGGAGGAAGCATATGTGAGAACACTCGGGCAGCACCACGGAGAGGCCCAGGTGGCCAGAGCTGAGGTCTCCTGCCAGCAGCTATGTGAGGGAGCCATTTGGAAGCAGATCCCATAGCCCCAGTCGAGCTTGGAGATGACAGCTTGACTGCAACCTCACCAGAGACCTTGAGCCCGAACTAACCAGCTAAGCTGTTCCTGACCCTCAAAAACTGTCTGAGATAACGAATGTGGGCTGTTTCAAGCTGTCAAATTTAAGGGGTAATTTGTTACACAGCAATGAATGACTATTACACTCTGCAGAGCCCACATCTCTAGAGGTCAGGGAGTCAGGGCTTGAGTTTGGGCAACTTCCATGTAACCCCTGGACCAGATCTGGCCACGTGATGCCAGGCTGCAGACTCCCTTAGACGTCTATGCAGTTGGTCTGCACACAGGACCTCACAGCTATCTGAGCTGAGGTATGGGGCACTGTGATACTGTGATTTCTAATAAGAAATATGTATTTGGTCTTTGTCCCCATTACTGGCACAGAGCTCCTAAAACCCTTGGAATTTCCTATGATAAAGGTGTCTTTTTATGTTAATGAGGTGACTTTTGGAAAGCACCTAAGGGTGGGTCTGGTTGCCAGGGGACAAGGGGAGGGGGGAGGGGCGGGAGATTGAGTTCAGCTGGCTCAGCGGCCAATGATTTCATCCATCGTATCTATGTAATGAGGCCTGCGGAAAACCCCAAAAGAACAGGGTTCAGAGAGCTTCCAGGTTGGTGACCACTTGGAGATTTAGCGAGAGTGGTGCCTGGAGAGGACATGGAAGCTGCTTTTTTTTTCCCTATTATTTATTATTTATTTTTTGGCTGCACCGTGTGGCTTGTGGGATCTTAGTTTCCCGACCAGCGATTGAACCCAGGCCCTCGGCAGTGAAAGTATGGAGTCCTAACCACTGGACCACCTGGGAATTCCCCATAGAAGCGTCTTAATCTTTCCCCACACCATGCCCTATGCCTCTCTCCCATCTGGCTGTTCTGAGTTGTATCCTTTTATAATAAACCAGTAATGTAGTAAGTAAAATATTGCTCCGAATTCTCTGAGCCACTCTCGCAAATTAAACCCAAGGAGGGTGTCGTGGGAACCTCTGATTATAGCCAGTGGGTCAGCAAATGAGGAACAATCTGGACTTGTGCTGAAGCAGGGGCCATCTTGAAGGATGGAGCCCTTCATCTGTGGAATCAGACGCTATCTCCAGACAGATAGTGTCAGGATTGAGTTGAATGGAAGGACACCCAGCTGGTACTGAGAAGTCTTGGTGTGGGGAAAAGTCCACATACATTGGAACTGGTGTCAGAATCATAGGCAATCGTGGGACTCCTAATGCTGGTGGGCCCGAGTGCTATCACTGCTGTGTCATTCCTTTGGACTATTTTGGTTAATTCCACTAAGATGACATCATGAAACCAGGGCTTTAGGAAGGACTTCTGACCAAACATGGATGTGAATTAACCTTCCATCAGAGGACAGGGCAGAACATGGGTAAGGAATTTGGTCTCTGAATTCAGCAGAATGGATTCAAAGCCCAGCTGTGTCACACGTATTCACTGTGATCTGGGGCAAGTCACTTCACTTCTCAGTTTCTCTAGCTACAATAAACTTAATGATCCCTACCTTGTAGGGATGGCTCCACTGGAAATTAACTGAAGACAAGCAACTGGCACATAGCACGTCGCCAGTCAGTCATAACATCTGTTGTTAGTATTACTGTCCAATGTTCAGGTCAAGCCCAGTGTTCAGAACCTGGGAGATCCTCTCCTATGATGACTGTATGAATTCACAAAGTCCTGGGTGTGATGCCTGACTCGTGAGTTCCTGAGCGCCATTCAAGACTGAAAAGCCTCGGGGGCCCCTGGGTCCAGCAGGCGATGCTCACTCCACGTCTTGCCTCCCCCTTCCAGTCCAGCTTCCGGGGCCTGGGGACCCCGGAAGGGAGTACGCCCTTTGTGCCCCCGCCCACTGCGCACCTGTGTGGATCCGCCGTGTGCCGGAGGCTGGGCGCCGCTCTCCCTGCCCGGGGTGTCATGGGTCTGCGGCATCACCGAGCCACCACGCAGGGTGTTCCTGGCAAAGAGCACGGGCTCCGGGATGTCACCCATGAACCTCAGGATGATGTTCCACACAGCCAGGGCGGCCTGGGGAGACGGGGACAGAGTGCCCAGCTGGAAGCCAGCTCCACGCAGCGGGGAGCCCACAGAACCCCGTCTGTGCCTGGTTCCCGCTGAACCAGGGGGAGGCCTGAGCCACTAGAAACCAGAGAACCAGGTACCGAGCAGTCGGCATCCTCCTCGTGGTAAAGCAGAGGGTATCGGAGGGGCTGCCGGATGTGTGTGTGGCTGGCTGATTTCTGAAAGTAGGTCACGGCGAACTTGGGGAAGGTGTACTCGGCCAGGCCATCTGCGTCCTCCTCGGGCTCCTCCATCATGGGGACCGTGTCCAGGTCAACCTCGGGTAGCTGCTGGGTCCTCTCTTCCAGATCCTGGGTGCCAGTGAGAGAGAGGGACAAGGGTCTGCTGTCCTTTCAGATGTGACCTGGCAGCGTGTGCATCTTTGGGGGCCAGGGAGCCCCAAGAAGGGTCTGTCTGGTTATTGACGGGGTGCAGAATTATCCACTGCCCCTTGTGTTGGGGACCTCCCCGACCCTCACCCTCGGTGGGCCCCTGGTGGGCTGCCGGGTGCTGGGCAGGCCTCGGTGTGAAAGCCCCAGGTATCTGGCACCCTCTGCCTGCAGACCTGGGCTCTCCAGACACCCCCCACTCCCCACCCGCTTCCTGCTTGCTTCTGTCAAATGCTCCTCCAGTGGAGGGGGGCCGGGCTGGCCACACTGCACAGATGATTTGTGTTGGTGGGGGGGGGAGCCTGGGCGGGGGGAGGGGGAGGCAGGAGCACCTTGGGGGGCCCCTAGGTCACTGGCCCAGAGCAAGATGCGGTGCGAGTCAACGGGACAGCTCCGGAGCTGCCCCCAAATCAGACACACCCTCCTCCTGCCGTGCGTTTTCTACCTCGGGTCCCCAGGTCACATACTGCAGAGCGGCAGTGACGTGCTCTGTGACGGGGGCCAAACGCACGCGGGAAACGCTGCCCGATTGAAAGTCCAATGACATTCGCGCAGTAAAGGCTCTAGGAAGTCTTGCAGGTAAGAAACCTGCTCAACTTGAAAGGGTTTGACCACAGAGACCCTAGCTCCTGTTTTCCCTGCATCTTCGCCCAGGACCGCAGAACTCACTTCAACACCTACCTACTCCATCGGCTCCCCGAGCTGAGTCTTGGCTTTTCAGGAAAGCCTAGAGGTTGGCCCCTAGACACAGCCCCCCTCGCTGCTGGGCCGGCAGAGCCTATCTTACCTCGACGTGCGGTGTGGCCTGGCCTTCCGGCCCGCCCATCAGGGAAGGCAGGAAGCCGAACACCTGTTCCACCATCTCCGTGTCGGTGACAGTGTCGTAGATGGACTTACGCTTCCTGCTGGGGACGGCGCTTGGGCTTTTCTGCTCTGCAGCAGGGATGACCAGCGGCTCCTGCACAGACACCCCGGGGGGGGCCACGGTTAGCACAGGCCCGGCTGGGGCAAGCCCCTCCCGGGAGCCAAATAAACCTCCTCCCTCCTGCCATATTTGTCCAAATCAATACATTTCCCTCTAAAATCCTAGGTTTTAAAAGCGACAGGGACTGGAGATCCACCAGCCTGGGCTTCTCCTTTCCCAGCGGATAATTAGAGGTCCCGAGAGGGGGGGTGCTTGCTTGTCCACACAGGGTACCACGCCAAAGCCCGAACACCCCCAGAACCTAGCTGCAAAACCCACTCAGGCCCACCTGGTCCCTTCACAAAGAGTACCAAGGCTCCCCTGGGAGGGGGCCCTGGGCCTGCCCTGGTCTGTGGCCCGTCCGGGGCCACGTGGGGGCAGGAACACGCTGCTGACGTGTCTGGGGCTCTGCACTCTTTCCTGCTCTGGCCACTGTACTAGCACTGTGCCCCGTGGACCCATTTTCATCTACGGAGCAGGGGAAGACTTCATCCTAGGCCCTCTTTCCTTATCACCACTGCCAAATGAGCAAGTTCTGAGGAGTGAGGCAGAGTCTCAGATGCTCTCCGAATGGAGGAAATGGGATCACGCAAGGGTGAAATTTCAAAACGCAGGGATATGCATCTCGGCGCCGCTCCCCTGTTCCCTGCCCTCCCACCTCTCTTGCCAGGACTCTCTTGAAGGCTCCTCTTGGTATTTCTTGGTATTTTTGGACCTGGAGGGGGCAGAAGTGTCTGGCGAGAGCCCTATGTTGCTGCCCATTCCTTCCGCCTACCCTCCCTCACCTGGGCCCAGCCACCTCCCATCTGCCCGAGAGGGCAGTGACCACCTACATTGGCTTTCTGCCGCCGGAAGTTCCGCCGGACAGCTGCGCCCCTGGCGTACGCCTGGATGACCACCACTGCCCTCCTCTTGGCCTGGACCTGCTGGCGCACCAGGTAGCCCCTGCAGAGGGCTTGCAGCTGGACCATCCTCTGCCGCATGTCCTGGTACTGCTTTGCCAGCAGGTGGCTCCGGGTAATGGCCTGCAGACGCTCAAAACCCAGGAGGATCTGCGGAGGCAAGAAGGACGGGCACTCACAGAGAGGCCTGGGCCCAGCAGGGCACAGAGCAGAGAAAGGCCTTCCCGAGGGGACAGAGAGCAAGGGGCAAGGTGTCCTCACAAATTAGCTTTACAGTTACCTGCTTTACGGCATAAGCGCTAGTGCTAAAATTGTATGTGCCTGTGAGTACAAGCATATTAAATGAGTTAGTCACACTTGTAAAGCAGTTAGAACAGAGCCTGGCATCAAATTAGTGCTAACGAAGTCTTTTTAAATGGTGTCAATAATAAAGTAGTTTCCTGGGAGTTCTACCAGTAACAGAGAACTGGTTTGCGTGTCACATGAGTGATACGATTCCAGAGGCCTTGCTTTTCACACCTGCCGCCAAGTCCAGCCAGCTTGTGTGGAGCTGGAGTACCTGTGTGGAGGCCTATGGCCGGCTCCATCAAGCTAATCCCTCAGGGATCTTGAAAATAAAGAGGAAATGATAAACTATGAGTACCTGCTTCTATGCTGCAAACACACCCTAGGTCACAGCAGTCCCTAAGCCTCTGGGATGGCTCCTGTTGGCTTCTGAAAGACCAGCCTAACGGCTGCCAGGTGTGAGGGGTCATGCTTCATCTTACAGGTTTGGAAGTCACACAGACACACCTCCCAACTCCAGCTCTGCTGCTTACTGACTGCGTGCTCTTGGGGAAATGAATTTCTCTATGCCTCGGTTCCTCGGCATACAGCGTTGGCTTAATAATAAATAAAATGGGGACTTCCCTGGTGGCGCAGTGGTTAAGAATCCGCCTGCCAATGCAGGGGACACGGGTTCGAGCCCCGGTCCGGGAAGATCCCACATGCCGCGGAGCAGCTAAGCCCGTGCACCACAACTACTGAGCCGGCGCTCTAGAGCCCGCGAGCCACGGCTGGAGAAAGCCCGTGCGCAGCAACGAAGACCCAACCCAGCCAAAAATAAATAAATAAAATAAATAAATGTATTAAAAAAAAAACTACGCCTAAGAAATTTAGGAAAAAAAATAAAATGACGCACACAGAGCAACAGGCCCCAAGGAGCCTTTCCATCCATGTCAGTTGCCAATGTGCCCTTGTGAGCACGGAATGAGGACAGGTGTGGGTCAGTTTTGCTGACGTGACCACGGCATGTCCCAATCACAGTCGCAGCCATGACCAAGGCAAGCAGTCAAACAGGCCCCACAGGACACGGTTGCTCTGGTTTGCTTGTTGCGCAGACACTCGTTAGCAGTGCCTGGGGTCGAGGAAAAAATGAGGAAAAAATGCTTGAAACAGAAAATAATCAATCCATTAACTTATTCTGTTGCCTGGAAATTGGGAAAAAAAGCCACCATCTAATTTCAGAGCAGGTCATCTCATTCTAGCCCTGGAGATGCCCCCAATTCTGCAGGAGAACGCTTTGAAACCTGCAAACTGTGTGACCTGACGCTATGCTAAGAAGAGTGTGTGGGGTGCTGAGGTCTGGATCGTGCCTGTGGCTGGTGGGATGCTTCCTGCCCCAGCTCTCACAGTCACAAACAAACGTCCACATTCGTTTCTAATTGGACGGCTGCTCCTGCAGGCTCCGCCTCCCACGTGAGTGTCTTACCAGCTTGAAGTTCCTCCGGATGTAGTTGCCTCTCCACCAGGCCTGGAGGGTCACAGCTGCCCGCCTCTGCCTTAGGAACTCCTTCCTACAAGCGGAAATGCAAGTCAGTGGTAACAACCACAGACATTTTAAAGCCTTTGGGGGGAAAAACTGATTTTGAAGGAAGAGAGGAAATGAATGCCTACAATATTTCTTTTCCAGAAGCCTTTATAGGCTGAAAGACAGACAGGTTAGGAACTTAAAATCTACTGCCAACAACTAAATTTGTGAATGAGGACAGTTCAGTTCTTATTTATTTATTTAAATTGATCTTTTTTCTTTTTTTTTTTCTTTATTTTTTTTGGCCACGCCACACAGCTTGCGGGATCTTAGTTCCCCAACCAGGGATTGAATCTGTGCCCCCTGAAGTGGAAGCGAGGAGTCCTAACCACTGGACCTCCAGGGAATTCCCGAGGACCGTCCAGTTTTTAGAGCGAGGAGAGTAAATTTCCTCATTTCCCCCAAAGATCTCTGAAGGGATAAAACCCATTTCCAACTTTTTCTTCGTTGTCAGACTCTGCCCCCTCCTCTGGCCACCAGCCCAGGGGTTTACCAGAAATCAGGTCAGAAGTCTCAGGACCAGAGCTCCTCTCTGGGGGCAGGTCAAAGCAGAGGGCTGCCCCCAGACCCAGGCAGCCTGGCAAGCTCCAGCAGACTGCTCCCTCCACACGGAGGAACGAGGGCTGAAAACTGGAGGAGGTAACCTGAAACCTCGCCTCTGGGGAGTCAGAGGTGCATAGGGATGTACCTTTTCTCCCACACTTAACTGAGTTTTCTTAACACTTCTAATAATTTTTCAGGGTATTTTCTTAGGTTTAGGACAGTAGATCTCAATCATATTAAAAATCATCTTCGGGGAGCTGGGGGAGGGGGAATTGGATGAAGGTGGTCAAAATGTTCAAACTTCCAGTTATAAGATTAAGTACTAGGGATGTAATGTACAACATGATGACTATAGTTAGCACTGCTCTATGGTATATATAAAAGTTATTAAAAGAGTAAACCCTAAGAAGGATTTCCATCACAAGGAAAAAAATATTGTTTTCTTTTGTTTCTGCATCTGTATGCGATGGTGGATGTTCACTAAACTTATTGTGGTAACCGTTTCATGATATGTATAAGTCAGATCATTATGTGGTACACCTTAAACCTGTACAGTACTGTAAGTCAATTATATCTCAATAAAACTGGGGGACAAAAACCAAAAACCAAAACAAACAAACAAAAAAGAACAAGAAAAAAATCATCTGGAGAACTTCAATATTTATTGATGCCTGGGTGCCGTCCAGTCCAATTAAGTCAGAATCTTTGTTGATGGGTGGACAATATATATTTGTATATCTGTCTATTCAATATTTTTTGGTGCGTGTACACACACACACACACACACACACACACACACACTCACATGATGATTCTAATATAAAGCCAAAGTAAACAACTGAGTTATCTAAAAATGAAGAGAATTTGTTTCCTTTCTAATATTTATACCAGTGGTTCTCAACTGGGGGTGATTCTGCCCCCCAGGCACATTTGGCAATGTCTAGACACATTTTTGGTTGCCATGACCGGGGGTTGGGGAGGAGGATGCTACTGGCATCTAGGGAGTAGAGTTCAGATGTTGCTAAACATCCCGCCCAGGGGCCCAGGACAGCCCCCTATAACAAAAAGTTATCCAAGCAAAATGTCAATAATGTTGGAGTTGAAGAACCCTGATTTCTATATTTTCTTTAAATTTCTTGTCAAATTGCATTGGCCAGAACAGCAAGAACACCATTAATTACCAATGGTGATCACTTCTGGGAAGACGGAGTAGACATACTTTCCCTTACTCCTCCTGTTAACTACAACTAAAACCCCCTAGACATTATATAAAAGAAACATTAAGAAGACTCTGAAAGATGGAGAGAAGAAGGAAGACCAGCTAAGGATCTCAGACACGGTGGTAACTTCTCTGGATTTCTTTTTGCCTCACATACCCCAGACTAGGAGTTGAAGAAGTAGGCAATCCAGAAATGACAAGGGGCACAGACCAGAAAGACCCCAAGAAAAGGCTTCTCTCTACCGAAAGGATCAAGAAAGGGGCAGTTTAGCAAGGCAGAAAACTTTTAGATAATAACCAAGTCTACTCCAGTGAAACACCATGTAAACAACTGTGGTTCCCCCACCTACACCAGAAGATTCCCAGTGGAAAGCCTAGACATCCACCCTCACCTGGGTTGTGTAGGAAGTCATCCTTGATGGGTAGTAATGAGCTCACCCCCAACAATGGCAGTGGAGACCACTGGGGAATCCTGAACCTGTATGGCCTTCTAAGCCACACCTCCCCGCCTCATGACCCTGCTTGCTGGTGCCCATGGCCGCTATTCCCGTGGCTCAGCCACTTTCTCGCATTTTGTCCTATCTGGGTTTCCAGGCCTTCCTATGGTTGGCAACAGGCCGACAGGATAGCAGGGAATGGCACCATGGGACCTGCTGAGCCCCCTGGACGTGGTGAGGGGGAGGGAGGCGGTAATATGGCTGATTTACTGAACCTGCACTGAAATTCAAGCGTTATCTTCTTACTGACCAGGGAACTGAGTCAAAGACAGTTCTTTCCTTCTCTCCAAAACCAGCCACCTCATAAAACCAAACCCATACATTCTCTAAGACAACTGAAGGAGAACGCCGAGATATAGTCGAAACCAGAGCTGACGCTTCACTGGGCTCTTGCTTCCGTGGTGGAGTTTGCCCTCCACCCCAAAGATTCAAATAATGTATTAGAATTCTCTGGGCAACACAGGCTGCAGCGTCCCTGGTCAGGAGGTCCCGACAGTGCTTCTGCCTCGGTTACCCCGAGAGGGGGACCAGCGGGAACATGTGGCCCTTGGGGGGTACATGGTGGGTGGGTGTATGGGCTGGGAGGGGGCAGGGCAGGCACCTGTATCTGTAGCCCCGCAGGACTCTCTGGATGCTGACTGCAGCCTTGTCCAGGGCCTGGCTCCTCTGTACCGCCAGCAGGGTTTCCTGGTTTTCCTGGGATGGGAGAGATCTCATCATGCAGCTGCCCTGCCTCACCCCTACTCGCCCACCTGCAGCCAGAAGTCAGGGTGTCTCAGACTCTTCCCACACGGCTCCTAGGAGGGCGGGCAGGGGAAGGGGGGCTCCTAGGAGGGCGGGCAGGGGCAGGGGCCCTCATGCTGCCACCGATGTGGCTCAGAGCAGAGAACCGCAGCTACATCCCCAGCCCCAATCCAAGAACTTCCCATTTTAGTTCTTTCTTCTGTTGATTCGATCTGGGAAATTTCACTTCTGCTCTGGAGAACCCAAGAGGGGGCAAAACATTTCCCCAAAGCTGTATTTTATTTCCCCAAATTCATGTGCAACGCTCCTTCAGCTGTAATACAGATGCATGCTTGTTTCCATATAAACATGAATTCCAGCCTTTGCATAGAATTCAGAGTGTTGAGGTCATGAGCCGTATTCATCCCTGAGCGGTGACTTTCCCTGGCCCACCTCCCTGCTCCCCCTGGATCCCGGGCCCAGAAGGAAGGGACTGTTTTTGCAGAGTAGAGCGCAGCACGGCCCTTTGGTAAGTGATGAGCAGAGGCCAGGGGCTTGGTGGCCCTTCCTGCCCCCATCAGTCTTGCATCAAGCAAGCACTGGGTCTCTGCGTGTGCCTGGGTGGGCCCTGGGGACACAGAGATGGACTAGACCCCCGACTGTGGCCTCAGGGAGCAGCCAGGGAGGGGGAGGGATGGAGGGGCGGGCACTCACCTCTCCTCCTTGGCCATCCATCCACGCTGACCCCCCTCTCCATACCGCACCCTCCTGGGCAGCGGCCCTGGGACTCTCCAGACCTCTTCCCTCTGCCAGCCTCACCTCCCCAGTGGGGTCTGAAGCCCCTCTGCTTCTTCCTTCCTGTCAAGCCCCAGAGTCCCAGCACAGGCAGACCTGACTAACGCATGGACAGACGGACAGACCGACTGGAGAGCTGGGGCTGGGAGGACAGACAAGGACGTTTGGGCAGGCTCTACGGGGGAGGAGGAGAGAGTGGAGGCCTCAGGAAGGGCAGTGGGGACGAGGTGGGGTGCGGGGCCGGCTGGCAGAGCCCTGATTCTAGCCCTGATCTTCTCTTTCTCGCCCTGCTGACCTGCCCAAGTCGTGTGAGGCTAGGAGACACAGAGGTTCTCTCCCTGTGGCTCTGCGTGACCTTGAGCTTCCCTGTGAGTTGATGGCGAGGGAGGTGGGAGGTGGGAGATGGTGCTGCTTGTACTGGCCGGCCAAGGAGCTGTCATGGGGGGAGGGGGCACACTGCCTCCTGCCTGAAGCCCCGCCTCTCCAGGGAGGCAGGGGCGGGGCTTCCCCAGGTCTGACTGCAGACTGTGGCCCCGGGCCTGAAGGGCTGTGCTCCGGGACAGTGGGAGACCTCCCTCAGCTCCTTCTTGCTCTCCCGCGGTGGCTTGGAGGCAGTCCCTCCTTCTCCTCAGGCCTTGCCCTAAATGTCCTCCTCTGAGAAGCCCCCGGGCTTTCACGGCCGTGCTCTCCCCGTGGCGCCCTCCTCCCTTCCTCCCTAGCGTGGCTTTCTTGAGGGCAGGGGCCACGCACGGCGCAGGCGCCCACGGGCACCAGACCAGCCACACAGGCTTCCGGAGGCTGAGGACCAGCACGTTCAGGGTCTCACCTTCAGGAAAATTTTGGTCTTTCCCATTTTCCAGTCTTTGTCTGTGCCCAGCCTGCTTTCGGCGATGCGCAGGGTCATCTGGCGAAACTTGCCCCGAAGCTGCCGAAGAGAAACAGGACTGGCTCTGTGGAGTCACGCCGGAGCCTGAGGTCCCTCCTCGGGGGCTTCCTAGGGAGCGGGGTCCTTCTGCTCCCACAGAGGGCGCCGTCAGGGGCTCCTGGGCAGGGGCACAGGCACTGGGCACCCTGGATCAAGGGTGGGGCCCAGGGGCCCAAGAGGCCACCACACCTTGTAGGGCCTGGGGCCTCAGTGTGGCCGTTGGACACAGGCAGCCCAAACTTCAGGATGGCTGAGTGTTCGGGGAAGGCTAGGAAGCAGGAAGTGTCCTGCTCCCTGGCCACTTATCATCTCTGTGACATTCTGCCACGTAAAAGAGAGTGTTTGCTTTTAACTGCGGATGCTCCTAGAAGGAACATATTCAGCCGCTAGCCTCGTCTAGAGAAGGGAAGCAGGAACGGGGGTCATTTCAAAGCTTGGAGTCCAGGGAGGGGCCCTGGGCATCAGGTGGGCAGCCCGCTTGGAACGGCGGCCGTGTGGGCGCCCAGAGGCGGCTGGGTTCTGCGGATGCGCACGCCGCCTCTCGGGGCCCGTGTGCCGGGCTGCGGGGACACACACCTCCCTGCGCGCGGCGCTGGGCAGCAGGACGCAGAACCTCTGCGAGAACTCCTCGAACGAGTAGCGGATGGGGAATCCGGACTTGCGGATGTGCACCGTCTCCATCATGCCTGAGTAGCGCAGCTGCCAGATGCATAGCTCCCGGTTGAAGAGCTGCGGGCGCAGAGGAGAGGGGCTGATGGCGCGGGCCTCCCCCTTCCGGACCTCCCTGCCACCAACCCTTCGGCTGTCCACCAGATGCAGGAGAACCAAGCAAACGCTTGGTTTCATGAACGTTCTGTTTTGAAGGGAGATATTTGGTTGAAGTCGCTGCAAAGTCCTGGAAGTATTTTCCGAGGAGCTCAACAGTCGATAACATACGAACTGGGACATCCACAAGAACACCAGATGCTTCCCGCATTTTCAGAATATGCAAAGTATGAGGAGTATCGAAGTGTTTTTGCATATATGCCACATTTAACATTTTTTGAAGCGCCCCCAAGCAACGGTGCCAAAGAACACGGCTTCCTTCTGGCTTTGCCTGTGTCGGGGTGACCGGTGCCCCTGCAGTCCTTCGGGCTGGGCCTCCATCGTGCCTCTCACACTCTAGTGGAAGGAATAAGTACCTTTCCTACTTTGAGTCAGAAAATATTCTAAACTTAGTCTGTCCATCCTCCAGAGATGGGTATTTGGACAGGAGCTTGGCCACGATGCTTTGCACAGGGGTATGGGGTCTCAGCCATGGCCCCAAGACTCTGCATGCCTGGGACCCTCGAGAGCCCCCCTCCACCTCCAACCAGGAGTGTCTGGGGACTAGGGGCAAGCCCTCCAATCCGGCAAGCCCACCAACACCTGGAAACACAGAGGGCCACAGAGGCAACTGCCTGTGGCATCTAGGGCCGCACAGTAGTTAGTTCTGGGCAACTCCTTAGCTCCCATGTATTATTTCCGGTGGGCCTGTGCTTTGCCTTTAATCTTTACAACAGCCCTACCTGGTGTGGCACTCAGCTCCAACTTAGAGACCAGCTGCCTGAGGCTCAGGGCCACGCTCCTGAGTGGCTGAGCCAGGGTTCCTACCTTGAGCCTTCCTGGCCCCTCAGCCTGGGTTCCCCTACACCCGCACAGCAGCTACCAACTCCCAGAAATGTCTCAGCCGGGGGCACCCACAAGACCTGAGAATGACCCTCAGGCCCCCACCTGTGGGCGTGGGTAGAGGACCTCTGGGAGCACAGTTACTCTCTAACATCTGTGCATTGTGCCTTTAAGGAAGACACACTTTGGATCTCCTGGGCCAGCCTGAATTTCATATGATTTTATACTTTTCAAAAAGGCACCCCATTTAATGTAATATTATTTCTTTTCTTAAGATTTTTTTTTTTTAATCATGTTATCTCCTCTCAGATGGCATCTCCGAGTTTCTGGAGTCCTGTATTTGCAGCCTCTGGGTGGGATTCCCAAGCCCACGTGTCAGGGGCTGGGCAGGCAGCAGGCTCTCGCCCCGCCCCACACATAAGCAGATAAAGCCGCCTTCCAAGGGCTGCATGGCCTCAGGTCTCGGTGACCAGCAGTTGGTGTCAGTCTCTAAAATCACAGTACTGGTTGCTGCCCCTTATGGAGTGTGGTTTACGTATGCAGATGTGGCAAAAACGTCATGTGCAATCCTTGCTGCCGCCTGCAGGTAGGCAGGTCCTGAATTTAAGGAAGAGAAAACTGAGGCTCAGAGAAGCAACACACCTGGCCAATGGCAGGCGAATGGCAGGGCTGAGACAGTTGAGGTCCGGGTGATCCAAAGCCCTGAAGGTCACAGACCTTCAAATGGCATAGACTGGTCACCTTGCCTCAGTACCCACATCTGTAAAATGGGGGCAGTTAGCTCTAAAGCTGCCCAGACACTCGTGCGGGGAGTGAGTGACATGACCCCAGATGCCATCAGACTCATCCAGTAGAGGCCTTCTCCCTCCCCGCATTACCAGTGGCTTCTTGTACTCATTGGGTTTGATGCAGCGGATGAAGTAGGGCTGGCGGTTGGTCAGGATTTTCATCAGCTGGTCCAGGGACTGCTTGAACTGGCCCGCCAAGGTGGAGGGCCGCTTGCTGGAGTCTGCAGACTGCAGGCAAAAGCACAGGGCACAGGTGGGGGGCTGGGGAGCTTGGCCTGGGGCACAGCTGACCCATGGCACAGTGAGGGCTTCTGCCGAGGTCCCGCAGGTGGGCAGGGCTACATTCATCCAATCGCTCATTCATTCATCTAGCACAGGTTCCCCAAGTGCCTACGTGTGCAGGTGCCCAGCTAGACACTGGGGACCCAGAGCCAAGTAAGACAGGGCAAACCTCCTGTCTAGGGGTGGGGCCCCCCAAGTGGGGCGCACAGATGATGCACCAGGGTGAGGAGCGAATGCTTTACCTCACCATTCTACATTTTCAGTGTTTGTATCGGTTTTATATGCTTTTTTTGAATGTTTTATACTGTACACTGTAAGCATTATAGTAAATGTATACAGTTTTAAAATACATGTATTAAAATGATGGATGCAAGAGAAAACAAGAGCCCAAGCCCCGGGCCAAGAGTAGCGTGTGTTTTTGTGCAATGCTGGCCTTGGACAATGCTCCTTGATCAAACCTTTCCAAGGTCGAATGTTCTCGAGTGTGTACTGCCAAATTGCATCAGTCTGGAGACACGAGCTCACCACTTAACACCTCTGAAAGCAGGATGCGATCACTGGCGGGCCTAATGACGATGGGTAGCATTTTCCTGTTGTCCTGGCTTATAAAATAATGTGCATTTCCCTCCACTGTCATTCTGTTCCCTGAAACCTGTGGGACATGCTCTGGTGTCCCCACAGGGCCAGGAGTAGGCTGTGCTCCGGCCTCCGCTGTGACGTCCAGGCTGGCTCTGTGAATGCAGAGGGTCTGGCCCAGCTCCGCCTGGTTCCAGACCTGGGCAATTCCTGCACAGCCTCGCGGCTCCCTGGTGCCCCCCTGGGCTGGCTCTGCACGTGGCTGTGCTGCGGGCCCTGGGCGCTAAAGCCTCAGGAGTAGAGGTGGGGATTGGGATGATGAGAGGTCAAGGGCACCTCAGTGTGGCCAGAGCTGACTGTGCAGCATGCAGGGGAGAGGACAAGGGGTGTCCTCTGCTGCACCCACAGTTCCTGAGCCCCTGAGCCGGCCTCATCTCCCTGCCTGGGCGTGGGGGAGCTCCTCGCCAGGTGACTCACAGGGCTTTTCTGGAACAGTCACTGTGCAGGGGTGAAGGCATGGCTGCTGGGGGTGCGCAGACCCGCACCCTGCTGGGGCGTCCTAGGCTGCTCTGAGGAGCACCTGGGGCTCTCTGCTGCCCACCTCCCTGGCCAGGAGCCTCAGTGCTGCTGCCACCACACCACGCACACACACACACACACACACACAGACACACACCACACACCACACACACCACACATACACACCACATACCACACACACACACCACATACCACACACATACCACATACCACACACACACACCACATACCACATACCACACATACACCACATACCACACACACACCACACACACACACACACACACACCACATAGCACACACACACACACACACCACACACGCTACACACCACATACCACACACACACCACATACCACACACACACCCCACATACCACACACACACACCACATACCACACACACCACACACACACACACACACACACCACACACCACATACCACATACCACACACACACACCACATACCACACACACACACAACATACCACATACCACACACACACCACATACCACACACACACCACATACCCCACACACACCACACACACCACATACCCCACACACACCACACACACACACACACCACACACACCACATACCACATATCACATACCACACACACACGCACATACACCACACACACTACACACCACATACCACACACACATCACACACACCACATACCACACACACACACACCCCACATACCACACACACCACATACCACACGCACACGCCACATACCACATACCACACACACATCACACCACACACACACCACATACCATATACCACACGCACACGCCACATACCACACACACACACACCACACATACCATACACACACATCACACCACACATACCACACACACCACATACCACACGCACACACACACACACCACACACACGCACCAGATACCACACACACACACACACACACACATCAGATACCACACACACACACACCACAACACAACAGATACCACACACACACCACATACCACTTACCACACACACACACCACATACCACATACACACACACCACATACCACACACACACCATATACCACACACACACACACACCCCCCCCACATACCACACACACACGCACCACATGACAAACACACCACACACACACACCACATGACACACACCACACAAAACACACACAGAGACAGATAGAGAAAGAAACAAGAGAAGCCAAAGCAGGTGGGCCGTCTAGAGTCCACCGCTCACTGGGAAGCAGGCGGAGTCCCGTTCCCCCAACCCCGCCCCGCCCGCTGCCCCTGAAGCCCCTCTCCCCGTTTTCAGTCACCTCTGCCCCCCGCCTGAGGATTCCCGACCCGAGAACCCAGGCCCCCGGCTGGGCAGGGCCACCGAGCCCACCTTGAAGAGCTGGCTGCCTGCCGTCACCCGGACGATGGTCCCTCGGCCCCGCTTGTGCTCCGAGGACTGCAGCCCGAATATCTCCCGCAGGAACTCGTTCCGGGAGGAGTGGACCAGGGCGAGGATGTCCGTGCTCAGCACGTCCCGATTCTTCTCCAGGAAGCCTGCAGGGCGTTGTAGTTTCTTATGTCAGGGTTGAAAGTAAGCTCACCACACGAGATGAATTGTGCAGAAACACAACAGTAGAGGGCTGCTGCTCTCTCAGGCGATACAGCGCCCTCTCGTCCTGCTGTGGGGGCTTTTATTTAAGCTTTACCTATGTTTACATCTTAAGACTTGTTTTCTCAACATTCCAGAAATACCGAAGCAGCCAGATATGCTTTACTGATTAACGGTGGGCTTTCTTAAGAAGTGCCCTGTTTCGTCCTCGAACGCAAAAGCAACGCAAGGACATTTCCTTGTGTTCCCATTATTCTGATTATACTGAGGACATTTCATGGATCAGCGCCCAAAGCACTCAGGACTGCTTGCAGTTCTGGCTTTTTCGCACGCACCCAGCTTGCCGGGGGGACTCATGGGGCACGTCTCCTTCCATGTCCTCAGTTATTTCTCTACATGGGGAAGCAGAGTCCCCCACCCAGCTCGGGCGCGGTGCGACAGGAGTCCCGCAGGCCACCCCTCCAGGCCTGCCCCCATCACCGGGGACCAGCGCCGGGCGGTGTCACGGCCACAGCCACATCCCGCGGCCGGCACTAGCCCCCATCCCCACTGCCGCCCCCATCCAAGCCGCCACCAGTCCTTCCGCCTGATTAGCCTGCCCGCCCCCTGCCCCTCCCTGCCTGCCTGGCCCCTCTGCCCCCAGGGACCTTCCTGAGAGGGCACATCGCCCGTCACCCCTCTTACCTTTCCTCTGCTCTTCTGCTGCCAGTGCCTGCCTTCTCCCTCCTCTCTCCCCTGGGGCCTGCACCCTACCCCAGGGAAACCTCATCTCTCCCCCAGGCCCTGTGTCCCCCCCCCAGGGGGTTTCATCTCTTCCAGGGGGGCCTGCAGCCTCCACGAGCTCTCTGGGGCCCTCTACCCTCCCGTCCCACCCAGGCCAACTCTGGTTTGTGCTTCAGGCCAGCTCAACCGTCATCTACTCCAGGAGGCTCTCCTGTGCCACAAGTGGGGCGAGAGGCCCTCCTTGGGGCTCCCTTCCGTCCTGTCACCTGGCTCAGGGGTGGCCTGAGGACTTCCCATCTGCTCCACCAGCCACGGCTCCCCGGGTGGACCACGGGCAAGACCGAGTCCATGCCCCTCAACATCCCAGCAATCCCAGCCACCACTGTCACTGCCACATACACCCAGGAACCCACTAGCAGCACAGCAGACGGAGTGTCCATTCCATGTGCAGTTTAGACCTCGCCGAGGGCAGTGCCAGCAGGCTCTCATCAGGGCTCTGAATTTCTGTGGACCCTGGGCAAGTATGATCGAGGCAACTGCGTGTTTACATAAAGGGGCCAAAAGAAGAAGAGAAGGAAAAGGAGAAAGTACAGAAACCTCCCCACCCCTCATAATCCCTGAAAATCTGGCAACCTGGCCACGTCCAGGCAGCTTGCAGTCTGGAGAGGACTGGGCACTCCCACCTGGAGGCCCACCCTTCCCAGCTGGCCGGTCTGTGCAGGAACGGCCACTTCAAAACGCCCCTGTGGAAGCAGCGTGGGGACAGAAGCTGCTTTGCTCTTCCTGGAAGCCCAAAACGGGGAAACGAAAGAAATTAAACACCATTTGGCTTCCTGACTTCAAGGATGGGGCAGGGGGAACTTACTGGTTATGAGGTCCTGAGACATATTTCCCTCTTCATCATAAGTTTAAACTGCACTCGTCTTGGAAATGAATGTGTGCCCATAGGCATTGTGCGCACATGCGTGTGAGCATATGTGTGTGCTTGGACAGAGTAGGTTTAAGAACGAAGCATGTCTGTCACTCACTAAGGAGACCCTGAGGGCCTGGGAACCCCAGGGCCCCTCTACCAGCCCTGTTCTGGGGCCTTGGAAGGACTTTCTAGGGCCAGAGGGCCCTCCAGCCTAAGGACTGAGCCTCCAGAAATCAGGGAGGGCAATGTATGGGCTGAGCTGTTTGCCCCCAAAATCCATATGTTGAAGCCCTAACCTCCAGTACCTCAGAATGTGACTATATGTGGAGAGAAGGGCCTTTAAAGAGATAATTAAGATAAAATGAGGCTGTTAGAGTGGGCCCTAATCCAGTCTGACTGGTGTCGTATAAGAAGAGGAGATAAGGGACTTCCCTGGTGGCACAGTGGTTAAGAATCCGCCTGCCAATGCAGGGGACACGGGTTCAAGCCCTGGGCTGGGAAGATCCCAAATGCGGCAGAGCAACTAAGCCCTTGTGCCACAACTACTGAGCCTGTGCGCCACAACTACTGAAGACTGTGCGTGGAGAGCCCGTGCTTCGCAACGAGAAGCCACGGCAATGAGAAGCCTGCGCGCCGCAACGAAGAGCAGTTCCTGCTCGCCGCAACTAGAGAAAGCCCGCGTGCAGCAACGAAGACCCCACACAGCCAAAAATAAAAATAAATAAATTTATTAAAAAAAAAAGAAGAAGAAGAGATTAGGACCCAGAGACAATAAAGATGCCAGAAGAGAGACATCAGAAGGAACCAGTCCTGCCGACATCTTTGTCTTGGACAAAGGCAAAACCATGCCTGACCTTATCTCAGCGTATACACTTTCCCTACCAAGAGGGTGAAAAGATATCCCACAGAATAGGAGAAAATATTTGCACACGTACGGACACATGCTACAACGTGGAAGAACCATGAAAACATTATGACAAGTGAGAGAAGCCAGTCACAAAGGCCACATGGTGTACGATTCCGTTTATGTGAAATGTCCGAAACAGGCAAGTCCATAGAGACAGAAATCAGTGGTTGCCTAGGACTGGGGTGAAATGAGGAATGACCGCTAATGGGCGTTTCTTCTGGGGTGATGGAAAAGTTAAAAAATTGTGGCAACAGCTGCATAATTCTGTGAATATACTAAAAACCATTGAGTTGTAGACTTCAAATGGCTGAATTCTACGGTATGTGAATTATCTCTCAATAGAACTATTACCCACAAAACAAAACACAAACAAACATGCCTGGTCCATTCCATTCCCTCTGTCCCATTGCTGGTTCTGCAAAATGACCTAGTCCCCTCAGCCTTCTTTCCTTGGCCTCCCTGGAGTGCTCGGGATTTAGAAGAAAGGGGCTGTGGAGAGGAGCTGCACCCACCTTCTGCCTGGTAGTACACCTCGCCGGCAAAGTGGGCGATGCCAAATCGGGCATCGTGGATGTTCTTGGGCTGCAGGAAGACCTTGTTGTTGGCATGGATGTTCTTCAGTTTTTGCAGCAAGGTGATGTCTGTCCCCTGGAAGAACGGACACCCTATGGGCTGAGGTCCCAGAGTCCAGCCACTGGGAGGTCAGCTGGCACACTCCCAGGTCTCAGGGGCTCCCTCAAGGGGGCAAAACAACTGAATGACTGAGGGCCTTTCTACAGACAGCAAACGGATGCCCAGGTGGCGGCAGCTTGTTGCGGTGAGCGAGGACAGAGGCGGGAGTAGAGACTGGGTCGGGCGATCCTCACTGCCAGCGTCCTGCTCTACCCTTCCCTACAACTGCCCAGGGACCAGAGCTTCTCCCTTCCGTAGATCACAGCTCTTCCTGACTACCTTTGAGAATCCATCTCCCCAAGGACAGGCAGAGTCCTCCAAAGTGAGAATGAAAGTGTTTCCTTGTCTTGAACCCTCTGCAGCCCTTGACCTACAAGGCTGAACAAGCCCCCTCTTGGGGTGTGTTCTTGAATCTAAATAATGCATTCTGGGGAGTGGGAGTGAGGGTAGAGTCAGGTGCCTCCCTGCAGGAGGCCTTGAAGGAGAGGAAGGCTGGAAGGCTGGGGCTTGTCTGCTGACTCCCGGCAGAGGTTCCAGCAGCCCTGGAGTTTCCCACGTGTGGGGTCTCCACCCGAGGGGCGGCGGGCCCAGGGGTGCACCTGTGGGAAGCGGCTCTCTTCGTCCAGGAGGGAGATGATGCTCAAGGGCTTGAGGGCCAGCAGGTCCAGCGTGGGCAGGTTGTCGTTGTAGTGGATGTAGTCCCAGGGGATGCACTCGGTGCGGTATTCTTCCTGCTCCATGGTGAACACGTGCTGCACGAAGAGCTGCTGCAGGTGCTCGTTAGCCAGGTTGATGCAGAGCTGCTCGAAGCTGTGGGGACAGGGCCACCCCGGGCGGGAAAGGGTTGGCTCGATCGCTGCTGCAGCCGGCCACTGGCACACAGCTGCACATCCCCAAACACATGCGCACGCTGACACACAGCCTCCCTCTTCTTCTACCTCCGCCTCCATCCCCTCCTCCACCCCACAGCAAACAGACTCAGAGAAATGAGGGGGCTTGTGTATCATCAGGCCCCCGCCTTTGTCTCCCTCCGGTCCCCTGCGCTCCTCTGCCAGGCCTGCCTATCCTGACACGGAGACAATCCCTGGGGGACCAAGTGTCCTGTAGCCACCCGAGCAGCCTTGGGCAGTGGCTTTGGTATTAAGATGAGTTTCTGGCTGGGCTCCTTTGCATCAACCAGACACACTCCCTACCCCCACCCCAATCCTCCCAACCTGTTCTCCCTCCCGGGTTCCCCACCTTGGGAAATGGGTCCGCCACTTACCGCCCCTAGCTCAGGTCAGAAACCAGCCCGTCATGCCTGACACCCCTCTCTCCCTCCTCCCCAGTTCCAGTCAGTTGCCAATGTCTGGTCCACGCTTCCTCCAACACAGACCTGTTTACTTCTTTTCACCGCCACTGCTGCTACCTTAATCCAGGCCACCCTTCTTCCTACCCTGGAGCACGGTGACAGCGTCCTCATGGCTCTCCCTGCCTCCAGCCTCACCCCCCAGTCACCCTCCACAGCCACCATAGGGAGCACATCTGATCCCGCTCTCCCCCTACTTCGAACCCTCGTGGATCTGGGTGCCCACTGTTGGGATCCAGACAGACAGTGACACAGTAGAAAGCCTGCCCGTCTCTGCCAGGGAGCGGCTGAGGGGCACCGTGGACTTCTCACAATGCTGGGAAGGCAACTGGCCCCTCCTTACCTCCGAGACTTCTTCACACGTGTGAGCCCCTCCCCTCCTTCCTCTGACCTGCTTGGTCTGCTCACCCTCTGGGTCTCACTTAGGCATTTCTTTTTCAGGATGGGTTGCCCATTTATGCAAAGCCGCATGGTACCCGGGACTCGTTGTTCGAGGTCTGTTAACCCAAGAGAGTTAACACACTGCCTGCAGAGTGTGGACTAAGAATGCTGCCTGTCATATCAGTAAACAAAGGGTGTCACAGCTACGAGCCCTGAGGGAACTCAGGATGGAGACAAGGAATGACCACCATCTAGCTAGCAGTCATCAGACTGCAGCCACCCGCAACGATGCACCCTGCACCCGGAGGAGACTCAGGATGAGAAGCACAGGATCCTGGCCCCAGAGAGCTGAGGTGCGTATCAAAGGAATGATTTCAACGAGCCCAGACTCCTGCATCTTCCCATACACAGAAAAGCACTAAATGCCTTAACTTGGGATGTCCGACTTTCTTTAATTAACGATAATCTTTTGATGTTCCAACTACCTGCCTTCTGTTGCAAAACTTTTATATGCCTTGGGACCCCCCTCACCTCCTCGGAGCAGTTTTCTCAGAGTTATTTGAGACGCTGTCTCCTGGGCTTCAAGTCCTAAGAATGTCCACTGAATAAAACATGACTCTCAGCTTTGAGGTTGTGCACTTTTTTTCAGTCGACAAGAGCACTCGGTGAACCCGGTCGGGCCAGTGACTGGGTGCTGCGAGTGACCTGGCCCTGCTCCTCCCTGTGGCCCCCGGACTGCAGCCCTGTCGCAAACCCAGCTCGTGGCCCAGATCCCCTACAACCAACTACTCATCCACCTCACAGGGTCCAACAGTGTGCTTGCTCTGCTCAACGGCCCCTCTCAGGGCCAGAAACCAATGATCAGAATCACTTTTTAGTTTACTTAGAGTTTGCATCACGTTGGGCTGAGTTCTGCCAGCCCTACCCCATCCCACCTGCCTGCAGAGAGCTGGTCCTGGGAGGCTGTCACCCCCGTGTGCTTGCACTCGGAATGGCTTGTATCTTGACAATCCTGGCCAAGTTGTTAGGGAAACCACTGACCGAAACTGCCCGCCCTGGCCAGGCCCGAGAGTAACCACTTGCATGAGTTATCTTAAACAGGAGGTCCTGGTAAGGAATGTGGAACTAACAAGCTACCACCAACCGGAAGAATTCGGGAAAGGTCAAAAGAGAGAGGAGACACCAGTCCATATGTCCTACCAACCTCCCAGAATCCTTCTCGCTGGAATCCATCTTGGCTGAGCGATGTGTGCGCCACCAGGAAGGACCCTGAGTCAGAGTGATTGGCCAGAGACAACCCGGAAACTAACCCCATCACCATAAAACCTGAGACTGCGAGCCATGTGGCAGAGCAGTTCTCCTGGGTTCCCTTAGCCTCCTGCTCTCCACCCGGGCACCTCTTCCCAATAAAGTCTCTTTCTTTGTCAGCACATGTGTCTCCTTGGACAATTCATTTCTAAGTGTTAGACAAGGGCCCACACTTGGGCTCTGGAAGCGGTCCCCCTTCCTGCAACAAAGGGACCTTCTCAAACTTCAGCTGGAGGTAGGGCCTCAGGCAGGGGCATGCCAAGGTCAGGACAGCCCCTTGGCTCCTCTAATAGTGCCCAGAGGCCTCCACTTGGAACTGAAACCAAGCAGGACCCTGAGGGACCCTCCTGGGTACAAAAGCCCCCCTGCGTCCCCCGTTTCTTGTTTGTAGAGAAAGGCTTTAGTCTCCTAGGCCATCCCTGAGTTCCAAAGAGCAGACTCAAGCAGTTACTAATTAGGGAAGTGAGGAAATGCAGTCAAGAAACAATAATGCAACGATAAAACAGAGTCCTAGTTCTTCCTCAAGGGGTACACATAACAATCTGATGCATCTCTTTGAGTTCTTCTACAGAAACTAAGACCCCTGCCCAGGTGGAGGACGGTGACTACACGCTGACCACAAGTATGTAGACCCCAGACTGGTTGGAACCAGAAGATTGATGATTAAGCTACCTGAAACTTCACCCCATTACCTCACCACCAACCAATCAGAAGAAAGTCCACAAGCTGACCACGTACCCTGTGATCCTCACCCCTAAAGTTGCCTTTAAAAAACTTTCCCTGAAAGTCATCAAGGAGTTTGTGTTTTGAGCATGAGCTGCCCATTCTCCTTGCCTGACCCTGCAATAAATGCTGTGTTTTCCTTCACTATAGCCCAGTGTCAGTAGATTGGCTTTGCTGCACACTGGGTGAGCAGACCTGAATTCAGTTCGGTAATAGGACCAACTCTAGGCTCCATCCAGCCCATCCCTTTAAATGAACCAGGCTCACCTGGGTAAGCTAGGTCACGCATGTAGGACGCTTCCTGCTTGCTTGTTCCCAGTCCTCATTTCCTCGTCCTCCAGCCCCCGGATAATGCCCCAGAGCAACACCTGTCCTCATCTGGCCCCACTGCCTGGCTCCCCTCACCACCCCTCTCTACCCCCACTCCCAGCCTTCATCACAGTCTCAGCTGGGAATTACTTCTCTGAACTGCCTCCTGCCTCCAGATCTTCAGCCTCCAGACTGGGACACTGGATCAGAAGTGTCCTGCCTCACCTTACCCCTGCCAAACTGAAGAGTCGGTGATGGGCCACAAACCCCATTACCCAGTATGATATCCCACCTAGATGCAGTTGCATCAGTGTTACTGATTTCCATTTTCACCCTAACCACATGTGATGATTCACTCTAGTTCATGAGGAGAGTGGATGGCTCAAGAGGGGTGATGAATGCTGAGGTGCTTTTAGCCTGACTCTCAGGGATGCTTTAAGTTATGTGGCTTTTTCTAGACATGTTGTGGGTGCCAGGGGATGCGCACGGACCACCTCACTGAGGAAAGCCCTAGTCTTGCTGAGGGACTCACCCTGGTTTCTGTGAGCGGAGGTGAGAGGTCCTGCTCCTAGCCCAGAGGGGGAGGAGTAGCTACCCTCCAGCTGGCTCAGAGAAGAGCTAAGCTTATCTTCCATTTTCCAAAAGCAGGTGCACCGATCTCCATACCTATTTTTCTGGAAATTTTCAAAACCAAATATGTCCAGGAGGCCGATGGTCCTTCGCACGTTTTTGGGGTCCTGAGCAGGTGGGGTGAAAATTGCGGCGTTGATTTTCTTGAGAATCCACAGGAAGAGGTGCCCATAGATGCCCTGTGGAGACATGGGGTAGAGCCCACAGGCTATGATGTACAAGAGGAAGGTTGCCCCTTTCCAGTTCACCTGGAAAGGCTGCAGGCACACTGGATCTCATGGACCTACTCAAGGAGATCATCCCTACTTTAAGGTAAGAAACCACCCTGGAGAGACTAGGCAGCCCACCGTCACCAGGCAGGTGACCGGCAGAGTTGGGACTTGCCCAGCTATCTCTGCCCTTCCCTGCTGTCCACCCACAAGGCTCAACAGGTTGACACGCGGGCCCCTTTTCCCGCAGCGCTGCACCTTGACGAAGGCATCCCTCCGGTCTGCAGCCTGGGAGATGTTCAGGGGCCTGGTGACAAACTCCCCACGGATGATGATGGAGTGTTTGATCAGACAGTTTCGGAGTTCCTGGTCCTTCACCTGGAAGGCGGGTGGGGGCTGGCATCACAGCTGACTGAGCAGGGCCTGGCGCCAACACCTTGTCTTATGACCAAATACCCTACGCCCAAGGCCTGAGGGTAGGAGATGCCTGTGACTAGGGCCAGAGTCAGGATGCTGGGCAGGGCCCGGTCCAGGGTCAGTCTGAGCACTGGGGTATCAGTGTTGGGGAAGGATGCACAAGCTGGGTGGGCCCCGAGCATGCTGGCTGCTTGGTTGACCAGTCCTGTGCTGGTCTCCTGCGGCTGGGTCCACCATTGGGTGGACCCTGGGAAACAGTGGGAAGGAAGGGCTCTGAGGCCCGGCCATTGACATCTGGATACGCCCCAGCTGACGCCACTCCTGCCTGGAGGCTGAAGACCCAAGGGAGCAAGACGAGTCTGGATGGAGTCCCTCCCACCATGCGGGGAAGACTGAATCAGCAAAAATGGAAGGTTTCTGAGAACCCTGAATCACATGAAGAACATTAGGAGCAAAACATGCCCACCTAATGTGATTGCTTCCCCCACCCCTTCTGATTCTATTAATTTTCCACTGGACCTGCCAGCGGGGTGTGATGTGGAGGACATGACAATGCCCCATCGCTCATCCTCCAAGTCAACGCTCTATGTGGTCTCCTTAATAACCTGTAGGGTGAATGGTCTGAGCACATTCCACCTGCCCAGAATAGCACAACTCATGGAGAAGCCTCGGGGACCAGGACACGGGGCAGGGACCTTCTGATGTAAGGACATCAGATTGTGTGAGTGGGGAGAGCCTGGGGTCTGGGTGGGGTGGAAAGTTGAGTGAAGGCCACAGAAGAGCAGGAGGGTCAGGGAAAAGGGAAGAAACACACGTTCAAGTCAAACTGATCATTTCCGGGACTTGGTTAATGGTTAGCTCCACGGCCCCACCCTGATTCCTACCCCCAGGGCCTGCAACGCTCCACGAGGGAGCTCAGGGGGTGAGCGGAGAGCCTGGGAGAGGGGTAGGAGGAAGGAACTAGAGCCTGGGAAGGGCTGTCAGCCCAGACCCCCGGGGCTCCTCACGAAAATGGAAGTTGGCGGACATAACAGCCCAGTCACCTCCAGTAACTTCATCACGGTGGGAAAGGCGGGCGTCTCCATCACATCAGAGGAGTCCAGGTTCTCGAAGACCGTAGCTGCAGAGAGAAGCAATGACCCTGAGAGGCAAATTGGCCTGAAGTGATGGGACAGAGGCCTCAGGAAGGCAGCCCCAGATGCACACTTAGAGACAACCGTCCCCAGGAGGGAAGCACTGCCTCTCCCAGTACCCCCTCTGAGAGCCGAGGCCTCCCTGGGGACCTATCAACACCTTAGCTGTAACTACTGTTAACAGGGTATGTCCCCCTCTGCTGAGATCGGGACCCTGATGCAAAGGGGAGTTTGAAGTTATTGGAGGGAGAAGGTGCTGGTGGGGCATGTGGGGTCTACTGAGGGAGAAAATCAGCCATCAGTCCCCTTCCATCCACTCTGCTGTCCATAGAAACCTAGGCGTGTTCATTCGTTTGGTCAAACAAGCACGGAGCTGAGAGGAGGAGTGGTTGGAAGCCGGGCCCAGCTCTGTTGCAAGTCTCCTGACCCACCTCCTAGTTCAAGTCTCCCCCTTTTGGGTCCCTCCACCTTAGGGCTGCTGAGCTGGGGGAGGAAGGAATGCTGTTTCTGTATTTGTTTTCTTTTTTAAACTTTAAAAAATTGTAAAATAAAGCATACAGATTTTTTAAAATGCATAAAATCCAAGGGCATGTTATAACGGATAATTATTAAGTCAACATTGTGTAACGACCACTGAAGCCAAAACCCAGAGCCTCGCTAACACCCGGAGCCTCCTACATCCTTTCCTGCTCAGACCAGTTCCTCCACAAGAGGCAGTATTCTCCTGACCTCCATGGAAACCAGTTCCCTATTTTCTCTTTATCTTTTTACTACCTACATATGAATCCCTAAACAGCATTTACTTTTACCTGTTTACCTGTGTGTCATCTAACCACCTGCATTCCTTTGTAGCATTTAATTTTACCTGTTTTAAAATTTTGTGTAAGTGTGATCTATAATTGTCTGTATTCTTTCACTTGGCTTCATTTCTTCAATACCACATTTGATTCTCTTCCATGACCTGAAGCCCCCTGCTCGTCAGCACCCACGTCTGGTTCATTACATGGTCACCTAGCTACAACTTGCCTGGAGTAGATTTCCTCATATCCTGTGAGACAGTGGTTCAAGTTCATGTTTTCTATATGAATACCCAATCGCTCTAGAACAGTTTATTGCAAAGTCCATCTTTTCCTCACGGCTCTATGAATTGGTGTCTTTCATTAGATCTAAAGCCAGCCACAATCTCTTCAAATGTTGTGTATGCCCCATCCTTCTCTTTTCCTTTAGAACTCGAATCAAATGTGTACTACATCTTCTCACTGTATCTTCTAGGTCTTCTACTCTCTCTTTTATATTTTCCATCTTTTTATCTCTCCATGCTGTACACACAGTTTCTTCTGACATTTCCTCCTTTTTCACATTATAAAACTGGCCGTTAGGGACTTCCCTGGTGGTGCAGTGGTTAAGAATCCACCTGCCAATGCAGGGGACACAGGTTCGAGCCCTGGCCTGGGAAGATCCCACATGCTGTGGAGCAACTAAGCCTGTGCGCCACAACTACTGAGCCCACGTGCCACAACTACTGAAGCCTGCGTGCCTAGAGCCTGTGCTCTGCAACAAGAGAAGTCACCGCAGTGAGAAGCCCGCACACCACAATGAAGACCCAATGCAGCCAAAAATAAATAAATGAATAAATAAATAATTTAAAAAATATATATTAAAAAAAATCTGGCCGTTAAACTCATCCATTGAGTTCATTTTGGTGTTTTTGGTTTTTTTTTTTTTTTTTACTTTAGAATTTCTATGTGGTTCCTTTTAAAATCTGTAATGTCACTTTTTTATAGTTTCCAGTTCCCTGTCTAAATTTTCAAGCTTGGTTCTTTCTTTTCTTGAACAAAGCAAGCATAGCTGCTTCGTGGTCCGCACTCAGTAATTCCACTCTCTGAAATCTACGTGGCTCTGTTTCTATTGTCTATCATGTCTGCTGATTCTCGCTCATGGTATCTCATTTCCTTGTTCTTGTTTATTTTTGGAGGCACGCTGGATGTTGTGTTTGAAACTGTTTAAAGGAATAATTTGGGATCTAGGTTGATGCTATTTTCTTCCACAGAGGCTTGTCAGCAACTCTGTCACTCAGGCGCTTGGAGGCACTAGCAAGCCAGGACACCTTAATCCGCAGACCAACTGGACGCCTACAAACTGGTCTGTAAGTTCACGCGGGGCTTTGCTTGCTCTGGTTCGCCCTTTGTGTTCCCAGCCAAAAGTGGGGGGTGACTGATCAGAGTCTTCACCTTTGGAGGGCCCTAAGCTTTGGCATCTTCCCCCTAACCCCACAAGGCCTCCAAAATCATAGCTAAAATTTTCAATGTACTTTTCCAAGATGCCGTGACTTTGGTGGGTCCTTTGGGTGAGGACCCGCAGGGATTTTTTCCTCCTCTGTCCCAGTCTCCCCATTCTTCCTCCCCAGGGGGTGTACTCTGGGTGGAAACAGCATTACCCATGAACTCCACATTCCCCAGGTGGAGAATGGCGGCCAGCAGCTTGCTGAGGTCCCAGTTCTCGGAGTCGGAGAACATGAGGATCTTCATGGCTGAGCGGACGTGGGCATAGTCCTTGGCATCATTGAGCCCCTCACAGGAGGTACAGTTCCCCTGCAAGATCGGGCCCATCAGGTTTCTGAGGCCACCCCACACCCTACCTCCTCCACTGTAGGGCCAGCAAGGCAGGGGTGCATCAGGGATTCAGCCAAAGGGCCCTGGTAAGTGATCCTGCACTGGCTCTGGGTGGATCCCAAGGGGCCACCTGGAGGCCCAAGCTCAAAAAACACGCAGAAGGGCTTCCCTGGTGGCGCAGTGGTTAGGAATCCACCTGCCAATGCAGGGGGACATGGGTTCGCGCCCTGGTCGGGGAAGATCCCACGTGCCGCAGAGCAGCTAAGCCCGTGTGCCACAACTACTGAGCCTGCGTGCCACAACTACTGAAGCCCGCGCGCCTAGAGCCCGTGCTCTGCAACAAGAGAAGCCACCACAATGAGAAGCCCGCGCACCGCAATGAAGAGTAGCCCCCGCTCGCCACAACTAGAGAAAGCCCGTGCACGGCAACAAAGACCCAAATCAGCCAAAAATAAATAAATACATAAATATTTTTAAAAAAGAAAAAGAAAATACACAGAGGCGGAACGGTGGTGACACAGACGCAGCGTGCTATGGTAGCCTGACAGTTGTGTGGCCACGGCCAAGTCATTAGGCTTCTCTGAGCCTCTATTTGTCAGCCATCCGTGGTAACGCCTGCCTCACCCTCTGGTGGTGGTGGTGGGGGGCGGGAACATCACGGGTTCGTTCCTTTAACAAACACCTTCCAAGGCTCACTGTGTGCCAGCCCCTGGGCTATTTGTTGGGAATTCAGAAATGGAGAGACCAGGCCCTGCCCTGGGTGCTCTTGCACCCAGGAGGGGAGGCACAAAGAGAATGGCGGGGTCATAGGCTGTTACAGGCGCTGAGACCAAAGCGGGCTGGGCCGGCCTCCTGGGAGCTGGGGAAAGGCTTCCTGGAGGAGGCATCTGAGCGGTCCCTCAGGCTGAGCTGCGCAGCAGCACAGGGGAGAAACGGCCAGAGCTGGGCAGTGAGGTGGGAGGCACGGGTGGAAACTGCATGGAGCCTGGCGTCGCCGTTGAGGGGGAAAGGTTGGTGGATGGTGGGATCTGGAGGGACTTGGAAACCTTGCCGAGGAGACACAAGGAGCCCCTGAAGAGCTGTAATGAGAGACGTGGTCTGTCAGACTTGCTCTGTGGGAGGTCTCGGGCTGGATGATAGATTGGGGTCAAGTCTGGAGAGAGGGGGGGGACCCAGGAGGAAGCTAGCACCATGGTCTAGGCAAGAGATGATGAAGGCCTCCAGGCAGAGACTCAGGAGAGAGGGCTTAGGCAGGACACAGGGTCAAGACGTGGGTTTCATTCATTCCCTCAGCAGCAAGGTGAGCCTGATGGCTGCCTGTGCTACACTGTTCGTGCATGGGGATGCAGCGAGCAAGGCCCCTGCTCTCCTGGAGCTCAAGTTCTAGCGGCACCTACGAGGACGGTGAGTGGAATGAAACGAGGGTTTCAGAGCCTTCTGTCCATAGGGACCAAAGAAAGTTGAGGCTTGTGGGGCGGGACCATGGGTTCAGTAGGAAACAAGGAAGCACACGGACAAGGGTAAGCCTCTGATGGCCGTAAAGTGGATGCCAAACACAGGAGGGCTGGAGTGGAGAATGGAAAAGGGGAGTCCTCAGTCCCTGCCCAGGGGCCCGACCACAGTTTGGGCTTTTATGAGGCTGTAAACCAAGCGTTGAGCAGGAGGCGGCCCTTCTTCCGTCTTCCTCACTGTTACTGAGAGGCGGGGTGGGGAGAGGAAGGGAAGGGAGAGGCGGGAGGGGAGAGGAGAGGCAGGGAGAAGAGGGGAGGGGAGAGGAGGGAAGGAGTAGGAAGGGGAGGGGGGAAGGGGAAGGGAGAGGAGGGGCAGGGAGAGGCGGGGCAGGGAGAGGAGGGAAGGGGCAGGAAGGGGAGGGGGAGGGGAAGGGAGAGGCGGGGCAGGGAGAGGAGGGAAAGGGTAGGAAGGGGAGGGGGGAAGGGGAAGGGAGAGGCAGGGCAGGGCGGGGGCAGGGTGGGAAGGGGAGGGGGGAGGAGGGAAGGCGCAGGGCGGGCCTCACCATGGTCAGGTAGTGGTACTCGGAGGGCGCGCCCAGGCACAGCAGGTCCTTCTCCTCTGCGCTCATGCCCATGAGCATGCCGTAGAAGATGTGGTAGTTCCGCTCCTCCGGGGCCTGGTGGGGAGGGAGTTCCAGGGAGCTTGTAAGCATCACGCCTGAGGCTACGGGGCCTCAGGACTGTCTCCTGCCCCCACCCCTGTCCCAGCTTCCTTCTTCCTCAGCGGGTAGCGCTCCGGCATTGACCTGAGGGATGGCCATGCCTGGTCGCTGTCCTCCTCCAAGGCCAGCTCATCCTGACTGTTCTGCGTGGAAAGGCCACCTTGCCCTTGGAACTCGTCAGTCCCCGGGGCTTCCCTGCATCCTGACCGCTCCTTGCAGCCCGGAGTCACAGGTGAGGCAGCGAGTCCAGATTCAGACCCGGGCCCTCTGACTCAGAACCCCGGACTCTTTACAGTCTACGGTGAAGCCTTCCTATTCACCTTGTGACCCCCAGGACCTGGCATCCACAGGTTTACCTAGCTGGGCCTCTGCATTTTTAAACATTATTATTATTATTATTATTTTTGCGGTACGCGTTCCTCTCACTGCTGTGGCCTCTCCCGTTGCGGAGCACAGGCTCCGGACGCGCAGGCTCAGCGGCCATGGCTCACGGGCCCAGCCGCTCCGTGGCAGGTGGGATCTTCCCGGACTGGGGCACGAACCCGTGTCCCCTGCATCGGCAGGCGGACTCTCAACCACTGTGCCACCAGGGAAGCCCTAAACATTATTTTTAAACTTTATTTCACATCCCCGTTGTGAAATTCCAAGTATAGAGTGTTAAAGGGTGAGTTTCTTTCTGCCCCAACTTGCCACTCCTCAAATGACCTCCTCAGAACAGTTTGATGGTCTGTGTTCCTTTGCAGACATCACTAATGTATTTACTTAGAGTATATCTATAAAAAGTTTATTTTTTAGGCAAGAACATACTTGTTGTTCTTCAGCTTCCTCTTTTTTTCACCTAAACGGGTCTCTTAGCCGTCTGTCTACACTGACACAGACCCACCTCCTCAGCCTTTTAGCTGACCCAGCATTCCACAGTATAGATATGCCAAGATTTTTTAATCTTCTCATGGACAGGACTTGTCTCTGATCTGCTCTAGAAGTCTCCTGTCCATTCTGGGGTACCTCTTTGAGGAACAAATTCTCTGAATTCACCAACCACCGTGCGAAGAATTACAGGCTTCTGGAAAGGGCAAACTTTGGAGTCGGAGAGACTACCTTCTACTAGTTCTGTGACCCTGGGTAAGTGACTTAACTTACCTGGACTCAGTTTCTTCATCTCTACAATGGGGAGAAAGAGACCCGTCTCTCATGGTTGTTGTGAAGGTCTAATGAGATTATGCAGGGGAAACACCTGGCACCAGGTGGGGGTCACTAAAGGTGAGCTTCCTTCTTCAGCTTGCCCAGGTGTCTGTCTGTCCTAACACACAGCGCCAGTCCCTTTGGTGGCATATCCCCAATCTGAAACATCGTGTGTGTGTGGTACGTGTGCGCTCGTGCACACACGTGTTAGGGGTTATACCATCATATGAGAGAGCACCTTACCCCCAACAAAGCCGTGTTAACTCAGCCGATGTGGCTGCCACACTTTGGGTTCCTTGTTACCCAGGACTGTCTCCTTGACTTGTGGGGCGCAGTGCGAAATGAAAGCATGGGGCTTCTTGCTAAAGAGTTATTAAGAATTTCAAGATGGCAACGACAAAGCATCAAACCGAGACCGGGCCCCTGCGAGTACAAGGTCCTGTGTTGACGACACAGACCACATGCTGCCTCATTTCCTGCAGGTGGTCTTTTGGACAGTGTCATCTAGGTCCTCCTGCCAGGGGCCCCAGCACACCTGATGATACATCCACCCCCAGATGGGGACTGGCCTGGCCTCAGAATTAATTCTAGTAGAGGTGAAGAGTAGTAAGCACCAAAGGATGAGGCCAACTATACAGATGGAAAATTCGAAAGAGAAAATCCTTGAATAAATCATTTCCTTGAATATTGGGGAAGGACCATCATTATCCTATTCTAAGGGTCCTTGGCCCGTCTTGGACCAGGGTTCAATGACAGCAAGCTAAGGCCTATGGGAGTCTGGGGCGGAGGAAAGGAGGGGTGAGAGTGATGGAAGGGACCCCTCTTGGAAGCCTCCCCAATCCCCTGACTCCCATCCTGGGGTGGGAGGAGGTTCCACCAGGACCAGTGCAGCAGGCAGAGGCCTTACCTGCCGGCAGACCCGGGATTTCTCCAGGAGAAATTGCTCGATGCACGCCCCCTCAATCACCCCACTGGAGTTGAAGTAGATGTCGATGTACTTCCCAAAGCGGCTTGAGTTGTCGTTTCGGATCGTCTTGGCATTTCCGAAGGCTGAGGGCCGACGGATGATGCCCATGACGGGAGCAGAGAAGAGAAAATTTACTTTTACTGGGATCCTCTGGGAAGGCTTCTCAGAGGAGGTGGCCAAGCCCAGACTCGAAGGATGGGTAGGATTACACTGGACAGTGGCGGCAGCCAAGGGTTCGCTAAGAGGAAGGCAAAGTGCAGCTAAAGGTTCGGAGGTCAGGAAGCATGGGGTGTGCTTCCAGGGAGGGAAATTCGGCTGGACCATAGGATACAGGAGGAAAGCAGTGGAAGATGGATGGAACCGTTAGCAGGCGGAGCCAAGTAGCGCAGAGCCTTGAATGCCAAGCTGAGAAGTTTGGCATTAGTCCCACAGGTGACGGGGGAAGGGGGAAACCTTCTGAGGGAGTGTGGAGGCTGATTTACATTTTAGAAAGATTGCTCAGGCTGTAGGGTGGAGGCTGGGTTAGAGAGGGCAAGCTCGCAGAGAGAGTGGCAAGAGCTGGCACGGGTCAGAGCGCAGATGAGGAGCTTAGACCAGATGGCATTTGGGCTGCAGCACGATCCAAAGTACATTCCATAGAGCCGTTTCTGCAGGGTTTTATGATGTGACTGCATTAAGAGAGATCCTTTGCACACACATCCTCTCCTGCACACATAATTGGAAAGAATAGAGGATCTGTCTACTCTTAACCGTAGAATGCCTTTGGGATCCTTCCATGTATCAATAATCCATTCCCAGCATTTCGCAAATTGATTTCATCTTGGAACCCTTATTTTTTAGTTTTTGGTTGCATTGCGCGACATGTGGGATCTTAGTTCCCTGACCAGGGATCGAACCCGCTTCCCCTGCAGTACGAGCGCAGAGTCCTAACCACTGGACAGCCAGGGAAGTCCCTTGGAGCCCTTTTGAAATCCTGAGAAGTCGCTAAAAGAGTATGGCTTATCCTGCCCTTCCCCACAGGCACCCCCTGGCAGGAAGGTGCCAGCCCACAGGTCCTGGAAAGGAGGTTGGTCCCGTGGGTGACTGCATACCTTCCAGGATGGGGTTGGCCTCCAGGACCTGCTGCTCAATCCACGAATGCTGGCTGCTGATGGTGGCCAGGAACTGCAGGATGAGCTTGGTGGTCTCTGTTTTCCCTGCTCCAGACTCGCCACTGCAAAGAGGGCATGCAGGAACGTCAGTCAGTAGAACAACTAGTTTTCAACACCTGTCAGCTCTCCTGCAGACCCATCACATGCCCGCTTTCTGGGCCGGTCTGAACAAGGATGCTCTCTCCCTGTGCAGAAATCCCACTGCGTTCTCCCTGACGTCCCCTGCCTACTCTGTGTTAGTTTATTAGTGTGTTCATCTTTCCTGCTCGACTATGCAGGTATGGTTGTATGTGGTTCATTCCAGGGTCCCTGGCACAGTGTTCAGTAACTCCATGAATGAATAAGACCAGGTGATGCGATGCCCTGATAATAACGTTCTCTCTGTGAGCGGTGAGCTCATGCTGGCCAGAGGGGGAACTGCATGAGCCTTTTGGGAAAGCAGTCTGGCATAGGTATCAAAACGCTTCAGAATTATTCCGCCATTAGTCTAAGGAAAGACTCCTAAAATCAGAAAAAGCCTTCTCCACAAAGCTTCCTGCTCATTGAAGTGTTATTTATTTATCATTGCGATTACATGGGAAGCAACAAAAATGGGGGAAATTAGTTACAGTCCATCCAGTCAGAGAACATTGTGCAGCCACTTAGTCCAGGTCTGCACAGAGCCTGCAGTCACACGAGCAACGCTTACTAGTGAAGTGAAGTGGTAAATGTAGGCAGTATTCAGTCAAATTTTAACCAAGTGGGTAGAGGAAGCTTTTTCTTCCAAAAATGTCTGGCAATATTTTTGCTGAGAATATTTTTCTGAAATTTTCTAAAATTTTCATAGTGAATATATATTAATTTCATAATGGTAAAATATGAAAGCCAGTTTTTTTCATATTTTAGGGCAGTGCAGTGGTCAAGATAGTGCTAGCGAAGGACCTTGAGGACCCTGAGCTTGCCTCCTGCCATGAGCCCCCCAAAATTACAACTGTTTATTTGTTTAAAAGATTTATTCATTATTTATTTATTTATTTTATTTTTGGCTGTGTCGGGTCTTAGCTGCGGCACGCGGGATCTTCGTTGAGGCATGTGGGATCTTTCTTTGTGGCTCACAGGCTTCTCTCTAGTTGTGGTGGGCAGATTTTCTCTCTCTAGTTGTGGTGCTTGAGCTCCAGGGCGCGTGGGCTCTGTAGTGTGTGGCACACAGCCTCTCTAGTTGAGGCGCGTGAACTCAGTAGTTGTGACGCGCGGGCTTAGTTGCTCCGCGGCATGTGGGATCTTAGTTCCCTGACCAGGGATCGAACCCACGTCCCCTGCATTGTAAGGTGGATTCTTTACCACTGGACCACCAGGGAAGTCCCCCCAAATTACAACTATTTACAGAGAAATTATTGATGAAAAAACTGGACGACTAGAGGAAAAGAAATTCTTTAACTAAATACATAAAGAAGGAATCACAGCACAGGGAACTGGACTCAATATTCTGTGATAACCTACATGAGAAAAGAATCTGAAAAAGAATGTATATATGTGTATGTATAACTAAATCACTTTGCTGTACACCTGAAACTAACACAACATTGTAAATCAACTCTAATAAAATTAAAAAGACAAAAACCCCAAAACAACAACAACAACAAAACAAAACAAACAAAAATATTTGCTTAATTGTCTTGGGACTAAATGTTAAATGGCATTATGTTTAAAGAATAAAATACATTTAGTTCACAGTTAAATTATATCAACTCAAAAACAAAAAAACAACTAAACCAACAACAACAAAGAAGGAACCGCAATGAGATGGTAGGAGGGGCAGAGATGCAGTACAGTCAAGACCCATACCCCCAGGTAGGTGACCCACGAGTGGAAGAATAATTACAATTATAGAGGTTCTCCCCAAGGAGAGAGGGGTCTGAGCCCCGCACTGGGCTCCTGAACCAGGAAGACAAACCCTCACGATGTTTGCCTTTGAAGGCCCATGGGACCTACTTTAAGAAGAGCCAGAGAGCTGTGGGGGATAGAGACTCCCCTCCTGCAGGGCACACACAAAACCTCACACTGCTTGCCTGGGGCAGAAGCAGTGATTTGAAAGGAGGCTGGGCCAGACCTGCTGATCTCGGAGAGTCTCCCGAAGGCAAGGGGTAACTGCAGCTCCCCCTGGGGACACGGACACTGGTGGCAGCCGTTTGGGGAGCTTGTTGAGCAAGTGGACACTGGGGCTGGGGGGTGCCATTGTGGAATCCTCCCTCGAGCTCTTTAGTGCCAAGACGTCAACAGCCTGTTGCTGCCAGTGCTGGGACATCTCAGGCCAAGCAACTGCTAGGTGGGGACACAGCCCCACCCACCAGCAGGAGGCTGCCTTAAGACCCCCCAGACAGCTGCCCTAGGACCTGGCTCTGTCCACCAGAGGACCTGGAACCCAGCCTCACCCACCAGTGAGCCGGCACTAACCTCAGGACCCCTGGGACCAGCCCACACCCACCAACAGGCCAACACCAACCTTGGAAATCCCCGGGCCCTGCCTACCAGCAGGTTGACACCAACTCTGAGACACCTTGGGAACCCAGTTCTGTCCACAGTGAGCCAGCAATAGCCCCAGGACACCCTGAGATCCAGCCCCCCTCACCAACAGGCCGAAGCCAGATTTGGGACACCCCAGGCCCTGCAGCTAGCCATGGCGGGAACTGGCCCCACCCATCAGCTAGATGCACTAGAAGGAACAGCAGTAGATCAGATGATACAGAGACATGGATCAGGAAGCTGGAAGACAGAGTAGTGGAAATCACTGATGCTCAACAGGAAAAAGAATGAAAAGAAATGAGGGCAGTTTAATCTGGGACCACATCAAGCATATTAACGTTCACATTACAAGGGTCTCAGAAGGGGAAGAGAGAAAGGGGCAGAAAACATATTTGAAGGCATGATAGCTGAAAATTTCCCTAATCTGGGAGAGGAAACACACATCCAGGTCCAAGAAGCACTGAGAGACCCAAGCAGGATCAACCAGTGAGGGCCACACCAAGACACATTGTCATTAAAATGATAATGGGATGAGAAGATATTAAAAGCAGCAAGGGAAAAGCAACAAGTAACATACAAGGGAACTCCCATACGGCTGTCAGCTGACTTTCCAGCAGAAACTCTGCAGGCCAGAGGGGGTGGCACAGTATATTTGAAGTGAGGAAAGGGAAGACATACAACCAAGAATGCTCTACCCAGCAAGGCTCTCATTCAGATCTGACGGAGAGATCAAAAGCTTTACAGACAAGCAAAAGCTAAAGGAATTCTGCACCACCAAACCAGCTTTACAAAAAATGTTAAAGGGAGTTCTCTAAGCAAAAAAGAAAAGGCCACTACTAGACACATGAAAATCATGACAGGAAGAACGCTCATGGTTAAAGGTAAATATACAGTAAAGGTAGTAAGTCAACCACATACAAAGCTAGTAGGAGGGTTAAAAGACAAGAGGAGTTAAAGCAGCGGCCCCATCACTCTCTTTCTCCTCTTTCCCTGCAGTATTTTCCTTCAAAGTTCTTATTACCCGCTGAAACAATTCGCTTGTTTATTGCCTGTCTCCTCTTCTAGAATGTAAGGTCCACAAGGCAGGGATTTTAGTCCCTTTCCTTTGCTGCTGTCTCCTCATGTTAGGACAGGACAGGAGACAGAATTGGAGCACAAAAGAACCTCGAATGAATGAATGAATGAGTGAATGAATGGGTGAATGGATGGATGAGTGGATGAATGAACAAATGCATGAGTGACTGAGTGAATGGATGACTCTACTAGAGAACTAAGCAAGGTGTCCTGGAGCCAAATTCCCTCTCCCCGCTTTCTTTCCCGCTCTGCCTCCCTTCCATGGGTACCAGGAGGGCAGAAGGCAGAGAAGCCAGGCCAGGCCCGAGTCTCTGAAGCAGCAGCATCACCTGGACTGGAGAGGGACACATCCCTTCTGGGCCCAAGTACCTGCGATCTGTCCTCCCTGAGACTTGCCCTGAGGGTTTTTTTTTTTAAGATTTTTTGATGTGAACCATTTTTAAAGTCCTTCTTGAACTTTCTACAATATTGCTTCTGTGTAATGTTTTGTTTTTTTGGCCCTGAGGCATGTGGGATCTTAGCTTCCAAACCAGGGATCGAACCCATGTCCCCTGCATTGGAAGGCAAAATCCTAACCACTGGACTGCCAGGGAAGTCTCCCTGAGGTTGTTTTTGAGGGGCCTCACCTGTTGGATCCTTGCACCCCAAGTGCCTATCTTGGGTCCCATTTGTAAACCAACCGATCCCCACCCTTCCTTCCTTGTCTCAGGAAATATTAACAGAAGGCTGGGGCGGTCCAGGCCCTGATGATACAGTGGAAGAGCAGGTTCTGACGGAAGGCAGCCTCAGAAGGACTTTGTGGCCGTGAAGGGGGGTGTTTGCAGTTGAACGGGAGGCCCTAAGTCACACACTACTCGGGAGAGGTTTTGGGAGAGGAGATGCGCCCTCCTTTATGAGATGCTCGGAGGCAGTGTCTGGCCCACCTGCCCGCCCAGGACCTCACCTGATAATGCAGCACTGGTCCATCTTGTGCTGCTTCATGTTGAAGTAGCAGTTGTTTGCGATGGCAAAGATGTGCGGTGGCAGCTCACCCACGTGGCGCTTGTAGTACAGCTGCACCTGCTCCACGGTGTAGAGGGGCAGCGCCTGGTACGGGTTCACGGCCACAAGGATGGAGCCTGTGTATGTCTGGGGAAGGGAGAAGGTGGTTAGTGACCCCTACTCTGAGGATCAACGCTGCCTGGCCCTGATCTTGGCCTTGGATGCCACCCCCCGAGGGCCACCAGGGCTGGCTGACTGTGGCGGGGAGGCGGGGTCTGATTCTGGACCGAGAGACGAGACCCTCAGCAGCTCAGATCCTTCACCAGGAAAGAGAGCTCCCAGGCAGGCGTGCATTCACAGGGGCGTTAAATGAGGTGGTCGTGCTTAATGTTTGGCGCTCTGTCTGGTATTCAGAAGAGGCTTGATAAAAATGGACTGAATGGGGCTTCCCTGGTGGCACAGTGGTTGAGAGTCCGCCTGCTGATGCAGGGGACATGGGTTCGTGCCCCGGTCCGGGAGGATCCCACATGCCGCGGAGCGGCTGCGCCCGTGAGCCATGGCCGCTGGGTCTGCGCATCCGGAGCCTGTGCTCCGCAACGGGAGAGGCCACAACAGTGAGAGGCCTGTGTACCGCAAAAAAACAGCAGTGGTTAAGAATCTGCCTGCCAATGCAGGGGACACGGGTTCGATCCCTGGTCTGGGAAGATCCCACATGCCACGGAGCAAGTAAGCCCGTGTACCACAACTACTGAGCCCAGCGTGCTGCAACTCCTGAAGTCCGTGCACCTAGAGCCCGTGCTCTGCAACAAGAGAAGCCACCGCAATGAGAAGCCTGCGCACCGCAATGAAGAGTAGCCGTGGCTCGCTGCAGGTAGAGAAAGCCCACGTGCAGCAACGAAGACCCAGCGCAGCCAAAAAAAAAAAAAAAAAAAGGAGTGAATGTATGAAGCAAGTCTTCACCTGCCTTTCACAGGGGCCTCCGTGAGGCTGGGCCACCACAGTAGCCCTCCTGGACCCCTCCTGGACCCTCCCACTCCTCTGGAGCCTCCACTGGGCCTGCCTGCCCCTCTGGGTTGGGACGGGGACGGCCACCTCAACAGTCATGTTTTCATGACTTGTCATGAAGTCGTGTCTTCGTTTTCATTTTAGGAAGGGAGAGGATAATCTCTCTGGCTCGGGACTATGACAACCACCAGATAAAAGAATGCAAGCATAAGCTCTTTGGAAAAGATAAGCTGCCGTTCAACTTGGATAATCGCTGGTTTTGGTCCCAGCATCTGAGGCTCACTCATCCAAAGTGGACTCAGAGTGCCCCATCCCCATCTCCTTCCCGAGGGTCTCCTCCTTCTCCTCTCCCAGCCCAGCCCTCTATTCGGGGGCCCCTGCTCACTCTCCCACTCCTCTGAGCATCCCAGCATCAGGGCTGGTCAGAGGTCAATGAGCCACCTCCCTCTGAGAAGCCCAGGCAGGTGGTGACTTCCCCGGGTCACACCCACTCACGGCAGGGCCGGTGTCAGTGTTGGAATACCACCTCCCTTGGGAGGTCTGCATTAGAACAGGGATGAGACCCTCCCATCCACCGCTAGGCTTTGGGAGAAGGACCCGCATTTACCTACGCGGCCCTCCTGGTCATCACGCAACTTACTTCATAGGAGGGCAGAGGTCTTCTGCCTGGTGACCCTGTCTCTGCCACATACCTAGGAAGGAACCAGGCAGAAGACTACGCCCCATGGCCTTCAGTCCCCTCGGCCATCAGAGCAGGCCTTCCGCTCAGCCACAGAGGAGCGAAGAGGCAGCAGTAATTGAGTGCCTCCTATGTGCCGGGTACTGAGCTGGCATGCTGCATGTCAGCTTTCTGTACGCTTGAAGGCTTTATCCCCCTGCTTCTTTCAGACTGGGGAGCAGAGATCGATGAGCATTCTCATGCTATGAGGGCGTGGGGAGTAGGGACTGAGCCAGGTGTGCCCGGGGCATAGTTTGCTTCCCCAGCCAAGTCAGCACGTGTGGCCCCAGCACACCAGGGGGCCCCATGTGGCCAGGAGGGACTCACGTAGATCTTGTGCTGCCGGTAGCGGATCAGGAGGTTGTGCACCATGCCCGCCTCGTTCAGGTCCCCCAGGAGGATCATGTCATCCACGCCCTGAGCAGAGTTGGGGTGCATGGGGCTGAGGGTGCCAAGGTCCTCTGCTCGGATCCAGTGTTCCTGGAACAAAGGGCACAGGCTTTCCTGAGCGGGGGTTGTCCTGGGCCAACCTGTCCCCCACGTCCTCAATGGATCAGACGATCTGGTGGCCGGCACCTGGCCGGCTTTGGTCTGTGGTGAAGGTCAAGGGATCGGCTCAATCCGAGGCTGGAGTCAGCACACGTCCAGGGCCGAGGGTCAGTGTGCACTGAGGGTCAGTGATTGGGGTCAGGGGCCGTTTGCAGCTGGGGAGCCTCACAGATGGTTGGAATAAAAGAGTGCAAGTGAAAGTGTTCTTTAAATGGCATGACGTCATTTTGCAAATAGAAGGTATTATTGTTAACATTTGACTGGCTTCCAATCTGTGGGGCTCACAGGTCACAGTCTAGAATTTTCTCCTTGGAGGCGAAGTCTCCACATGCTTCACTTTGAAGCACCTCAGCAAAGAGGGTTGCCCAAGGAGGACTTAAATGACCAGCTGGACCCCTCACTCTGCATGCCCTTCTCCACTGTCGCTCCCCTGCTGCTCCCCAGCCCCCCAGGGGACGGAGCTCGCTTCCCAGCAGGTCACCCTGAGCTTCCTACTCTCTCTTCTGGGCTGTTCTGCTCAGCGTGAGCTGGGCTTCCTCCATCTCACATTCCAGGGCCTCCCCTCCAGGCATCCTTCTCACCTTTCCCTCCCTCCTCCTGTCCTTCCTGCTCAGCTTCCTTTACTTTGCAAACAATCTTCCTGCCCTCCCCCTCTCTCTATCACAGCCCGTTTCCCACTTCACGCTTTCCTGGTCCCCTAATAGTCCTAATTTTCCATCTGCCAACACACTCCCTGCTTCTTCCCTATAGGAGCAGTTCCCAAGACAGACACACAACGTTCACCACGACGGGACTTCCCTGTAGTCTGTCCTGCCACATGGGTCCCTGACTTGGGCTCTGGAATCCCTGGTGCTGGGGGCAGCACCAGAGAAGGGAGGGGGCTCGGGGCCCAGGAGGGGTGGGGGGATGGGGCTGAGAAGGCTGAGCCCCTCAGGAGAGCGAGGCCATACTGACCTTGTAGTCATCATCTTCAACCAAGATCTTGCCAGGCTTTGTCTCTTTGATGACGCCCCCGATGGGCACGCTGGTCTTGTCAGCAGAGGTGAAGTTCAGCCACACGTGGTCGCCCTGGAGAGCAGAGAGGAGTCGGTGGTCAGACGCTTGATCCACCTTCCCCTTCCTGCTCAGGACTTACCTCCCCGGGGGGTGTCCCTTCCAACCAAGAGATCCCACGCTGGCTGAGCCATGCTCTCTCCCCCTTCCCCTCCTCCTCCTTTTTCTTTTTCTTCTTCCCTCTCTCCTACCCTGCTCCCAGCCCTTTCTCACTCTTGCCGGGAAGTTAATGGGAGGTGGCAGGGGAAGCTTCCCCGGCCCAGCTTTTTGCAGGAAAGTATCTCTCTGTGAGGTGCAAAAAGAGAGTCTTTGCCCTGCGAATAGCCCTGTAGCACCCAAACCCGCTGGCTGGGGAAAGACAAAGACTAAAATCTCACTAGGTTTGTGCCTGGCCTGCAGCATGGCATTGACCCACATGAACCTCTTTCTAATCCAGGAAAGTTCACCCTGCTCAAAGAGGAGGAATCCCAAAGGAACAAGCAGAGACCCACATGCAAATATACTGACATTCAAAAGGAGGAAATGAGCAGGGGAATAACACTCACCAGGGGGAAACGAACTGCCGCAGAGCAGTGGAAAGTTGTGACCAAGTATCTCACCATGATTTCCAAAAAACTTATTGAGGTGTAGAGCTGAGGCACGAGGGCTCAGAAATTAGACGCCGAGACAACTGAAAAGGATGGGACGTGAACTGGCAGAGCTCAAGAAAGAAAGGGAGGAAAAGAAGTAAACATGGGCCAGAGGTGAAAGCAAAACTGGAAGCAACAACAGGGGAATAAGCACTTGCTAAAATCGTAGTAAAGATCATAGAAGACAGGAGGAGAAAAGAGCAAAATGACAGAGAAATTTTCAAAGTTAGGATTAGGAAAAAAAGGATAGATATGGAAGGCGGACAAAAATACTAATAATTGAAGTGCACAAAGAAGAAAATCGGGGGAAAAACCAGAAAAATTACTTAAATATAAAATTCAAGACAACTTTCAAGAAATTAATGAAGCCTTGAATCTATGGATTGAAGACACACCATAATTTCTTTGAAATAATGACAAAGAAAAATCAACGCTAGGACATAAAGGTATTGGACTAAAAAATTAAGAAATAATTTTTTGAGGGGTAGGCAGACAAAAAGACAAGTTCACTTATAAGGAGATAATTCAGGACAAATTCAAATCATATACGAGGGCCGAACATCTCCTACAAAGATCTCAGGGAGAGAGCAATACAGCTGTTAGGATGGCCATTATAAAAAAGTACAGAAAACAACAAGTGTTATTGAGGATGTAGAGACATTGGAACCCTTGTACACTGTTGGTGGGAATGTAAAATGGTGCAGCCACTGGGGAAAACAGTATGAAGCTTCCTCAGTAAATTAAAAATAGAATTACCATATGATCCAGCAATCCCACTTCTGGGTAAATATCCAAAGAAATTCAAAGCAGGATATCAAAGACGTATTTGCATTCCCATGTTCATTGCAGCGTTATTCAAAATAGCCAAGCAGTAAAAGCAACCCAAATGTCCATTGGCAGATGAACAAATAAACAAAAATGTAGTACATGCAGTCATCCCTAAAAGTACTTGGGGGATGGATTCCAGGAGCCCCTGCAGATACCAAAATCCATGGATACTCAAGTGCCTTATATAAAATGATATAGCACAATGAATACTACACAGCATGGAATATTATGCAGCCTTAAAAAAGAAGGGAATCCTGTCATGTGCGACAGTGTGGATGGACCTCAAGGACATTATGCTGAGCAAGAGAAGCCAGTCACAGAAGGACACATGCTGTATGATTCCACTCATGGAAAGTATCTAAAGTAGTCAAAATCATAGAAACAGAAAGTAGAAAGGTGGTCGTCAGGGGCTGGAGGAGGACGGAAGGAACATAGTGTTTAATGAGTATAGAGTTTCAAGTGTGCAAGATGAAAATGTTCTCTGTTGCACAACAACGTGAATATACGTAACAATACTGAAATGTACACTTAAAAATGGTTAAGATGGTAAATTGAATGTTATATTTTTTACCACAATAAAAAAAAACAGAAAAAAAAATCCAATAATTTTTTTACCCAGCCAAATTGTCTTTCCAGTATAAAGATAACAAACATTATTGAAGATACAATATTTTCCCATAAGCCTTTTGGAAAAAAACGATTAGGGGACAAACTTCAGTCAACAGTGCAAAGAATGAATATAGGTCCACACCAACACACACATCAAGAAATTTCAAAATACTTGGGACAAAGAAAAGATCATAAAGGCTTTCAGAGAGAAAAATAAGTTTTATACAAAGGCTCAAGAATTAAAATGTTGTCCACCTTCTCCATAGCAAGGCTGGAAACCAGAAGGAGTACATGTCTTCACAGTTCTCAGGGAAAATTACATCTAGTATGGAATCCTATGCCCAGCTGACATTCAAATGTGAATAAACATATTTTCAGACATGCAAGTTGTTAAAAATACTTCATATGTACCCTTTCTCAGGAAGCTATTACAGGTTGTGCTTGATCAAAACAAGGGAGTAAACCAAGAGAGAGAAGAACCTTGGGTCCAAGAAAAGGGATTCAGTGCAAAGGAGAGGTGAAAGAAATCTTCAGGGTGGTTGTGAAGGAGACCCCAGGACAATTCTGAGATGTGTGCCTCAGAAGTAGAAGATGCCGGTTTACATACGGCCTCCGCAACGCTGGCAGAAACTTCTTCCTGAGGATGAAACTGATTGAACTCCCAGATGAATCATTTTGAGAGGACATTGACATATCTGGGAGAAAGCTGGGGGGCGGGTGTCGGGGGAAGGTTATGTCGTCATAAGTACAGAGAAAACAAAGCAGATAGGGCAGAAGGACAATTACAAAGTCTAGCAAAGGGAAGCACAGCATTTACAATACATTACAGGGCTCAGTCGAGAGGAACATTTTCTTTCTTTCTTTTTTTAAACTTTTTATTTTATATTGGAGTATAGCTGATTAACAATGTTGTGTTAGGGACTTCCCTGGTGGTACAGTGGTGAAGAATTCACCTTCCAACGCAGGGGACGGGGGTTCGATCCTTGGTCAGGGAACTAAGATCCCACATGCCATGGGGCATCTAACCCCGTATGCCACAACTACTGAGCTCTAGTGCCTCAACTAGAGTGCACATGCCACAAACTACAGAGCCCATGTGCTCTGGAACCCATAAGCCACAACTACAGAGCCCACGCACCCTGGAGCCTGTGCACCACAACTAGAGAAGAGAAAACCCACAGGCCACAATTAGAGAGAAGCCCACACACCACAACGAAGAGCCCACGTGCTACAAAGAAAGATCCTGCGTGCCTCAACGAGGACCCTGCGTGCCGCAACTAAGACCCGATGCAGCCAAAAATAAAAACAAAAACAACAAAAAAATAATGTGGTGTTAGTTTCAGGTGTACAGCAAAGTGATTCAGTTATGTATATACATGTATCTCTTCTTTTTCAAATTCTTTTCCCGTTTAGGTTGTTATATAATATGGAGCAGAGTTCCCTGTGCTCTACAGTAGGTCCTTGTTGGTTATCTGTTTTAAATATAGCAGTATGTACATGTCAGTCCCAAACTCCCTAACTATCCTTCCCCACCCCTGTCACTTCCCCCCGTAACCGTAATTTCGTTTGAGAGGAACATTTTCTTAGATAAAACAGGTAAACTCTGTATGTAGATCTAATGAAAGCTAGGATTTAACAATTTCGGGAGGAAGGAGAGACAATATGAGTGCTGTGGGCGGGCGTTAGGGACAAGGAGCTAAGGCCCTTCTCACCTAGTGGGAAGTCAGTAATAGGTGCTGCCTGGAACCGAAAACTCAAACAGCCCTGTACACATGTCCTTTAGAGACACAGAGGGAAGTATCAATGAATCGACTAGAAGGTCGAGGTGGTCACCTCTCTGGAAGAGGAAGTGGGGGACTGATTCTTCAAACTGTGTGCCCAAAACAACTTAATAAAACTAAAAGCGAAATGAAAAAGAACAGTAAGGAACAGCTGCCACAGGATGCAGAAGACCAGCCTGAGAAACATACTAGATTCAGTGAACTAATTGAATCACATCAGGAACCTCAGAGACCTAGAAAAGCTTTCTTACAACAAGGATAAAATTCCAGTGTGAAAATTGCGGCATGCAGCTGAAACAGCGGGCAGATTACCAAAGAGAGAAGATTATCAGTCAAAGACAGATGATGGGAACTTCCCTCGTGGTCCAGTGGTAAAGAATTCACCTTCCAATGCTGGGGATACAGGTTTGATCCTTGGTCAGGGAACTAAGATCCCACATGCCACGGGGCAGCTAAGCCCAAGTGCCACAACTACTGAGCTTGCGCACCTCAACTAGAGAGCCCACGTGCCGAAGACTACAGAGCCCACGCGCTCTGGAACCCGCGCACCATAACTACAGAGCCCACGTTCCCTGGAGCCTGTGTACCACAACTAGAGAAGAGAAAACCCGCACGCCACAACTAGAGAGAAGCCTGCACGCCACGGCGGAAGATCCCGCATGCCTCAACGAAGATCCCGCGTGCGTCGAAGACCCGACGCAGCCAATAAATAAATGAATACATACATAAATAAATAAAAAGACAGATGATGGGTATCTCACAGTGAACTTGATATTAACCAGAGATGAAAAAGAGAAAGACCATTTCCAGTCCACACTTAATGATAAGGTGTCAGGCCAACATGAGCTGGAAAGATAAACAAAAGAGCTAGAACATGACTTTTGTTCACTGCATTTGACCAAAGCTCTCCTAGGAAATAAATGAGAAGCCGAGCGCAGAAAATAGAGCTGCTTCATGAACTCTATTGGAAGAAAAAGATGACTGTGCAGAAACAGCTGAATCAGGAGAAGAGTGAGTGAGAAGAGATAAAGCAGAAGCTATCAGCTGCAAAGAAAGTAAAGTCTATGTTGAGATTCAAGAAACAGAGGAGGAATTACAGAAAGCAGAGATCTACGTGACCTTCCTTGTTCTTTGTGATAAGAAATACCTGACAACTGGCTGCTACCCATGATGCAGAAAGTTCCTTCCCCAGCCTGAGACAGAAATTACTACAAGGAAACTCAAAGACCCAAGGCCATGAAGAATCCACTTCCGGGAGACCTGATCCTCAGTCTTCCGAGGTGGGCTGGCTCTTCTGGACATTGGCTGAAATGGGCGCTGTGCCCTGATCCCATGTGCCCACCTGCCATGTCTTCTCTTCCCATAGAAAAGATGGGCCTACAGATGCCTCTGTGCTGCCTTTACTTAGATAAATGAAGGATCCAACCAATGAGAAATACCCTGTCAAGACATTTTTTTTTCTGTTCTTTTATTTTTCATTTTATTCTATTTTTAAAATTTTTATTGAAATATAGTTGATTTACAATGTTGTGTTAGTTTCAGGTGTATAGCAAAGTGATTCAGTTATACATATATATATATATTCTTTTTTTACATTCTCTTCCATTATAGGTTACTACAAGATACTGAGTATAGTTCCCTGTGCTATACAGTAGGTCCTTGTTGGTTACCTAGTTTATATATTGTAGTGTGTTTTGTCAGGACATTTTAAGCCCTGAATATAAGTGAGGGATTACTGTGCAAGTGTGGTCCCCCTGCCAAAGCCCAAAGGTTGGCCAAGGTCATTTTCTTTAGGTAATACAATCTGTCTCTTTCCTCCAAACTCCCTGTCTCCGGTATTCTCCTTATAGGGTCTCATTGCTTCTCTTCTTCTTTCCTTGGGAGTGATTTGACTCAGCCTGTGGCAACTCCCACGAACAACCCCTCGACGGAAGAGATGCCATTCTTACCAGTCTCAAGCCCGACATCCTGAGGCAGCCACTCCTGACAACCTGTGTGCAGAGAGAAAGCAGAATGTCAGTCCTTGTGGCCCTGAGTTGGAGCCCTGGAGGGCAGGAGCCACGTGTGTTCATCAGCGTGGCTCTGAGCGCCTGGCATGGGGCCGAGAAATGACTCTTCAATGAATGGACGGATGAGCCATGGTCCCACCGCAAGTGTGAGAGGAGACGCCCTCAGCTTCATCCATCCTATCTCATCTTTACTGAACGTCTATTTTGCACTTGGCACTGGGCTCAACTGGGAGTGCGGTGGTTCTGAACATCCCTAGGACACCATCCCTGCCGTCCAGAAGCTCAAGCTGTGTCTGGTCAGACATCCGGGAATACCAGTCATCACCCTACACCACACGGAGTGCTGAGGGAAGCAGCCAGCAGAACTAGAGACACAACATACTTGATCTAAACCTCACGGACAGGGGCTTCCCCGGTGGCGCAGTGGTTAAGAATCCACCTGTCAATGAAGGGGACACGGGTTCGAGCCCTGGTCCGGGAAGATCCCACATGCCGCGGAGCAACTGAGCCCGTGCGCCACAACTACTGAGCCTGCGCTCTAGAACCTTCGAGCCACAGCTACTGAAGCCTGTGCACCTAGAGCCCGTGCTCCGCAACAAGAGAAGCCACCACGATGAGAAGCCGCGCACCGCAACGAAGAGTAGCTCCTGCTCGCCGCAACTAGAGAAAGCCCGCACACAGCAACAAAGACCCAAGGCAGCCAAGAATAAATAAATAAACCTCACGGACACCCCCAAAACACAGATACCCCCCATTTCACTCATGGGACTCAACAAAGGAAAGGTGACCCGTTGATCAGTAGCACAGCTGGGAATTCAACCTGGACCTGCCTCCTTTCAAACCTGTCCGCAGCACCTGGCGGCCTCCCTGGTGCCCTGGGAGCACACAGACAGGCCTGTGTAGCTGCCAGCAGGTGGGGGAGGGGAGGGGAGGGAGGGAGGGAGGGAGGGGAGGGAGGGAGGGGAGGGAGGGGAGGGTGGAGGCCCTGATCTCAAGGAGGAGCCCCACCCATCCCCAGCCTTGCCCCACTGAGCAGCGGGAGGCAGGTACTGGCTTTTTTGTTCATCATATGCTCCCTGCTTCTAACACAGACTTGCTCCAAGGAGGGACCCAGGAAATAGTTGTTCAGTGAAACAGAGAACGAAGCCCTTGGAGAGGATGTCCTTTGACAATGGCTTTGCCAGATTTGTAAGAATTCACAGTGGAAGGAAAGAGGGGCCTTCTCGGGAGTTCCCTGGTCGCCTAGTGGTTAGGATTCAGGGCTTTCACTGTCGTGGCCCGGGTCCAATCCCTGGTCAGGGAACTGAGATCTTGCAAGACGCGAGACCAAAATAAAAGGGAGGGGGGAGCGATTCTCTAGGGATGCTGCAACTTTAGCAAGGGCAGAGGGAAAAGTGCAAAGGATGTGAGGGGCCAGCACATTTGGGTTGAGCAGACCAAGCTGGGAGGTGTAGGTAGTGGGTGAATGTGACAGAGAAGCTTTGCCACTCTGTTCTGCTGGACAAAGAATTTTCTTATTCCAATTTTTCTTTCGTGTGTGAGCATTTATATGTTTATGGCGATCTACTCCTCCTAGCATTTGTTGAGTGCCTACGATGTAAAAGGCGGTAGTAATCAGATTGAGATTCCTTTTTAAGGGTCTGAGGCTACTGCTCTTTCAAGGGGAGGCTGGTCCATCTCTGCGCCTCACATACTGCAATGAGGTGGTGGGTGGGAAAGACGCAGAGGGCATTGCCTGCCTCTTGCTCCCCACTGTGGTTCTGTCCCCTCACTCCTCCACCCCAGGTAGGAATCTGAGGCTCACCCACGTTCTTTAGCTCTGTCACCCTCTACCCCCTCACCCATGGCACTGACCTCCATGGACATAATCCCTCTCCAGACACCAGGATGTGTCCCATAGGTGCCCCCCACCAGTCCTGCCATCCCTGGGGGATGGACCTGCCAAGTGTTCTGGACTCCCACTCCTCTGGTCCCCAGACTCCACTGACCTCCACTCCCCCACGACTGGCCCTGGTCTTCCTGTGTCCCAGAACTTCTCCACTTCAGAAGCCATGTCCTCCAGCTGCCACCCTCCAGCCACACCCCAGGCCAGCACCAGGCCCTCTGCCCATGGCCAACTGTTCCCTCATTTCATCACGACCCCTCAGCCCTTGCTTTTCTCTCCATTCTATCAACCAGGCATCCGAGCTTCGTTTCTATCCCAACCTGCCTGGAAACTGACTTACATCTTTTCTGGAACAGAATGGTTTTATAAGTACCCATAAACGGAATACAAAAATAAAGTACGGTAAGCTGCACTCCATGTGGCCCCCTCTGGTCCACCCTTGTCTTGTGAATGTTGTTGACTCCTCCTTGTACCTTGCAAAGTCCCAGTACCAAGCTGAGCCCACCAAGGATGGGTCACACCATCCTGACGACAGGGGCCAGCACCTCCCCTACGACCTTAGAAATGTTCAGGGACACTTGAGTGGGCCCTGGTCAGCTCTTTCTGGGAAAAAAAACCCAACGACACTCTTATTTCAAATCTCCCTCCCACTACTCACTCTGCAGAACACCTTGATCTGTGTCATTGAAAAAAGAGAGAAAAATCACCCTCAGCTTCCAGCTCTGCCCACTCCCTGCCTTTCCCTATATCTGAGAACATTTAAGGGACTGCCCAGGGGAAGGGGCCCCCTGACAGCCCCACGCTAACCCTTCCAGCCCTGCCCTCTCTGGCCTCCTCCATCAGGGCTTTTGCTTTATCGATTACTCTGGTGGTTAAAATACTCCCACAAGTTCTTTGACACTGCTCCCTTCCAAATACGGAGACTCATTCTCCCTACTGTGGATGTGGGTTTAGTGACTCCCTTCTAACAACTAGAATGAGGTCGGAGTGATGGAGTATAGCTTCTGAGACTAGTCCATAAAAGGCTCTGTGTCCTCCTCTTTGCTCTGTCTGAGATCACTCGGCCTGGGGGAACTTGCTGCCGTGTCATGAGGATACTCAAGCAGCCCCAGGGAGGACCCATGTGGTGAGGAACTCAGGTCTCCAGTCAACAGCCAGTGATCTTGAAAGCAGATCTTCCAGCCGTGGTCAAGGCTTCATATGACCAGAGCTCCAGCCAACGTCTTGACTGCAACCTTGTTATGGGTTGAATTGTGAACCTCTCTCCAAGTTCATGTGTTGAAAGTCCTAACCCTCAGTACCTCACAATGGAACTGTATTTGAGGATAAAGCCCTTTTGAAGAGGTGGTGAAGTTAAACTGAAGCTGTGAGGGTGGGACGTAATCCAACATTACTGATATCCTTGTAAGAAGAGGAAGAAATACCAGAGCTGTACATGCAGAGGGATGGTCATACGAGGACAAAGCAGCAAGAGGGTAACTGTCTGCAAGCCAAGGAGAGGGGCCTTGGGAAGAACCACCCCTGCCAACATCTTCGGTCTGAGACTTCCAGCTCCAGAAGCTGAATATAAATGAACCCTAGAAAATGAATATAAACCATGTGAGTGTTCCTGGCCCAGAACCACCCAGATAAGCTGTTCTTGGATTTCAGAAATTGGGTGAGGAAATAAATATTTGTCATTTTAAGCCGCAAAATCTTGGAGTAATTTGTTATGCAGCAGTAGATAACTAATACAATTACCCCTCCCTCTCACATCTTCATTCTTTCTTACTCTTCTGGTTTTCCTCCCTGTATAGAGATCCAAGTTTTGTCTATCTTAAAATGAATTTTCTTGGCCTCATGACCGCCTCCAGCTATTGCCCTCCTCTTGTTTCTATTCCACAGCTGAACTGCCTGAAAGAGTTGCCCCATGATGCTGCCTCCACTATCTCACCCTTCATGCCTTCCCAAGCCTTGGGTCACACACACGTACCCACAAACGCTGCAGCGACCCCTCCAGGGCTAACATTGCCCAAGTCCATGGCAGGACTTTTTCAGCCATGTCCTGTTCCCTGAGCACGCCCCCTTGGCTTCTGCAGGACTACACTTCCCTGTCATTCCTTTGCTTTAGGGGGTCCCCTCAATCTCCTCCCAGGGCCCTTTCCCTCACCTTGATCTCTTGGTGTCTGAGGGAGATGCTGGTTGTTTTTGTCTGCCTGATGTGCCGTCCCCTATTTTCTTTTGGGGGAAATTCTCCTCCCTTTGTCCAAAATGTTTCTGATAGGAACCATGAATCATGGTACCTCAAAGATGGCATGCAATCCAAGAAAGGGCTTTCTCTGAGATGTTCTGAATTGAAGCTGGGGATTAGTTTTCTTCTCTAGTTGCAAAGTTCTGAAATGTGATTCCAGAACTGCCAGGGGCTACGGTCCTAGTGTCCTGAAAATAGCTGATATGAGAGAAGAAAGTTGGAAGGACAGGAGGGAATGAAACAAAAGACAGAAATCCTGTCTTTGACTTTTTGCACTTTGTTATTTGAGCTAAGCCATCTGTACTCTGTCATTGAAACCGAAGAATTATCATTGATATGGTGGTCCTCATTCTATTCTCCTTCAGTCTGCCCACTCCCCTTGCACATTTCCACCCTCTCCCAGGGCCACTGACAAAATCAAAGCACTTCTGAGCCTGAAGTCAATGTCTCAAACCCTCATCTCCATCCGGAACTCCAGCTCCACCAAGGCCCTAGTCTCTGGATATCTCCAGGAGATAGGCCATGGGCACAACAAACTCAACATGACCACACATCTCCTCTGTCCCTAAATCTGCTCTTTCCCCTTCATTCTTTATCTCAGTGAATGGAACTAGCAATTGTTGAAGAAAACACTTGAGTCATCCTATGATCCTCATATCTAAATGATCACCAGGATCTGAAGATTTCATCTTTTAAAAGCTTGAGGCTCCCAACTATATGTTGTCTGCAAGAAACTAACTTTAAATATAAAGACACAGATAGATTAAAGATAAAGAGAGAGAAAAACATACCATGCTGATATTAATCAAAAGAAAGCTGGGGACTTCCCTGGTGGTGAAGTGGATAAGACTCCACACCCCTAATGCAGGGGGCCTGGATTCGACCCCTGGTTGGGGAACTAGATCTCACATGCATGCCACAACTAAGAGTTTGCGTGCCACAATTAAGGAGTCCGTGTGCCACAACTAAAGAACCAGTGAGCCGCAACTAAGGAGATCAGGAGCTGCAACTAAGGAGCCCGCGAACCACAACTAAGGAGCTCCCCTGCCACAACTAAGACCCAGCACAACCGAATAAATAAATAAATATTAAAAGAAAAGAAAGCTGGAGTAGCTATACTAATTTTAGGTAGTGCTGACTTCAGGGCAAGGAAAATTATGAGGAATATAAAGGGGAATTACATAATAATAAAGGGGCCAATTTCCAAAGAAGACATAACTTTACTTAACATGTATGTGTGTAACAACAGAGCATCAAAATACATGTGGTAAACTGGTAAACCTACAAGGAGAAAAAGATAAATCCACTATTATAGTTGGAGGCTTTAACACCCCTTTATCAGTAATTGACATATTTGGCAGGCATAAAATCAATAAGTACATAGTTGAAATGCATAGCATCTTTAGTCAACTGGATCTAATTGACACTTGTAGAATACTTCATCTAACAACAGCAGAATATACCTTCTTCTCAAGTTCACATGGACCATTCACCAAGATAGGCCACCTTCTGGGCCATAACATCCCTGAGGAAATTTAAAAAAATAAAAATCATACAATGTCTGTTGTCAGACCACAAAGAAATTAAACTAGAAATCAAAATAACTAGAAAATCCCCAAATATTTGGAGATTAAGAAACATATGTATAAATAACACGAATCAAAGTCTCAAGAAAATTCTTAAAGTGTTTTCAACTAATTGAAAATGAAGCTACAACTTACTAAAAGTTGTGGAATGCAGTGAAAGCAGTGCTTAGAAGGAAATTTATAATACTGAAAGACTATATTTAAAAAGATGAGGATCCAAATCAAGATGGTGGAGTAGGAAGACACAGAACTCACCTCCCCCCACGAACATATCAAAAATACATCTACATGTGGAACAATTCTTGTGGAAAACTAACTGGAGACTGACAGAAAGACTCCTGTACAACCAAGGCTCTAAGAAAGATACACACAAAATTGGGTAGGAAGGGAAGAGAAGCGGTCAGGTGGGGTTCTGTGCCCCTGGGAGGGGACTCAGAAGAAAAGAGAGATTACATGGGCAGAGACCCTCCCTGGAGAGGGAACAGTTTGAGCCACATATTGGGTGCTCTAACCCTGGGGTCTGACAAAGGGAAGACAAGCCCCCTTGGCTCATTGGAGGGCAAGTGGGACTAACAGGAAGGAGGTGGAAATCCTGTACCTTGCTTGTGAGGAGCACATGAACAGTTGCCTACTCCCAAAGCAGGGTGGAGAGGGCAGATTGAAACCACACAGCTGGCTGACTTGTTTCCCAGGACCACCCCGGAGCATGCCCTAACCCGAGCTGAGCAAATGCTCCAGCACTGTTTGCCCCATGTCACAGCTCCACACTGGAGTGAGGGCTGCCATGGCCAAGGAAAAAGCTTTGCTGTGAGACTCTGTAGCAGCTCAAACACTAAGCAGCTTCTGAGTAGGGAGGGGGCTGTCATTACTGGTGATTGCACAAGTGATACATCAGAGGCACTCCAGATCTTTGACAGTGGCCATATCAACATACTCTGTGCCCAACGTTCATTGAATACCCAGCCCAGTGCCTCTTGCTCCAGCTCTGCTCCCCTCTGGGGCTGAAGGTGCTGGTGCTGGGAGGGGGAAGAGCACACACTTAAAGGGAATGTAGCCAGCTCACACCCGACACTCAGGACTTCTGTTCCAGCAACTTGAGACCTAACCCCACCCTTGATAAGGCAAAGTTTGCCACTGAACAAAGGGTAAGCCCCACTTCACACCTGGCTCTAGCCCTAGCCCCTCCTTCTCCAGCCCCACCTACTACCAAGAAGACAGCTGCCAACACACCCTGAGGAAAGACATCACTTGTGTTCACATCAAATCCATCTCTCCCAGCAAAGCCACTGAGCACAAACAAAATGTATAGGGATGCTCCCACATAAGGACACACTTTCAAGACCACCATAGGTAACAATATAACTAAAATTCATAGAGACAGAGAAAGATAATTAAAATGAGAAGAGAGAAGAATTTGTCTCAATTGAAAGAACAAGAGAAAACCCCTAAAAAAAAACAGCTAATGAAACAGAAATAATTTACTAGGTAAAGAATTCAATGCAGTAGTAATAAGAATGCTAACTGAATTAGGGAAAAGAATAGATGAACACAGGGAGAATTTTAACAAGGACCTGGAAAATATAAAAAAGAACCAGTCAGAACTGAAGAATACAATAACTCAAATGAAAAGTGTTCTAGAAGGAATGAACAACAGACTAGGAGATACAGAAAGATGCATAAGTGATCTGGAGGTAGAATAGTGGAAATCACCCAAACAAAACAGTAAAAAGAAAAACAAATTTTTAAAAATGAAAACAGTTTAAGGTATCTTTGAGACAACATCAAGTGTACCAATATTTACAGCGTAGGAGTCCCAGAAGAAGAAGAGATAGAGAAGAAAGTAAAAAATGTATTTAATGAAATTATGGCTGAAAACTTCCCAAGCCTGAAGAAGGAAACATATATCTGGGTACAGGAAGCACAGAGAGTCCCAAACAAGATGAACACAAACAGACCCACACCAAGACATATCATAATTAAAATGGCAAAAGTTAAAGAAAAAAGAGAATTCTAGAGGCTACAAGAGAAAACCAAAGAGTTATATACAAGGGAACCCCCATAAGACTCTCAGCTGATTTTTCTGCAGAAGCTTTACAGACCAAAAGGAAGTGACATGATATATTTAAAATGTTAAAAGGGAAAAACCTGAAATCTAGGATACTCTGCCCAGCAAAATTATCATTTAGAATTCAAGGATAAACAACTTTTCAAACCAGCAAAACCTGAAAGAGTTCATCAGCACTAAAATAACCCTAAAAGAAATGTTAAAGGGTCTCCACAAGGTGGAAGAGAAAAAGCTATAAGAAGAAGTAAGTATCTATAGGAAAGAAAAAAAGCCCACTAGTAAAGGCACACATATAGTAAAGGCTGAGGATCAGCAACTTAAAAAAGTTAGTATGAAGGTTAAAAGACAAAAAATTATAAAATTAAGTATAACTACAATAATCAGTAAAGGTATAAACATGAAGATATAAAATATGGCACCAAAAACACAAAGTATGGGGGAAACGAATAAAAAATGTATCTCTTGTAGCATGTATTTGAAATTAACACATTTAATTTTAATTTTGATTTTAATTTAATTTTAAGCCCAGGAACAGATGGCTTCACAGGTGAATTCTATCCAACATTTACAGAAGAGATAACACCTATCCTTCTCAAACTCTTCCAAAATATAGCAGAGGGGAGAACACTCCCAAACTCATTCTACAAGGCCACCGTCACCCTGATACCAAAACCAGACAAAGATGCCACAAAAAAAGAAAACTACAGGCCAATATCACTGATGAACATAAATGCAAAAATCCTCGAGAAAATACTAGCAAGCAGAATCCAACAGCACATTAAAAGGATCATACACCATGATCAAGTGGGGTTTATCCCTGGAATGCAAGGATTCCTCAATATATGCAAATCAATCAATGTGATACACCATATTAACAAATTGAAGGAGAAAACCCACATGATCATCTCAAGAGATGCAGAAAAAGCTTTTGACAAAATTCAACACCGATTTATGATAAAAACTCTCCAGAAAGTAGGCACAGAGGGAACTTACCTCAACATAATAAAGGCCATATATGACAAACCCACAGCCAACATCATTCTCAATAGTGAAAACCTTAAACCATTTTCACTAAGATCAGGAACAAGACAAGGTTGCCCACTATTATTCAACATAGTTTTGGAAGTTTTAGCCATAGCAATCAGAGAAGAAAAAGAAATACAAGGAATCCAAATTGGAAAAGAAGAAGTAAAACTGTCACTGTTTGCAGGTGACATGATACTATACATAGAGAATCCTAAAGATGCTACCAGAAAACTACTAGAGCTAAACAATGAATTTGGTAAAGTAGCAGGATACAAAATTAATGCACAGAAATCTCTTGCATTCCTATACACTAATGATGAAAAATCTGAAAGAGAAATTAAGGAAACACTCCCATTTACCATTGCAACAAAAAGGATAAAATATCTAGGAATAAACCTACCTAAGGAGACAAAAGACCTGTATGCAGAAAATTATAAGACACTGATGAAAGAAATTAAAGGTCCAAACAGATGGAGAGATATACCATGTTCTTGGATTGGAAGAATCAACATTGTGAAAATGACTATACTACCAAAAGCAAACTACAGATTCAATGCAATCCCTATCAAACTACCACTGGCATTTTTCACAGAACTAGAACAAAAAAATTCACAATTTGTATGGAAACACAAAAGACCCTGAAGAGCAAAAGCAATCTTGAGAAAGAAAAACGGAGCTGGAGGAATCAGGCTCCCTGACTTCAGACTATACTACAGAGCTACAGTTATCAAGACAATATGGTACTGGCACAAAAACAGAAATATAGATCAGTGGAACAGTATAGAAAGCCCAGAGATAAACCCACACACATATGGTCACCTTATCTTTGCTAAAGGAGGTAAGAATATACAATGGAGAAAAGATGGCCTTTTCAATAAGTGGTGCTGGGAAAACTGGACAGCTACATGTAAAAGAACGAAATTAGAACACTCCCTAACACCATACACAGAAATAAACTCAAAATGGATTAAAGACCTAAATGTAAGGCCAGACACTATAAAACTCTTAGAGGAAAACATAGGCAGAACACTCCGTGACATAAATCACAGCAAGATCCTTTTTGACCCACCTCCTAGAGAAATGGAAATAAAAACAAAAATAAACAAATGGGACCTAATGAAACTTAAAAGCTTTTTCACAGCAAAGGAAACCATAAACAAGATGAAAAGACAACCCTCAGAATGGGAGAAAATATTTGCAAATGAAGCAACTGAACAAGGATTAATCTCTAAAATATACAAGCAGCTCATGCAGCTCAATATCAAAAAATCAAACAACCCAATCCAAAAACAGGCAGAAGACCTAAATAGACATTCTCCAAAGAAGATACACAGATTGGCAACAAACACATGAAAGGATGCTCAACATCACTAATCATTAGAGAAATGCAAATCAAAACCACAATGAGGTATCAATTCACACTGGTCAGAATGGCCACCATCAAAAAATCTACAAATAATAAATGCTGGAGAGGGTGAGGAGAAAAGGGAGCTCTCTTGCACTGTTGGTGAGAATGTAAATTGATACAGCCACTATGGAGAACAGTATGGAGGTTCCTTAAAAAACTAAAAATAGAACTACCATACGACCCAGCAATCCCACTACTGGGCATATACCCTGAGAAAACCATAATTCAAAAAGAGTCACATACCACAATGTTCATTGCAGCTCTATTTACAATATCCAGGACATGGAAGCAACCTAAGTGCCCATCGACAGATGAATGGATAAAGAAGATGTGGCCCATATATACAGTGGACTATTATTCAGTCATAAAAAGAAATGAAATTGAGTTATTTGTAGCGAGGTGGATGGACTTAGGGACTGTCATACAGAGTGAAGTAAGTCAGAAAGAGAAAAACAAATACCATATGCTAACACATATATATATGGAATCTAAAAAAAAAAAAAGGTTCTGAAGAACCTAGGGGCAGGACAGGAATAAAGATGCAGACATAGGGAATGGACTTGAGGACATGGGAGGGGGAAGGGTAAGCTGGGATGAAGTGAGAGAGTGGCATGGACATATATACACTACCAGATGTAAAATAGATAGCTAGTGGGAAGCAGCCACATAGCACAGGGAGATCAGCTCAGTGTTTGTGTCCACCTAGGGGATGGGATAGGGAGGGTGGGAGGGAGATGCAAGACGCAGGAGATATGGGGATGTATGTATACATATAGCTGATTCACTTTGTTATACAGCAGAAACTAACACACTATGGTAAAGCAATAATACTCCAATAAAGATGTTACAAAAGAGAAAAAAAATAGTAGGGGACTTTATACCCCATTTATATCAATAGACAGATCATACAGACAGAAAATCAGTAAGGGAACAGTGGTCTTAAATGACACAATAGACCAGTTGGACTGAATACGTATCACAGGACATTCCATCCAAAACCAGCAGAATATACACTCTTTTCAAATGCACATGGTACATTCTCCAGGATAGATTACATGCTAGGCCACAAAACAAGTCTCAACAAATTTAAGAAGAAAGAAATTATATCAAGCAATTTTTTTCCACAATGGTATGAAAGTAAAAATTCATTACAGGAAGAAAAATGGCAAAAATATTTGGAGACTAAACAACATGCTACTAAAAACCAATGAGTCAATGAAGAAATCAAAGAGGAAATTAGAAGATACCTCAAGACAAATGAAAATGTGAATAGAACTTTCCAAAATCTTTGAGATGCTGCATAGCAGTTCTAAGAGGGATACACAGCAATACAGGCCTATCTCAAGAAACAAGAAAAATCTCAAATGAACAACTTAACATTCCATCTAAAGGAAAAAAAGGACAAGCAAAGCCTAAAGTCAGCTGAAGAAGGAAATAATAAAAATCAGAAAGGAAATAAATAAAATAGAGACCAAAAAACAATGGAAAAGATCAATGAAACCAAGAGCATGTTCATTGAAAAGATAAACACAATTGATAAACCTTTAGCCAGCCTCATCAAGAAGAAAAGAGACACGCAAATAAACCGAATAAGATACAAATAAACAAAATAATAAATGAAAGAGGAGAAATAACAACCAATACAACAGAGATGCAAAAATTTGTAAGAGACTACTACAGACAGTTATGTCAACAAACTGAATAACTTAGAAGAAATGGACAATATTTTTAGAAACATACAACCTTCCAATAGTAAGTCAGGAAGAATTATACAACGTGAACAAACCAATCACTAGTAGTGAAGCTGATTTGTAATTAAAAAAGAAAAACAAAAACACTTTCTGGCAAGCAAAAGCCCAGGACTAGACAGATTCACAGGGAAATCTTACCAAACATACAAAGAAGAGCTAATACCTATCCTTCTCAAACTATTCCAAAAATATCAAAGAGGATGTAACACTCCCCACATCATTCTGTGAAGCCACCACCATTCTCCTGACACCAAAACTAGACAAAGACACTACAAAAAAAAAAAAAAAAGTAGCTTACAGGCCAATATTTCTGATGCATATAGATACAACAGTCCTCAAAAAAAAAGCAAATTTAATTCAACAATATATAAAAAGAATCATACACCATGATCAAGTGGGATTTATTCCAGGGGTGCAAGGATGGTTCAATATTTACAAATTGATCAATGTTATATGCCACATTAACAAAAGGAAGGATAAAAAAGCACATGATCATCTCAATAGATGCAGAAAAAGCATTTCACAAAATTCAACACCCATCCATGATAAAAACTTTCATCAAAAGTGTTATAGAGGGAATATCTCAACATAATAAAGTCCATTTATGACAACCCCACAACTAATATCATATTCAACAGTGAAGACCTGAAAGCTTTTCCTCTAAAATCAGGAACAAGACAAGGATGCCCACTCTTGCCACTTCTATTTAACACAGAATTGGAAGTCCTAGACTCAGCAATCACACAAGAAAAAGAAGTAAAAGTCATTCAAATTGGAAGGGAAGAGGTAAAACTGCCATTATTTGCAGGTGAGATGATACTATATATAGAAAACCCTAGACTCTCCACCAAAATACCATTAGAACTAATAGGTGAATTCAGTAAAGTTGCAGGATAGAGTATTAATATACAGAAATCTGTTGGTTTTCCATACAATAATAATGAACTATAAGAAAGAGAAATTAAGGAAAAAATTTTATTTACAAACACATGAAAAAGAATAAAATAACTAGGAGTAGACTTAACCAAGAAGGTGAAAAACCTGTACTCTGAAAACAATGAAACATTGAAGAAGGAATTTGAAAATGATACAAAGAAGTGGGAAGATAGCCTGTGTTCTTGGATTGGAAGAATAATATTGTTAAAATGTCCATACTACCAAAAGCAATATACAGACTTAATGTAATCCCTGTCAAAATACCCATGACATTTTTCACAGAACTAGGACAAATAATTCTAAATTTTTTATAGAACCGCAGAAGACACCAAATTGCTAAAACTATCTTGAGAAAGAACAAAGCTAGAGGCATCATGCTCCCTAACTTCAGATTATATTACAAAGCTACAGTAATCAAAACAGCATGATATTGGCACAAAAACAGACATATCAATCAATGGAACAGAATAGAGAGCCCAGAAATAAACCCATGTATTTATGGTCCATTAGTATATCACAAAGGAGGCAAGAATATATAATGGAGAAAATACAGTCTCTTCAATAAGTTCTGCTGGAAAAACTGGACAGCTGCATGTAAAAGAAAGAGATTCAAACATTTCCTCACACCATATACAAAATAAACTCAAAATGGTTTAAAGACTAAATGTGAGACCTGAAACTTCAAAACTCCTACAAGAGAAAATAGGCAGAACACTCTGACATAAATTGTAGCAATAATTTTTGGAGCTGTCTCCTAAGGCAAATGAAATGAAATTAAAAATAAACAAATGGGTCTTAATTAAGCCTAAAACTTTTTCACAGCATGGAAAGCATCAACAAAATGAAAAGACAACCTACTAAATGGGAGAATATACTTGCAAATTATATGACTGATAAGGGGTTAATATCCAAAATGTATAAACAGTTCATACAACTCAGCATCAAAAACAAAATGAAAACCAAAGAACCCAATTTAAAAATGAGCAGAAAACCTGAATATACATTTTTCCAGAGAAGATATACAGATGGCCAACAGGCATATGAATAAATGCTGGGGACTTCCCTGGTGGCGAAGTGGATAAGACTCCACACTCCCAATGTAGGGGGCCTGGGTTTGATACCTGGTCAGCAAACTAGATCCCACATGCATGCCACAACTATGAGTTTGCATGCCACAGCTAAGAAGCCTGTAAGCCACAACTAAGGAGCCCATGTGATGCAGCTAAGGAGCCAGCACAACCAAATAAATAAATATTAACAAAAAGGAACAATGCTCAACATTACTAATTATCAGAGAAATGCAAATCAAAAACACAATGAGAAACTTCACACCTGTCAAAATGGCTATCATCATCCTCAAAAAACCTAAAAATAGAACTATCATATGATCCAGCATTTGCACTCCTGGGTATATATCCAGAAAAAACCAGAAACACTAATTTGAAAAGATACATGTGCCTCAGTGCTCAGAGCAGCACTGTTTACAATAGCCAAGATATGGAAGTTACCCAAGTGTCCATCAACAGACAAATGGATAAAGAAGATTGGTATATAAATATACAATGGACTATTACTTGGCCATAAAATGAGAGTGAAATTCTGCCCTTTGCAGCAATGTGGATGGTCCTAGAGAATATTATGCTTAGTGAAATAAGTCAAATAGAGAAAGACAAATACTGTATGATATCACTTATATGTAGAATCTAAAAAATAATACAAATGAGGGGCTTCCTTGGCGGTCCAGTGGTTAAGACTCTGAGCTTCCACTGCAGGGGGCACGGGTTCGATCCCTGGTTGGGGAACCGAGATCCCACATGCTACACGGTACAGCCAAAATATATATATATATATATATATATATATATACAAATGAATGTATATAGCAAAACATGAACAGACTCACAGATATAGAAAACTAATGGTTTCCAAGAGGGCAAGGGAAGAGGGAGGGGCAAGTTAGGGATATAGGGTTAAGAGACACAAACTAAGCAACACAGATATATTGTATAGCACAGGGAAATATAGCCATTATCTTGTAATAACTTTTAATGGAGTATAATCTGTAAAAATACTGAGTCACTACGCTGTACAACTGAAACTAATATAATATATAAATCCACTATATTTCAGTAAAATTTTTAAATTCAAAAATAAAAGAAAAAAGATATAAAATTAATGATCTAAGCTTCCACCTTAGAGAAAGAGGAGCAATATAATCCTAAAGCAATAAGAAAAATAAATGAATATTAAAAATTAGAGCAGAAATCATGAACTTGAAAACAGGAAATCAACAGAGAAGATCAATGAAACCAAAATCTGGTTCTTAGGAAACAACAATTAGACTGATAAACCTCTAGCCAGGCTAACCAAGAAAAAAAGAGAGAAGACACAATTTCTAATATGGAAATGAAAGAGGGACACCCCATTGATAACTGATCTGATCCCAGGCACATTAAAAGGATAATAAAGCAATATTATGAACAACTCTATCCCTACGAATTTGGTAACTTAGATGAAGTGGACCAATTCCCAGAAAGATGCAATATACTGAAACTCTCATAAAAAGAAATAGACTATCTACATAGGTCTATACCTATTAGAAAAACTGAATTAATAATTAACAACTTTTCAAAAAAGAGTGTGCCAGGCTCAGATGGTTTCATTGATAAAGTCTACCAAACATTTAAGGAAAAAAATGATACCAATTCTCTACAATATCTTCCGAGAAATAGAAGCAGAGAGACCACTTCCTAACTCATTCAATGAGGCCAGCATTACCCTAATACCAAGACCAGATAACAGACATTAGAAGAAAGGAAAAACTTGAGGGTTTCTCCCCCCTGCCCATCCCTTAGTCCCCATCATCCTTCACTTGGTAGAATGGAAGCCTCCCAGGTGGACTTGCTCTTCCGTGCTCTCCAAAAATCATTCTTCATTTAACCAACAAAGTAATCTTTAAAAGATGGAAAAAATCAATCGTGTCACGCCTCTCCACAGCTAAGAGTGTGCTGTGTCTTTATAGCATTCAAGGTCCTTCAGGATCCTAACCCGCCTACCTTTTCAGCTTGCCCTGTATCTCACCTCTTCTCCCAGGATGTGCTGAATTTCATGTGGTTCCTGAAATACCCCATATTCTCTCTCACCTCAGTGTCTCTGAACTTGATCAGAAATGAGTTAAGAACACATACGCATGCACACATGTACTCACACACAGGCACATACATCTCGCACGCAGCAGCTCTTGCTACATCATCCCTTACTTCTGTTTTTTTCTTATATCACTTACTTCTGTTTCTCCCACATTTGTGAGAAACTTAGGAGCAGAACTGTGCCTTACTCATCCCAGAAGGAGTTCACGATATCATTGCTGAATGAATGGATGGATGGGTGGGTGGATAGGTGGATGGACGAATGGTTCCTGGGGGATGGAAGCAGCCCTGCCCACATCCCAGGATGGCAGGTAAAGGGTTGTTTCTGAGGGGAAGCCCAGGGGTATTTGCAAGTTCCTGCCCCCTGGAGGTGAGATGCTTCTTCTTAGCTCAGACCCTCTTGTCCAGCTCTGAGGCAGGTCACTGTGGCTGAGCCCATGGTGGTCAGTATCCTGCACTGGCCCCAGGGTCTACCTAATCTTAAGAATCAGAATGGGGATGACTACCACCCGAGGGGAGAAGGGTAAGCTGCTGGTTCCCAAAGACGTCCTCAGAGCTGCTGGAGGTCTAAAACCACACCACAATATGCCTCTCTGGGTCATCATTGAACAGCAGTGTGGGGGGTGTAGGTAAGAAAATGCTGAAAGGTGAATGAGAAAGTGGACCTGGGGAGAAAATCAAAGGTTGCAGGGACCAGGAGGGACCAGAGTGGGCAGGGTGCTGTGTGCCAGGTGGTGGGTGGGGCACAGATCAGGTGACTGGGGTCTAAGAGGCAAAACCAAATTGAGACTCTAGTCTACGGGCTGCCAGGCCAAAAGGAGCCCCTGTCCTAGAGGGCCGACAAAGCATTGCCCAAGTCAGGGATGCGAGCATCTTTGGGTCGAAAGGGTGTCTGGGGTTGGGTGAGAGATTGATACGCTATGCCACCAGCTAACTGGCTATTCCCCACCCTCCCAGAGCTCAAGGTCCCTAGTGTAGAATCTGTCACTGCAAGGAAAACAAAGCCTGCATGGGCTGGCAAAGGTGGGAAGGGCCAATGCTCTGTGGAAATCAGCATCGTCCAGCAGATGATAGGGATCCGGGCTGGACCACCCACTCCAGACAGTGAAGAAAAGTCAAATATCGGCAGTTTCACGTGGTCCCGTCTAATACATGTTGATATATGAGTAAGTAATCCACACAAGCTATAAGATGTATTTTTTGGGGATACATCTTTTTTAGAGGTAATTATATTAAACCATCGACAGTGGTTTCTTCTGGAAAAGGGAATGGGGAGGGGGAGCAGAGGGAGATGAGCTTTTCCACAGCCAGAGATTGCTTTTATTATTTATTTTACAGCTCACAGGATTGTCCAGGGGCCTGAGATCCCACCTCGTCCCCACAGTGACGACTACCTACCACGATCAGCCACCAGGCTCAGTGACAGGGCGGTATGGAAGAGCGCACGGCAGCAGCAGCCCCACTGAGCTGGGAGCTCTCAGTGTGGCAGGGTTCAGCTGCGCATACAGGAAAGGGCCTGGGAATCCAGATTCTAAGCCCCTCTGTGGGCCCTGAGCCACCCAGGGACAGCTCAGCCCCTCTCTGCAGCCCAGGACCCCAGAGGGCCTGAAGAAGGACACACCCTCTGTTGAAAGCAAGTCCCACCCCACCCAGGACTGCCCGGCATTCGGGATGATGTCCAGGGGTGGCACTCCCAGGAATACCCGTGACTGGCCGCCCAGAAGGTGTGGAGAGGTGCCCCCGGCCCAGAGATGTGATGCTCCTGGGTCCCTGCTAGGGCTCCTTCCCTTCTGCCCAGGTCACCCAGGGTGAGGATGTGAAGGTATAGTCCTGGGTCCTGTCTTCCCTTAGAGGGCACAGGGCCTGGCCACCCTCACTGCCAAAAACCTTGCAGTGTGAGACAATGAGAGATCCCGTTCCCCCGGAGCCAGGCTCCTGGCCCCTGCAGGGGAAGTCAGAGATGGCAGGGTGGCCCCGGTGAAGGGGCCCTCACAGGGGACTCTCTCCTCCTAGCAGGGCTCTACTCCCACTCTTGAGACGCAGTGCACTTGTGGGGAACTCAGCAAGCAAGCTGTTGGTCCTCCGCAAAGTCATACAGTGAGTGAATTAAACTAGGTTTATCCAGTCCCCTCTCACACCTGGGTTCAAGTGCTTTCTGGCTCCCTGCAGGTATAGGTGAAGTCCCTGCCTCTCCAAACTCATCTCCAGGCCACTCTTCCAGACCTGGCTTAAGAGTCCCCTTGCAGCCTCCTTGACGCTGTCCTCAGCCACCCTAGCTAATATCTGTCTCTCTCATGTCCCAGAAGACCCTAGCCAGCCCTTGGGAAGGATGTTCACCACCCTGCACTGAAACCCATGGTTTACACCTGTCCAGAGAATATTTTTTTTCCTCAAGCTTTGCTTTGGTGGGGTGCTGTCAGCCTGCCTGGAGAGAGCTTGGCAGGGACGGCCCTTGAGAAGCCCTCCTGAATTTACCATTTATGTCAATAGCATTTCCTCTTTTGGTACCCCCTTCATGGTATCCCATCAGGAAAGATGGGCTTCTTCTCAGAAACGGGCTTGTTCTTAACTCAAGGACATTATTAATCTAGTCGCTATTTTATTTTTGCATTATCCGCCAGGAAGCTCAGAATACGTTTGGTAGCTCTGTCTAGCAAATAGACTGGAGCTTCGTTTGCAAACCTTTCTCCAGATGCATTGTGTTTACCTTAATTTTCCTTCATCTTGGTTTCTCATTTATTTTATTCATGTTTCTGATTCTGTTGTATTGCACATATCTCTGTAAGCTGTCTCAAGTGACTCTCTTCTGTTTACTTCTGAATAAGGCAGGTGATGAATGAAAGAGAGGTTGATAGATACATCCACATGTGCATGCTAGTCTCCCACTGTACTATGGCCCCTTTCTGTACCCTCCGTGCTCCGTCCCTAGCCCCCCAAACAGAGTAGGGGCTGTGCTGAGAGTTTTCCAATGGTAGTCCATTCATTTAATCTGTACAATAATGCTGCAACGTAAGTGATGTGGTTGCATTTGACCGATGAAGAAACCGAGGCTTCAGCTCCCATACTTGGTAGGCGGTTGAGTCAGGATTTGAACCCACGCTTGTCTGGCTCTGCTCGCTGATTCCACTTTACCTCTTTCCTGAGTCTGACATGCTCCACTCTCTAGGGCTGCACTGTCTATTATGGTAGCCACTAGCCACATGTGGCTATTGAAATTTAAATTAATCTTAGTGAAAATTAAAAATTCAGTTCCTCAGGTACACTGGCCACACTCCCTGGGCTCCATGGCCACATGTGGCCAGTGGCTGCTGTATTAGACAGTGCAGGAGAGAACGCTGCTCTCAGCATGGAAAGAGCATTTCCCACTGCCTCCCTACACCTATGCTGGGTTCCTGCCAGGAGCCAGCAGTGCCCGAGCTGGACTTGTACTTTCTTTCCTCTGCATCTTTATTTTTTTTTTTCGGCCGTGCTGCACAGCTTGTGGGATTTTAGTTCCCCGACCAGGGATCGAACACGCGCCCCCTGCACTGGAAGTGTGGCGTCTTCACCACTGGACTGCCAGGGAAGCCCCTGAGCTGAGTGCTTCTGAAAAAAACATTCCTTGGTTGGGGGGGGGGTTGTCCTCCGCACGCAGAGCTTTGGTTTTCTTCAAAATAAAATACTGTATGGAGTTCAGGGGTTTTATGGGTTGGAACAAAATTCAAGTGCAGAGTTACAGAGTGGAGGCTGAAGGGGAGGCCTGGTTGTAGGGTCAGGAGGCTTAGGATGGGGTCGCCGCCTGCCCGTTGCCAGCCCCTCCCCAGAGAGAGTCCATGTCAGATTCCCTCCTCTGGGAGGAGGGGACGGGTGCCCAGCACGCTGACTGCTCGAGGGAGGGGCCCAGGGTGGTGGCCCTCCTCTCAGCTCTCCATTCCCCACAGCCCAGCTCCCCTCCCAGGGAAGACCTTGAGGCCTGGCAGGCAGGGTCCTGCCTTACCCGGGGGCCCAGGCCGTTCAGAGGCGACTAACACACGTGTCCACAATTGTCCAAGAAGGTAGGTGGTGGCTCAGAGGAGCCCGGGCCTTGGAGTCGAGTCCCCCTCTGCTTCTTCGCGTGGGCACTTTGACTCCCATGGTCCTCAGTCTCCTTGTCGGTAAAACACCAGCATGCAGTGACATGGCACTTACGGCATGGCTGACGTCGCCAGGCGCCCGGTCCTTGGCGCCTAGGCTGTCCTTCACGCCCCATGAGCCCGCCCCCCCCCCCCCCCACCCAACCGAGGCCCTCCTGCTGGAAAAAGGCAGCCCCGGCCCCTGTCTCCCCCCTCCGCTCCTGAGTAAGCCTTCCTAGAGCAGAAGCCTGGGCCGCCTCCTGTCCGTCCTCCTGCTTAGCCCCCCAGGGGCCCTGCAGCTGCTGGGATGGATCTCTGCACTGGGGCTCTGGCTTCCAGCCTGCCGCAGGGGCTCTCCAGCTCTCTCCTGGTCATGTGGACGAGGTTTTTTCCACCTTGTTCCCTACAGGGCTTCCCCAGGTCTGTGTCTCCCAACCCACCTGCTGCCCAGAGACCCTCCTCCCGGGTGGCGCTTCCCCTCCCATGCCCCCAGCCGGCAGAACGCAGGCCCGGGGCACCTGGCACACAGAGAGGGCCCCGAGAGCGCTCTTACCTTGTCAGGGTGGGGCTCCTGTTGACCACCTTCCCCTCTGCCCTCAGCACTCTGAAAGAGCTGGGCAAGGAGACAGTGCCAGGGCTCTGGGCGCGTCGGAGAGCACGGCGGAAGGGCCCCAAGAGGAAACGGCAGAGTCCTCTGGGCCCACGTAATTTATTACAGGACTTTGTCCTGGGGCTCCAGGCACACCCACTCCCACATGGCTCCTGCAGCCCCAGCTAGCAGAGCTTCCCAGCGGTCCGATCTTTAACCCCAGCGTCTTCAGCAGAGTCTCCATGGGCCATTGGAGCCCAATTCCACACACCTGTTGCTGGTCACCAGCCAAATCCCACGGTGACCATCCAGCCAGGGAGCTGAGCATCTTTCCGGACACCAAAGGGACTCCAAGGCAGCCCACGCGGGGGCTGTGCTCCCAAACACCCCATGTCCTAATCGGGGTCACATACAGGAGATGCCATGAAGCCTTACACCAGAGCTAAAGGCCGTTGGGGCAACTAGATTCCCAGGAGGGTCCCTGGGAGCAGAGGGGGCTGGCTTGGGCTGGGACTTGAATGCAGCAGGGAATTTTGCTATGAGGCAATACAGATCCTTCCGAAGGAAAGGGCATCAGGCAGTGTGTCCTGGGAGAGGCCAGGCTGGAGGGGACAGGCCGTCCCTGGAAGTGAGGGTGAGCGCTTTGGAGGTGGGTGGAAAATGAGTCCACGGGAGATACCTGCTCAGCTGCAATGCTTTCCCTGGGCCAGCAGAGGCCTCGGGGGTCCTCACTGTTGGCCCAGCTAGAGCCGGTCAGGTTCTATCCCTTCTCCAGGACTTGGGAGGGAACCCCAGGCAGAGGTGTGAGGACCAGCTATCATCTTTTAGACAGAGTTGAGGCCACAGCAGGGCAGCAGCCCTGACCTTGGGCCTCTTTGGGGGACAGGAGCCAAATGCTGGGGGGAGAGAGAAGGGTAAAGTAGAAGGGCCACAGGGGCAGAGACCACGTGGCCCCAGAGAGAGGCAGGGGCCACTGCTGCCCGAGCTTTCTGTGTTTCCTGCAGCGCGCTCCACGGAAGCTTCCTTCTGCGGCACACTCCATTGTTGAGACAGCTTGAAGGAGTTTCTGTCGCTTACAACCAACCAGCCCAGGACAAAGGCAGGGAAGCGAATTGGGAGGTGACTTAAGGAAGGGCCTTTTGGAGGAAGCGTGCGCTCCGAGGTTTTCAGCCAGCTTCCCACCCACTCCCCGCAAGCACTGTGTTCAAGATCTGCCCGGCTCCAGCTAGCCTCCCGGCCCCTAAAACCTCATCCAGTTCCTGGGCCAATGCTTGCTTCTGGGGGGGCTTCACGTGGATGGTGGTTTTTCTGGTTTAGAAAGATACCATTTCACTCCCACAGGATTGGCACTGCTGATCCTAGCAGCTCCTGGAAATGGCGAGCCCCCGACTTTGGGACTCCCGGGACCGGGTTAGGTCCTCTACAGGCTCTCGTTCCACTGTCCTCTTGCAAAAACAGGTAGTGAAACAGAATATCTCTGTAGAACAAAATGACTTATAAGACATCTCTCTCCAGAGCCTGTCTTCAAATTTGATAGAAACACATTTGGGATACTTACAAACTCGTCTCCTGCTTTTTTTTTTACATCTGACATTAAATCATAAGCATTTTCTGACACTGTACCAAACTTTAACCACCAGTCTTTAAAGACAGCGTGCTGAGAGAAAGACACATATCATATGATATCGCTTATATGTGGAATCTAAAATAAATGGTACAAATGGACTTATTTACAAAACAGAAATAGAGTCACAGATGTAGAAAACAAACTTTCTGTTACAAAGGGGTAAAGGCGGGGGAGGGATAAATTGGGAGGTTGGGATTGACACATGCACTCTATTATGTATAAAATAGATAACTAATACAGACCTACTGTATAGCACAGGGAACTCTACTCAATACTCTGTATTGGCATACAAGGGAAAAGAACCTAGAAAAGAATGGATATATGTATATGTATAAATGATTCACTTTGCTGTACAGCAGAAACTAACACAACATTGTAAATCAACTACACTCCGATAAAAATTAAAAAAAAAAAAAAAAAAAAAAAAAAGGGCTTCCCTGGTGGCGCAGCGGTTGAGAGTCCGCCTGCCGATGCAGGGCACATGGGTTCGTGCCCCGGTCCGGGAAGATCCCACATGCCGCGGAGCGGCTGGGCGCGTGAGCCATGGTCACTGAGCCTGTGCGTCCGGAGCCTGTGCTCCGCAACGGGAGAGGCCACAACGGTGAGAGGCCCGCGTACCGCCAAAAAAAAAAAAAAAAAAAGACAACATGGTGGTCCAATCTACAAGTGCTCCATTATTTGTGTAACAGTCATCCCTGAATGGACATCAGGAGGCAGTCAGTCCATCACTATCGTCCACAGCACTGCAATGGACAAGTCTGTGCTCACAGCTTGGTTTGCATTATGTCATTACAGGGAGATTCCAGAAGGGAACGTACTGAAACAAGGGGCTTGAATGTTTTGTTGCTAACCTTTCTCAAGTGGCACGTCAAGTCCTCCCTCCCAGCAAACAGTGTCCATATGACTTCAAGGACCTGGCCTGACTGCTGTGTCAGTTGGCAGAGCTCAGAGGGAGCACCTGAGGGGCAGTTCTCTGAGAGCCTCGGGTTTTCTGTTGCTGAGGTACCCCAAGCCCTGGAAATCAAGAAGAGAGGCTGGGAAGTCAGGGCACGTTATTCCCTGTCACATGTGTGGCCAGACTGGGCTCTCCCACGGCCTAGTGCTACTTCCACAATTCTCCTCAAGGTGCAAATAGTCCGCTAACCTTTAAGAATATGTTTCTGGGACCCGGCGACGAGGGGCCACCGCGTGGCGGCTGGATCAGGGCGACGTCTCTGGGGACCACTGGACGGTGAGGGGAACGACCCCCTCGGGGATGACTCCGGGGGAACCGTGTCCGAGTTGGAGAAAGACAGTGAATTCCAGGAGCATGAAAAGATTCTGTCTCCAGATTTTCTTTCAGTTGCCCAGATCCCTGAAATGCTAGCAGAGGGTGTAGATGGAGTTCAACAGAAACTGGAAAAGTTTTTGGATTTCAAAAGTCTTCAAACTTGTTTAAAGGAAGCCAGTCTACTAGATTATTATGTATCTGGATTTTTGTGGGCAAGAGGAATGGACTTTTCTATGATTCAATATTCAAAATTTATGACTTTACTAGATATGGTACTTCACAATCTTAGAAATTTTTCATTTCTGAAATTGCTATTTTCAAAAGAATTTCATCATAGAAAAAGAAATAGGGACTTCCCTTGTGGCGCAGTGCTTAAGAATCCGCCTGCCGATACAGGGGACACGGGTTCGGTCCCTGGTCTGGGAAGATCCCACATGCCAAGGAACAACTAAGTCCGTGCACCACAATTACTGAGCCTGAGCTCTAGAGCCCGTGAGCCACAACTACTGAAGCTTGCGCGCCTAGAGCCCATGCTCCGCAACAAGAGAAGCCACCGCAGTGAGAAGCCCGTGCACCGCAAGGAAGAGTAGCCCCCGCTCGTTGCAACTAGAGAAAGCCCACATGCAGCAACGAAGACCCCAATGCATCCAAAAATAAATAAATAAATAGATAGATAGATAAATTAAAAAAAAAAGAAATGTTCAATAATAATTGAACTCCGCTTAGAATGATACAGGAAAGCCTATTTATCCAGTAATAATTCTGTGTATCTGATAGACATAATACAGGATCTGGAAGGAGGCCATGAGAATTGGACTAATTGACATTCATTAAACCAGATTTTAATTGTTGTATAGTTTTATGCTTCTTTTCTAATTCCTATACATAGAAAAGAATCTAGACTAAACAAATTACAAGTTGGTGTTTATAGTGTCTTCCAAAATTTTAAATTACTTTACTGTCATTTTATTAGTGATTTGGGGACCTAGCACTTATATCCCAGAAAGAGAAGCTATGTAACCCAGAAATAATTGGATGCAGCAATCAGCCTGTGTTCTCATATCGCTTCTGCACTCTCCCCTTCTACCTCCCTGAAAAATCCACCCCATTAACAAGACATGGCAAGTTTACTAATGGTCTCCTAAGAGAGACAGAAGTTTGCTTGGGATTGGGAAGGTGGGATTCACATGGTTCAGCACAGTTCTCCACCAGGCCCTCATCCAGGCCACCAGCTGACAATCGCCTCTTCCAAGCAACCAAACCAACCTCGTTTTTGCTAGAGCCTTTCAACTCTCCACCTCCATGCTCTTCGGTCTCGTGTCCATACACCCCTCACTTGTCAGCAAACAAAGGACAATTTGGATACTCCAGTTACCTGGATTCTCCTTAAGATGCAGGGAGCTGTGTGTATATGTGTGTGTGTGTGTGTGTGTGTGTGTACGTGTGTGTGTGTGTGTTTTAAATAATATTTGCCTGCCACAAGTAAACATATGAGAAGATGATAGAAGTTAATATTTGTATTATACACATTATAAAATTTAAGTCCACGGGGAAAAAAAAAGAATGTGTTTCTGACTTGAGCCAAAATGCCTCCATGGGATAATCTGTTTCATTCCATTTCTGTCCAATGATCAAACCCATTGTAGTATCACCATAGCAACTAAAACAGAGCACAGTGAGTATTTCATTTCAGCTCTGCCAACACATCATAGAGCGACCTGAAGTGATTTGTTTCCTGGTAACCCCGAACTTCCCATCTGGTCTACAGCAGCCAAGTTATCCATTAACACTTTAAAATAGCACAGCAGTAAGCATAGACCTCTGTGACAGAGTTACTGTTTAGAGAATTTTATAATTCTCGGTCTCAAAGAGAATGAGCACTTAATGAGTGCTTTTGGTGTACGGGCTTCCTTGCATGTGAACCCATTCAACCCTCCTCAAAAACCCTACAAATTTGGGGTGTTTATCCTCATTTCACAGTAAGAAAATCAAAACCAAAGAAGGTAAGAAACTTGCTTAGGTCACATGGCTAAAAGTGGCAGGGGCAAGATTTGAATCGAGGTCAACCTGACTCCAGGGCCAGTGCTCACTGCACTACATTACACCACACCAACCCTCAAACAAACCTGGACTCCCTCCCCTTCCTCAAAGACAGATAAGACTTCCATTTTTAGAGATTTTTCAGGGAAGGTGCTTCTCCAACTTGCTCATCCTAGCTCAGGATCTGAAGGCCCTTTCGCCTTTCATTTCTGTGATCTCCAAAGTTCAACGGCAGAGGAATATCTGGGGAAAAGCAGGGCTTAAATGTTTCCCCAGAAACAGTTATGCACAGTACAGGACTGTAGGTCACAGAAAACATTCTATCTGGGTAGTTCAGAGTTTCTCAATCTTGGTACTATTGACACTTCAGAGTAGATTATTGTTTATAGGGGCATTGGGAGGAGCTGTCTTGTGCACTGTGGGATTTTTAGGATTTTTAGCAGCACCTCTGGCCTCTACCAACTATATGCACTCCCCTGGTGGTGCAATCAAATTGTCTCCAAATATTTCCAAATAGGGGGAAAACCCAGCCCCCACTGAGAACCAACATATAGCTCATAGGTCCAAGTGCAATTACGGCTGGGAAAAAGTGGAGGCCCCCAAGAGCCAGAATGGAATGGCTTCCTGGAAGAGGTGACACCAAAATTGGCCTCCTGGAACGGCAAGAAAATATGGCTCAGAAGATGGGGGAGGGAGCAGGTACAGGGAAGGGGCTACTGGACTGTGTTCCCTAGAGGATCTTGGTTCTGACAAACCAAGGAAATGCCTGTATCATCAGGGAAGCCCAGCTACTGCATCCTCCCTGGATCAGCAGCTGTGAGATAGACATTTCCAGACTGGGTGAAGTTTAGATCCAAAGTCCTTATGGGCCAGGGGGGTGTCTACAATCTCTGTCCAGGAGGAATGACTCATTTCTGATTGTGCTTTATCATACGCCATCTGAGGGACCCACCCAGAGGTTTGTCCAAGGGTTAGGCCGCAGGAGGGGCACTGCTGGGCTGCACCCCGCAGGTCTCTAAGGCCTGCCCTTGCCCAGCTTTAAGACCAAAGGAAGAGCCCAGGGTCAGCGACAGAGACATCAATGGTTTAATGGATGGGGGGAGTCTGAAGCAAGGTCCTGGAGTGACACCCCACTGTGTGCTGTGAACGGCAGGCAGGACATGGTGGCCAGTTTATAAGGGGAAATTGACATCAGGTTGGCTCATTACTTACCAGGGAAACCAGCAGAGGGACACGCCCCTCACTGTCTTTTTGATAAGAACAATCGTTAGCTGAGGCCCGAGGCAAGTATGTAGGAAGGTCAGTCAGGTGAGTAGAATATAGGTGAAGCAGGCACTGGTTGGGCAGGGGATGTACAGAGAGCAAGAGAACAGCTATCTTGAGTGGCCTGACCATACAGGTACAAAATAAGAGTCCCTTTCTCCTCTCTGGAGAACTGTGGGCAGTCCAGTGAATAAATCTCAGTCTTGGCCTCTGGCACTTAAACCCAGGCCACTGGTTGTAAACAGGGGGACCTCTGCCCCATGACCAGAATAATGGCATCCTGGTGACTAATATGATTTCCCTGGGGAGGTTGAAGTAGTGGAAGGGGAAAGCAAAACCTGGTTATGTGGCAGCTCAATAACCAGCTAAATGATGCTGATTTTGATGATGATAATAATACTTTGTCCAGCTCTTGGAAGAGGTTGAGGGTGAGAGGCCCATTGCTAAGAGCTTTATTTCGGAAAAAAGAAGCATTAGAATGCTGGAATCTTACCCCTGGCTGCAATGCTCTGTGTGCACCAAATGCTCTGTGTGTCCTCCTGTTCCCACAGCTGGGATACTCTTTTCAGCCTCACTCGTGATTAGGATCGGCCACAGAATTAGGGTAAGTGATATGCTTCACTTCCAGGCCCCGGGCCCGTTAAGACCTCCTGTGCCATTCTGCACTGTCTCTCTTCTCCCCTCTGCTGGTGGCATGCAGAGCATCCAGGAGTGGATTCTGAGGCCCTAGGGGATGGTGGAGCCACAATGTGGAAAGAGCCTGGGTTCCTGAATGACTCCAGGGTGCAGAGTACCCCCACTGACCCCACTGCCCATTTAGAAGAGCAAGAAATAATTTTTTTGTTTCAAGCCACTAAAATTTGTTGTTGTTGTAATAGTTAACCTTCCATAATTAAAACATGATCCCTCTCCCATCCAAATCGGCCTTCATCTTTCAAATACCGTCACAAATACTCCTCTCCCAGGAAGTTGGCCCTGACTGCTGCAGTTCACTCTAGCCTCGCCCACCTTTCAATTTCTAAGGCAGTCGTTACTCAGATCACATGATTTACCTGTTACCATGTATTTTCTTTTTAGAGTAGGACTTCTGATGGATTGTAAGTTTCTCAAGGCAAGAATTATATGTTAGTTTTTTTGTATCTTCACAGTGTCTGATAATAATAATGATAATAACTAATATATATGTATTATATATATATATATATAATGTCCCAGGAATCATTGTTTATACATAAACACATTTAATCCTCATAACAACTCTATGAGATAAATACTACTAATATCCCCAAGCACAGAGAGGTTAAGCAATTTGTCCAAGGTCACAAGCTAGAAAGTGACACAGCCAGGATTCGCACCCAGAAACTTGAATAATGACTAAGCTTCCAGTAATTATACCATCTCAACCATAATTGTTTCAGGACCATTAGCTTGTATGTCCAGTGGAACTGCAGCCCCCTTTGGGCAGGGAGCAATGGTATTGGTCCCATTTGTTCTAATACCTGAAGCCGGCAAGGTGGAGAGGAATTGTCACCCACCACTTGCTGGCTGAGGGAACTGCAAGTCAGCTGGAAGCAAACTGTGTGGGCAGGGCAGGATTTGCTCTCAGTGCTGGTATGTATTTACCATCCAGAGCCCTGGAAAATGTGTCCAATAATCCAGGAAAACTCACTCACTGCTACTTTAAACTAGTTTTGAAAAAAACAACTTTTTTTTTCTGCATAGTCCCTAAAACTAGAGATTACAACTCCTAGTAACTTCTCCTAAATCTTCTTTTAATTTGTATCTTCTGTTAAATCAACCCAGACTATTAGAGACAAAAGGAAGTCCAGGGTCTTGAGGTGGCCCGTTGTGGAACTGTATTTGGAGATAGGACCTTTAAGGAAGGAATAATTAAGGTTAAACAAGGTCATTAGGGTAGAGCCCTATTCCAATCTGACTGATACCCTTAAGAGATTAGGACACAGACATAAAGAGGGACAAGGTAGAGACTGAGGGAAAAGGCAGCTATCTACAAGCCAGGGAAAGAATCCTCAGAAGAATGCAACCCTGCTGCCACGTTGTTCTTGAACTCCCCACCGCCAGAACTGTGAGAAAATAAATCCCTGTTGTTTAAGCTGCCCAGTCTATGGTATTTGTTACAGCATCCCTAGCAGACTAATATACCAAGTCATCAAGTTTAACATCTCCTGTGATATGTCATATTCATATGATGTAATGAGAGGGTATTTCACCTCTGTGGTATTCTTCCCCCAAACCCATAACCTCGGTCTAATCATGAGAAAAATATCAGGCAAACCAAATCGAGGGACATTCTAAACAAGTGGTCCCCATTCCCCCAGCCACGGACTGGTAGTTGTCCGCAGCCTGTCAGGAACTGGACAGGACAGCAGGAGGTGAGCAGTGGGCAAGCAAAGCGAAGCTCCACCTGCCCCTCCCCATCGCTCCCCATTGCTCGCATTACTGCCTGAACCATACCCCCCAACCACCGTGGACACATTGTCTTCCACGAAACTGGTCCCTGGTGCCGAAAAGGTTGGGGACTGCTGTAATCTACACACTATTTTTCCAGGATGCCTCAAAACTGTCAAGATCATGAAAAACAAGGGAAGTTTGAGAAACTGTCATAGACCAGTGGAGACTGAGGAGACAGTTAAATGCAACGTGGTATCCTGGTTGGGGTCCTAGGACAAAGAAAGGACATTAGTAGAAAAACTGTTGAAATTTAAATAAAGTTTAGGGACTTCCCTTGTGGCTTAGTGACTAAGAATCCGCTTGTTAATGCAGGGGACACGGGTTCGAGCCCTGGTCCAGGAAGATCCCACCTGCCGCAGAGGAACTAAGGCCCTGCACCACAACTATTGAGCTTGCACTCTAGAGCCCACAAGCCACAACTACTGAGCCCGCATGCCACAACTACTGAAGCCTGTGTGCCTAGAGCCCATGCTGCACAAGAGAAGCCACCATAATGAGAAGCCCGTGTGCCGCAACTAGAGGAAGACCGCTCGCAGCAACAAAGACCCAATGCAGCCAAAAATAAACAAATAAATAAATAAACAATATTGAAAAATAAATAAAGTTTAGAGTTTAGTTAATGGTATGTATCAGTGTTGGTTTCTGGGTTTTGACAAAACTGATGACAAATGGTAATGTAGGTTGTTAATATTAAGGGAACCTGGATGAGGGATATATGGAAATTAAACTATCTTTGCAAATTTTCTGTAAATCTAAAATTATTCCAAAATTTTAAATGTATTATAAAACAAAAAATCCATTTGAGCCCCTGCTTTCAATTGTTTGGGGAACCATACCAAGGATTACATTTGTTGGGTCATATGGTAATCCTATGTTTAACTTTTTGAGGGATGGCCAAACTTTTTCACAGTAGCTGCACAATTTTACATTCCCACTAGCAACTGTATAAAGATTTCAATTTCTCTATAGCCTCACCAACACTTGTTGGTTTCTATTATTTTGATTACAGTCATTGTAGTTGGTGTGACATGGTATCCCACTGTGGTTTTGATGTGCATTTTTCTAATGACCAATGATGCTGAGTATATTTTCATGCGCTTATCGGCCACTTGTATTTATATCTTCTTTGGAGAAATGTCTCCTCAAGTCCTTTGCCCATTTTTGAATTGGGCTATTTGTCCTCTTGTTACTGAATTGTAGGAGTTCTTCATATATCTTAGATATTAAGCCCTTATCAGATATATGATTTTCAAAAATGTTCTCCTATTCTGTGGGTTGTCTTTTCACTCTCTTGATAGTGCTCCTTTGATGTACAGAAGTTTTTAGTTTGAGCCAAGTCCACTCTATCTATTTTTGTTGTTATTGCCTATGCTTTTGGTGTCATATTTAAGAAACCATCGCTAAATCTAAGGTCACGTAGATTTGCTTGTATGTTTTCTTCTAAAAGTTTTATACCTTTAGCCCTTACATTTAGATCTTTGATCCATTTTGAATTAATTTTTGTATATGGTATAAGATAAGGGTCCAACTTCATTTTTTTGGTATGTTGATGTCCAGTTTTCCTGTTACCGTTTGTTGAAGAGACTGTTCTTTCTCCACTGAACACTCTTGGCACCCTTGTCAAAAATCAGTTGGCTATAGATGTGAGGGTTTATTTCTGGTTCTCAATTCTATTCTATTGGTCTATATGTCTATCCTTATGCCAATGCCACACTGTTTGGATTAATGAAGCTTTGTAGTAAATTTTGAAATCAAGAAGTGAAAGTCCCCCACCTTTGTTCTTATTCAAAATTGTTTTAACTCCAGGAATTCCTTGCAATTGCATATGTATTTTAGGACAGGTTTATCTACTTCTGAAAAAAAAAACACTATTGGGATTATGGTAGGGATTACATTGAATCTGTAGATAGATCATTTGGGGTATTATTACCATCTTAACAATATTAAGTCTTCCAATCCATGAACATGAGATAGCTTTTTATTTATTTATATCTTCTTTAATTGTTTTAACAATGTTTTATATTTTCAGTGCACAAGGCTTCCACTTCCTTGGTTAACTATATTCCTAAGCATTTTATTCTTTTTGATGCTCTTAGAATTGTTTTCTTAATTTTCTTTTCAGGTTGTTCATTACTAGTGTATAGAAAAAAATTAACCTTTGAGTGTTGATTTTGTATTGTAATTTTGCTCTTCCTAGCAGCATTATTCCCAGTAGCCAAAAGGTGGCAACTATTCAAGTGTTCATCAACAGAAGAATGGATAAACAAAATGTGGTATATACATACAATTGAATATTATTTAGCGATAAAAAAATGAAGTTATGACACATTCTACAACATGGATGAACCTTGAAAATATGCTGAGTGAAATAAGCCAGTTCCAAAAGGGCAAATATTGTATGGAATATCTAGAATAGGCATATTCACTGAGAAAGAAAGTAGATTAGAAGTTACCAGGGGCTGTGGGTAAGGGAAAATGCGGAGTTATTGTTCAATGGGTACAGAGATTCTGTTTGGGATGTGAAAATTTTTGGAAATATTTGGTGATGGTTACATGACATTATGAATGTAGTTAATGCCAGTGAATTGTGCACCTAAAAATAGATAAAATGGCAAGTTTTATGTTATATATATATTTTTACTAATATAAAAAATATTTTTAAAAAAGGCTGTGCAGGTCACTTGGTTCGACCATGGTTCCAAAGCTGAACCCCTTTATGACACACAGGTAGTCTCTGCTCCCACACTTCCAGTGATATGGTCCTCACCACAAGCCAAAACCAAAACCAGAACCAACTAAGACAAAACAAAAACAGAGAGTCCTTAACTTGAATAATTATTCAGCCACACACATAATTGTGCGTTGAAGAGGCTTTGCTCAGGGCAGGGCACACACCTATGGTTTCTATAAAAGGCAAGACCAGAATCCATGAAGATATCTCTGCCTGGGTCACTGGGCCTAGAGATGGGGCCCAATCATAGCAGGTTGGTCCGGGTAGCTTCCACACCATGGGCAACTGGAGACTGGCACTTCCGGTTTTCAAGTTATGGTCTGTAAGCTTTCAAGATATGGGCTGTAAGTTAGTGGGCTGTGAAGTTAATTTGATATACTGCCCTAAAACAATAAAACAGCCAGTTATTTTGCCAGCAAAATGTTCATTCATGTCCACAACATGCAATCTATGGTGAACTGCAATCTCACCCAGCGAACGAAGGACAGGTCCATTTTCTTTATAGAGAAGGGGGCATTGGGAGGGGCTGTTAAACGGAGTCCATTGGAGGAAACTGGGAGTTTGAAGTGTAGTGGTTTTTCATTGGCTAAGGTGTGACCGTTTCTCATTGGCTGCCTATTGCCAGGCAAGGAAAATTTCTTCCTTCCTCCTGCTGGGTAGTAAAGCAGTAATCTTCTTCCTGTTGGACATGCAAAGATACTTCTTTCTGTCGGGTCTGTAACTGATGTGGAGCAGTAGGGCATAAGAGCTCCCCTTTCTGACCTTCTGACTCCATTTTAAATGAGGCTTCTGCTTATCAATTTTCACAGATATAACATGACAAAATTAAATAGAGTTGTATAGGAGTTATCACGTGGAGCAAGAGTAAATGTTATGTGTTTATTAAAAACCTTAAAAGCTTATTCCCACCCTCTTTCCTTGTCCTCCCTTCCCCTGACAGACACCAATATTTTGTTTTTTATACGATTTTCAAATTTAAAAGATATAGTTACAAATATATGTTCTCCTCCCCTTTTCACAAAAGATGACATAGTGTTTTGCACTTTGCATTTTTTCACAGCTTATAAATCTTTTATATATCAGTACATAAGAGAGTTTTCTTGTTTTTTGTTATAGCTACGTAACATTCCATTGTACAAGTGTATCATAATTTTGTGATCATTCCTGTTTGGACATTTAGGTTATTTCCAGTATTTTTCAAATAGTGCTGCAATGAATAATTTTGTAGATACATTATTTGCACATAGTAAAGTATATTTGTAGGATACATTTTCTGAAGTGCAATTGCTAGGCTAAAGGGCATATGCATTTGTAATTTTTATAAACATTGCTAGATTGCTTTTTTTAGGGAGCTACACTAACATACTCCCACCAGCACCCTATGAGAGGGCCTCTCCCTCCATAGCCTCACCAATGGAATGTTATCAGATTTTTGCAACCTGAGAAGTGAAAATTAGTATCTCAATATAATTTTAATTTGCTTTTATCTTACTTTAGGATATATTTTCATGCATCTTAAGGTCATTAAAATTTTCTCGGGACTTCCCTGGTGGCACAGTGGTTAAGAATCCACCTGCCAACGCAGGGGACACGGGATCGATCCCTGGTCCGGGAAGATCCCACATGCCGCGGAGCAACAAAACCCATGCACCACAATTACTGAGCCTGCAAACCACAACTACTGAAGCCCATGCACTTAGAGCCTGTGCTCCGCAACAAGAGAAGCCACCGCAATGAGAAGCCGGTGCAGCGCAACGAAAAGTAGCCCCCGCTAGCTGCAACTAGAGAAAGCCCACGCACAGCAATGAAGACCCAACACAGCCAAAAATAAATAAAGGAATAAATAAATTTATTTAAAAAAACCTTGTTCCTTATAAAAATTTTTTTCTCTTTTGTGAATTGTCATATCCTTTGCCCATTTTTCTATTGAGTTATTAGTCTTATTGATTTCTAGGGGCTCTGTATTCATTAGGGAGATTAGCCCTTTGGTCTATGATATGAGTTGAAAAATACTTTTTTTTTTAAATTCCTAATCATTTATCTTTTGGTTTTGATAATGGTGTGTTGAGTTTGCTACGCATATGTTTTTACATTTATTTTATTATTTTTTAAAGTTTTTATGTTTAGTCAAAATTTTCAGCCTTTTATGGCTTTTAGCTTTCAATCTTTGTTAGAAAGTTCTTCTCCCTCTATTTTTATGAAGGAATTCTTAGGTTGGGTTTTTGTTTGCTGTTTTGGTTGTTTACATAAATAATGTTATACCATTTATAGTATTCTATGACCGTTTTGTTCACTTCATATATTGTGGAGATCCTTCCATGTGAGAGCTAAAGACTCAATTCAATTGTATTAGTGGCGGGGTGGAGTGCCATGGTACTGATGTTTAGTGATTCATTACCCACTATTAATGGGCTTTTAAGCGAGTCCCACTTTTCAATATTACAAATGACTTGGCAGGACACATCTTGCGTGTGTCCTAGTGAGTCATGGGGCTGGGGTGTGAGAACAGTGCACAGACCTGGGGAGCAGGCTTAGAACGCACTTGTTTCTTTCATTTCTTCACCGGCAGGGCCCTCTAGTGGCTCAAGCACAAGAAGGCAGGTCAGACTTGGAGACCTGGCTTCTCTGACATAGAATAATGAAATTAAAGGGCCTTGAAATCTTCTGATTCAACTCCCTCATTTGACACAATAAGCTCAGAGCTTGACCCAGAGCCCAGATCTCTGAGCCCCCAGTATGAAACTCTGCCAGTGCCAGGCTGTTCTTTATATTGTGTAACATTTCACTCCCAGACATGTTCATCAAGTTACAGTGTCTCAAAAGGCTGGCCAGATAAATCTTATATGTCTCTGGGTTATCAGCCAAGGGAAAGAGAGTTCTGGATAGCTGCAAGCTCACTTCTCCCTTCCTCTCTTCTCTGTCCTTATTATCCTTGGTGGGAAAAACAGCCTCCCCCCCTGAGAGCCTCTCTACCACCACCAGCATGGACCAGCTGTGCTGGGACTGGAGAGAGGAATGAGGATTGGAGAGATGGTGGTCTCCAAGATGCAAGGCAGCCAGGACTCAGAAAAGCACACCTGTGCTGCTCCAGGATTTCTCCACTGGGGGCTCTGAAGGACAGCTAGCTGGTGAAAGGGGGCTCTGGAAAACCTTCCTGGAGCTGTGATTACAGGCACAATGCTTTGACTAAGACTCTATGTTTATTTCAAAAAGTTTGTCCTGGCTCACTAAGTTAATGGCATCTTGAGTACAAAAAATAGATCTGACACTTCCTTACAGCCTGCTGGGGCTCCGAACATTACTGTGTGTTCAGTCCACTTCTATCTCTCCATTCTCCAAACCGCCAGGACAGTTAGAATCTTTATGTTAAAATTCAGCAATTATCCTCCTGTAATTACATCGTTTAGCCCAATTACTTTCACGGCTGTTGGTCTTGTACCTTTGGTGAAATTACAAGTTCTTTATTGGCAGGATTTGCACTGGGTTCCCTTCCATTTAATCTCTTCCTGGACTTCTGCCCTATTCACCTTGCCTTATTACACAGGTACAATCTCACCCACTCTCTTTAGAAGAGAGCTTAGATCCTGGGGCCTCTTCTATTAAATGGAAGGAAATGAATATTTTAATTTTGCATTTTGGTTCCAGGCACCATTAATTCCTTTCTCTTATAATTCTCACAACAGCCTGAGAAGATGTCATTCTTACAGCTGAAGGGGCAGACTTGGATTTCAAAGCTGGTTTCCACTATACAGGGGAAAGAATGTCCATGAACTCTCTTGCAAGAAAATGACAATTTCCAGAGAAACCATCCCTCTCTCTTCCTTCTCTTTTCATATCCTTCTCTGGAGCCTAGAACTGGGTTCTGCCAGCATATTCTGACTGGCTAACAAAGGGTTCCAGGATTATCAAAGCTGGAATGTGGCTTCACTTAAAGGCATTTTGAGAATTCATAGCAAAGCTAGCATCAGGGAATTCACATATCTCAACTCCAAGGTAGGAGATGGACCTTTCAGGGCACCACATGAGGCCTTACAGCAGGCTAGGCATGCCCAGAAATCCAGTTCGAGGTGTATGCTTTGTCACTAACAAAAGGCCCTAATTCTGCAACTCTATACCTGCTGGGGAACATTTGCTTATACCTCCTCTGGCCCTCCTCCAATCCAAAGGTAGTAACATTGTCCTCTTTATTTAAGAGAAAAACAAACAAGCAAGGAAATAGATTTTATTTGGGGTATTGCAATAGGGAGAGCACACCAGATATGAAGATCAGAATGTCTAGGTTGTGTGGTTTTGTCTTAGGCTTTCATAGGGAGGAAGATGGGATGATTTATAGTCGGGATTGATTTGCAATCAGAAGTTTCAATCAGTCAAGTGAACAGAAAATATTTATCTCCGTATCTAGCTAGTTTTAGAGGGCAAAGATTTGAACAGGAAGTTTGAGGATCTGAGTCCGCCCTTATGAGCAGGTTCAGAAAAATGGGGAAAGGTCTTTGGCCTTGTCACGGGTAAACAAGGGTGTCTTCTGTAAGTCTTACAGGACTCATGAAAAAGGGTGGAGAGTGAGTTTTACCTAAGAGATAGGGACAAGGATGGTTCTTTACAGTGAGCCGTTCTGGGAACACTGACAGGTCAGGAAGTTTCTAACCATTGTTGTTTCCAGGGAGCATATAGTGCTCAAGTCAAGTTCAACAGTGTGACTTCCTCAAGATTTCATTAAGGGGGACTCTTCTGGAAGCAAAAACCTGTACTTCGTATTGTTGACCAAATGGCTTTTTAAGATGAAAGTTAAGTCGTTATTTTAAAAAAGAAAGGAAGAAAAATGCCTTGAAAAGAGGCCCTTTTGATCACGCCACTTGGTAACTCAGCCTACTTCGCCAGGTTTCGAACTACAAGTCCCAGAGGGCAATGCGCTACTTCCTCCCCGTACTAAGGGCGGGAATCAAGCGCCTCGCTGCATTATGGGAACAACACTTAATTTCCGTATGATGGAAAATTTAATTTTAGCGGGTCTTCATTTTTCAGAAGAGTAAATTAGAAGGTCCTCGAACAAGGCGCGGACGGAGAACCCATACAGTAACATTATCATCTCCATGGGGAACGGACCAGGTTCCTCCAAGGGAAGGTTTTAACCGCAGCCGCGGCTCCCGCTCAATTTTCCCAGTAGTCTCCTTTCCGGTCGTGTCGTGCGTCATTACCGTTGCGCCTTCTCATTGGCCGGATGACAGGTGACGGCGCCTGCGCACTGAATTCTTTTGAGGGTCGTGGGCAGGCGCCATTTTGGCCCTAGAGGTGCTTCTGGGAAGTAGTGCGGTGACCCACACACCTTGCCAGCCTTCCGGGTACGGCCTCGTCTGCCCGGGCTTTCTAGGTCGAAGTGTTCGCGTCTGCAGCTGTTGCTGCCTTAATCTCCGCAGCCTCCAAGGCTTCTAGTCGGGTGGGAGCCTCTGAGCACCGGGCCGCGCCGTCGGTGGTCACAGAGCCGGGAAGGAGGTGACGGGGGCGGCGCGGGGCGCAGACACTCCCCGCCGAGACCCGCCTGCCATGGATTCGGAATATTACAGCGGCGACCAGTCAGGTGAGGCCCGGACCTAGGGGACAGGGCTGGGGGCGGAGCGGTTACTTGGCCGGGCTTGGCCTCGCACTCCCGCGGGGGAGGGGTGGGGAGGGGAGGGACGCCCCGGAGACTTCCCCTCCGCCGACCGGGTCTAATGGGGAGTGAGGCTGAGCGCTGAGAGCCCGCCGACGGGCTGCGGCCCCCGAAGTTAGAACCTCGGAGAGGGAATTTTAGAGGGACAGTTGTCTTTTGAATCGGCGAAGGACGTTGCTGCATTAGGGAGCCACTTCCATACAGCAGACGCTTACTGTGTGCAAAGTACGAGGGAAGGTCTACTGATAGGGGATTTTTTTCAGGAGTTGAGAGTGATTTTCGAGAATCCGAGGGAGTTAGCTGTTCAGTGGGGTTGCAGGATCTTATGTAGACTTTTCACTAGGAGTTGGTACTAGTTTGATCTCGCCTGCAAACTAGTTTCTCCCATTAAAGAACAAACACGTAGGACCCGTATTTGAGTTGTATACATATTTTACAATAAGGCGTGTTCCTCTGGGGCTTACTAGCGATTTTTGTTCCTTTCCTTCACCTTGAGATCTTGCCCCTTTCTCCTCACTGAAGTTCTCCTTTCTTTTCCTGTTTAGTCTGTAAACACGGCCCACCCCCCCCACCCCCCCCCCGCTAACACCATGCTAGCCACCGGAGATCCAAAGACGAATAAGGCAGAACCTCGTGGGGAATAAAAACGTTACTTTTGCTTTCCTATTGTGTCCTAGTTCCATTGAGTATTCTCTATCAAAAGGGCTTAAATAATTTTCTAAGCGTTAATTACTCTGTTGTGTTTTGAGTTCACTTCGATTCCTTATCATGTGACGGCGAATAGTAGTGACTGCAAACACGTTTCCAAACACATACTGCTCTTTTGCTTTAAACAAATAGTTGTCAGTTCATTTGTGTTTTTAAATTACTTTAAAATAAGTAATCATATGTAATACGTGTATATAACGGGCTGAAAGACATGAAAAGTTAGCAATTTCCTGACTTTTCATTTTTTTAGCCATTTTTTGACGTTCATCCCTGTATTCCTAACTTATGCTATCTCGTTGCATCATTTTTAGGCATTGTGTAACGATTTCCTATTATGCTAGGACAGGGTCTTAGCCTCTCTGTGCCCTCTTTCCCCCATATTCTAACCATTGAAGCATAAGTTTTCGTTACACTTCAGAATTTTTTATGACTATATAAGAATATTAAATATTAAATATATATGTTCTTTACTCCTTAGCTAAGTAGAGAAGCTCATTAGTATGATACTGATTTCATTCTTACACATTTTTTGATTTTCCTATAGTTGAGTGCTTCATTTTTAAAAATTTATTTATTTTTAGTAAACTCCTTACCAAGGCTTCCCATATTCTCCAACAACTCTAAATTCCTCTCAGTACAATTTTACTTTGTATTTTTAAAGTATTGGTTAAAGATAGGTAACAATTTGTTTTATAACAGTATAGTAGTATATGCTTTACTTTAAGGACTTCACACTATTTCTGGACTGGAGTTCCTTGTGCTCTTCATTCATAAACAAATACTGTACCAGACAGTGTTCTCGGCTCCAGGGATTCAGCAGGGAACCAAAAATCCCTGTTCTTTTGGCACTTTCATTCAAGTGAGGAGAGAAGCACATTAAACAAAACTAATTTGGAAAGTCATGTAGTACATCCGAAGGTGGTAAGTGCGTGCTATGGAGAAAATAGACTCAGGTATTTTAACATAAAGTTGAAATAAAGTGCACACTATTAGTTTGTTGACTTGGTCCTTAGTGATATTTATTAAGCTTCCTATTCCTTTAATATATTCTCGCTGCCACATGTGTCAACAATACAAGTTATGATTATTGGTATTTATGTAAGTATTGTACTGTTGTCTTATTCCCAAATTAGCATCATTAGTTATGCTTCATCAGTGCTCTTACACTTGTTCTTGCTCTTACATTTTTCTTGATTCATTGTGTTCATTTCAGTTGTAGATGTCGTCCATCTTACACCTTAAGTGGGTTTTTGTTTTATTTTTAAGCAGATGATGGTGGCGCTACCCCAGTACAGGATGAACGGGATTCAGGGTCAGACGTTGAGGATGATGTAAATGAGCAGCACTCTGGATCAGACACTGGAAGTGTAGAACGTCATTCAGAGGTATTGGCTAAACAACATCTTTGGGGAGGCTTTTCCCTTGCATATTCTATGAGACCTGTTTTATTTAGGAGTTGTAGAGACCCTGTCTTAGGGTCTAGGCTTCAAACTCTTCAAAAATGATAGAGAACTGCTTTAGAAGTAAATAAATAGGGATAGTCTGGTTACTTATGAAATCACAGGGAAATAAGTATTGATTGAGTCCCATTTTGGATATGAGGCAGTTTCAACTGTGCTTATTGATTCAGAAAATAGGCCAGGCTTTTGATATTTGACTAGGCTTCCCCATTCCCAGAATGATGTCTTAGTGGGGCAGTGTGGATTTGCAATCTGAAGAAACATCAATTGAAATAGAAAGTTATGGTGGTTATCACCTATTAAATTTATATGATTTTAATTTGCTTCCCTGGTTATACAGTCTGTACTGCACAATGTTAACAAAATAAAATTGGGACTTTTTCCAATAATTCAGGTGTAAGTTTTTGGTAAACACAAACTGAAACGTAGGAATGATAAAGATGGCCAATATACCATATATTTTGCTTGACTACACATACACAGAAAATTGTCCAATTTTAAGTAGTAGATGCAGTTGTTAGAGATTGTATTATTGACTCTGTCCTTTGACATATCACTAGTATATTCATATATCCAACAAATATTTTTTGAGCACCTGCTATGTGTCAGGCTCTTTTGAGTGACTAAATGAGGTTCCACTGCCACGAAAATCCTCTCCTTGGATTTATTTTCCAGCAGGGGGAGAAAGACATTAAACAATATACACTTTTTTAAAAAAAATTTTTTTATTTTTGGCTGCATTGGGTCTTCGTTGCCGCACACGGGCTTTCTCTAGTTGCGGCGAACGGGGGCTACTCTTTGTTGTGGTGAGCGGGCTTCTCATTGTGGTGGCTTCTTTTGTTGCGGAGGACGGGCTCTAGGCGTGTGGGCTTCAGTAGTTGTGGCACGTGGGCTCAGTAGTTGTGGCTTGTGGGCTCTAGAGCGCAGGCTCAGTAGTTGTGGCGCATGGGCTTAGTTGCTCTGCAACACGTGGGATCTTCCCGGACCAGGGCCAAATCCGTGTCCCCTGTCTGTATTGGCAAGCAGATTCTTAATCACTGCGCCACCAGGGAAGCCCTCCACACTTCTTTTTAAAAATTGTAGTTTGTTAAGAGGTGATAAATGCTGTGGAGAAAGAAGAAAGTTTGAACAGAGTGAAGGGTGCCAAGGTGGAGGGCAGGCTTTAGTGTTAAATAGGGAGGTACACGTAGGCCTTATTGAGAAAGTGACATTTGAATCAAGATGTGGAAGGAGGTGAAGGAATAGCACGTGTCTATGTAGGGGATGAACATTCCTAACAAAGATCTAAGGTGGTAGCCATTGTGGCTAGAATAAATAGGGGGCAGGTGAGATCAGAAGTGAGAGGAAGGCTTATCTTTTAGTTATTTTGACGTCGTTCAGTTTTTGGTACACTCTTAAACATTTAGACTAAATTCTAATTAAAATGTAATTGATAGGTAGAAATTATTTGATAACATAAACATTGTTACAGTTTATTTAGTGTATAATATCTTAACTTTCTATTTTGGAAAACAGCATCAGGAGGTTGACTGATGGCTTCATGCTTCAGTTATAAATGTATAAATGTAGTGTTGACTTTCTTTTTTTCAACTACTTTTTTAATGAGATGGATTCTAAATAAATAAATGTACATGTTGAAAATTTGGAAATCATATAAAAGTTTAAAGAAGAAAATTGAAGTCAGCATACTCCTGTCACAGAAATGACTTAACTTGTTTACATTATTTCTCCTGCATTTTTGTTCTCATTATATAGAACGTATGTATACATTTTAAGTTACTTGTGTTTTTACTATATATGTTACGTATCAATATAACATTTTTATCTCTTCACTTAACATTATACTTAGGTATTTCCCCATGTCATTAAAGATTCCCACTAAGTGTAATTTTTAATGGTTGCATAATATTTCATAATATGGATGGACTATTACTTATTCAACAGTTTCCTGATTATTAACATTTAGACTGTTTAGCTGTTATAAATGAAGTCTGCCATGAACATATTTTTGTGCTTTTCGTAGATTTTCCCCTCCAGGAGGGTTATCCTAATTTGCTAAACTTCTAGTAGTTTGAGTGCCAATTGTACCCTTGAAAGAGTACAGTTATGTTAAATGGAGCAGTGCAGGTTATAGCCCCCAAGCTTAAAAGATGTGTATTAGTTTCCTGTTGCTGCCATAGCAACCTGATATAAATTTAGTGGCTTAAAAAAAGAGATTTGTTTCTTACAATTCTGGACGTCAGAAGTCCAAAGTGGGTCACACTGGGTTAAAATCAAGGTGACACCAGGGTTGTGTTCCTTCTCTAAGGGAGAATCTGCTCCCTTGCCTTCTCTAGCTGTACAGGCCACTTGCACTCATTGGCATATGGCTTCTTCCTCCATCTTCAAAGCTAGAACTGTAGCATCTTTAAATCTCTCAGACCTTAGCTTGTGTTCTCACATGTCTCTCACTTACTCTGACCCTCCTGCCTCCCTCCCATAAGGACCCTTTGTAATTATACTGGGCCTACTCAGATAATCCAGGGTAATCTTCCTATCCTTAATTACATCTGCACATCCCTTTTGCATATTTACATGTTCTGGGGATTAGGATGTGGACATCTATTGTGGGGGCATTGTTTTGCCTGCTGCAAGATGGTACTCACAAAGGGATTTTTCCAAATAATGTTTTTCCCGTTTGCATTTTGGAGTTCAGGCTAGTTGTGGTTTGTTTTTTTGGTTTGTTTTTTAATTCATTTTCTCTGTAATACTCATTCTGCATGTGTTTCTTTAGATCTCTAAGGAAACTGTTAAAAAAGATCAAGATAATATTTTAAAACAATGCAAAAAATATGATGAAAAAATATCAAAATCTTAAAGTCAGGATCAGTAACAGTGCTTTACTGGTCCATATTGGAGCCTGAAGCAAAAGGAAAACTTAGTCGTATGTATGCTAGTATTTAAATTTTGATATTTTTTTCATCATGGATTTTTGTGTCAAATTTGACCTTGAAAAATATCACCTTTTTTTAAAAAAATATCTTTATTGAGATAAATTTACATACCATACAATTCACCCATTTTAAAGTATGCAATTCAGTGGTCTTTAGTGTATTCACAGTAGTACAGCCATCAGCATAGTCAATTTTAGAATATTTTCATCACATTGAAAAGAAACCCTTTAGCTGTTACCTCCTTATCACCCCCACCCCCCAACCCCTCCTTGTTCTGGACATTTCATATGAATGGAATTATATAACGTGTGGTCTTTTGTGACTGGCTTCTTTCACATAATGCTTTCAATGTTTATCCAAGTTGTAGCATGTATCAGTACTTCATTCCTTTTTGTGATCAGTAATATTCCATTCTTTGGATATACCATATTTTGTTTATCCGTTTGTCAATTGATGGACATTTAAGTTGCTGTTTTTCACATTTGCTGCATCAGTTTACATTCCCACCAACAGTGCACAAGTGTTCCCTGTCCTCCCCATCCTCCCCAACACTTGTTATATCTTGTCTTTTTTTTTTTCTTTGCGGTACGCAGGCCTCTCACTGTTGTGGCCTCTCCCATTGCGGAGCACAGGCTCTGGATGCGCAGGCTCAGCGGCCATGGCTCACGGGCCCAGCCGCTCCACGGCATGTGGGATCTTCCCAGACCGGGCACGAACCCGTGTCCCCTGCATCAGCAGGCGGACTCTCAACCACTGCGCCACCAGGGAAGCCCTCTTGTCTTTTTGATAAGAGCTGGTGTGAGGTAATATTGTAGCTTTGATGTGCATTTCTGTGATGATGATTGATCTTTTCATGTGTCTGTTGGCCATCTGTATGACTTCTTTGGCCAAATGTCTATTCAGATCCTCTGCCCATTTTGTTATTGGGTTATTTGTTTTTTTAATGTTGAGTTGTATGAATTCTTTGTGTATTTTGGATATTAACCCCTTATCAAATATATTTTTTGCAAATATTCTATTAAGTAGGCGGCCTTTTTGTTTTGTTGATAGTTTCCTTTGCTATGCAAACTTTTAGTTTGATATAGTTCCTTTGTTTACTTTAGCTTTTGTTTCCCTTTCCTGAGGAGACATATCCAAAAAACATGGCTAAGACCAGTGTCAAAGAGTGCACTGCGTATGTTTTCTTCTAGGAGTTTTATGGTTTTAGGTCTTACATTTAAGTTTTTAACCCATTTTGAGTATACTGTTGTATATGGTGTGAAAGTAATCCAGTTTGATTCTTTTTCATGTAGCTGTCCACTTTTCCCAACACCATTTATTGAAGAGACTATTCTTTCTCATTGTATATTCTTGGCTCCTTTGTTGTAGATCATTTGACCATATATGCATGGGTTTGTTTCTGGGCTCTCTATTCTGTTCGGTCGATCTATGTGTCTGTTTTCTATGCCAGTGTTAACACTGTTTTGACTACTGTAGCTTCGTAATATAGTTTGAGATCTAGGCATATAATGCCTCTGGCTTTGTTCTTTCTCAAGATTGTTTTGGCTATTCAGTATCTTCTGTGGTTCCATAGAGATTTTAGGATTATTTTTTCTAGTTTTTTGAAAAATGTCATAATTTTGAAATGGATTGCATTAAATCTGTAGATTGCTTTGGGTATTATGGTCATTTTAACAATATCAATTTTTCTAATCCATAAGCACATAATAGCTTTCTTTTTATTTGTGTCTTCAATTTTTTTTATCAGTGTCTTACAGTTTTCAGTGTACTCTCCTTGTTAAATTTATTCCTAGATTCTTTTACTCTTTTTGAGGCAATTATAGATGGGATTGTTTTCTTAATTTCTTTTTATAGTTCATTGTTAGTGTAAAGAAGTGCAACAGATTTTTGTATATTGATTTGTATCCTACAATTTTACTGAATTCATTGATTAGTTCTATCAGTTTTCTGGTGGAGTCTCTAGGGTTTTCTCTATATATTATGTCATCTGCAGATAAAGACCATGTTACATCGTCCTTTCTGATTTGGATGCCTTTTCTTTTTCTTGCCTAATTGCTAAGCCTTCCAATACTGTGTTGTATAAAAGTGGTGAGAGTGGGCATTCTTGTCTTGTTCCTGATCTTAGAGGAAAAGCTTACACCTTTGCACCATTGAGTGTGATGTTGGCTGTGGGCTTGTCATATGGCCTTTATTATGTTGAGATACATTCTCTCTTTACCCAGTTTGTTAAGAGTTTTTGTCATGAATCAATGTTGAATTACTTTTTTTTTGCATCTGTTGAGATGATCATGTGATTTTTAGCTTTCATATTGTTAATATGGTATATCACATTGATTGATTTGTGGATGTTGAACCATCCTTGCATCCCTGGAATAAATCCCATTTGACCATGGTGTATGATTCTTTTAATGTATTGCTGAATTTTGTTTGTTAATAATTTGTAGAGGATTTTTGCATCTATGTTCATCAAGGATATTGGCCTGTAATTTTCCTTTCTTGTGTCCGTGTCTGATTTTGGTATCAGGGTAATGCTGGCTTCATAAAATGAGTTTGGAAGTGCTCCCTCCTCTTCAATTTTTTGGCACTCTTTGAGAAGGACTGGTGTTAATTCTTCTTTAAATGTTTGGTGGAATTCACCAGTAAAGCCATCTGGTCCTGAACTTTTCTATGTTGGGCGGTTTTTGATTACTGATTCCATCTCTTCACAGTAATCAGTCTATTTAGATTTTCTGTTTCTTCATGATTCAATCTTAGTAGATTGTATGTTTCTAGGAACTTATCCATTTCTTATAGATTGTCCAGTTTCTCAGCATACAGTTCTTAGTTTTTATTATCCTCTGTATTTGTGTGGTATCAGTTGTAATGTCTCCTCTTTCCTTTATAGTTTTCTTTCCGTCCTCTTTTTTTTCTTGGTAAGTCTAGCTAAATGTTTGTCTATTTGTTTATCTTTTGTAAAAAAACAGGTCTTAATTTTATTGACCTTTCTATTGTCTTTTTAGTCTCTATTTCATTTATTTCTGCTCTGATTTTTGTTATTTTTTTTCTTCTAATAATTTTGGGCTTAGTTTCTTTTTTCTAGTTCCTTGGGGTGTAAAGTTGATATTTGAGATATTTCTTTTTTTTTTTTATGTAGGCATTTATTGCTGTAAGCTTCCCTCCTAGAACTGCTTTGCTGTATTCCATAAATTTTGGTATGTTATATCAATATTTCCATTTTCATTTGTCTCAAGATCTGTTTTGAATTCTTCTTTGACTCATTGGTTGTTTAGCAACATGATGTTTGATCTCCACATGTTTGTGAAATTTTCAGTTTTCTTCTCGTACTTCTCATACTCATACTCATTTCTACTTTCATACCATTGTGGTCGGAAAAGAAGTTTGGTATGATTTCAATCTTCTTAAATTTATTAGGACTTACTTTGTGGCCTAACATATGATCTGTACTCGAGATTGTTCATGTGCACTTGAGAAGAATGTGTACTCTGCTCCTGTTGGATGGAACGTTCTGTAAATGTCTGTTCAGTCCATTTGGCCTAACGTGTGGCTTAAGCCCAATATTTCCTTATTGATTTTCTGTCTGGATGATCTATCCATTATTGAAAGTTAGGCATTGAAGTTCCCTACTATTATTGTGTTGATAACTTATTTCTTCCTTCAGGTCTGTTAATATTTAGGTGCTCTGATGTTGGGTGCATAAATATTTACAAATGGTAAATCCTCTTGTTGGATTAACTCTATTATCATTATACAATATAATGACTTTCTTTGTATCTTATTATAGTTTTTGGCTAAAAATGTATTTTCTCTGATTATAAATATAGCTACCCCTGCTTTCATTTGGTTTCCACTTGCATGGAATATCTTTTTCCATCCTTTTTTTTTTTTTTTTTCAGTCTGTGTGTGTCCTAAAAGCTGAAGTGAGTCTCTTGTAGACAGCATATAGTTCAGTTTTTGTTTTTGTTTTTCCCATCCATTTAACCACTCTGTCTTTTGGTTGAAGAATTGAGTCCATTTACATTTAAAGTAAATATTGATAGGTAGGGTCTTATTATTGCCATTTTGTTCTTTGTTTTCTGACTGTTTTGTCATTCCTTTTTTCCTTCTCCCCGCTCTCTTCCTTTGTGGTTTGATGATTTTCTGTTAGCGGTATGCTTAGATTACTTAAAAAAAATTTTTTTTGTATATCTAGTATACCTTTTTGCTTTGTGGGTTGCCATGAGGCTTACGTAAACTATCTTACAGCAGTCTGCTTTAAGCTGATAACTTCAAGTACATGCTGAAGTTACACATTTTTGCTCTCCCCCACATTTTATGTTTTTGATGTCACACTTTGTCTTTTTCTCTAGTGTACTTGTTAACAAATTATTGTAGTTATATTTTTAATACTCTGTGCAATTTTAATTTCTTTAATAATATTTTTACTATGGTTTTGAGGGTTTTTTTTTTTAGTGGTAGCTCTAGGGTTTACCACATATATTAATCAGAATCAGCTTCAGATTTACGGTAGCTTAATTCCAATGGTATATAGTAAGGTTAGTACTATGTGGCTCTATTCTTTTTCTCTTTTTGTAATATTATTGTTATACATATTATATTTATTAATGCTAAACTCCAACAATGCATTGTTATAGAAGTTATTTCCTTAGTGTAATACGGGTTTGTTCCCACCCACCTTCTTTCTACTGTCATTGGTCTTATGTATTACAGGTCCAGCAAGACAGTATATACATATTACTTTATGCAACTGTTATATAAATCAGTTAAATCAAGAAAGGAAAAAATATGCATTTATACTGTCTTTCATAATTACACAGTTACCTTTACTGGTGCTTATTGTTTTTTCATGTGGATTCACTGAGGTCACTTGCTTTCAGCCTGAAGAACTTCCTTTAGCAGTTCTTGTATGGTGGGTCTGCTTGACAAATTCTTTCCTTTTCTTGGTTATCTAGAAAAGTTTTCATTTCTTTTTTGTTAATTATTTTTGAAAGATAGCTTTGTTGGATATAGGATTCTTAGTTGATAGTTTTTATTTGAACACTTAGAATATGTTATCCCACTGCTTTCTGCCTTCATTGTTTCCATTGAGGAGTCAGCTGTTAATCTTACTGGGTTACTCTTATAGGTGATGAGTCAAATTTCTATTTCTATATATATTCTCTATTTGATATGCTATTGTCATCATGCCTTTATTTTTGTAACATGTTTACAAATGGCCACTTTGAAGTCTTTTCCTGATAAATCTGATATCTGGTTGCTCACACAGGCAGTTTCTATTGGCTGCTTTTTTCCTGGTTATGGGTCATACTTCCCAGTTTCTTAGCATGCCTTTTAATTTATTGTTGGAAACTGGACATTTTAGAGTAATTGTTTAGTGACTAGCTGGATGATTTTAGTGAATACTGTTTCCTCACCCGCAGTTTTAAATCTCTGGTGTTGCATCCTCAGAGATGTGCAGTTTGGGACATGCTCACAGTCACCTGGGATGACGGTGGTGTTAGTAGGGGTCTTTTTTGCTCTTTCTCTGACCACAATCAGCTGTTAAAACTCCACTGATGGGGCTTCCCTGGTGGCGCAGTGGTTGGGAGTCCGCCTGCCGTTGCAGGGGACACGGGTTTGTGCCCCGGTCCGGGAAGATCCCACATGCCGCGGAGCGGCTAGGCCTGTGAGCCATGGCCGCTGAGCCTGTGCGTCCAGAGCCTGTGCTCCACAACGGGAGAGGCCACAATAGTGAGAGGCCCGCGTACTGCAAAAAACAAACAAACAAACAAAAAACTCCATTGATGACTCTGTTATTTCCAGCCATGCTCTGTGGCATAAATTGCTCAACAAGTTAGTCTAATCAAATTCGGGCTCCTTTGAAGGAATGATTTCTGAGGTCTGTGTTTGCTTTGTTCTGACCTCAGGATGGCTCCTCCCAGCTGTATTATTACCTGGTTATCTCCTGCAAACTAGCTGGCCTACAGTTTATTCTGTATTTTGAATCTCCTTCTAAGTGCCTTCCACCAGTCTCCAGTGTTAGTGAAAGTGCCTTAGCCTGAACGTCCCCAAGCTTGGTTACAAATGAAGTTGGTTTCTTTGGGGAAAAATTAGAAGCTATCTACTTTACTGCCTGCTTTTTCCCCAAGCAAAATCTCTGAGCCGGGGCTCTGGAGTTTGGGGTAGGGGGTGGGGAGAGGGTGACGGCAGGTTTCTTTCTGAGTGACATCCCAGTTCTAGAAGCTGAGCTCTCAGTGTGCAGTGGGGATTTGATAGCAGCCTGAGGTGCTCCTGGCTTGCCTCTCTTGGCATGGAACCACTGTCACACAAATTGGGGCAAGGGTGATCAGGGCCCCAGTATTGTCAGTGTGCTGTGCCCAAAGCAGAGCCTTCTTCCTGTGATTGAGTGCTGGGCAGAAGATGGGAGCCCCCACTGGCAATTACATTTGCCTGGAACTTACCTTCAGCAGCAGGTCGCTGGAGGCAGAATGAGAAATGCTGACATCGGGCTCTTCCTGGGAAGACACCCTGCCCCTGGAAGCTGGAGGGAAAGAGTACCCTTTGTTTTTGGCTGCAACAGCCTGGAGTAGAGCCTTTCTGACTGAGCTGTGAAGTTGAAAGTGAGGAGTGGTCTTGGTTCAGATACCAGATACTTCTGCTTCTCTTACCAAATTTTTGTAGATCTTCTTGGATAGATGTTTCTTTATTCTCTCTTTGTCTTTAGGACCATTTCCAGGGGCTTTGAATAGTTGTTTTTAAATACTTTTAACCAGTTTCACTGGAGAGTGGGTCAGCAGAGCTTTTCATTTTCATATCAGAAGTCCTCATCTGGCTTCATTTTTATCTCTTCTAATCATTGGTCAAACCTCTCCATATTCCCCAATTCACATTCCAGAAGAACCCAGGATGCTTTACTTGTCTATTACCACAGTCTCTGTTCAGGCCATTTGGCTCTTTGATCTCACTGGGTCTCCTGCCTGTGTGTGTGTGGGTCCTGTCTGTGGCCTCCTCTGCATGGAGAGCAGCCCAGTGCTGCTTTCCTAAACAGGTGATTCTGAGTAAGCCAGCTGTTGGCATTTGGAGGCAGGCCTGTATATTGCAGGACATTTAGTATCTTGGTTCCCAAACATTAAATAAAATGGTAGTAACATATCCTCTCCAGTCATTGCCAACCAAAAATGGTCCCTCGCATTCACAAATGCCCCCTTAGGGGAGAACCCAGAGCTACCCTTAGGCTGAGAACACTGAAATGAACAAATGACGTGTAGAAAGCATAAGAAAGGAAACAAGAAGTATCCAACAATATAAAAAACTAGTGATTAAAATATAAATAGAACATTTGTAAGAATGGCAATGCGTCCATTAAAATTGTTTTCAAAGAATATTTTGTGACATGGGAGAATTCAGTGTGTTACAGTCATTAAATTAATTGTGATTCTAGATCCTTGTTTACTTTTTTAAAGTAAATTAACACAAAGAAAAGATTGGGAAGAAATTCTTTGTAAAAATTAGAAATGATGGTGATCTTTGGGTTATTAAAGGTGATTTTAATTTTCTTTATGATTTTAATTTTCTTTCTTTCTTTCTTTAATTTTCTTTACTTTCCTGTGTTGGCACATTTAAAGTCAAAGGGAGAATAGTTAGAATAACTGTCCCATCATTTTATATGGTTACCTATTTTTACTAGCATGCGTCAAATAATTTAAAATATATTTTAAAATTACAGAAGGGGCACATACAAAGGGCCATAGGAGGATGGGAGGGTGGGCTGAGTGGACTCTGAGGAACGAGTCTGACATTATTGCCAGATGGAGAAGCCGGTTAGGGGTGCTGGTGATGATTCTAGCTGGAGAGAGCCGCAGGTTCAAAGGCCTAGAATTGAGAAGGACTTGTTATATTTCAAGAATGAGTATTGTGACCTGGAAAGTGGGATAGCTTAATGGAAGATGATACTGAAGAATTGTTTGGGTTAGATGGTGTAACAGCAAATCTCTCTTAGGTGATGATGATAAAATTTTGTATTTGCATAGCTCTTCAGAGTGAAAGGCAGTGTGATGGCCAAAATGTAGTTTCATATATTGGCTTTGCCACTTAATAACCATAATGACTGTCAGCTCCTAGAAAAATTATTTCATCTCTGAGCCTTAGCTCCACCATCTTGACAGTGGGTTAAAATAATTATTATGAGGGCTAAGTAAAACTTACATAGCAGCTCTGAAAACTGTAATAGCAGTTATGTTATGTAGGGGAGGCAAAATTTTACCCCTACCCATCTTAGGTTTTCAGCTGGAATTCTTTAACAAAAAGACATTAACAAGTGAAAAAAACCCGAGTTTATTAACATGTGCAGCATACATCACACAGGAGAAAACTCAACAGAGAGTAACTCAAAGCAGTAGCTTAGAATTCTAGTTTATATAACATCTTCAACAAAGAGTACTAATTTTGTGGAGAAGTGACAGGACAAAGGAAAGCAGTTCTAGGCTTCCAAGGGTGACAGACTGCGAAGGTAAATATATGGGAAGAAACTAATGTAGTAAAGTTTGTTTGCTGATTGCTCTGCTGATGTCTTTGAGCTAATGACAGTCTGTCTCCAGTAATGGGAATATCCTGCCTTTTGAAGGAAAAGGAGGGAAGGTAGAGAGAGCTACTCTTGTGTTTACTGCTTGTTAATTGCCTTCAGATCAAAATTTTTATGTCAGAGGCATATTTTGAGGGGACATAATCTGATTTCCTTTAATTATTTTACAATTAGCCTCTATAGTAATTAGGCAGATTATTTCTTAGGGGGCTAGTTAAGAGTTAATCTTTATGAGGTTGAGGCCCACTGTTTTAAAGCAAAAGAGACTTACCTTATGAAATGAAATTTAAAAATAATATTCTTAAGTTTAGGCCTGGTTTCTTAAAGAAATGTATATATAAGCAATTGCAGTAATAAGTTGATTACATATTTAAATTATTTGTTTCTAGGTTATTAACATCTTTTGGGCTAGGTTTCTAAAAGGGATATGAATATCAGGGGAGTTTTCAAGTATATTTATTCTGTGTAGAGCACTTTGAGAACTCAGAATCTTCACACAATGTTGACGGTAGGGCAGATAGGGAAAAGGGGAATGATTTTTTTTTAAATGTTTTGAATAGTCATCACTGGAAACACATTTTTTAATAAAGCAATTTGAGCATGAATGTGACCTAGTTATAACTAGTTGCCAGTTCTAATTTTTTTGTTGTTTTACTTGAATATTCTCTTGGGGACTTCACTGGTAGTCCAATGGTTAAGATGCCACACTTCCAGGGCAGAGGGCATGGGTTCGATCCCTGTTCTGAGAACTAAGGTCCCACATGCTGCAAGTGCGGCCAAAAAAAAAAAAAAAAAAATTGAACAGTGTGAAATTAGTTGTGGATTGTGGTCAGCTGGTTTTTATTCCACAGAAATACATTGAAGGTAATAAGCATTTAAAAATACAGCTTGTTGGGCTTCCCTGGTGGCGCAGTGGTTGAGAATCTGCCTGCTTAATGCAGGGGACACGGGTTCGAGCCCTGTTCTGGGAAGATCCCACATGCCGCGGAGCGACTGGGCCCGTGAGCCACAACTACTGAGCCTGCATGTCTGGAGCCTGTGCTCCGCAACAAGAGAGGCCGTGACAGTGAGAGGCCGGCGCAGCGCGATGAAGAGTGGCCCCCGCTCGCCGCAACTAGAGAAAGCCCTCGCACAGAAACGAAGACCCAACACAGCCAAAAATAAATATAAATAAATAAATTTTTTAAAAAAAGAAAACTTTAAAATATAAAATAAAAATACGGCTTGTAGATTTCATCTGCATAGAAAAGTAGTGTTCCCTTCCTGAGGTTCTCACAGGAAAAAAGTAGTATGTGGGACAATCGAGGAAGAGATTGTTTGGAAATGCCACATAGTTTCTCCTTGTTTTCTGACTGTAGGCAAAGCCTAGTGGGCACAACCATCCATCTGTCATTGAAGTTGGTGGCAGCCCTGTTAGCTCCAACCTTACTTTGAATTGAGTAAAGATGGCAGTCTGCGGTCATTTGGATCTTTCCACAGAGACGTTGTGCTAGTATAAGGAAAGTATTCCTATGGGGAGTAGATCAGAGCCCGTAGAAGATTCTTGTTGGCTTTGGCCGTCCTTGTTTACCCTGTTTCTTACCAGTTCTTTTGATTCCATCTACACTTCTTTTTTGTGTGTTTGGTTTCAGCCTTTGTCTTTGAGTCTACCAAATTGAGGAGAAGAACATTGTTTTGCTTTGGTTCTTTTTTGTTAAGCATTGTCTTGTGGGTTTGTTTTATTTCAGTGAATTTAATTTGAGTATCTTCTGTATACTGAAGGTAAAAGATTTTTTGATCTTAAGATCATTTTGATCTTAAGTTCATTTATTCAATCATATTATGAAGATAAATGTGTAAAAAATCACCTTTCAGTGAGGTAGAGATACAGGATGCTATGGGGACATGTAAGAAGGAATGACTGACCAGCTCAGCCTTCATAGATGATGTATTTGAGCTGAGTCTTGAAGGGTGAATGTTTCGTAATTAATAAGATATTTTTGTTATAAATGATTAACAACATGTATTGAATGCTCACAGGCACATGCTAACTACATTACATGCATTTGGTCCTCTGAACGGCCCTCTAAGTTATAGAAACTATTTCTGACTCTGTCATATTGAGGAATTGAGGTTTTGAGAAGTTAAGAAAATTTCCCTAGATTACACAGTAGAAGGTGGCTGCGAGCTAGGGTTTGGACCCCAGGTCTTACCGACACTAAAGGCCACGTTGTGAACTGTCACATTATATGGGGCAGAGTCCATTCTACCTAGAGAGGAGGATGGAAGAGGCTTCAGGAAGGGGGTATTTTTGCCTAGTGTTGAGGTATGAAAAGGACAAAGTGAGGTAAAAGCATGGAGGTAACAGTGAAGTTAGTGGTTCCATGTGTCTGCAGTAAAATTATAATGTGTGGTTAGAATCACTTGGATTAGATGTCAAAATGCAGATTCTTTGACCTCTTCCCCAGACTGACTGTATTAATATCTGGAGGTGAGAAGCACAAAAATCTGTATGTTTTCCTCCAAAGCTCCCCAAGTTATTCTTATGCAAAAGTTTGGGAACTGCTGCTGCAGCACATAGGGTTGATGGTGGTGAGAGGGCAGAAATGAGTCTGGAGAGGTAGGCAGGAGTTTGCTTCATCATTATAAACTTTTCTCAGAAATTATTTATTTATTTATGGCTGCGTTGGGTTTTCCTTGCTGCACACGGGCTTTCTCTAGTTGCGGCGAGCAGGGGTTACTCTTCGTTGCGGTGTGCGGGCTCTAGAGCGCAAGCTTAGTAGTTGTGACGCATGGGCTTAGTTGCTCCGCGGCCCATGGGATCTTCGCGGACCAGGGATGGAACTCGTGGCCCCTGCATTGGCAGGTGGATTCTTAACCACTGCATCCCCGGGGAAGTCCCCATTATAAACTCTTAGGCTTTGTGTAGACATTTTCTTTTTCTAATAGTCATCAGGAGTGCTTCTGTTTTTGACTGATTCTAAGATCAACCAGCTCTAAGATCAACAAAGGGCACTGGTATACATCTTCATTTTGTTATGTGTGTGTGTGCTTGCTGTAAAGCTGGAGTTTCTCAGAGTCAAAGCCTTGCAGCGTTCCAGGACCTACCCTGGATTAACAGCATTGTGTAGTAAAAACTGGATTTCCCAGATTCTTCCTTATGCTTTTAAGATGATATGTATTGACAAACTCCAAGACGAGTATTTCAAATATATCTTCTGGAACTAAGGTCCAGTAAAACATGTTTTTGAAAATGCTCCTATACATATTTCTTCATGGAATTTACTGTGTGACTTGGTGTTGAATGTTGTACCAATTTATGATGGAAGGTTGGAATGCAAGTTCAACAGTTTTGAGTTTCTTCTACTGGAAACAGGTGTCCTGAGTTGTTTGGTTCTTTACAAGGACTCTTATTTGACATTCTTATACTACTTTGTAATTTACAAATTGACGTTTGCCTTTACAGCAGTTTTATTATTTATTTTGTAATTTAAAAATGTTAATTATCTCTGTGCATGTGTATTATGGCACTGGTCATAAAGGGTGTGTTACTGTTTGATTGCTGAGATAAATGATCAGATCATTCATTATGGGTAACCAGAAGTTATTTATAACTACAATGTAAATGATCATAAGAGGGAAGTGTGAGGCATTATAGACATTTCTAAAGCCTCTGAGGACACTTAGAGTGCTTAATTTCTCTGACAGGTAAAATTAGGGATTTTTAAAAATATTATTAAGAAATAGCATTTAAATGGCAGCTTCTACTATTGATTTGTTGTACTCATATTTGACTTTTTAAAAACTGTATTTTGGATTTTTTTTAAGTTTGCAATTTAGACTAATTGCTGAAACCAGTCTAAAATTTTTGAGTAGTGTTTTGATAACTTTTAAGCTTAACTCTTTTCCCAAATCCTATGATGTCTTCACCTAACTGCCTTCTTTAACTTGAGTCTGTCGACCAGTACTTTCTTACTGCAGTGATTTCCCACGTTTTCCCCACTGTGCCACACATAATGGATAGATACTCAGGATTTTATGAGACTCCTCAAAAATTGATGGGAATTCATAAGTTTCACAATCATGAATTACATGTAATGTCCTTGTAATGGTTGCTTGTTTGGAATGCATACACCATGTGTTGGGAAGTCCAGGGTAGAGTGTAACAGATAAGTTTTGGGAAGACTACTCAGTTCATGGTATCTCTCCTTTCTTTGGGAGTGGCTCCCAGTGCTGTGCCCCTGCTCTGGCATTGAGTCACAGAGTAACGACATCCTCTGTTGCCGTGGCCCGTTAGATTATGTCTCCTGGGGATTTAAAATTTAGATCCTGGACACTGAAATTTAGCAACGTGAGAGCTGAGTCATGTTATTGATAGTGCTCTAGTGAAAGGTCCTTGAGTTTCCTTTCCTAAGCTCTCTGAGCTGCCTTGGTTCCTACCCTTCTTGAGCCTTTAGCCATTTATTCCACTTTGATTCTGGAAAGATTGTTCTTTTTTTCTGGAGCTAGCCTGAGATGATTTCTGTTGTTTGCAGCTGAGTCACACACGAACATGTTGCTAGAGTTATGTCATGTGTATGCCATGGAAAGCATTCCGAAAGCCAGTTAACAATTTCCCCTTTCGCCTCCTGCTTTAGTTGCCTCTGCTGGTACCTGTATGTTTCGTCTTCTGCCCTCAGTAATGCAGTTAACTTCTTAATTCAGTCATCACAAACTAATTCCCAGTACCTGTTGTCTACACACCTTTTATAGCTTAGTCTCATATAGATCACTTCCGGTAGGCTTTCGGAATGTCACACATACCTTCATAGCAGTGCATGTTATACTGTATTGTTATGGTATATTTGGCTGGCTCGTTAGACAACATTTCCTTAAGGTCAGGCACTGAGACATGTTCAGCCTTGATTCCTGGCACCTTGCACGTAGTAGACATTAAACAAATACTTGTTGAGTTAATTATTCCTCACTTTAAATTATTCTCATTTAACTCTTTTCATTAAATGAGAAAAGTAATTACTTTCTTACACAGTAAGTAAGTAAGTAAGTAGGTAAGTAAGTAATTACTTAGTAAGAATTTACTGTGATTTTGTATATACCAGACACCATTCTGTGCTCTGAAGCACAGAATGTGCCTTCTCAGTGAGGAAAACAGACCAAAAAATGCCTGCCTTCTTAGGGCTTACATTCTGGATAGTTAATTTTTTCATCTATATTCTTTTAAAATATAACAATTAAATTCTGAAGTATGGCCAAGAGTAAGCTTCTAGCAATATATAGAGTACTATATCTTGTACTGTATCAAAAGGTTCTATGTTATTTCTCCTGTCCTAATTTAATAGATAAATGCCAGTTTCATTGGGGTAGTAGGATGTATGACTGACAGGGAAGCCAGTGCTATGCTGTGAGTGTCCCGTGATAATAAAAGAAAAATATCTTTGGGAAATTTGAAAAGCTTATTATTTTAGAAAGTTTCCTGAATGTGTTATACTTGAATGAATATGTATAGCAGTTACTGTATCTTTGGAACTCTGTGCTATCAAGATGGCAATGAAATATGGAGGGGAAAAACCCTCAAACATATTTTATAAGCTTATTTTGTAATTTTTTGTACTCTTTCTGAAGTTGTAGACACAACATACTTAATCTTCTTTAAATGAGCCCGAAGCAAGTTAAAGTGTGGGTTTTGTGAAAACATTTTAATGCCTTTTATCTTGTCACTGTATATTCTCTTACTGCTTAATTATTTCATTGCGTGATATGGTGGGCATATACTTTATTAAAGGCTCTTTGTTCCTTGAAAATTGATCTGTGGTAAGTTCAGGAAATGTCCGTCATATATTCTAAAGAAAAATATTTGGCTCAGGGCTTCCCTCGTGGCGCAGTGGTTGAGAGTACGCCTGCTGATGCAGGGGACAAGGGTTCGTGCCCCTGTCCGGGAAGATCCCACGTGCCGCGGAGCGGCTGGGCCCGTGAGCCATGGCCGCTGAGCCTGCGCGTCCGGAGCTTGTGCTCCGCAAGGGGAGAGGCCACAACAGTGAGAGGCCCGCGTACTGCAAAAAAAAAAAAAAAAAAAAAATTTGGCTCAGTAAACTTTTAAGGGGGAAAACCCAAACACAGAAGTACTTTACTTTTTAAGCCAGAATATTAATTACCATGTTACTGAAAGTAAAGATACTATTATAGAAGGGAAAAAATTCCCCACATTCTAGTTATTAGTATTTTGGTATGTTTAGTTTTATATATTTTTCTCTGCATTTAAAAAACATAGCTATAATATCAAATTTGTACCCTAGAGTTTTCAGATTACTTCATATGACATTATTTGTTAGTATAGCTAGATTAGTCAGTGTTTTCCCTAAAACTTAAACTTTTGTGCCAGGGTTACTGGATATATGTCCCAAGACTGCTGTAAGCCTCAGTTTTCTTATCATGAAAAATACTCTCGTGAGGAGTAAACTAGCAGGAGAGACCCTAACATGGTATTTGGCTCTGTTAATTGCTCCTCTGCTCCTCTCCTTATTTGTTCAGATTCACTTGGGAGAATGTGCCCTAAGTATAATTTGGCCCTTTAAGTAAAGTAAAGTTTTATAGTTCTCTTCCTTAAAAGAACTTTAACGTTATAAAACCCAAGAATGTTCCTTTTTTAAGAGAACTTGGGTACATGTTTGCTTGTATGTACTTAAAGAATATATTTAGGAGCTAGAATTATATGAGAAAGTTAAGGTTTATTTTTTGTTGTTGTTTAATCTAGCTTTTCAAAGTATAAGGTACCGTAGAGTAATCTGGGGGTCTGTGCTTTACAGATTCATGAAGGCAGGTTATCGTTCCTCATTTTGGGATCTAAACCGTGCTACCATTTCACAGATGAATGGCCTTTTTAAAAGTGGGATGTTTCTATATACGTATAGGATGAGAATTCTACATTTAAGCATGCGTATTCCTGCTTTTTTTTGAAGCTGAAAATTTTTAACATTTTTACTACCAAAGCTTTTTTTGCACTTTCCTAATTTTTTCTCCCTTGATTTTTCAGAATGAACCTAGTGATCGAGAAGATGGTCTCAACAAAAGACATCATGTGACAGACTCTGAGAACGATGACCCCTCAAATCTTAATGCCAGTGACTCTGAAAGTGAGGAGCTTCAAAGGCAAAAGGACAGCGACTCTGAATTTGAAGGGCATGCAGAGCCTCCTGCGAGTGATTCTGAAAACGAGGATGCCAATCACCATGGGAGCGACTCTGAGAATGAGGAGCCCAGGAAGCTACCTGTGAGCGACTCTGAAAACGAGGAGCTGCTTAATGGGCACGCAAGTGACTCCGAAAATGAAGATGTTAGGAAGCCCCCTGCCAGCGATTCAGAGGTCGAAGAGCTCCCCAAAAGTCCTGCCAGTTACTCGGAAACAGAGGATGCTCTAAAACCCCAAGTCAGTGACTCTGAGAGTGAGGAGCCCCCAAGACACCCAGCCAGTGACTCGGAAAATGAGGAACTTCCCAAGCCTCGAGTTAGTGACTCTGAAAGTGAGGAGCTGCCCAAGCCTCGGATCAGTGACTCAGAAAGCGAGGACCCGCCAAGGCAGCAAGCCAGCGACTCGGAAAATGAAGAGCTTCCCAAACCCCGTATCAGTGATTCGGAAAGCGAGGACCCCCCAAGGCACCAAGCCAGTGACTCGGAAAATGAGGAGCTTCCCAAACCCCGAATTAGCGATTCGGAAAGCGAGGACCCCCCAAGGCACCAAGCCAGTGATTCTGAAAATGAGGAGCTTCCCAAGCCCCAAGCCAGTGACTCTGAGAGCGAGGAGCCTCAGAAGGGGCCTGCCAGCGATTCAGAAGCCGAGGCTGCCCCCAGACACAGACAGAAGCCGGAGTCTGACGAGGACAGTGAGGGGGAGAATAAGAGAGAGGACACAGAAATGCAGGCTGACCCCTTTCATTCCGATGCCCATGTAGACAGGAAGCGGTTCAACAGTTCTGACAGCGAGGAGGAAGAACCAAAAAGGCCCAAAATTGACAGTGATGAGGATGAAGAAAAAGAGGGGGTGGAGGAGAAAGTGGCAAAGCGGAAAGCTGCTGTGCTTTCTGATAGTGACGATGAAGAGAAAGCATGTAAGGGACTATTTTGGGCTGTTTATCCTTAGCTTTACTTTTATTTATTTATTTATTTATTTGGCTGCATCGGGTCTTAGTTGAGGCACACGGGCTCTCTAGTTGTGGGACGCAGGCTCCGTAGCACACGGGCTCAGTAGTTGCGGCACGTGGGCTTGGTTTCCCCATGGCATGTGGGATCTTAGTTCCCTAATCAGGGATTGACCCTGTGTCCCCTGCATTGGAAGGCAAATTCTCCGCCACTGGACCACCAGGGAAGTCCCTCCATAGCTTTACTTGTTGTCTAAGCTTATAACTATGAAGGATTGTTTCTTTTCCTGGAATGTTAGGTCTGTATTCTCTTATTCAACTTGATGTTCTAAAATATCACCAGGACACTGGTTTTCATTGGCAAGTGTTTCGGTTTTTTGTTTTGTTTTGTTTTTTGTTTTGGTGTTTTTGGCTGCACAATGTGGCTTGTGGAATCTTAGTTCCCCCACCAGGGATTGAACTCATGAGGTTGGCAGTGAAAGCCTGGAGTTCTAACCACTGGACCACCAGGGATTTCCCTCATTGGCAAGTCTTAATATTCCTTAAATTTCCTTTGTTGTTCTAGCAGCATTTGTTAAGTTCTGACTGCCTCAAAATGATAAACTAGACTGCACTGCAATGGCAATATGAAAGATTTCTATGAAAATATAAATTTTTTAAAAGATTTTTTATTTATTAATTTATTTTTGGCTGCGTCAGGTCTTAGTTGCGGCATGTGGGATCTTCCGTGCAGCTCGCAGGCTCTTCGTTGTCCGCGGGCTTCTCTCTAGTTGTGGCTTGCAGATTTTCTCTCCCTAGTTGTGACGCACAGACTCCAGGGTGTGTGGGCTCTGTAGTTGTGGTGCGCGGGCTCCAGAGTGCATGGGCTCTGTAGTTTGCAGCATGCGGGCTCTAGTTGAGGTTTGCGAGCTCAGTAGTTGTGGCATGAAGGCTTAGTCGCCCCGTGTGGGATCTTAGTTTCCTGACTAGGGATCAAACCCACTTCCCCTGCATTGTAAGGCGGATTCTTTACCACTGGACCACCAGGGAAGTCCTTTTTTTTTTTTTTTTTTTTTTTACTGGAAAGGGTAATGTTTCAAAAGAATACTTTTACATGAAAACCCAACCTTATCCAGAGTTAACTGTGGTCTCTTTGACAGCTAATGCACTACATCCCATCTAGACAGTGACTGAGCTCTCATGGGTACCTGTCTTCAGTTGTTAAACATTGTTGAATGCCCAAATTTAAGGAAGTTTCCGAGGGACTCTATTTAGAGACTCCGTGTCTCCACAAAATATTCCAATCTTTACTACTTGATTACTTTCTTATGAAACATCTTTTTGGGAAAAGGCATTTCTTTATAACCCGACAGTTGTTAAAGGAGAAGGGAAAAGAGCACCACATGTGCAGTTTACTAAGGTAGATGAGAAATTCCAGATTGAGCAGTGATGGATGGCTGAGGAGCATGGGGATTCCACAAAAGAATATCCAAGCCTTTAGAGTTCTGCTAATATTAGGCAGCATAGAAGGGATTCTACTCTTATTTTCTCTGTTCCCCCAAACGAAAGGTAGCTATTGATGCCAGTCTTCATCTTTTGGCCACTTTTTCCTATATAGCAGATAATTGTAAGATGACTCTGCATCTTTTAGCTATTTATTTATTTTTTATTCTAAACTGTGTATCATGAGGCCTTTGGTTTTGGCCACGTACTGACATTTTAGAGCACCTGTTGTACTTAGTAATACAGTGACTGTGATGGAGTAAGATTAATGATGATTTTTTTTTCAACAGCAGCAAAGAAGAGTCGTGTTGTCTCTGATGCAGATGACTCTGACAGTGATGTTTTGTCAGACAAATCAGGCAAAAGAGAGAAGACGATAGCATCTGACAGTGAAGAAGAAGCAGGGAGAGAATTGTCTGATAAGAAAAATGAAGAGAAGGACCTGTTTGGGAGTGATAGTGAGTCAGGGAATGAAGAAGAGTAAGTGGCAGTGTAACCTGAACTTCCCAGGGTTCATACAAGGCGGTAGAGAGGGGCTTGTCTTTCAGGGTTTTTAAACTTGTATTAAAATTCCGTGTTGAGGTGTAATACAATATGCCCTGCCTAATTTCATGACCTTGGGGGATTCAGGATTTTAGGTCCTGAACTATTGCTGCATGCTACAACATGGATGAACCTCAAAAATATTATCTTAAGTGAAAGAAGTAAAGAGGACATGTTAACTGATTCCACTTATGTGAGGTTCAAGAACAGGCAAAACTAATCTGTGGTGGTGGAAATCAGAGTGGTGGTTGCCTCTGGGATGTTGATAGGGGGGACTGACTAGAAAGGGCCACAAGGGAACTTTCTGGGGAGATGGAACTGTTCTGTTAGGGTAAGGGTTACGTGAATGTGTCAAAACCCATTGAGATGGACACTTGAGATCTGCATGTTTTACTGTTATTAAATTATACCCTATTAGAAAAATATTTTGATTCCTATGCAAATGAGAAGAAAGCAAATGAAAGTTTTTTATATTTTCTAGAAATCTTATTGCAGACATATTTGGAGAATCTGGTGATGAGGAGGAGGAAGAATTTACAGTAAGTATTAGACGGAAAGATTTCCTCTTTGATTATGCTATGCTTTTTTTGTTTTTATGGCAGTGGGTGTCTAGTAGGAGATTCCAATAAGTAGAAATAAATAGCTATGATGTATCCAGTAGAAAAATCTAGAACAAAGGTATTCGGAAAGTGAAATAAAGGGGTCTACAAAGACATAAAAGGAAAATAACGGGCAAAATTGAATTAAAGGGAGGAAGGAACACATTAAGAGACAATGAAACGCGCTTTATAATGCTAAAGAGAAAGAATCACAGCAGTTACGGAGCATCTGATGATAGCAATGGCACATGAGGTAATTTGGACCAGCCCTTCTGCTAAGGACAACTACAGAAGCTAGACGAAATGTTTAAAAAATCTGCTCATCATCATAAGAACTAGGTAACAAAGAATTACTAAGCCAAAAACCAGCAAAAGATAGAAACCTAAAGAGGTAAGCTCAGCATTTAGAACTGCTTTTTCTGGGATGTTCATCTGCTCAAGCTGAGAGGCTAAATTTATTTTTGATTGCCTCAAGGCTTAAGAGAGAAAACTGGAAGGTCGGGGCCTGCTGAGGTTAGGGGACCCTGAAAACCCCATGCTCTGGATTGAGACTGCTAGGATTAAGGGTGAACTGGAAGTTAGAATAGCCTTTGCTCAGATTTTAGGCCATCTTTGAGTCATCTAGCAACATAGAGAACCTCAGTCTCAGAAGTTTTTTTGTTTTTTTTTTAACATCTTTATTGGAGTATAATTGCTTTACAATGGTGTGTTAGTTTCTGCTTTATAACAAAGTGAATCAGTTATACATATACATATGTTCCCATATCTCTTCCCTCTTCCGTCACCCTCCCTAAGTCTCAGAAGTTTGATTGCAGTGATTCTTAAACCATTGGCTGGCTCTCAGCCACCTGACATATGCAAACAGAAATCCTTTCAGGACAAAAGTAACATCATCACAGACCTCCAATTATTTCTGTAGTTTTTCAAATACACAGTACACACTTATCTGTAACATTTAAAAAGAAACAATAGTAACAGCAGATAACAGAAATAGACCTAGGGGCTCTAGATATAGGAATTTTAGATATTGCCTTTAATATATATATGTTTAGCAAGGTAAAGGATTGAAAAGTTTCTTAGAGCAAACAGTTTTTTTTTAAATACCTGAAAAAGAACCAAGTAGAAATTCTGGGACTTTGAAAATACAGTAACTGAAATTAAAAACTTGGTGGTTGAGTTTAACAACAGATTAGACGTATTTGAAAAGAAAATGAGTGAACTGGAAGGTAAGTTAGAAAGAACTATGTAGAGGGAGTTCCCTGGTGGCACCGTGGTTAAGACTCTGCGTTCCCAAGGCAGAGGGCCCAGTTTCAATCCCTGGTCAGGGAACTAGATCCCATATGCATGCCACAACTAAGAGTATGCATGCCACAACTAAGGAGCCCACCTGCTGCAACGAAATAAATAAATAGAAGGAACTAAGGAGCCCGCCTGCTGCAACCAAGACCTGCCACAACTAACTAAATAAATAGAAGGAACTATGTAGAATGAAGCATTGATATTAGTGTGGAAAATGTAAAAAATAAAGCATAAATTATGCATGAGAAGGTTTAACAGAGTGACTTGGAATCCCAGAAGGAGAGGGGAGGAAATGTATATGTATATATATCAGAAACAATATTTAAAGAAATGATTCATAAAGCCATAGAGTCTAGAAGTTCTACAGATTGCAAGCAGGATAAAAACAAAGCAATCTACACTTAAATATTGGGTTGGCCAAAAAGTTCGTTCGGGTTTTTCTGTAACTTTTTTTTTTTTTTTTTTAATTTATTTATTTATTTATTTTTGGCTGTGTTGGGTCTTCGTTTGTGTGCGAGGGCTATCTCTAGTTGTGGCAAGCGGGGGCCAGTCTTCATCGCGGTGCGCGGGCCTCTGACTATCGCGGCCTCTCTTGTTGAGGAGCACAGGCTCCAGACGCGCAGGCTCAGTAGTTGTGGCTCACAGGCCTAGTTGCTCCGCGGCATGTGGGATCTTCCCAGACCAGGGCTCGAACCCATGTCCCCAGCATTAGCAGGCAGACTCTCAACCACTGCGCCACCAGGGAAGCCCTCTGTAACTTTTTTAAAAAAAAAATTAATCATTATTTACTTCTGGTTGCACTGGGTCCCCACTGCTGCGCACAGGCCCTCTCCCCGTTGCAGCAAGCGGGGACCACTCTTTGCTGAGGCGTGGGGCCTCTCACTGTGGTGGCATCTCCTGCTGCGGAGCATGGGCTCCAGGCGCGCGGGCCCCAGCAGCTACGGCACACAGGACCAGCAGTTGTGGCCCGCGGGCTCCAGAGTGCAGACTTAATAGCTGTGGTACCCAGGCCCAGCTGCCCCGCGGCACATGGGATCTTCCTGGACCAGGCCCCGTACCCGTGTCCCCCGCACCGGCAGGCGGGCTCCCAACCACTGCACCACCAGACAAGCCCGTAACTTTTTTTTAAATTAATCAATTTATTTGGCTGGGCTGGGTCTTAGTGGCGGCACGCGGGATCTTTAGTTGTGGTATGCAGGATATTTAGTTGCGGCACGCGGACTCTCAGTTGCGGCATGCATGTGGGATCTAGTTGCCTGACCAGGGATCGAACCCGGGCCCCCTGCATTGGGAGCGTGGAGTCATAACCAGTGGACCACCAGGGAAGTCCCTTTCTGTAACATCTTACAGAAAAACCTGAATGAACTTTTTGGCCAACCCAATACACCACAGGAAAATTGCAAGAAACCAAAGAAAACAGGAAAGTCTTTAAAGCAGCCAAAGGGGAAAAGATACTACATTCAGAGAGGCAACTGTTATTTTAATAGCTAACTTCTCAACAGAAGTAATAGAATCCAATAACTGCAAACTTAAAAGTTCTTTTATATTCAGTAAAAATTCTTTTCACGAATGAAGATTCCCTGCTTATTTCATCTTACCAAAATGCCAACTGAAGGAAATACTAAAGGCAGAAAGAAAATCTCAGGTGGAAGGTCAAGGATGCAGGAAGGGAAAAAGAGCAACAAAAGCGTGTGGCTAGGTCTAAATGTGTAATGACCATCCAAAACAGAGTCACGTCTGGTGTGGTTTAAAATGCATATGAAATTAAAACATGACGGCAGTGACAGATTGGGTGTTTACATGGAATTGAAATGTTCTCAGGTCTTTGCAAATGTATGTAAAAGTACATTAGTAGTCTTTGGTAAGTTAGGATGTGCATTGTAATCTCTAAAAAGACTAATGGAATGTGTAACTTCCAACCTAATAGAGAGGGAAGAATGAAATAATAGAAGCTAGTCAATCCAAAAGAAAGCAAGAAAAGAGAAAAAGAAATATAGAACAGGGGGACGTTTAGAAAGTAGTACGTAGTAAGATAGCAGATATAAACTTTGATAATATCAGAAATCACACTGAAATATATTAAGTGCTCCAATTAAAGGACAAATTAAAGACTGGATTTTAAAAACCAGCTATATATTAATTTTGAAATTCATCTGAAACAGAAGATAGAGTTGAAAATAAAAGGATGGAAAAAGGTACTCTCTCCGAACACTAGCCAAAAGAAAACTGGTGTAGCTTATATGAATATCAACGACGTAGACTTTAAGGCAAAAACCATTGTTCGAGATAAAGAGGGTCCCTTTATATTGAAAAAAGGGTTTAAAATTGTACTAGCCGTGTACCTAGTAATATGGCTTTAAATATGTATAAGCAAAACAAAAATTGACAGAACTGCGAAGAGAATGAACAGATCTGTAATCTAAGTGGAATGTAAACAATGGAATAATCAAGACCAAAAAACCAGGAAAGATAGAAAAGAGAAGTGTCTCTTTTTATATAATCCAGATATAAGCCCTTTGGAGATTATAAAAGATAAAAATATCTTCTGTTCAGTGGCTTGCATTTTCAGTTTTTAAATGGAGTCTTTGATGAGCAAATTTCTTAATTTTAGTGTAAATGAACTTTACCAGTCTTTTCGTTTATGTTGAAAGTTTTTTGAATTGTAAGAAATTTTTGCCTATCCCCAAGGTTATAAAAATATTCTCCTGAGTTATTCTTTCGAAGCTTGATTATTTTATCTTTTTCATTTAGTTATATTGTCCACCTGGAATGGGCTTTTGTGTGCAGTATATATGAGATAGTCAAGATTTCCGCCCCCCGTTTGTAGTATCTAGTTGAACCAGACTATCCTTTTCCACTATTCTGCCATCTTTGTCATAAATCGAGTATGTATATATTTTCTAATCTGTTTCTGAAGTATCTTTTCTGTTCCATTGGTCTATCCTTGCACCATTAATGCATAACCCTTGATATTTGGTTATTTATGTCCTTTAAGGTTGTTATTCTCTAAGATTGTCTTGGCTTTTCTTGGTTCTTTGTATTTCCATATAAAATTTAAATCAAGCTTTTGCAAAATGTACAAACTATAGACAACATTTTCTGAATGCAATGAAATTAAAAATTAGTAACAAAATTAGCACATAAAAGCACCCTTGCCACCCCCAAATTTAAAACTTACTTGTTAAATAGTTCTTGTGTTAAAAAAAAAGTCAGTACTTTCATTACTAAAGCAAGAGAGGATGAAAGTAGGTGAATTTAGAGTTTAATTCAAGATGGTAGAAAAATAGTAAATAAACCTAAAGAAAATAGAAAAGAATTCATTCAACAGATATTCGAGAGCTTGTATGCCAGAGATTGTTTGGACATTGCCCTCATGGGGCTTATACTCAGTTAAGCAACATTTTACAAGCATAAGATATGTTTCTCTAGTGTGGAGAGTGGACATCAACTTGATTATGGGTTCAGTTCAGTGTAGAAAACAGCATACTAGGGGAACCATTGGGGAGGCCTTTCTGAGTATAACATGAAAGTTGGAAGCTATAAAGAAAAGACTGACCATTTAAATTACATAAAAAATTAAAAATTATACCCAGAAAACATTACCATAAACAAAATCAAACTGTACAGATGTCAGGATTGTGCAGTTCCCGTCATGTAGCAAGGTCTAATTTCCCTAATTTTTAAAGAGATTTTCCATACCAGTAAGACAAAGATCCAATGGAAAACTGGCCGTAGGATATTGAGAGTTCACAGAGAAATAGCAACAGATGGCTTTGAAACATGAGAAATGCCCAGCTTTACTCATGATAAGAGGATGCAAAGAAAGCTACAGAGATGCCTTTTGTTTTTTTCAGTCCAGAGATTGCAAATATTAATGCTTGATAACCTGCTGTAGTAGTGGGAAGGTGAGGAAACAGGTGAATTTGTGCTTTCCTGGAAGGAGAGTTAATTTGGTGTAACCTCTATGAAGACAGTTTGCAGATGTTTCTCAAAATTTCAAATACACACACCTAAATATCATCAGGGAAATGTGTAAATTATGGTCGCAGTTATTTGGTGAGATCGTCTAAAGCCTTAAAAATGAAGAAGGAGACAAGAAAACTAGCAACACCAGGGCTAGGGTGGGAGGGAGGCTTTTTGCTATATGTCTTTTGATATCTTCTTAATTTTTATTCTTTATGAATGTATTACTTTAAATGCAAAAAATTAAGAGCAGTTACATAGAAGAGAGTCTGTAATGAGGTTGCGGTAACTCCAGCTAACTTACCCTTCCTTTAGGGTTTTAACCAAGAAGATTTGGAAGAAGAAAAAAGTGAAACACAGGTAAAAGAAGCAGAAGATTCAGATTCTGATGATAACATAAAGAGAGGAAAACAGTAAGTTTGTTTTATTTTTTAAAAAAGGACTTTATTAAAGAGAACTTTAAAAATGAAGGTAGAGACTAACGAACTTTGTTTTTCTTACTTTGGTTCCTGATTAAGTGTAGGAAAGAATCTTCCATTTTTGTTCTCCCATCTACTTCTCTGTATACAGTGCTGTCCAAAAATTATTTGCTGTTGTTATTTTTCTGTCATTTGCCCTATGCTCAGCTGTCTTAATTTGTGGGGCTATATGGTTGCCAGGCTTTTAATTTATATCTCACCAAGTAAGTTCTTCTGAAAAATAACCTAATGAAAACTTTTTTTTTTGAGAAAGAGAGAAAGCTGATTTGGGGGTCCCAGGGGGGATGTTTTAGATACAAAATATTCCTTGATTGTATTTCACATAGTTTTGTTGAGATGGTTGGAATCTATGTTCAGAAGAATCTAGTGTCATGAAAGGTGACAAACATAGAATGAATTGTTAGTTACTGTTTATAAAGATGATGCTTTAATTCCTAGTGACATGCAAGAATTAAGCTGAATGAGTTTGGCAGTACCTTTGGAAATTAAATTATAAACCATATCATTTTATTTATATGATAGAGGCAGAGAGCATATTAGCTCCTCGTTAAGTGTAAAGATTCAGATGAAAGCTACAAAGTCTTTTTGAGGCTCTTAGCAGATTTGTAGATCTCCATCTTTATCTCAGTCACATTATGTTTGGAGAGTTATACTTCTTATCACTGAAAAACAGCGGGTTTTTTTCCCCTACTTATTCTGTATAAGACAAAAATATTCAGATAATTGAAAACCACTCTTTCCCCCCGCAGAAAGGCAATGCAACTAAAACTGAACCATGGAGTGGCAGGCAAAACTTGAAATTTGAAATGTTCTTTTTCAGGCTAACACATGTAAGCATGAACATAGTGTATGAAGGTGTAGGGCTATTAGTATTTAATGTGTAACCGTTGGGAAGTTGAGCATAAAATTTATGATCACTTGTTCTTTTAAAAGCAATTTTTAAAGTACTTGCACTTTAAAAGAAAGCAGCACTTCACTGAGTTAGAATTAAGAAAGTTGGTGGTTCTTAACTGTCATAAAAGAAAATGTACATTTAAGAGGGAATTTATATTTCACTTAATTTTGGGTTGCTGCTTAGCATGGACTTCCTGTCGGACTTTGAGATGATGTTGCAGCGGAAAAAGAGCATGAGTGGCAAGCGCCGGCGTAACCGTGATGGTGGTACTTTCATTAGTGATGCCGACGACGTTGTGAGCGCCATGATTGTCAAGATGAATGAAGCTGCTGAGGTGAGATAGGTCACTTCTGGCTTCATCTTTCTTTCTCCCACATAATTGATTATGTGGCCTTTTTTGTTTTGTTTGTTTGCGAGGCATGTGGGATCTTAGTTCCCAGACCAGGGATCGTACCTGCGTCCCCTGCATTGGAAGCATGGAGTCTTAACTGCTCGACTGCCAGGGAAGTCCCTGTTTTGTTTTGTTGTTTTCGCCATGCAGCTTATGAGATCTTAGTTCCCCTACCAGCGATTGATCCCAGACCCTTGGCAGTGAATGTGCAGAATCTTAACTATTGGACCACCAGGGAATTCCGGCCATTTTTTTTTTTACACTTAATCCTTGCTTCAACTACATTAAAAATACTTTGTTTTTGTTTTTTTTTATAATAAGCATTTACTGTTCTAAATTTTAAGCATGGAAATTATTTTATTTTATTTTTTTTTTTGCGGTACGAGGGCCTCTCACTGTTGTGGCGTCTCCCGTCGTGGAGCACAGGCTCCGGACGCGCAGGCTTAGCAGCCATGGCTCACGGGCCCAGCCGCTCCGCGGCGTGTGGGATCTTCCCGGACCGGAGCACGAACCCATGTCCCCTGCATCGGCAGGCGGACTCTCAACCACTGCGCCACCAGGGAAGCCCCAATAATTTTAATTTTTAAGTAGTGTGTTTTAGGAAAAAAGTGAAAAGACTAAGTATTAAGTAAAATGGGCCTTTTTAGCTGAATTGGTTTGCTGGTTTTATGGGGGAGTGATCTTGTTCTCAGGTTCTGCTAGTTTACCACAAAGTGATGTTTCTTCACATACAAAAAATTATAAACTCATATTTATTATGTTATAAACCTGTGTCATTCTTTTGTCTCTGATCAAATGATTGCATTTAACTCACTGCATTTAAAAATTCTGCTCAAATTGTAAAAATTGCCCAAGTATTATGTTTAAAAACGAGTCCTGCTCTTTTAGAGACACTTGCTGAAGTATTTATAATCCAATGACGTGTGTCTAGGATTTGTTGCAAAATTATTCAAGGGTGAAGGGAAAAGTAGCTAGAGAGATAGCTAAATAAGACTGGCCATGTGTGTTTAATTGTTGAAATGTACATGACAGGAGTGTATTATTTTGTTTTGTATGTCTGTAGAATTTAAAATTTTCTATAATTAAAAAAGTAGGGGGAATTCCCTGGTCACCCAGTGGTTAGGACTCTGTGCTCTCGTTGCCGAGGGCCTGGGTTCGATCCCTGGTTGGGGAACTAAGATCCCATAAGCTGTGTGGCCTGGCAAAAAAAAAAAAAAAAAACTAGGGAAAAAATACCCAAGCAAATACTAAAACTCTTCTTTAATAACATATTCCTTTCTCTTTCTTACAGGCCCCATAGCTGCAAAATTATTCTTGATGATAAACCAAATCTTTCCATGTATAATTTGTACCTTGAATGAACTCTGAAAACTTGATAGTTATGCCAATATTTTAAATGAAAATTGTTCCTCTCGATTTGTAGTTGTTAAAACTAGTTATTCTAATAGTTTTGTGGGTTTTGGCTCTGCAGAAAGTCTATTCTTTATGTAATTATTCTTTCTTGTAGGAAAAACTGTGTCTCGGAGAAATTGCTGCTTTATTATATTTAAAGTTTAGAATTATAGTGGTTATAATTCACTATTAACAATTGCCCTTTTTTCCTTTTTTTTTTTTCAATCTTTTTCTTCCTGGATAGGAAGACAGACAGTTGAATAATCAAAAAAAGCCAGCACTGAAAAAATTAACATTATTACCTACTGTGGTCATGCACCTTAAGAAGTAAGTATTCTGTTTTCTTGGAAAAGTGTTTCCATTTATTTATTTATTTACTTATTTATTTATTGACTACATTGGGTCTTCGTTGCTGCACGCGGGCTTTCTCTAGTTGCAGCGAGCAGGGGCTGCTCTTCATTGCGGTGTGCTTGCTTCTCATTGCCGTGACTTCTCTTGTTGTGGAGCATGGGCTGTAGGTGCGCAGGCTTTAGTAGTTGTGGCTCGCGGGCTCTAGAGCCCAGGCTCAGTAGTTGTGGCGCACGGGCTTAGCTGCTCCACGGCATGTGGGATCTTCCCGGACCAGGGATCAAACCCGTGTCCCCTGCATTGGCAGGCGGATTCTTAACCACTGCGCCACCATGGAAGTCCGAAAAAGTGTTCCCTTTTAATGGAATGATATTCAAGCTATGTACTAGTATTCTAAAGAGATTAAAGAATGATTGCCTTCTGTCAACCTACAGAAAAATAATAATGAACAGAATTTCCTAGATTATTACTTCATCGCAAATTTTTCTTACACTTTGATGCATGATGCAAACAGAACAAATAGCAAACTGATATTAATGAAAGAAAAACTTGGAAACCACTTATTTTGTTCTTTATAGACTGTTTAGAGTCTGGTAAAATTGCATCTTTTTTCCCAATGTGATTGAGAACAGAGCAAAAATGCTGGGAGACTACTTGAAGCACATATTGAATAAGACTCATGTGTCCTGTTATATCATGAATTATGTCACGGGTCCTTCTGCAGGTTCTTTTCATTGGTTTGCTCACATTCCTGAGCAACTTTGATTTCTCCTTGAACTCAGCAGTAGCCTTCTTTTGATGGCTAAAGAAGTGCATTAGTACACCAATGAGCCAGCCATATGGTCTAGGACTTTCTACTAGAAGATTGCTACCTCTATCCCAACAGAAAAAATTATCTGTGCCAGATTTCATATATATAATGTCATGTTCCCTGTTATCATAATTGATTCTAGTACATAAAATGGAATTTGAATAGTATCAGTATTCATTGGGATTTTTTTTCTGCTAGGAGAATGGTATTCTCCCTGGTGTCCTGCAAAGAATAGCACAGTTCTGGGTTCTGTCTTACTTGAAACAGTTTGAGGATCACTATTCTCATAGATAAAACATTTTTTTTTTCTTAGCTGTAATAATTAAAGCTCATTATTCTTACAGCCTGTACCATTCATATCAGCATTACCTTTTGCAATTTGGTGGGGTTTTTTTCCTTTAACACATCATCTTTACCTATCAAGTCTGTTTGCTTCTTGAAAATAGGAACTAAATTTCATATTGGCTGTTGAAGCCTATGAATAGGTGCTCAGTAAATAATGTATATGAGTCAGTTTTTAAAAGCAGTTTTTGGAAACATCACTAAATCTGTAAGAAAATCCAAAGGAAGCTACAATAGAATCAACATTCATAGACTTGATTTTTTTTTTTTTTAATTCTTCCTCTTATTACAGGCAGGACCTTAAAGAAACGTTTATTGACAGTGGTGTGATGTCTGCCATCAAAGAATGGCTCTCCCCTCTACCAGATAGGAGTTTGCCGGCACTAAAGATTCGAGAAGAGCTGTTGAAGATTCTGCAAGAGGTCAGAGGCAGATAATCTGACTTGTTTGCTCTTCATTAGTTATCTACTGTGGTTTGTATTATCATAACCTCTGTATTTTGCCATATATTTGTATATTCTCTCTGCCACAGCCTATCAGAAGAGGAGTTTTATTAGGTGTGTTTATTAGGAACATACCAAATAAAATGAGCATAAAAGGAAGGCCTTTGGGCTTCCCTGGTGGCGCAGTGGTTGAGAGTCTGCCTGCCAATGCAGGGGACACGGGTCTGTGCCCCGGTCCGGGAAGATCCCACATGCCACGGAGTGGCTAGGCCCGTGAGCCATGGCCGCTGAGCCTGCGCGTCCGGAGCCTGTGCTCTGCAACGGGAGAGGCCACAACAGTGAGAGGCCCGTGTACCACAAGAAAAAAAAAAAAAAAAAAAAAAAAGGAAGGCCTTTTAAAACTTCGTGTGACTGTGGTATTGAAGGAAAAAAGATCTTGGAGTAGCTCTGGTTTATCTGAGAAGAGTAGTCTAGTAGTGGGCATGTTGTAGGGAGGCACTTGAAGTAGAAAGAGCACCAGCTTCAGCATCAGATAAGCATGCATTTGAATCTTGATCTGGGCCACCTTTATGTGGCTGAGACACCTTGGGCAAGCTACTTAACTTCTGAAGGAATTCCCGAGGAACCTGCTACGTGCCAGGTGTTTTTTAAATATATAGGTTCATTTATTCCTCACAACAAACCTGCAAGGTAGGTGTATTATCTCCATTTTACAGATGAGGAAATTAAGACTCAGAGAAGTTAAATGACTTGTCCAAGGTCACATAGCTAGCAGATGGCTGTGGTTGGGTTCAGACTTAGGTCTGTTTGGTTCAGAGGCCTGAGAGGACCCTTGATTTATTAAGCTGCTAACCTCTGAGGATGCTTAGTTCACACTTTCTCTCACTGTTAAGTTTTACTTCAACTCAGTGGTAGTACTGAACTCTCAACTACTGATGTAAACACAAAGTATCTTTGTGTTCAGTGTCCATAGATCCTTGAAAATATAACTTTTTTGTTATTTGTTCTGTTGTGAATGAACCAGGTCTTGCAGGCCCGCTAGAGTAGACTGGCAGGACTCCCAGCTTCAGAATGATTAATATGTATGTCTGTGTTTATGTTCCCCAGCTACCTAGTGTGAGCCAGGAGACCCTGAAGCATAGTGGGATTGGACGAGCAGTGATGTATCTTTATAAACACCCCAAGGAATCAAGGTCCAACAAGGACATGGCAGGGAAATTAATCAGTATGTACATTTTACTTTTTGTTTGGTGTGTTTATGTATATACAGAGACATGTATATATAAAAGCTAACTATATTTTTACTGATTTTCATTTAAAATGAGTCAATGAAATGGAGTAGGAAAATTTTTTGATACCTTCTTATAGGTACTAAGCTTTTTTCCCTTAGACTTAAAATGCTTCTCAGTATATTTAAGTATGCTATCCAGTATATAACAAGTAAAATGATGCATTTTCTAATCATGGATCAGGAGCATGTAGAGAGAGAGGGATTAGAATGTCGGCCCTGGAGTCGGTCATACCTGGGTTCAAATCCTAGATTTACCACCTACCTTACTTCATATCCTTGGGCTAGTGATTTAAACTCTAAGCCTTGGTTTCCTCCTCTGTGAAACAGAGAATTATGTGTTTAGTTTGGGTTGTCTTAAAGAATAAGTGAGAAGGTGTATGTAAAGCATGGTGCCTAGAATACAGTAAGTCTTCAAGAAATGTTAGCCACTGCTGCTACTGTTGTTATTTTTATAATGGTCTCCAAAGCCTTTGTGTGTTACTACTTAATGATAACAGCGAAATCCAGAGGAATCTAACTGAAGTTCATTTACTCAGTTGCCATATTGTTTATGAACACCACATGCGTCTTCATCATCCTCCTTAACTCTTCCTGTGCTTTGTGTTGGAAAGAAATTTTTAAACTTCAACACTAATTTGAAATAGTAACTACTTTTGTATCTGAATACAGTAGTTATTTTTCTGTTGAATGTTTAAGATCATCAAAAGCCTTTCGAGAAATTTAATTTTTTTTATAAACTAGAGAAGTATTATATCTTCGATCTTATTAATAATCTGTAGTTTATTGCCTATTAAACAATAAGCATTTGATGCTTTGATGCAGTGGTTCTCGACGTTCTTTTTGCCCTAGGCAAGAGAGAAGCAAACTGTTCCCACTGGTACCTGTCATGTACTACCGGTGATTCTGAATCCAGGGTTGGGGACAGCGGATCAGTTTTTAAAGAGATATAGACTCCCCTGAGACTCCCTGCTTCCTTCTTAGTTTGACAACACCTGTGTTCTGTCTGTAAAGGTCCTTTCTTGTTTTGATACAATGCAGTGATAAGAACAAAGACATCAGCTGGCACCTTTGAACTTTTACTGGTTAAACAGTGCGCATGTAGTACTTTTTTGTGTGATCGCCTTAGCAGCTTTCTTAGACTTAATGAAGTACAGACCCTACATCTGCACTATCAAAATGTAATTTTTAAAGATTTAGACCATTTTGACAAGTAATAAGGGAGTTGTTTTTGGTTAGAGTAAGAAAGTAGAGGAATTTCAAGATTTTCTGTTTTCAGTATTTGTAAATGATGTGACCAACAAGGGGTTAATATCCCAAATATACAAACAGCTCATGCAATTCAATATCAAAAAAAAAAAAAAAACCATTAAAAAAATGGGCAGAGGACTTAAATAGACATTTCTCCAAAGAAGATATTCAGATGGCCAACAGGCACATGAAAAGATGCTCAACATTGCTAATTATGAGAGAAATGAAAATCAAAACCACAGTGAGGTATCACCTCACACCAGTCAGAATGGCCATCATCAATAAGTCTGCAACTAATAAATGCTGGAGAGGGTGTGGAGAAAAGGGAACCCTCCTACACTATTGGTGGGAATGTAAATTGGTGCAGCCACTATGGAAAACAATATGGAAGTTCCTTAAAAAACTAAAAGTGGAACTTTCATACTATCCAGCAATTCCACTCCTGGATATATATCCAGAAAAAAAATGAAAACTCTAATTCAAAAAGGTACATGTATCCCAATGTTCATAGCAGCATTATTTATGATAGCCAAGACATGGAAGCAATCCAAATGCCCATCAACAGACAGTTGGCTTAATAAGATGTGGTACATATATACAATGGAATACTACTGAGCCATAAAAAAGAATGAAATATTGCCATTTGCAGCAACATGGATGGACCTAGAGAATATTGTGCTTAGTGAAATATATATTCCACATATAAATGATATCATATAGTACTTGTCAGACAAAGACAAGTACTATATGATATCACTTATATGTGGAATCTAGAAAATAATACAAATGAATCTGTATACAAAACAAACAGACATACAGACATAGAAAACAAACTAATGGTTATCAAAGGGGAGAGAGAAGCGGGGAGGAACAAATTAGGAGTATGGGATTAGCAGATACAAAATATTATACGTGAAATAGATAAGCAATAAAGATACACTGTATAGCACAGGGGATAATAACCTATAATGGAAAAAGCATCTGCCAAAAAAAGAATCACGGGCTTCCCTGGTGGCGCAGTGGTTGAGAGTCCGCCTGCCGATGCAGGGGACACAGGTGCCCCGGTCCGGGAAGATCCCACGTGCCGCAGAGCGGCTAGGCCCGTGAGCCATGGCCGCTGAGCCTGCGCGTCCAGAGCCTGTGCTCCGCAACGGGAGAGGCCACAACAGTGAGAGGCCCGCGTACCGCAAAAAAAAAAAAAAAAAAAAATCACTATGCTGTACACCTGAAACTAAATATTGTAAATCAACCATACTTCAATTTAAAAAAAAAACAAAAGATTTTCTGTTTTCAAGAGACTAAATTTAGAAATTAAACTGTCTTTATGAAATAACACAGCTAGTTGATGACCTTCAAAGTGAGTTAGATGTTACTTTCTTTAAGCCTCTATGGTGATTACAGGTTTAAATGACCTTTTTATATTGAATTTTCTGAATCAGCTGGAGCTAGTTGTGATGCTGATATCATGCTGTGTTTATTCTACAGATGGTCCTGAAATAATGTTATCTTTAAGGAAAGAATGTTCTTAATGCCTAGAATATGACTTTACACTAGGGTATGATTATTTCAAAGAATGGTAGTAGAAATGCTACTTTAAGGGCTAAATAATTAATTTTTCTCTGTTGTAGATGAATGGTCTCGGCCTATATTTGGTCTTACCTCAAACTACAAAGGAATGACAAGAGAAGAAAGGGAGCAGAGAGACCTAGAACAGATGCCTCAACGGCGAAGAATGAACAGGTAGGAGGGAACAGGTATGAGTAAGTGGAGTAAACGTTATTGTTGCGATAACTCAGGGCGGGGGTTGGTAATTAAGATCATTAAGAAACCTACAAGATGGTAGGATTTTGTCTTTCCTCTGCTTGATATGTCTTGTAGTTCATGATACTTTTTAGTTTAAATGTGGTAGTGTACAGTGAAGCTCCACACCCGCTCCCCTCCCAGGCTTTTCTGGTTGGATCTGGCCTCTGCCACCGTTCTGGAGGTTGCTTAGGTTGTTTCAGCCTCCTGCAGAAAAAACTTTCTCAGTCCCATTTCCAGATCCTTAAGAGAAAAAAACATTTTCGATTTGTGTCAATAAACTGGATGCAGTTGCACCCAAGATGGCAGGGTCATTACAGGTGAGTGAAACCTGGTGTGCAAATGATCATTAAAATAAGTAGTACTTTTATAATACAATATTAGGAATTATTTTCCCTGATCCAGTGTAAAGGACCTAATGGTGGTCTAAGTTTGAGATTTCATTTTGCTCTTTTTTCCTTAGTTATAAGGTCCTGACATTTCCTGATAACTCATCAATTACTTTTTTCCCAGCACTGGTGGTCAGACACCCCGAAGAGATTTGGAAAAGGTGCTGACAGGCGAGGAAAAGTAAGAGTTTTGTATTGATTTTCAATGTAGACTGTATTGGGAATGTTCTGCTTGCTGCTTTGTTTTAAGAAAAATAGCAAATGAAATGATGCTCTGTTCACATTGGCAGGGGATGATTCCTAGTGTAGTATTTATTGAATATTCACATTCTGTGGGTACCCTGGAGGTTACAAGAATATTGAGAAATAGTTCATTCAGTAAAGATTTTGTTGCTGCTTGCTATGTGCTGGACTCTGTGGTAAACTCTGAAAATACAGAATCAAACTAAAAGTAGTCCATTCTCTCAGAAAGTCTTCAGAGGGATTGTAGGCAAAGGGGAGAGCTTAAGCAAAGATGTGGGGTAAGCACGCAAGGCCTGTTTTAGGGATGGCAGGTAGTCGGGCAGTAGTATGGTGCCTGAGGTGGTGGAAGATAAGGTTGGAAATGCAGTTGTTGACCAAATTCTGAAGTGCTTTAAGTCAAGATGAGGAATTCTCACTTCTCTTTGTGGTTTCCTAGAAAGTTTTTGAGCATGGACGTGAAGTCGTCAGCTTGATTTGGAATGCTTCTGCTGGTAGCACGATGTAGGATGGGTTGCAGGGCAGAGGAACTGAAGGCAGTGATACAGCTAAACTGAGGCTGTAACGGAGAAGCAGAAGGGTGAGGAGCCCTCGCAGGTGTGCAACTGCCAGGAGTCTGGCTGGGTGGGCGAGAAGTTGGCTAGAGTTGAAGATACCACCCAGAATTTTAAACTTAAGCAACTGAGATGATGGTATTACCCTTCACTAGAGTGGAGAGGAGGAGTAGACGTGAAAACATAGCTGGCGTCTGTTTTGAGCATATTAAATGTAAGGTGACTGAGATAGTCCTATAATTATCCTGTGCTTAGAACTGGAACTTGGGCTAGAGACATAGATTTGATAGCTACTTCCGTAGAAAAGATTGTTGACTCGAGAGTACAGAGCGGGCTTCCCTGGTGGCGCAGTGGTTGAGAGTCCGCCTGCCGATGCAGGGGACGCGGGTTCGTGCCCTGGTCCGGGAAGATCCCACATGCCGCGGAGTGGCTGGGCCCGTGAGCCATGGCTGCTGAGCCTGCGCGTCTGGAGCCTGTGCTCCGCAATGGGAGAGGCCACAGCAGTGAGATGCCCGCGTACCGCAAAAAAAAAAAAAAGAGAGTATAGAGTAAGAAATAAACTGAACCCTTTGAAAAGGGGTGTAGCCAGTGAAGGCCAGTGAGCAGATGTGGTCCTACACGTTGGAGGAGAACCCAGAGGAGAATGAGGCCACGCTGGAGAGGGCCATGGGGGTAGGCTTCACGGGGGTTTGTGCAGTGAGGGCTGGCAATCAGGCAGCACCCAGATCGCAAAAGGAGAACGAGAAATGAGCTAGAGGGAGCAAGTGTCGTTTGCTCGTGGACAGGTGTGCTGACAGTGGCTTCAGGGGAAAAATAAGAGTTGTGGGAGATTTTCTAGTCAGTTAACGTATATGAAAGTTATAGAAGTTTCAGTTCACGTATATGAAAGTTACAGAAGCTTGATACTAAGAATGGAGTAAACCATACAAGGGAATAGAAACAATTTCAGAATTTTTTAGCCTTCTCTTCCTCTTCTTCCCCCACCCCCGCAAATACCCACCCTCCGTTTACCACTGAGGTGGTTAGTTACCTGAAGGTTGAATGATTCGAATTCCCAGACATCAAATAGGCTTTACTTTTGAAGGATGATAGTCTTAGGTTAGTCTAGCACGATAGTTCTCAAATTTGTACATAAAAGTTACTGTATGTGATGCCGTCCAATGCTGGCAAGGATGCAGAGAAACTAGATCACTCATCCATTGCTGCGGGGTGAAATGGTACAGCTGCCCTGGAAAATAGTTCGGCAGTTTCTTGTAAGGTTGGACATGCAACCACCGTACAACCCAGCACTTGCACAAGATTCTTAGGCATTTATCCTCGAGAAATGAAAACTTATGTTTGTGCAAAAACCTGTCCATTAGTAGTACAGCTTTATTCGTAATAGTCCACAACTGGAAACAACCCAAATGTCCTTCAGCAAGTGAATGGTTCAACAGACCATGGTATATTCATACCATAGAGTACTGCTCAGCAATTAAATGGAACAAAATATCGATAGATGTGACAACTTGGTTGGATCCTCAAGGGCATTATGTTGAGTGGATAAAGCCAATTTCTAAACGTTACATGGTGTATTATTCCATTTATATGACATTCTTCAAACGCCAGCATTACAGAAGTTAGTAGATTCATGGTCACCAGGGGCTAGGGACTGGGCAAATGGAGTAGGGAGGTGGACATGTTTACTAAAGGGCAATAGGAGGGATCCTGTGGTGGATACACGAACTTACACACATGATAAAATTGCATAGAACTAAATACACACACACACAGATAGATGAGTGCACGTAAAACTGGGGAAATGTAAATAAAAATTGATGGATTATAGCAACATCAATATCCTGGTTGTAATATTGTACTATAGTTTTTGCATGTTGTTACCTTTGGGAGAGACGCTGGATCTCTCTGCATTAATTCTTGCAACTGCATGTGAATCTATAATTATCTCGAACTTTTTTAAAAACAAGAAACAGACCAAAAAATTACTGTATGAGTTGCATATGCAAAACCATGTCAACTGCTTTATGGGCATACTCAGTCCGGGGGGTCATTTTGACTCCCTGGTTTTACACCTCACAAGTGAACACATGAGTGACTCTATTAGACCAGAGAAATTGAGATTCAGAGTCCTGATGGAGGAACCAGCCTTAGAAAGGAGAGATGCGATTATATCTGAAGCTGAGGAGAGGTGAAAAGGAGTCCTGAAAATGCAGAGGAAGTTGGCTTTGAGGGGGAAGTTGAGCCATTGGTACAGCAGTGTGAGTGATGATGAGGCCATCTAAGACAGACAGCAGGATGCTGGAGCGGGTGACTTCGGGAGGGCAGAGGAGGTTTGACACAGATACGCAGCCGAATGGGATGGACCCGGGTGTGGTGGGCTACATAAGCAGAATGCTCTTCTTCCCGTTCTCAGGGCTCTTAGACCTGGAGATCCTGGATTCTGTGCCCGGGCAAGGGTCCCCATGCCCTCGAACAAGGACTATGTTGTCAGGCCCAAGTGGAATGTGGAAATGGAGTCGTCCAGGGTAAGCAAGCAGGGGGACAGCAAGGTGGATCTGAAATGCAGATTACTGTTCGTCTTTTACTTCGTGTTCAATAACCCTTAACAGCTCTTAAGGTTTATCTGATTTGACGAGAGCTATTTTCTGGTCACTTATCTAGCCAGATCACTTATTGCTGATGAGGTTTACTTCAGACTTAAAGAAACATTATCAAGTTGGGAAGTTTCCTCTTATTAATCCCTTTATTTCAACTGAATCTTGAAGCCTAGAGTGTTTTGGTACAGTCGTTTTTTTTTAAGACCCTGAGAAACAAAACTCACCTGCTTCTGCAACCTACCCCTCCCTTTCTATTCAGCTGTTTTAAGTAATTCTGTTGTGAAGTGTGTATTAGGGTAGACACTTCTGCCATCACTGTAAATACTATTCGGTGATCCTTATTGCTTCTCAGTAATCTTTTTTTATTCTCCGTTCAAACTACTCTTTCTAGCCTGGTATTCTTAAAAAGGGCCTAAGCCGATTGGAAAAGCATAAGAGGCGATTTGCAGAACAGAAACGACTCAGCAAAGTGCACCGTGCTGTCAAGTTCAGCATTGAAGGCAACAGGATGCCCCTGTAGGCCTGGCCCTACCAGAGCGTGTCCGGGAGGTATCCCCAAGGAAGCATGCTCTGTGCATGGGCTTGAGTTGTCAGCAGCTAGAGTGAAAACAGTGTGTGTGTGCTTTCTTAACCAGAAAAGGCCAGGACCACTTTTAGTTCATGAAATAATGACCCCAACAGGCACTTAGTGACATTCTAGTCCTCTTGAATACTGAGAAATTGATACGGGATTCCCTTCCTAGAGACTAATAGATAATTACCTCACGGCTAGGCATTTTGGTCTTTCTGACTGGTACCCTTTTTATTAAAAAGGTTTTTGTTAGGGCCTGGAATCCGAGTGGTCTCCCTTACAGGCATGTAATTGGTTAGTAACGTCTTGGTGAAAGGGAGGTGGCTTCTTTTCCTGTTGTCAGTGGCTCAATAACTGCATTTGAGGGCTCACTGCATAAAGCCTGACACTGAATATTTAGGAGATAAATTTAATTAATACATATTCAGTTCATGGTCGGAAATGAAGACGACGTTGAAACATTCATAAAGCCAGACTCACTGACCTGCTGTGCTCGGAGGTTAACGGTGGCGCCTCTGCGGCAGTGCCCTCCTGAGCATCTGTCTGAGTGTGTTGCCTTCCTTTTGTGACTCCTCCGCGACCCCTGCTTTGGCAGCTGTTTCCACAGACACACTCACCTGCCTGCCGTTTCACTTTGTTGTTAAGCTACTATCAAAACAAAGCACACAGTCTTACTTAATGAGAATAAATAAAGGGTAGAAGAGCACTGGTTCAGTGCTAAGAATTTCTTCACCTCTACTTCCTTCCCTTTTTTTCTTCCCAACCCCCCTTTTTTAGGCCACACCTCAGGGCTTGCGGGATCTCAGTTCCCTGACCAGGGATTGAACCCCGGGCCACGGCAGTGAAAAACATGAAATCCTAACCACTAGGCCGCTAGGGAAGTCCCCTTCCTCCCTTTTTTCTTCTTTCCATTTCCATGTCCCTTGATATCCCTCCTTCCCCCCCACCACCCCTGTTTCTCTTTACCTTTACTTTTCTCACTGTCTCTTCCATCCTTTTATTCCTCTCTTTCGTAATACATTTTCTACCCCAGCACACTATTTTGAGAATCAAGAACTATAATAGGGCAGTGAAAAACGTAATAAAAAATCCTAGTGGCCAGTCTTCTTTGGAAGGGCATGTGCCTGTCTGCTGGTGTTGCTGGTTCTGATCCCACCCTCCCTGTAGGTGATGGGGAGGTGGGCAGAGGTGGCCCAGCCTGTTGCTAGAGCACGAGGTGGCCAGCGTGATGAGAGGGGAATTCAAGCAGAGTTCTTCTCCTTCATCCCCAACACTCCCCAGATCAAAACGGGCGGGTATTTATCTTGGCCTGTGTCTGGCTTACAGAGCTCTGTCAAAAAAAGAAAAATAATAATAAGGCATGTTTTGGGGGCTGGTAGTCCCATGTTACATTTCAGTAAATTGTCCTTAAACCACCTGACACTGTTTTCCTGTTCAAGAAGTTTCCTTACATATGCACTCAAGGCTTTCACATTGCACAGACACTAATGAGTGTTACTAGAAAACATGTTTCCCAAGAAGAAAATTGGAGTGAGTAAATGGCTTTCAAATGAAACTCTTTTTGTTTTAAATGTAATTTTTATTTTTGAAATTACGAGAGTAAATATACTAGAGAATAAACCCCACTCCCCAAGTCCTGCTCTTCCTCTGTGTAAGTCACCACTGTTAACAGTTTTGATGTGTTACATGTATTTTCAGTAATGCTTTAAACTTAGTTTTTTTCTGCTTACAATTGTAGAAAATTTTGAGATTATAAAGAGGAAAATCACCACTCAAAAGCAATTTGATAAAATTTTTGCCTTGTTTTCTATTGATATTTTAATATAATTAAAATTACATTGTATAGAATTTTGATCACTTCTCATTAAACCGCCTTATAGAGTTATCATTTGTAATGGCTGCATAATAGTCTATCATGTGAATATATAATTTGTTTATTCATTCCTCTATGGTTTCTGATTTTTCGCTTCTAAATAATGCAGTAACCTGTGCTACATTGTATGTTTATATGCTAATTTTTTCCATGGAATGCTTTTAAAATAACATTAAAATGGCACAAGCAGTGCATGTTTTTATATAAACTTTTAAATACGAAAAGCACAAATAAAATTAATGTCACTTGTAATCCCCCCGCACCTTAATATTAACATTTTGGGTTATTTCTTTCCGGTCCTTTATATATGTGTACATAAACATTATTACTGGTTTGGAGAGGGTTTTGTTGGAGGTGGTGGTGTTTTTTTGTTTTTGTTTTTTAACTTTTAATCAAAATTGTGATCACACTCATTTATACCTTGTTGGGTTTGTGTTTTACTAAACATGGTGATAATTCATTTGAGTTAACATCCTTCAGTGACTTAATATTGTGTTGTAATATGATTGTACCATATTTTTTTAAGCAAACCCATCTTGCTAATCTTTTAGGCTACTTTTGGTTTTTCACTGATAAAGCAGTGCAGCATACAGCTTTACTGTCCTAAGGAAGTGGTGTAGGGTTGACAAATCAAGAGAGAAGTCATTGAATTTGACAGGCTAGGTACTCAGTTCTGTGTGTTTTCAGGCTTGGGGTAACCAGGCATCTGCCAGATACAAGTCATACAAGCTGTAACTAGGAGTAGGTCAGCGCAGCCTGGGCATGTCCCAGTTGCTGAGGCTAGAGGGTCAAATTATTAGAGAAGGTCCTGGGAGTGGACAAGGAGAAGTCCAGGCTGAGGGGTAGAGCTGCTGGGAGTTGGGCAGTTGGCAGAGATCTGAGCAGCTAAGGCTTCCGTTGTGGGCTGATTGCAGCTACTAAAAATCAGGGCACATTGTCTGAAAGGAAATCAGATACTTGGGACTGTCTAGAAATCTGGGGTATTGCATGCATAGGGTGACAGTCGCATAACTTTCTCATCTGATAATGAATTTTTATGCTCCCTTAGAGTACTAGTGCCCAGGATTAAAATTGATATAAAATAATATTTGGAATTGGGATGTATGTAGAAAATCTAGGATGGATGATCAATGCAGCTCTTGTTCAAGAATGACTTAGAGGTCTTTGCTTATAACTGAGGTGGAAGACGAGTCCAGAGGTGAGATAAGGCTTGCGGGAGGTCTCCCCAACTCAAAAGAACTTCACCACACTGGTACCGACCCTAGAGTGTCTCCTGGTCTCCACCTTATTTTAGCATTCTTTGAATTGAGCTTCACAGGTGATTCAGTAGTAAACATCTGGGGAGAAGAATTAGAAAATCCCATCTTTTTTTAACCACTCGACAGTCGTAAAGATTGGAATTGTTAGATTACTGTAGCCAGCAAGAAGAGTTTGCCCTGAGCTGACATAAATGGCAGGCCTTTTCAACATTTCTAAAAGGTGTCAATTTCTTGGAGACCACACCTTTTCAAGACACAGTCTTTTCAAAGTAGAAGAGAAATTACCCAGCAAGCAAACTTTTAAACATAAAGGACAAGCAGAAAGAGATGCAAGAAGTATAAGCCCCTTGGTTCAAGAGAATTAATTTACTTTTCTTTTTGTGTCAAACTGATTGCAAAGTAGTAGTAATAGCAATAATAGCTGCTTTTGTTTTGAGCGCCGATTCTGTGCTAGGCTCTGTGCTTGTATTTGTTATTATTATCTTATTCACTTCTCCCAGCAGTCCTGGAAGTAGTTCACACAAGGGGCATCATTTGTACAGGGTTACAGGGTTACCCTGACTAGTTTCTAATCGGAAACTAGAGTTCCAGCAAGCACCTAGCGGTTCTAACCTCATTCATTATGCTTCAGGCTTTTTCTCGATGACTTTCCTTGCCTTAGAAGATCATTATTTTTTATGCCAGCACTGTTTGAAGGTGTATGTGTCAAGCAGTCACCTCCACATTTGGTCTTTGAAAGGGAGAAGCATACAGTCAAAATGTAACCTGACGGAATTAGGGGGATCGTAGTTTCAGTTTTAACTCCCCTTTCTCTCTTCTAGCAAATTTCCGTGGACTAGAGGCAAAATTTGAAAGTAAGGCACAGATAAGAACAAAATTATTCTCCATTGAGAGAGTTTAATATGCTTTTCTAACACTGCTGTGTATACTTGCTCTGTTCCTGAGGTCACCAAAGCTTATTCTGGTTATTCCAGAGCTGGGAGCTCTTCTGTCTGCTGACTTTCAGATAAAAGAAGACGAAAGACAAAACTAAGTGTATGTGTTTCAATAATTTGCTCTTTAATTTTTACCCCACTCTTAGTTTCAGGGGACCTCCAAGAAGGGTATCAGTCGACTGGATAAACAGATGAGAAAGTTCACAGACATCAGGAAAAAAAGCAGATCTGCACACGCAGTAAAAATCAGCATCGAGGGCAATAAAATGCCCTTGTGACTGCCTGGGAGGTTCCCTATCTCTGCTCTTAAGAAATGCGCAATGGACTCTTTGGAGAAAGATGATATTTTAAAAACTTTTTTAGTGTACCTGTAAATGATTCAGCTTGTATCAAATGTTGTCATAGGACTTGCATTTCTCTCAGTTTTATTTAAAACCATTCGTTGTGCACTTTGTACAGAAGAATACTAGTCCTACTTCTATCAACTTTACACAATAAAATTCCATTCTGGTTTTGGGGGGCTGTCTCTTCATTGTCTTCGAGGATGCATTCTCCATGGGAGTGAAAATTAGTTCTTGGTGAGTGCAGAAAAATTTTAGGTATTACAGTGGTTTGTGGCCCTTCAGAGTGTAGACTGCCTAACTGTGGTGTGGTTTGTCTGGTCGTTACCCTTGGTTCCCGACCATGAGCTCCTACAACCCTTGGGATTCCTGGGTGCTGGGGACGTCTTTGTGATGCGAATGAGGTGAGTCATGGTAGACCCCTGGAGAGCTTTAGGTGGGGGCCGGTCACCAGAAAGGGCCTACCACGTAATTAGAGGGTCGGGACTTTGGGCAGGCCTCATGGGCTGGGGGCTGGGGGGTACTGGAGATTGACGTAGTCATGTTGCCCAGTGATGTAATCAGTCGTGTCCAAATAGTGAAGCCCAGGTAAAGACTCTGGACACTGAGGCTCTGATTGGTGAACACACTAATGTGCTGAAATGGTGATGGGCCTTGATTCCACAAAGAAAGGGTGCAGAAGCTCCGTGTTTCCTCCCAGACCTCACCTCACCCTGTGTGTGTCTTCATTTGGCTGGTACTCCTCATTTGAATCCTTTACAATAAAACTAATTTTAAGCACAGTGCTTTCCTGAGTTCTGAGTCATTTTAGCAAATTCTTGAATGTGAGGGGATTGTGGGATCCCCCAAATTAGTCAGAACTAGTAACTAGTCGGTCAGAAGTGGGGATGGACTCCACTTGCAGCCATCATCTCCAGTGCAGGCAGCTCATGGAGGACGGAGCCCTTACACCTGTGGAGTCCAGCGATGACTTCAGGTGGTCAGTGTCAGAACTGAATTGCAGTATCCTACTGGGGTTGAAACAAAATGCTGACAAAATCATTTCTTAGTATTTCTCGTTAGGGAAATTTTTAATTATTTGATTTAAATTAAATTTGTTTTCTCCTTGGGGGGGAGGTCCTACAATCTGAAGAAAAAGATTGAGAAATACTGTCTCAGAGGAAACATGGACATAATTAAAAATCACTGTAATTGCTGATAAGCAGCCGGGCAGTTGGGATAGAGAATAATATTGCTTATGGCTATATTGTTCTATTTTTGTGAGACTTTAAAGTCATTCTATTAGTCTCTGCAGACTTATTCATGAGAAGTCTCTTGTTAGTCAAGATGACTAAATCCAAGAGTAAGTAATTGATTTTAATTATAGAAATCTTATGATACAAACTGGAGAAGGGTTATCTGGCGATGTTGATTTTCAAAAACACGTGAGAATCTTATTGGCGATAAAGCCTTGGAACAACCAAAAACATCAGGAAGTTTGTGCCCTTTGCTCATAAAAAAAATGAGGATCTCTTTACCCTTACTTTCAACAAATTTAAAAGCACAAATGTGATAGTTGTAAAAAGCAGGTACATAAAGATATCAGGTAATAGCTAACCACTAGATGGAGATGGAAAAACAACTATTTTCTGCAGTGGCATTTTTGCTTTTATTAATACCCTCGGAAACACTCGTGAGAACAAAACAAACACAACCATCTACTGAAACAGATGTTGATGACCCTGATCATTAAAAATTCTAACCAAGAAAAGTAAAATAGTACTTTTTAAAAAAGACTTTAAAGTTATTAATACACCATTCTGGCATTTAATGGAGTAAGCTCCAGTTATCTGAAAATTTCACCTATGTAGGGTAAAACTGATGGTGCCAGGGGTTAAAGTGACAATCATACCTGGGGAATTCAGAATGTTAAAAAAATTGCTGGTTTCTGTATAAACTACCATTGCTGTGTGGTTCATTTTAAGTCTCAAAACTGGCCGAGAATAGTCTTTTTTTTTTTTTAATTGGAAATACTTCCAATTTACAATAATGTTGCAAAAGTGGTAAACTCCCATATACCCTTCACCTATATACACGAAGTGTTGACGTTTTGCCACATTTGCTGACAGCTTGCCTCTTGATCCCCAAATACTTATGCATATTTCTCCCCAAAACAAGGACCTTTAGTTTGTCCCAGTGTTGGTGGTGTTAACTTTGGCCACTTGGACGTAGTGGTGCAGAATCACTTTTTTTTTTTCAATTAAAAGAAACAGTTTTAATTGTTGATTAATTTTAATTTTGGGAAATTAGTTGTATGTGAATATGTAAAATACACATAAAATTTGCCATCTTAAAGGACAGTATCCAGTTAGTGGCAATACAAGCATTCCCTTTGTTGTGCAACAGTCACTGCCTTCCATCTCTGGAAATCTTTTCGGCTTGCAGAAGTGAAGCTGTACCCATTGAACAGTAACTCCTTATTCCCCTCTCTCCCAAGCCTGGCAAGCACCATTCTGCTTTGTCTCCGATTTTGACTGCTCTAGATGTCTCATGTAAGTGGAATCATACATAATTCTTTTTTGACTGGATCATTCATTCAGTTAGCATAAATGTCGTCAAGGTTCTCCTCTGGGGTGGCATGTGAAAGAATTTTATTTTAAGGCCGAATAATATTCTATCATGTATATACCACATTTTGTCTGTCCCTTTCGTTGATGGACACTTGGGTTGCTTCCACCTTCTGGCTATTGTGAATAATGCTGCCATGAATATGGGTATACAAATATTTCTTTGACACTCTGCTTTAAATTCTTTCATGTATATAGCCAGAAGTGGAGTTGCTGGATCGTATGGTAATTCTATTTTTAAAATTCTTTCTTTATTATTATTTTTTAAAATTTTTTTTGCGGTATGCGGGCCTGTCACTGTTGTGGCCTCTCCCGTTGCGGAGCACAGGCTCCGGACGCGCAGGCTCAGCGGCCATGGCTCACGGGCCCAGCCGCTCCGCGGCATGTGGGATCTTCCCGGACCGGGGCACGAACCCGAGTCCCCTGCATCGGCAGGCGGACTCTCAACCACTGCACCACCAGGGAAGCCCCAGTTATTATTTTTTTTTATTTAATTTTTTTTTTGGCTGCATCGGGTCTTAGTTGAGGCATGCAGGATCTTTCGTTTCAGCGCGGGCTCTTCAATGTGGCACGTGCTTCTCTCTAGTTCTGGTGTGCGGGCTCCAGGGCATGTGGGCCCTGTAGTTTGCAGCACGTGGGCTCTCTTGTTGAGGCATGTGGGCTCAGTAGTTGTGGCGTGCGGGCTTAGTTGCCCCGTGGCATGTGGGATCTCAGTTCCCCGACCAGAGATTGAACCCGAGTCCCCTGCATTAGAAGGCAGATTCTTTCCTGCTGGACCACCAGGGAAGTCCCTGGTAATTCTATTTTTATTTTTTTTTAATGGCTGCACCATTTAACATTCTCACCAACAGTACAAAAGGGTTCTGATTTGTCCACACCCTCACCAACACTTATTTTCTGGTTTTTTGATAGTAGCCATCCTAATGGATGTGAAATAGTATTTCATTGTGATTTTGATTTGCATTTCCCTAATAATTAGTGATATTGATTATCATTTTGTATTCTTATTGGTGCTTTGGGTATCTTCTTTGAAGAAATATCTATTCAAATCCTTTGCCCAGTTTAAAGTAAGTTTTTCCTTGTTGAGTTGTCAGAGTGCTTTATGTATTCTGGATAACTCTATCAGGCATAAGATTTGCAAATTTTTTCCCATTCCTTGGGTTGTATTTTCAACTCTGTTAATTGTACCCTCTGACACACAGTTGATTTAAATTTTGATGTAGTTCTATTTATCTTTTTCCTCTTTGATTGCTGTGCTTTTGTGGTATCCAAGAAATTATTGTCAAATCCAATGTCATGAAGCTTTTCTTTTTTTTTTTCCTTTTCCATGCAGTTTTTATTTTTGCCTTTTCCAACAACAGTGTTGTTCGTTTTTTTAAATTTTTATTTTACAGTGTTGTGTTAGTTTCAGGTATACAGCAAAGTGAGTCAGTTATACATATACATATATATACTTTTTTAGATTCTTTTCCCCTAAATGCCATTACATAGTATTGAGTAGAGTTCCCTGTGCTATACAGTAGGTCCTTATTAGTTATCTCTTTTATATAGAGTAGTGTGTATATGTCCATCCCAATCTCCCAATTTATCCCTCCACCTGCCCTTACGCCCAGTAACCATTAGTTTGTTTTCTACATCTGTAACTCTTTCTGTTTTGTAGATAAGTTCATTTGTACCCTTTTTTTAGATTCCACATATAAGCAGTATCATATGATATTTCTCTTTCTCTGTCTGACTTACTTCACTCAGTATGACAACCTCTAGGTCCATCCATGTTGCTGCAAATGGTATTATTTCATTCCTTTTTATGGCCGAGTAATATTCCATTGTATATATGTACCACATCTTCTTTATCCATTCCTCTGTTGATGGACATTTAGGTTGCTTCCATGTGCTGGCTACTGTAAATAGTGCTGCAATGAACATCGGGGTGCATGCATCCTTTCGAATTATGGCTTTCTCTAGATATATGCCTGGGAGTGGGATTGCTGGATCATATGGTAGCTCTATTTTCAGTTTCTTAAGGAACCTCCATACTGTTCTCCATAATGGCTGTACCAATTTACATTCCCACTTACAGTGTAGGAGGGTTCCCTTTTCTCCACACCCCTTCCAACATTTATTGTTTGTAGTTTTTTGATGATTCATGAAGTTTTTCTTATGTTTTCCTGTAAGAGTTTTATCTCTTACTTTAGGTCTTTGATCCATTTTGAGTTAACTTGCATTTGATATAAGGTAAGCATACTTTTTTTTTTTTTGACATGTAAATATCTAGTTTTCCCAACACCATTTGTTGAAAAGATTGTCCTTTCCCATTTAATGGTCTTGGCACCCTTGTCAAAAATTATCTGACCATATATGTTATTTCTGGACTCCATCAGTCTATGTTTCTCTTTGTGCCAGTCTGATACTTCTTTGACTACTGTAGTTTAGTATTAAAATTTGAAATCAGAAAGTGTGAGTCCTCATACGTCATTCTTTTTCAGGACTGTTTTTGCTATTTGGGATCATTTGAGATTTCATATGAATTTTAGGATGAATTATACTGTTTCTGCAGTAAACATCATTGGGATTTTGAGAGGGTTTGTATTGGTTCGGTAGATCACTCTGGGTAGTACTGACATCCTAAGAATCTCCCAATCTATGAACACAGGGTGTCTTTCCATGTATTGTTTTCTTTAACTTCTTTCAGCAACATTTTGTCATTTTCGGTGCACAAGTGTTTCACCTCCTTGGTTAAGTTTAGTCCTAAGCATTCTTTTTGATGCTATTGTAAATGGAATTTTCTTAATTCCCTTTTAGGATTTTTCATTGTTAACATGCAGAAATGCAACAAGTTTTTTCATATTAATTTTATATCGTTCAACTTTGCTGAATTGTTTTATTCTAACAGGTGTGTGTGGGTGTGTGAGTGTAGAATCTTTTGGCATGTCTATATTTAAGAGCATGTCTGCAGACATTATTTTTCATTATTTTTCTTCTTCCTTTCCAGTTTGGTTGACTTATTTCTTTTTCTTGTGAAATTGCTCTAGCTAGGACTTCCAGTACCATTTGATTAGAAGTCTCAAAAATAGGCATCCTTAATTTTTCCTGATCTTAGAGGAAAAGCTTTCAGTCTTTCACCATTGAGTGTGATGTGAGCTTGTCATGTATGGCCTTTATTATGTTGTTATAGTTTCCTTCTATTCAGTTTGTTGAATGTTTTCATCATGAAAAGATGTTGAATTTTGTCAAATGCTTTTTCTGCATCAGTTGAGATGGTCATGTGGTTTTTGCCCTTTATTCTGTTAATGTGATGTGTTACACTGATTGATTTTTGTGTTTTGAACCATACTTGGATTCTAAGAATAAATTCCTCATGGACTTCCCTGCTGGTGCAGTGGTTAAGAATCCGCCTGACGATGCAGGGGACAGGGGTTCGAGCCCTGGTCCAGGAAGATCCCACATGCCGCGGAGCAACTAAGCCCATGCACCACAACTACTGAAGCCTGCTCGGCTAGAGGCCGTGCTCTGCAACAAGAGAAGCCACTGCAACGAGAAGCCTGGGCACCGCAACAAAGAGTAGCCCCGGCTCACCGCAACTAGAGAAAAGCCCACGCGCAGCAACGAAGATCCAACACAGCCAAAAATAAAATAAATAAATTTATTATTTCTTTTTTTGCGGTACGCGGGCCTCTCACTGTTGTGGCCTCTCCCGTTGCAGAGCACAGGCTCCGGACGCACAGGCTCAGCGGCCATGGCTCACGGGCCTAGCTGCTCCACGGCATGTGGGATCTTCCCGGACCGGGGCACGAACTCATGTCCCCTGCATCGGCAGGCGGACTCTCAACCACTGTGCCACCAGGGAAGCCCAATAAATTTATTTTTTAAAAAAGAATAAATCCCTCTTGGTCATGGTGCATAATTCTTTTATGTGCTATTGAATTTATTGGCTAAAATTTTGTTGAGGATTTTTTAAAAAACATTTCCCAGAAATAAAAAGCCATGATTTTGTTGTCACCAACAGCATTCATCACAGAGTGACTAAAATTTTTGTTCACCTCTACTGTCTATTAATATTACTTGAATATTCTCTTGCTTTTATGGTTAAAATCATTGAACACCTATGATACCTAATGAATGTGTATTCTTGCCTATATTATATGCTATAGTCATATGATTCCTAGACTCTGGCACTGATCTTACTGTTCACTGATATTTCTTACTCAACAGATGGCCTAAAAATCACTCTAATGGCAACTTGTATTTTCACTTTAATTTGGCAAAGTTATTTTTCTAGCTACTCTGGCAGTGTGGCCTAATTCAACTTCTTAATTTGATAATACACAATCCTATTGTATATAGCAAGAGAATTATCATAACACATTGACTCTTCCCCTTCTCTACTGGTAGGAATAAAGGGTTAATAAGTAACCAAATATCTGTAGTGAAACAATTCAGAATTTTAAAGGCAATCTCTAATTACTCTGTTCTAACGTTTGATACAAGTTCTTTATTTTTGAAAATGTGGTAATATGTACAGTTTATCCACATATAAAGTTATGTCTTAACTAAACTGAAAGTTAAGAGATAATTGTTTAGTATCTATACAACTTTTATTGCTAAGAGCTCTTTTTCTTAGTCATAATACATTTTTGAAAATAATTCACAAGTTTCGAGAGTTTCATGTGAGTCCATTATAGCATGAGAAATAGATTGTCTTTTTAGTTCAATAAATTTTATTTTCCTAGGGTTTGAAAATAAAAGACTATCAGCTTATACAGAAATTCAGTTTAACAAACATTTATGTTTAGATCATGATACTTAATGATGTAGGGAATCTCAAGGTGTAGAAAGTATGATCCCAGCTTCGAGATGTTTATAATCTCGGAAATAAGTAGAAATGCCTCACTCTAATGACAATAATAAGCATCAGTTAGAGATTGTTAGTTTGAACAACCTTACAGTCATCTGACACATAATCATCTTTGTCATATCAAAATTCAAAAAGTCATTCTGAAGAGGACCTTCACTGAGTTACATGTGAATAATACAGGCCTACAGGTTTATTTACTTTATTGTAAGACATGGACACAAGAGGATTGTTCTTCCCCTGTGTTGAGGATGTTTCCACCTATCTCGTTCAATATCCCCATTTAATTTTCCTTGTAACAATTCTTTTAAACATGGATCTTTTAAAGAATTGATATACTTCCTTACACTGAATTGTGACAATTTTGAAAGCCAATAATATCTTTTCATTTATTTTGCAGGAGGGGGTGTGAATTACTAGCATTAAAGCTATTTTTAAATAACCTTTTAATATTTTAGACTGAAGTAGTGGGTTTTTGTTTTGTTTTTATTGAGATATAATTGACATACATTATATTAGTTTCAGGTGTACACCATAATGATTCAATATTTGTATATATTGTAAAATGGTCACTCACTGCAGTGAGTCTAGTTAACATCCATCACCATACATAGTTGAGAATTTTTTTCTTGTGATGAGAATTTACCCGATCTACTCTCTTAGCAACTTTCAAATATGCACTACAGTGTTATTAACTATAGTTGCTATGCTGTACATTACCTCGCCATGACTTATTTACAACTGGAAGTTTGTACCTTTTGATTCCTCTCACCTACTTCACCCATAACCCCACCCACCGTTCGCTGAGAATTTTTTTTTTTTTTTTGGCCGTAAGCTGGCCTCTCACTGTTGTGGCCTTTCCCGTTGCGCAGGACAGGCTCCAGACGCGCAGGCTCAGCGGCCATGGCTCACGGGCCCAGGCGCTCCACGGCATGCGGGATCCTCCCGGACCGGGGCACGAACCCGTATCCCCTGCATCGGCAGGCGGACTCTCAACCACTGCACCACCAGGGAAGCCCCGCTGAGAATTTTTGAATCAATATTCATCAGGGATATTGGTCTGTAGTTTTCTTGTCTTGTACTGTCTTTCTCTAGTTTTGGCCTCAAGGTAATACTGGCCTCAGAGTTTGGAATTTGGAAGTGTTCCCTCTTCCATTTTCTTTTGGAATAATTTGAGGAGGATTGATGTTAATTCTTTTCATGTTTGATAGAATTCACCAGTGAAGCCATCTTGTCCTGGACTTTTCTTTGGTGGAGGTTTTTGATTACTGTTTCAATCTCCTTACTAGTTCTTTTCTTTTCTTTTCTTTCCTTTTTTGACTTCACCACGTGGTATGTGGGATCTCAGTTTCCCAACCAGGAATCGAACCCATGCCCCCTGCATTGGAAGCACGGAGTACTAACCACTGGACCTCCGGGGAAGTCCCTCATTCTCCTTACTAGTTATGGATCTATTCATATTTGTATTTCCTCATGATTCTGTTTTGGTACATTGTGTTTCTAGAAATTTGTCCATTTTATCTAGGTTACCCTATTTGTTGACATACAGTTCATAGTACTCCCTTATAATTCTTTTTATTTCTGTAAAATTAGTGGTAATATCCCTTCCTTGATGGCTGATTTTAGTTATTAGAGTCATCTCTTTTTCTTAGTCACTCTAGCTAAAGTTCAATTTTGCTGATCTTTTCAATGAACCAAGTCTTTGTTTTGCTTTTTCTTTCTTTTTTCTATATTTCGTTTCTCTCTGCTCTAATCTTTATTATTTTCTTGCTTTTGCTCTGAGTTTAGTTGTTATTTTTCTCGTTTTTTACGGTGCAAAGTTAGGTTGTTGGTTTCAGATTTTTTTAATATAACAACAATTATAGATTTATCTCTTAGCATTACTTTTGCTGCATCCCATAAGTTTGGGTATGTTGTATTTTCATTTTCACTTATCTCAAGACATTCTCTAATTCCCATTGTGATTTCTTTGAGCCATCAGAGGTACTGTGTAAATTCCATATATTTGTGGATCTTCCTGTTTTCTTTTGCCACTGATTTCTCTAGTTTCTTCCGTCATGATCAGAAAAGATACTTTGTATGGTTTCAGTCCTTTAAAATTTAGTAGGAGTTGTTTGTGGCCTTACATCTGGTCTATCCCAGAGAATATTCCATGTGCACTTGAGAATAATGTATATTCTGCTATGGTTGAGTGACACATTCTGCATATATCTGCTAGGTCTAGTTAGTGTCTACAGTATTATTCAAGGCCTCTCTTTCCTTACTGATCTACTGTCTTGCTGTTCTGTGCATTATTGAAAGGGGGTATTGAAGTTTTCTTCTATTTTTGTAAATCTGTCTATTTCTCCCTTTAATTCTGTCACTGTTTGCTTTACATATTTAAGAGCTCTGATGTTTGCTATATATGTGTGTGTGTTTATATGTTATACATTCTTGGTGAATTGACCTTTTCATCATTATATAATGTCCTTCTTTGTCCCTTATAACAGATTTTGACTTAAAAGTCTACTTTGCATATGAAGTGTATGAAGGTTTCCTTTTCTCCATATCCTCACCAACACTTGTTATTTGTTGTGTTTTTGGTAATAGCTCTTCTGACAGGTGTGAAGAGGAGAAAGCTCATTGTGGCTTTGATTTTCATGTCCCTGATGATTGAGGATCTTCTCTGTTGGCCATCATTATGTTTTCTTTGGAAAAGTGTCTATTTATGTCTTCTGCCCATTTTTTAATCACATTTTTTTCTATTGAGTTGTATGAGCTCTTTACATATTTTGGATATTAACCTCTTATCAGTATATGATTTGAAAATATTTTCTCCTAATCAATAAGTTGTCTTCTCACTTTGTTGATTGTTTTCTTTTCTGCACAATAGCTTTTTAGTTTGGTACAGTTCCATTTGTTTATTTTTGCTTTTGTTTCCCTTGCCTGAGGAGACATATCCAAAAAATATTTCTAAGGCCTGTGTCAAAGAGTGTACTGCCTATGTTTTTGTCTAGGAGTTTTATGGTTTTGGGTCTTACATTTAAGTCTTTAATGCATTTTGAATTTACTTTTATGCATGGTGTGAAAGAGTAGTCCAGTTTGATTCTTTTGCATGCAGCTGTCCATTTTTCCCAACACCATTTACTGAAGAAGCTGTCATTTCCTCATAGTACATTCTTGCCTCCTTTGCCGTAGATTAATTGCCCATATACATGTGAGTTCACTCTGGGCTTTCTATTCAGTTCCATTGATCTGTGTCTGGTTTTATGCCAGTACCATTCTATTTTGATTACTGTAGCTTTGTACTGTAGTTTGAAATCAGGGAGTGTAATACCTCCAGCTTTGTTCTTCTTTCTCAAGATTGTTTTGGCTATTTGGGGTCTTTTGTGTTTCCATACAAATTTTAGAATTATTCGTTCTAGTTCTGTGAAAAACATCATGGGTATTTTAGTAAGGTGTGCATTGAATCTGTAGATTGCCTTGGGCAATATGGTCATTTTAACAACATTAATTCTTCTGATAAATGAACATGATACATTTTTCCATCTGTGTCATCTTCAGTTTCTTTCATCGGTGTCTTATAGTTTTCTGAGTACAGGTCTTTTACTTCCTTAGTTAGATTTATTCCTATGTATTTTATTCTTTTTGATGTGATTGTAAATGGGATGTTTTCTTAATTTCTCTTTCTGATCGTTGTTATTGTATAGAAGTGCAACAGATTTTTGTATATTAACTTTATATCTTGCAACTTTACAAAATTCATTGATGAGCTTTAGTAGTTTTTTTGGTGGTGTCTTGAGGGTTTTCTATGTATAGTATCGTGTCATCTGCAGACATTGACAGTTTTACTTCTTCCTTTCCAATTTGGATTCTTTTTATTTCTTTTTCTTGTTTAATTGCTGTGGCTAGGACTTCCAACACCATGTTAAATAAAAGTGGAGAGACTGGGCATCCTTGTCTTGTTCCTGATCTTAGAGGAAATGATTTCAGCTTTTCACTATTGAATATGACGCTAGCTGTGGGCTTATCATACGGCCTTTATTATGTTGAGGTATATTCCCCCTATACCCACTTTTGGAGACTTTATCATAAATGGATATTGAATTTTGTCAGAAGTTTTTTCTGCATTGAGATGATCATATTTTTAATCTTCAATTTGTTAATGTGGTGTATCACATTGATTTGCAGATATTGAACCATCCTCACATCCCTGGGATATATCCCGCTTGATTATGGTGTATGATCCTTTTAATGTATTGTTGAATTTGGTTTGCTAGTATTTTGTTGAGGAATTTTACATCTGTGTTCATCATTGGCATATAATTGTTCATAGTAATTTCTTATGATCTTTTGTATTTCTGTGATAACAGTTGTAACTTATCCTTTTTCATTTCAGATTTTATTGAATTTGGCTATCTCTCCTTTTTTTTCTTAATGAGTCCAGCCAAAGACTTCTCAATTTTGTTACTTTTTTCAAAAAAACAGCTCTTAGTTTCTTTAATCTTTTCTAGTATTTTTTAGTCTCTATTTTATTTATATCTGCTCTGATTTTTATGATTTCTTTCTTTCTACTAACATTAGGTTTTGTTTGTTCTTCTTTTTGGTTTTGTTGTTTTTTGTTGTTTTTGTTGTTTTTGTTTTAGGTTTTGTTGTTTCTTCTTCTAGTTCCTTTAGGTGTAAGGTTAGGTTGTTTATTTGAGATATTTTTGTTTCTTTCTTTTTTTTTTTTTTTGCAGTACGCGGGCCTCTCACTGTTGTGGCCTCTCCCGTTGCAGAGCACAGGCTCTGGATGCACAGGCTCAGCGGCCATGGCTCACGGGCCCAGCCGCTCCGCGGCATGTGGGATCTTCCCGGACTGGGGCACGAACCCACGTCCTCTGCATTGGCAGGTGGACTCTCAACCACTGCGCCACCAGGGAAGCCCGAGATATTTTTGTTTCTTGAGGTCAAGGCTTGTACAGCTATAAACTTCCCTCTTAGAACCACTTTTACTGTATCCTATAAATGCTGGGTCATTTTGTTTTCATTTTCATTTGTCTCCAGGTATTTTTTGACTCCCTCATTGATTTCTTTAGTGCTCCACTGGTTGTTTAGTAGCATACTGTTTAGCCTCCACGTGTATGTGATTTTTGCAGTTTTTTTCTTATAGCTGATTTCTAGTCTAATAGCATTGTGGTTGGAAAAGATGCTTTGTATGATTTCAGTGTTCTTAAATTTACTGAGAATTGTTTAATGGCCTGGCATATGACCTATCCTGGATAATGTTCTATGAGTACTTGAAAAGAATGTATTCTGCTGCTTTTGGATGGAATGTTTTATATATATGTATATCTTTCTTTCTTTCTCTCTCTCTCTCTCTCTCTCTCTCTCTTTCTCTCTTTCTCTCTTTCTCTCTTTCTCTCTTTCTCTCTTTCTTTTCTTTTCTTTCCTTTCTTTTTTCCATCTGGAATAATGTGTTATTTAAAGCCAATGTTTCCTTACTGATTTTCTGTCTGGATGATCTGTCCATTGATGTAAATGTGGCTTTTTTTTGGTCATGCCATGCAGTTTGCAGGATGTCAGTTCCCCGACTAGGGATTGAACCCAGGCCATGGCAACAAAAGCCCAGAATCCTAACCACTAGTTCCCTACCAGGCAACTCCAGTAAGTGGAGTTTTAAAGTCCCCTTATATTATTGTGTTACTGTCAATTTCTCCCTTTGTGTTAATACTTGCTTTATGTGTTCAGATGCTCCTATGTTGGGTGCATATATATTTGCAATTGTTATATCTTCTTGGATTGATCCCTTGAGCATTACATGATGTCGTTCTTTTCCTCTTGTTACAGGTTTTGTCTTAAAGTCTATTTTGTCTGATATAAGTATTGCTACCCCAACTTTCTTTTTGTTTTCATTTACATGGAATACCTTTTTCCATCCTCCTACTTTCAATCTGTGTGTGTCTTTAGCTCTGAAGTGAGTCTCTTATAGGCAGCATACATATAGCTTTTGTTTTTGTATTCATTCAGCCACTCATGTCTTTTGATTGGAGCGTTTAGTCCATTTACAGTTAAAGTAATTATTGATAGGTATGTACATATTGCTATTTTGTAAATTGTTTTGAGGTTATTTTTGTAGTTCTTTTTTGTTCTTCTTTTGTTCTCTTCCCTTGTGATTTGATGACTATCTTTAGTGCTATGTTTGAATTCCTTTCTTCTTCCTGTATGTGTATCTATTATAGATTTTTGGTTTGTGGTTACTGGGAGGTTTATATATAGTAATCTATATATATGTGATTAAGTTGCTGATCTCTTAAGTTCAAATGCATTTTAACAACCCTGCATTTTTACCCCCTACCATGTTTACTGTTTTTGCCATCATATTTTACATCATGCTTTGTCTGTGTATCCCTTAACTACTTATTGTGGATGTAAATGCTTTCACTCCTTTTGTATTTTAACCTTCCTATTAGCTTTATACATGGTTGATTTACTACATTTACTGTATATTTGCCTTTATCCATGAGCTTTTTCCTTTCATAATTTTCATGTTTCTATTTGTGGCCTTTTCTTTTTCACTTAGAGAAGTCCCTTTAACATTTTTTGTAAAGCTGGTTTGGTGGTGCTGAACTCTTAGCTTTTGCTTGTCTCTAAAGCTTTTGGTGTCTCCATCAAATCTGAATGAAAGCCTTGCTGGTACATTAATCTTAGTTGTAGGTTTTCCCTTTTCATCACCTTAACTATCATGCCACTCCCTTCTGGCCTGCAGAGTTTCTGCTGAAATGTCAGCTGATAGCCTTGCGGGAGTTCCCTTATATGTAACTTATTGCTTTTCCCTTGCTACTTTTAATATTCTCTCTCTATCTTTAATTTTTCCCATTTTAATGGCAATGTGTCCTTGAGTGCGCCTCTCTGGGTTGATCCTGTTTGGAAGTCTCTGTGCTTCCTGGACCTGGATGTCTCTTTCCTTTCCCAGGGAAGTTGGCTGTCTCCACTTCACTTAGTTCTTCTTCTGGGGTTTTATCCTGTTCCTTCATTTGGAATATATTCCTCTGTTGCCTCATTTTGTCTAATTTGCTGTTTTTATCTCTATGTATTTGGTAGGTTGGTTACATTTTCTGACCTTGGAGAAGTGGCCTTTTGTAGGAGATGTCCTATGAGTCCCGGCAGCACACTCCTCTCTGGTCACCAGAGCTATATGCTGTAGGGGTGCCCCCATTTGGGCAGCGTGCATCCTTCTGTTGTGGCAGGCTGATTACTGTGGGTGGTCTGGTAGGTGTGGTTAGCCACCATCCGGTTGGTCTCCAGGCCCTGCCTTGTGCAGATGCTGCTGGCCACTGGTGGGCAGGGCTCGGTCATGACGCTGCTGGATACAGGGCCCCTGGGGTTCCAAGGGCTAGTGCTGGCCCACTGGTGGGCAGAGCTAGATTCTGGAGTGTCCTTTGAGTTTGGAGGAAGAGTGATTTATTTGTAGTTCTTGTCTTTGTTGTATGCTCTTTGAGCAAGAAGTTATATTTTTTGGCTAGACATAGTCTAGAAATAGAGAGGGTTCCCCTGGACCAGTTCTGTGTGAGACTGGCAGAGGTCAGTAAGCACTGGTCTTTTGAGGAGCTTACATGGTAGTTGACCAATGTAGTTATGTGTAGCCATTCCAAGCTGGCCTCTTCTGAAACCCATGTCAGGAAGATGTAGGACCAAGTCAAAGAGTCTGTGAGTTCCCAGGGGTCATGGACCGGGTCGATGTGGTTGTCTCCAGTTTGCTGAGCTAAACCAACACACAGCACTTCACATTTTGACATTTATTGTACTTACTTCTATGAGATGGTGTTATCTCTGTTTTATGAAGAAAGTAATGCCAAGGGAACAAGGTGCCACCTACCTGGTGAGTGGCAGAGCCAGAATTCAAGCTCAGACCTTCTGATTCCAGATCCTGTGTGCATTCCTGGCCACCTTATCAATTGGATCTTTTCCACGTGGAGTATGTGATAGCTTTTATTGTTCAGACTTTTCATGCCTTGGCTTTTATTTTCTGATCATTCCTAATGATTGCTATTCTCTTTGTACTGATGCAGTCAGAGAAAATCATGAGGTGGATAAAGCCATTTAAGTGTTTCTTGAGAAATGCTATTGTTCAATATGAAATTTGAAAAGGAATCAAATACAGTAGAGTTTCAGCATAATCATATTAAACTTGGAGGTGAATTCAGAATGAATTTGCTCTCATATCAACCAGTTTTCTTTTCTAAAACCTCTTAAAGCAGAAAAGCAAAACTTTGTAAGTCAATCCCGTAGCATAGGTGGTCTTATAAGGACCATCCTGTACGTTTCTCTACTGAAAGGGAGAGGAACTAAAACCAGCCTTGTGCCTAGTCTGTGCTGGGTTAATTTTTTAATTAACTATAAGAAGTCATCATTACCTTTTATTTTTTAAATTATATCAGTTCCAGGTGTACAGCATAATTGTTCAACATCTGCGTACACTACAGAGTGATCACCATCTATCATTACCTTTTAATAAGTAAGAAAATGTGTTCAAAATGAAATGACAGCCCAAAGTCACACAGTAAATAGCAAGCCATCCAAGGATCTGAAGTCAATTCTGCCTCCAAAGCTTTTGGTTATGCTCTGGTGTTTTCTGGAGGAAATGCTAGGATTTAAATATATGCTTGGAGTTTTTGTGCTGAGCCTGTAGTTGCTCTTGGACCTTGTTAAACTTCTGCCATCTGAAATGAACACCTGTGTCCGTTCTCTCCCAGGTCTTGCTGTTTTTGCTCAGTGCAATCACACCTTGAATAACAAATGGAGACCTCAGGACACTGACAAAGCTAAATCCTAATGAAGAGCCTCAGTGGGTCACAGCCACGTAGGAGCTGAGATTCAGCCAAACTGGTAAATGGTTTGATGACAACCTCCTTCAGACATCATATTCATTGATTTTTGTTAGAGCTGAGGACTGGGGGGGAGGTTTTGAACTTTGTCCACTACTGGGTTTGATTATTGATTGGATTAATGGGCTGGAGTGGCCCAGACAGAGGCCCACTTGCAGGGATTATGGGAGCCCTGAGAGAAAAGGATTCACCATAAGAGAAGGATCAGGTGACGGAGCAAGCCCGTCTTCCCGAGAAGATGGAATGTTGGAGGGAACGTGTAGTTCCAGGTATGTATGTCCTGACCCAGTCAATCTGGAGATACACCACCCTGAGAAGCCGTATACTTATTCCAAAACTGAGCACTTGCCATTGCTCAAAATATTTAACAAACCGCGACATCATCTTCAGAGTCCCCTGAGTGTCCATAATGGTAAGAAACCGTTCTTTCAAGAAGAGCAGGCTTGGAACAAGAATGATAAGTTATTCAGAGCCGTATCTAATTGAGGCAGCTGAATCAAGATAATTATCTTTTGGGTCAAAAACCATGTGTTCTTGTACCCATGAGGGTGCACCTGGAGGAGGGCTTCCCGCCATGCTGCAGGAGTCATCGCAGCCTCCGGTGGCAGAGCTTCATTCTCTGCCCACTCACCCCTGCATGTTTTTTACATTATTATTTGTTTAATTGGAAGTAAAAGCTGCCCATGGTTGAAAAAGAAAACAGTTAACAGTGCAAAGGATGCAAGTGAAAATCTCCCTACTACACAAAGGCGATCACGTTTCCACTCCCTTACGTGAGATATGTGGTTCTAAATGGTCCCTTCTAAGAAAGGAAGTGAGGGCCCGGCACCCACACTGCTGTCACCTTTCTCTCCCACTCACCACGCTCCTAATGGAGTGCTCCTGCGGGTAAGACTTTTAGCACTTCGCTCCACAGAGTGGCACAGATAATCAAGAAACGCCCAAGGCAGGCCTTTGGGACTCCCCAGATTCTTTTTTTTTTTTTTTTTTTTTTTTTTGCGGTATGCGGGCTTCTCACCGTTGTGGCCTTTCCTGTTGCGGAGCACAGGCTCCAAACGCACAGGCCCAGCGGCCATGGCTCACGGGCCCAGCCGCTCCGCAGCATGTGGGATCTTCCCGGACTGGGGCACGAACCCGTGTCCCCTGCATTGGCAGGCGGACTCTCAACCACTGCGCCACCAGGGAAGCCCCTCCCCAGATTCTTAAACACCACCATAGCAGGGAATTGCCACTGCTCTGTACCCTGAAATTTTTCTTCTCCAGCTCTCTCACATCAGATCATTTTCTGGTCACGTCTACAGCCAGCACTAATGGTTGGACTTCTTTTGGAGGAAGGGAGAGACAGAGGGAGGAAGGGAGGGGGAGAGAGATGAGAGAGAAGAAAAATGGGGGGGTGGCAGAAAGAGGAGAGGGGAAGTGGGGGACAGGACTTTTCACTCATGGCTTACGGGTTGTTATGAGTTGCACTGTGCTCCCTTCAAATTCATATGTTGAAGGTCTAACCCCCAGTACCTCAGAATGTGACCTTCTTTGGAAATAGGGTCATTGTAGATGACCAGTAATTAGTTAAGTTAGGATGAGGCCCTACAGAAGTAGGTGGGTCCCTAATCCAGTCTGACTGGTATCCTTATAAAAAGGGAAATTTGGAAACAGACCCACGGGGAGAACACCATGTCAAGAGGAAGACGGAAATCAGGGCGATGCTTCTACAAGCCAAGGAGTGCCAGAGATTGCCAGCAAAGCATCACAAACCAGGTGAGAGGCGTGAATAGAACCAGCCCTGCTGACACCTTGATTTTGGACTTCTGGCCTCCAGGACTGTGAGAGAATAAATATCTGTTGTTTAAGTCACTCAGTCTGTGGTACTTTGTTAGGGCAGCCCTAGACAACTAATGCTCCAGTCAAAGGCAAGCTGTTGGTACTCCAACCTCCCACATCAGTCAAGGAAGCCCAACAGTGAGGAGGAAAGTTTGGATTCTGGTGCCAGCATGCCCCTCACCTCCAGTACTTGCCGGCCCTGTCTACTGAATCCCCCCATAAATCTTCCACTTTTCAGTGGGGACCTACGCAGTAACAAGAACCAGATAAACTAAAGGAGGCTGTCACTTGGACCCTCCCACTGGTGCCCTGAGGGCAAGACTTAGAAGTTGCAGCCACCTCAAAGTTTGCCTCCTGGAGTCTCTGTGCCAAACGGACAGGGAAATGCTTCACGACGGACTTTTGAAGATGTTCCTCTATCTCTTCTAGCATTTAATGTTGCTAAAGAGAAATTTGCTTATGCCTTTGAAGATGAGCTTTAAAAAAAAATCTCTCTAGAAGCTTTCCAGTGTCTATCTTTGATCTGAACATTCACAAGAGTGTGTATAGGCGTGGGTCTTTTTCTACTCCCTTTCTTGGCACTTGATGGGTTCTTTTAATTTGAAGACTTATCTCCTCAGTTCTGGGGCATTTTTTTCTATTATTTCTTCAATAATTTGTACTTTTTCATTTTTTTCTATTCTCTTTTTCTGGTATGCCGTTTAATCAGATGCTGGACACCTATATTTATGTATTTTTTCTCTTTGTGTTATTTATGTATGAATATTTATTTTGTATTATGAGTTGTAATCCGATACTTATTTATTTTGTTGTTCAGATGGATCTAGCTTTGGCCATTGGGAACTCTTTCAGTTGGCTCCTATGTCTCTTTGACATAGCCCCATCTGTGTGTGTGTGTGTGTGTGTGTGTGTGTGTGTGTGTGTGTGTGTGTGTGTGTTTTGAGCGATTTCTTCCTTTCTGGCACTGTAAAATACTCCAGGCTCATCTTGTATATTTTCTCCCTCAGTCCTAGAATCAGACATTTCTCTGGGGATCCCTGGTTCCTTTTATTGGAGAATAGTATCGGAAACCAAGATCTGGGCACTAGTCATGCTTGTTGCTACTGCGGTGTTGCTGCGTCTAGGCCCTCCCAGCAAGAGCTGAGACAGAGCAAGGATATAAATGTGTGTATACCACCCCATGTATATAACCGTATCTCTAAACATTTCTCTGTGTAACCACCTGTATCTGTGTTAAGCTAAACATGAATTCGTACTGATGTTTTCAACTCGAATCTATTACCTTATGGACTATTCTAGCCTCCTTCCCTTCCTTATCTGTAAGCTGCCACTCTAACAGGGAGAATCCTGGCTTCCACTCTCTGCCATCAGAATTGCTAACCCATACACCTAAGAGAAACAACGTTATCAACTCAAGTTCAGTTGTTATATGCAGTTATTTTTCCCTTTAGTCTTACAGACTCCACTCATTTCCAGGGTTACTTAGGTCAGCACCTTTACCCCAACCCCCTTAAGTGAGGCTGTTTCGTGTATTTGTGATACATGAGATTTTTTTTTTTTGTCACAGTCTGCATTTCATTGTAGGATTTCCCCAAACTTCTAAATGATTTTTGAAATTTGCATATATTAAGGTTCACTTTTTATACTGAACTTCTGTGGGTTTTGACAGATGAATAATATCATGTATCCATCATTACAGTATATAGAGTAGTTTCACAGCCCCGCCCCCCCGCAAAACCTTCTGTTTCACCCATTCAACCTCTTTTTTCCCCCTAAGCCCTTGGCAACCACTGACTTTTTACTGTCTCTACAGTTTTACCTTTTCCAGAATATCATATGGTTGGACTTATACATTAAGTACCATTTTCAGACGGGCTTATTTCAATTAGCACTATGCATTTAAAGTTCATCCTTGTCTTTCGGTGGCTTGATAGCTCGTTTGAAAAATAATAATATTCCATTTATGCACATAGCACAATTTGTTTATCTGCTCAGCTATTGAAGGACATCTTTGCTATTTATACTTTTTGGCAATTAGCAAAAAGCCTGCTATAAACCTATCTGTGTAGGTTTTGTTTGGAAATAAGTTTTCAAATTAGTCGGCTATATATCTAGGCACACAATTGCTGGCTCATGTGTTGAGGCTATGTTTAGCAGTGTAAGAACTGCCAATCTATCTTCCAAAGTAGCTGTAGTATTTTGCTTTCCCACCAGCAATGACTAAAATTTCCCGTTGCTCCACAATCTTGACATTTAGTGTGGTCAGTGCTTTGGATTCCAGCTTCTCTAACAAGCTTGTAGTGGTATCTCCTTGTTGTTTTAATTTGAAATTCCCTAGTGGCATATGATGTTGGGCATCTTTTCATACGCTTATTTGCCATCTGTACATCCTCTTTGGTCAGTTGTCTGTTTAGATCTTTTGCCCGTTTTAAAATTGGGTCTCTGATTTATTTATTACATTTTTTCTTGTTTAAGGATATAATTTTCAAAAAAAATCTCTTTAAGGAAATTAAATTTTTCTTGTACAGTTTTGTTTTGTTTCCTGAATTTCTCTCTTTCCTCTGGAGTCAGTTTTACTATTTCTTTATTTGAGTTTTTTTACTTTCACATCAAGGGTTTTCTTCAAATATCCAGTGAGTCTTAGTTTGTATTTTTTCCTTTAAATATTCTTTTGTGGAAAATAAATAACACATACCAAAAAAGAAAATATGAAACAGAAATGTTAAGCTGAATGAATTTTTATCCAGATGAAGAAAGCGAACGTTGCCAGTATTACGCTAGAAGCCTTCTGTATGCCTCTGTCTATCAGAATTCTCTAACTTCCTGTCTCCCTCCCCAACCAGCTTATCACATTCTGACTCAATATAGTCATCTCCTTTTTTTAAAAGGTAGTTTTTACACCAGGCAAATATGCACCTATAAATACTGTGGTTGAGTATTCAGTCATCTTTTAAAATGTGAGACTAAGGTAATGTTTTAAAATACAGGAGGGACTTCCCTGGCGGTCCAGTGGTTAAGAACCTGCCTTCCAATGCAGGGGACGTGGGTTTGATCCCTGGTCAGGGATCTAGGGCCCACATGCCACGGGGCAACTAAGCCCGCGCACCACAACTACTGAGCACACGGGCCACAACTAGAGAGCCTGCATGCTGCAACTACAGAGCCCATGCACCACAACCACAGAGCCCACACACTCTGGAGCCCACACTCCACAACTAGACAGAAGCCCATGCACCACAATGAGGAGCCCGCGTGCCACAGCAGAGGATCCTGCATGCCGCAGTGAAGATCCTGTGTGCCACAACTAAGACTCCACACAGCCAAAAATAAAATAAATAAATAAAGTTTTAAAAAACAAGCAAGCAAACAAAAAACAGGAAAAGCTATAGGAATTGGCAGAGCCCACTGACTGGCAGGCTTTGCTTTAGGGTCATGAGGCAAGGGCCAGGCTTTGCACTGGGAATGCCAGAATGAGGAGAACTTGAGGCTGAGATTCCAACATATAACTGCCCTAACCTTCCCCAGGTAATTTATTCAGCTTCTTTACAGCAGAAGAACCCTTCTCATGACTGTCGTGGTGGTATTTAATGCCTTCTTCTCTGGAGGGCAGCACCAGGCCTCTTGCCCAGAATCCTCCCCTAGGTCTCATCCCCTGGGAGTTGGACCTCCTGCCTCCTCTGCAATGACATCCTGAAGAGACAGTTCCTGGTGAGAAGTGGCAAGCAGAGCCCAACAGGCATCTCATCTTCTCAAGGTTTGGAGCACGTGTTCAACAGGATAGCCACCTCCTTCAGAGTCCTGGGAGGGGCAGGAATATAAACTTCCTTATACTTAGTCACTTTGAATAATGCTTTAGCAGGTTCAGCCCAAGGGTTGGGCACCACAGACCCAAGCAGCAGAGGCATGCTAACTCTTTAAAAGGCGTCTCCCCCAACTGCCAAGGAGGCCAGCCTCAGCCTGACATCTCTGCCCCATCTGCTCCTCTACCTGCCTCTCATCTCAAGGGTTCCCTAAATTACCAGCCTGGCTGTGGGGAGCTCCTCATGCTATAGCCTGTTATACAGTCGGAAGTAGCCCACCCTTTGTGCAGAGGTCTGCCCTCCTCCCCCTTTACACCCAGCCCCCAAAGCTTTATATTGTCCAGCACCTGCCTAGTAGAAGACCAGGAATGTGGACTGACCTCCCACTCAGGGCAGCTCAGGACCTCTGGCCCCAAAAGTCAATTCCAGTGGCAGGGGTTCACTCAATACTGGTGGAACCATTTGTCCAAGCTAATGAGGCACTGGAAAGACTACAGAAAATAGAGTACAATATGGCACAGAGCGATGCCACATCAAACTGAAGTGGAGATGTTCCAAATTTTGAGTCCCAACCGCTTAAGGCTCTCCAGGATCATTCTGCCAATTGATTGTCCTACTGACTCAGTAGACCCCATATCAATTTCTTCATCATTTCCAAAATCCTACCTTTCCTCATCACCCTTGTAGTGAGCTCAAGCATCTGGGGGCCTGATCAAGAAAAAAGATATGATCCTGAAGTAGCAGTAGCACACAGCAAGCTTTATTTGGGCAACACTGACATGTGACACGTGGGAAGTCTCTCACAGCCTGAGACCATCTACATGCTACAGAGGCTACTGCACAGGGACCACCTCCCAGGAGGGGAAGAGGGCAAGAGAATGCTAAAGGAGGAGAAGAATTAAAGAGGGGACTTATGCTTCTAGACAGTGTCGCTCAGCCGTGCAATGGAGAGCATCTGGATCAGAGATTTCTGGGTTTACTTTATCTGTGGCCAGCAGATGTTGGGTGCAGTTTCCTGGGGTATGCAAAGCAGAGAGGCTCTAAAGAGCTAAAACTCTGTTTATTAGGGCTATATTTAAAACAACTGGATGTGTGAAGTTTGAGTTTGGCACCAGCTTTAGAGCTTACGAATCCTAGCCTGCTATGAATAAGTAAACAGCATAGGATCAATATACAGAACCTATCTTTGGCTTATTTATATAGAACAGCCTGATCAGGAAACAGAAAAGACACAAATCAACAATGTCAGGAATGAGAGAAGAAACATCACTGTTTTATATATATTTAAAAGATAGAAAAAATACTATAAACAACTTTATACCAATAAATTTGACAACTTAGACAAATTTCTTGTAAAACACAAACTACGAAAACTAACTCAAGAAGAAATAGATAAACTGAATAGCACTATATCTATTTTTTAAATTGAATTTGTAGTTAAAAATCTTCCCAAGTTCATGGAATAGAAGAATTAATGTTGTTAAAATGTTCATACTACCCAAAGCAATCAACAGATTTAATGCAATCCTGATCAAAATACCCATGACATTTTTCACAGAACTAGAACAAATAATCCTAAAATGTATATGGATCCACAAGACACCCCAAATAGGCAAAGCAATCTTGAGGAAAAAAAGAACAAACCTGGAAGTATCACAATCCTATACTACACTATACAATCACTATACTACAAAGCTACAGTAATCAAAACAGCATGGTACTGGCACAAAAACAGACAAATAGATCAATGTAACAGAATAGAGAACCCAGAAATAATCCCATGCATTTATGGTCAATTAATCTATGACAAAGAAGGCAAGGGAGAATATACAAGGGAGAAATATACAAGGGAGAAATGACAGCCTCTTCAACAAGATGGTGTTGGGAAAACTGGACAGCTACAGAACAGAAATTAGGACATTTTCTCACACCATATACAAAAATAAACTCAAAATGGATTAAATGACCTAAATGTAAGACTGGAAACCATACAACTCCTAGAAGAAAACATAGGCAGAACACTCAGACATAAATCGTAGCAATATTTTTTGGATCTGTCTCCTAAAGCAAAGGAAACAAAAGCAAAAATAAACAAATGGGACCTAATTAAATTTTAAAGCTTTTGCACAGCAAAGGAAACCTTTGACAAAACAAAAAGACAACCTACTGAATGGGAGAAAATATTTGCAAATGATATGACAAATAGGGGCTAATATCCAAATATATAAAGAGCCCATACAACTCAGTATAAAAAAAAAACCCAATAAAATTTTAAAATGGACAGAAAACCTGAATAGACATTTTTCCAAAGAAAACATACATATGGTCAACAGACGCATGAAAAGATGCTCAACATCACTAATCATTAGAGGAATGCAAATCAAAACCACAATGAGATATCACCTTACCCCTGTCAGCATGGCTATCAAAAAATATACAAATAACAAATGATGAGGATATGGAGAAAAGGGAACCCTCAAACACTGTTGGGATGTAAATTGGTGAAGCCACTATGGAAAACATTATGGAGTTTCCTCAAACTAAAAATAGAACTAACATATGATCCAGCAGTCCCACACCTGGGCATATATCTGAAGAAAACAAAAGCGCTAATTCAAAAGATGTGCACCCCAATGTTCATAGAAGCACTATTTACAATAGGTAAGATATGGAAGCAACCTAAGTGTCCATCAACAGATGAATGGATAAAGAAGATGTATACGCAGGACTTCCCTGGTGGCACAGTGGTTAAGAAACTGCCTACCAATGCAGGGGACACAGGTTTGAGCCCTGGTCCAGGAAGATCCCACATGCCGCAGAGCAGCTAAGCCTGTGCACCACAACTACTGAGCCTGCACTCTAGAGCCTGCACGCAGCAATAAAGACCCAACACAGCCAAAGATAAATAAATTAATTAATTTAAAAAAAGATGTATACACACACACACACACAGACACACACACAACTACTACTACTCAGCCACAAAAAAAGAATGAAATTCTGCCATTTGTAATAATATGGCTAGACCCAGAGGGTATTGTGCCTAGTGAAATATGTCAGACAGAGAAAGACAAATACTGTGTGTTATCACTTATATGTGGAATCTAAAAAACTAAATGAATGAACATAGCAAAACAGAAACAGACTCACAGGTATAGAGAACAGACTGGTACCTACCAGTGTTGGGGAATGGGGGGCATGATGGGAGGAGGAGATTGAGAGGTACAAACTACTGTGTATAAAGTGGATAGGCTACAGGGATGTATTGTACATCACAGGGAAATATAGCCATTATGTTCTGGGCACTTTAAATGGAGTATAATCTATAAAAATGTTGAGTCACTGTGTTGTCCACCTGAAATTAATAGGATGTTGTAAATTAACTACACTTCAATTTTAAAAATAAACACAATTTAAAAAAAATAAATAACTGATTCACTTTGTTATAAAGCAGAAACTAACACACCATTTTAAAGCAATTATACTCCAATAAAGATGTTTTAAAAAATTTAAAAATTAAAAAATAAATGAATAAAAGACTTCACATGAGGAAAACTCCAAGCCAAGAAGAAGTCTGGTGAATTCTAGTAAACTTTTAAGGAAGAAATAATTCTACACAAATTCTTCCAGGAAATTGAAGAGGAACGGACACTTGTAAATTCATTATTTGAGACAGCATTATACTGATATCAAAACCAGAAGAAAAAAAAAAGACATGAAAAGAAAACAGGAAGTTGCCCCTCATGAAAAATCCATATCAAAATTTTAGCAAATTGAATCTAACAAGTGTAAGAAGATAGTATATCATGACCAAGTGGATTTTATCCCAAGAATGCAAGAGTGGTTAACATTTCAAAATCAGTGTAAACCACCATATTAATAGACTAAAATAGAACCACCTCTCATATATGCAAGAAAAAATTTTTTGACAAAAACCACCATCCATTCCAAATAGAAACCCTCAGAAAATCAGGAAAAAGAAGGAAACTCCTCAACCTGATAAAGAGTATCTATAAAAAACCCTACAGCTCACACCCTATTTAAGGTGAAAAACAATGCTTTTCCCTAAGATTAGCAACAGGGCAAGGCTGTTCTTACCACTTTATTTCAACATTGTGTTAGAGATTCTTACCAGTACAATAAGGTAAGTTTTTTTTTAAGTCATTTATATGGTTTAGAAAAGAACAATAAAACAGGTCCTTATTCACAAACGATGTGATTATCTATGTAGGTAGTTTCATTGACCCTATGGAAGAGTTCTTAGAGCTAATGAGTGAGTTGAGCAGAGTGGCAGGATACAAAATCAAAATGGAAATTCAGTCATATGTCTTTATACTAGGAACGAAGAATTGGAAATTGAATTTTTTTAAATGCATTTTAAAATAGCATGAAAACTATTGATTGTTTTTGAATGACTTTGACAAAAGATATGTAAGTCTTGTACCCTGAAAGCTACAATTGCTGTTAGACAATAAAGAAGATCTAAATAAATCGAGAGATATACTATGTTCATATATATAGACTTTCAGAAGTCTCACTATTTTTAAGATATCAATTCTCTATCATACTAAGTGAAGTAAGACAGAGAAAGACAAATACCATATGATATCACTTATATGTGGAATCTAAAATATGGCACAAATGAACCTATCTACGAAACAGAAACAGACTCACAGACATAGAGACCAGACTTGTGGTTACCAAGGGGAAGGGGAGGTGGAGGAAGGATGGAGGATGGATTGGGAGTTTGGGATTTGCAGATGCAAGCTATTATATAAGGATGGATAAACAGCAAGGTCCTACTGTGTAGCACAGGGAACTATATTCAATGTCCTGGGATAAACCATAATGGAAAAGAATATAAAAAAGAATGTATATATGTCTATAACTGAGTCACTTTGCTGCACAGCAGAAATTAAGACATTATAAATCAACTATACTTCAATAAAAAATAAAATATAATAATAATAAGCATGAACCACTTAGCACAGTGCCTGGGACATGATAGAAGTTCAGTAAGCAGTTATCATGGAAAAAAAGGTATCAATTCTCCTGAAAATTGCTCTGTAAATTTATTGCACTACCAATAAAAATACTAGCAGAATTTTTTGTAAAATCTGACAAGCTGATTCTAAAATTTATATGAAAATGAAAAGGACCTAGAATAGCCAAAATACTTTGAAAAATAATTAATGTTGAATTATTTTTTCTTTATGTTAATTACTTGGTTTAAAGACTTATTATAAAGTCCCAGTAATCAAAATTTTGGTATTGGCATAGAGAGACAATTAGATCAATGGAGCAAAATAGAGAGTCTGTATAGACTCACACACATATGACTTTTGCCAAAGATGCTTAGGCAATTCAATGAGGAAGGATAATCTTTACAAGAAAGAAATCTTTGCAAGAAATCGTTTCAACAACTGGATGTGCAAAAAATTAAGCCTCTGACCTTACCTCACACCACATTCAAAAAATAACCCAAAATGGGTTGTAGACCTAAATATAGGAGCTAAAACTACAGAGCTTCGAGGAGAAAATTTTAGTGACCTTGAGCTTGGCAAAGATTGTTAAACAACACAAAAAGTACATACTATAAAGGGGAAAAAATTAATAAATTGGACTTCTTCAAAATAAACAACTTTTGATCTTCAGAAAACATTGTTAGTTTTCGATCTGTCATGTAAGGAGTTTGACAGTCATTGCTGATCTCACAACAAGAAAAAAAGTGAACGTAAAATCAACAACTATTCTTAGATCCATCAGAGTTTCAAGATCACAACTTCTGCCCACAAAATTAGAGAGACAGGCAGATACAGAGAATCACAACTTACAGGAGCGGAAACTCCAAGGAGCCAATACCAGCACTGGGTAAGCCAAACTGTAATTGATGATTTGCTGGAGGCTCAGTGAGGACAAGTTTGAGAGTTAAAAACTCCAAGAAGGACAGTCTCATGCCCCCAACCCCACTTTTCTGAGTTTTATCTCCAGAAGCCCTACCACATTCTCAGAATCAGAAAAAAAAATCCCCTTATGCTTCTGGGAGGGGGAGGGGAAAATGGCCATTTTGAAATATGCCCAGAACACTCTGTTTGTCTTAATAAGGCCTGCCCTCAAGAGAAAGTGGTTTACCAGAGCTTAACTGACCTGGGGGAGCGGAAATACCTAACTCAAGCCTCCTCTAACCTTCTATGTGGGTGAAAAACACCCAACTCCAGCCCCCTCTCGCCTTCCTGTCTCTCTAAGAGAGAAAAAAACAACTGAAAAGCACTTGTGAACGTCACAGCCCAGGATCACAAGCTCATTAAGAGACTGAAACTTAATCATAGGACTATAGAACATGCCCCTCTCTCCACACTTCACAACCACGTCAATAGATATCCTGTTTAATAACAAGGAATACAACTAGAAGAACTGCATGTCTCAGATGTAATTTAAGAAGAAGGCTCTAGGGAAACCCAAAGACAATAGGGGAGACAAAGCAAAGACTCCAGAATATATTTTATCCTCTGACATCTACATCTGTAGCAAACAATAAACACAGCCTAACCCATAGCCAGATAAATATAAAACTCACATAAAAGCCTATTTACCTCAGTTCATTTTAACCCAGTACCTCACACTGGCTTTTAACAAAAAATTACAAAATCATACTTAAAAAAATAACATTTTGAAGAGAGAGAGCAAGCAATCCAAGTCAGAACAAGAACTGGATACAGCAGAGATATTGAAATTACCAGACTGATGATTTTTTTAAAAATATGGTTAATATGCTATGGACTCTAATGAAAAAAGTGGACACCATGCAAGAACAGGTATGCAATATAAGAAGAGAGATGGAAACTCTACGAAAGAATCAAGTGGAAATACTAGGAATCAAAAAATGCTGTAACAGAAATGAAGAATGCCTTTGATGGACTCATCAATACACTGTATACTAGCCCAGGAAAGAATCCATGAACTTAAAGATATGTCAATAGATATTTCCAAACCTGAAATGCAAAGAGAAAAAATAATGAAAAAGAATGGAAGAGAATATCCAAGAACTATGGGACAATTTCAAAAGGTGTAACATGCATAATGGAAATACCCGAAGAAGAAAGAGAAGAAATATTTGATAACAATGACTGAGAATTTTCAAAATCAATTTCAGACACTAAATCACAGATACAGGAAGCCTAGAGAATTCAAGAATGATATTCAAGAATGATAAATACTAAAAAATCTACATTTATGCATATTATGTTCAAACTGCAGAAATCAAAGGCAAAGAGAAAACGTGAAAGAAGCCAAGAGGGGAAAACACCTTACACCTAGAGGAAAACGGATAAGAATTATATCAAAGTTCCCTTCAGAGATTATGCAAGCAGGAAGAGAGTGATATGAAATAGTTGAACTATTGAAAGAAAAAACCCACACCTAGAATTCTGTATCCAGAAAATTATCCTTGAAAAGCGAAGGAGAAATAAAGACTTTCTCAGAAAAAAAGAATTGAGGGAAGTTGTCACCAGTAAACTTGCCTTGCAAGAAATTCTTCAAAGAGAAGGAAAAGTATACAGGTCAAAAACTCAGATTTACATAAAGAAAGGAAGAGAAGAAATAAATGAAGGTAAATTAAAATCTTTTAATTTTCTTATTCTTAATTGATCTAACGGGTAACATTTTGTTCCAAATAATAATAGTGATTATAGGTTATGAATAGGTGAAATGAATGACTGCAATATTATAAAAGATGGGAGAGAGAAGTTGGAACACGCTGTAATAAGGTATTTGCACTATCCATGAACTGGTGTAGTGTTATTTGAAAGAAGACTTATACTGGATGTAAGTATATATTGCAAACTCAAGAGAAACAAAATTTTTAAGTTTTTATAAAAATAAATTTATTTTATTTTTGGCTGCACTGGGTCTTTGTTGCTGCACGTGGGTTTTCTCTAGTTACGGCAAGTGGGGGCTGCTCTTCATTGTGGTGTGTGGGCTTCTCATTGCGGTGGCTTCTCTTGTTGTGGAGCACGAGCTCTAGGTGTGTGGGCTTCAGTAGTTGTGGCACGCAGCCTCAGTACTTGTGGCTCGAGGGCTCTAGAGCTCAGGCTCAGTAGTTGTGGCACATGGGCTTAGTTGCTCCACGGCATGTGGGATATTCCCGCACCAGGGCTCGAACCTGTGTCCCCTGCATTGGCAGGAGGATTCTTAACCACTGTGCCACCAGGTAAGTCTCAAAAACTTTAAGTTTTTAAAAAAGTATAATTGATACGCTAAGAGAGGAGAAAAAAATAATACAAAATGCTCAATTAAAGCCAGAGGAGGGGACTTCCCTGGTGGTCCAATGGTTAAGAATCTGCCTTCCAATGCAGGGGACACAGGTTCAATCCCTGGTTGGGGAACTAAGATTCCACATGCCACAGGGCAAATAAGCTTGCATGCCACATCTAGAGAGCTCATTGCCACACCTAGAGAGCCTACATGCCACAACTACTGAGCCTGCATGCTCTGGAGCCCACACGGCACAACTAGAGAGCCTGTGCACTGCAACTACTGAGCCCGTATGCTCTGAAGACCACACGTCACAACTAGAGAGCCTGCACTCCACAACTACTGAGCCCACGTGCTCTAGAGCCCATGTGCCACAACTAGAGAGAAGCCTGCGTGCTGCAATGAAAGATCCTGCATGCTGCAACGAAGATCCCACATGCCACAAATAAGACCCAATGCAGCCAAATAAATAAATTAAAAAATAAATAAATACTAAAAAAAAAGTAAAGGGATGGAGGAAGATACACCATACTAAAACTAATCAAAAGAAAGCTGGAGTGGCTATATTGATTTCAGACAAGAAAAATTATCAGGGATATAGAGAGTTATTACATAATGATAAAGGGTTCAATTCTTTTAAAAAAAAATATGTAACATGTATGCACCTAACAAGAGTGTCAAAATATGTGAGGCAAAAACTGATAGAAATGAAAGGAGAAATACATGAATCCACTTTAATAGTTGGAGATTTCAATACTCTTCTATCAGTAATTGATCCAACAGGCACAAAATTAGTAAGGACATAGTTAAACAGTACCAGTCATTAACTGGACCTAATTGACATCTATAGAATACTTCATCCAATGACAATAGAATACACATTCTTCTCAAGTTCACATGGAACATTGACCAAGACGGACCACATTCTCAGCTGTAAAACACCTTAAGCTTATAAGAATAGATAGAAATTGTACAATGTCTGCTCTCAGACCACAATGGAACTAAACTAGAAATCAACAGAAAGGTTAACTGGAAAACCCCAAAATATTTGGAGATTAACAACCCATTTCTAAATAACACATGGGTCCAAGAAGAAATCTCAAGAGAAGTTGAAAAATATGTTCAACTAAATGAAAATGAAAGCACAACTTATCAAAATTTGTGGGATGCAGCAAAAACAATAGTAGAGGGAAATTTAGAGCATTGAATGTGTATAATTAGAAGAAAGATCTAAAATCAATAACCTAAGCTTCTACTTTAGGAAAGTAGAGAAAGGAGCAAATCAAGAGGAGGAGATCAAGATGGCAGAGTAGGAGCACACAGAGCTCACCCCCTCCCCATGAACAAAATACAAAATACATCTACGTGTAATCGTTCGCACTGAAAACTAACTGGAGACTGGAAGAAAGGCTCTTGTACAACCAAGTCTGTAAGAAAGATCCACGTGGAATCAGGCAGGAAGGGAACAGAAGTGATCAAGTTGGGACCTGTTCCCCCAGGAGGGGACACGGAAGAGGAAGGGATTACACAGGGGGAGGCACTCCTTAGGGGAGTGAGTAGTTCGGTCCACATATTGGACACCCCAGCCCTGAGGTCCAACACTGAGCAGACGAGTTCCATTAGCTGGTTTGAAAACCAGCGGGACTAACAGGAGGGTTGTGAGAAACCAAGATTCCACTCTGAAGAGCACGCAAGTGCCTGGTTACTCCCGGGAACGAGGCAGAGGAAGCGGATTGAAACTGCACAGGACTCTGGGTGTGCCCCAGCCTGAGCCTAGCACCTGCCCTACCCCACTTGCTCCCCAGCACAGCTCCACACTAGGGCGAGGACTGCTGTGGCTGCGGAAGAGCTCAGTGGTGTGGGACAGAGCCAGCTCAGACCCAAAACAGCTCCTGAAGGGGCAAGGGCAACCCTTACTGACACTTAAGGAGGCAGAACCTCAGGACTAGAATAAATAATCCTAAATTTATGTGGAACCACAAAAGACTCCAAATAGCCAAAGCAATCTTGAGGAAAAAGAACAGAGCTCGAGGTATCTCACTGACTTCAGACAACACCACAAATCTACAGGAATCAAAACAGCATGGGGGACTTCCCTGGTGGTCCAGTGGTAAGGAATCTGCCTCCTAATGCAGAGGACGCAGGTTCCATCGCTGGTCGGGGAACTAAGATCCCACGTGCTTCAGGGCAACTACGCCCAGAGGCTCAACTAGAGAGTCCACGTGCCGCAAACTACAGAGCCCATGTGCTCTGGAGCCCACGCGTCACAACTAGAGAGAAGCCTGCGCGCCACAACGAAAAGTCTGCATGCCGTAATGAAGATCCCAAGTGTTCAACTAAGACCCAACACAGCCAAACAATAACAACATGGTACTGGCATGCACACACACACACACACACACACACACACACACAGAAACACAGAGATAATGGAACAGAGAAAAGAGCCCAGAAATAGATCCACACAAATACAGTCTACTGATCTTTGTCAAGGGAGCAAAGACAATTCAGTGGAGAAAGAATAGTTTTTTTCAGCAAATGGTTCTGGAACAACTGGACATCTACATGTAAAAAGATAAATTTAGGGCTTCCCTGGTGGCGCAGTGGTTGAGAGTCCGCCTGCCGATGCAGGGGACACGGGTTTGTGCCCCGGTCTGGGAAAATCCCACATGCCGTGGAGCAGCTAGGCCCCTGAGCCGTGGCCGCTGAGCCTGTGCGTCCGGAGCCTGTGCTCCGCAACGGGAGAGACCACAACAGTGAGAGGCCCGCGTACCACAAAATAAATAAATAAATAAAAATAAATTTACACACAGACCATACATCTTTCATAAAAATTAACTCAAAATGTATCATAGACCTAAATGAAAAACTCAAAACTATACAACTTCTAAAAGATAATTTAGGAGAAAATCTAGGTGATGTTGGGGTTGGTGATGACTTTTTATTTATTTATTTTTCACTGCGTTGGGTCTTCGTTGCTGCACGTGGGCTTTTTCTAGTTGCGTCGAGCAGGGGCTACTCTTCACTGTACTGTGTGGGCTTCTCATTGCGGTGGTTTCTCTTGTTGCAGAGCACAGACTCTAGGCGCGTGGGCTTCCGTAGTTGTGGCACGTGGACTCAGTAGTTGTGGTTCGAGGGATGTAGAGCACAGGCTCAGTAGTTGTGGCTCATGGGCTTAGTCGCTCCGCAGCCTGTGGAATCTTCCCAGACCAGATCTTGAACCTGTGTGCCCTGCATTGGCAGGCGGATTCTTAATCACTACGCCACCAGGCAAGCCCGGTGATGACTTTTTAAATACAATACCATTCTTGAAAAAAACCTGACAACCTAGCCTTCATTAAAATTAAAAACTGCTTTGCAAAAGACACTGTTAAGAAATAAAAATACAAGCCACAGACTGGGAGAAAATATTTGAAAAATGCACATCTAATAAAGGACAGGTATCCAAAATATATTTTAAAAACCCTCAACAATAATAAAACAAATGATTCGTATTTTAAAATGGGCAAAAGATCTGAACAGGCATCTCACTAAAGAAGATACGCAGATGGCAGAAAAGCATATGAAAGATACTCAAGATTAAATGTCACTAGGGATTTGCTAATTAAAACAACAGTGAGGTAGCATTACATACCTATTGGAATGGCAAAAATCTAAAACACTGGCAACACCAAATGCTGGTGAGGGTGTGGAGCAACAGGAACTCTCATCCACTGTTGGTGGGAATGCAAACTGGTGCAGCCACTTTGGAAGACAGTTTGGCAGCTCCTTACAAACCAAACATAATCATACCATACAATCCAGCAGTCGTGTTCTTTGGTATTTTTCCAAATGTTAACTTATGTTACATAATTTGAAAAATTACAATATGTTCCTACAAAACCTGCACACAGATGTTTTTAGCAGCTTTATTCATAATTTCCAAAACCTGGCAGCAACCGAGAAGTCATTCTACAGGGGATAGATAAACAAACCATGGAAAATCCAGACAATGGAATATTATTCAGCAATGAAAAGAAGTGAGTTCTCAAGCCATGGAGGAAACTTAAATGAATATTGTTTAGGGAAAGGAAACAATCTCAAAAGGCTACATACTGTAGGATTCCAAGTACTCTGGGACGTTCTGGGAAAGGCAAAACTATGGAGATGGTAAAAAAGATCAGCAGTTGCCAGGGGCTTAGAGGAAGGGAGGGAAGGATGAGTATGTGAAAGACAGAGGATTTTTAGGACAGTGAAAACATTTTGTGTGATACTGTAATGTTGGATTACACCTCATTATAGGTTTGTCAGGACCCATACAATGTACAACACAAAGACTGAGCCCTAATGTAAATTATGGACTTCAGTTAATAATAGTGTATCAATATTTAGGGACTTCCCTGATGGTCCAGTGGTTAAGATTCTGTGCTTCCACTGCAGGGGGCGTGGGTTCGATTCCTGGTCGGGAAACTAAGATCCCATGTGCGGAGTGGTGCAGCCAAAAAATAAAAATAAATTAAAAATAAATAAAAAATTTGACCCATCAGTTGTAACAAACACACCACAGCAATGCAAGTTGTCAATAATAGGTGAAAATGTGGTGGTGGTGAAGGTGAGGATATATGGGTACTCTCTCTACATTCCATTCAATTTTTCTGCAAAACTAAAACTCTTGCTTAAAAATTAAAATATTAAAAATTTTAAGTGTACCTACCCCCACTCCCATCCCAGTTAATTTGCTGATTAAGGAGACTAGGGGTTTCTCAATGGTAGAGCCTAGTCTCCCTTAGTCTCAGGTATCTGGGAGACAAAGTCCTATTCAGAAAAAGGGCCTGCCTCAAGGAACCTTCCAGTCTCCTTCTTAAGATATTTGCCAGGCTTCCCTGGTGGCACAGTGGTTGAGAATCCACCTGCCAATGCAGGGGACACGGGTTCCATCCCTGGTCCGGGAAGATCCCACATGCCACGGAGCAACTAAGCCCGTGCGCCACAATACCGAGCCTGCACTCTAGAACCCGCGAGCCACAACTACTGAGCCTGTGTGCTGCAACTACTGAAGCCCATGTGCCTAGAGCCCGTGCTCCACAACAAGAGAAGCCACCGCAATGAGGCCTGCGCAGCACAACAAAGAGTAGCCCCCGCTCGCCACAACTAGAGAAAGCCTACGTGCAGCAACGAAGACCCAACACAGCCAAAAAAATAAATGATAATAAATAAAATGAATTTAAAAAATAAAAAGATATTTGCCAAACTTGGAAGGAGCACTGTCAGGGGGTTGGGTGGGGAGAGGGAGGACTAAAGAGCAAAGCTTAAAACTGCTAAAGGGAAGAACAACCTCCTGCATCTTCGGGGTGGACAAGACAGACCTGTCAGGCTCTCAGTCCAAAGCTGAGATGTCTCCCCAGGAAGCATTTGAAACCAGATGGGCTCTGAATCTAACTAAAGTTGCCATCCAGCTTCATCCCAGCTTAGTTCTTTTTTTTTTTTCTAATTGAAGTATAGTTGATTTACAATGTTGTGTTAATTTCTGCTGTATAGCAAAATGATTCAGTTATACATATATACATTATTTTACATATTCTTTTCCATTATTATCACAGGATATTGAATATAGTTCCCAGTGCTATACAGTAGAACCTTGTTTATCCATTCTATATATAATAGTTTGTGTCTCCAGCTTAGTTCTTTTTTTGTTTTGTTTTTTTGTAGTACGCGGGCCTCTCACTGTTGTGGCCTCTCCCGTTGTGGAGCACAGGCTCCGGACGCGCAGGCTCAGCAGCCATAGCTCACAGGCCCAGCCGCTCCGCGGCATGCGGGATCCTCCCGGACCGGGGCACGAACCCGTGTCCCCTGCATCGGCAGGCGGACTCTCAACCACTGCGCCACCAGGGAAGCCCCAGCTTAGTTCTTGATTGAACCAGAAAGGGGAAACATTTTCTGATAGGGAAAAATATATATTCTTCAATCACTGGTTCCTTTATAAACAGTTTTCAGCATACTGTAAAAATTCCAAGATGGGCAAAGAAACAGGAAAATGAAACCAAGAGAAAAAAAGCCAATATATGTATACCCACAGATGATCCAGATATTGGAATAGGTGACAATGATTTAAAATGACTATAACAATATAATATAGAGAAAAAAATGAATGAAAAGATGGAGAATTTTTTTGAGAGAGATGGAATATGCAAAGAAAATCATATGGACATTCTAGAGTGGAAAACTTTGCTATCCGACATTAATAACTCACTGGACAGATTTCACAGGGATCGGACACAGGAGAAGACAGAATTAGTGAGCTTGAAGAAAGAATAATAAAAACTACTCAAATCAGCACAGAGAGAAACAAAGGAGTAAATGGAGGGATTGGATGGCAGGTAATGACCGCTCATATTAAGTCCTCTGTACTAGTTGGTTGTTTAACCATGTGCATGTATAATTTTGATTTCTTTTAAGCACGTGCAACATGTTCCTGCCTGATGAAAGGTCCTGTGGGACCTCAGTGCCCACACTCTGGCCCTTATGCTCCTAGTACAAGATGATGAGTGGGTGCAGGGGAAAGAACACGGGCTAGAACCAGGGGTCCTGGACTTCAGGCCTAACTCTACCATCGACTTGCAGTGAGATCTGGGTTTTCTTGCCTTCTAAATGAGGGTCAAGTGACGAGTGCTGTGGCCCAGTGGGGTGAGGTGACTGGCCCCCAAACAACATCAATTCTCTGGGACCAAGTTAGGCTTTTCCACCCAGTTGCCACCACCCAGCTCCAGCTCACATGCCTTATCTCAGGCGATGTCTTGTTCCTGCATCTCGCTTTGTAATAGAATCAGAACTCTGTCTGTGGAGAGTACATGGCAGGGACGTGTCAGCCACTGGGACCCTGCATTCCCAGGGCTGGTCCCATTCAGCTCCAGCCTCTGCCAGAACTTGGAGGACACCCTCACCTGCCCACCTGCACCCCTCCCCAGTTCCTTACTCTGCTGAGATCTCTCCAGGACCGACATTAACTAAAGGGTCCTCGCTTGGAGTCAGACAAACGTGGGGGCAGGTCCTCATCCTCTCCATACTCACTGTGCATTTGGAAAGTAGTTTCACCTCTCTGAGCCTAAGATGGGTAAAATGGGAGAGCATGTGTCTCTTAGGATGGCCTAGAGGATTAAATCAAACAGTGCCTATGAAGGGCCTAGAACAGTCCTTGGCACTTAGCACAGGTCAAGGTGAGCAGGGCGCTGGAAAGATTATGGTGTGCTTTCTTTCCCCACATACATAATTGAAAATAAAAATCATCCTAAACCACAAAATAAGTGCCATTAAGTCCATCAAAATTCTGCCTTTCCCATGATGACTACCTTCAATGCCTTTTTTTTTCTCTTGACAGATTACTTTCAAGCTCAATTTCCCAGTTGTTTTAGCATCCTAAGCGCGTGCTCACTTGGCCGCCGAGACAGGACTGTAGCCCTGTGGGTGGGGACAGGTGGGGATACCACCAACCACGCGGAGCAGAGGGCGGCCACTGCCAGCTGCCCGCCCCTCCATGTCCAACCCTGGAGAAGCCCCATGGAGCCCCCAGAGGGCTGGCAGGGTGGGCTCAGGGCTCTAGTCTCCAAGGGCTGCAGCCAGGGCCAGGCCTGGCCCAGCACCTGCCCTGGGGAGTCTACCAAGGGACAAGGCTGAAGTTGGCTAATGATTGAACCATCCCAAATATTGACAGAGCCCAGGTCCTGCCACTGCCCAACCGTCCATGACTCCTCTTTCACCTGTGACCTGGCTCCGTGTCACAGAGGACAGAGCAGGGACTTTGGAGCCAACCACACCCCCAGCCGGACTCCCCCGATAGGGACAACTTAGGCATCCCCTCTAGCCTCTTTCCTCTTCATCAAAACGGGGACCCTCAGCAGTTCGCCCCTCTGGTTGGCGTGAGATTTCCATCACACGGTCAGCTGCAGTGAAAGTATTCAATATGGCCACCGTCACCCTGACCTGTGGCCTCTCCCGGGACAGCCCTTGGGGCCCGTCTTGCCACCCAGGCTCTCCTGGCCTCCCCTGAGACTTGGCCCGCCTGTTCCTGGACTGTTGCCTCCCAGCTCCTGCCAGCGCCCTGCCGTCTCCCCCCAGCTCACTGTGGTCCTTTGGCCTCACTTTGGTTGGCAGTTTCCCATCTGTCCTTCCAGGTGAAGCTGGGTTGGAGGGCTCCTCAGGAGGCAGAACCCCCAGCCCCTCGCTCCAGCAGCCCCAGCCTCGGATTCTCTGCGTGGCCAGCTTCCACTGGAAAACTGAACTCTTCCACTTTCACAGCTGACTTCAGCCTTGGCTGACCTTCCCCTTCTCTGAAAAGGTTTTAGTTACTGTGACCATCAGTCCTGGATTTGCATGAAGGAAAGGAGGGGAGGGAGGAGCTTACCTCAGCGAGTCCTAGGCCAGCAACTGGGAAATGACTGAGGCACTAACTGTAAAATGAGCCGGGCACCTGTTGCACTGTTTTGCTCACTTTGGGGAGCAAACTTGTTTAAGATGGGAACTTTCTGTTCTTTAAAAGTTTGGTAGGGACTTCCCTGGTGGTGCAGTGGTAAAGACTCCGTGCTCCCAATGCACGGGGCTCGGGTTCGGTCCCTGGTCCAGGAACTAGATCCTGCATGCATGCCTCAACTAAGGGTTTGCATGCCGCAACTAAGGAGCCGGTGAGCTGCAACGAAGACCCAATGCAGCCAAATAAATAAATATGTTTTTAAAAGTTTGGTAGAACTCACACACACAAAAACAACATGCGGCTGAAGCCTTTGAGGGGAAGTGGGAATGGCTTTCACCACTTCAATTTTCTTCTTGCATCAGCATTCATATTTTGTATTTTTTCAGTATTGTATCTATTTCATGCATGTTTTCAAATTTATTAGCTTAAAATAAAATACTTCCTAATTCCCTCCCTTTTCTTTATTTTTTTAATTGAGATATTATTGACGTGTAACATTATATTCGTTTCAGGTGTACAAAATAATGATTCGATATTTGTATATATTTGCAGTATATATAAGTCTAGTTAACATCCATCACCACACAGTTAGTTTTTTTTCCTTGTGATGAGAACATTTAAGATCTATTCTCTTAACAACTTTCAAATACATAATACAGTATTATTAACTATAGTCACCGTGCTGTACATTACATCCCCATGGTGTGTGTATATATCGCATTTTATATTTCTATCTCATATCTAGCTATCTACCTACCTGTCTCATATTTTCTCTATCTATTCATCCAGTGATGGAACTTAGGTTGTTTCCATGTCTTGGCTATTGTAAATAATGCTGCAATGAACCTGGGGGTGTGTGTATCTTTTTGGGTTAGTGTTTTCGTTTCCTTTGGATAAATCCACAGAAATGGAATTGCTGGCTCATACGGTAGTTCTATTTTTAATTTTTTGAGCATCGTCGATACTGTTTTTCCATAGTAGCTGCACCAATTTACATTCCCACCAACAGTACACAAGTGTTCCTTTTTCTTTACATCCTTGCCAACACATGTTATTTCTTGTCTTTTTGATGATAACCATTCTAACAGATATGAGGTGATACCTCATTATGGGTTTTTTTGTTTTGTTTTGTTTTGTTTTTGTGGTACGCGGGCCTCTCACTGTTGAGGCCTCTCCCGTTGTGGCGCACAGGCTCCAGACGCGCAGGCCCAGCGGCCATGGCTCACGGGCCCAGCCGCTCCACGGCATGTGGGATCTTCCCAGACCGGGGCACGAACCCGTGTCCCCTGCATCGGCAGGCGGACTCTCAACCACTGCGCCACCAGGGAAGCCCCCATTTATTTTTTAACCTGTTTAATTTATTGGTTTTGAGAGAGTTCTTTTAAATTTCCATATACAATTGCTTATTTCTCCCTGCACTTCTATCAATTGTTGGCTTATAAATATTTTGAGGTTACATTGTTAGAGGCATATGTTATTTTATCATGATTATACCTTTATACATGATTGATTCTTTTATCAGTATTTAATGTCCATCCTTGTTATTTGTGATATTTTTTCCTTGATTGCCATTTTATCAGTTATTAAAATCACTATCTTAGCTTTCTTTTCATTCAAAGCAATGTGGAATTTCTAATATTATTTTCAGTCTTTCATTGTTTTTTGTTTTTACACTGTCTGTAAATAATATATTGTCAGGTTTATTTTTTATTCTGAAAGTTCTTTCTTTTTATTGATAAGTTTAACCCAGTTACATTTACCCTTATTATTTCCATCTTACTCCATAGTTTCCATTAACTGTACTTTCTTCTTGTTTCATTTTATAGTTTTTATATGTTAGTCCATATTGAGTTAATTTTTGTATAATTTTTGTGTTCATTTTTTGGCTTGTCAATGCCCCATCGTACCAGCACCATGTGTTGACAAGGGTCTCCTTCCTCCATCGAATTGCTTTTGCATCTTTGTAAAAACAAATCAGATGGCCATGGCTGTGTGAGTCTATTTCTGGATTCTCTATTCCATTCCATTCATCTATGTGTCTCTCCCTCCACCAATACCACACAATCTTGTTCACTGTAGTTAGATTATAATCCATGACACTGGGTAGAATGATTTCTCCTAATTTGTTCTTCTTTTTCTAACGTGTTTTAGCTACTCAAGGTCCTTTGCCTTTCCATATATATATATATATATATATATACACATATATATATATATAAAACAGTAAGCTTGTTTACAAAAACATCATGTTGAGATTTTTCTATGAATTGTGTTAAACCTATAGCTCAATTTTGGGAAAATTGACATCTTTACTGTGTTGAGTCTTCCATTGTTTCTCCATGTATTTAGGTCTTCTTTAGCATTTTGTAAGTGTCATCACACAGATCTGGTACATGTTTGTTATATGTGTATCTAAGTACTTCATTTTCTTTAGAGTGATTGGAAGTGGTATTGTGGTTTGAATTTTGGTTTCCACATGTTCATTGTTAACATGTAGAAATACCATTGATTTTTACGTGCTTCTCATTGACTTTTATTCTCCTTCTTTGCTTTCTATGGACAGATCAAGTTTTCTTATGTTGCTTTAAAAATTGTATTTTTGTTCTTGTTTTGGTTGTTCTTAGGACCGTTTCCAGAGACTTTATCTGTTTGTTTGTTTTAATGGTTGTCACTAGTTTACCTGGAGAACAGGTCAGCAGATCTCTTCGGGCTGGGATGCCAGAAGTTCTCTCTCCCACACTAGTTCACCACCTTGACAGGAGACTCACCTGGGGAATCTTTAACAAGGGCAAAGACCTCAGCATGCGGTCACTCTTTCAATCCATCGTGTCCCACTGCAAGTGTTGGGGACACTGGCCTTAGGCACTGATCAGCAGATGGTTCCAGCCCCAGGCCTGGCTTCCTTCCACCTCCAAGCAGTCCCACCTACCCTTTCCCAGGCCCTAAGGAGACAGATCCTGCTGCCTCCTTCTCAGCCACGCCTCTTTCCTTGTGTTGCACGTACAGGACTCAGTGGGTCCTGGTGTCCGCCCTGGTCTGTAAGCAGCAGCTGTGGCTCCAACAAGAGGGATGTAATCATAAGTCAAGGCCTCCCGTACCGCTGACTGATTTGTGCTCTACTTTCTGTATCCTCATTGGCCCTGAGCGTCTTGGCACCTGCCCAAGCAGAAAAGGTCCTGAAAGTTCCTTTTGTCCAGTGGCTTTCAACCATAGCCACACATTAAAATGACCTGGGGAGTTTAAAAAATATCAGTGTTTTTGTTCCCCACCCTAAGTCAACTAAACCAGTATCTCTGTGGGTGAAACTGGATGTAGATGTCTTTGAAAGCCCTCACCCACACCCCCAGCCCCCAGGAGATTCAAAAGTACGCTGAAGGTTGAGCACCACTGCTTTCCATCTAATCTTTCCATTTGCCCAGAGAACAGAAGTGACTTGCGAGTCACACATTTAATGACTTTAGACTAATTGCCTCGGCTGTGTCACCACTCTCCCCTGTTGTTGGGTGCATCCTTACTGATTTCCCTCAGTTATGCCTTTAAGGCCAGGTCAAGACAGAGTCAATAGCCTACCACTATTCACGATTGTGTGGCATCGTTCTTTTGTGTTTTTTGTTTTTTTTTTGGCGGTACACGGGCCTCTCACTGTTGCGGCCTCTCCCGCTGCGGAGCACAGGCTCCGGACGCGCAGGCCCAGCGGCCATGGCTCACGGGCCCAGCCGCTCCACGGAACGTGGGCTCCTCCCGGACCAGGGCACGAACCCGTGTCCCGTGCATCAGCAGGCGGGCTCTCTACCACTGTGCCACCAGGGAAGCCCGGCATTGTTCTTAAATAGCTTCCCCACACCTACAGCGTGAGTTCCTTCTGGGCTGAACCAACCCCTCTGCGTCTCTGGCTCCTCCCCGCACAGGCTGATGCTGGCCTCCAGAGCCAGCAGGAAGCGTGGGGGGCGGCCTGAAGGGCCCTGGCTTAGGAGTCAAACCAAGTTTGAGTTTTGGCTCCACAATGCAAACCTTCCTGAACCTCAGCTTCTTCCCCCATAATAGGAGCTGCAGTCTCTACCTTCAGAGCTGGCTTTACCGTCAGGATCCCTGACTCACACGGGCCCCTTCCAAAGCCCTGGGAGGGACTCTCCCAGTTTTGTAGTCCCATTTTTTATTCTGTTTCATAAAGCGAGCTTCCCCGAACTTTACCGGCTTTAGACGCCGCAAACCTTGGGTCTGCTCCTTCCTACCCCACAGAGTAGCTGTTGTGGAAGGTAAATAAGATCCAGTTCATAAAGTGTGGGGCGTGCAGTAGATGCCCCAAAAATACTTCCCTCCAAAACAGCCCAGAAAAGGGTCGGAAAGACAGACAGATCCACAGCTGCTGTGCTTGCTCCATGCCCTTTTTAATGTCCAACATCTTGGCCATTCAACAACCCAGCCCCCGTCCAAGGGTGTCCTCTGGGGTCCAGACACAAGTGGGGAGACGCTAAGGCACCTGGCTCTCGAGGGGGGCCTCCTTAGCGTTGATGTAGCTGTGGATCCAGTCGAGGTAACGGCTGACTTTGGTGTAAACACCGTAGTTGTTGAGGCGCCCGCAGCCCTCGCCCCAGCTCACCAGGCCCACCAGAAACCAGGTGCCGCGGAAGGAGACAACCATAGGCCCCCCGCTGTCGCCCTCACAGGCATCCCGCGAGTCCCCCAGGATGCCGGCGCACAGCATGTTCTCGGAGATCTTGTTTTGCATGGCCAGAACGCACATATTGTGCGGGACCAGGGGGACCCTGACGAAGTTGAGGACGAAGGTGCGGTTTCTCTTGGCCTCGCTGCGGTAGCCCCAGCCTGTCACCACCGTCTCCTGGCCGACCTGGGTGAGCTCGCGCTCCGACAGGCCACTGTCTGGGAGGCAGATGGGCACAATGGTCTGCGAGAGAGTGGCGGGCTGGGCCAGGTGGAGCAGCGCGATGTCATTGTCACTGGTGCTCTTGGTGTAGTTGGGGTGGACAAACACCTCCTTGATGTCCAGGTCCACTTCCCACTTCTCCCAGCGCCGCAGGTCATACTCCCCTGCAGGGCAGAGGGGCTGTCAGAGTGGGCTTGGGAGAGCCTCCCTCCCCTGGGGCCTCCTGAAGCCAACGTGGCTGCCACGCTCCTGCAGGCCCTCGTGGAGGGACAGCAGGAGTGGTCACCACGTATGCCCGGCACTGTCCTGGGCCACATGGTCCCTATCAAGGGTAACAGCCCGTGAGTGTCAGTCCTAAAGGGGCAGAACGCTGGTCTGAATTCAGGACTGGCTCATAGACGGAGCAGTGAGGCCTGGGAAGTGACCGGCGGTGGGCAGTCAGCAGGGAAGCCTGAAGCTCCCTGGAGACCTGGGACACAGACCAGAGCCGCAAAGAGAACATGGGACACCTGCCAAGATGGGGGCAGGGCAGGAGCAGCCAGCCGGACACAGGCTCCACCAGGGAAGAAAGATCTGGACCACACACAAGACACAAGGTCTTCTCAGGCGAGGCTGCTGGTTCCTGGAAAGGGGGGGTGATGGCTCTGCCTCCAAGCCCAGCCCCGCTGGAGGCCACTGGCCTCTGCTTGTGCTGGGCGTGATGGCAGGGTGTGTGAATCTGGTCATTCACTCTCAGTACGGATCTTTGCCTCTTTTTTTTTTTTTGCATAAAGATTGGAGTGAGAGAACCCTCGCCCCCCAGAAATTGGTAGAGAGTGGGGTCTAGGCTCGGGGAGCCCTGGGCTGTTGCGGGGAGGCGGCTGGCTGCTGTGCCAGATGCCAGGGCCCCCGCTGCACGGTCCATCCCTGTCACCCTGTGTGACGCGTGGCCCTGCACCCCAGGGTGCTGCAGGTCCACACACATGGCCACTCCACATAGTGAGAGTGAAGACACAAGTATGTGTGTAACCTCCTCGCTGGCAAACACACGTGTGTAAGCACCTGGGCACCAGATTCGAAGAGAATCCCTTCCGTGCAAACTACCTGGTGTCATTGTGTCTAAAATGCCGCCACAGGAGTGGCGGGGTGGGAGCACACGGGCCTCTTCCCCCCAGATGCCTTCTGTGCGGCCCTGGTGTCGTCTTGCTCAAGCACCCCGGAGACCAGGCTCCCCACCCGGCCAGCCCGTCTGGGCCACCCCTCCGGCCTGGTTCCAGCCCGCACCTAGCCTGACGATGAGCTTCCTGCGGTCGTCCAAGCAGTGGGCCGCTGTCAGCACCCAGGAGACGTGGACGAGCACCGCCCCGCAGGCCAGCTTCTTCTTCGAGTCCAGCAGGATCACCTGTAATGGGGGGTGGGCAGTGACGGCACCACACGGCCTTCTGACAGCTCCACGTCAGGGCCCCCGCTCTCAGCACAGCCCCAGGCACTAGCTGCCTAAATAGGTCTTCCCTGGTCACACGGGCATGGACTTTTTTGGCATTTTCTTTTCTGCACGTTTGATGGAGTTTGCCCGTTCCAGGGTATCTCCCCGCCTTTGCCTGTGCTGTTCCTATAACCATCCTCAGCAGCATCCGGAGAGTTCTCCTCACCGTCGGGGGCTCAGGCTGCTCGTCGAGTCCTCTGAGAAGCCTTTGAGGCCCCCAGGCTGCCTTGGGAGCCCTCTCCAGGTTCCCTCAGTCCCTGTGCTGTCAGCCGGCTCTGGTCCCATTGGGTTACCATGTGTTTAGGAGCCTGAATCTCCTGGGGGCTGTGAGCTCCCCAAGACCTGCCAGTCCCCTGCTTTTTTTAATTTTTCTTTTGCGTTACGTGGGCCTCTCACTGTTGTGGCCTCTCCCGTTGCGGAGCACAGGCTCCGGACGCGCAGGCTCAGCGGCCATGACTCACGGGCCCAGCCGCTCCGCGGCATGTGGGATCTTCCCGGACCGGGGCATGAACCCGTGTCCCCTGCATCGGCAGGCGGACTCTCAACCACTGCGCCACCAGGGAAGCCCCCCATCACCCCCGCTTATTGATCTCTGGACAATCCCCCCCGCCGCCCCGACCCAGTGCCTGGCAGAGATGGGGACCAAATAAGTGTTAGCTCCCATGGCGGGGCAGAGGACAACCCTCCCTCCCAGCCCTTTCCCACGCAGAACACCGCTCCCCTCAGCCAGGCTTCTGCCTCAAATACCACCAGCAGAGCATTATCTTTCCAGCTCTTTTTAAAAGCTATACCTCTCCTTCCTGCACATTCCCCCTTGGCCCCCGGTGCCCAGCCCACCCTACCCGGCTGCTCCTCTCCCATCGGGTTAGCACCATCTTTCCCTGGAACCCTCCACCCTTAGCACTGCCGCCGCCCCCCACCCCCACCCCAAGCAAAGGCTGCACTTCCCTTCCCACTGGTGCCTCCTGAGCAGGAACTGGGTGGGCTCAGTGACTCCTGACCCAGCTGGTGAGCCGCTGCCTCTCTCTCCTCTCACCTGCCAGGGGCTCTCTCCCCATCCGGCCTCCTGCCCACTGATGAGCCGTGGATCTAATTGGCCTTCTTGGTCTACTTGGTCTGTGTCACGTTTCAAGTTCTTGCGTTTCTTCTCCATTCGCTTCCCTGGCCTCCCACAAGGGAACGTCACTGAAGGCAGGGGGAGGCTGCTGAGTGCCTGCTGGGTACTGCTCCCGAGACTGCCCTCCCATCTCCGTCCCCCTCCTGCCAGCAGCCTCCTTTGCTGCCTTGTAGGATAAATGATGCTCAGACGCTCAATTCTATCAACTTGCAAAGCCCCTCGGGATAGTCAGTCGGTTAACGAACAGCGCCACTTAATGGCAAGAGTCAGACCAAGCAGCATCTCTACCTAGCGGTGCGCCCTTGGGCAGGTCGTTAAAGTTCTCAGAGTTGGGACACCCCAGGGCTGTTGGGAGTAATCCCTGAGATGCACAAGTAAGGTCTCAGCACTGGGATACTGCCGAGCTCCTAACAGAGGTAAGGACTTATGGGGAGGAGGAGGTGGACACGCCCAGAGAGCCGCAGAGTGGCTCTGAGCACGGCTGTGAGCTCCAGCCCAGAGGAGAGAGCACTGAGCAGAAGTGAGGGCTGGGAGGCGGGCCAGGGCCATTCAGGCTGCGATGGGAGACTTAGACTCGCGAGAAGCAGTGGGAAACCATCAGCAGGGGGATCGCCTAGTGACAGAAAAGGGAGAGGAAACAACAGCACCAAGATTCCAGAAGCTGGACAGCAGAGGGACATGGTAACTGCCTTGGCCGACTGAGAAAGCCGAAACCTCAGCCAGTGGTAGGAGACGCAGGGAGCAGGCTGCTTGGCAACACAAACGCCCAGGAAGCCTCCACGTGTCTCTGAAGAAGCTGTGCAGGTGGGGCTACAGCAGGAAGGTTGAGAGCTTGTCAAGGAAACTGCTAGAGCCCTCATCAGTGGCTTGACTCTCCTCTCTGACCCCTGCAGAAGACCCTAGGTGTATTCTTCGCAGACGGTGAACCAGAGACCTGGGGACTCCAGGCACCGCCACAGGAAACAGTGACACGCAAGGCTGACCAGAGAGAGTCACGCAGACATCTGCAGATGGGGCAGATGCCAGTTCCTCTCCCCCTACTCTCCCCAGGGGGCTGGAAGCCAGGCTGGGACCACCCAAGCATGAACTTGGAGGATTACTCTCAGAAAAAAGCCTAAAGACCTAAGAATCTGGGCAATAGGGGTTCTGCCAGTGACCTGGGCCTTCAGATGGTCTCACAGAAAAGCCCACCAGCCAACAGGTCCACCAGGCATTTCTTTGCACCTTCCTGTCAATCTCTAATTACTTTAAAAGGAATAGTTGGCTTTTTTTTTCAGTAAAAGGACGGGAATATAAAGTTGTGGAAAGTTCCCTGAAAGGAGAACACAAAGTCAAAGATACGGAAACTAGAAGAGATAATGTGATAAGAAAACTAGAAGATCAATCCGGGGAAAGAGATCTGATTAGGAGGTGCAGAAAGAGAGAACAGAGAAAGCACAGGGCAGGTCATCAAGGAAATAACTACAGAAATGTTCCTAGAGATAGAAGACACGCATTTCCACATGAAACGGGCGCTGCACAGTGAATGCAAGAAGATCCACACGGAGGAACAACCTGCTGAAATCATGGTAAGAGTTGTGAAACTCCGACTGTTGCGTAAGTATATAAATCCGATAGAAATTTCAATGTATAAAAAGGAAAGTAGAAGAGGAGGCAGAATCACGGTTCCTGTCTCTCCTCAGAGAAGCCAGAGGTGAAGGCGGAAATAAAGCCGTCAAGAGAGATGAGGACGCTGGAGGCGTGCCCGCCCCATCCGCTCCTCCCTGGGGAGATGCGCTACCTCCGGGTTCTTGCTCCAGGCCACGCCCCCAGAGTGGGCAGCGGCCCCTGGAGGAAGGCGGGCGGGCGAGGGCAAGAGCGGGCAGGGGACCCGGCGAGGGCACCCTCCCTCCCCGTTGGGGCGGCCCGTCTCCTTCGCCTGGGACTCGGCCCTGTGGCTTGCTCACCGCCCGGGCGCCCCGTGCTGTCCCCCATCTGCGGCTCACCCTTGGGCTCGCAGAGCAGGTGGTCGTCCCCCAGGCGGTAGCCGGGCGCGCAGCGGCAGTGGCGCCTGCCCTCCTCCTCCAAGCAATAGTGCGCGCAGCCGCCGTTCTCCGCCGAGCAGTTGGAGAAGCGAGCCTCTGCAGGGGACCGGCAGGAGGGCGCCGAGAGAGCGCGGCGCTCTGCGCGCCCGGCCCCGCCCCCGGCCCCGGGGAGCTCCCTGGCCCGCCGCCCGCCGCCCCTCACCTTGAAGGCAGAAGCGGCCCTCCCAGCCCTGCGCGCAGTCGCAGCGGAAGCCGCCCAGGCCGTCGATGCACGTGCCGCGCCCGCAGCACGGGCTGTCGCACGGGTGCTCCGGCGGCGGCGCCGCGCACTGGTCCCCGTCTGTGACGAGGGGTAAGGAGGGGATCACGGGGGTCCGCCGGCCCCGTCCCCGTGCCCCCAGCGGCCCAGAGACCTCGAGGGGCACGGGCACCGCGGCCAGGGGTCTGGAGCGCACTCACCGTGGTACTTGGACCAGAAGGCCATCTGCGGGGAGAAGGGGCGGTGTCAGGGGCCGTCAGCCCACCTGTGTAGATGGGGAGCCCCCGGGGCCCCTCCCCGGGCTGGCCCAGGTCCGGCAGGCAGCATCTAAGCGGGCAGGGAAGGGAAGGGCTTCCACACAAAGAGGGGTCAACCCCAGCCTCTGGGCAGCTGCACCCTGAGAAAAGCCAGGCTCCTTGCCCCTCTGCCCATCTCCACCCCACATCCCAAACCCGCCCCCCGTTTCCCACCCGTGCAGCTGGAAGCGTCCTCTGGGCGCTGGCTGCTACCCCAGCAGCCTCTGCAAAGGAAGGGACCCAAATCCCACCCCCCACCCCCAGGGTGCTCTGCCTGCTTCCAGCTCCATCCCTCCAGGCACCGGGCGTCTGCTCTTTCCCTGAGCCTGGCCTCAGAGCTGGGTGACGAGCAGGACATCGTGTGTGTGAGACACGGCTTTTGCCGGTTCAGAAAGTCTGCTTTTCTAAGCAGCTCTCTGGTGGCACTTCTGCTGCTGGGCTGGGACCACCACTCCCTGAGATCCACTGCTTGATGCCCAGGCCGAAAGCCCCCCTGCTGGCCTGGGAGACCCTGGGTGGGGGGGGGGAGGCACCGGAGGGGTGTGATGTGCCCAGGCTGTGCCTGCCGAAAATCATCTTGGCATCTGCTGAGGAGGCCATTTGGGGGAAGAGGCAGTGGAGATGGGGGCTGAGGGCAAGAGAGGAAGCCACCCAGAGCTCCGCCTTCAGCTGTGAGAGCTGAGTGGGAAGGGCATGCCTACAGACAGCTTGAAGGGGACCCAGGTGGTGGCACGACCCCCAGCTCCTAGTCGCTAAAGTGAGCTCTGGGTGCTGGAGGGGGTCTGAGCCTTGTATCAGGAACACCTCTCTTACCGAGCGCATCCTACCACCTCAGGGCCACCACCGCAGGGCCCTGGGGGCCAGAGAGGACACAGACCCTTTCCTTGGATCCCCTGAGCAATCAGGTTTCACCCCTGGAGTGTCTAAGGCACAGAGTGAGTGTGTGTGCCCAGACATCAGGGAGTCTTGGGTCACCTGGTCAGCAGGGTGGAAGCAGGGGTGCTGGCCTCTGGATCAGAGGGAGGGAGAAGAGGGGAGGCTGGGGTGGCCAGTCACAGGTGGAGAGGGGGACTGAGCTACCTCCAGTGGGATTGGGTGGGAATCCCTGCCTAAGGCTTCCCCAGACGCTTCTCGCGCTCATTGCAGAGTTCTGTTTCTTGGAGTCCCACGTGCCCTGGCCAAGACCATAGGGCTGTTCACTCCACTGCTGCACCCCTGGCAAGCTGGGAGGGTAAGGGGCTGGTGCCCACCGCTTCCCAGGACCCCCAAGGGGCCCCCGGCTGCCGCTCCAGGTCCCACCCCTGAGCCTCACGCTCTGCACCCAGTCGGGCGGCCTTACTGTGTCTTCCATGTTTTGGAAAATCTCCCGAGCTTCCTCAAATTCACAGGTCTCCTCTGTGCACTCGCGCTCCAGGCTGCCGGGCCGCAGCTCCTCCAGGAAGGTGTTGGCGCGTTTGCGGATCCGCAGCACCTGGTGGGCACGCCGGTGGCTGGAGAACACTGAGTCTGGGAGGGAGACAGGGAGCTCGCGTTGGTGGGGGGCCTGGCTGGCGAGTCCCTGGGGAGGTTTTCGTCTTGGGTCCCTCAGGATTATAATTCCAGGTACCGATACCCTCTCCTCCTCCCGAAGCAGGGGGCCGGCCATCGGAGGACAGGACACTTGACCATTCAGGGTGCGTGCACTGAGGCCGACAGACCTCCCTCCCTCCGAGCCCAGCCCGACCTCCGTGTGACCCTGAGCCCATGTCTTTACCCCTCTAAACTTCAGTTTATTCATCAAAAAATGAGGATGGGATAATCACGTAAAACACTTAGTACGGAAATGAGCGGCCAGTGACAAATGCCATGTGCTGCTGCTGTTATTATTATACTGCAAAGGTAAGTGGGCCTCGTTCTCCAGATACACCTGGTGCAACCCCGTCGTGAAGCCGTCCCTCCATCCTCCCTGCCCTCCCCTCCTCCCGTCCCCCTCATGGAGCATTTCCCACGCCCTTCCCCTAGGGCAGGCACACCTGGACAAGGCAGACCTGCCACCCGGGGAGCATCACCAAATGTCTCCTGGGCTCTGAGAGGTGTCTGCCTTGGGGGCAGGGGGACAGCTGGGGTGGAGGGACCAAAGCAGGGGAGTGAGCAAGAGAGGCTCGAGGGTGCCGGGACCAGGAAGGGCATCCTCAGGAAAGGAAGATGTGCCAGACTGAGTCTGGACATAGGAGCCAAGAGGACCGCAGGTGGGAACCGGGGCTGGGAGTGGGGAGGAAGGGCCACCAGGAAGACAGAGCAGCTCAGGAAGAGGCATAAATGGAAGAAAGAGCCCACGGTGGCTGCAGGAGGTGTGGGGGGAGGGCCGCCTAAGAAACCAGGCAGCACAGCTGTCCCGCGGGCCTCCTCCTCTCCACATCCTGGTCCCCTGGCCGTGGGGACCAGGGGAGGGGTTGGGGCAGGGTAGCGGCCAGCAGATGAGCATTTTAGGAGGACAGGCTGCTCTGGGGCAGTTTGCATGGCAGCGGGGCCTGGCGCTCTCACAGTTGAGGGAGCGAACGGTGGAGTGGGGGGACCCAGGGGACTCTGTGACCAACCCCCCAGGTAGGAGGAAGGACGTGACCCCGCGACCCCGGGGGCTCCCTGCCATCGCCACAGGACTCAGCCCCTGAGCTGCGGCCTGCCGCTGTGTTCCCCTCGGTTAATTTATCCCTGTTCCCTCAGGTCCGCCTCTCATCTCCTCTCGCCCTGAGGCTCAGGGGAGACGGTGAAAGGTGTGAAGACCCCGAGGGTCCCGAGGAGGGGGTGGGAGAGTGGCCTTACCGGGAGGAGCTGGTGCGCTGGAAACTCCCCAGATGGTCACGAACAGTAAGAGGCCTGTAAGCCGCCACATTCTGAAGTTGCTGCCACCTGTCTGAGGAGGACTTCTGAGCTTCCGGCAGCCACGCCAGCCCCCGCTCTGCCCCCTGCCCCGGCCCCGGGTGGGATCGCCAGGGCAAAAGCTGGGGTCGGGGGTCCCTGTTTACTATTCAGACACCCACGTGGCGCCTCGGTCCCCTTGTCTATATGGGGCTAAGGTCACACGACCCGAGCCTGCAGGGTGAAGACAGGAAGTGGAAGGGGCAGCGACCCGGTGAAGATCAAAGGGGACTCGGCCCAGAAGGGCGATGGGCAGGTGCACCCAGAACGTTCCTGCCCTCCCTGGGTGAGGATTCGGGGCTGACGCCTCTGCTGATCTAAAGGCCAGGTTAAGAATAATAACTGACATTTATTGGACGGTCACGGTGTCTTTCAAGAAATTTGGACATGGTTCAGAGGACAGGCCACCAAGTCAGAGCGCCTGGTGCAAATCCCAGCTCCAGGACAGGATTGTCGGACGAGATCCCTAACTGCCCCTCAGTTGCCTCATTTGTAAAACGGGTGGAAAAACTGTATTTCTGCCTCAGAGGGTTATTGTGAGAATTAAATGAGTTAATCTACATAAAGCTGTTGAATACGTTTGCACATAGCAAATGCTCAGTAAGCACGAGCTACTATTATCTCAGCGAAGGCTCACCACCACCCAAGAGGGAGGTATTAATGTTGTCACCCCATTTCACAGAGGGGGGGACTGAGGCTCACAGGAGAGAAATCGCTTATTAAACCCCCACAGCCAGGAAGCGGACGAGCTAGTGCTTGAGCTCAGGCCTGTGTGGCTCCAGGCCTGGAACCTTAACCCCTGCCGCAAACCACCAGGCGCACCACAAGGCCACAGAGGTAGCCCTGCTGGCCGGAAACCTAGGAGCCGCCGCTGCCCCCCAGGCTGCCCCACCGGCACCCCCCTCCCCGTCTAACCTCATGTTCCACTTTGCCGACTCCCTCTGAGGCTGACATTTGTTTAAAGGGTTTAGAAGTAGAGGTGAGGCTGTGGTGGGGAGCCTGGAGGGCTCCGGGTTCCAAGCTGCCTCTGGCGATGGCTCTGGGGTCTGGAGGCCCTCAGCCGACTTCCACTTCCCTCAAAGTCTGGGAGGAAGGCCCCTGGGAGCCATGGCACCCCAGCCTGAGGAATGCCAGCCAGAGCCTTGGCCTGGCCGGCAGCAGAGCCCAGATTTCCTTTACCCCAAGCTCCAGCCAGCCTCTCAAACCCTGGCTAGAAGAGTCCACCTTCAGCCCTGCTCACCCTCCTCCGGCCCCCCTCACAGACCTGCCTCGAAGGGGACTTACTGGGGTGGACCGCCGAGAAACTGCAAGGTCGCCCTCCTGCCGCCATGACAGCCTGGACCTCGAGTTAATCCATAACTGCAAATATTTGCTTGGCCCTTGGTGCTGAGGCCTCCCTCTCCACAGACAAACAAACAAGTTCCCGGCTCAGGACCGCTCTGTGTGCCCCAAGCCCACCTGTGCCCATCAGTGGTGCCTGCAGGAGGGAAGGAGGGAAGGGGTGGGCGACGTCAAAACTGTCTACAGACGCGGCCTCATTTTAGCCTCAAAGCAGCTGGCTGAAGGAGGGACGTTGTCCCCCTTTAGCTGATGGGGGCATTTTTACCCGGAGATACTGCGGTTTGCCTCAGATCAGCACAACCGGTAATGATATTTCCCCAAATCTAGGATGCCATTAGTTATAAGATGCATCTATTTTATGTGTCAGCGTAAAAGAAAAGAAACATTGTTAATTACTCAATGGCCGGCCATCCTGATTACATCATGAAGGTTTGATGTAAAACATGAAAAGATACGCCTCTCAGGGTCCCTACCACGTGGGTGCCAAGCACTCGGCTAAACTCTCAGCTCCAGCCGCTCCGGTAACTGCCCCCCAAGCCCACACACACGCACACACGACTGCACACGACTATTCCCAGATAGTCGACTATTTGCAGATGAGGACGCTCAGAAATCTTTTGTCACTTGCTCAAATTCACGGAGCTGGTAAGTGGCGGGCCTGGATTAGAACTCGGGTCTTCCCAGCACCTCTTGGCCACTTCTGTGAGCAAGTGAGAAAAATAAACAGGATTCCGAAAAGGCTGCAGTCAGTTCTTGACCGGTTTGCCACAAAAGGCAGGAGCAGAAGTAAAGGGTTCGACCTGGAGCCTCTGCCCTGGCCCTGCGGTCTGTCAGCATTTATTCTGTATCTTCCTTCCTGTACCGGGAAACCCCCAAACCCCACTCCCTCCTTGGAGGACTTGACCAAACTCCTCAAACTCCCAGCCCCTGAACGGCTCGTGTGACCCTGCCCTGCTGGCCTCTGGTGACGGCACCAGGAAGTCCCCTGACCCAGGAGTCCATCAGATTCTCTCCCTCGGCCCCGAGGAGTATGGCATCAGAGCCTCGTTCCACTGTGAGCCCTGGACTCACAGATTTTTAAATTTTTTGGCCACGCCTTGCAGCGTGCGGAATCTTAGTTCCTCGACCAGGGATCACACCTGCGCCCCCTGCAGGGGAAGCACGGAGTCTTAACCACTGGAACACCAGGCAAGTCCCTGGACTCAGGTTTTGAAGCCAGAGGCTAGGCACTGACGTTTCCGACTAAAGCAGCCGAGGCTGATGAGGTGGAAGATGTAGAACGTGCCGACAGAGGCTGAGAGTCGCGGGTGGGCTGCGGGCGGGCGGTAGCATCCTACCTCGTCGTGACCGGGGCATATCCTACCGTTGGCTTCATGGCGGTCCCCCCGTGCTCCTGGGAAACCCCCTGTTTCCTTACGTCTCCTTGCAACCAGACGCCTCCTACTGGGGTACAGCACCGTGCCCGGCTGTGGAGTACAAGGCCCTTGTGCTGCCCACACGGCCCACTGGAGAAGACCAGAGGAACAGGGTGACCGTCTAACAAGGCAGACCCACTGGGCGGAGGCCAGGTGACAGGTGCAGATGGCGACGCTTATGGAATTCCGAGGAGAGGGAAATCAGCACAAGTGGGATGGTCAGGGAAGGCTGCCTGGAGGACGCAGAGCTTCAGCTGGACATCAGAGGGCAGGCAGGACCCAGCTAAAAGAGGAAGGGCCCTCAGGTGGGGAGGGGGAGGGGACAGGGTTTGGGATGGAGCCTCGAGGAAGTGGGGAGCCAGCGGCTGTTTGTAGGGTCTGGGGCCACTGCTTGGAAAAGGGAAGTCACGTCCTGTCGACTCGGGTAGGAAGCATGGAGACGACGTGCCTGACCACACAAGAGGGGAGGCTTGCAAGCTGAGGAATGTGTGAAAATGCCTCCTGCACCCCTGTGCTTGCTCCAGGGTCCTCCCCCATGGGTCTGCGGCATCACCTCCACTCCACCGCCTGCCACCCCTCACCCCGCCTGCCAAGTGCAAGGCGCTGTGTGTGTTCACAGGGACTCCCGCCCATCTTCCCTTCCCCACCACCTCCTCGCCTCCCACCTGCTCCCCAGCCTAGCCCAGGAGATCAGCTCCATGTGAAGTCTATGTAGGGTCCACCACGGGCCCTGACCAAGAATAAGGGACTCTGCCCGAGGCACCCCCTTCCAAACCAGCCCAGATGCCCACTGGCACCCAGAAGAGCCAGAGCACCTGCACTGGGAGGAGTGACCAGTGCTGCGGTCCGCAAAGGCCTGCAAGGCTGTCCGGAGGCCAGGAGGTCTCCTTTTGCTCTTTACGCCTGTTGGCCTCCTGGGGCGCCGCAGTGCGGGTGCCCGCATCACGGCCTCCGCATTGGCTGCCAGCGCAGGAGACCCGGCTCACCTTCCTGAAGCAGGGAAGGTCCCGTCCTTCCACAGACAGGAAGGACTTCTGTGTGCAGGGAATTCCCTGAATTTGTGAGGACCCAGGTGAAGGAACAAGAAGCAAAGGTGTGTGTGTGGGGAAACAGAAAGTCAAAATTATCAGACGGCATCCAGCAATGGGGTGTTCAAAAACTTCATCTTTGGGGTCAGGCTTACGCGGGTTTAAACCTCATCTTGGCATCTTCCTGGCTGGGTGTTTAACTTCCCTGGGCCCCAATTTCTACTCCATAAACGAGGCCAAGAATAGCATCCACCTCAGGTGGTTGTTATGAGGATCAAATAGTTTCTACAAGGTGAGCCTGAGACTTAACAGGTGATCGATTAATCGACAACAATTTTCTCTTGGGCTCCCCAAATATCCCAGAGAGAAGGTGAGGATCAAACCCCCCGGGGGAAATGATGTCAACAGCACAAGGACACATTGATTCTTTTTCTTTTACTTTTATATTGGAGTATAGTTGATTCACAATGTTGTGTTAGTTTCAGGTGCACAGCAAAGTGATTTACTTATACATATTCATATATCTATTCTTTTTCAGATTTTTTTCCCAAATAGGTTATTACAGCGTCTTGAGTATAGTTCCCTGTGCTATACAGTAGGTCCTTGTTGATTATCTGTTTTACATATAGTAGCGTGCATATGCCAGTCTTAACCTCCCACTGAATCCCTCCCCCACCTCTTCCCCTTGGCAACCACAAGCCTGCCCTCTAAGTCTGTGAGTCTGTTTCTGTTCTATAAACAAGTTCATCTGCATCATTTTTTTAGATTCCACATATAAGTGATATCACATGATATTTGTCTTTCTCTGTCTGACTCACTTCACTTAGTGAGTCCATCCACGGACTCACTTAGGTTCATCCATGTTGCTGCAAATGGCATTATTTCATTCTTTTTTATTATTATTATTCTTTTTTTAAAAAATAGGTTTGAGGTATAATTTACATGCAGTAAAATTCACTCTTCTTGAATGAACAGTTCTGTTTGTTTTGACAAATGTCCGTAATAGTGTAACCACCAGCACAATAATTAAATGGGACATTTTTAACACCCCCAGCCCCTGGCAACCACTGATCTGATTTCTGTTGTTTTTTGTAGAATGGCGTATAAATGGAATCCTTACAGTATGTAGCCTTTTTAAAACTGGCTTCTTTCATTCAACATGAGGCTTTTCAGATTCATCCATGTTGATGTGTGTATCAGCAGTTTCCTTTTATTGCTGAGTAGTTTCCATTATACAGAGGTACCACAATTTGCTATCCGTTTGCCACTTCTTGGCTATTATTAAATAAAACTGCTAGAACATTCACGCACAGGTCTTTGTGTGGGTATATGTTTTCATTTCTTGTGGGCAAATATCTAGGAATGGGATCTGAGTCATGTGGTAAGTACATGTTTACTTCTGTTAAAAAAAAGAAAGAAAGAGCAAAACTGTCATCAAAAGTGGCTTATATTATTTTGCATTCCCACCAGCAACATGCAAATGTTCTAACTGCTCTGCATCCTCCCCAGCATTTGGTGTGGTCAGTTCTTTGGGTTTTGTTTATTAACTGTTAGCTATTCTAATAGGTGGGTTGTAGCATCGCACTGTAGCTTGAATTTTTATTTCCCTGATCACCAATGATGTTAAGCATCTTTTCATGTGCTTACTTGCCATTCACATATCTTCTTTGGTTATGTTACTGTTTAAATCTTTGACCTATTTTTTAAGCTGAGTTTTGAGAATTTTTATATATTCTGGCAACAAGTCCTTTGTCATATAAATAAAATTTTCTTTCAGTTGATGGCTTGTCTTTTATTACTTAACATTGTCTTTTCAAGAGCAAATATTTTTAATTTTGACGAACTCCAATTATCAATATTTTTTATGGTGTTTTTGTGTCCTACCTAAGAAATCTTTGCCTTAGATCACATAGGTCACAAAGGTTTTCTTTTATGTTTTCTTCTAGAAGCTTTATGGTTTTAGCTTTTACATTTGGATCTCCAACCCATTTTGAATTTATTAATTTTTATATATGGTGTGAGGCAGGGATTGGTTCTTTTTTTTTTTTCTGTGGATCTCTAGTTGTTCCAGCACCATTTGTGGCAAACACTATCACTTTCCCCATTGAATTGCCTCAGGACTTTGTCAAAAATCAATTGACCATATATGCACGTGTCTACGTCTGCACTTTATTTTATTCTATTGATCTATCTGTTCCTCCTTATGCCTGCATCATACTGTCTTAATTGCTTGACCACTGTTACAAGATTCCAGTGAGTCATGAAATCAGGCAGTGTAAGTCCTCTTTGTTCTTTTTTAAAATTGTTTTGGCTATTCTAGGTCCTTTGCATTTCTACACACATTTTAGGATCAGCTTGTCAATTTCTACCCAAAAAAATGCTTGCTGGAATTTTGATTGGGGTTGAGTTGACGCTACCGAACAATCTGGGGAGAAAAGACATCTCAGTATTGAGTCTTCTGGTCTATTAGCATGGTATTTCTCTCCATTTTTTTTTTTTTTTAGCTCTTTGTTAATTTCTCTCACCAAAGTTTGATAGCTTTCGGTGCATCAGTCTTGAATATATTCTGTTAAATTTATCCCTACTTAACTCATGTTTTTAAAATGCTATTGTAAATGGCATTTTACAGATTACAATTGTTTGTTGCTAGTATATAGAAATACGATTGATTTTTTAATATGGAGACATTTCTCTTTTTGCAGTTTTATTGAGATGCAATTAACATATAATGTATTAATATAAGGTATACAACATAATGATTTGAGATATGTATATATTGCAAAATGATCACCACGATAAGTTTAGTTAACAGCTGTCACCTCACCTAGTTACAATTTTTTTCTTGTGATGTGAACTTTTAAGATCTACTCTCATTGCAACTTTCATATATGCAATACAGCATTGTTAACCATAGTTACCATGCTGTACATTACATCCCCAGAACTTATTTATCTTATAAGTGACCACCTTCACCCATTTCCCCTGCCCAGCCCCCACCTTCTGGCAACCACCAGTCTGTTTCCTTAATCTATGAGTTCTTTTTTTTACACTCATTAGTGATGTCATACAGTATTTATCTTGAGATGGAGCTCTTGATCCTGCAAGCATTTGCTAGAGTGACCAACCAACCTGGTTTGTCTGGGACTGTCCTGATTTTAGCACTAAAAGTCCCACGTTGGGTAAACTCTTCCCTGGGATGAGAAAACTCCCAGTTTTCAGTGATGGGCACAGAAGGTTAGGGGAAAGGTACAAAACCCAAAGGTGACCCCCAAAAGAGAGGCTGAAAGCCACACTAGTTTTAGTGCCAAATGGACGTGGCACTTTCCCTAGTCTCTGTTGCTGATGATGACAACCATGATTTGCAGTTACTGACAATGGATCATCCATTATAAACCACCACCCCACCACTGCCTAGTGATTCCACTTAAGTGCACTGTAATCTAAAGCATGAACATCCACTTTGCCTGTGGACTGACTGTTATGATTTGTGTCGAGACAGTGCTAGTTTAATTTTTAACATGGTGAATATTGTGGCCATGTTTTGAATAATGAAAATGAAAATGATGACAATACCAATCAATGCCAGCAGGAACCAGACATGATGGTTCTTTAGAAGGCTAAATGACTATGTTACTTTAATGACAGCTGGCATAACACATACAAATTGGGTTAGGGAGGTAAAAAATTAAAAAGAGCATACTGCACAGTATGCAGAAAAGAATTTGGGTGGGGCATGGTGGAAAAAGGAATGTGAAAGCACATGTAGAAACTGATTCTCACAAGTCCCCAGTGAGACAGGCAAGTGCTTCTAAATTAATCAAAAGGCTTTTTTGGCCTCCCCCCAAAACAATTTGCAGTTGAAAATAACGGCTGCTGGAGGAATCATGTTCTCTGACTTCAGACTATACTACAAAGCTACAGTAATCAAAACAGCATGGTACTGGCACAAAAACATGCACATAGATCAATGGAACAGAATACAGAGCTCAAAAATAAACCCATTCATTTACGGTCAATTAATCTATGACAAAGGAGGCAAGAATATACAATGGAGAAAAGACAGTCTCTTCAATAAGAGGTACTGGGATGGGACATCCTTGGTGGCGCAGTGGTTAAGACTCCATGCTCCCAATGAGGGGGGCCCAGGTTTGATCCCTGGTCAGGGAACTAGATCCCACATGCATGCTGCAACTAAGAGTTTGCATGCCACAACTAAGGAGTCCATGTGCTGCAACTAAGGAGCCTGTGAGCCGCAGCTAAGGAATCTGCGAGCTGCAACTAACAAGCCCACCTGCTGCAACTAAGACCCAGCACAACCTAATTAATTAATTAAGAAAATAAGAGGTGCTGGAAAAATTGGACAGCTACATGTAAGAGTATGAAATTAGAACATTCTCTGACACCATATACGAAAATAAGCTCAAAGACCTAAATGTAAGACCAGAAACCATACAAATCCTAGAAGAAAACATAGGCAGAATACTCTTTGACATAAATCATAGCAATATTTTTTTGAATCTGTCTCCTAAAGCAAAGGAAATAAAGGTAAAAATAAACAAATGGGACCTAATTAAACTTAGAAGCTTTTGTGCAGCAAAGGAAACCATCAACAAAATAAAAAGACAACCTGAATGGAGAAAATATTTGCAAGTGATATGACAGATAAGGGGTTAATATCCAAAATATATAAACAGCTTATACAACTCAACATCAAAAAAAACCCCACCTGATTAAAAAAATGGGCAGGAGACCTAAATGACATTTCTCCAAAGAAGACATACAGATGGCCAACAGGCACATGAAAAGATGCTCAACATCATTAATCATCAGAGAAACCCAAATTAAAACCACAGTGAGATGTGACCTCACACCTGTCAGAATGGCTATCATCAACAAGAACACAAATAACAAATGTTGGTGAGGATATGAAGAAAAGGGAACCTTTGTACACTTGTTGGTGGGAATGTAAATTGGTGAAGCCATTATGGAAAAGAGTACGGCAGTTTCTCACAAAACTAAAAATAGAGCTACCGTATGACTCAGCAATCCCACCCCTGGGCATATATCCAAAGGAAACCACGTTTTGAAAAAATACATGCACCATTATGTTCGTAGCAGCATTATTTACAATAGCCAAGACATGGAAGTAACCTAAGTGTCCATCGACAGATGAATGAATAAAGATGTGGTATATATATATATACACACACACACAATGGAATATTACTCAGCTATAAAAAAGAATGAAATAATGCCATCTGAAACAACATGGATGGACTTGGAGAGCATTATGCTAAGTGAAACAAGCCAGACGGAAAAAGACAAATACTGTATATATCACTTATATGTGGAATCTAAGAAATACAACAAACTAGTGAATATAACAAAAAAGAAACAGACTCTCAGATGTAGAGAACAAACTAGTGGTTACCAGTGGGGAGAGGTAATGGGGAAGGGGCATGCTAGGGGTAGGGGATTAAGAAGCATAAACCACTATGTATAAAATAAATAAGCTTCAAGAATATATTGTACAACACAGGGAATACAGCCAATATTTTATGGTACTATAAATGGAATATAACCTTTAAAATTGTGAATTATTATGTTGTACATCTGAAACTTATAAATATTGTATATCAGCTATACCTCAACAGGACTTCCCTGGCAGTCCAGTGGTTAAGACTCCGCACTTCCACTGCAGGGCGCATGGGTTCTATATCTGGTCAGGCAACTAAGATCCCGCATGCCGCATGACCAAACAAAGAAACAAACAACTATACCTCAATAGAAAAAAAAGAAAAACAGTGGCCATTTAATTAGCTTGGGCCTGCCACCAGAATGAACGTATTGCTCCTTTCACTGTTCAATGAAACTGAGTAAAGTTACATTTCCTCATTCAGAGGCTGTAACTGAAATATCCTGTGAGTGAAAAAAAGGAGAAAAATTTTGATAACAGATGTGTTGGCTCTTTATGATGCAGAGCTGAATCTATCAGACACTACCAACAATCACACTTTCTGCAGCCCGCGTGCCACAACTACTGAGACCACATGCCACAACTACTGAAGCCCGCACACCTAGAGCCCATGCTCTGCAGCAAGAGAAGCCACCACAATGAGAAGCCTGTGCACTGCAACGAAGAGTAGCCCCCGCTCACCGCAATTAGAAGAATCCTGCGCGCAGCAACGAAGACTCAACACAGCCATAAACAAACAGACAAACAAACAAATAAATAAATAAAACTATTTGATGATGTTTGAAGAGGCCATATGGACCCTAAAAATGGGTGAGCTGACTGCACCTGAGTTGTTCAATGTGATGTGTAGGTAGTGACAAAAACTCATATAATGAAAAATGATTCACCTTGTGGGAAATAAAACAAAATGTCACCAGAAAAGGACAACGAATTTAAACAGGATTTTATCATTTCTTTACTAAAACTGGAAATTACTGGTCATTCAACTTTAATTTCCTAAGTTCAAATATCACTGTGCTTTAAAATCACTTTCCCTGAGAGGTTTAACTTATAACATCCAGAGTGCTTCAAAATGTCTAAAAAGGACATTTTAGACATGAATATCCTACATAATGAATTTATAGATGCAAAGGAGCTGACAAACAACTTATCTACCAAAACCAGCCTGGAGGTATGAAGCAGATGGACATTTTTGGAGATCTGGAAACTAATCCCTACAGTCTAAAAACTTGCTATTGTTAGTTAAGACCCTAAGTATTCCGAGCTCAAATGATTTTGTTGAGAGAATCGTTAGCTTGTTGCCATCACATTGGACTGACTGCTGGAATCATTGCAAAGTGCGCTTAATAACAGCAGGGTTGCAAGTCAAAGAATTTTATGTTTGACCACATTCAGTTTGATCACTACACAAAAGAAGGGTTTCCTAAAGGCTGCAGGCAAGGAAATAGAAAGAGGTAAAAAGGGCTTTTGTATCATAGAACAGCAATGTCGTTGTTTTTTAAAATTAAATACTGGTAATATCTGTTTAATTAGTCCTATTATATTTACATTCTCCCTTTTAAAAGTCTTACATGTATTTTTTAAAAATTTATTTTGGGGCTTCCCTGGTGGCGCAGTGGTTGAGAGTCCGCCTGCCGATGCAGGGGACACGGGTTCGTGCCCTTGTCCGGGAAGATCCCACCTGCCGCACAGCGGCTGGGTCCGTGAATCATGGGGAAAAAATTTTTTTTATTTTGTAGAGCAGTTTTAGGTTCACAGCAAAATCGAGGGGGAAAGTACAGAGATTTCTCATATACCCGCTGTCCCTACACATGTGCAGCCTCCCCCATTATCAACATCCCCACAGCAGTGGTGCATTTGTTACAACTATGAACCTGCATTGACATAACATCATCAGCCAAAACCACAGCTTACATTAGGATTCACTCTTGATGCTGTGCTTCACCTATTCATCCCTGGCACTACCCCCCTCTCCCCAGCCCCTGGAAGCTACTGATATTTTCATTCTGCTCATAGTTCTGCCTTTTCCAGAATGTCATATAGTTGCAATCATATAGTACATAGCCTTTCATATGTATGTATCTTAATACAAAATTTTAGTAACCCATAATGGGTTAAAATAAATTGCCCTGTCAGAGGAAAGAAACATTATAAAACTAGTTTCCTATTTCTTTCTCATACATATTATTTGCTTAATTCGTCCTACTCGTAATTTTTTTTTTTTACATGTTGGGGGTAGGAGTTTATTAATTAATTTATTTTATTTTTGCTGTGTTGGTCTTCATTTCTGTGCGAGGGCTTTATCTATTTGCGGCGAGCGGGGGGCCGCTCTTCATCGCGGTGTGCGGGCCTTTCACTATCGCGGCCTCTCTTGTTGCGGAGCACAGGCTCCAGACGCGCAGGCTCGGTAGTTGTGGCTCACGGGCCTAGTTGCTCCGCGGCATATGGGATCCTCCCAGACCAGGGCTCGAACCCATGTCCCCTGCATTAGCAGGCAGATTCTCAACCACTGCGCCACCAGGGAAGCCCCCTACTCTTAATTATTACTAATCTTATTGTTTTGTTTAAACGATAGCAGTTATGTAACAGAAAAGTAAATACAGAATATATCATTTTAAATAGACACCTAGTTTTCATATTACACATATAGAATGTGCAATTCTAATAGATATCATTTCAAATAAACCTTTTGTTCATATTTCTATGTTAAAGTAATATAGATATGTACGTGTAGAATTTACGTATTATATTACTCTGGGTATAACAAATAAGTGTCTATTTTTTACCTATTATCATCGGTTTGGGGGATCTGGTACGGATGTGTCTCAGGTGGGATCTCTAAAGTTGGTCACCACCTTCTCCTCTGCCTGGGCTCTGTTTAAGCCCCAGGGATGCAGAGCCAACTGAGACCGACGTCCAAGGTGCCAGGAGGGAGGTTCCCCAGGCAATCCTGGAGCCGGCCCTACCTAGCCCCGAGGAGGCCCCGTGGGAAAGCTGCCTGGAGGAGGCCAGCCCCGGCTGGACCGCGGGGGCGAAGGACCGGGGCGGGGTGGAGGACGGGGCGGGGGCGTGGCTGTAATTCCGAGAGGGGGCGTGTGAAGAGGTGGGCGGGGCCGGCGCCCAGCCTCTCCCGGCCGGGGACTGGCCCCAATGGACCTGCGCAGCCCGGGCCTCCCTCCCGGTCACCGCCCCCGTGCGCCCGGCCTCTGCCGGGCCTGTCCTGCGCCGTGGGCCGTCGTCCTTCGGGGCGCAGGCTCTGGCGAGGCCGCCGCTCCCGGCAGCGCGGGTTGCCCGGCCCTGCGGAAGTCAGGGGCCCGCAAGGCTGCTCCTGCGGCTGGGCGTGCGCGCGGGCCCGCGCCGCTCCGTCCCCTGCGCGGCCGCCGCCACGCCCCTACCTCCGAGGGCAGCGCCGCCGGCCCGCCGGCCGCCAGCCAGCCCGGCGCCCCGCCGCCCAGTCCGGGCGTGTGCTGGCCGCGCGCCTGCCGCTGAGTCAGCCTGTGAGTCAGCGCCCCCTGATCGCCGGCCGCCGCGTCTGGGCTGCAGTCGGGGACCCGGATCGGAGAGCGGGGTGGGGGAGGAAGGGAGGGATGGGGGAGACGGAGGAAAGGAGGGCCACTTTCAAAGCAAGGGTTTGCAACCTGTGGCCTGCAGGCCAAGTCCAGCATGTCATGTTTCTGTTCAGCCCAGGAGCTAAAATTGATTTTTACATATTTTCATGGTTAAGTCCCCCAAAATGACTTATTTTGTAAGAAACAAAATTATATAAAATTGAAACCTCAGCGTCCATGAAAAATTTCATTGGGACAGCAGTGCTTATTTGTTTATGTATTTTCCATGGCTGCTTTGCACGACAGCTGCAGAACGGAGCAGTTGTGAGGGGCTGTGTGGCCCCCAGAGCCTAGACTCCGCACCTTTCACAGAAGGCGCGCCCCGCCCGGCTGTTAAGGCGGCTTGGTCTGCAGAGAGCACTGGGGTGGGCGGCTCCGGCCTGAGGGGGATTCCCACGCTGGGAACTCTTCCAGCCCAGCTAAGCTATCCCAGGGTTTGTCAGCTGGCGGGAGAGCCCTCGGCACAGGCGCCCTTAGCCTCCTCTGTGATTGAACTTGCTAGGCCCTGGGGCAGCCCTATACCCTGCAGTGTGCAGGGTCCCCCGTGGGACCACACGCACCCAAGCTGAGTGGTTGTCGTCCCTGGTTACCCATTAACCAGCTAGTCCTCGAATCAAGTTTCAAGGAAGTCAGGCCTGCGCATTTATTGCCTGGTGGATCCCAGGAACGTGACATGCCCTATGGCTTGCAGCCTGGGGCAAACTGTCTTGGTGCTCCAGGTTCTAGCCTTCTGACAGTTGTGGCTTAAGACGGTCTTTTTCAAACTTTAAAAAAACAAGCCCTCAACCCTCAGTAAGAAATACGTTTTACATGGTAATAGAGTTTCACAAAAACGACCCCTAATACAGTGATGCACTCTTGCCATTGTCTATTCCTTTCTCTCTCTCTCTCACTTTTTTTTTTTTTAATGGAAAGAAAAGCTGCCAGGAGATACAGTTTTACAGAAACGATTGTGGAAAGTCTCAAACACAGAAAAGTAGAATAATGTAATCAGCTTCCATGTACCGGTCCCTCAGCTTCACAATGAACGTTTTGTCCATCTTGTTTCATCTACTGTATTCCCGTTTTTTCTTAGAATATCTTTCCTATTTTTAAAAATTGATGATCATGAAACACTCAATTGATCTTTTGACCAACCTATTAGTGCAACACCAATGTGTTTGATGATATCCAGACATATCTGTCTTTTCTGTCTTCAATACAAAACACAGCAGCAGGAAAGGACCTTCTTCACCTGTTGGCAGAAGCTTCCTGGCTCTCACGCATCATGACCCTCCTTGACTTCCTGTGACCGAAGACAGAGCCCCCAACCTCTACGGGCAATAAGTACACATACCTGTTTGTTATTATCTTATGTGCATCGAATCCTCTGTAACTGTGATAACCTAGGAGTGGGGAAGGGGGGTGGGCGGGGGAGGGGAGGAACTTGGGGATGGGAAGAAGACTTTTCACTGTGGTGGTTGAATTCTGTTGTATATATTTTACTTCAAAATTTTTGTTTAAAAACATTTCAAACCTACACAGAGGTGTCAGGAACAAATGTAACAGTCCTGTACCCACCACCAAGTTCACGTACTTGGCCTTCCTCCAGCTCCCCCTTCCCTCCCCCTCCCCATAGACAGCTCCAGCCACCCTCAGCTCTGCCCCTGGGATGAAGCCAAAGAATTAGCATTCGGGGCAGCCCTGAGTTGAGTTATTTGCCATCCTGTAGGCTGTACCCTTTTGATGCTGGCTACCAGCACCCAGTGTTTTTATTTTGAAAATCCCACACGTCATGTCTCCTGGGTCTCCTCCCATCTGGGACAGTTCCACAGTCCTTGCCACTGTGGCAGTTTGGCCAGTTGTTTTGTAAGACATTACTCACTTTCGGTTTGTCTGATGTTTGTTCATTCATAGATTGAGGTTATGCATTTTGGGCAAGGATGCCATGGAAGCAATGTTGTGCCTGTCTCAGGACACCACATCAGGTGTTGTTGATGTGTCTAATTACAGGAATACCTCGTTTTATTGCTCTTTGCTTTATTGCACTTTATTGCATTTTTCACAAACTGAAAGTTTGTGCCAACCCAGCATCAAGTAAGTCTTGTGGCACCATTTTTCCAACAGCATTTGCTCACTTCGTGTCTCTGTGTCACGTTTTGGCAATTCTCACAATAGTTCAGACTTTTCCTTACATAACATATTTGTTATGGTTGTCTGTGGTCATTGACCTTTCATGTTCCTACTACCACTCGCTGAAAGCCCAGAAGATAGCACTTTTTTTTTAGCAATGAAGTATGTTTAAATTAAGGTATGTACATTGGTTTTTTTAGACACAATGCTATTGCACACTTAATTGACTAAGGTATAGTGTAAACATAACGTTTGTATGCACTGGGAAAATAAAGTGTGACTCGCTTTGTAGCAATATTCACTTTGTTGCAGTGGTCTGAAACCCAAACCAAAATATCTCCCAGGTACGCCTGTACTAGTCACGGTAACTTTGATCACTTAGTTAAAGTGATGTCTTCCTGAGGTTTCTCCACTGTAAAGTTACTGTTTTCCTTTGTAATTAATAAACAGCCTGTGGGGAGAATCTTTATGACTATGTAAATGTCCTGTTTCTCCTCTTACATTTTCCTTCTAATTTTAGCATCCATCAGTGATTTTTAAAAAAATTTATTTATTTATAGCTGCATTGGATCTCCATTGCTGTGCGCAGGCTTTCTCTAGTAGCGGCGAGCGGGGCCTACTCTTTGTTGCGGTGCGCGGGCTTCTCATTGCGGTGGCTTCTCTTGTTACGGAGCATGGGCTCTAGGCGCATGCGCTTCAGTAGTTGTGGCACGTGGGCTCAGTGGTTGTGGCTTGCGGTCTCTAGAGCGCAGGCGCAGTAGTTGTGGTGCACGGGCTTAGTTGCTCCACGGCATGTGGGATCTTCCCGGATCAGGGATCAAACCCGTGTCCCCTGCATTGGCAGGCAGATTCTCAAGCACTGTGCCACCAGGGAAGTCCCCCATCAGTGATTCTTGTTTGCAAGAGTTATTACTGTGTGGTGTTTTTTTTTTAACCAAATGGTGATTTTCCTATTACCATTGTTCTTTCTACATTTGTTCTTTGGAATTCTGCTGTAAAAAAGAGCTGTCTCTTCCCCCATTTATGTATTTATTCCATTATTTCTATATCTGTATGGACTTTTGGATGTTTCTTTCATTCTATAGGTTACAGTCCATTACTGTTACCTTTTTATTTTTGCTCAGATTGCACCACATTTGGCTATTGGGAGCTCCTTTGGGTTGGTCCCTGTGTCTGTGATGTGCCCCATCATCCTTGGAGCACTTCCTTATTGTCTGACACAAGATGTTGCAGGCTCATCTTGTACTTTCCCTGCTCCAGAGCTGCGATCAACCCTTTCTCTAGGAGCCCTGGTTTGTTTCACTGGAGAACGTATTTAGAAAGTAAGATCTAAGCATGAGTCAGATTTAACTTGGTTAAATGAAAATGCAGAACTGGGCTGCCGTTGGGGCAGCTTGGGAAGGCGAGGAGCAAACTGTGCAGGGCCGAGAAGAGAGGCAGGGGGCACACAGAGTGTGAGACTGAGAGCGAACCAGAGCGAGGGAGGGCAGCTGGGTCCCTCAGTCCTTGGCTGGGAGCACCTGTGGGGACCTGGCCTCCATTCGGATAAAAGGATGGATTCAGAGCGGCAGTGCCCCTCCATTGGGCTCCACGCAGAGCTTGCCTCTGGGGTGCACCTGGGGCCAGGAGTTGAAAGGGAGAGGATGATTTTTCTTTTTTCCCTTGCATTAGTACTGCTTGAATTTTTTTTTTTTTAAACCACATCACCTATTATTTTTAAAACAGAACAGAAAAGATCTATTCTGTTTTTTTCTTTAACAATGTCTATATTGTTTCCTTTTTCTCAAACTGAACAACAGCGGAGGGGATGTAGCTGGATTGTTACAGTGGGTTTCACCCACCGCAAAATGTGTGTGTGTGGGGGGAGGGGAGCAGTCCACCTGCACTCCAGTTCCGAATGATGAAAGCCTCGGGGCTCAGAGGGAGAGGGGCTTTCAAACTCTTCTGATTGTCACCCACAATAAAAAATAAAAAAATATATTTTACAAGATGTCCTACCATAGAGACACACATTCAACTTAAAATCTCACAACACAATAGTCACTCTTGTTGTGTGTGACACTTTCTACCCCATGCAGGTTATTTCCCCCTACTTTGATTTCACAACATACTAATGAATGGATCAGGACCTGAAGTTTGAAAAACACCCCTCTAGGCCAGCTTCTTATTGTGCAAACAGGGAAACTGAGGCCCCAAGAAGGGGAGCGAGGGCCCAAACTGCTGCAGCTTCTCAGGATACATTTGCTCATGGCCTTTAAAACAATGCTACATTTTTACAGCTATTGGGGAGAAATAGGTCTGAATAATAAGCGTAGATTTTTAAAAAGTGTCCAGAGCCGGATGAAATTAGCCTAAGGGTCATGAACCAGAGATTTCCTGCCCTTAGTCGATAGCCTCAAATTCCTAATGTTGGAGGCTTTAGGCTCTTTAAGATAAAATAAACGTTTTGTCCTTCACCTACCCATGCGTCCACTTACTCAGCAAATACGCACAGCTGGTCCTAGGCAGAAGCAGGCATGCACGATGGAGGTGGGGTACTTTGCCTCTGGGGTGCTCTCAGTCTCGTCGGGAGGCAGCCGTAGAAGCAGCCACAGAGGACCTTGCAGTGACAGAGATGAACAGGGTGGGAGTGAGGGCTGTCAGCCTGGCAGGATGGGAGTGTGACCGTTGGAAAGTCATCTTTCTGAGCCGCAGTTTCCTCCCCTGGAAAATGGGGCAGCTGAGACCTACCTGCCTGAGTCCTAGTGAGCCTAGAAAGCATCCAGCCCAGGAGGGCTGGGGAGGGCTTCAGGAGAGCACGGCGGGGAGGCCTGCGGAGGGAAAGGGAGGAGAGGACACAGTCTGTGGGGGACCTGCAGGCCTGAGAGGTGGGACGGGTTGAGGATTTGGGGTCTGGAGAGCAAGGTGTGATGAGAATGACAAGAGGGGCTGGAGACGCAGCAACCCCAGGATGGAAGCCTTGTCTGCCTGCCGCACAACGGAGTTTAAACTTCATCCGTGGGCAAGGAGGCCACCGAGGTGCTCTGTGAAGGGGCATTGAAACAGGCTGGGACCTGGGACCTGGGACCCATTGCTGCAGTGCTTGCACCTGGACAAACATCTCCTCAGTGATGTTTGCAACAGGTACAAAGAAACTATGAGAAACTAAATACAGAGAAACTAAATACAAAGAAACTAAAAATAACTGTGTGCATGCGCAGCTGGGGCAAATTATGGACAATACGATACAAAAAGACCAAAATCCCAGCTGCCACTTCTGAAGAGCTGGGAGCAAAAGCAGGGTACTGCGCATGCCCCCTGCATGCAGCACCACCAAGGGGGTGGGCAGATCGCCTCAGCCGCCCCTCCGGCCAGACCCCTGGGCACACCCCTCCCCTCACCCCATATGAGGAACCACTTCACTCCCCACACCTCACACTCCCCCCGGGGGGGAGCAAGCAAGGGAACCTGTTGGTTGTTCTCGCTCCCTCCTGCTCTAGCAGCGGCCCCAATAAAGCCTTGCCTGGCCTCTTATCAATGTCTATTTATTAAGGAGGCCAAGAACCCTGGTCGGTAACAGAATGACATGGCCAGATCTGTATCCTTTACCCTGACTCAAGAGATGCCTGCAGCTCTAAGGAAACTGGTCAAAATCTGACACCGTGCAGCACTTGAAAGACACCCGGTAAGTTGACTCAAGAATAGAAAAGGGGGGCTTCCCTGGTGGCACAGTGGTTGGGAATCCACCTGCCAGTGCAGTGGACACGGGTTCGATCCCTGGTCCCGCAACAAGAGAAGCCACCACAATGAGAAGCCCGCTTTCCAGTTAGAGGAGGCAAGCCGAGGCATGAAGGCAGCTGCAGCCTCTCCCAGCCAAGTGCAGGGACCATCCGTGCTAGTCCGAGACCTGGCCCTGACATCAGAGGGAATTCTCCAGCCCTCCATCCTCTGAGGGTCTGCCCTGGAGAGTCGCTTCAGGCTGAGCTCAGGAACTCAGTCCCTGAACCCCTTGGAGGGGCCAGGTATCTGAGCACCTGAGGTGGGGTGTCACAGTGAAAAGGCAGGATGCTGTACCACACAGATCCAATTGGAATCCTGCTTCTTCCACCTACAAATTAGGTGATTTTAGGAAAGTTAGTCAACTTTGCCCTGGACTACAGTTTCCTCATTGTCAGGTTGGGGGCGGGGGTAAGTGTGAATGAGGTAATGTGTTTAAAGTCTGTTGTAAGCCCCCAGTTAGGAGTCACTCTAAATGTGATCTCATACTCTTCCTTTACAGATGAGGAAGCTGAGGTCAGAGAGGTTAAGGGACTTGCCCAAGGCTACACAGCTGGCAGAACCAGGAGCCCATTGGTGGTCTGACTAGGTAGCCCATGTACCTCCTAGGAGGTGGCGCTGCTCCAGACTCGGTTCCACAAGAAGAGCCCCGGCTGGCTGCACCCAGCCTGAAACGACGTGTACCTGGCAACCTAGTCCCAGGGGCCACAGTGTGCAGGGATGAGTCACAGCAACCCACTCCAGCAAGGAGACCCCCTCCTCCCCAGCCTGCTCGCGGCCCAGACCTGGTTGCCAAGCAACAAGACACAACACACATAAACACTCTGGGATCCCTCGCTGTAACAGTGAGGCTGTCTATGGCGCTGCTGTCTTTCCCCTGCCCCTCCCCTCCAGCCCCGGCCCCGCAGCCTTCCCTCCGGCTTTTTCTGGGGCAGAAGGTTTGACCCTCGGGCTAAGAGCTTCCAGACCGGAGTGAATGCGGACTTCCCGGGGTGGATGCGGGGCTCTGCCCGGGCGATGAATGGGACGAGTCTACGAGGGGCAGGGTGGAGGGAGGGGCGGCCCAAGGCATGGGCGGCGGCAGGCAGCGTGGACTTTCACCATTTCGGCTGCGTGAGGTGGTGCCCGGGCAGGGCTCCCTGAGGCCGAATCGGAGGACACAGGATGGTTCCACGATGAGAGTGCGTGCCCATTTCCCAGGGGCACGAGGGGCTTCTGCTCCTCTTGGTGCCTCGAGGGCGGTGACAGCGCCCTGCGTGGGTCTGCGGGACTCCGCGGCTCCTCCCCTCGAACCTGCGCACCCGCGCTTTCCTTACGCCACCTCGCATCACCTGGTTACTCAATTTAGCTGCGAACGTCTTGAGAGGGTGGCTTCCTGGGCGGCCTCTCCTCTGCACACTTGCCTGCTTGGCCGAAGACTGCGTGCGCAGTTAGCAGCTATTATTTTAGGACTCCTGTCCTACTCAGGCGCTGAACTTGGGGCTGCATATATATCATTCCATTAACCCTCACGGCGACATTGTAATGCAGGTATTTTAAAATCAGTTTTATTAGGCTTAACTGACATACAACAAGATTCAGCAATTTTATGTGTACAATTTGATGAGTTTTGACAAAAGTATACAAGCTTTTAATCACCGCCACCACAATGTTCATGACATAGAACATTCCCATCACCCCTCTGTACACAATCCTCTCCTCTTGGCCCCTGGCAACCACTGACCACTAGAGCTTTACCTCTAGACTTTCATATAAATGCAATCCTGTACTCTGAAGTCTTCTGTCTGGCTTCTTTCACTTAGCATAACGCTTTTGAAATTCATTCATATGAGCACTGGTTTGTTCCTTTCTCTGCTAACCAGCTGATGAATAGTTGGATTGTTTCTGGTTTGGGGCTCTCATGAGAAAAGCGGCTATGAACATAGATGTACAAGGCTTTGTGTGGACATATGACTTCATTTCTCTTGAGGAAATCCTAGGAGTGGAATTGCTGATTCATTTAATAGGTATTATTATTATTATCTCCATTATATACATGGAAGAGTGAAGCTCAGAGAGGTTAAGCAGCTTGCCTGAGCTCCCACAGTTTGGCAGAAATTCAAAGTCAGGTCTGACCTGTATGCCAAATGGCCATCCATAGAAAACAGGTATTTTTTGAGTTGAAAGTACCTCTTTGGTCAGTAATCACTGTAGTGACGTGCACATGGGCTGAATTCAGCTGCATTCAAGTTCATAGCCTGACACGGAGCATAAGCTGCTGAGCACACCATATGCACAGGGACAAAGGTCACTCCTGGAGGGCACTTCAGCAGGTGACTCCTGGAAGCTTAAACGGCAGGGCTGCAGGGTGTTTGTTTGGTAAAGGTGGTGTTTGCCGGGTTTCTCCACTGTAAAGTGACTATTCCCCCTTTGTAATTAATAGTTTGAGAGACTTTGAAATAAGTATCCTGTACCTCATCAAGCTTTCACCCACCAGTTTGAATATCCAACGTGAATTTCCTAACTCCACCATTCCTTTTACATTTGTTGGTTGACATTCTTCTGCGGCTCCTTCACGTGTCAGTATGCCCCATGGTTTATTTTATGATATGGGATACAATTCATTACTATCACTGTTTTAATGTTCACCATATCCCACATCTGGCCAGAAGCAGTCCCTTTAAGCTGACTCCTGAGTCCTTTTAACACACCCTCATGGTTTTCTGAGCGCTTCCTTACTCTCTGGTGTACGATGGTCCGGGCTCTCACACTTCTGCACCAGCCCTGGTCCCCTTAGTGGAGAATGGCAAACAGAAACCAAGACTAGGGCATTAGACATATTCATCGTCACTGGGATGTCTGACTTCTGGGCCCCCTCAAGCTACGGGATCTTAAGGCAGCAGGGTTAGGTGAAAGGTATGGACCAGAGACTGGACTTGCAAGTGAGGGTGCAGCGAAGTCAGGCATCGGCCTGTAAGAGAATCTGTAGTAAGAGCCAGGTTCACTGGGTGTGGGAATCCAAGCCAATCACAGTGCAGTTTGCCTGCTCAGCAATCTCTTTACAGCTTCATAATTTTATAAACCTCCAGGGATAACATCTTTCAGTTCTTCCTGCTTTGGCGTGAATTACTTCCAGGGCAGAGGACCCGAGAGGCTGGTTCTCAAGGACGGTGGTAGAGGGTCAGGGAGAGCAGGGGCAGGCCCAGCCGGGGAAGGGTTGTCTCAGGGCCTCCAGGTTGTAGGTTGTGTCTCCCATGGCGACAGAAAACTGCCCAGATTTCTCCTGGCACAGACCCTGTGCTGTGCTTAAGGCTGACCGTCAACTGGCTCATGAGAGCCTGATTATCCACGTGACTCCAGGAATGAGAGGTGGTGACTCGTCTCGTGGGGACACAATCTCAGAGTTGGTCTCCCTGAAAATGACTGTGCCTGCCGGTCGTGCTGGAAGCCCTCCATTCTGAAGGGCTCGCTGGCTCTTAGTCTAGTGGGGAGGGGGCAGTGCTGGGCTTTCCGTGGGCAGCAGGTGCAGAAAAGTGCTGTCCATTTCCAGTGGCTTCCACAGGCCTTACCCCGCGGTGTCCACCACAGTCCTGGGGCAGGATGCCTTCCTCTGTCTTCAGATGAGGATGCTAAGCAAACTGGGCTGAGAAGAGCGGGCACTGGTGTCTGCAACTCCAGGGTTCTGTGTGGCTCAGCCTGGCCAGAGCTACCAGGCCTGGCCATGGCAGGGCGGCCACCGTTTGAGGACACAGGGAGCCCCACTCTCTGAGACTGGTCTGAGCAGTCTGGAGGGCCTGAAGGTTCAGTGGCACTGCTGTCTCTTGAGACACTGAACCCGGCCCCGCTCAGCTTCAGCGAGGCTGGCCTCTGATGAAGAACCAGTGGAAGAAAGTCCCCCAACCTTCGTGATTTGACTTGTAGAAACCATCTGCCGAAGGAGCTACGTCACACTGGGTTGAGGGGTGTGATAAGCCCTAAGGATGAAGATGACTGACCCTTAACTCACCTCTGCTGGTGCCAGCCCCCTTGATGGTGCACCGCGGGGGCTTTGAGTCCTGCAGAGCAGCTCTGAGAGGGGGCTGGGAAGGCTTGGAGTGAAGGACCAATGGTTTCAGGAATGACGAGGCTGAACCTGGAGAGCAGAGCCCTGGTGCTGGGAGGAACCCCCGGGCGTTAGGCAATCAGGGAGGGACCTGGCAACAGGGAGCCACGTGAGACATCAGGCACGAGGGAGGACCGGACAGGTGGACTCCAGTTCAGGGCTGCTTCATGAGGTGTCCCAGGGACGTGGTGACAGTAACCCCAACCTTTCTCTGCCACTTTTTCCTCATAGGCAAATGAGAATAATAATTCTGCTGAGCTACTCAGGATGTTTGTGAAAACTAAGTGATAATACTTGGTGAATTAAAGAGAGTGGGGAAGAGGCAGAAAGAGAAGGAGAAAGAGGCACAGGAAGAGAATAAGAAGACGGCAGAAACAGGAGCAAGGGAAGGGGCAGCCAGTCCTCGTTGTGCTGACAGAAGTCAGAAGCGAGGGGCCCGTGGTGTGTGCGGCGGCGGTGGGGGGGTACCAGGAGGCCCCAAGCAAACAGCCACCTGCTAAAAAACCTGGTTATTATTTTTCACAGTTTGATGTCTTAAAAGCATATCTTTTACTATGAAGTCTTAGAATGCACTAATGCGGATAAACCATATGATTTAAATACCTATGCGTCCTTTTCCAAGATAGGAAGTTCTCCCCCAACGGTAATCCATAATATTCCGTTGGCACTATAAGCAAAATTAGCTCATGCTGGGACCAGGGCTAAGGGGATGCGAAAGGGACAGTCATTCCCTGTAGTATGAGGTTCACTTCTCAGACTTAGGTTAGCATTGGGATCTCCTGTGGTTGTTCTCTCTTTGCCTCAGATACTAAGGGCAGAGAGAAATCTCTCTCTCTCGGTTCCACAGCAGCCATGAAGCTGTCATTGGCTCCACATAGATCCATTTTATGAACATGTTTCATTAAGATTAGAATAAAGGCAAAGGTTTAAGTATACATACCAGCGATTCAAATTTCTGTTCGCAAGTATAAGGAAAATAAAGTCAAACGACTTAACGCTGGGTTAAGTGAAAAAAGCAGGCTATAAAATTCCACGCACAACTACCTGAAAACTATCTTAAAGTGTATCTAAAAATAAAAAACAACTCCTCAGCAAAGATTTGCGCGAAGAGAAAAGATTCGATGGAAATACAGCTACAGAAGGAATTAGAGGGTGTTTTCTCTTGTGTTTTCCACATTTTCTATTACTATGTATAGCAGAAAATATGTAACAAATATAATTTTAAAGAAATGTATGTATGAGCAACAGATAAACAGAAGAACTGGAGATGATCAAGATCACAGAAAATTTAAGATAATCCTCTGTTAGAAATCCTTCATATGGCCTTTTACCAAACTCAGAAAACTTCTCGGGCAGTTCCAAGCAGCAGAAATCCCAGAAATGACTTTTCTTTGGTTGTGGAAGCACTGTGCACTTCGATCAGGAGATTTACCTTACTAATGTTTTGCTTTTTGAAACAGCAAAGTGCGTTTCCACCGCAACTGCCCTGAGGATGATAAGAATAATAGACACGCCACCGATCATTTACACAGTACAAGATACGCTTAGGGGTCCTGCTCTGGCTCCCCGAGTCCTGACTCTCCACGCGCTTCTCAGGCAGACACTGTTGGCCGCTATGCAACAGCCATCCCTCCCTCGGCTCCCCTGTAACCTAACCTGGCTTTCTGTCCAGATGTGGCCTGGCCGTGTGCCCAGCCCCAGTGTGGGCCTCATATGGGCTGAACCCATCATAGCCAAGCCGAGTCCTCTGCAGGCACAGGCACGTGGCCCAGCTCCTGCCGATGAGATGCTATTAGGAGTAGGTTCTGCTACTGGTGACAGGTATTTACTCCTCTCTCATGAGAAAGTACAGACTGGGAAGGGGGCTCTGCTTCCAGCTCCACCATTCCTGTGTGTGGCCCCTTGTCCTCACTCTCCAAGATGGCCAGGAGGTCTTCCAGAATGGAGGAGAGGATGAAGACGGAGGGGCAAAAGCAGTGGTCTGCTGAGGAAGGGTCTCTCAAGGCAAGTACTTGGACTAGACACTTCCACTGATTTCCCTTTAGCCAGTACTTACTTAGTCACACAGCCACATTTAGCTGCAAGGGAGACTGGGAAATGAACTCTTTATTATGGGGGGGGTGCCTATGTACTCAGCTAAAATCTGATGACTTGGGAAAGAAAGGGATGAATTTGGGGCCACCATTAGCTGACCTCGCTGCAAAAACAAAAGAGGCAGTCTTCTGGGGGGGAGGGGGGCTGATGTGAGATCATCCTTAATGAAAAGAGAGTCCCAAGCATACCCAGCCTCAGATCTTTGTTTCTAATGTCATCCCCCAATCAAAGAAACCAGGGCTCCTTGGAGAAATGGCTGAATCTATGACTGGGTCAGGAAATAGTCAAGATGAATCTGGCACATCTGTGAAGGCAAGAAAGTAAGGGAGTGCTCAAAAAAGTAAAACAAAAACAAAAACAAAACAAAACCCGCACAGTGATGGGGGTATGTCAAAGGGTCACAGGAGTCGATGGAAAGATCTCCTAATGCCCAAATCTGGAGCTACTCGAACAAAATAATGTGGTTCTGGGTTATAAACCAGAGTAAAACATAAATGCCTGTGAGTTCATAGTAATGTAAATAAATGACTGTATAAGTAAGTTACTGAGGTAGAAGGGACACATCTCCCACGCAGAAGAATTCTATGGAACTCAGGTCGATACTCTGCACTCCAGGGAGTGGAGCATATCTCCCCACTCCTCAGGTGTGAGCACGGTGCCTCCTCTGCAGAGAGTACGGTATGGAAAGGGGGGCAAAAAGACTGTAGAAACCTGACGAACCAGACCTCAAACAGGCCATCAAGGTCAAGCTCAACAGTCATAAATCATGTGGGTAGGATGTATCCTTGACAGGCTGTGGTGAGAATGGCACGTTACCTCTGTGCTCTGCATCCCCCAAACCCATAAGCCTGGTCTAATCACCAGAAAAGACAGCAGACATACCACAGTGAAGGGATATTCTACAAAACACCTGCCTAGTACTCCGCAGAACTGTCAAGGTCATCCAAAACAAGACAAGTCATGGCCAAGAGCAGCCTCAGGAGGCATGATGACTAAGAGTAACGTGGTGTCCTGGATGGGATTCTGAAACAGAAAAGGGACATTAAGTAAAAAAACTAAGGAAATCTGAATAAAGTATGGACTTTAGTTAATGATAATGTATCAATATTGGTTCTCTAATTGTAACAAATGTACCATTTTAATGTAAATATGAATAACAGAGGAAACTGGGTGTGGTGTATATGGGAACTCTCTGTACTATCGTCTCTATTTTTCTGTAAATCTAAAACTATTCTAAAATTAAACGTTTATTAAAAAGGGGGGGGCTTCCCTGGTGGCGCAGTGGTTGAGAGTCCGCCTGCCGATGCAGGGGACGCGGGTTCGTGCCCCAGTCTGGGAAGATCCCATGTGCCGCGGAGCGGCTGGGCCCGTGAGCCATGGCCGCTGAGCCTGCGCGTCCGGAGCCTGTGCTCCGCAACGGGAGAGGCCACGACAGTGAGAGCCCGCGTACCGCAAAAAAAAAAAAAAAAAAAAAAAAGAGAGAGAGGGACTTCCCTGGCGGTCCAGTGGTTAGGACTTGGCGCTTCCACTGCCATGGCCCTGGGTTCAATCCCTGGTCAGGGAACTAAGATCCCGCAAGCTGCACAGCGTGGCCAAAACAAAGCAAAAACAAAAAATGAAGAGAGAGAGAGAGAAGAAAGACGCTTTCCCCTCTTTCGTGAGTGGGAGGTCATAATGTTTGAAGCTGAGGCAGCCATCTTCTGACTGCAGAGATAACAATTCACAGCCCTAACCAAATTTGGACCCATCTATTGGATTTCTGTTATGCGAGAACATAAACTTCACTGTTTAAGCTGTTTTTGGTCCCGGTGTTTTGTTCAATGCAGCTGAATGCATCTCAATCGACATTCTTCAAATCACTTTCACAGCCACTGCTGTGGTTTACACCTTCACCTCCTTACTTATTTAGCCCGCTCCAACACCCTTGCTTTTGCTCTCTTCCTTCTCTGCCTTATCCCCTGCCTGCATCTCTTCCAACACCCCAAGGCCAGCAACTCTTGCCATTCCCTAGACAGGGCATGTTCTTTTACACTTCCAAGCTTGTGCGTACTTGATTCCCTCTGCTTGGGAATGCCCACTCCTCCATCCTTATTTCTCCCAGCAAATAAATACCCTGAACCAAGTTTTAGCTCACCGTGTGTGGTGCGCAGGATTCTCCTGTGTCCCTGAAAATTCCTGCCCATTGGTGGACATGGCCTGCATAACCCTGGCTACCGTGAATACAATGAGCTGTACTCCTATGGTTAAGTTATGTTGTAGGACAGTGGGTCTGGGTGGGTCTGGGTGGGCCTGATCTAATCATATGAACTCTTTAAAGGCAGACAGTTTCCTCTGGCTGGTAGCAAAAGTGGAAGTCAGATATTCAACATGTATAGGGAGATCTGGTGTGCAAGAAATCCTCTGCTGTTGGCTTTGAGGATGGAGGGGGTCACACGGCAAGGAATGCCAGTGGGCTCTAGGAGCCCACAGCAAGCTCTGGCTGACTGCCTGCAAGGAAATGGGGACCTCGACCCTACAACCACCAGGAACCAAATTCTGCCAACAACAATGAGGTTGGAAGCAGATCTTTCCCAGGTACTTCAGATGAGCACTCAGCCCAGCTGACATCTTGCTTTCAGCCTGTGATGCTGACCAGAGGACCCAGCCAGGATGCTGTGCAAACTTCTGAACTACAGAACTGCGAGCTAATAAACAGGTGTTGTTTGAAGCCACTAAGTCTCTGGTCCTTTGTTATGCAGCAACAGAAAACAAACACATCATGCCTCCTCTCGCAAGTTTCCCTTCACTCCTTGGGTACCCCTGTGCCATCTTCCCCTCCACTGCTGTGGCACTTCATAAACATCCTGCTATAGGGCATGTCACTCGGTATTATAATGATTCATTTACCAGTCTGCTCTCCTCAAAAGATTCTAAGTTCCTGGGAGAGGATGGGACTACCACTTTATCATCGTAATCCCAGGCACAGAGCAGGGAGGCAAAAGCAAAAAATATTTGTGTGATGAAGGTTTCATCCAGGAAAAGAAGGCCTGAGATCACTAATTTGTAATCATATATACTAAAGTAACCCAGGATGCCAGAAATTTAACGTCTAAGCAAGAGTCTCACCAATGTAAAAAGAGACTGGAGAAAAAGAAAAAAGAGACTATTATCAATGTACACGTGGGGTGTTTCTAAGGAACCAGTGGTGGATGAAGTCTCTGGGTAGGAAAGGAAGGAGTGAGCAGAGGTGTGAAGAAAAATCCATCTCCATCTCTAGATTATTTAGTAAACAAGTATTTATTGAGCGCCTGCTATGTGGTCAGGCCAGGAATTGTTGAAAACAATATAGAAGTTTAAGATTTAAATCCTGTCCAAGCATACTGAGATCCTTTTTTTCTGTGGTCTACCAGGCTTAGATGTTAGAACCAAAAGCAATCTTAAAGACTGATTTTATGCGTATGTAAGCTTAAAATTCCTCCACTTCTTAAATTAGCGGGAGCAATCTGCTTTTCTATTTAGCTGTGTATTTTTGAAGTCCTTCAGCATTAGCCCTTCTTTGTGTTGGCTGCCTAATCCTCCGCAGAGCAGATGAACCACTGTCAGCTCAGTCTTATAGTCATTTAGGTTTCCAGGCTTTCACTGTTACAAAAACCTGCCAATGAACATCTCTGGTCCTGCTCCTTTGACAACACCGCTAATGGGTCTGTAATAAAAACTCCACGAAGGGGATCAGATATTTTATTACATAACATCCTCCTCCTCAGTCCCTGCCCCACGGATGCCAGCTCCCCTGCCCTCTAGGGCCCTGAGTTGGGGCAGTTGCTTACCTCTGGATGGGTACCCACCCCAACTCTCGGTCTGGAAAAGTCAGGAAGCGGGTGGGACCCACAACGTACCGAGAAACCAAGCAGATGCTGAGAGAGGAGAAATGGCACAGGAAGTTGTAAGGAGGTATTTGAGGAAAGAAGAGATGGGGAGGGACAGATACTTTTCGGATCAGAGTAGTGTGGGCTAAAAACAATCGGAATGTACGTTAGTCACATCACAGAGGCCTCCAACGCTAGCACGATGAATTTGTATTTTATCCCGCGGGGCGAGAAGGGGTGAAAGAAAGTGGATTCGGTGAAAGAGATTGGGTTTTAGACCCTGCCACGAGTTCTGGAGGTGGGGAGTCAACTCATCTCTCTGGGCCGAGATTTCCACATCTGTTAAACTGAAAAGGTAATACTTGCTGGGCCGACCTCGGATACATACATGTAATAACTAAACACAAAACAACTATAAAACTTAGAAGGCTGATCTCCAGGGGGGTGGTTTACGGTCAGGTGACAAGCCGACAAAAATTTCGTAAGTCCTTTAGGAAAAAATTCTGAAACCAGATCCAAAAACGAAGAGGCAGATGGCTTTTCGCCTGCAAACGACTTGCCATGGACTCGAAGTGGGTCGCAGCCTCTTCTTGCTCTGCTCCTCCCGCTCTGCCCGAAGCCACGCGGGAGACCCTTTTCGAGGTTTGCTTTGGAATCTCGGCGCCGAGGACTCCCGCAGATGCGAGGGGACCGAGATGCGTGCGCGCGTGTGTGTGCGCGCGGCTCACCCGCCGGGAACCGGTAGCTACGACCTAAGTACAAGGCGGCGCGGCAGCCGGGCCCGGGCCGGGAATCTCCGCACGGCGTAGCGGGCGTGGGCAGCGGGACGTGCGTGGACGCGTCCGGCCACTGCGCAGGCGCGGACACGCTACCCTCGGCCTGCGCGCGGCGCTCCGGGCGGGCGCGCGCCCACGGCGGGTTCCGCTCCCGACAGGCGAAGGGCTGCGCGCGCACGAGCGAGCCGGCCGTGACGTGTGCCGCGCTACGCCCGACGTCACGGGTCCGTGTGTAGTGGCGGCCGGGCTGCCCTCAGCAGCGGCTCCTGGCGAGGGCGGTGCGGCCGCTGGGTGCGGCGTTCGGGGGTCCTGCGGCCCGCGGCGGCAGCGGCAGCGACCACGACCGGGAGGCCTGGCGCTCCCAGCCGCGGAGTCGCCGCTCCCGCCCCTTCTCCGGCCTCGGCGGCGCCCGGCCGCGGCTTCCTCCTTTCCTACCCAGCTTCCCGCGGGCCTTCTGGCCGCGGCGGCGAGAAGCACCGAGGGGCTCCGAGAGGCTCCGGCCGGCCGCCACGGTCCACGCGCCCGACCCGGGCTCCATGTGAAGGAAGGACGGGCCTGGTCCCCCGACCCGCGCCCGACTCCTCGTGCGCCCCTCCGGCTCCCGGGGGCCCGCAGCCTCCCCCGACCGGGGGGCGCGGTGACAGGCCGCGCGGGGGCGGAGGGGTGGGCCTGCGGCTCCCTATGTCCCGGCGGAGCGGCCGGTACGTGTGCTCGGGCGCGCGCATGTGTGTGGGGGTGGGGTGGGGGCGGGGGTGCGGGTGCGGGCCGGACGTGGGGAGGGGGCCGCCGCCGGCCTGAGCGCTGCTCCTGGGGCGGAGGTTTCGCTAGGTGGTTGCCTCGCTCCGGGTGGGCGGACTTCTGGCCCCTTGCATCCTGTCCTGAAGTCCAGGTCTGAGCGAACTAGACTGCTGGGCGGTGGAGCTGTCAGACGCGTACTCTGCAGGGCTTTGGGAAGGAAGATTGTCCCTGGTCCTTGGCAGAAGCAGAAATGTTATATGCAGTGAGCGAGAAAGTGCTTGTCTTTGCACTGTTACCGCGTGGTTCGCTAGTGGTTAGGGTCGAGGCCCCTTTCTGTTTACGGACCGTTTAGCTAGCACTTACAGTTAATGCGCGCCCGGTATTTGTCGTGCGTTGTTTCACTTCACCTTCGAAGCCCAGTGAGGTGGGTACGTGTCTCCCCATTCTACAGTTGAAAAAAATCGAGGCTCAGATTCAGGAACTTGCCCAAGGTCGTGCAGCTTGGTAATCTGGGAAAGTCTTGATTCGAATATGATGTCTTTTTTGTAGAACCGTATTTCTGGGTCTTGCGAAAATAAATTGGTGAGCAAAATGAGAATAGCTGGAAAGTTTCTTCTTGGGAGTGAATTCTAAATACATAGGTAGAGTTCATTTGCCTGTAATGTAGGCTGTTCGATGTGTTTTGCTGCAGTCTAGACAGATGATTTTCTTGGCTCTTCTTTTAAAAAAATTACTTTTAAAAGGTGACTCTATGCACCTTTACCTTTTTTTTGCAGTGGGACTGAATGAGCAGAAATTCTTTTCTCTCTTAACAAAAAGAAGAAATAGATTTGGTAAAACTCCATGTTTCTTGAAAAGTTACAATTTTACTTGTGTAATTCTTGATGCCTACAGGGAACTCGCAGTTGGGTTATTTCCTTGAGATTTCCTTATTGCAAAATTTGTTGCTGGATTGTGTGGCAATGGCAACACGCTTAGTAATTTGTGCGTTAATTTGTGCAATATTTCTGAGTAGAGTGTCAAAATTTAATGTGTAGAATATTGTAAAAAGTTATCTTTTATTGGTGTGATTTTTTTCTTTCCTTTGTATGTAGCAACTAATGAGTGTTTATAAACTAATTGAAATTCTCATTTTAACATTGGCCTGTACTGTTTCTTTGGTTATGGTTAGGGAAAAACGAAAGTTCTTTTACATTTCTCTTTACAGAAGAAAGTGTTGATAAATCACTTTGAGTAGTTCAAGCTTCATGCATAGTTGTAAATGTTTAAGAAATCTGTTGATGCCCCAAATTGTAGTACTTTATAATTTCCTTTAGTGTATTATCAGGTTTAAGAAAATTTGTAGTTGAATGTCTTTGTAATGTCTGTAAGAGAAAAGGTCGAATTATATAGTTAAGAAGTGGATGGTTCACAGATTGATTTGTTGTTTGGTTAAAATATAAATGTATGGTGAGTCTTGTTGAATATATCGTTGTAGAATGCTTATCCAGTCATGCTCTCCATGTGTCTCTCTCTTTTTTTTTTTGCCGTACGCGGGCCTCTCACTGTTGTGGCCTCTCCCGTTGCGGAGCACAGGCTCCGGACGCACAGGCTCAGAGGCCATGGCTCACGGGCTGAGCTGCTCCGCGGCATGTGGGAGCCTCCCGGACCAGGGCACGAACCCATGTCCCCTGCATCGGCAGGCGGCCTCTCAACCACTGCGCCACCAGGGAAGCCCCATGTGTCTCTCTTGAAAGAAATAACTATTAAAGATTTATCTTAAATAATTGGATTACATTATAGATTCAATCTTTTAAGCAGTGTTTTAGTTGGAACTTTCATTCCTAGTTTACCTTATTGCTACCAAAGGGGTAAACTATATTTAATAGATGCTATATTAAAATGAAATCATGTTTGGTTCTATGCAGTGCCCACAGCTTTGGTTTCAGGTTGATTTTTTTTTTTTTCCCCTGTAGAATCGGAGCTCTTTAGGCTCCCTCCCACCACCACCCCCAAACTCAGCCCCAACTTTTTATTATAAAACAATTTCAAGTACACAGGAAGTTGGTAATATTGAACATCCGTATGATAACTCTCTAGTTTCATTTGTTGACGTCTTGCCGTATTTGTTTTGTGTATAAATATGCGTATATTATTTTTGGTCATACCATTTGAAAACTAAGCTGTAGACATTATGACACTTTACCCCTTGCATCTCCAAAGATAAGGACATTTTCTTACATAGCCAAAATACCATTATTGTTAACTTCCTTAGTTAATACTTTTTATTGATAGTTAATAGTTTCTTATTGATCATTTTTTAATGTAATCTAGTATCCATCCATGTTTAAATCTCCCCATTTGTGCTGCACGGTCTTTTACGGCTTTTTATACTCAATCCCACCAAACCAGGATCCCATCAAGTTTTATTCACTGCATTTGGTTAAGTCTCTTTGATCTCTTTGAATCTAGAACAGCCTCACCTCCCCCTTTTATTTATTTTTATTTTTTATTTATCTGTCTATCTGTCTTTTGGCTGTGCCACATGGTATGTGGGATCTTAGTTCCCTGGCCAGGGATCGAACCCGTGCCCCCTGCAGTGGAAGTGTGGAGTCTTAACCACTGGAATGCCAGGGAAGTCCCATTACCTCTCTCTTTTAAAATGATGGTTTCTTTTGTTTGTTTTGTTTTGTTTCAGAGATCAAGCCAGTTACCTTATAAAATGAGTCACATTCTGGATTTGTCTGATTTTCTTCCCTCATGTCATTTAGCATGTTCCTCTATTCCCCCTACACTAACTGTAAGCTAGGTTTAAAGGATTGATTAGTTTCAAATTAAATATTTTGGGCAAGAATAACTACTGGATGTTGCTGTGTACTTTATATTGCTTCCCATCAGGGGATGTATATTGTCAAGTCCTGTTATTTGTGATGCTGAGTTTGATCACTTGGTTATGGGGGTTAAGGTGAGGTTTATTTTCCCCATTGCAGTTGGCAAGTAGTCTGGCATGATAAATTAGCACTCTAGTGCTGGCCTGTTCTCCAGTAATCTTTTGCCTAATAGTTTTATCTATTGCTGATCCTTGTCAAGGTAACTTTTGAATTTCAGTGTTAACAATCTTTTGTTGGTCTATAGATAGTAACAACATCACAGGAATTGTAAAAATCTATGCAGCTATATTAATCAGGTTCTGATTTCTAGGATTTTAAAGATTTTTAATCATGAATTCAAGGTATCTCCTCTTATGAATAAAAGGAAACCTGGCCCGAGAAAAATGGGAAAAATTCAATGCCTGTCTTTTCCTGTACTCTTTCATCTGTCTCAAGGAGTGTGAGTGTGTGTGTGTTTTGTTTTTGGCTGTGCCACGTAGCTTGTGTGGCTTGTGAGGTCTTAGTTCCTCGACAAGGGATTGAACCCAGGCCCTTGGCAGTAAAAGTGTGGAATCCTAACCACTGGACCACCAGGGAATTCCCTCAAGGAGTGTATTTCTTTTCAGTTTTTCTTAGCCAATATTTGTTGCACAGGAATAGCCAGAAATACAATAAAGGGAGAATGACTTTACTAAAAAACGTTTTGACAAAACTGTCTATTTTCTGGTGTAATACAAAGGAGCACTGGATTGAGAATCAGAAGATCTAAACTCTAGGCCTAATTCTACCATTCTGTGAAGTGCAAGGATTATAAGTTTTTAAGTTTCACCCTGTATTCTTATGTCATAATGATTGTTAGTAAACATTTGTGAATTTCTGTTAATGAGACATGTTGGTTACATTTAGAGGCAAACCTCACTTTAATTAAGCCACATAGAAATAAATCAACTATGTGTAATATAAATTGAATTTATTTCCCAACGAATTAACTGACATTTAGTAGGTGATTGTTTTAATGAAGGGTTCATAATATAACTTACTTAAGTAACACATTTTCTCATTAACAGTATGATTTAATTCATGAAGCAAGTTTACATGAAGGTTTTCCACACATCTCTTTTATAAACAGGATGAACTGTACATATGGAAATTAAAAAACTTTTCCCTTATTCTCTAAGCGTTGTGAGAGGTATACCTCTTTATACACACACATTTATAAGAAACATGTCTGTATAATTTCATCTTTTTTTTTTTTTTTTTTTTTTGCGGTACGCGGGCCTCTCCCGTTGCGGAGCAACAGGCTCCGGATGCGCAGACTCAGCGGCCGTGGCTCACGGGCCCAGCCGCTCCGCGGCATGTGGGATCCTCCCGGATCGGGGCACGAACCCGTGTCCCCTGCATCGGCAGGCAGACTCTCAACCACTGTGCCACCAGGGAAGCCCTAATTTCATCTTTTATCTAGGATATCCCTGGGATTTATTAGGAACATTGGCTGACTTTCTCATTCTGGTTAATCACATATTTGCTTTGTAACATCTCTTGTGTTGTTGCCTTTATTGTTACTTTTGTTGCTTACTTTTTTTGTTGTGCATACTTTGTCAGGAGGATAGGGGTAGAATCTTCTTTGGAGTTCCTCTGGTAACTAGCTCATCACCTTTCTTTTAAGTGTTCAAGAGTGTTACACTTGAGATTCATAGTACCATAAATTTAAAAAGCACTGTGGTGTTTATAAACTTCAGAAGTTTTTTCTAGAGTTTTTCCCCCAGTTGTGCAGTTAGTCATTTAGTGTGGACTTTAATTATTAATGATGACCAATTAAAATAATAGTTTAAGATATGATTTTATCAGTATTCTTTTGATAATTCCCAGATTGAGTCCCCTCAGCACTACTACCTCAGGCAGAATGCTCCCTGAGCACTCTGCACCTGCCTCGACCACCCACTGACCGCATTGCACTGTGTGCATTGCACTGTGCACATCTCTGTGCCTTCCACTGGGAAGTTGGCTCTTCAAGGACAGAGGCAGTGTTTTGTTGATTTTGGTGCCCCAACACCGAGCACAATGCCTGTTGCCAAATGTTTATTAAATGAATAGGGAGTTGACAGAAGAGACCTTCTTTCGCACTGTTATAGGAGTCTTAAAAGGTCGTGCCTGTCTGAGTTGAACAGGGTGGGGAAGTTCAATAAAATACTTCCATATGCCCAGGAGAAAATTAAGTATTTGTGAACAGCTCTAACACAGAGGCAAGGCTGTGGAAAAGTGTTGTTTTTTTAAAAAAATATTTATTTATTTATTTGGTTGCACCAGGTCTTAGTTGTGGCAGGCGGGATCCTTAGTTGCGGCACGTGGGCTCCTTAGTTGTGGTATGTGAACTCTTAGTTGTGGCATGCATGTGGGATCTAGTTCCTTGACCAGGGATTGAACCCAGGCCCCCTGCATTGGGAGCACAGGGTCTTGCGCCACCGGGGAAGTCCCTTGAAAAGTTTTTGGAAATTATTAGCAGGAGCTAGTGGGAGAATATGAGATAATATTTATTATTTTTGTAAGTCTTTGAGAACAGATCTGCAGTCTAAGGTGAAGCCAGTTTTTAATTGTTTCTGTGCTATTGTTAAATAATAGTTAAATACTTCCAACTCGTATTTTAGATTTGTGACTTGAAGGTGCTTCATTATCATTATTTGATAAGTTTGTGATTACTCTTAAGTTTGACTGACTTGGCTACATTTTAATTGTATTTGTGGAGTTTTAAATTAACCCAAAATATTTTGTTCTTTTGTTTTAATATGAAAGAAATGAGACCAATGTCCTCTGCCTAAATTTAAGGAGAATTAATATGATTTATATGATGACTTTAATGTATTTTTAAATCAGTTTAGGCATTTTAAAGTAGCCTGTTGACTGCTTTGTAAAATTAGTAATATTTTATTGTACAGTATGAGATAGTGTCAAACTATATTTACAAACTTTCTGATTTGCTTAGACATTAAAAGGAAATGAAAGAAGTAGAAGGTAGCTCAGCCTAGTGTTGATGAAGATTTACTTTGAGAGATGGTGCAACATTAACCATCCGACCTGTGAGCAGTACCTGGCTGCATTCTATTGACTTCACCCCCAAACCACCATGTACCTGCATATATAAATCTTGCCCCATGATATAAGAAAGGATAGATGAGTTATGTGTTCTTAGATCATGTAATATATACTAATCAGCATCTCAAAGTTATGTCCCATCGTCATGGACTGTTGCATACTGCCTTAGGGTTAGAAGGTTTACTCAGGGATGTATCTTGCCTAGTGTTCCTGAAGTGAGTACCACAAACTACAAACTGTATTTCATGCTGTTTGTTGAACACTGATGGTAGGTAGGAAGCCTGAGGTCAGTCTTAAATCTGCCATTAATTAGAAATAGACTGTGATAAAGTGACTTCAACATTTCTTTTTTTTAAAAAAACTTTTATTTTTAATTTTTGTTTAATTTTGGTTGCATTGGGTCTTCGTTGCTGCGTGCGGGCTTTCTCTAGTCTGGCGAGCAGGGGCTACTCTTCATTGCGGTGCGCAGGCTTCTCATTGCGGTGGCTTCTCGTTGCGGAGCACGGGCTCTAGGCACGTTGACTTCAGTAGTTGTGGTGCATAGGCTCAGTAGTTGTGGCTCACAGGCTCTAGAGCGCAGGCTCAGTAGTTGCGGCACATGGGCATAGTTGCTCCGAGGCATGTGGGATCTTCCGGCCAGGGCTCAAACCCCTGTCCCCTGCATTGGCAGGTGGATTCTTAACCACTGCGCCACCAGGGAAGCCCACTTCAACATTTCTGAATTTGAAAAAGTTACCCTAGTTGATTTCTTAAGGACCTGTCTAGTCTCTGATTCTGTGAGATCCACAACATAATAGAAAATAGTAAAGAGTCAAAAGAGATTTAAGTTTTCTTGGTTAGGAGGTTGTTAAGATGACAACAGTCCAGGGAATGTTAGTTATAGGGCAGCATTTGGAAGATAAATAGCTCTCTTTAAATGTGATTAATTTGTCAGAATGAGATTTTTCCCTTAAAGGTAGTTTATTGCCAAGTACCTTGTGTTGAACTATGATAACCTATAGTAGGCTCTCAGTAAATTCTTGTTGAAAGAGTGACTGAATAACTTCAGGACTGATGCAGTAGACATCAGAATCACTCATAGATCAGTTCAGTGATAAAATCCAGGATAGTAAGCATTGAACCCTAGAAAATAACAGAGAAGAACTACGTTATTCTCATGAATGGGGAGCCAAGACTAGTGAAATACATTTTTTGGAAATACTTTAGCCAAAAGAGAGGGAAGATCTTTCTGGAAAAGGAGGAAAAAAGTATTGGAAAACTTGTACGTGCAGTCTTTCATGCCCACTAGAAATTTTAAAATAATTTATGCATGTACTTGGATAAGCCCAAAACGATTACATAAAAGAATGAAGCTTTCTACTTCCCAATGGAAAAAAACATTTGGGACAAATTATACATCAGCAAATTTTTTTTTTCTCAGAATCTTTCTGTATCCTTATTCTTTCTTTCTCCATCCTCACATCTCTAACCAAAGCACAAAAGTACCTTAAGAGTGCTTAGCTTATTTTGTCCTTAGTTAATAAATTGGTATTGGCTTTTGTTAATCTGATACCCACTCTAGTGTTTTCTCTCATGTAAATCTTGCTCTCTTGCAAATGGGAGGATCAAGTAAGGGAGATACGGCTTCTTTAGAATGATGGATACTTCAGCCTGTTTTCAAAGATGGGCAGCTCAGAACCTATAAAAGAAGGCTTGATTGGAGATTATGAAAGGACTGAGTGGCCTAGATTTGGTTATGCAGGAAGATCTCAAAAGGGAAAGTTGCAGAGATCTTGGTCAGTAGATGGGGGGAGGCTTGAGTAGTTGCATGAGTTAGGATTCAGTCACAGAAGAAGAACTGCTATGGTATTATGGAATTAAGGGATTTATGAAAGGAGGAAGACCTTACGGAGTTGTGGGAGAAACTTGGAAACCACAGTCTGTAAGGGGAAATCGGCAGATCAGAGAAGTCACTAATCAGCCTTCCTGAAGCGGTGGTGCAGTGGCCAAGTCAGAGTTTGCAGGTGAATCTGAGAAGCTAGGTATGCCCAGATGCTGGAGTGGGACTGCACAGTAGAGCTGGTGGAAAGTATGGAAAGCTGTTGCCTCTGCATAGCTACCTCTTCTGTGGTCTTTTGTCAGGCTTCTGGTGGTGGGGCTGAGGTTGCTGTTTGGTCAGCAGGGTTGGCAATCAGGAAGAAGAGCCGCATGCAGTACAGGGGAGAGCAGAGACACGGTGCAATCTTCTGGCAACTGTGCATCTAACCATAATCTTCAGAGAGTAATTTCCATCTTTGGCCAGCTCTAACCTGGAACCATGTGGGAAGAGGATTCTGGGAAATGTAGTTTGAACTTAAAAGTTGACATGGTACAAACTGTCACTGCAGGTGAGAGTGGCGGGTGGGAAACCACAGTAGGGGACATGGTAGTTGCGGGAGTCCACAGTGATATTTCATAGATCTAGGTTCATGCTCCTGTGAGAGAGCAAGTTCTTTAAAATCTCCAGGCCTTTTTCTTCCTCTGTGAAATGGGGACATAATACCTACTTTACAGGATTATTGTGAGGATTAAATGAAATGTTTGTAAAGCATTTAGCAGTGTCAGCACAATGTAAAATATTGTAAATAGTAGCTTTTGTTAGTAGTAGTAGTTGTGGTAGTAATGAGAAGGGATTGAGAAATAGGAAGGGTGTATTTCAAAAGGGAGGGGAGAAGTAGAGCAGAGTGGAGATAAGAATGGAGATAAGAATGAGTAGAGATAAGAATGAATGGAGATAAGAATGAGTGGAGATAAGAATGAAGTAGAGGGGCATCCCTGGTGGCGCAGTGGTTGGGAGTCCTCCTGCCGATGCAGGGGATGCGGGTTCGTGCCCCGGTCCAGGAGGATCCCACATGCCGCGGAGCGGCTGGGCCCGTGAGCCATGGCCACTGAGCCTGCGCGTCCGGAGCCTGTGCTCCGCAGCGGGAGGGGCCACAACAGTGAGAGGCCCGCGTACCGCAAAAAAAAAAAAAAAAAAAAAAAAAAAAAGGAATGAAGTAGAATACATGGTTCCTGTACTTGAGAATGTTACAGTCAAGCTGCAGAGAACCCATGTAAACATAAAGCATGGTTGGGAAGCTGTTAAGTAAGGTGATATCCTTTAAGAAAAATGACTGCTGTGATAAGTGGAGAGACAGCAAGTGCTGTCATTCCAGGGCAGTTTAGGTTAAGCGGTAATGTATGTGAAATTCCTAGTACACTGGCAGTCCACAGAGGTTAATTATTTTCCACTTCTTATTTATAGAAGGAAAGATGCCCAGATGAGGTGGGTAGGGGAGGCTTAAGCTGGGTCCTTGTTTAGACAAGTAGAAAAAGGGAGGAAGCATTTCAGACAGCAGAAATAGGAGGAGACATGGACAAGGTATGTAGCACTTCATTAACACAGTTTGGGACCTGTTCACTCCACTCTTTGCTTTTGGTAATCTGTTTGTAGTTTCTAAAGATTGTCCGTGTTTGCTCCTGCTTGGGCCAATTGCCCACCTCTGGACCATCAGTTATGGTGTGGGACCACACTGAGCTAATTTGGTGACACTTAGTAATCAGGTGGGTGGTTGGAGGTGGTGGTGGTAGAAGGCACAAGCTTCCAGAAGAAGGCTACTATGGATGAGTCCCTCCTTTCGTTATAGTCATTTGGTATAATAATTCTACCTTGTTACTTTTCAGTTCCTTGAATTAAGCATTTTATTCTTTTAATACAATTAATATTTGTGTAAGTTAACGACGTTTACCAATTATTTCCAGCTTTTGTTCTCCTGGAATCACTTTCCTTCTTCATGAAGTATATCCTTTAGGAGTTCCTCAACTAAGAAGGGTCTGTTGGTGATAAATTACGATTTCTGTTTGTTGGAAATTTTTAGCTCTTATTCTTGAATGACATTTGAGTTGTGAGTGAAAGTCTAGATTGGCAGTTATTTTTCCCTCAGCATTTTGAAGATATTATTCCAGTCTGTTTTCTCTTGTATAATCAGACCTAAAAGGCTGTATGGATATTTTATTAATGATAATTGTTTCATTGTGTTGTTGGAGTATATAAGTGATTTTTTAATGGAAGTATTCACATTGTTTTTTTTTCTTTCTATTTTAATTTTTAAATTCACTGAATGTTTATTGAAAAATCTTAGGAATCAGTAAAATGAGCTTTTAATAAGTTTGTTATCTAGTTTTAGTTGTTCATGTGCACAGTTATTACTAAAATGTTTGACTGCCTTCTCTGTGTTAGCACTGAAGATAAATTGATCATTGTTCCTGTAGTCATAGACTCCATTCTGGTTGGGGAGAGACAGACATATTAGGGTGACCTCATAATTAGTTATCCAAACTGGGCTACTTTTGAGAGTGAAAGCATGCTATTTTAATAATGGTTTTGGAGCAACAAAAATAAACTGGGGAAGACCTGCAAGATGGCAGAGGAGTAAGAAGTGGAGATCACGTTCCTCCCCACAAATACATCAGAAATACATCTACATGTGGAACAGTTCCTGCGGAACACCTACTGAATGCTGGCAGAAGACCTCAGACTTCCCAAAAGGCAAGAAACACCCTACATACTTGGGTAGGGCAAAAGAAAAAAGAAAAAACAGACTAAAGAATAGGGATGGGACCTGCACCTCTGGGAGGGAGCTATGAAGGAGGAAAAGTTTCGACACACTAGGAAGCCCCTTCGCTGGTGGAGATGGGTGGTGACGGGGGGGAAGCTTCGGAGCCATGGAAGAGAGCACAGCAACAGAGGTGCAGAGGGCAAAGCAGAGAGATTCCCGCATAGAGGATCGATACCAACCAGCACTCATCAGCCCGAGAGGCTTGTCTGCTTACCCGCTGGGGCGGGTGAGAGCTGGGAGCTGAGGCTTTACCTTCTGAGTTCAGATTCCAGGGAGAGGACTGGGGTTGGCTGTGTGAACACAGCCTGAAGGGGGCTAGTGCACCACAGCTAGCTGGGAGGGAGTCCGGGAAAAAGTTTGGACCTGCCTAAGAGGCAAGAAGAGGCCATTGCTTTGGGGTGCATGAGGAGAGGGGATTCAGAGCACCGCCTAAACGAGCTCCAGAGACGGTCGCAAGCCGTGGCTATCAGCACGGACCCCAGAGGCAGGCATGAAACACTAAGGCTGCTGCTGCAGCCACTAAGAAGCCTGTGTGCGAGCACAGGTCACTATCCACACCTCCCCTCCCGGGAGCCTGTGCAGCCCATCACTGCCAGGGTCCCGGGATCCAGGGACAACTTCCCCGGGAGAACACACAGTGCACCTCAGACTGTTGAACCATCACGTCGGCCTCTGCCACACTTTAACGCCATCCTGTTTGAGCAAAGAACAGATGCCCTCAGGTGACCTACATGCACAGGCGGGGCCAAATCCAAAGCTGAACCCCAGGAGCTATGTGAACAAAGAAGAGAAAGGGAAATCTCTTCCAGGAGCCTCAGGAGCAGTGGATTAAATCTCCACAATAAACTTGATGAATTCTGCATCTCTGGAATACCTGAATAGACAACAGATTATCCGAAAATTGAGTTGGTGGACTTTGTGTGATTTTATCTGTGTAGCTTTGCTTTTACCATTTGTCCTAGGGTTCTGTCTGTCCGTGTTGGTTTTTTTTTTTTTCTTTTGAAGTATAGTTTTTTAGTGATTGTTATCATTGGTGGATTTGGTTTTTGGTTTGGTTGCTCTCTTCTTTCTTATCTTTTTCTTTTTTTAAAATTACTTTTACTTTGCTTATTTTTATAATTTTTTTATTTTAATAACTTTCTTTTCTTCCTTCCTTCCTTCCTCTTTCTTTCTTTCTTTCTTCCTTTCTTTCTTTCTTTTGTTCTTTCTCTTTCTTTTCTTTCTCTTCCTTCCTTTCTTTTTTTCTTTCTCTCTCTTCTTTCTTCCTTCCTTTTTTCTTTCTCTTCTTTCTCCTTTCTTTCTTTTTCTTTCTTTCTTTCTCTTCCTTCCTTCCTTCCTTTCTTTTTTCCTTTCCCTCCTTCCTTCCTTCCTGTTCTTCCTTCTTTTCTTTCTCTCTTTCTCTCCTTCTCTCCTTCTCTTGCTTTTCTTCTTCTCTCTCCCTCCCTCACTCCCTTTTCCTCTGAGCCGTGTGGCTGACAGAGTCTTGGTGCTCTGGCTGGGTATCAGGCCTGTACCTCTGAGGTGGGAGAGCCAAGTTCAGGACATTGGTCCACCAGAGACCTCCTGGCTCCACATAATATCAAACAGCAAAAGCTCTTTCAGAGATCTCCATCTCAACGCTAAGACCCAGGTCCACTCAACGACCAGCAACTACAGTGATGGACACCCTACACCAAACAACTAGCAAGACAGGAACACAGCCCCACTCATTAGCAGAGAGGCTGCCTAAAATCATAATAAGGTCACGGACACCCCAAAACACACCCTGGACACGGTCCTGCCCACCATAAAGACAAGATCCAGCCTCACCCACCAGAACACAGGCACCAGTCTCCTCCACCAGGAAGCCTACACAACTCACTGAACCAACCTTAGCCACTGGGGGCAGACACCATAAGCAACAAGAACTACAAACCTGCAGCCTGTGAAACAGACCCCAAACAGTAAGTTAAGCAAAATGAGGAGACAGAGAAACACACAGCAGATGAAGGAGCAAGGTAAAAACCCAGCAGACTAAACAAATGAAGAGGAAATAGGCAGTCTACCTGAAAAAGAATTCAGAGTAATGATAGTAAAGATGATCCAAAATCTTGGAAATAGAATGGAGAAAATATAAGAAACATTTAACAAGGACCTAGAAGAACAAAAGAGCAAACAAACAATTATGAACAACACAAGAAATGAAATTAAAAATTCTCTAGACGGAATCAATAGCAGAATAACTGAGGCAGAAGAATGGATAAGTGACCCGTAAGATAAAATAGTGGAAATAACTACCGCAGAACAGAATAAAGAAAAAAGAATGGAAAGAATTGAGGACAGTCTCAGAGACCTCTGGGACAACATTAAATGCACCAACATTCTACTGGGCCCAGTAGAAAAAGAGGAAAAGAAAGGGACTGAGAAAATATTTGAAGAGATTATAGTTGAAAACTTCCCTAATATGGGAAAGGAAACAGTCATTCAAGTCCAGGAAGTGCAGAGAGTCCCATACAAGATAAATCCAAGGAGAAATAAGCCAAGACACATATTAATCAACCTATCAAAAATTAAATACAAAGATTAAATATTAAAAGCAGCAAGGGAGAAACAAAAAATAACATACAAGGGAATTCCCGTGAGGTTAGCAGCTGATCTTTCAGCAGAAACCCTGCAAGCCAGAAGGGAGTGGCAGGACATATTTAAAGTGATGAAAGGGAAAAAATCCTACAACCAAGATTACTCTACCCAGCAAGGATCTCATTCAGATTCGATGGAGAAATTAAAACCTTTACAGACAGGCAAAAGCTGCGAGAATTCAGTACCACCAAACCAGCTTTACAACAAATGCTAAAGGAACTTCTCAAGGCAGGAAGCACAAGAGAAGGAAAAGGCCTATAATAACAAAGCCAAAGCAATAAAGAAAATGGTAATACATATTGATAACTACCTTAAATGTAAATGGATTAAATGCTTCAACCAAAAGACACAGAGTGGCTGAATGGATACAAGAAAAAGACCCATATATATGTTGTCTACAAGAGACCCACTTCAGACCAAGGGACATATATAGACTGAAAGTGAGGGGATGGAAAAAGATATTCCCTGCAAATGGAAATCAAAAGAAATCTGGAGTAGCAATTCTCATATCAGATAAAATAGACTTTAAAATAAAGACTATTACAAGAGACAAGGACACTACATAATGATCAAGGGATCAATCCAAGAAGAAGATATAACAGTTGTAAATATTTATGCACACAGCATAGGAGTACCTCAATACATAAGGCAAATGGTAACAGCCACAAAGGGTAACAGAATCATAGTAGGAGACTTTGACACCCCACTTTCACCAATGGACAGATCATCCAAAATGAAAATAAATAAGGAAACACAAGCTTTAAATGATACATTAAACAAAATGGACTTAATTGATATTTATAGGACATTGCATCCAAAAACCACAGAACACACTTTCTTCTCAAGTGTTCATGGAACATTCTCCAGGATAGATCATATCTTGGGACACAAATCAATCCTTGGTAAATTTAAGAAAATTGAAATTATATCAAGTATATTTTCCGACCACAACATTATGAGGCTAGATATTAATTACAAGAAAATAAAAAATACAAACACAAGGAGGCTAAACAATACATTACTAAATAACCAAGAGATCACTGAAGAAATCAAAGAGGAAATCAAAAAATACCTAGAAACAAATGACAAAACACGATGACCCAAAACCTATGGGATGGAGCAAAGGCAGTTCCAAGAGGGAAGTTTATAGCAATACCGTCCTACCTCAAGAAACAAGAAACATCTCAGACCACCTAAACTTACACCTAAAGCAATTAGGGAAAGAAGAACAAAAAAACGCCAAAGTTAGCAGAAGGAAAGAAATCACAAAGGTCAGATCAGAAATAAATGAAAAAAAAATGAAGGAAACAGTACCAAAGATCGGTAAAACTAAACGCTGGTTCTTTGAGAAGATAAACAAAATTGATAAACCATTAGCCAGACTCATCAAGAAAAAAAGGGAGAACACTCAAATCAATAGAATTAGAAATGAAAAAGGAGAAGTAACAACTGACACTGCAGAAATACAAAGGATCATGAGAGATTAATACAAGCGACTATATGCCAATAAAATGGTTGGAAGAAATGGACAAATTCTTAGAAAAGCACAACCTTCTGAGACTGAACCAGGAAGAAATAGAAAACATGAACAGACCAATCACAAGCACTGAAATTGAAACTGTGATTAAAAATCTTCCAACAAACAAAAGCCCAGGACCAGATGGCTTCACAGGTGAATTCTATCAAACATTTAGAGAAGAGCTAACTTATCCTTCTCAAACTCTTCCAAAATATAGCAGAGGGAGGAACACTCCCAAACTCATTCTACGAGGCCACCATCACCCTGATACCAAAACCAGACAGAGATGTCACAAAGAAAGAAAACTACAGGCCAACATCACTGATGAACATAGATGCAAAAAATCCTCAAGAAAATACTAGCAAACAGAATCGCACAGTGCATTAAAAGGATCATACACCATGATCAAGTGGGGTTTATCCCAGGAATGCAAGGATTCTTGAGTATATGCAAATCAATCTATGTGATACACCATATTAACAAATTGAAGGAGAAAACACATATGGTCATCTCAATAGATGCAGAGAAAGCTTTTGACAAAATTCAACACCCAATTATGATAAAAACCCTGCAGAAAGTAGGCATAGAGGGAACTTACCTCAACATCATAAAGGCCATACATGACCCACAGCCAACATTGTTCTCAGTGGTGAAAAACTGAAACCATTTTCTCTAAGATCAGGAACAAGACAAGGTTGTCCACTCTCACCATTATTATTCTACGTAGTTTTAGAAGTTTTACCCATGGCGATCAGAGAAGAAAAAGAAATAAAAAGAATCCAAATTGGAAAAGAAGAAGTAAAGCTGTCACTGTTTGCAGATGACATGATACTATACATAGAGAATCCTAAAGATGCAACCAGAACACTACTAGAGGTAATTAATCAATTTGGTAAAGTAGCAGGATACAAAATTAATGCACAGAAATCTCTTGCATTCCTATACACTAATGATGAAAAATCTGAAAGAGAAATTAAGGAAACACTCCCATTTACCGTGGCAACAAAAAGAATAAAATACCTAGGAATAAACCTACCTAAGGAGACAAAAGACCTGTATGCAGAAAACTGTAAGACACTGATGAAAGAAATTAAAGATGATACAAGCAGATGGAGAGATACACCATGTTCTTGGATTGGAAGAATCAACATTGTGAAAATGACTATACCTCTCAAAACATCTATACATTCAGTGCAATCCCTATCAAACTACCAATGGCATTTTTCACAGAACTAGAACAAAAAATTGCACAGTTTGTATGGAAACACAAAAGACCCTGAATAGCCAAAGCGATCTTGAGAAAGAAAAACGGAGCTAGAGGAATCAGGCTTCCTGACTTCAGACTATACTACAAAGCTGCAGTAATCAAGACAGTATGGTACTGGCACAAAAACAGAAATATAAATCAATGGAGCAGGATAGAAAGCCCAGAGATAAACCCACGCACATGTGGTCATGTTATTTTTGATAAAGGAGGCAAGAATATACATTGGAGAAAAGACAGTCTGTTCAATAAGTGGTGCTAGGAAAACTGGACAGCTACATGTAAAAGAATGAAGTTAGAACACTGCCTAACACCATACATAAAAATAAACTCAAAATGGATTAAAGACCTAAATGTAAGGCCAGACACTATAAAACTCTTAGAGGAAAACCTGGGCAGAACACTCTATGACATAAATCACAGTAAGATCCTTTTTGACTCACCTTGTAGAGAAATAGAAATAAAACCAAAAATAAACAAGTGGGACCTAATGAAACTTAAAAGCTTTTGCACAGCAAAGGAAAACATAAGCAAGACAAAAAGACAATCCTCAGAATGGGAGAAAATATTTGCAAATGAAGCAACTGACAAAGCATTAATCTCCAAACTTTACAATCAGGTCATGCAGTCAATATGAAAGAAACAAACAATCCAATCCAAAAATGGGTAGAAGACCTAAGTAGACATTTCTCTAAAAAAGATAACAGATTGCCAACAAACACATGAAAGGATGCTCAACATCACTAATCATTAGAGATATGCAAATCACAACTACAATGAGGTTTCACCTCACACCAGTCAGAATGGATGTTGTCAAGAAATCTACAAACAATAAATGACGGAGAGGATGTGGAGAAAAGGGAACCCTCTTGCACTGTTGGTAGGAATGTAAATTGATACAGCCACTATGGAGAATAGTATGGAGGTTCCTTAAAAAATTAAAAATAGAACTACCATACGACCCAGCATTCCCACTACTGGGCATATACCCTGAGAAAACCGTAATTCAAAAAGAGTCATGTACCACAGTGTTCATTGCAGCTCTATTTACAATAACCAGGACGTGGAAGCAACCTAAGTGTCCATCGACAGATGAATGGATATAGAAGATGTGGCACGTATATATCATGGAATATTACTTAGCCATAAAAAGAAACGAAATTGAGTTATTTGTAGTGAGGTGAATGGACCTAGAGTCTGTCATACAGAGGGAAGTAAGTCAGAAAGAGAAAAACAAATACTGTATGCTAACACATATAGAATCTTAAAAAAAAAAAAAAAGAAAGCTACTGAAGAACTAGGGAAAGAACAGGAATAAGGACGCAGATATAGAGAATGGACTTGAGGACATGGGGAGGGGGAAGAGTATGCTGAGATGAAGAGAGTGGCATGGACATATATACACTACCAAACCTAAAATAGATAGCTAGTGGGAAGCAGCCACATAGCACAGGGAGATCAGCTCGGTGCTTTGTGACCACCTAGAGTGGTGGGATAGGGAGGGTGGGAGGGAGACTCAAGAGGGAGGAGATTTGGGGATATATGTATATGTATATTTGATTCACTTTGTTATAAAGCAGAAACTAACACACTATTGTAAAGCAATTATACTCCAATAAAGATGTTAAAAAATAAACCGGGACTGTCCTTAGCAGCCTGGGACTTAACAGTTTACTGTACATATGTGCAAATACAAAGTACCATGGGAATATCACAGATAATATAAAATATAGAAATAAAATTAAGTACAAAAGTATAGGTAGTAATCTAATATTGAAATACTGAAGCTGTATTTAATTAAATAATGATAGCCGTAATACTTTTGATCTTACAGGAATGAAGGATACCTAAGTGTCAGCTTAGCCTAATGAAAACATGGCAAAAGCCACAGTGGACAAAAATTTTAGAGTTTTCAAATTGGATTGTAGGAGATCATGCCCAGAAATCGGGGAAATAGGGGGCAAAGTGCTCAGAGTGGCAATTAAGTTAATTGGAAGAGGTTTCATGAATAAGTTGTTTTGAGATGAATGTTAGGAGTAAGAATTCCTAAAGAGGAGGGGGAAATAGGCATTCAGGAGATGAACAGAAGCTAAGGCCCAGTAAGTAGGATCTATCAAGTCCTTTGGGGAAGGCAGGTAGATTGGATTGACTGAAACAGGTGTGTGCTGTGTTATGTTGTGGTAGTAAAGAGATTCAAATTTGAGGTTTAAGGTATTTGTTAATGGCCTAGCTATTTACAAAGTGCTTTTAGGTGCTTCAGGAGATATAAAGATTTGTAAGTAATGTTTCTTGCCCTCCAGGAGCTTACTGTATCATGAGGACACAGCCCGGTACACATAACTTTTTTACAAAGCATGAAATGAAAGGGATTATGGGAATTGATTTGATGAAAATTGGCTAGCTTTGGGGTTTTATGTTGGAGTTTGAGGTTCTGGCAATATATATTGAATTCAAGTTCTGACTGAGAAGTACTATGTTTCATATTATTTGGCAGTTTTGTTTTATATAAGCAATAGAAAGTGTCCGACTGCTACCAGCAAAATGAGTGTGCTCAACGTAATCCTATTTTGAAGATGACCCTGGCCGTGATTTTATTATACCAGTATAAGGTATGCGTATTTGCTTATTTTTTAAGCTTTGGATAGATTTTAGAATTTTAAAAAGACATCAGTATTTTAGAATTTGGTGTTTTGTCATTTTTTAAATCCAGGAGATGAGTGAGGGGAGCATATTGGTACACAGTAGGCAGGGGCTAAGTGTTGGTGGACAAATGAGAGGCGATATAATGTAGCATGTAAGAGTGGATTCTGAATAAGGTTGTGTGGGTTCCAAAGCTGAACTTAATAAATAAACTTATTATTATTTTTTTGAGTGTTCACTATGCTTTGGTATTGTTCTAAGTGCTTTACAGATATTTCATTTAAGCCTTATAATAATGAAGTAGGTACAGTTACTGTCCCCATTTTATAGATGAGGAAATGGGCTTTGAGAGCCATCATTATCATTATTGTCAGGGAATTTTGTGACATTTTTGGTAAACTAATGTTGAGTTTTTTCCTCTCTAGTGCATGATAGAAATATCAGGGAATGCCAGTCAGGGTACAAATACATCTACATTAGCCTACAGTGATTTGAGAGATTTTTTTTTTTTTTTTTTTTGGCTGCGTTGGGTCTTCGTTGCTGCCTACGGGCTTTCTCTGGTTGCCGCGAGCGGGGCCTACTCTTTGTTGCGATGTGTGGGCTTCTCATTGAGGTGGCTTCTCTTGTTGCGGAGCACAGGTTCTAGGTGCACGGGTTTCAGTAGTTGTGGCACGCAGGCTCAGTAGTTGTGGGCGCAGGCTCTAGAGTGCAGGCTCAGTAGTTGTGGCGCCCGGACTTAGTTGCTCTGCGGCGTGTGGGATCTTCCCGGACCAGGGCTTGAACCCTTGTCCCCTGCATTGCAGGCAGATTCTTAACCACTGCACCACCAGGGAAGTCCCGAAAGTTTTCAAAAGGCCCAAAAGAGTATTGACTGAAGAGCTACCCCATGCTCCTTTAAGATCCATTTAATAAAATGTAGGAAATAATCAAGGTTTGTAGACATTTAAAATAAATTCCCCAACATTCTTAGTATGATTTAAGAACTAAGAAAGAGAAAAAAAAACCCTTAATATATCAACTTAATTTTAACAAACATTTACATAATTACTACTATATGCTAGGCCCATTCTAAGCACTTTACAAACATTAACTTGTTTAATTTCCATGGCAATCTGGTGATGATTATACCTATATAAATCTTCCTGTTACAGGTAAGAAAATTAAGGCAAAGAGAGATTGAGTCATTTGCCTAAGATTACACAACTAGTGAGTGGCAGATGCAGATTTCAAACCCAGGCAGTTTGGCTCCACAGTCTGAGCTCCTAACCACTATGCTTGCTATTTTTATTTTTATAGGGAGCATGACCTGTTGAATGTTAAAATGCAGGTGAGTATGACATAATGTTACAGATCACAAATATTTTGTTACTGTGTTATACTTAAAAAAGGAGAAAAATTAGAATTTGCTTTTTAGAATTTAACCTGCCTTTAGCTCTGAGTTGTTTGGTGGAAGAGAAGGCAACCGACATCTATTAAGTTAGAATCTCTATGTTAGGTATTTGTGTTAGGGGCTATACGTATCATCTTATTCAGTGCTTAAAGCAAACCTGGAATATGACCTCTGATATCTTCATTTTATAAACAAGACCATGAATACTCTGATTGTATTCAGAATGGCAAGAGTTATGAATGCAAGTCCCTGTGTGAATCTAAAACATTCTACTACAATACTCTGCTTCCCAAGGAAATGTGAAAACTCAAATTTGATTTGCCAGATAAACTACATGTCCTTTTGAAATGTCAGTTCAAGAAATAATAAAACATTTTATCAACTAAAAAGTCTTTTAGAACTTGATAACAGAAAGGAAGCAAAAACATCCTAAATATGATGATTATCATGACAACAGGGACCACTAGATGGACGTTAGATTTTTCTCTGCCTTACTGAGGATGTGCAGGCCTGTTTACAAATGATTGCCTGCACATGAGGGTGATCATTCAACCAGTTTGAAATTACATTAGAGGTAGCGCTATTAAGTTATTAAGAATTAACCAGATTTATTGCATCTAGGTAAGTATTTTCTTAAATCATTCTAGGAGGCTACGTATTGTTATTATATCAGTACTTAAGATGTTTTGGGAACACTTAAAGTTCTCTTTAAATTTGATCTTTATATGGTTTTGAGTAGATAATATGGTACAAAGTTCAGAAACTATGAAAAGATACACAGTGCAACTCTCACCCCCCAGCTACCCAGTTCTTCCTAACTGGAAGTGACCAATATTACTGGGGAAGTACTCCTTTGAAATTGTCTTCCGAATTTTTGAATACCTGAAATTGGAATGTGTCTGACAAATGATGGCAGACTTTATTTTTTTAGAGTCAGAATTCATTTGTAGTCTGGCAAATAAAGGGGCCACCAGTCTGCGTAATTTTTTAAAAATCAAAAGCAAGGGGTGTCTGTAAGGTAGTGAGACTTGTGTAGCTTATAAATTGGCTTAAAGTCAGTGGTCAGAGTTGCAGTGCTAGTAGCATTATAGAATAAAGTTTGTAGCTGGGTTGAGATGATTGACAGACTACACATTTAAAATACGTGATTTGCTAAAATTGGACACACACACCTGTAAAACCATCACCCCATCAAGATAGTGAACATATCCACCACCCGCAGCAGCTTCTTCATGCCCTTTTGTAGTCCCATCACTGTCTTGCCTCTTTCCATTGTCCTTAGGCAACCAATGATCTGCTTTTTGTCACCATAAATTAACTACGCACCTGGTGATGGACGTTTGAGTTTCCAGTTTGGGGCTATTACACATAACGCTGCTATGAGCATTTGTGTACAAGTATTTGTGTGGACATACGCTTTCATTTTTCTTGAGTAAGTATGTAGGAGTGAAATGGATGGGTTGTAAGATTTTGCCAGACTGTTTCATAAGGTGGTTGTACTGTTTGACATCCTTACCAGCAATGTGGATGTTTTTGTTGCACAGCATCCTTGCCAACACTTCATATGGCCATTCTTTTGGAATCTCATTGTATTTCCCCCCGCCCCTTGCCGACTGTGAAAAGGAAGGAATTTTACTTTTTTTTTTTTTTTGAGCAGTTTTAGGTTTACAGAAAAATTGACCGTAAAGTACAGAGTTCCCATTTACCTCCTCACCCCTCCCAGTTTTCCCTATTATTAACATTTTGCATTAGTGTGATATTGATACATTTGTTACATTTGATGAGCCTGTATTGATGTATTCTTTTTAAAAAAATATTTATTTGTTTGTTTATATTTGGCTGTGCCGGGTCTTAGTTGCAACATATGCGGGATCTTTAGTTGCGGCATGCGGGTTCTAGTTCCCTGACCAGGGATCGAACCCGGGCCCCCTGCATTGTGGAGTCTTAACCACTGGACCACCTGGGAAGTCCCAATACATTCTTATTCATTGAAGTCCATAGTTTACATTGGGGTTCACTCTTTGTGTTATTTATTGAATGAGTCCTGACAAATTTATAATGACATATATCTACTATTATTATAATACCCTACAGAATCTTCTGTGGCCTAAAAATCTTCTGTGGTCCACCTATTCATCCCTTCCTCCCTCCCTCCCTGGCTGCCACTGGCAGCCACAGATCTTTTTACTGTCTCCATAATTTTGCCTTATCCAGAATGTCATATGGTTGGAGTCATACAGTATATAGCCCTTTCAGATTGGCTTTTTTCAGTTATAATATTGCATTTAAGGTTCCTCCATGTCTTTTTCATGGCTTGAGAGCTCATTTCTTTTAGCACTGAATATTCTATTGCTTGAATGTGTCACAGTTTATTTATCCACTGACTTAAAAAAAAAAAAGATCACTCTCGTTACTGTATGAGGGTTTGGAGTGAAAACAGGCTGGTTAGATGGGAAGGTATTGCAGTAACCCACACAAGAGATGATCATGCCTTGGAATGGAATGGTAGTGGTGGAGATATATATTTAAGGAAAAGCTAACAGGATTTGCTGACAGGTTGGAATGTAGAATGAAAAAATGAAAGGAATCAGGGCTATCCCCAAATTTTTGTCTTGAACAGCTGGAAAAATAGAGACGCTTTTTTGATGAGATAGTGAAGACTGGGGAGGAACAGTAATGTTTATATTTTCCCAACTTTGTTTGTTTAAAATTTTTTCTTTAGAAATTTTCAAAAGCTGCAGAAATGGTTGTAAAGAAGTTTCTTTTCTAATCATTTGAGACTAAGTTGCCAGCATGAGGCTCCATCACTCCAGAAGACTTTAGTTTGTAATTGCTATCAGCAAGGGCATTTTCTTACATATCTGGAATACAGCCATCAAAATCATGAAGTTATCATTGATAGAATAGTATCATCTAATCCACAGAACCCATTCAGGTTTTGCCAGTGGTCTCAGTAATGTCCTTTTTAGCAACACAATTCAATCTAGGATCATATTTTGTATTTAGTGTTTTTCTGTCTGGAACAATTCTTCAATGTTTCCTTGACTTTCATGATCTTGATAGTTTTGAAATTTATAGAGTAGTTGACTCTTAAAATATTCCTCAGTTGAGGTTTGTCTGATGCTTCCCCTATGATTCAGTTTAGGTTATATATTTTTGGCAGGAACATCACAGAGGTGATGTGATAGTCTTCGCAATGCATCCCATCAGGTGTAAATGATTTTAATTTGCCCATTACTGGTGATGTTAATTGATTACTTAACTAAGCTTTCTGCCAGATTTCTACTAAAAAAAGGTACTTTTTTCCTTTATAATTAATAAACATTGGGGGGAAAGATATTTTGAGACTAAGTATCTCATTCCTCATCACTTCACCCACTAGTTTTAGCATTTATTGATTTTTCTTGGCTGAATTATTACTACTGATGACTGCCAAATAATGATCTTATAATTTTATTATTATAATTTATAAGTCTACATTCAATAACCCATGCTTTGAATGTCAGAATAAAGGAAAGTCTTCTTCCTCTTCTCCCATTTATTGATTCATTTTTTAATGATGTGTCTGTGGACTCATGGATTCCTTTTTTGTTCAGTGGGTTGTAATCGATCATTATTTATTTTGAAGCCCAAATTGTCCCATATTTGGCTAGTGGGAGCCCCTTCAAGGTCGTTCCTGTGTCCTTTTGACATGTCCCATGATTCTTTGCATACTTTCTTCCTGGCACAGTAAGATGTTCTAGGCTTCCTTTGCAGTTACCTGATTCATACATGGAAATAATCCGTATTTTCAAGGATCCTTCATTCCTCTTAGTGGGGATTGGTATTTAGAAACCAACATTTAGCAGGTGTACTCATTGTGAGTAGGATGTCACTGCTTCCAGGTCTCCATAGACAAAGCTTTAAAACATATATAGGGGGGCTTCCCTGGTGGCACAGTGGTTGAGAACCTGCTTGCCAATACAGGGGACACGGGTTCGAGCCCTGGTCTGGGAAGATCCCACATGCCGCGGAGCAACTGGGCCTGTGAGCCACAACTACTGAGCCTGCGCTTCTGGAGCCTGTGCTCCGCAACAAGAGAGGCCTCGATAGTGAGAGGCCCGTGCACCGCGATGAAGAGCGGCCCCCGCTCGCTGCAACTAGAGAAAGCCCTCGCACGGAAACAAAGACCCAACACAGCCAAAAATAAATAAATAAATTTATATTAAAAAAAAAAGACAAAAAAACATATATAGGTACAAATGTGTGTGTTTGTGTACATCTATATCTGTTTTTTTACATATTTCAAAACTGTGACTTATGATGATACCTTCAATCCCAATTCCACACCACAGGATTCATTCTTGCCTTACCCCTTTCCATATTTACAAGACCCCCAAAGACATTAGATGGAGCAGTTTTTGGGTGGGCGGAGGCAGGTGTAATAGCAGCCCAGCATGGTGCTATAATTTTTCCTCTCACCACTTCTTTGCCTGTGTTTTACATGTTGTATTTCCGTTTAGTTCTATATACTTAAAAATTTGTTGAGACTTTCTCTTTTAGCTGCAGATTATTCTTTAGGTATGTTGTTTCACTTCCAAATGTTTGAAGATTTTCTTGTTGTCTTTCTGTTATTACTTTCTGGATTGCTTCCACTGTGGTCAGAGAACATAGTTTATATGATTTTAATTCTTTTAAATATGTTGAAATTTATTTTGTGGCCCAGGATATGGCCCAGGTCTACCTTGGTGAATGTTCCGTGGGTGCTTGAAAAGAATGTGTAATCTGCCATTAATGGGTGGAATGGTCTCTGTGTGTGTGTGTGTGTGTGTGTGTGTGTGTGCACGTGCACATGTATGTGTGAATTAGCTTAATTACAATCATATGTTTTTTAAGGAGCTTAAGAGAAGAAAAAAGAAAACATTTTAATAATCCTCAAACTTACTCTCATATTTCTTTCTAGTGTGCTTCATTTTGTCTATTGGATTTGAGTTACCTCATCTGATGTCACTTCTCAGTCTGAAGAACTCACCTTAGTATTTCTTTCCTTTTTTTAAATTTATTGCCTTTTTTTTTTTTGGGCTGCATCAGGTCTTAGTTGCAGTATACGGGGTCTTCATTGAGGTGTGTGGGATCTTTCGTTATGGCGTGGGCTCTTCGTTGTGGCACGCGGGCTTGTCTGTAGTTGTGGCGGGCAGATTTTCTCTCTCTAGTGGTGCTTGAGCTCCAGAGCGCGTGGGCTCTCTGTAGCTTGTAGCATGCGGGCTCTCTTGTTGAGGTGTGCGAACTCAGTAGTTGTGGCGCGCGGGCTTAGTTGCCCTGCAACATGTGGGATCTTAGTTCCCCAACCAGGGATGAAACCTGCGTCCCCTGCATTGGAAGGTGGATTCTTTACCACTGGACCACCAGGGAAGTCCCCCCTTATTCTTATAAAGCAGTTCTTCTTGCAGTGAATTCTCTCAGTTTTTGTTTGTCTAGGAATGTCTTTATTTCACCTTCCATTTTGAAGCATAGTCTTGCTGAATATATGATTCTTGCTTGATATTTGTGTTCTTGTTTTATTTTTGTTGTTACACATGCCATTCCACCTTTTTCTGACTCAGTTATTTATGACAGAAGTTAGTAGTTGTATTTTTCCTCTCTAGCAAAATGAGTTATTTTCTTTCAGCTTTTAAGATGTTCTTTATGTTTGGCTTTCTGTAGTTTAATTACAATGTGTGTCTAGGTGTGAATCTTTTTTTTAAGATTTTTCAAATGACTTTAAAAAATTTTAGGTGTTGATTTCTTGATATTTATTGTGTTTAGAGTTTATTGAGCTTCTTGGATCTGTAGATTCCTGTTTTTCAAGAAATTTGGGAACTTTTCGGCCATTGCTTCTTCAGATATTTTTTTCTGTCCACTTTTTTCTTCTTCTTTCCTTGTGGGACATGCATTAAAATGTGTTCGTCTGCTTAATGTCTCACAGGTCTCTGAGACTTTGTTAATTTTCCTTCAGTCTTTTTTCTCTCTGTTCTTCAGGTTAGATGACTACTATTGATCTCTTTGTGGAGTTTAATTCTTTCTTCTGCCATCTCAGATTTACTGTTGAGTCCATCTGATACACTTTACATTTGGATATGGTATTTTTCACCTCTAGAATTTCCATTTCAGTTCTTTTTTTATAGTTTCTATTTATTGATGTTTCTTATTTATGGAATAATTTTCACCAGATTTTCCTTTAATTCTTTTAAATATATTTATAATAGCTGCCTTGAAGTCTTTGCTAATTCCAACATTTTAGCCTACCCAGGGTCCATTTCTACTGATAGCTTTTTTCCATATATATATATTAAGTATGGGTCCCACTTTTCTCTTTCTTTGCTTGCTTCACTTTTTTTTTTTTTGAGAACTAGACATATTAGATAATACATTGTGGGATCTCTGGATTGGGATTTTTTTTTTAAACCAAGTTGCTTCTACTTAATCCATGGAATACATTGTTCCCCATTCTTGTTTGGCTGTTATTGTATTTGCTTAGTTATTTTTGTTTGTTTTCTGTTTGTATTTTTATTTATTTATTTATTTTTGACTGTGTTGGGTCTTAGTTTCTGTGCGTGGGCTTTCTCTAGTTGCAGCGAGCGGGGGCCACTCTTCATCGCGGTGCGCAGGCCTCTCACTGTCGCGGCCTCTCTTGTCGCGGAGCACAGGCTCCAGACAGGCAGGCTCAGTAGTTGTGGCTCACGGGCCTAGTTGCTTCGCAGCATGTGGGATCTTCCCAGACCAGGGCTCGAACCCATGTCCCCTGCATTGGCAGGCAGATTCTCAACCACTGCACCACCAGGGAAGCCCTCTGTTTGTATTTTTAAAGCCAGACTTCCTAAGGGTTGCCCTGTGACTGCATAACTTAGTGGTCAGTCAGTGATAGAACAGAGGTTATACTCAAATACTTCAAGCCTGTAAGGCTGCAGCCATCTTCTGGTGGATGTGTGTGAATTGGAGAGTGCAAATTTAAGGCAATAGCCAAGTGGACCTTACTTTTTACTTTGTACCTGGCCCTCTTGGGTTTCCTCTGTCTACATATGCCCATAGTTAACTAGTCAGCCAGGGATTTGTACAGTTCATCCAGCACTTCTGTGGCTCTCTCATTTTCAAGATCTTCCCATTAAATTTTTGACTGGTCTGACTTTGCCCCCAGCTGGGACCCTTTCCTCCTCCTCCTAGCAGAGCTACTGGTTTTCCCTGTTCATTTTTACCCTGTTTTTTCCTTTCATTGACAGTGTCACTTAGCGTGACTTTTCATCTTTCACACCAAATCAAGTCAAGCCCTTTAGCAAGAGTTGCTGAATTTCAGGGCCAACTCTGCCCTGTTGAAAGTTCTTATGTAGGCCAAACTGGGCTAGTGTTGGGAATCTTCTGACTCCCACTGCTTTACCTGAAGTTCTGGTAGTTTTCCCTGAATAAATACTTCTCAATTTGTTGTTTATCTTTTGGCAGTTTCCAAATCCCTGAAATAGTTATTTTTGGCAATTTGTCCAGTTTTATTCTTACTTTTGGAGAAGAGGATTTGCTGACCTTTTTATTCTGCATTAACTGGAAGTCCAAGCTCTTTTTATTTTGTCTTCAAAATATACCATGAATCCTTTTTTTTTCCTCCATCTTCCCTGCTGCCATATTATTCTAAACACTTTAATATACCATCGTCTCCTTCTAGACCTTAAGTAACCTTATAACTGTTTTTGCTGCTTCTGTTTCTCTTACAGTTCATTCTTTAAATAATTTTTTGAGTTTGGGAATGCTTTAGATTTACAGGAAACTTTTAGATAGTTCAGAGGGTTCTTGTATTCTGCACCCAGTTTCCATATTGTTAACATCTTATGTTATTATGATACATTTGTCACAAGTAAGGAATCAATATTGATATATCATTATTAATCTCATATTTTATTCAGATTTTGTTGTCCTTTCTCCATTCCAGGATCCCATCTAGGATGCCAGATTACATTTGGTTTTTATAATGCCTTAATTCCTCTGGGTTGTGGTAGTTTCTCAAACATTCCTTGTTTTTAATGACCTTGACAGATTTGAAGAATATTGACTAGATATTTCATAGACTGTCTCTCATATTTCATTTTGACTGATATTTTCTCATATTACTTAGTTTATGAGTTCTTGGAGGAAGACCACAAAGGTAAAGTGCCATTTTCATCATATTTGATAACATCATATTAAAGGTTGAATATAAACTTGATTTATCACTGTGATGTTGACCTTGGTCACCTGGCTGAGGTAGTACCTGTTATATATCTGCACTTACAGTCATTCCTCCCCTCTTTTGCAAATGAAAGCACACTGTAAGCATTCTTTTTTGTTTGCTTTTTTGCTCAACATATGTTTTTAACTTCAAGCATTGTTTGCTCAATATGAATAAATATCCATGTTTTATTACATGTATCTGTAGTAATGCAAATGAACCAACTAAATAACATTCAGTTCCTGAATTTATAGTGTATCCATTCTATGAGTGATACTACACATTTTGGCTGTTACATTTATTCAGCAGCCAATGTGATATTTATTTATTTTTAATATTTATTTATTTATATTTATTTGGCTGCACGGGGTCTTTAGTTGTGGCACGCGGGATATTTTGTTGCTACATGCGAGATCTTCGTTGCGACATGCGGGATCTTTAGTTGTGGCATGTGGGATGTAGTTCCCTGACCAGGGATCGAACCTGGGCCCCCTGCATTGGGAGCATGGAGTCTTAACCACTGGACCAGCAGGGAGGTCCCCCAATGTGATATTTAAAAACAATACAAAAACAAATGCAACCAAACAAACAAAAAACCCCAAATCAAATCATATCTTATCTTTGCTTAAAACCAATAACTGACTTCCTGCTGTATTATATATGATAGTCAAACTCCTTTATGAACTTTCTTGGTAGTGGCTATAGCTTACATTTTCATTTTATTTCTTGCCACTCCCCCTTTGCTTTGTAAAGTACTGACCACACAGTCCTTCCTACAGTTCCTGGAGCATGCTAAGCTTTTTGGGCATTTGTGTGTGCTATTCTTTAGCCTTGAGAGTTTTCCCACTGACTCTTCTTCAGACTGATACCTTCTCAGTTTTTAGAGTGCTTACCTGTTTACTCATTCACTGAGTTTGTTTTCTTCATTGGCACTTTGTATTCACTTGTATGTCTTCCTCATTAAAGTGTAAGCCCCAAGAGTACAGGGACTTGGTTTACTACAGTATATGTGGCACATAGTGAGTGGACGCTTAATAATTTTTTTTTTTAAGACATGAGTGAATGGTAGTCCTCAAAGCATACGAAATGGAGGTATTTACAATGTTAGTAGATCATTTAAAATACAAAATAAAACCCTACATTTTAAAAGTAAATGGTTGCGGGACTTCCCTGGTGGTGCGGTGGTTAAGAATCTGCCTGCCAATGCAGGGGACACAAGTTTGAGCCTTGGTCCAGGAAGATCCCACATACCGAGGAGCAACTAAGCCCATGCACCACAACTACTGAGCCCGTGTGCCACAACTACTGAAGCCTGCGCGCCTGGAGCCCATGCTCCACAACAAGAGAAGCTACCATAATGAGAAGCCCATGCACTCCAATGAAGAGTATCCCTCGCTCGCCACAACTAGAGAAAGCCTGCACGCAGCAACAAAGATCCAATACAGCCAAAAAAAAAAAAAAAAAAAAGGTTGCGTTTGAAGGAAAGCACAGTGCAGGATCATTAAGTTTAGATTTGAGTCTTGTTGGGATTTTGCAAGAAGGAAGTGTTTTGGGGTGTTTCTTTGGTATTTTTAAAATTGTAGTAAAATAAAAATAACCTAAAATTTACTGTCTTCACTATTTTTTTAAGTGTACAGTGCAGTGGCATTAAATATATTAGCATTGTTGTACATCCGTCACCACCATCCTTTTCTAGAACTCTTTTCATCTTGCAAAACTGAAACTCAAGACCCATTAAACAAAAACTCCTCCTTTTCTTCTGACCCCAGCCCCTGACAACCACCTTTCTACTTTATGTCTGTATGAATTTGATTAGGTACCTCAAATAAGTAGAATCATACAGTATTTGTATTTTTGTTGGCTGGCTTATTTCACTTAGTAAAATGTCCTTAAAGTGTATCCATGTTGTAGCATATGTCAAAATCTACTTCCTTTTTAAGGCTGAATAATACTTCATTGTATACATATACACCATGTTTTGTTTATCCATTCATCTGTCAGTGAGCGCTTGGGTTGCTTTAACATTTTGGCTATTGTAAATAATGCTCCTATGAAAATGGAAGTACAAAAACCTGTTTGAGTCCCTGCTTTCAATTCTTCTGGGTATATACCCAGAAGTGGAATTGCTGGATCATATGGTAACTTAGTTTTTAATTTTTTGAGGAACCGCCATACTGTTTTCCATAGTGACTGCACCATTTTACATTCCCACCAACAGTACACAAGAGTTCCAATTTCTCCACATCTCTGCCAACATTTATTATTTTCTTTTTTCTTGATAGTAACCATTGTAAGGGGTGTGAGATGGTATTTCATTGTGGTTTTGATTTGCATTAGTTTCCCTAATGATTAGTGATATTGAGCATCTTTTCATATTCTTATTGGCCATTTGTGTATCTTCTTTGAAGAAATGTCTATTCAAGTCCTTTGCCCACTTTTTAATCATGTTATTTTTTGTTGTTGAATTGTAAAAGTTCTTTATATATTTGGACGTTAACCTTTTATCAGATAAATGGTTTGCAAATATTTTCTCACATTCCATGTATTACCTTTTCACCCAGCTGATTGTGTCCTTTGAGGCACAGAAGTTTAAAATTTTTTAAACAGTTATATTGAGGTGTAATTGATAAAAAAATATAACTGCACATATTTAATGTGTACAATTTTATGAGTTTGGACATATATGAACACCCATGATACCATCACCACTATCAGAGTAATAGACATATCCAATACCTCCCCCAAATTCCTGTGTCCCCCTCACCCCCTTTTCTTTGGTGGTGGTAAGAGCACTTAACATATTTACCTTTTTAACAAAATTTTAGGTGCACAGTACCATATTAATAACTTCAGGCATTGTACAGCAAATCTCTAGAACTTAGTCATCAGAATAACTGAAACTTTATGTACATTGAATAACAATGCCCCATTTTCACCACCTGCTGGTCCCCCAACCCCACAACTATTTTATTCTCTGCTTCTATGAATTTGACTATTTTAGATACCTCATATAAGTGGAATCATGCATTATTTGTTTTTCTATGACTGGATTGTTTCACTTAACATAGTGTCCTCCAGGTTCATCCATGAGATGTTTTAAATTTTGATGAACTTCAGTTTATCTGTTTTTTCTTTTGTTGACTGTGCTTTTGGTGTCACATCCAAGACATTGTTGCAAAAATGAAGCTTTCCCTCTATATTTTCTTCTAAGAGTTTTGTAGTTTTAGCTCTTACATTTAGGTTTATGATCCATTTTAAGGTAACTTTTGTATTTGGTGTAAAGTAAGGCTACTTTTTTTTTTTTTTGCATGTGAATGTCTAGTTTTCCCATCACTAAATGTTTTAAAAACTGTTCTTTCCCTGTTACATAGTCTTGGCACCCTTGTCAAAAGTTATTTGACCAAATATACAAGGGTTTAATTCTGGACTCTATTCCATTGGTCTTTATGCCAGCACCACGTGTTGTTTTAATTACTGTAACTTGGTAGTGCGTTTTGAAATCAGGAAGTGTGAGTCCTCCTATTTTGTTCTTTTTCAGGATTGTTTTGGCTATTTGGCATCCTTTGAGATTCCGTATGAACTTTTGGATGGGTTTTTCTATTTCCGCCAAAAAAAAAATCATTGGGATTTTGATAAGGATTGCATTGAATATGTAGATCACTTTGGATAGTATTGACTTCTTAGTATTAAGTTTACTCATCCATGAACATGGGATGTGTTTCCATTTATTTATGTCTTTTTTTTTTTTTTTTTTTTTTTTGGCGGTACATGGGCCTCTCACTGTTGTGGCCTCTCCCGTTGCGGAGCACAGGCTCCGGACGCGCAGCCTCTGGACGTGCAGGCTCAGCGGCCATGGCTCACAGACTTAGCTGCTCCGCGGCATGTGGGATCTTCCCGGACCGGGGCATGAACCCGTGTCCCCTGCATCGGCAGGCGGACTCTCAACCACTGTGCCACCAGGGAAGCCCTATTTATATCTTTTTAATTTATTTCGGCAGCATTCGGTAGTTTTCGTTGTATGTCTTTCACTGCCTTGGTTAAGTTAATTTCTAAGTATTTTATTCTTTTTGATGCTCTTGTAAATGGAATTTTCTTAATTTCATTTTCAGATTGTTCATAGTGTATAGAAATGTAACTGATTTTTGTGTGTTGATCTTGTATCCTGCAGTGTTGTTGAATTTATTAGCTCCAGCACTCTGTGTGTATGTGTGTGTTTGTGTGTGTGTGTGTGTGTGTGTACAGTCTTTAGGTATTTCTACATAAAAGATCATGTCACCTTCAAACAGAGATCATTTTACTTATTTCATTCCGATTTGGAAGCCTGTTTCTTTTCATGCCTAATTGCTCTTACTACAACTTCCAATGCTATGTTGAATGAAAGTGGCAAAGTGGGCATCTGTGTCTTGTTCCTAATGTGAACCAGGAAAAGCTAAGGGGAAATGCTTTCAGTCTTTCACAATTGAGTATGATGTTGAGTATAGGTTATTCTTATATGATCTTTATTATGTTTAGGAAGTTTCCTTCTGTTGCTAGTTTGCTGAGTGTTTTTATCATGAAAGAGTATTGAATTTTGTTAAATGCTTTTTCTGCATCAGTTGAGATGATTGTGTATTTTGCCCCCTTCCTTCCACTGATATGATACATTACATTGACTTTTCATGTGTTGAACCATCCTGCCTTTTAATAATCCATCCCACTTGGTTGTGATGAATACTCCTTTTAATATGTTGCTTAGTTTGGTTTCCTAGTACTTTGTTGAGGATTTTTGCATCAGTATTCATAAGAGATAATTGGTCTATAGTTTTCCTGTAATGACTTTGTCTGGTTTTGTTATCAGGGTAATATTGGCCTCATCCAGTGAGTTAGGAAGTGTTCGTTCCATCTGGATCTGGGCTTTTCTTTTTTTTATAAATTTATCTATTTATTTTATTTTTGGCTACGTTGGGTCTTCATTGCTGTGCGTGGGCTTCCTCTAGTTGTGGCGAGTGGGGGCTGCTCTTCATTGCAGTGCATGGGCTTCTCATTGCGGTGGCTTCTCTTGTTGCGGAGCACAGGCTCTCAGCATGCAGGCTTCAGTAGTTGCGGCACATGAACTCAGTAGTTGTGGCTCACAGGATCTAGAGCGCAGGTTCTAGAGTGCAGGCTCAGTAGTTGTGGCATATGGGCTTAGTTGCTCCACGGCATGTGGGATCTTCCCGGACCAGGGCTCAAACCTGTGTCCCCTGCATTGGCAGGCAGATTCTTAACCACTGTGCCACCAGGGAAGTCCCTGGGCTTCTCTTGTTTGGAGGGTTTTTTGGTTTTTTTTGGCAATGCCACATGGCATGTGGGATCTTAGTTCCCTAACCAAGGATCAAACCCTTGCACCCCCTGCAGTGCAAGCATGGAGTCCTAACCACTGGACTGCCAGGGAATTCCCTGATCCTTTTTATTTCTGTAATGTTCCCTCTTTCATTTTTGATTCTAGTTATTCGAACCTTTTCTTTTTTCTTAGTCTAGCTAAAGGTTTGTCCATTTTGTTGATCTTTTCGGAGAATCAACTCTTGGTTTTATTGATTTTTCTCTGTTGTTTATCTCTTCTCTATTTTGCTTCTCTCTGCTCTGATCTTTATTATTTCTTTCCTTTTGCTAGCTTTAGGTTTAGTTTGTTCTTTTTCTAGTTCCTCAGGATGTAGAGTTAGGTCGTTGATTTGAAATCTTTTTTATTTTTTTTTAAATTTATTTATTTATTTAATTTTTGGCTGTGTTGGGTCTTTGTTGCTCGGCGAGCAGGGGCTCCTCTTCGTTGCAGTCTACGGGCTTCTCACTGCGGTGGCTTCTCTTGTTGCGGAGCACGGGCTCTAGGTGCATGGGCTTCAGTAGTTGCAGCACGCAGGCTCAGTAGTTGTGGCTCGTGGGCTCTAGAGCACAGGCTCAGTAGTTTTGGTGCACGGGCTTAGTTGTTCCGTGGCATGTAGGATCTTCCCGGACCAGGGATGGAACCCATGTCCCCTGCATTGGCAGGTGGATTCTTAACCACTGCGCCACCAGGGAATTCCCTTGAAATCTTTTTTTTTTAATGTGTGCGTTTACAGCTATAAATTTCTCCCTTAGCATTGCTTTTACTGCATCCCAAAAGTGTTGGTATGTTGTGTTTTTATTTTCACTTTTTTCTGGATATTTTCTAATTTACCTTATGATTTCTCCTTTGACTTCTTTGGCTGATTAAGAGTTTGCTGTTTAATTTCTACATATTTGTGACTTTTCCAGTTTTCCTTCTGCTGTTGATTTCTAGTTTCATTCATTGTGCTTGGAAAAATTATTTTGAGTTCAATCTTACTAAATTTTTAAGACTTTTTTGTGGCCTAACATATGATCTATCCTAGAGAATATTCCATGTGGAGTTGAGAAGAATATATATTCTGTTTTGGGGGTGGAGTGTTCTGTATATATCTGTTAGGTCTAATTGCTCTTAGTGTTGTTTAAGTCTTCTGTTTGCTTCTTGATCTGTGTGGTTGTTCTATCCATTATTGAAAGTGGGGTATTGAGTGAACTGTTGTTATTGTTTAAGTATGTCTGTTTTTTTCTTCAATTCTATCGTTTGCTTTATATATTTTGGAGCTCTGATGTTTATCATTGTTATATTTTTATCATCAATTGACCCTTTTGTTAGTGTTTAATGTTCTTTTTTGTCTCTTCTAACAATTTTTTTTTTTTTTTTGTGATACGCGGGCCTCTCACTGTTGTGGCCTCTCCCGTTGCGGAGCACAGGCTCCGGACGCGCAGGCTCAGCGGCCATGGCTCACGGGCCCAGCCGCTCCGCCGCATGTAGAATCTTCCCAGACCGGGGCATGAACCCGTGTCCCCTGCATCGGCAGGTGGACTCTCAACCACTGCGCCACCAGGGAAGCCCTCTTGTAACAATTTTTGACTTACGGTCTATTCTGTTTGATACTCGTATAGCCACTCTGGTTTTCTTCTGTTTCTATTTGCATGGAATATCTTTTCCTGTCCTTTCACATTAAACCTATTGTGTAGTTAGATCTAAAGTGAGTCTCTTGTAGACAGCATACAGGAGCATCATGCTTTTTAAATTCGTTCTGCCAATCTGTGCCTGTTGATTGGAATGCTTAATTACTTTACAGGTAAAGTAATTACTGATAGAGAAGGCATTTTATGTGTTTTTTTGGTATTTTTTTGTCCCTCATTTCCTCCATCTCTGCCTGTCTTTGTGTTTAGTTGATTTTTCTGTAGTGACGCAGTTTGATTTTTCTCAGCTTTTTTTTTTTAATCTATATTCTCTTCTGTTGGGTGTGTGTGTGTGTGTGTGTGTGTGTGTGTGTGTGTGTGTGTGTGTGTGGTTACCATGAGGTTACATATAACATCCTAAAGTTACAACAGTTTGTTTTGAATTGAAATCAACTTAACTTCAATCACATACGAAAACTCTATTTCTCTATAGCTCTGTTCATCCCTGTTTATTGTTAGTGTCACAAATTACATTTTTATGCATTGTGTTCCCATTAACGTAGATTTAAAATTATTTTTGTGCATTTGTCTTTTATATCCTGTAGAACATAAAAAGTGAAGTTACAGACCAATATTGCAGTAATGCCGGTTTTTATATTTGCCCATGTATTTACCTTTACGGGAGTCTTTATCTTTATATATCTTAGAGTTACTGTCTGGTGTTTCTTCATTTGAACATGAAGAAATTCCATAGCATTTCTTGTAGGGCAGTACTAATAGTAATGAACTTCCTTAGCTCTTGGTAGATACAGAATTCTTCTTTGGCATTTTTTTTCTTTTAGCACTTTTAATGTATTATCCCACAGCCTTGTGGCCTCCACAGTTTCCACTGATAATCTTTTTGAGGATCTACATAATGAGTGAATTTTCTCTAGCTACTTTCAAGATTCTCTAGCTGCTTTCAAGATTCTCTCTCTTTCAGCAGTTTGATTATATTGTGTCTTGCTGTAGATCTGCCTGGGTTTGTCCTACTTGGAATTTATTGAACTCCTTGGATTTGTAAATTCATGTCTTCTGTCATATTTGGCAAGTTTTTGGCCATTACTTCTTCAGGTAATCTCTCTGCCCCTTTCACTCTTTCTTCTTCTCAGACTCTTATAATGTTTATATTGATATATTGGTCTGCTTGATGGTGTCCCATAAGTTCCTTAGGCTCTGTTCACTTTTCTTTATTATATTTTTCTATTCTTCAGCCTTGATAATTTCAAATGTTCTATATTTAATTTTGCTGATTTGTCTTTTTACTCAAGTCTACTGTTGAACCCCTTTATTTTATTCTTCAGCTCTGGAATTTCTGTTTGGTCCCCTTTTGTAATTTCTTTTTGTTGATAATGTAATTTTGTTTATATATTGTTTTCCTTGTTTCTTTGTGTTTTCTTTTAGCTTTTTTTTTTTGTGATAGATGGGCCCCTCACCGCTGCGGCCCCTCCCGCCGCGGAGCACAGGCCCAGTGGCCACAGCCCATGGGCCCAGCCGCTCTGCGGCACGCGGGATCCTCCCGGACCGGGGCACGAACCCGTGTCCCCCACATTGGCAGGCGGACTCCCAACCACTGCACCACCAGGGAAGCCCTCTTTTAGCTTTTTAAACATATTTAGGACAGTTGTTTTAAAGTCTTTATCCAGTAAGTTCATTAACTATGCTTCTCTAGAGCTGGTTTTGCCACTTATTTTTCTTCCTTTGAATGGGCCACGTTCTCCTTTTTTTTTTTGTATGCTTTGTCATTTTTTGTTGAAAATTAATCATTTGAAAAAACGATCACTTCTCCCTGCCTTTGCAGACTTGTTCTGTGTCTGTCAGACCAGTCTTTCACTAATAAGCCGAGTGTGCTTCGGGCTTAGGATCAGCCCAGTGTGAAGGCTTTTTGTCTTCTCAGGCCTTTTCTGGGCATACCTTTTGCTAAATCTCCATGTGACTTCTTCAGTTCCCCCATATCCACAACTGCTTTTTTTTTTTTTTAATGCTGATCCTAGTCTCTCTACCATTAACCTCTGTTGGAGGTTAATGGGGTCCCACTGTCCGCATCTTGTACCCCAAACTCTGACCTTTCTGCTATATCTGGCACTCCTTTTTTAAAAAAAATTATTTATTTTGGCCACACCACATGTGCGGTCTTAGTTCCCTGACCAGGGATTGAACCTGCGCCCCCTGCAGTGGAAGTGCAGACTCTTAACCACTGGACTGCCAAGGAAGTCCCCAGAACTGCTTTTAAAGGTCTTAAATTTGCAAAGAATCTTCCCCTTGAATCTTCTCCTCAGGGCCCTAGATGATCTGTTGTATGTATCATAATCTCTCGTTTCAAGCATTTGCAGGTCTGTAGGCCCCCTGTAGTTTACCCACATAGTACTGGCGTCTTTTCCATCTGAGTTCTGAGTTACGTACAACAGAGAGCAGTCAGTCCTTCAGGCAGCTCCCAGCAGCTTAGAACACTGCAAACAAATTTGCTTTGTTCCCTCTAGTTTGGGGGAGGGATTTGGGAACCAGACTGTTTGCTCCAGACCAAGACTGTGTAGGGAGGGGGTGGAGCAAGGTCAAATAAAAATGCCACCAAATTTGTTTCTATTTTGAATGTAGCTTTTACTTGATTAGATATTTACTTGGTTGTTGTAGTCGTTTAATTGTTTTCCAGAGCTCCTATTTCACCAGCTTCTGGCTGATTTTAAATGTTCTGTGGGGGAATAAGGGCTTGGAGCTTCATAGTCCATCATGTTGCTGATGTCACTCCTGAGTATCTTATTTCCTTATATTGTCTAGTAATAGTCTACTGTATAGATAGATCACATTTTTCTTATCAGTTCCTCAGGTGATGGACATTTGGGTTGGTTCCACTTTTTACTCCTGTAAATAATGCTGCAGTGAATCCATTCAGTTTTGACGGAAAGACACTATGCATCAAAAATGTCCTCTCCATTTTATGAAACTTAAGTAATAACATATTAAATAGAAGTGTAAATATTTTAAATATACTTTAAAGATTTAAAGTATGTAAGTATATATGTATAGGCAGAATGGCATCACTTTATAGCTCATGCATCTCTGTTTAGTTAGTATTTTATTTTTGTCTGGAAATATCAATCAACATTTACATAGATATAAAAAGTTAATTTTTTTCTCTTTGTCAATTATCTATTCTGCATAAGAAGTTTCCTCAAAACTCAGGGGTTTAAAACGGCAAGCATTTGGTCTCTCACAGTTTATGTGGAGCAGGAATCGCAGCACAGCTTATCTGGATACTTTTGGCTCTGGATTCCTTACAAGGCTGCAGTGAGTTTTTTGGCCATGCTGTAGTCATTTTAAGGCTCACCTGGCGTGTGACCTGCTTCCTCATTCAGTTGGCTGTTGGCAGGCTTAAGTCCCTGTTGGATATTGGGTGAGATATTGTTTCTTTGCCATGTGAGCCTTTCCATAGGGCAGCTTGCAGAATGTTGTCTGGCTTTCTTCAGAGGGTGCTACTGAGAGAGAGCAAGATAGAAGTCAGTCTTCTTGTAACCTAATTTCAGAGATGACATCTCATCATTTTTTTTCCTGTTCTTTTTGTTGAAAAGAGAGTCACTAGGTCCAGTTGTGCTTAGCAGGAGGACATTACACAAGAACATGAATATAAGTTTTCAGCATGCCACCTTGTTGAAGTCAATGCTTATAATTGAGGTTTTGGACAGTGAGGAACGCTGTGATATAAAGGCTTTTCCCTAGTCTAAGCCTAAATGATTTTAGATAAAGACCTTAGATAGGTTGTGAGTGACATGAAATGTGGTCAGTGTAAATTATTTTGTTTGGAAAGCTTCAGAAGATTATAGAATGTTAATGATATTTCAATATAAATTATAGTTTTCATTTTTAGCATATACTTTTGTGGGTTTAGTGCTTTAGAAAGTTGTTTGAATTATTGAGTTTCAGAAATAGGTTACTTTGTTTTAAGTGTATTTTGATTAGATCCTGGAATGAGAATGATTCCAGGACAAAGGATGTATTTTGGAAAATAAAGCCACATACAATCAAAATTTTAAAAAACTTTTTTACATGGTACATAGAATATAGGTCATCTTTGCTTCGACTGAATCTTAATAGGCTGAAATGTCATGAGATGCTCTCAATTTACTGTCAGCTTCTCGTACACCACTTTCATAGATATCATTTAACTTGCAAGTTATTCATATCAGGACAGTCTTCTAATCATTAGTTTCCTATAAACGTGAAAATCATTAAAATCTTGTTAGAACAGTTTAACAAATTTAGATTGAGTACCAGTTTTGACTGTCGTTTGTTAGTGAGGATAAAGAGTTACATAACATTTGGTTTGATCTTAGTGAATTCATGATCTGCTTGCGGATGAGGGTGTGCTTAATTATAATGAAATGCACTTTAAATAATTAGTTGTAGTACAGTATGGCAAAATACTGTCACACAGTTGGGCTTTTCTTACCTATATTTTAGTGACATATCTCTGTTAACATGCATGACACTACAGCAGTGTCTTTTCCTCTTTATTGGTCCATGGGCTTTTTGAGTGGAGTGCAAAACTGTCTTACTAATGTCTTGCTCATTTTCTTATAGTGTGAGTATTTGTGTAGACCTTTTTTCCCCTGTTTTTTTATTATTATTTTTTCCCTGTTCTTTTAGATTTAGTTTTTTATCTTTGCAAGCTAACTTCTCTCTTCTCTTACCCCCACCTCCCACTTTTTTGCTTTCTGTCTTTCATTCTAAAATGCTCAGCGCCTTCTATGAGCCAGGCACTGTCCTGTGCATAGGAGAATCAGTAATCAACCATATCAATAAAGTCTCTGTTCTTAAGGCTCTTGTGTGCCATTGGGGGTGGAGATACAATAAATAAGTAAATTAACTAAATTAAAAGTATTTTTGTATCATGATAAGTTCTATAAAGAAGCAAAAATAGGATGATGTAAAAAAAATAATTGAGTGAGTGGGAGAAATGTCTCATATTGGATGGTCAGTAGATATGAGCAGCCATTTAAGGACTTGGGGAAAGACTCTTAGATGTAGAAAAAGCAAGTGCAGAGGCCCTAAGTTGGGTGTTGTGAATTGAACAAAGTCAAATTGGTTATGCACAATTATTGTGTTCTTTTAGGTAAATAAAAGTAGCTACCAATCAATGAAGTTAAGTGAAGATCAGCTGCTTCCTTGTAATCTATTGGCTTATAATGAAACTAAACCTTAGACTAAATTCTGCCAAATATAATAGACTTTTATTTCGCCAACATTTATTAGCAAGCAACTTCAAAAATAGTAAGTGCCATTTGCTTTGTAAACATGTTAACTTCCCAACTTTCTATCCTTAAGGTACTTCAGCCATACCTTGCATGAAAGATTCACTTGATATATAGATGCAACAAAATTGTAGAGGCAGCAGTTGGTTAATCTTATTGGTGGCATCAAATAATCAGAATCCTCAAAATGAATGACTGACCTTGGCACTATCTTTAAGAATATAAGCTTTTACAGAAATAAACCAACACACCTATGGTCAGTTAATCTTCGACAAAGGAGACAAGAATATACAGTGGGAAAAAGACAGTCTGTTCAGCAAGTGGTGTTGGGAAAACTGGACAGCCGTATGTAAATCAATGAAGTTAGAACACACCCTCACACCACACACAAAAATAAACTCAAGATGGCTTAAAGACTTAAATATAAGACATAACACAATGAAACTCCTATAAGAGAACACAGGCAAAACATTGTCTGACATAAATCATACCAATGTTTAGGTCAGTCTCCCAAGGCAATAGAAATAAAAGCAAAAATAAACATATGTGACCTAATCAAACTTATAAGCTTTTGCACAGCAAAGGAAACCATAAACAGAATGAAAAGACAACCTATGGACTGGGAGAAAATATTTGCAAATGATGTGACCTACTAGTGCTTAATTTCCAAACTATACAAACAGCTCATACAGCTCAATAACAAAAAAAGAAACAACCCAATCAGAAAGTGGGCAGAAGACCTAAATAGACATTTCTCCAAAGATGTACAGATGGCCAACAGGCACATAAAAAGATGCTCAAATTGCTAATTATTAGAGAAATGCAAATAAAAACTACAATGAGGTACCACCTCACACCGGTCAGAATGGCCATCGTTAAAAAGTCTACAAATAACAAATGCTAGAGAGGGTGTGGAGAAAAGGGAATCCTCCTACACTGTTGGTGGGAATGTAAATTGGTGCAGCCACTATGGAAAACAGTATGAAGTTCCTTAAAAAACTAAAAATAGAATTGCCATATGATCCAGCAATCCCATTCCTGGACATATATTGGGACCAAAAGATGCATGCACCCTAGTGTTCATAGCAGCACTACTTACAATAGCCAAGACATGGAAACAACCTAAATGTCCATTGACAGATGAATGGATAAAGAAGATGTGGTACATATACACACTGGACTACTACTTAGCCATAAAAAAGTGAAATAATGCCATTTGCAGCAACATGGATGGACCTAGAGATTATCATATTAAGTGAAGTAAGTTAGGCAGAGAAAGACAAATATCATGTGATATTACTTATATGTGGAATCTAAAATATGACACAAACGAATGTACTTACGAAACAGAAACAGGCTCACAGTCATAGAAAACAAACTTGTGGTTACTAAAGGGGAAAGGGGGTGGGGAGGGATAAATTAGGAGTTTGGGATTAGCAGATTCAAGCTAATCTATATAAAATAGATTTTAAGAAAGGTTCTGTATAGCACAGGGAACCATAATAAACTATATTCAGTATCCTGTAATAAACCAAAAGAATATGAAAAAGAATATGTGTATATATATATATATATATATGTGTGTGTGTGTGTGTGTGTGTGTGTGTGTGTGTAACTGAATCCCTTTGCTGTACACCAGAAACTAGCGTTGTAAATCAACTATAATTCAATAAAAACATTCTAAAAATTTTAGAGAGTAAAGAATATGGGCTCTTATACGTTGTTCATACAAGAGTAGAGGAGTGTTTCTTTGGTATTTTAGCCAGCCTACTTATTTGAACCCCACCAGTTTCATGAATGAAAACTCATTTCTAATATCTTTCATGCCAGTTAATAACCACCAAAACACACATGCGCATTTTTATCATTTACTACGCAAATAATAAAGGCTCTGATGTTGGGAATAAAAGGAAAAAGGATAGCAGAGACAGCAGTAACTGGAATGTAGCCTTTCTGAATAAATAGTAACTGTGCGTATTCCAGTTTTGTCAGTTGACCTAATAATGGTCTTTATAGCACTGTTTCCCTCTAGTACAGGATCCAGTCTAGGGTCAGGATGGATGAAGTTGCCATGTCTCTTTACTCTCCTTGAATCTGCAACATTTCCATAGCCGTTCTTTGACTTCTATCTCACTGGCATTTCTGAGGAATGCAGTCTCCCTTTTTGTTTAAATACAATGTTTCTTATTTTTTATTTGTCTAAAGTTTCTTTATGAATTGTATTTAGGTTATACATTCTCAGAAAACTGCTTAGTTTACATTGTGTCCTTCTCAGAGTATCACATCTAGAGACACAGGATGTTCATCCATCCTTTATATGTGATGTTAATTTTGATCACCTCATTAAGGACTTGCCCAAATTCTCCACTGTATACTTACTGACTCCATTAAATTTGTTAGAGTGAAGATATCATAAACAGAGTGTAAGGAGAAGACACCATAATGAACATATCCAACAAAATTCTTGTATCTAAAGTTTTAAAATGTGCAAAATACGTAAGCAGTCATTTTACAAAAGAGGATATCAAAGTGGCCAGTAAACCAATGAAAATGGTACTCAACATCATTAATCATCAGATACATGTAAATTAAAACTATAGTGAGATATTACATAACCACCAGAATGACTAATAGTGTTGCTGAGGATGTGGAAGAACTGGAACTCTCTTACATTGCTGGTGAGCGTATATATATTTAACACAATCACTTTGAAGAAATGTTCGGCCAGAACTGCTAAAGCTAACTATATGCATGTCTTAGAGATCTAGCAGTTCCCTCCTTGGGTATATATCCAACAGAAATATGTGTTTATGTTTACAAAAAAGCATGTTCAAAGAGGTTCATAGAAGTTTTATTTGTAATAGCCAGTAACTGGAAACAACCTTCATGTCCATCAGTAGTAGAATGGGTAAATTAGTTGAGGTATAGGCTTATAATGGAATATTACACAGCAATGAAAGTGAACAAAATACTCATATAGATAATGTGGAAGAATTTCAGAGACATAAGATATTAAGTGAAAATAAATACAGGGAATTCCCTGGTGGCCCATTGGTTAGGACTCCATGCTTTCACTGCCAGGGTCATGGGTTCAGTCGCTGGTTGGGGAACTAAGATCCTGCAAGCTGCACAGTGTGGCCAAAAAAAAGAAAAAAAAATACAAAGTTTGTCTTGTATGATTCGACTAACATGAAATTTTAAAAGGCAAAACTAATCTATGGCAATAAATGTCAAGATGATGGTTACCCTTGTGGGGAAAGGGTGACTGGGAATGGGTACAAAGGAGCCTTTATGGGTCCCGGAAATGTCTATATTTTTATCTGTTTGGTGGTTATGTGGGTAAATGCATATGTAAAATGTATATTTAAAATTTGTTCACTTTAGGTAAGTTCTGCATTCAAAAACTAAGGGTGGTAGGTAGAAAATGATGTTTATACCTCTGTTCCCTTCTAAGAGTTTTATAATAGATTTAGCTTTTCCATTTAGTCTTTGATCCATTTTGAATTAATTTTTACATATTATTTGAGGTAGGGGTCCAACTTCATGCTTTGGCATGTGGATATCCAGTTGTCCAGCACCTGTTATTGAAGACTGTTTTTTCCCCCATTGTCTTGGCACCCTTGTCAAAAATCATTTGACTGTAGATGTTCGGGTTTATTTCTGGACTCTCAATTCTATTCCACCAGTTTCTCTCCTTATGTCAGTACCCCCACTGTTTTGATTGCTATAATTTTGTAGTCATTTTTAAAATCAGGAAGTGTGAGTCCTCCAACTTTATTTTTCTTTTTCAATATTGTTTTGGCTCTTCAGGGTCTCTTGTAGCTCCATATGAATTTAAAGATCAGCTTTTCCATTTCTGCAAAGAAAGGCCATTGGAATTTTGATAGAGGATTTTGATAGAGATTGCATTGAATCTGTAGATCACTTTTTTTTTAGAGTATAAATGCTTTACAGTGGTGTGTTAGTTTCAGTTTTATAATGAGTCTGTAGATCACTTTGAGAGTTTTGTCACCTACAAAATATTTTGTTCCAATCCATGAACATGGGATGTCTTTCCGTATATTTAGATCTGTTTCAGTTTCTTTCAATAATGTTTTATAGTTTCCAGTGTACAAGACTTTGTTATTCTTTTGATGCTGTTATAAATGGAATTTATTTCTAAATTTTATTTCTGTATTGTTCAGTGCTAGTGTATAGAAATACAACTGATTTTTCAGTGTTGATCTTGTATCCTGCAACTGTGCTGAACTCATTCATTAGCTCTAATATTGTTTTTGTGAACTTCTTAGATTTTCTGTATACAAGATTGTCAGCTGCAAATAGGGATAGTTTTGCTTCTTATCCAGTCTGGATTCCTTTGATTTCATTTTCTTGCCTCATATTCTGACTAGGACCTCCAGTACAATATTAAATATGAGTGGCAAGACTGGACATCCTTGCTTGTCCCTGATCTTAGGGGGCACATATGCAGTTTTTCATCATTAAGTATGATGTTAGCTGTGGGTTTTTCATGGATCCCCTTTATCAGCTGGAGGAAATTTCCTTTTCTTCCTAGTCTTTTGAGTAGGCAGTTGGATTTTGGCACTTGCATTTTCGTTGTCTGTTGAGATGATCATGTATCTTTCTTTTATTCTATCAGTGTGGTTTATTACATTGATTTTTGTATGCTGAACCTACCTTGCTTTTGTGGGATATATCCTACATGTTCATGGTGTAGAGTCCCCTTTTTTTTTTTTTTTTTTTGCGGTACGCGGGCCTCTCACTGTTGTGGCCTCTCCCGTTGTGGAGCACAGGCTCCAGACGCGCAGGCTCAGCAGCCATGGCTCACGGGCCTAGCCATTACGCGGCATGTGGGATCTTCCCGGACCGGGGCACGAACCCATGTCCCCTGCATCGGCAGGCGGACTCTCAACCACTGCACCACCAGGGAAGCCCTAGAGTCCCCTTTTTTAACGTTCTGGATTAGGTTTGCTAGTATTTTGTTGAGGATTTATCTATATTCACAAAGTTATCAATCTGTAGTTTTCTCTTGTAACGTGTTTGTCTGGTTTGGTTATCAGAGTAATACTAGGTTCAGTATTTTTTTTTTTAATAATTGGTGGTAATTCTTTCTTAAATGTTTGAAGCCATCTATCTGGCTTAGGACTTCTTATTTGTGAAAAGTTTTAAAATTTCTAATTCAATCTCTTTATTTCATCCAGGTGATCTAATCCATTGATATACAGTTCTTCATAGTATTCCCTTATCCTTTTTATTTCTGTAAGGTTGGTAGTAATTCTCCTTTAATTCCTGAGTTTAGATATTTGTATCTTCCCTCTTTTTTTCCTTGGTTAATCTAGCTAAAATTTGGTCAATTTTATTGATCTTTTCAAAGAACCATTGTTTCATTGATTGAAAAAATTTCTATTGTGTTTTAATTTTTTTGGTTTGTTTCCACTTCTAATCCTTATTGTTTCTTTCCTTCTACTTGCTTTGGGTTTAACATGCTCGTCCTTTTTTGGTGTTTTAAGGTAGAAGTTCAGTTTATTGATTTGAGATCTTTTTTTTTTTTTTTTTTAATATAAACACTAACTGTTACAAATTTCTCTCTCTCTCTTTTTTTTGGAGGGGGCCATGCTGCATGGCTTGCAAGATCTTAGTTCCCCCACCAGGGATTGAACCCAGTCCACGGCAGTGAAAGTGCTGAGCCCTAACCACTGGACTGCCAGGGAGTTCCCAACAGTTATAAATTTATCTTTAAGTTGTACTTTAGGTGTATCCAATAATTTTCAGTATGTTTTGTTTTTATTTTCATTCTTCTCAAAGCATTTTCTAATTTTCCATGTGACTTCTTTTTTGTTCCATTGGTTCTTTAGGAATGTGTTATTTAATTTTCACATATTTGTAAATTCCCCAAATTTCTTTCTATTATCAGTTTCTCATTTCATTGCATTGTTGTCAGGGAACATACATCATATTTCTTAAATCTATTTATACTTGCTGAGATAAGTTTTATTGCCTAACAAGTGGTCTGTCCTGGAAAATGTTGCACGTGTATTTGAGAAAAGCATGTATTTTTCTGTTTTGGGGTTCAGTGTCCTATAGATATAGTGCTCTGTATCTATATAGCATTATTTTATCTGTGTAGCATATTATAGCATTATTTAAGTCTTCACTTTTTCATTGATTTTCTGTTTACTTGTTTTATCCAGTATTGAAAATGAGGCATTGAAATCTCTGTTATATTTGAATTGTTTATTTCAAGTCTATCTTTTTTTTTCCCATGCATTTTGAGAGTCTGTTGTTTATACATGTTCATAATTACTATATCTTGTTGATAAGTTGGCAATTTTTTCACTATAAATGTCCTACTTTGCCACTAATAATGATTTTGTAATATATTCTTTTTTATATTTAATAATTATTTATTATTTACGGTTATAGGAAACAAATTTTAAACAAATTTGCATACATGTTTTCTTGCTGTAATATATGAGAGACTGATCAATAAAAGACTGTCAAGCTCAACATAATAAAGGCCATATATGACAAGCCCACAGCAAACATCATCCTCAATGGTGAAAAACTGAAAGCATTTCCACTAAGATCAGGAACAAGACAGGGTTGCCCACTCTCACCACTCTTATTCAACATAGTTTTGGAAGTTTTAGCCACAGCAGTCAGAGAAGGAAAGGAAATAAAAGGAATCCAAATCGGAAAAGAAGGAGTAAAGCTGTCACTGTTTGCAGATGACATGATCCTGTACATAGAGAATCCTAAAGATGCTACCAGAAAACTACTAGAGCTAATCAATGAATTTGGTAAGGTGGCAGGATACAAAATTAATGCACAGAAATCTCTGGCATTCCTATATACTAATGATGAAAAATCTGAAAGTGAAATCAAGAAAACACTCCCATTTACCATTGCAACAAAAAGAATAAAATATCTAGGAATAAACCTACCTAAGGAGACAAAAGACCTGTATGCAGAAAATTATAAGACACTGATGAAAGAAATTAAAGATGATACAAATAGATGGAGAGATATACCATGTTCCTGGATTGGAAGAATCAACATTGTGAAAATGACTCTACTACCCAAAGCAATCTATAGATTCAATGCAATCCCTATCAAACTACCACTGGCATTCTTCACAGAAGTAGAACAAAAAATTTTGCAATTTGTATGGAAACACAAAAGACCCTGAATAGCCAAAGCAATCTTGAGAACGAAAAAAGGAACTGGAGGAATCAGGCTCCCTGACTTCAGACTATACTACAAAGCTACAGTTATCAAGACGGTATGGTACTGGCACAAAAACAGAAAGATAGATCAATGGAACAGGATAGAAAGCCCAGAGATAAACCCACGCACATATGGACACCTTATCTTTGATAAAGCTGGCAGGGATGTACAGTGGAGAAAGGACAGCCTCTTCAATAAGTGGTGCTGGGAAAACTGGACAGGTACTTTTAAAAGTATGAGATTAGATCACTCCCTAACACCATACACAAAAATAAGCTCAAAATGGATTAAAGACCTAACTGTAAGGCCAGAAACTATCAAACTCTTAGAGGAAAACATAGGCAGAACACTCTATGACATAAATCACAGCAAGATCCTTTCTGACCCACCTCCTAGAGTAATGGAAATAAAAACAAAAATAAACAAATGGGACCTAATGAAACTTCAAAGCTTTTGCACAGCAAAGGAAACCATAAACAAGATGAAAAGACAACCCTCAGAATGGGAGAAAATATTTGCAAATGAAGCAACCGACAAAGGATTAATCTCCAAAATTTACAAGCAGCTCATGCAGCTCAATAACAAAAAAACAAACAACCCCATCCAAAAATGGGCAGAAGACCTAAATAGACATTTCTCCAAAGAAGATACACAGACTGCCAACAAACACATGAAAGAATGCTCAACATCATTAATCATTAGAGAAATGCAAATCAAAACTACAATGAGATATCATCTCACACCAGTCAGAATGGCCATCATCAAAAAATCTAGAAACAATAAATGCTGGAGAGGGTGTGGAGAAAAGGGAACACTCTTGCACTGCTGGTGGGAATGTGAATTGGTTCAGCCACTATGGAGAACAGTATGGAGGTTCCTTAAAAAACTACAAATAGAACTACCATATGACCCAGCAATCCCACTACTGGGCATATACCCTGAGAAAACCAAAATTCAAAAAGAGTCATGCACCAAAATGTTCATTGCAGCTCTATTTACAATAGCCCGGAGATGGAAACAACCTAAGTGCCCATCATCGGATGAATGGATAAAGAAGATGTGGCACATATATACAATGGAATATTACTCAGCCATAAAAAGAAACGAAATTGAGCTATTTGTAATGAGGTGGATAGACCTAGAGTCTGTCATACAGAGTGAAGTAAGTCAGAAAGAAAAAGACAAATACTGTATGCTAACACATATATATGGAATTTAAGAAAAAAAAAATGTCATGAAGAACCTAGGGGTAAGGCAGGAATAAAGACGCAGACCTCCTAGAGAATGGACTTGAGGTTATGGGGAGGGGGAAGGGTGAGCTGTGACAGGGCGAGAGAGAGTCATGGACATATACACACTAACAAACGTAGTAAGGTAGATAGCTAATGGGAAGCAGCCGCATGGCACAGGGATATTGGCTCGGTGCTTTGTGACAGCCTGGAGGGGTGGGATAGGGAGGGTGGGAGGGAGGGAGACACAAGAGGGAAGACATATGGGAACATATGTTTATGTATGACTGATTCACTTTGTTATAAAGCAGAAACTAACACACCATTGTAAAGCAATTATACCCCAATAAAGATGTTAAAAAAAAAAAAAGACTATCAAGCATAAAAATATCAATGTATAACATCAGAATAAAATTCTGTGGGGGAAGTGAAATGGAAATATAATTTCAAGGAGTAAAAGGAATGATGTAAAATGTCTGATTGTTAAAGAGCTTGTCTTGTACTTTTAAAATGGATGATGGTGGCTCTCACATCATAATGATGCTTTCTTTTTTTTCCCAACATCTTTATTGGAATATAATTGCTCTACAATGGTGCATTAGCTTCTGCTGTATAACAAAGTGAATCAGCCATACATATACACATACCGCATATCCCCTTCCTCTTGTGTCTCCCTCCCACCGTCCCTATCCCACCTCTCTAGGTGGTCACAAAGCACCAAGCTGATCTCACTGTTCTATGCAGCTGCTTCCCACCAGCCATCCATTCTACATTTGGTAGTGTATGTATGTCCATGCCACTCTCTCACCTTGTCCCAGCTCACCCCTCCCCATCCCTGTGTCCTCAAGTCCACTCTCCACATCTGCGTCTTTATTCCTGTTCTGCCTGTAGGTTCTTCAGAACCATTTTTTTAATTTAAGATTCCATATGTATGTGTTAGCATACGGTATTTGTTTTTCCCTTTCTGACTTACTCGGTATGACAGACTCTAGGTCCATCCACCTCACTACAAATAACTCAATTTCGTTTCTTTTTATGGCTGAGTAATATTCCATTGTATATATGTGCCATATCTTCTTTATCCATTCATCTGTCGATGGACACTTAGGTTGCTTCAATGTCCTGGCTATTGTAAATAGTGCTGCAGTGAATATTGTGATACATGACTCTTTTTGAACTATGGTTTTCTCAGGGTATATGCCCAGTAGTGGGATTATGGGGTCGTATGGTAGTTCTATTTTTAGTTTTTTAAGGAACCTCCATACTGTTCTCTGTAGTGGCTGTATCAATTTACATTCCCACCAACAGTGCAAGAGGGTTCCCTTTTCTCCACACCCTCTCCAGCATTTATTGTTTGTAGACTTTTTTTTTTTTAATTTATTTTTGGCTGTGTTGGGTCTTCGCTTCTGTGCGAGGGCTTTCTGTAGTTGGGGCAAGCGGGGGTCACTCTTCATCACGATCTGTGGGCCTCTGCCTCTCTTGTTGCGGAGCACAGGTTCCAGACGTGCAGGCTCAGTAGTTGTGGCTCACGGGCCCAGTTGCTCCGTGGCATGTGGGATCTTCCCAGACCAGGGCTCTACCCCATGTCCCCTGCATTGGCAGGCAGATTCTCAACCACTGCGCCACCAGGGAAGCCCCGTTTGTAGACTTTTTGATGATGGCCATTCTGACTGGTGTGAGATGAAACCTCATTGTAGTTTTGATTTGCATTTCTCTAATGATTAGTGATGTTGAGCATCCTTTCATGTATTTGTTGGCAATCTGTATATCTTCTTTGGAGAAATGTCTGTTTAGGTCTTCTGGCCATTTTTGGATTGTTGTCCATTTTTTTTTGATATTGAGCTGCATGAGCTGCTTGTAAATTTTGGAGATTGATCCTTTGTCAGTTGCTTCATTTGCAAATATTTTCTCCCATTCTGAGGGTTGTCTTTTCATCTTGTTTATGGTTTCCTTTGCTGTGCAAAAGCTTTGAAGTTTCATTAGGTCCCATTTGTTTATTTTTGTTTTTATTTCCCTTTCTCTAGGAGGTGGGTCAAAAAGAATCTCGCTGTGACTTATGTCATAGAGTGTTCTGCCTATGTTTTCCTCTAAGAGTTTTATAGTGTCTGGCCTTACATTTAGGTCTTTAATCCATTTTGAGCTTATTTTTGTGTATGGTGTTAGGGAGTGTTCCATTTTCATTCTTTTACATGTAGCTGTCCAGTTTTCCCAGCACCACTTATTGAAGAGGCTGTCTTTTCTCCATTGTATATTCTTACCTCCTTTATCAAAGATAAGGTGACCATATGTGTGTGAGTTTATCTCTGGGCTTTCTATCCTGTTCCATTGATCTATATTTCTGTTTTTGTGCCAGTACCATACTGTCTTGATTACTGTAGCTTTGTAGTATAGTCTGAAGTCAGGGAGTCTGATTCCTCCAGCTCTGTTTTTCTTTCTCAGGAATGCTTTTGTTATTCGGGGTCTTTTGTGTTTCCATACAAATTGTGCAATTTTTTGTTCTAGTTCTGTGAAACATGCCAGTGGTAGTTTGATAGGGATTGCACTGAATCTGTAGATTGTTTTGAGAGGTATAGTCATTTTCACAATGTTGATTCTTCCAATCCAAGAACATGGTATATCTCTCCACCTGTTTGTATCATCTTTAGTATCTTTTATCATTGTCTTATAGTTTTCTGCATACAGGTCTTTTGTCTCCTTAGGTAGGTTTATTCCTAGGTATTTTATTCTTTTTGTTGCAATGGTAAGTGGGAGTGTTTCCTTAATTTCTCTTTCAGATTTTTCATCATTAGTATATAGGAATGCCAGAGATTTCTGTGCATTAATATTGTATCCTGCTACTTTACCAAATTCATTGATTAGCTCTAGTAGTTTTCTGGTAGCATCTTTAGGATTCTCTATGTATAGTATCGTGTCATCTGCAAACAGTGACAGTTTTACTTCTTTTCCGATTTGGATTCCTTTTATTTCTTTTTCTCTCTGATTGCTGTGGCTAAAATTTCCAAGACTTATGTTGAATAATAATGGTGAGAGTGGGCAGCCTTGTCTTGTTCCTGATCTTAGAGGAAATGGTTTCAGTTTTTCACCCTTGAGAACAATATCGGCTGTGGGTTTGTCATATATGGCCTTTTATATGTTGAGGTAAGTTTTCTCTATGCCTACTTTCTGGAGGGTTTTTATCATAAATGGGTGTTGAATTTTGTCAAAAGGTTTTTCTGTATCAATTTTGATGATTATATGGTTTTTCTCCTTCAGTTTGCTAATATGGTGTATCACATTGATTGATTTGCGTATATTGAAGAATCCTTGCCTTCCTGGGATAAACCCTACTTAATCAGGGTGTGTGATCCTTTTAATGTGCTGTTGGATTGTGTTTGCTAGTATTCTGTTGAGGATTTTTGCATCTATATTTATCAGTCATATTGGCCTGTAGTTTTCTTTCTTTGTGACATCTCTGTCTGGTTTTGGTATCAGGGTGATGGTGGCCCTGTAGAATGAGGTTGGGAGTGTTCCTCCCTCTGCCAAATTTTGGAAGAGTTTGAGAAAGACAGGTGTTAGCTCTTCTCTAAATGTTTGATAGAATTTGCCTGTGAAGCCATTTGGTCCTGGGCTTTTGTTTGTTGGAAGATTTTTAGTCACAGTTTCATATTCAGTGCTCGTGTATAATATATTCTATTTTGTCTGCTATTAATATAGCTAGGTCTCCTTTGGCTACTGTTTGCATGGTATATCTTTTTACAGTCTTTAACTTTCAACCTGTTTTGTGCCTGAATCTATAATGTGTCTGATGTAGACAGCATATAGTTAGATCTTGTTTTTTAACCTAGTCTGCTAATCTCTGCCTTTTAACTGGTTTGTTCATTCCTCTTATATTTAATATAATTACACATAAGGTAAGATTACATCTGTCATTTTATTTTTGTGTTCTATGTGTTTTGTATCTTTTTTTGTTGTTGTTGTTCCTCATTCCTCCATTACTGCCTTCTTTGTGTTAAATAGATATTTTGTTGTGTGCTATTTTAATTCTCTCATTTCTTTTGCCATTTTAAAAAATGTATTCTTCAGTCATTGACCTGGGGATTAAAATTAACATCTCAACTTAAAACAATGTAGTTTGAGTTAATGCCACTTAATTTGAGTGGCATACAAAACTTCCCTTTTAACTCCATCCCTCCTCTTTCCTTTGTACTATACAAAGGGAAATTTGTGTATATTGTTGTACAAATTATATCTATATATTGTACACCCAACAACATGCTTATAATTATTGCTTTATGCAGTTTCTTTAAACTTGTCTATTAATTTTCTTCTGCTCTTTGTGTAGAAAAGAGTTCACATAGCCTCACTGCTTATCTTTGGAATGAATTGCTTATCATTGGCTGGCATCTGAGAACTTGGATTTCAGGAGAGTTCCCAGCTGCCTAACTGATAAGAATGGCTTCTTGTGCCTCAGCTGCTTATACAAACAATATAGTTTATGCTGAACACTGGCTTTTCATCTGGGAATCAGGAATTTTTGTATGTGTCTAGTTAGTCTGACATTTAGGCTTTCTCAGGGTCAGTTTCTGTTGATTGCTTTTTCTCTGTGTATGGACTATTATCTTTGTATGTCTCATTTTTTTCTTGAAAACTGGACATTTAAAATACCATAATGGGCCACCTCTGGAAATCAGATTCTTCTCCCTCCCCAGTGGTTTTTTGTTTGTTTGTTTTTTGGCTGTGCCACACAGCATGCCGGATCTTAGTTCCCTGACCAGGGATTAAACCTATGTCCCCTGCATTCGGAACATGGAGTCTTAACCACTGGACCACCAGGGAAGTCCCCTCCCCAGTGTTTTTTGTTTATTCTTCTTATTTGTTTGTTTAGTGACATTTCAGAACTCACTTTTTAAAGTCTGTATTCTTTGTCATATATGGTCAGTGAGGACTGCTCTTAGTTTAGCTGTCATCCAATGATTAGACAGAGATTTCCTTAGATACTTGGAACAGATAAGTCTCGAAGTCTTTTTTGAGTGGTTTTCTGTGTGTGTTGGGGCTGGCCTTTAACATTCTCCCAGGCATTTACAACTCCACCTTATCCTTTACTTACTGCTACACAGAGCCTCAGAGTTAGCCAGAGGTGAAAGCCGAGGGCCTTCTTAGGCCTTTCTTGAGTAAAGCAACAGCCTTGGGCATTTGTGTACCTTCTAGAGTCCCAGGAGTCTGTTCCCTGTTGACATCTCATTTCTCAGCTTTTCTAAGTTCCCTGTTGACATCTCATTTTTCAGAGTTCCCTGTTGACATCTCATTTCTCATTTCAGAGTTCCCTGTTGACATCTCATTTCTCAGCTTTTCTAAAAAATTTTTTTCTTAACCTATTGTTTGCCCAACTATTTTCCCCTTCCTCAGACAGTTGACATATGTTGTCCCTGATTGATTTCAGCAAACACTCTAAGTTCTTTGCAATGGAAAAGCTTTGAGTCAGGTTAAATAAAGGCAGCCTTTCAAATGGGGTCTATCAGCCAACCATTAGATAGGTCAAATGATGACAGTGTTTTTGGAATCAGACTTTGAAGGCATTCCAGTTCCATTCTGCCCTTTCCAGTTGCTGCCAGGCTGCTCATTTTCATGGTGACTGTGGGCTGTTGGTTTAGATTGCTACTTTGGAGCTGGGAATAAGGGGCAGGAAGATAGGAATAGGGAAGGTCAGAATGCCACAAGGTTCTCTCTTTTTACTGTGACTCCTAAGTGCTGCCCAGATTGCTGCAAACTTTCGGTTAATTCCTCTTTGTTGATTGTGACAATATTTTTCTTTTATGGAGATTTGTAGGCCTTTACTATTTTGTTGATGTCTCTAAATATGACATTTGCCACTCAATCTTTATATCTGCGGGAACTTCAGTTTTTGTTTTTTTTAATTTTTATTTATTTATTTATTTTTGGCTGCATCGGGTCTTAGTTGCGGTGCGCGAGCTTCTCTGTAGTTGTGATGCGTGGGCTCCAGAGCACGTGGGCTCAGTAGTTGTGGCATGCCAGCTTAGTTGCCCCGCTGCATGTGGCATCCTAGTTCCCCTACCAGGGATCAAACCCACGTCCCCTGCATTGGAAGGTGGATTCTTATCCACTGGATCAACAGGGAAGTCCCGGAACTTGAGTTTATTAGATTATCTCTTAAGTGTTTTGACTCTCAAAAATCGTTTTGTTTTGTTTTGCTTTAGCTTAGATAGATAGGAACATGAAAAGTACTTAGGTAAATTTAATTTAAAATAATAATAATTTTCAGTTCCTTCTCAATAATTGAATATCTGGAAAAAAGAAGGCACTTCTCCCCAGCAAAATGTGTAAAGTATTAATATTGTACATTCACATTAGTGTTATTTATACTGACTTTTTTCTTTTTGTGACTACCTCTTCTCTTTCTTCGTCTTATTAACGTGTTCATCTTTTTATGTTCTTAGGCAATAGAGAATGCTGATGAGAGAACCATTTCCCTAATTTTCAAATAGTCAAGCTGGTTGCCATGATGGGTGAGTTCCAACTAAAAGCATTTCTCATCTATAATTAAAGGATAAAATGGGAGGGACAACTTTTTCTCTGTGTGTATGATAAGCTTTTTATGAAGAAATTTTATGATTAAGTAGATTTATGTAATATTTTACATTTATTTACTTAATAGATTTTCAATTAAAGCACTTTTTGTGTTGACTTCTACAGTTTTGGGATAACCAGTTTATGGAGGACATAGTATGGACATTCAAAATAAACTGTTGAGATGGATTGTGATTTTCTTAGAACCTGATGGCCAGAGAGAATACTTGGTAAAGAAACCTGACTTTTAAAAATTGAATAAATGTTGAAGAATGAATTGTTATAATTACTCAACAGTGTAATAATATAGATAGGCTAAAGAAAATAGCTGCATAAAAATAATAAATCATGAAACTTTATAAAAGAATAGAGCAGTAAATCATTGGTGCTTGAAGAGGATATGTTTTACAACTCTTGTGAATTTCCTATGGTGTCATAATGTTAATGGAAAGAGAGGCTAAAGTATGGGAATGGATTGTGGGTGTTCAGTTTCTATATCATTTTGTTTTCTTCTTTACTCTCTTTTCTTTCTTTTCTTCTCTTTTCTCCTTGGGGGTTGAGCATTCCAATGTGAGGCAGGGATTGGACAGTGAAACACTAGAAAGAAATGGAGCAACTGGCCTGTGCTATCTTAAATGGGGAAAAATGGACTGGGTAGTTGGAAGCTAAGGTTTTAAACTTAGACCAGTATCTTATAACGGTATCTTAGTGCTGACATGTATTTGCCAATGTTTGTCTTTGTCACACTTTTCCTACCACTTGCTTAACAAATGTATCAATATTGGTCACTCGGATTTCCCTGGTTGGTGCAGTGGTTAAGAATCTGTCTGCTGGGGCTTCCCTGGTGGCGCAGTGGTTAAGAATCCACCTGCCAATGCAGGGGACATGGGTTCAAGCCCTGGGCCGGGAAGATCCCACATGCTGCAAAGCAACTAAGCCGGTGCGCCACAACTACTGAGCCTGCGCTCTAGAGCCCACAGGCCACAACTACTGAGCCCGTGAGCCACAACTCCTGAAGACCATACGTTCTAGGCCCAGTGCTCTGCAACAAGAGAAGCCACTGCAATGAGAAGTCTGTGCACCACAACGAAGAGTAGCCCCCGCTCGCTGCAACTAGAGAAAGCCTGTGTGCAGTAACGAAGACGCAACGCAGCCAAAAATAAATTAATTAATTTAAAAAAATATATTAGTCACTTGTATATGTATATACATGGCATTTAGGCCAAGGAACTTTAATTTGTCTGTGTTCTTTAGTGGGAGGGCTAGCACACTTTCAGTGTGTCTACTCGTGGTAAGTGTGTAAAATAAACCTCCACCTTCCTACTTTCTAAATTTCTCTTCTACAGTCTCTTTTATTTATTTATTTAAAATTTTTTATTTTTGGCTGCGTTGGGTCTTCATTGCTGCACGCAGACTTTCTCTAGTTGCGGCAAGTGGGGGCTACTCTTCGTTGTGGTGCGCTGGCTTCTCTTGTGGAGCATGGGCTCTAGGCTCGTGGGCTCAGTAGTTGTGACTCGCCGACTCTAGAGCACAGGCTCAGTAGTTGTGGCACGTGGGCTTAGTTGCTCCGCAGCATGTGGGATCTTCCCAGACCAGGGCTCGAACCCATGTCCCCTGCATTGGCAGGCAGATTCTTAACCACTGTGCTACCAGGGAAGCCCTACTTTCTCCTTTTTTAACCATGAGTGCAGTGCCATCATGTGGTCCAAATTCTCCACTTTTGTCACCTTCGCCTCCAATTCCAAATTGGATATCCTTTTACTGAATTCATACCAACTTTTCATTTTTGTTGCTCTCACTTGCAGTCTGAACTTTATATTAAATTGAATTACACCATACTTCTCAAATGATACTTATGCAAAGAACAGTCATTGCTTAAAAACATGTACAAAGCTAGTCACAAGAAACTGTGAATATTTAAAAGTGTGTCACAGATATTTGAATTTTTGATTGAAGATTTTCTCCTGTAGTTTTAAAGTAAAATAAGAATATAAGATATCAAGTTAAACATTGCTGATAAATTTTTTATTTGAAATTATTTCCCAAGTATTTTCCGGTTTTCTGCTCAACTCACTGTCCTTTTAACGTTTGTCAGAAATACACTGCTTCTCCTGTGTGACTGTTGGTCAGGCTCTGGGATCCTTCAAGCATCCTCTCTGCCATTTGGATCAACTCATGATCCTATGACGTTTATAACCTGTCTAATTTTCCTAGTACCTGTAACCACCATAGAGATTCTTAATAGAGTAAAACAGTCTAGGAATAGTTAGAACAGTGCTTGTAGTGTATGTTCACCACTTTGCTCGATCCTTTGGGGATTTGTTAGCTTACATCTTATCAAAAGTAAGTTACCTACTGGGTACTAATTTACCATCTGGTTCTCCTTCATTCCAGAAAAAGAAGGAATTCAATTAAGTAACTCTTCAGTTGTATGTTATCTCCCTGAGAAGTTACTTTTATTCAAATGGCTCTCTTTACTTTTTTACATGTACTGTAGAAAACGGTATTCATTTTTTTAAACACGGAAGTTAGTATATGTAAATGTGATAAGAGATTTAAGCCAAAGCCTTCCCAGGCATTTATTTATTTTGGTGTTATAATATTAAACATGTAATGTTAAACATTAAATATTGTGAAAATGCCTAAATTCAAGTGTTTAATGAAGAAAATAAAACATAGATATGTTTAAGAGTTTTCCTTTCCCCAGTATAGAATTAAGGGTCTTACTTTTCTTAAGAAGGTTACATCAGATAATTTTATTCCAGTTCAGATCATTTTCAACTTATTCTTTTTCTAAGGGAGGATTTATTTTTATCAATAAATGACATAATCTGGCTTGGACCCATATACAATACACCTGTTGTTATTACATTATACCCATCTGGCTCAGTTACTGTTTGGCTAAGCTAATATTATGTAGAAATTTTATTTTACAAAGAATACTTTGTGAAGGATTAAAATTTTCTCCAGACCTGGAATTTATTAACAAAACCTTTGGAGCCATTATTTTAATTTTAATATGCAAGTTTTTTTTTTTACTGTAGAACAGAATATATTGAGTGTTATAAAAAATTAACATGTTAGAGAAGTCAGCTATTTGTGTGTTTGAAAGACTGATGAAGCCATTGACTTGCCACATTCTTTTTAATGATCTCCCTTTACAGGATAAAGCATGTTTTAACTACTGCTCTGGAACATAAATTATTCTTCACCAAAATGGTTACATTTTAAAATGTAAGCTGTAAAGTCCCTCAGTTCCTTTGTTTACCAATTGGTGATTATCATTAGTAGAGTTGATTTACTAGTGAAAATCAATTAAATTGTCTCTGAAGTTTTCCAGAGATCGTATAGTTGACATTACTAGGAGGCTCATGCTTATAGTCTTAGGAATCTTTGATGTGTTTGGAAGAGAGTAAAAGTTCATGGTTCATGATCCTTTCATTCAGTTTTATGGATTCATTACTTTTTTCTTGCATTGTTACCTTTTAAGTTGTTAGTGGCTGAGACCATTAAATAGTTCGTTAAATGTAGTCTTGTTGAACCTTATGGTGAAGAAGTTAAAAAAAAAAAACACTTCCAAGTATCAGTATGGGTCTTCATCCACTGATAAAGCGTTTCTTTGTTTCTGACTTGAAGTATTGATGAAAGAGAAAAACTCTAAAAGGCATTCCATACTTTGAACATAAATGTTAAATAATGATGGTATTTATAGAAAGTTGTTTATTTTTTCCCCACTTGTTTTAATTAAGATTTTAGATGTCTTGTTGATGTTTTGTTTAGGTGTCGTAGAAAAGAATTTGTCATAACAGGGCTGTTTTGACTCATATGCTAGGATGTTACATCATTAGAAGCATCAGTATGACTTTACTTGCCTTATAAATGTCTCGTGTGAACACCTATGCGAGTAAGATGCAAGTGCTTGAGTCTAGTGCAGTTTTAATGTTACTTGTCTTCAGTTTTTAAATAACTAAATTTTTATTTCACCAAAATAGCAGGAGTGTAGGCATTGAAGATGTTCTAAGTGCATTTTTTGCATTAAATTAATGTATTTTTGCATTAAATTTTACTATAAATTTTTGTATTGGTGTCTATGATAAATACATATTGAAATTACAATTCTGTGTATATGTTATTTTAAAAATACCAGATGATCAGCAAGCTTTGAAGTCAATCATGCAAGATTTGGCTGTTCTTCATAAGGCCAGTCGACCAGCATTATCCTTACAGGAAACCAGAAAAGCAAAATCCTTATCACCAAAAAAGCAGGTATTTGTCTCAATAATATTTTAATAAATATATATTGTTATTCTATGAATTACTTTCTTTGAATATCCTAATTGTATAGAGGGTTTGTTTAAAGTGATTAGCTTTTACACTTTCTAATCAAGTATTTTGTTATTTGCATACATTTTTCCGTAGGGTGTCTGTTTTGTTTTGTTTTTTTAAATGGTAGTTTCATTTAATGTGGTAACTTCTCTCTAGAGTTGATATTTCATCCAATTCTTAAGGCATGTAACACGAGCAATGGTTTTTATTTAAAATAGTCTATTATTCTGTATATTTACAGATGAAGATCATTTTGATTCTTTTTAAATTAATTTTTATTGGAGTATCATATTAAATTTGTTTGGGATGTCTAACATAAAAAAGTGGAAATATAGTATTCTATATTGCCCTCTAACAGAATTAACAAATGTCGCAGACCCATGATGCCATCACTAATAGATCTTGGTGCTCCTTCCTGTTGAGCCCAGATTCAGCAGCCTAATTCTCAGCTCAGCTCTTTGGTAGACACTATCAATTGATTGGAGTTGACACTGAAAATGAAACCTCCTTCCCCCTCTGCTCTATTTTAAATGAGTGACTAAGGAAAAAAAAAGTGATTTAGAAATTCTGGAAATTTTATCTGATCTCTGAAGTGATTTATTATTTCATTACAGAATGATGTCCGAGTCAAATTTGAACACAGAGGAGAAAAAAGGTAAGGAAGGAAACATTATATGTCGGTTTATTGGTATAATCAAATGCATGTCCTAGTTAAGACCATTAGAGGTTGTTTTTAGATTTTAATGAAGGTTCATGGCTTACAAATTGAGAATGGAATAGTCCTTGGTAACTGTAATGTGTACTTGGACTTAAGATAGAACCTGTCAAAATTCAGGCTAAACATCAGAAATGATTAATGTTTTTACTTTGCAGTACTAGGAAATAAATAAGGTCATTGCATAATGCAGTTTTAAATATTACTATTTTTTAAAATTTTTACTCAGTGGAAATTAAATGTATTTCTCCTTATAATTGCATCGTCCCTTCAGATACTATATAGAATTTAGATGCGTGGACTTAAATTCACAATTTTGATTATTCTCAAGAGACTTTAATCATATGACCTGTATTTAATTAATAACATTGAGGAAAGTGAGTTGGAATGGTGACTACAAATTACTTAGCGGAGGTGGAAGCCTAGCCTTCAACTGGGTATCTGTATGTCAGTGGAATGGTGGAAGTCATAGTAGTGGTGGTTGACAACAGAATTGCTAAACAAGACCTAATAGGAGTTAGAGAAGATGGGATTTTATTTCTATTATTAGTGTCTCATTAAATTAATTTAATGAAAGATCTATCCATTTTAAGAAATTTTAAAAGGCTCATAAATCATACAACCTGAAGATGTAAAAATGATTTACACGGAGATGTTTAAAAAAAAGAGAGGGGGGACATACCAGATATACCATACATGTATTGTCCAATCTACTTTTTTCCTATTTACAATTCTTTATGGATATTTTCTCAGTTTTTTTTTTATTCATTGAGCACTGTTTATTGAGTACTTACTATATGCTAGGCTATGAAGGGAATAAAGTAAGTGAAATAGACATGATCCCTCCTGTTACAAAACCTACGGTCTAGTAGAGTAGTCTCCAAGCTTAGGTGCATGGTCCCCAGGGGCAACACAAGTCAATCCTTTGTGAAATACGAAAAGAATTCTAGAATTAAAAAATTTTAACTCTTTAAAGATATTTATCTGGGGGAGATGTGCTTACACGATATATATATGTGCTCAGAAATGTTGAGTTGATAAGGGTATAGGAATCAAAATTTGGATCCCTGGAGAACAGCTTTATTCTTTTTAACAGTTATGATGCATTTCATCGTATGGATGTCACATAATTAAGTTTAATCACTTTCCTCAATGAACATTTTACATTGCTCTTTTATGTTCATATAACACTTGCAGCACAAATTATAAAGTACAGAACATTTAGAGAATTTCCTTTTTATAATTTTTATTAAGATAGAACAAACTTCAGAGTTCTTGAACTTTGTGTTGAAATATTGGTGCACTTGATCAAAAATGCGCCATTGTAGTGTTTAAGTGAATGTTTACATTTTAACTTAATTTTATATTTCTCTATCCAAGCGATAACTGTTGCAAGTAAGTTATTTAACTATGCCTAAGAAAATAAAATATATAAAAATTCTGTCTATATAGAATCCTTCAGTTTCCCAGACCAGTTAAACTGGAAGATCTGAGGTCTAAAGCTAAAATTGCCTTTGGACAGTCTATGGACCTACATTATACCAATAATGAGGTAAACATGTACAGTTTAACTTTCAATAGTTCTTATTTTGGAAAACAGTGTGTTTATTTAAGAGATTGTTTTAGGATGGTTGTGCTTTTATTTGGGGCTTGATTAAGGATATGGTATTTTAGAGAGGAATAAGATAACAGAAGTAAATTTTAACTTATTAAAATGAGTTTTTTCATTGTGGAGGATATTGAAAGGTGCTACTGTGCAAATAATTGAGAATCTATTAAAGGAGGAAATATATGTATTACTTAGAGGTTTGCTGCTTATTTGTGTTTTATTTTTACTCTTTGTTCTTTATTGATGAACTCTTTTCTTTTCATACTGTATACTTGTCTACAGAGTCAACAGAGCTTTGGTAGTTGGACAGTTTAGTTAAAGCTTAAAGGATTACTTTCATGTTTTTAAGGACGTGATTAGATCATCATGTTTATGTTGGGGGTCAGTACGTGTAATCTTAAGGGCTCACTGTGGCATTCAGGAGCTCTGTGTTCTGGGGAATCCCTTTTGAACCTTCTGTAAAATGTGGATTGCAAATCTCTGAGATTTCTTTCAAGTCCTGTGATCTCAGATCAAGATCTTGAGACTTAAAAAATTTTAGGGACAGTTTAGTTAATTGGTTAATTTGTTATTGTTCCCTGTCGAAAAATAGTGTTGAATTTGCCAGGCATGATGGCTATGATTTATGAATTACAGCCCCTCATGGAGTTTATAGACTTGTGGTAGAAGCAGACAGTTAATAATTGATTTGTTTAAATATGTGAAGTTCTTTGAAGGAAATGCATAAAGTGTTATGATAAAGGATAAAGGCAAGGGCAGTAGGTGTCCTATTTAGGTAGTACTAAGGAAGAGCTGAATGAGGTGGTAATATTTAATTGTTGAGATTTGAAGTATGAAAAGCCAACCCTGCAAAGAGTTTGAGGGGAACAACATTCCTGACAGAGAGAGCAGCTTGAGAGCAGAGCACACAGAGATCCTAAGATGGAAAAGACTTGTGTGTCAGGAGTAGAAAAAGTGTCAGTGGGAATGGAGTGACAGTGGAAAGTTCAGTAAAAATTAATTTGAGAAAATGTGAAAGTACTTTGCAAATGTTAAAGCATTGTGCTAATAAAAATATTTGAAATATTAGATTTTCAAATGAATTATTGTTATTTTAAAGCAAAAGAACATGCTAATGTAGCTTGTCTAAAGAAACCACTTATAGCTGAAAGTGGAAAATATTTTGATAAAGTAAAAATCCATATCCAAATAATATTTCTGAACAAAGTGATGAGTATTATACTGTGGTAATACCTTAAAATGTTATTTTTCAAATACTTTTTTGGGTTTTCAGTTAGCCATGAACACCTCTTGTTGCCTGGCCCTATCATGATACTTGTTTCTGTTTGTGCTGGCCTGATTTCCATCTGCCAGCCCCTGAGACGCTGAGGGCTTTTCAGAGGTATGGCTGAAGGGTGTAAGCTGAAGTACATATGGCGGTGGGGAATTGGGATTGGCGATATGAGGCTCAAGGATGTGGTGGGAGGTGGGGATGGATGGGCCCCACTTACCCACGGTGGTAACTAGCTGGATAGGATACCCTTTATGGGGCTCCTTCTCTCCCCTGTCTTCCCCGTTCCCCGATCAGTGTTTCCTAGTATCTTTTATAAACATACTTGAATCTTTATCTCATGTTATGATTCTGAGGAACCCAGTTGTATCTTTGTTTTGGTTTTGTTTGGTCTAAAATTGTATCATGGAAAACTTTCAAATGCCAAGATACATTGACTACAATATTGTCTTGATCTGTGAGCTTAGTAGTTCTGTCAAGAAAAATGAAGTTAGTTTGACATGATTTGTTCATATTGTACCTGTCTGAGCTCCTAAAATTGCTGTTTCCTTTCTGAGTTCTCCCCATTTGTTTATAGGCATACCTTGGAGATACTGCAGGTTCAGTTCCAGACCACTACAATAAAGTGACTATTGCAATGCAACTAGTCACATGAATTGTTTGGTTTCCCAGTGCATATAAAAGTTATGCTTACATTATAATATAGTCTCTTAAATGTGCAATAGCATTATGTCTAAAAGAAAATCTTAATGATACTTTTATTGCTAAAAAATTCTAACCATCATCTTAGCCTTCAGCAAACTGTAATCTTTTTGTAATAGTAACATCAAAGATCACTGATCATAGATCACCATAACAATTATAATAATAATGAAAAAGTGTGAAATATTTGGAAGAATTACCAAAATGTGACACAGAGACATAAGGGGAGTAAATGCTGTTGGAGAAATGGTGCCAGTAGACTTGGGGCAGGGGTGCCACAGACCTTCAATTTGTAAAAAACACGGTATCTGAAGTGCAGTAAAGTGAAGCACACTAAAACAAGGGGTGCCTGCGTATAATTTTTTCTAGGGCTTTCTTGAGGATTGACATCAAGCTAATTGATCTGTAGTTTTAGGAACCCTCTCCCATTGTCTAAAAATTGGAAAATTTTCTTTTTCTCATGCTTTCTAAAGGATTTCTGAGCGTGGTTTTGCCATTATGCTGGGTGGCCTCTTGGCAGAAATGTGGTGGAGGAGGCACTGGGGTAACATTACATTGTTTAAAATTGTCTTGCAACTCTGAGTTTCTGTGAGAATCTGTGATTCTGTAAGTTAACCATGTCCTGATTCACGTCATGACAAGCCCAGGGCATGTCCTTGGACATTGGGGGCACTAGGGAAAGACTTAACAAGGGGTATTAGTTTCGTGGACTTGTAGACAAGCTAAAAACTCATTTAGACTGCTTGTTTTTCCAGTTCTATATTTTTTTGTCGTGTGATATAAAATCCTCTGTTCTAAAAGACTATAAACTTCTGGTTTGCCAGAATTGAAACAAGCAAATTTAAGCTGGGATTGGTTGGATCTGTGAGTTAGGCTACTCTTTATCTAATAAAGTGTCGGGTTTGTGTGTATTGTCAGAGGAGATAAATGCAGGCAAAAGTAAGTGGGTTTTCTAAGACCTTTTCCATTTTAGATAGGTAGAGGAGGACAAGCCTTTTTATGGGCAGTTTTCATGTTTCACTATGTAAAGTTAGGAAGATAATTAACTTATTTCAAACTTAGGTTCTATTTAACGGGGTTTTGGGCTTAATTTTTAGTTTCCTTTCCAGAAATGATTTTTATTAACATACAACTGGATTTATCAGTAATAAGCCAGAGGCAAATAGATTTTATGAATGAGGCCAAAATGAATTTACCAAGCAGGGAAATATTGGGTGACTTATTTAGTATAATTTAGGTAGGGTGGGACTTGTTCGTGACTTTTAGTCCTTGTTTTAAAATTTGTAATAAGTGATCTCAGCACATATGAGGGATTACATCAGCGATATAGACAGTAGTCCAGGCTGCCACTCCAGGTACTCCAGAATGTCCAGATTTCACTTTCGTAAGCTAAAGAAGAGCGGAATCATTTATGTTCATACTTTGTTACTGTGATTTAAATTAGTGTCTTTTCCTTCCAAAGCAGCAGTATCTTGGAGAAGTAAACAATCCAATTATAAATAATGTGTAGCTAAAGTAAACATTCAGGTTTCCCCCTAAATGAAAAGTTGGCAGAACAATCCTCTTCATTGCTTTAAAATGTTCTCTAGTGCTTAAAATATAATTTACAAACTATTAAAGATGGGAACAAGGTGTACCAATATGGCTCATGATTGATAGGAAAATGAAAGGAATTTAATTAAGTAGATCAGACTTGTTCTATGATACCAAACAGTTAATATTCTTTTTTTTATTAGAAAAAAATTCTCACAGAGAAAAAAAGGCCTGATAGTAGCTAAATTGTGACAGTATAAAACTAGCTATATGAACAGAAATCGGGAGTATAATTTCAAGTACAGAGTAAGGAAATGTAAGCAGATTGTATGATGTAATTCACATTAGTTCTGCTTTGTATTTGTGTCTGGCAGCCTTTCTTAAAACAAGGAATAGTTTTCATAAAGAAATCTATGGAGAATGAATGCACACCATGTCAGCTAGTGGGTTTGGGTGCAGATGAAGCTTTTACCCTATGATCTTTATTAAACAATATTTACCAAGTATTTGGTTTTTGATGTGCTCTGTGTTCATTGCTGGCTTAGGGGCGGAGTCCTTACCCGCAAGGTATTTGTACTGTAGAGGACCCTTAACTAACTATGCCTTTACGTTTGATTGGCTTATATACAGTGTTAGTTAGTGCCGGCTCACAAGTATGGAACATGTTCACTTGCTTTTATTCTGTCCTTTCCGTGAAACAGAATGTACTTTGAAGATTATTGACAAAGTCATCTTAAGCTACTAAGTTTACTTTTTTTTTTTTTTTTTGGTGGTACGCGGGCCTCTCACTGCTGTGGCCTCTCCTGTTGCGGGGCACAGGCTCCGGACGCGCAGGCCCAGTGACTATGGCTCACGGGCCCAGCCGCTCCGCGGCATGTGGGATCCTCCCGACCGGGGCACGAACCCACGTCCCCCGCATCAGCAGGCGGACGCTCAACCACTATGCCACCAGGGAAGCCCCTAAGTTTACTATTTTAAAAAAAGAAGTATTTTGTTTAGTAGTATGAATCATGCTTTTTCCACACAGGCTGTTCAGGTGCTTTTGTCCCTTATAACATCTGATCCATGAGAGGACTAATGAAAGCAAATTTCAGCATTCAGGGGTTACTGTAGGATGGCTCACCCATTTAGCTTACTTGTTTTAGACTGTAGTGGTCAAGTCAGAGATAAGACTGCCAGGTAGGCTGTAGATTGCAGGTACATTACTGGTGGCACCCCTCCACGGCATCCGTCACTGATGCTCATTGTATTTTGTATGTTGGTAAGCATACCGGGTGAGGACGAGAATCTGTGGTTGCTATAAGAAAAGTAAAACTTTCATCAATGCAGATAAAAGAGAGTACTTTTATTTTACATAGTTTTTGTGTATGTTCCTTAATGCTGTTTTGAGGTGAAGATATTATAACTTAAGTTTAATAATATTATGGAAATATCCTAGAAAACTGATCTTTAATCTTTAAATGTGTTTTCTAGAAGAATTTAATGTTCAGTAAAGAAAAAAAAATTATTAATCCATATTCATTTTATGATTTTAGTGATGGTAGGATGGGAAGAGCAAAACAATCTAGATAACATGTATTCATTCAGAATTTCATTATCCTGACAAATCAAAGAGCAAGGTATTTTGAGATTTATAATTCCATAGTAATGGAGATGCTCCTGGGAGGACTTGACCTGGTGAGATGGCTGCACAATTCCTATGTTCCCTTTTGTTTAGTTGGTGATTCCATTAACCACCCAAGATGACTTGGACAAAGCTGTGGAACTGCTGGATCGTAGTATTCATATGAAGAGCCTCAAAATATTACTTGTAATAAATGGAAGTACACAGGTATGAATTGGGATTTTGTTTTTTCAGTGAGGATTATAGGATTTATGCTTGTAAAAGTCAATATATGAAACATAGTTACCTAGAATGCCTGGGTTATATTTGGTAGGGGAAAGGATTCTGATTAAAGCCCTAAAGGGGAAGAATAGCATGAATCTTCTTTTTTTCTTCGTAGGCTACTAATTTAGAGCCATTGCCATCACTAGAAGATTTGGATAACACAGTATTTGGAGCAGAGAGGAAAAAAAGACTTTCTATAGTAGGTAAGAAAGCTAGCGTCGAAATCATGAAATGGGTGATTTCTTGGTTTCATCTCCAACCTTTAAGGTAGGGCAACACCTAAACATAATCCTGATAAATAGCAGCCTATCTCTGTACTCTTTGTAATTTAGTTCAGTTAACTATGTTCTGGTATCTGATGTCCCTTGAAAAGTTAATGTCAAGTATTACACGATTAGCAGTCTCCAGTTTAAATATTTCCTTTCTTAAGATACCCAGGGTATTTTGATGTTTAACAAGTTATAAGGAAACCTCAAGAGCGTTTTAATTTACAAATAAGCTGAAGGGAAAAAAATTAAAAGAAGTAATTCTAACATATTAAAATTAATGGATGGACTAAGTTCATAAACCTTTCTCTGTTTTAGTTATTGCCAAGAATGCTACCAAAATAAAGATTGCTAAGAATTTCCAGATTATGTTTTATAATTACTTTATTAGTCATTAAAAATACACTTACATTTACGTTTATGGTAAAAAGAAAAACGGATCCTGTGTGCTTTTTTTTTTTTTTTTTTTTTTTAAAGGAGGCCTATTAGAGAGGCATAGGCTGGGCAGAGGTGCTCTGAACTCCCCAGTTCTGTGCATCTTCTTCAATTTGTATAAAACATTGATAATCTACATTTTTATATGATAAAAACATTTCATTGCTCGAAAATGGGTATTGAAGATAGCATGAAAACATATATGAGGGATGGATTTAAAGGGGGAAGTAGGAGACATAAAACAGATGAATAGGGAGGAAGCAGGAAGGGAATCTAAGACTGGTGATAGAAGAGGATTGTTAGTAATGAAAGAAAAGATTAAATTAGCATGTGAACCAATCAGAAAATCTGTTATTCATCTTCTGTTTTGGTACCCAAAAGCTTTTTTACGACTACTTCCTTCTAAGTGTCTGTCTTTTGTCTTACTTTGGGTTTCAGAAGTGTTGGAAGTATGAACAGCAGAGATAATATACAAGTAAAATAAAAATTGCTTGTCTTCATTTGGATGTATTTTGATATAATTTAAATTTTTGATGAAAGAACATTAGGGGTACCTGAATTCAAATTCCAGCTCTATAATTAACCTGAGACCAATAACATTGTCCTCATCTTTAAATCATGGGATTGTTGTAGCAGTCAATTGAGAGAACACTTTTTTTTCTTTTTAATAAATTTATTTATTTTTGGCTGCATTGGGTCTTCATTGCTGCGCATGGGCTTTCTCTAGGTGCGGTGAGTGGGGGCTACTCTTCCTGGTGGTGCCTGGGCTTCTCATTGTGGTGGCTTCTCTTGTTGCGGAGCACGGGGCTCTAGGTGCACGGGCTTCAGTAGTTGTGGCGCACGGGCTCTAGAGCGCAGGCCCAGTAGTTGTGGTGCATGGGCTTAGTTGCTCCGCGGCATGTGGGATCTTCCCAGACCCAGGCTCAAACCTGTGTCCCCTGCATTGGCAAGCGGATTCTTAACCACTGCACCACCAGGGAAGTCCCTGAGAGAACACTTTTAAACTACATTTTGCTTTTCAAACTAGAAAGCATGACTATTATTAATCATACATTTCTTTATCCTTTTTCTTATCATTATAGTACCTATCATTTTAAAGTAAAAAATTGCTAATTCATCTTAGTTGCATTAGACAGAACAAGCTAAATACATTAGTTAAATTGACATTTTAAATTCATTTTGATTTAAAACTGTACTGAATGTCTCACTCTTATTCTACTAATAAATATTCTTGTTTGACTTCAGTGCCAGCATAAGAAGAAACTGGAAATTGTAAAGTATAAAATTTACTAGTCTTTTCTTGGCACCTCTTTAAACTTGAAATGGCTTTGATAGATATGACCATTATCTTTTTTCCTTATTTATTGATCATTATCTCCTTCAATTATTTTTACAAAAGATAGAGGAAGAACTTCCTTTGGGATGGGAGTATATGCTGGTGTGGAGGTTTTGACCAAGAGTGCATTGGTATACCTATTAATAACAAAGGTTCAAAAAAATGGGTTATCAAGTAAGAAGATGAAGAAAGTTTCTAAGCTTTTTTTCTTCCTTGTCTGCTTCAAATAATGAGTATATTTATCTTCGTTTATAAATAGGGGCGTATGGAAGAAATAAAAATATTAGGGACATTGTGATCATAGTTGTTACAAAGCCCACATCAACCACTGACTCAATAGTTCCTAATAATTTTGGAGTCCCGTGTAGAAAAATTATCTTTTTCATGCGTATCTCTTGATAATCATTTTGTTCTCTTTCTCCCTATCTCTTCACTAACAAATGCCGACACGTATTTACAGTGACCCCTTACATGAGGCAAAAGCCTTTTTTGCTTTAAATCTGACCAGAACTCAAATGCTCACATGATTTCATCATATCGTTTTTATAGTTTAATTTCAAAAAATGAGGAAAGCTGAGAAAACTATGTTAATAAACATAGCATAATTAGACGAACTGTATTAGATTCTCTAATTTTCTAAAGTATGAATAAATTTAAATTCCAGGAATATGGCTTGCCACCAAAAGCCTAATTTTAAGTACCCAAGAATAAAGTCCAGGATTCCAAATTGGAAACATTCTAATGTTGACTAAATGACTAAGAAGTAACCTCACTTTAGGTTTCTAAAGATTAAAGAGAGGCAATGGAAAGAACATCATGTAGACAGATGTGCACAGCATATGTTCATTATGAATAATTTTGCCATCACAACACCCTTGCAAAGGAGAGATTTAGTCCCATGTTTACAGATGAGGAAACAGGTTCATGGCGATTGGATAACTTTCCCAAAGACGCAGAGCTGGTAAATAACTGGAACTGAGATTTAAATTGAGGTTAGACTGTAAAGCCCATATTCTTTCCACTACATCATGATGCCTTCCATAAATTACATTAAAGGGTAACATATACCAGGGTACAGGTGACCTTTGGAAGTGCAGAAGCAGTGGCATTTATCTAAAAATCTTTATTATCAATACAATACTCATAATGCAGTTGTCAGCAGTCAGAAGAACATACCACCTAATAAATATATGTGAATATTACAATAAGGTTAATGATTACAGTAGGCGGGAGTTTAGGAAGGAATAAAAACATTTGAAGTTTTACAGACAAGAGTGCTCTGATAAGCTTTAATAAAAACTAGATTTCAGTTGCTAAAAGCATTCGTATTATAGTCCAGAAATTTTGAGTGTATATTTAATTAAAACAAGAATTGGTTCCCTGCTGGAATTTATAAAATCATATAATTTTTCTCCTTTGAGGTCCCACTAGTAGAGATAGAAGCTCCCCTCCCCCTGGATACATTCCAGATGAATTACACCAGGTTGCCCGGAATGGGTCATTTACCAGTATCAACAGTGAAGGAGAGTTCATTCCAGAGAGCATGGACCAAGTAAGCAAAATTTGGATGTGGTTTTTAATTTCATTTAAAGGGATGTTGTCAGGGAATAGTGTGGTTTGGCAGGTATATGGAGGAGGGGGTATTTGTTTTACCTCTTCTCCAATCCCATATCTTCCTTTATAAGCGAACAAAATAGTAGAAATATAGGAAAAACCCCACTAATTTACATATGTCTGTGTGCATTCATGTATAAAGAAAGGTGGAATAAGTCTGATTTTCTTATGTTGCTCATCCATAAGTGAATGAATGCATTTGTTTATAATCCTGGGATTAACATTCGGATTTTTTTAAATTAACATTTGAAAGACACAGTAAAACTGTAAATATTTAACTTTGTGAAGCTGAGGTTTGTCTACTTCCTAAAACATTTAAAAATGTTTTTTAAAGTTTTGTGGTATTGAAGTATTTTCATGGATTTGCTATTGTTTTCTCAACATTAAATTGGCTGCTTATATTATTACAGGAGTTTACATTTTCTAATAATGTAGCAGTCATGGTGTCATTTGTTTCAATTTGGGTGGTGCCTTTGTTCAGTTTTCAGTAAACAAAATTATGTGAAGTGTTTTAGCTTTTAATTATTTAGATAATAATCCAGAGAGAAAGAAATAGAAAATTCCTATTTTTCTGTTAGGAAATTTTGAAGTTGTAGCCTACCTACAAGGACAACTACTTTTAAAACATTTAAAAATGAATAACTCTGGGGATGACTGCTGTTGGATATGGATTTTCTTTTTTGGGTACTGAAAGTGTTCTGAGATTATGGTGAGGATTATACATTCTCAGTATTAACCACTGAACTGCACTGTATGCTTTAAGTGGGTGAATTTTATGATACATGAATTATATCTCAATAAAGCTGTTTTTAAAAAACAGTAACTTCTGGTTATATCATGCAGACTCAAGGTGGACCCATTTATTTTTCTAGATGCTGGACCCATTATCTTTAAGCAGCCCTGAAAATTCTGGCTCAGGAAGTTGTCCATCACTTGATAGCCCTCTGGATGGGTAATGTTGATTGTAGTTTTTGGTTTTTAATATATGTGGGTAAATATGCATATATATAACATGTCGAAGTATCAACTCTTCTGTGTTACATTCAGAGGAATGTAGTTGATACTCATCTATACTTACGGCAAATTGATTTTTTCAGTTTGGACAAATTTCTTAACTTCATGGGCTCAGTATCTTTTTTAGTTAAAATGATATCTGATTATAATATTCTAAGTTTCTTGCTAAATTGTGTTTGAAACTAAAGGCAAACTTAGAATTTATGTACGTTTACTTTTAAACCTGTGTTGGTGAAACTGCTGTCAAATTTTTCATAATAGGTTTTGTTTTGGAGATTCTTGAGTTGTTGCACCTGTTCAGGATTACGTTCATTCTGGCACCAAATTATAAATAACATATATTCTTGGTAGTTATGTCCCAGTATTTTGGTCAATTAAAGTTTAAGTACTTTTGTGAGACAGCTGTTCAGGAATATGAGCTGGGACAAGTTGCATCTGAATTTTTGGTTACAAGTGCTCCCTCTCTCTTGGTCTCAGTCGGACAGTGTTCACCTGTAGCATGCAAAGTCAATATCTTTATTAAGATCATGACCTATTTAATATCTGGAATTGCTCTATGAAAGCAAATTTGGAAAATATGACTAATATTGTATGGAACTTCACGTTTAATTTTCTGTTACCCATATACATGAAACCTTTGTGCCCATGTCTATCTCAAGATAGATATTTAAAACATTTAAGAAATTCAGGGAAATTGTGTTATGAAAGCTATATATTGAGTACTTAATATTTGAAAGACAGTGTCCTGAGGTAGATAAGTATAAAATTGATGAGTTAGACATTATTATCTCCTTGTTATAAATGCAGAAATAGTCTCAGAAAGGTGATTTGCCAAGGTTGCAATAGCTAGTTTAAGTGGCAGAGCTAGGATTGAAACACAGGTGTTTCCATGCATCTGTAATTCCAAAATATATCATTCTTACCACTGTACTCTGTGGGTTAATTTTAAAAGCCAGGCTTTTTGCGGTGCATGTACCAAATAAGTGTTTGAAAAGAAGTTCCCCCTTTCTCAGTTAATGTTTCAGAGAGAGCATATATATGTGTATATATATGTGTGTGTGTGTGTGTATATATGTATGTGTACATAAAATATGTTGTTTTATATATGTATGTATGTATATATACACATACATACAGATAGATACTGGTATTGCATAAAGATTTTTTTAATGCCTTAAATATTTTGTCTTAAAATAACAAGACTTTTTCTACTTTTAGAGAGAGCTATCCAAAATCACGAATGCCTAGGGCCCAGAGCTACCCAGATAATCATCAGGAATTTTCAGGTTAGACTGTTCACATTCTAAATGTTTAAATGTTATGTCATTGAATAATCTTTTGGCTGGGAGGGCAAGGGAACTTTTTTAAATAATCAAATAAAAATGAGTAAATGTGTTTTTCATCATTGGAAATATTTGACTTTTGTATAACTTGTATACAACTTTCTTGTGTGTCTTAATAGACTATGATAACCCTATCTTTGAGAAATTTGGAAAAGGAGGAACATATCCAAGAAGGTATCATGTTTCATATCATCATCAAGACTATAATGATGGTAAGTTTATTAGATCAAAGAACACAACAGTTTGTTAAAAATCTCAGAAACAATAAAAAAAAACTTGTTCCTATATCACTTAGTTTTCTGCTTAAAACTTTTTTTAAAGATATTGGATCATAATTAAAACTACAATAACAGCTTTATGCCAACTTACCTCATAATACTTATCTTTCCCTTAGAAAAAAGAAAGGAGTAGTTAAAAATGGTATTAATTAGAAAATTATTCCTTGATGTTGAAATGCATACTTGCATTGTCCTCTTAAGGAAAAAAAATTGCTGCCTATAAACTTTGCAATTTTTATTTTGTATTTTAAATCATTATTGGAAATAAGAATAAATATATTTTTTCTCCTTTTTATACAAAACTGAGGGAGTTCTATGCTTTTATGAATGTGTGTGTGTTAACATAAGAGGTTATTTGAATTTATATTCAGATTCTGTTTCTTTTTTCCCCACTTTTCTTTTCTGCTTTCACTTTTCTTTGTATTTTTATTTTTTACTTCATGATTCAGTGTTAACAAAGATATTTCTTTGCACTCTTAAAAAATACTATTCTTTTTAAGTTTAAAACATATAATCATATAATTGCTGTTTTAGTTTCTTAGCCTAGTCACAGAACAAATTTCTCTTATGTTACAAATTTTAAATACTTTTAATTATAATATATTAATAAAAGTTGCAAGGTAATTCTGTTTTCACTCTGTAGGTCGTAAAACTTTTCCAAGAGCTAGAAGGACCCAGGGGACCAGCTTCCGGTCTCCTGTGAGTTTCAGTCCTACAGACCACTCCTTAAGCACTAGTAGTGGAAGCAGTATCTTTACCCCAGAGTATGATGAGAGTCGAATAAGAAGAAGGGGAAGTGACATAGACAATCCTACTTTGACTGTAATGGACATCAGCCCACCCAGCCGCTGTGAGTAATAGAAATTGGCATAGTGAAATGTGTAGCAGAGCCTTTGCAGAATTTTATAGTATTAAAAAAGAATAAATACCAAGCCAGTCTTCACAGGGAGACCAGAATCTCAAAAGAGGTAATAAAAATGGTATTTCTAAAGGTGGTTGTAATGTCAGGTATAAGCATGGTATTACTGCTATTACTTTAAATGATTCTGTCCTTTGCTTTTATTAGGAAAATTGTTACCAATTAGTCATTCATTCATTCATTCCACATATCCTTATTGAGTGCTTAGCTCTGAGATTTTAAATATGGCCTCTAAGATGTAATCTAATGGGGATAATGATGTGCATAGGAATTCACCAGTTAAGGAGGTGACATGTGCAAGAGGCCATGATATTTTCTGAAAATGGGGAATAGTTCATCTTTGGCTGAAGTAGAGGGTATCTTACTTGAAACAGTGGAAGTAGAATTAGAATGGTAACTAAGGCCGGATTGTAAAGTATTTGAACTTTATCATGTAAGCAATGTATAAAAGATTCATGCTCAAAGGTATTTATTGCAACAATATTTTTATACTCTGAATTCCTCTCTCTTGTGCTAGTGTTGTCATACTTTACTTTCACATCTGTGACTCGCACTACATTGCTGCTATTTTTGCCTTAGACAACTATATTTTAAAGTGATTAAAAATAGGAGAAGAATGTCTTTTAAATATACCTCCAGTTTATTTCTGTAGATCTTTATATAGATCCAAGATTCTGTCAGGTATCAAATTCCTTTTGCCCGAAGAATTGTTTTTAACCTTTTCTTGTAGTACGAGTCTACTGGTAATAAATTCTTTCAGCTTTTGTTTGTTTGAAAAACTCATATTTCTCCTTTATTTTTGAAAGATATATTTTTCTGAGTATAGAGTTCTGGGCAATTTTTTTTTTCTTCCAGCACTTTAAAGTTATTTCTCCATTGTCTTCTGGCTTGTATACTTTCTGAGGAGAAGTCTGCTGTATTTCTTATCTTTATTCCTCTGTATATAGTGTGCTTTTCCCCCCACTGGCTGCTTTCAAGATTTCCTCTTGTTAGAATGAGAGCGATGGTCTTTCCAGCTTTCTACATTGTAGGCAGTTGAAAAACTAATTACAGATATTACTGCCATAAAGATTAGAAGTAGTGCATCTTACATAATCAGTGGCATCTTAAATTGAGTGAAAGATGCTATTACGTTTATAATCAGGTGAAAAAAAATCTCATTGGAAAAAATTAGTCATAGGGATCCGAACCTTGTTTGGGTTTAGAATTCTTACAGTTTTCAAAGATGATGATCATTATGAATTTGGATGAACATGATTTTCCCTTAATATCCAAGCATATTCAATTAAGGATATCAATAATGCAGTAGTCCTTAACCATTGTGTGCCATTGGGCTATTCCATTTTAAGAAAATGTTCTTTTTTAGCACCTCGTGCTCCAACCAACTGGAGATTGGGCAAGCTGCTTGGCCAGGGAGCCTTTGGCAGGGTCTACCTCTGTTATGATGTTGATACAGGAAGAGAATTGGCTGTTAAGCAAGTTCAGTTTGACCCAGATAGCCCTGAGACCAGCAAGGTAAGAATCACTGCATAAGCTACTTTGTCACATTATAAGAAGCATTTTTACTAAAATAAGTATAACACATAATAGAATTTTTTGTTTTTCCTCAATGCAAATTATTTGCAAAAAATATAGATAACTAGATATGTTTGTTTACTTTGTACTATGGATTTTTCTCTTTTAGTACTCAGTTATATTCCTAATGTGATTTAGTGTTGCTTTAGCATACCATCAAGGACTGTTACAAAAGTTATTATTGTTTAGAGACTTTAAAATGTTTATTCCTTAGGAAGTGAAAATTTCAGATTGAAATCACCTTGATGGTCCATGAAGTTAGAATTTTTTTGCTTTTACTAGCAATGCTGTAAAGACTTAACAGTGAGTTCTGTCTTTCAGGAAGTAAATGCACTTGAGTGTGAAATTCAGTTGTTGAAAAACTTGCTGCATGAGCGAATTGTTCAGTATTATGGCTGTTTGAGGGATCCCCAAGAAAAAACACTTTCCATATTTATGGAATATATGCCAGGGGTAAGTTAGTACATCCTTTGAAAATAGAGATATTCTGTTTAAAGTCTTAGTTGAGAATAAAGAAAAACAACAAAACTTTGATTATAAAATGTTAAGGACATTTTGGGAGAGTTTTAAATGAGAACTGGGTAATATAATTTTATTTTCTGTCTTCTTCATCTATCTTTGTATTTTTTAACTTGTTTTTTAAAAATACTAAAGTATACTAAAATAGGTTACAGACATCATAGCAGTCTATACTCAGATTTCCCTAAATGCCCTAAAAATAACCTGTAATAACTGGTTTATCCAAACCAGGACTCAGTCCAGGACCACACATTACATTTTGCTGCTATGTCTCTTATTCCTCTTTTAATCTAGAACAGTTTTAGGTGACAGATTTGACAAAGAGACCAAACTATTGGTGCTTTGTGACCACCTCGAGGGGTGGGATAGAGAGGGTGGGAGGAAGACGCAAGAGGGAGGAGATATGGGGATATACACATAGGTATAGCTGATTCACTTTGTTATAAAGCAGAAACTAACACACCATTGTAAAGCAATTATACTCCAATAAAGACATTAAGAAAAAAAAAAGGAAGAGACCAAACTAGTTGTTCTGTTGACAGTCTCATCTCATAGATTTCTCCCCTTGCATCCTCATGGTGGTGTTTAGTTTGTTCGTTTATCCCTATATTTCCTGTAAACTCCAAGTTAGATCTAAAATCTAAATTATATTCAAATTCAGCATTTATTCACATGCATCCTAAATGATGCTGTGCATCCCATTAGGAGACATACAATTTCTGGTTGTTCTACTGGTAGTGATGCTAAGATGGACTGCTTGACTAGGGTGATTGACGTCCTGATTCTTCCATTGTAAAGTTTTGTTTTTTCCTGAAGATGAGAAAGTAATCTGGGCTTACAGCAGTGGCACATAGGAATATCCAGTTCCTTTTCAACCATCCACCTAATGTTTTTAACACAGATTGTTAGTCATTGCCTGAGTAAGTAATTTCATTGGGAGGTGAAAAATGTGATTTGCAAAAAACTCTGTCATTCCTTCTTCATTATTTTTAGTATTTGTAGAGTATATTCTAATACTAATGATTTTCAAGATGGTGGTACATTTACTCACTTAAAAATACATTCATTCTTATAATAGGCAGTATATGTTAGAAAAAGGCTTGATTTATGGGTCTTTAAGGAAATAGCTTATTAGAATTGTATGTAGAATGTACAGGTTGCAGTTTAATCTTGTGGATCAGTATCTCATAGTACAGTTGTCCCTTGGTATCCCCAGGGAATTGGTTCCAGGACTTCCCACGGCTATCAAAATCCAAAGATGCTCAAGTCCCTTATATAATGGTGCAGTATTTTTTGCATATAAGCTACGCATATCCTCCCATATACTTTGTCATCTCTTAATTACTTATAATAACTAATACACTGTAAATGCTATGTAAATAGTTACAACTACAATGTAAATGCTATGTAAATAGTTGCCAGTGCAGCAAATTCACGTTTCGCTTTTTGGAACCTTCTGGAATTTTTTTTTCCAGATATTTTCAATCAGCAGTTGGTTGAATCCCCAGATGAGAGGCCTGTGAATACAGGCCGATTGTAATGGTCTTAACACATCCTTGGTCTTACAACAACAGCAACAGTAAATTTTACTTTGATTTTTATCTTCATGAATAATTGTTTATAGGGACACCACTGTTATTGATCATTGCTATTTTTTATTTTCAAAGATTATGTTGGCAGTGTAAATGGTTTTTTAAAATTTAGTCTACAGCAGTAATCCAAAAGAAGGAGAAAGCTGTGAACCTTTATTTTAGTACTATCTGTGATGGAAAAAGTGGAAATACCAATTCCCCCAGTGGAAGTAAATTATGACGGCATTGTCCAAGACAGTATATATTAAAAATTAAAATTGTGAAGCCCATGTAGCAAAGTTGGAGGAATTACTTAGAGGAAAAGAATATAAAATGCTTTTTAATATTAATGATATTTTAAAAGTATCTGTATTTGGACAAGAACAGAAGAAACTTAGAAAAATGAAAATGTATTATGTTGGGATTGTGATTGACTTTTCTCTTATTCAGATTCCCATTACTGTTTGTGCAACAAATATTTAAATTAAAAATAAGGAAATAACTATGAATAAATGTGAATAGAGACGCAGACTGTTGAAGATAAAATTAATTAAAATGACTCATTGGTTAGAACCAGTTTACATCGCAAATGGAGATATGGGTAATCTTTATATATTTAGCAATCTTAAGACTAAACTAGGACTATTCAGGAAGAGGCGTTAGATCATGTTTCTCATTAGGTTTTGTAAAGGCAGCTGTCTTTTCAAAGTCTAGGTTATCACTCCTTGAATTTGAAAAGCATGTTACTAAATTAATGATAGTTCACTGGCAATCTAAATGAATTATGTGTACGGCAAGCCCATGGCATACATGGGATGGACGTAGATGTTCCTAGACTTACCTGAATCTCCAAGTCTGTAAATGATGCTATATAATTTCTTTCATTAAATTTGATATAATGGACCCCTTTATGCCCTAAATTCAAGCTTTGCCAAAATTGTCATTCCATTCTTCAGTTTTTCCCAACATAATATTCCATTCCTTAGTCTATCTAGAACTACTTTTACACCGGAACCATAACTTTCTTTTATTTCCAATACCTGGCCTAGCAGTTGACTTCTCTCTGTTACTCTTACACACACACACACACACACACACACACACAGTTTTTATCTGACACAGCACTTTCCAGCCCATTCCAGTTGTTCACATTGAAGAAGGTAATATTTTCATGTTACACAGCAGTAAACAGACTACACTGATGGAGCTGTTAGCACCATGGGCCACTGGCCCAGCTGCCAGAGGGCCCAGAGGATCTGTAAGTCTGACACTCATTTGCAGCCTACAAGTATCTGGGGGCTTATGGTTTGGAAAGCTCAGTTCTAGCTCTGTTATTTTGTGCATTACTGCAAGTAGAGACATAATAAGTTGACTGAAGAACAAGCCACATTGAGTTATAGGTATGACTGGTTGTCTGGGTTCACTCACTGCCTAAGGCTTTCCACACGTGTTTGCAAGTTGGGGTCAGCAGAATTGCATCTTGCTGTCCCTTCAGGGATTGCTCATGAATAGTGGAAACAGCAAGTGGCTAAACCTGTAAAATCCAAGGATCTATTTTTATATGACAAAGCACACAGTTTACCAAGATTCAAGGAAAGACAGGAACATTTGGTTATGTTACCTCTAAAAGATTTTGTCCCTCAGGAAGCATTTTATTTCCATCCTTTAAAGTCGTGATTATTTATCAAATTTGTACATTGGAATCAGCAGGGAAGCTTTTTCAAAATTCAGGTGCCTATGTCTCACCAGATTGATTCCCTATTCTCAGAGATGGCACCTCATCCTGCCTAAAACATGTAAGAAAATTAGAAAGTCCTTTTTAATTTTCTTGTGTTTTGAACTAAAACGGTGAGTATATAAAAGAAAAACTTTAAAATCTCACGTGTGTTCTGATCTTCTAATCATACCCATTCTTTCTCCTGAGAAGTAAATTTGCAGGTATCAATAAAACTGTGTTTTAAAAACAGAGTAAGAACAAAATAAATAAAATTAAAGTAGGACATATATAGAAGAGCAAGTAGGAAAATCAAAAATGTATTCAGGGCAAAAACAATGCAAGATAAAAGTACTGGAGAATTTTAAAAACTACAGTTGCAAGGAACAGGAGATAGAACCAGCATAGTCATAGAAACAAGGGTATCAGCCAAAGAATAGTTTTAAAGGCTTCCTTCCACAATTCTAGTCAGGGAATATAGTAGAGTTTTATGTTAAATTAATGGCATATAATGTCCTTCCTGAGAATTCCTGTGCTGTCCAATTAAAGCCTCCCAGTCATGAACTAGGATTCTCCTAATTAAAATGTCTAGTTTTAAGATAAATAAGTCATGGGAATGTAATATACAGCATCAGGAATATAGTCAATAATACTGTAATAACTTTGTACAGAGATAGATGGTTACCAGACTCATCGTGGTGATCATTTTATAATGCATTTAAATGTCGAATCACTGTGTTATACACCTGAAACTAACATGACATTGTATGTCAACTAAACTTCAATTAAAAATAAATAAAATAGGACTTCCCTGGTGGCGCAGTGGTTGAGAGTCCACCTGCTGATGCAGGGGACCCGGGTTCGTGCCCCGGTCCAGGAAGATCCCACATGCCACGGAGCAGCTGAGCCCGTGAGCCATGGCCGCTGAGCCTGCGTGTCCGGAGCCTGTGCTCCTCAACAGGAGAGGCCACAACAGTGAGAGGCCCACATACCGCAAAAAAAAAATAATAATAAAAAAATAAATAAAATATTGTAAAGCAGTTATACTCCAATAAAGATGTTAAAAATAAAATAAAGATCACTTTATTCAGTCGATAAGAATAATAAATACCCATATACACATCTTTAAAAGTAAAGATTTACTAGTAGTTTTCATTTCAAACCATACTATAGTTTTCTTTCGTTTTCTTTTATCCTAGGGTTCAATTAAGGACCAACTAAAAGCATATGGAGCTCTTACTGAGAATGTGACTAGGAAATACACCCGTCAGATTCTGGAGGGAGTCCATTATTTGCACAGTAATATGATTGTTCATAGAGATATAAAAGGTAAGTAATGAGGTATTTTTTAAGTACACAGTTCTTTTAACGAAACGTGTGCTGTGGTTAAGAAAGTCAACATTTAATACATGTACCTTTAAAGTACCATGGGAAAACAGTTCCAGCTAGTTGTGTTGTTCAGGTCGCCACAAGAGGAAAGCTCCCCTGTTGGGGCTCACAGAATCAGTAAAGTTCAAATGAGCATGAAAATGAGACATGTTTTCACATATAGCGCACAGGCATTCGGACATAGCGGTTAAGAATAGGGGCTCTGAATTTGACCTGATTCAGATTCAGGCTTTATCCATCACCAGATGTGTGACCTTAGACGAGACAATCTCTCTATGCCTCAGTTCCTCATTTTTAAGGAGGGTGATAATAGTGAACAGCTCGCAGGATTCTTACAAGGATTAAATGAGTTAATGCATATAACATGCTTAAAACCGTTCTTGGTACCTAGAAAGCACTCAAAAGTTAGTTACGGTGATGATGTACTTTATGCTGAGATCATATTTAAAGCTGAGGGATGGACCTCGTTACCTAAGGGAGGGAATGAGAAGAGAGACCAAGACTGAGCTTTGATAAACTGAAACTCAGTTAAGCTCACTTTTTAAAACTCAAAAGCTCAACTGTTTTCATGGATCAGTTACATAAGGTAACTGCATAAAGTGAGACAAAATAGTGGTGGAGGTATGTAAGTTTGAGAGTCATAAAACTCTGTACTGCAAAGCACACTGAGAGGCTTCATTCTGTAAAAACCAGGTTGTGACCCGAATATAAAGATCACTTTATTCAATCATTTGACGAGAATAATGAACAAATACACAACACACATTTATAAATAATAAATTGAATTTTTTTTTCATTGGTCTTTCTAAGGGCTCTTATGAGCTACCAGGAATTTACTTCCTTTCTGTGGTGTATCACACCCTGAATATGGCCATATTCAGGCTAAAGAGAACATTCCTAACCAGTGTCTGGTCACAGAGTAGGATCTGCTGCACAATGCCTGAGCCAGATCACATGTAAAGAATGGACCTTACTAGTGAGTCTTAGAGGATGACAACATGGCTCATGATCTGAAAGAAATAAGAGCCTGTCTTTCACCTCAGGGTCTACCCAGCTTAGGCAGACCTCAGCTATCAAGTTCAAAACCCTAAAGCTTAAAGAACCACATAAGGTGGTGACCATTTTGTAATGTATGGAAATATTGAATCGCGATGTCTTTCATTTGATTCAGATAGTGTGAGGGGTTCATATGCGGTTCGGTCCGCTTTTTGTGTATGTTTGAAAACTCTCCTTCATAGCTTACTTTTAACATATCCAAAGTAAGTTTTTAAAAAGTTAGATAACTGTATTGGGAACCTGGCTATACATTTTCTCCTCAGCCCTTTGTATGGATGGCCGTTGGTTCAGCATTGGTGATTACTCCCTGGAGATAGCTCTGTCTGTCTGTGACCTGCCTGGGACTGTTCCTTCCCAGCTGGTAACCAGTAAAAACTGGCTTGTTTCTTGTCCTTCCCCAGGTTAAATATTTTAGACACGGTGGCTTCTTTTGACAGAGTCCTTCTTTAAGAATTGGACAGCGGGAGATGTTAAAAAGGCAGTGCTGTCTTAGAGAATCACTGGTACCATGGCGTACTTAGGCTTATGGCATGCAGAGAATGGATCCTTAACCCTCCCCAGAGAGAGGCTTTGCAAAGCCTTAATTGACTAGACTGGGAAATTTGCTGGGAGAACAGAAAGACAGGTACAGAAGTTCATGGTGGGGATGGACAGTCTGCATTCTCTCCAGTCTATAACACATTTTCTCCACTATTCACTCTCCTTCTTAGAGGCCATTAAAAAAAAAAAAAAAAGACAAATAGGGAATCTTTTTTAAAAAGTATAAAATATGATTAAGGTTAGGAAGACTTAAAAATAATTGAGGTAAAAATTTAGAAACTAAAATTAGGTAAGCTAATTAAATAAGTTGCTCATTTAAAAACAGTTTATAGAAAAAGCTAAAAATGAGAATAGAAATAATTTACATAAGAAGAAACTAGACTTACAATCCCAGAAAAAAGATTGAGTTTAAAGAATGATAAAGGGGGGAAAATAGAGAATAAAAATAAATGAACCTAGCTCCTAGATCTTGGTTTCTGTTACCATTCTTCAGTAAAAGGAGAAATGGCTAATTCTAGAAGTGGTTACAGGGGATACACAAGGTGAGCCTGGAGCGTCTTCTAGTACCAGAATGTAAGACGATACTAAGAAACAAACAAACAATCCAGAAATCAAATCAAGCAAGAACACAATGATTGAGGTATGGCAGAGGGACACAGGAGCCAACAGAGAGAGCTCCCCATGGCCAAAGCTGGAACAGCTTGAGCGAAAAGTCATTGGATTATAACCCAAAGTATAAAATTAATACCCATGTGTTCAGACTGATATAAATGGATGGTTGAATAAATAAATGGGAGAGAAGAGACAAATCTCCCATGCAGAATAATTCCCTTATAGGTAACTACTAAGCCTGTAGCATAACTTCTCACTCCTTTACACATAGTGAACTTCTTCCAAAGAGCTAAGTATGGAAAAGGGGAAAGAGTAACTTTACAGGGGAGGACTCTGCAAACACCACCTCAGCCAGGCTATCAAGGTCAGTTTATAATAAATAAAATTAAAAGTTTATTATAGAAGTAAATGAAATTTTAAAACAGAAACCTCAAAGCTTGCTTAGATTAGATTTAAAATACACTGTACAGAAACTGAGAATGAAGAATGAAAAGATTTTGATTATGAAGGTCCCTTAAGAGGTTCCTGAGGAGATGCTAGGTCCTCAGGGAAATAATCTATAGACATGGGCTTCTTACTTTAGGACAAAGAAATTGGGGCCGAGAGCCTGCTACTGCTTTTCTTCATCCTTCTCTGAACTTCACATTCTTAGCCCTTTCCCCCTTTCTCTTCTTTTTGATCCTCGCCTCCCACTTGCACCAGTCCTTTTCAGTGGGAGAAACTTCTTAGGTCTTGAATCACACAGGTGACTCTAAATATTCAGTGTTCATGTAATAAGTTTTTAATGCACACTGACTGTATGACTGGCATTATGCCAGGTACTGCTCGGAAGGTGAGAGCAGCCTGATTTTGGAGACAGATTGAGGAGTCTGCTAAGTAATTTTCTGCCGTTGTTCTTTTATGTTGTATTCCAAATTGCCAATACAAATAATGAAATGAGGATATTTCTTATTTTAGGCGCAAATATTCTGCGAGATTCAACAGGCAACGTCAAACTAGGAGATTTTGGGGCCAGCAAACGGCTTCAAACCATCTGTCTTTCGGGGACAGGAATGAAGTCTGTCACAGGCACACCATACTGGATGAGCCCTGAAGTGATTAGTGGAGAAGGCTATGGCAGAAAAGCAGATATCTGGTAGGTTTTGATGGGGGATTTGACCGAAAGCACATGCCTTCTTAACATATTTCCACCCAGGATGGAATTTACTGAGGTAAATTTATTTTTTTGTACTTTTGAAATAGGATGTCAGGATTACAAGGATTAATATCATTTTAACTGTGTGTGTTTGAGGCTTAATAAATGACTAAATAAATAGAGCTTTTGAACCTGTCTTCCATTCTTTAGGAAAGATCTCTTTTTTTTTTTAAACAGAGGACAACTTATTTTTATTATTTATTTTAATTAATTAATGTATTTATTTTTGGCTGCGTTGGATCTTCGTTGCTGTGCGTGGGCTTTCTCTAGCTGTGGCGAGCGGGGGCTACTCTTCATTGTGGTGCACGGGCTTCTCACTCCGGTGGCTTTTCTTGTTGCGAAACACGGGCTCTAGACACATGGGCTTCAGTAGTTGTGGCACACGGGCTCAGTAGTTGTGGTACACGGGCTTAGTTGGTCCACGGCATGTGGGATCTTCCCGGACCAGGGATCGAACCCATGTCCCCTGCATTGGCAGGCGGATTCTTAACCACTGCACCACCAGGGAAGTCCCAGGAAGGATTTCATCTTGAGCAAATTTCAGCATTAGAAAGCTATCTTCATTTTATTTCCCTGAAGAACTTTAAAAGTAATTATCTTTATTATTAGTCTTATAATTCAGTTAACCTTTAATTGCTTAATAATTTTAAGTTAGAACATAAAATGGCCATTTCCTACTTTCCACTGAGAAATTTTTTAAAACATTTATTTAATTTATTTATTTTTGGCTGCGTTGGGTCTTTGCTGCTGCGCACAGGCTCTCTAGTTGCAGCGAGTGGGGGCCACTCTTTGCTGAGGTGCGCAGGCTTCTCATCGTGGTGGCCTCTCCCGCTGCAGAGCATGGGCTCTAGGTGCACAGGCCACAGCAGTTGCAGCATTCTGGCTCAGTAGTTGTGGGTCATGGGCTCCAGAGCACAGGCTCACATCTCTGGCACACGGGGCCAGTTGCTCCGAGGCATGTGGGATCTTCCCAGACCAGGGCTTGAACCCATGTCCCCTGCATGTCAGGTAGATTCCCAACCACTGCACCACCGGGGAAGCCCCGATAAATTTTTTTGATAGATATGCATTTTAGGCACCTAAAGACAAAGAATTTCTAGCGTTTGTATTCTTTGTAAGATGAAGACAGAAAACAATTATATTCAATGTCAGGTTAGAGAATTATATAAAGCAAAAATTATAAAATGAATAACATTCTTTGCCTAACAAATTTGAGAGCTTAAATTTTAGTTTATTTTCATTGATATTTATGTTTAAACTACAGGTTTTTGTTTTTTCGTTTAGCTCAAACACAGGCTGTAGTACTTTATTATTTTTTTTAATTTATTTAATTTTGGCTGTGTTGGGTCTTCATTGCTGCACGCAGGCTCTCTCTAGTTGCGGTGAGTGGGGGCTATTCTTTGTTGTGGTACGCTGGCTTCTGATTGCGGTGGCTTCTCGTTGCAGAGCATGGGCTCTCCGCGCATGGGCTTCAGTAGTTGTGGTGTGCGGGCTCAGAAGTTGTGGCACACGGGCTTAGTTGCTCCGCGGCACGTGGGATCTTCCCGGACCGGGGCTTGAACCCGTGTCCCCTGCATCGGCAGGCAGATTCTTAACCACTGCGCCACCAGGGAAGCCCTGCTTACTTTATTTAGCAATGAAATAGTAATAACAGTAATTTAGTTGTAACAAAGCCATCAACAGAGCAATATAAAAACAAAGCCCAAATTGATTATGTCCTTTAAACAGGAAAAACCACCGTTAGTCCAGTGGTTCTCAAACCTATCCACACATTTGAGGAATGGAGGGAAGGAGGAGGATTGGTGCTTAAAAACTAGCTATACCCAAAGCCCATATCTGAACAGTTATATGAGAATCTCTCAAGAGTGGGGCCCAGGCAAAGATTTTTGAAGTATTGTCAGGATTGAGAACTACAAGCCTAAAGTAATAAGCAAAAAAACCATGCCTTCAAAGCAATTCAAAAGAAGACGTTAAAAAAAAAAGAAATATGATAAATTTCTTTCCCCTTATCCTGGGAAAAGGAGGGTAGCCCCTATTCATTTCCTCATTATTTTTTATTCATTTTTGACTGCCCAGAGTTGAGTTTAACAAACATCAAATATTGGAAGTTATACAAACATTTTACCCAAGTTTACATTCAGAAAGCTCTTTCAAAACAGCACCAGCTTTCAGAAAGAAAAGCATATTTTAAGTTTGCATAGGTGTTTAAACTGTTTGTTGAACTAAGAAGAGTCAATAAAATGCACTAGAAAGTATTTCACTAATAAGAGTTGTTATAAAACAATATTCATTTCATGTACCGCAAATTAACTTTTTGGTGCAACGAGAGGAATATTTGAGTGTTTCCCATCTGTTTCTACAACTGTCAGAATTCATTGAAGTCTGGAATCCAAATATAAATTTTTCTTCAAGACTGCATACATAGAATGCTTCCCCTCTAACTGCCCTCTGCCCCCGACAAATCCCTGTTGGGAGGTCCAGTAGTGTCTGCAGGCATATTTATCTTTAAAACAGACTTTCCTCATTTTTCAGGTTTGGGAATGATACCACATCAAGTATGGATATATTTTTCCTTATTTCTTAAGAATACATAAATTCACTTAAAGATGTCTCCTCAAATTCAGAAAACCCCGTTTCTTCAGCCCTTTCTGTCAGGTCTCCGTGTCAGTCGATCTTAATCGCCTCATTCCTGCCCCGAAGCGTTCTTCTCTCAGGTTGTCTTCATGCGCGCCCTCAGTGTCCGCCCGACGCCAGGAGCCGAGGGATTCTCCTCCAGTACCCGTAGGGGGCGCGGGGCCGGGGGCAGGTGTCCCCGCTGTCGGGTGATGGCCGCGCTTCAGGCCGGGCCCGCCGAAGCCACGCGCACCTCTGCGTCTTTTTGGCGCTTTGCGGCGGCCCGGGGACCCCGCGGGGCCGCCCGGGTTGTGGCGGCGGGTTGCGGCGGCGGCAGCGCCTCGGCAACTCGGAAGTGAGGAGAGGGAGCCGCTGCCGAGGCATGTGGAACCGCCCGCCCGGCCCCGACCCCGACCCCGACCCCGGCCCCAGAGGCTCCGTGCGGGAGGCCGAGCGCTGACCTCAGTTTTTACAGCCTTTTAATGAAACTTTACGTTTGAAACCAAGTCGTACTTAAATGTATATGGACTTCACGCCTGTTTCTCATCTTGTAGTTAGTTAGCTGACTTCATGATGATGTTGTTTGTGTAAGGTCTTTCTTTTATTTCTTCTTAGGAGCGTGGGCTGTACTGTGGTGGAAATGCTAACGGAAAAGCCTCCTTGGGCAGAATTTGAAGCAATGGCTGCCATCTTTAAAATCGCCACTCAGCCGACGAACCCTAAGCTGCCACCCCATGTCTCAGACCATACTCGAGATTTCCTCAAACGGATCTTTGTAGAGGCCAAACTGAGACCTTCCGCTGATGAACTTTTAAGGCACATGTTTGTGCACTATCACTAGCAGCCAGTAACCTCTCCTGTGCCTCTACCCAGCTCCCATCTATTCATTCACCTTCTCTCTGACTGCACTTTTCTTTTTTATAAAAAAGAGAGATGGGGGAGAAAACAAAGACAAGAGGGAAAGTGTTTCTCTTGATTCTTGGTTAAATTTGATTAATAATAATAGTATCCTGAAGTTTTTATATTTAATCTTTTTTTCCCTTACAAGAACTTGAAACTTTTTTTTTTTAAATTTTTATAATGTACTGATGTGGTTCAGAGACATAAAGCACTTTAGTACATAGTCACTCTTTTTAGTACAAAAAGATCATTTGGAATACCTAAAGATTGTAGAGTCTTTCCCTGTGTCACTGACAGACTGGCAGTGATGGGGAGACATGGAAAACAAGGAGAAGAAAATGATGTATAATTTGTAGTTTTTAGTGATAGTATTTAAAATAGATTCTTGTTTGTGGGGTTGAGCCCTAAACTTGAGTTTAGGATGGGTACTCAGCTTAAAGAATATAGGTTCCTTCTTGTATCTGTATTCTTTAGATCCTAACCTCTGTCTACCAAGCTTTTTGCTCAGTAGGACTCTTGATAGCAAATATGAATCTCTAGGAGGTATGTTTGTTAATCCTAACCAGTATAATAAGCAAATACACTATAATAGATCCGTGTTACTGGAATCTATAAACCTTGAGGGATAGCTTTCTGCTTAAAAAAAGAAAAGATATTGTTTTATTTTAAAACAGATATGGGAAGTCAATAAGCAAATCCAAATTAAAAGACAAAAGGAGATTGCTCTAATTAAATGTGTGAGCAGTAGAAGAGACCACATTTGCCGGTCGACAGAAATAATGAAAAGAAGAACTAAGTGTTGTTTAGTGTATTTTAAACTGTGTTCTTTACCCGAGGGGGAAAGTCCCAAAAATCAAGGGGAAGGAGAAATAATCAGAATCATGTATACTATATCTTCCTGTTTCTAGCTCCTGATTCCCCATAGATAACATTGTTTAGGAACTAAGAGTTTAACCTGCAGTATCCATGTGTTAAAAGCTAGTGTCATGATATGAAACCCTTGTTCTTGTTCTTTGGATCACAGACTACTAAAGCACCTCAAAAAACAGTTCGCATGTAAAACAGTGGTTTTCACAGCTGGGGTGAGGATAGTTTTGCTTGGCATTTGGCAATGACTGGAAACATTTTTGGTTGTCACAACCAGGAGGATGCTAGAGGCATCTAGTGGTTAGAGGCCAGGGATGCTGCTAAACAAACTAAAGTATACAAGAACAGCACGTCCAGCCCCCCAACAAAGAATTATCCTGCCCCAAACGTTAAAAGTGTCGAAGTTGAGAAACCCTGATGTACATACCAGCCCCAGTTATAAATGAAAATGGCCATTTACAAAGCAGGTTCCTTGCAAAAAGTAAGTTTCAGAGAGTGATGTAATGCATAATGAGGGTTTTACAAGAGAAGATACCACTACTTCAAGTCGAGGGTGAAAGGTCTCAACAAAAGCCAGTAACAATCCTTTCCCTTCCAGCTGCATATTGCACCCAGATCAGTAACTTCCATTTTAGACACAAAATGAACTGAAACACGGAGCCTGTTGAACTCAGTCATCTGTGTGTATTCTTTCCTCAAAAGTCAATTCGTAATTGTGGGAAAAGAAAGGCGTATTAAAACAAAGTATTAGCTACTTTAGAGGAAGGTTAAAACTGCCAGGTATTTCTAATATACGAGCAACGACATTAAGCAGAACGAGACAGCTGGGAAACTCCCACTATCTCTAATGGACTTGTGCTACTGAAAAACATGAATGATATCGGTAATCTGGCCACTTGCAATTTTTTTCAACGTATTAAAGCAAATGCTAAGTACTTTATTTTTAAAGGTCTAGAAAATAGTATTCTTGGAGGCCCTAACTGTGATGCCTTTCGTGGGATTCATAAGGGACTCAGGTATTTTGTTTTCTGCTGAAAGGTATGCTCGTTTAGGAACTCTTTTAAAATACTTTGTTTCTGAGGTTAAGTAGATCTTGTTTTACTGTATCAAGGTCCTATCTGGCATTCCCTGTAGGAATATTTGAAATTCCATTAGCTAGTCTGAGAAGAAGTCAAAGCACAAATATAGTTGTTAAAGCTTCTCACATACCCTTATAATGAAAGGAAGCAGCTTGCAAGGAAGAACATGAATTACTGGCCTCCTCCCCCTGGGAAATCAACTGCCAAATCTTGTGCTATAAACATAGTCCCCAAGGATGTGGATCTATTATAATTTCTTTATCTTTTATGAGTGAAGGCATCTCTTCTACTTGAGCAGGATCATGGTATCTGGACCAGTGGGCTTTTCCTTTGTTTCTTTGTATTGTGTGGTTGTGATTTACTTTTGGCTCATTTTTGGTCTGTCAGGGTAATCAGCAGTGCAGAATATGAGACAGGTGTTCTTTAAAGAGAAATCTTGGGAGACTGTGAAACCCAAAGCAAAATTGTTTGCTTTATTTTCAGTCTCTTTTTCTTTTTGAAATGCTACAGAAAATAAAATCACCTGAAAAGAAACTACTACTTTAACACTGCTGCACAAGACCTTTGTTTTATAAGAAAAATATTACTAGCTATGGAAAAATATTGTTCTTTATGTAAAGACTTAAGAGTAGACTAATAGTTTACAGAGTTATATAAAAATGTGATGTGAATTTATTTCAGACAAGTTGTAAAGGTACCAAAAACCACAGTAAAAGTTAATATATATAAAAACTACTAGAACAAAAAAGCCTAAAGTGGGGTGAGGTATGAAAGACCAAAATTAAATTTAAAAAAGAAAATTTTCAAAGGAACCACCTCTATCAGGGGCAGTTAAAATAACACTCCAATTTTTTCTTTCTAATAATTGTATGGATCAACAAATGAAATTTGAACTTTTTAAGATGACTCTAAATGTATTTTGTTTTTTAAATGCACAACTGATTCTTCTATACTGTAATGTTTCTTTGCTGAGGCTGGAAAATGACCAGACTGCTAACTTTGTGCCTTTAAAATGCATTCTGCTTTGACAGTGGCAGACTTTTTGGTGCTGGAGAAGATTCACTAGCAGTCTTATATGTGCTTTTCAGGAAATATCTTTCTACTTAGGCCTTGAGAGATTCAAAATGGCATGATTTAGGCTTGGACCAAATATAAGATCTTTTACATTGCAAACAAAGTGTATTGAATAAAAGGGTTGAGAAATATCATAATGACTAATGGAAGTTTTGATGATAATTCTTTAAAATGTATTTAAAAATATACAGACTTCGAAATTTTCAGTATGACTATCTTTAATTTTCCTCATTTACAAAACATGTTTCTAACCTGAAGAATGGTTAAAGACTACTGCCTTAGAAAGTTTTCAAAGGTACAGTCAACCTTACATAATTTATATAAGAGATGGAAATGTTAATGCACAGGCTGAACTATAAAAGAAAAATTAAAACTTATTTCATAGTAAATTGAATTGGCTTTCACTTGAAGGAGTCTTTATCTTATTCCCAGTAGAAGCTACATTAAAAAGAGGAAACGATTTCTTTAGAGTAGCTTTCTTTGCTACTTCAGTTCTTATATATGTCAGGTCTGGTGGGTCGTATTTCTGAGATGGAGTTGTTATAAGATACATGAAATCACTGAGAGAATCAAATCTGAATAGTTTATAGGACAACTAAGCTTGGGTGCAAAAGCCAAGATGTTCGCCAGATGCAAACTCGTTGGCCCACAGCAGAATTCTCGGTCACTGATTTCATTTGGGACCAATAGCATGATATAAAATCACCTGGTGTCAACCAAGTATAGGAATCTATTGATTTTTTTTTTAAATATGGTGAATCCTTTTCATTTACTTTTTCAGTATTGTGGCTTACTATGGTACTAAATTAACTTAAGGAGGTCACAGTCTAGGAGGAAAAATGGGCAAACAGTTCCTTTTTTTTTTTTTTTTTTTTTGCGGTACGTGGGCCTCTCACTGCTGTGGCCTCTTCTGTTGCGGAGCACAGGCTCCGGACGTGCAGGCCCAGCAGCCATGGGTCACGGGCCCAACTGCTTCGCGGCATGCAGGATCCTCCCGGACCGGGGCACGAACCTGTGTCCCCTGCATCGGCAGGCGGACTCCCAACCACTGCGCCACCAGGGGAGCCCCCAATTACTTATTTTTATGGCATATCCTGAATCTGAAAGTTAAGCAATGATGTTTTAAAATGTTATTTCTTATGAAGTGAGGGAAAGCAATTTTGGGTAACCGTTGGCTATTATAAAGTAAAATGTCATTAACAACAGCAATTAAAAGTATCCCCAAATTGGAGGGATCCGTGTAGGTCAAGCAGCCTCTCTCTCAGGACTCCCTCTTACAAAACCCAGCCTCTGCTCAAACAGTTCCAGTGATGGGGGCATTTATTCCATTACAGAGTATTTTTTCCTGCTTTTTCCTTTAAAGAAAAAAATATTTTCTTTTGGTCTAAATTGTTAAAATACCCAAAACATTTGATAGAAATTGAATTCTGTCAACAGTGTTATTTATACTAAGATCAGGAAAATTTCTTGAGATCTTATTGTTTTATATGAAGTTTGGCCTTAGTTACAAATGCACTGTTCATATTTATTTGAATTTTAACATTGGTTAAAATGTCAACGGAAAGCAATTTGTTAATTTTTCGTAGTGCCTTTTTCTCTGTATGCCTTAATTTCGTTTTATATCAATAATAATTCAAGTTACCCACCGAAATGAAGGTTTTTCCAAAATCAGTAGGCTTCAAGAGTTGATTTGGCCTTAGACTGTGTATTGGCCCTTAAACGTTTCTTAATGCCTGCTTCTTCCTCCTACCCTTTTCTACCTCTTTTTTTTTTAATATGTTAGAAGAGAAACATTAGCATTGTTCTGTGATAGACACATTGCAGTTTTACTAGACACAAATTCCTAAGATAAGGATAGAAAGAGGTATTGTAATTCTAAAGAGACATAGTGAATTGTTTTCCCGGTTGATTACTTGATTTTCAATCACACTGGCACTGTCCAAATTCTTTGTATGTCGTGGTTCAGTTATGATTTTCAAAGCAGAACTAGAAAGGTGGTTTTTGTCCTAAAGAGGTCAGTTAAATGGTTTACAGATGTTAAGGCAATGAGACTTAGGGCAATGAGCAAGAAATCCAGGGATAGCAAATTCTAATCCTTACTTTATGACTAACATTTTGACTAAAACTCCACCTTACTTTTCTGTGAAGTGTGTGTGTGTGTGTGTGTGTGTGTGTGTGCGCGTGTGTGTGTGAGAGTGTGTGTGTGTGTGTGTGTGTGTGTGTGTGTTTGGAGTTGGTGCAGGGGTGGGAAGGAAGGAAAGGTGTGAATGTCCAGTTAGATTAGTCTCTGTTCTTGGAAGAACAGCTCAAATGTGTGTGACCTACTGATGATGGAATGCCAGCACATTTTCCACAAGTAGCTAGTACAAACGGTTGTTTAATAAAGGTATTTATTGTAAATTTCCAAGCTCTTGGTTGCTAAAAGTAGATAAAAATTGAATTTGTATGTGTGTATAATAGCTTATATATAATTCTTAAGTAGAAAGTAATTGGTTTTGCATAGTTCTTCATGAGCTCTTTGGAATAGAAATTCTGCCAGACATTATCAAAACAAGCTTCCTTAGCTTACCAAGTGTTCAAAAGGAAATTTTACCTCTGTTTTGGTTGGCTGGGGAAGGCGTGCTGTGAAGCCACTGTTCCTACTTCATAGTCGTCTTTAGCTTTGCTTTAACTTCTGCCACAGTCTGGACAGGATGCCATAATAGGTGTGAAAGTATCGGGGCCAACCATCTCTCTGTACTCACCTTTCAGAGCTGTAGATGGTAGTGAGCTCTCAGGGGAGTCTAGAGAACCTTCCCTAGGTTATAGTGAGAGCAGATATGGTTTCATTTCAGAAGGTCAAGGGAGGAGTCGCAGCTATCGTAAAGAAAAGAATAAATTTTACCTGTTGCCTGTATACAGTCTCTTATGTAATTCTTCATATTTTTCATAATTGGGCATTTTAATTGACAGTAATGATATTTTTGTTAACAACAGCAAAGGCATTAAATCAGTGAGTACTATTATTCCCTATGCCTGATGACTTCTTGTTTGTATTTACAATCTGTATTATCAGAATCACATTAAACCAAAGCTTTTATATTCTCTGCACATACAGCCAAAATGATTAGCACTGTTACTTCTGCCCACCTGTAAGCTAATAGTGTAAAAATAATAAAACAGGTACTAGTAGAATTTGTATCTCAATCTATCCTTCAAGTTAAAGACAGGTGCTCAGTGTTTGCATTTAGACATGCAGGAATTTACTTCAACTATCATGGAACTATATAGACATTATGAGCTTGAGTTTGTACACGTGCCAATCTTATTAATGTCACTTGACCATAAACGCATATACATATACCTTGACATATGATGCCTCAGGTTGGTGGCGTACTTTCTTCCTAATGTCTTAACATTTATGAACTTGTGTTTGACTTGAGGGGCATTTCAGGAAAGCTGTGAAGAAAAGTAGGTTATGGACTTTTTGTGCCATAGACACTTTGGAACGTAAGGATGAGTCTGCTCTCCAGCATACATGCAGAATTTGTCCCCAGGTAGGATTTCTGAGTCCCTTAATGCCAGTTGAGAACAGTAAAGTTTGTGACTATACTGAAAAGCACTTTTGTGTTCACTTATTTATGTAAGTAACAATTGGTGACTTTAGCATTAGCATTACTTGGAGGGGAGAGATAAGTAACAAAATTACATCCTAACTCTATTAGATACTTAGGCTCCAAAATGGATTTGTCATGTTCTCATTTTTTGCAAAGACTTTTTTCCACCTGGAATAAGAAGAGAGAACTAGTGGAAACATTTGAGCTGGAAAGGTTTATGGGCCAAAAAAAAAAAAAAAGTGGGCCAAACCCTTGCAATATACCCTGTTCAAGTGAAACTACAGTGTCTAACGATAAGAATACTTTTAAAACAAACAATTGTTTTTAATACAATCTTAATTAGTAAGTAAAAGGTTTACATTTTTTCTATTGCTGTTGGTTTTAAAATTTGCTACCCTGCATTCTGAAACATTGTGAAAGAGTTAATACCAAAAATACTTTTAATGTCTGACATCTCTTACATTTCACATGGTTCTTTTTATTCAAATATCATTGTAAATAAAAGTAAACTTGGATAAATCTGAGAATAAACTTTTAATTGTTGCAAACTATGATTATCAATTTGTAAATTTACCCTTTGACCTAATGTACATTTTTAAATGTAGCCATTAAATTCTCTATATTTAATCCATTAGTTTCTCTCTGTAAACGTTTTTAATCTCAGTTGAATGCTGGGCAGTTTATAATTATGTACAAAGGTGTTCTTTTCCTATCAAGGTTGACTTTTTTGCACATTTTTGGAAATGTTTAATTTGTACACTGATTTACTACTCTGACCAGTAATTGTTGATGGGTGTATGAGCATCATGAATGCGTGCATTGAACTACTGTCTGTGTCTCTATGTTTAAACTTCTTTCAAGATGTAGCCGTCAGTAACTGCACTGCTATTACTGACTTAAATGGACTTTCTTGCTTTTACAAAGTATACATATCTATGGTTCTATCTTTGTTGAAGAACTCAGGAGTTCGACATCACTTTCTGATTTTATATGTATTCTGAAATCCATGACTAAGTGGAAAGTATGCTTGTAACTCTGTGTCAGGGGGTGTGTGTGTGGAGATGTCTTTGTCTGTAGGTACTTGTATATATCCCAGTAATTTCTTATTTTCATTTCTACATTTTTATGAACTTGTTTTATAAGGGTACTGTTTCGTTAGAATAATTAAATATATATAAAGCTTTCTGAGAGATTATTTACTATATGAATATATTTTCAGCTGGCTGATCAAAAATATTTTTTTAGTTTTGTTTTTAACCATTCAAAATGTATTTGTATTTCCACAATTGGATGCAGATTTACTTAGATATCTATCAATTAAAATACTCTTGCAAAGAACAACATTGAATTCTCTCTGAGAATTCTATGAAATGCAAATTAAGAGAAAAAAATAGGTTTTAAGCAGTAGCAAAAACACTGTCCACTAAAAGTCTTTGAATTCTCAGAACTATGAAAAAATGTGAGAAACTAAATTAATTTGAAGAGATGTCAAAGGTTTTTATATCTCCAGTTGCTGTTGGCCTGGCCTACTGTTGTTTTTGAACATTTCCTTTATTCTTCCCCAAAGATTTCAACTTTCAGTTTTTTTCTTACTGGGCAAGGTCAGACCTCATTCATAAAACAATATATTGACAAATTCTGATTCTCTGTAATTGACTATAAATTGGTTTAGAAATGTCCAAACATACATTGTGTCTTTATACCGTACTGTGTATTTTAAGTAACTGGCAGAAAAAGAATTGGGAATTAAAGTTCCAATCTGACAATGTTGTTGTGCTTAAGGAAAACCTTGTTTTTAATATGCGGTACCATGTAAAATTACTTACGTTAGGAATAAAGTCCACTGTTGAAGTTGAATGTCACTAAGCTTATTATGTTACAAGGAGCCGACATGATTAGAAAAACCTGCCAGAAGCCAGATCCAGTGTGGTGTGTGCCACATTTCATGCACATTTTGACTTTGTGTTCATTCAAAATTGTGCTTGTAAAAATGTATAAAATTTCTGAGTTTTACAGATTTTATGTACTTGTTTTTTCTTGCTGGTAAATAGCCTTTTTTTTTTTTAATCTAATGTGAAAGAAACCATGTTTATATTTTGTTAGTGATCAATGACTTTGTTTATATGGAAATTTGTATATTGTTGGCACCCATCTTTGTTTAGATTTACCGTGCATGAAGGCCTGCAATAATTAGCACAATGAAAATTGCTTTTTCTTACATGTTAGTTCATTTTTTGAAAGATTGTGGTGCAAAGGCTTACTCTAAGTAACCTTCTGGACTATGGAATGAATATAAATGAATGGCACTTTGAGTGTTAATAAAGCTGATATTTATTTCCACTGTGGCTGTTTTGTCCAGATCTGTTCTTGGACACATTGCGCTCACGGTTGTCTTTCCTTTGCCTGAGCTGATCACTTCCTAGGAGACCAGTAATAGACCAACCTAGAAACACTGCAACTAAATCTTCCCAGGATACAAGTTTATAATGTTCTACCCAACATACTCTGGCATATTTCTCTGGACACTTTGATTACCCAAATCAGAGATCAATGGTGATTAAAAACAAAGTCTGTTGTCAGAGGGTAAGGAATGGATGCTCCCACAGTATTGGAGATCATTTGAGTTAATGCCGCATATAGAGCAGGGGTCCCCAACCCCTGGGCCACAGACCGGTACCGGTCCACGGCCTGTTAGAAACTGGGTCGCACAGCAGGAGGTGAGCAGCGGGTGAGCGAGCGAAGCTTCATCGCCCCGTCGCTCCCCGTCGCTCGCATTACCGCCTGAACCATCCCCCCCGCCCCACTCCCCTGTCCGTGGAAAAATTGTCATCCACGAAACCGTTCCCTGGTGCCAAAAAGGTTGGGGAACGCTGCAGAGGGCAACTTAGCTATGCAAGTCAACAGTCTCAATCTTGTATATCCTCTGACACAACAGTTTTGTATGTAGGAATATGATTGCAGATGCGCTGAAGTATATCCATAAAAGCCCAAAATTGAGGTTCTACATGTCCAACAAAGTACTACAACGGGGTGGCTTGTAACAGAAATTTATTGCCTCCGCTCTAGAAGCTGTAAGACCAAAATTAAGGTGCCAGCAGGGCCGTCTGTGCTCCCTCTGAAACCTGTAGCGGAGTCCTTCCTTACCTCTTCCTAGCTTCTGGTAGCCCCAGGCATTCCTTGCATGTGGCTGTAACTCCCATCTCTACCTCCTGTGTTCATGTGGTGGTCTCCCTCTGTGTGTTTCCCTTTTTGTAAATAAGGACACCAGTCATATTGGATCAGGGCCCACCCTACTGACCTCATTGTAACTTGATTACCTCTGTAAAGACTATATTTCCCAATAAGGCCACATTCTGAGCTACTGGAGATTAGGACTTCAAAATACCTTTTTGTGGGGAACACAAACCGATTACAGTCTGCCCTCTGAAAATTCATATTTTTCCCTCTGAAAATTCATATTTTTCCCAGGTACCGAATACTTCCACCCCAGCCCAACTTCCCCCAAAGTCTTAATCGTTCCAGCGTCAACTCTTAAGTCCAGTATTTCATCTAAACCACATCAACTCAGATGTCATCATCTAAATTATCCAAATCAATTAGGGGTAAGAGGTATGATTCATGCTGGAGCAAAATTCCTTTCCATCTGTGAACCTGTGAAACCAGACTGGTTATCTGCTTCCAAAGCACAGTGGTGGGGCAGGCAGAGAGGATAGACACTTTCATTCCAGAAGGGAGACGTCAGAAGGAAAAAAGGGACACAAGTCCCAAGCAGGTCTGAAATCTAGCAGGGCACATTTGATTAGATTTTAAGACTTGAGAAGAATCCTCACTGGCTCCATGCCCTGTCTTAAGGAACCTACTGGGGTAGTTGCACTGCCCCCTCAGAACCAAGAAGGTGGCCCAGAGTCAGTGGACCTGCACCCTGGCCTGTCTCTTCTGGGCCTATGGTGGCAACAGCAGCCCTGCTGGCATCTGAACTGCCCTCAAATCGTTCTTCCCTTTTCTTTAAGGATAACACATTTGCAGCCGAAAAGCTCTATCCTTTTCCTGCCTGTAGAATACCTGATGTCTACCAGCCTTTCTTCATTTTGTCCCATCCCTGTCCCCTTCCAAGTGGTCAGGGTTTCAGTTGATTGGATCCACAAGTCACAAGCGTAATCTCTTTAGCAAATGGTTGTCCAGCCACACCCTTGGTGTTTTCTTCAGAGCATCCTTTCGAGTTATTTGCCAAATGGATAGGCTGAGAACTTTCCAAATCTTCAAATTCTGGCTCCTTTTTGCTTAACAATTCCTTCTTTAATTTATCGTTTTCGTCTCACATTTAAACTTAGCAGCAAGGAGAAACCAGGCCACACCTTCAACCTTTGCTTACAAATCTTCTCAGCTTATCCAAATCTTATCCAAGTTCATCACTTAACAAGTTCTCCTTTCCACCCAACAGAAGCAGTTCAGCCAAATTCTCTGCCACTTTATAACAAGAATCATCTTTCCTCTAGTTTCCAATAACATAACACTCATTTCCATCTGAGCACTCAGCACAATGTCCATGTTTCTACCACCCATCTCTTCAAGGCACTATAGGCTTCCTCTATCGTGCATTGCAAAATTCTAGCCTCTACCCATTACCTGATTTCAAAGACACGTCCACATTTTGGGGTATTTATTGCAGCACTTCCCTTTACCAAAATCTGTACTAGCCTAGGTTCTCAGAGAGGCAGAACTTCTGGGTCACAGTCTGGAGGCATAATTCCTTTTTCCTTCGGAAACTTCTCTTTGCTCTTAAGGCCTTCGACTGGTTGGATGGGACCTGCCCACATTATTGAGCAAATTCTGCTTTAGTTAAGTCTACTAATTGCAAATGCTCATTGCATCTAAAAAAAAAAAAAGACCTTAGTAGCAACATCTAGACTGTGTTTGACCAAACAACTGGATACCATAGCCTAGACAATTGACACATAAAATGAACCATAGCAGGGATTGAGCAAAAAAATTGTAGTATATCTGTACAATGGAACTCTTCATCATGTATTATCGACTGAAAGAAAGCAAGTTACACAAGATGTATAGTTTGATCCCACTTTTTGTTTAAAAATAGCTAGAAAAAATATTGAGAGAATATATATGTCACTCAAATGATGGTTATTACTTTACTTATCTGTAATTTAAAAACTTTTATGATAAATGTGGGTGTTTTTGTTTTGTACAAAATACTTTCCACCCTCCCAGCTTTATTGAGATATAATTGACGTAAAACATTGCATGTAAGTTTCAGATGTACAAAGTGTTGACTTGATACACTTACATATTGCAATATGATAACCACCGTAGCATTATCCATCACATAATTACCATTTCTTTTTTTGTGATGAGAAGATTAAGATCTAGTCTCAGCAACTTCCAAGTATTTATTTATTACAGGTTGTTGTTTTTTTAATGTGGACCATTTTTAAAGTCTTTATTGAATTTGTTACAACAGTGCTTCTGTTTTATGTTTTTGGTTTTTTGGCCCTGAGGCATGTGGGATCTTAGCTCCCTGACCAGGGATCCAACACACCTCATCCCCTGCATTGGAAAGCGAAGTCTTAACCACTGGACCACCAGGGAAGTTCCCGTCTTACAAATATTTAATACAGTGTTATTAAGTACAATCACCATCCTGTACACTAGATCCCCAGAACTTATTCATCTTCTGACTGGAAGTTTTACTCTTTGATCAACATCTCCCCATTTCTTCCCACCCCCAACCCCTGGTAACCACCACTCTACTCTCTGTTTCTATGAGTTCAGAGTTTTTTAGACTCTGCATATGAGTAATATCATACAGGATTTGTCACCAATGGCAGGATTTCCTTCTTTCTCATTGCCGCATAATATTCCATTGTATATTTAAACCGAATATTCTTTATCCATTCATCCATTGACACACACTGAGGTTGTTTCCATACCTTGGCTATAGTGAATAATGCTGCAATAAACATGGGAGTGCAGACATCTCCTTGAGACCCTGTTTTTATTTCCTTTGGATATATACCCAGAAGTGGGATTGCTGGATCATATGGTTGTTCTACTTTTAATTTTTTGAGGAACCTCCATACTGTTCTCCATAGTGACTGTATCAATTTACATTCCCACCAACAGTGTAGGAGGGTTCCCTTTTCTCCACACCCTCTCCAGCATTTGTTATTTGTAGACTTCTAAAAAAAAATTATTGGAGTATAGTTGATTTATGATGTTGTGTTTGTTCCTACTGTACAACAAAGTGAATCAGTTATACATATACCCACTTTTTTAGATTCTTTTCTCATATAGGTCATTACAGAGTACTGAGTAGAGTTCCCTGTGCTAGACAGTAGGTCCTTGTTAGTTATCTGTTTTACATATAGTAGTGTGTATGTGTCAATCCCAATCTCCCAGTTATCCCTCCCCCCTGCCCCTTTCACCTCTGGTAACCATAAGTTTGTTTTTTTAAATTTGCACCTCTGTATCTTTTTTGTAAATAAGTTCATTTGTACCCTTTTTTAGATTCCAAATATAAGCAATATCATATGACATTTATTTTTCTCTGTCTGACATTTCGCTCAGTATGACAATCTCTGGGTCCATCCATGTTGTTGCAAATGGCATTATTTCATTCTTTTTATGGCTGAGTAATATTCCATTGTATATATGTACCACATCTTCTTTATCCATTCCTCTCTTGATGGACATTTAGGTTGCTTTCATGTCTTGATTATTGTAAATAGTGCTGCAATGAACGTTGGGGTGCATGTATCTTTTTGAATTATGGTTTTCTCTGAATATATGCTCAGGAGTGGGATTGCTGGATGATATAGTAGCTCTTTTTCAGTTTTTAAGGAACCTCCATACTATCCTCCATAGTGGTTGTACAAATATACATTCCCACCAACAGTGCAAGAGGGTTCCCTTTTCTCCACACCCTCTCCAGCATTTATTGTTTGTAGATTTTTTGATGATGGCCATTCTGACTGGTGTGAGGTGATATCCCATTGTAGTTTTGATTTGCATTTCTCTAGTAATTAGTGGCGTTGAGCATCTTTTCATGTGCCTCTCGGCCATCTGTAGATCTTCTTTGAAGAAATGTCTATTTAGATCTTTTGCCCATTTTTTGATTGGGTTATTTGGTTTTTTTTTGATATTGAGCTGCATGAGCTGTTTGTATATTTTGGAGATTAATCCCTTGTTGGCTGATTTCATTTGCAAATATTTTCTCCCATTCTATGGGTTGTCTTTTCATTTTGCTTATGGTTTCCTTTGCTGTGCAAAGGCTTTTAAGTTTAATTAGGTCCCATTTGTTTATTTTTGTTTTCTATTTTCATTACTCTAGGAGGTGGATCCAAAAAGATCTTGCTGCAATTTATGTCAGAAAGTGTTCTGCCTATGTTTTCCTCTAAGAGTTTTATAGTATCTGGTCTTACATTTAGATCTTTAATCCATTTTGAGTTTATTTTTGTGTATGTTGTTAGGTATTGTTCTAATTTCATTCCTTTACATGTAGCTGTCCAGTTTGCCCAGCACCACTTATTGAAGAGACTGTCTTTTCTCCATTGTATTTTCTTGCCTCCTTTGTCGTACATTGGGTGACCACAGGTGCGTGGGTTTATCTCTGGACTTTCTATCCTGTTCCATTGATCTGTATTTCTGGTTTTGTGCCAGTAAATTACTGTTGGAGAGGAGCGAGTGACCAAAGGAACCATAACTGATTTAATGAGCCATTCACAGTTTCACTGTAGCAGCCATGCATACTTAGACAGGCATGATTTAATCTTTGAGACAAGCATGTGCTACTGGCATGACCAACCGGATATGTTATTTGTAGACATTTTAGTGATGGCCATTCTGTGGTGTGAGGTGGTACCTCACTGTAGTTTTGATTTATATTTCTCTAATAATTAGTGATGTTGAGCATTATTCATGTGCCTATTGGCCATCTGTATGTCTTCTTTAGAGAAGTGTCTACTTAGGTCTTCTGCCCATTTTCTGATTGGGTTGTTTGTTTTTTTGTTATTGACGGACACAGGAATCCCTTTCCTCCACATCCTTGCCAGCATTTTTTACACTTTGTCTTCTTGATAAGCCATTCTGACCTGTGTGAGGTGATATCTCACTGAGGTTTTTGATTTGCATTTCCTTGATGATTAGTGATGTTGAACATCTTTTCATGTATCCTTTGGCCATTTTTAGGTCTTCTTTGAAAAAAAGGCCTTTACAGTTCCTCTGCCCATTTTTAAATTGACATTTTTTTTGTATTGGGTTGTATGAGTTATTTATATATTTTGGATATTAACCCCTTATCAGATATACGGTTTACAAATATTTTCTCCCATTCTGTAGGTTGCCTTTTCATTTTGTTGTCGTCCTTTTGCTGCACAGATTTTTACTTTGTTATAGTCCCACTTATTTATTTTTGCCTTTGTTTCTTGTGCTTTTGGTGTCATATCCAAAATGTTGCCAAGACCAATGTCAAGGAGCTTTTCCTTGTTTTTTTCTAAGAGTTATATGGTTTCATGTCTTTTATTTAAGTCTTTAATCCATTTTGAGTTAATTTTTGGGAGTGGTATAAGATAGGGGTTCAAGTTCATTCTTCAGCATGTGGTTATCCAGTTTTCCCAACAAAATTTATTAACGAGACTAACCTTTCCCCATTGAGTATTCTTGTCAAGTGTCAGTTCACAAAATATCTTCTTAATTTTGAAAAGGTCAGATTAGTCATTCTTCCTCATCAAATCCTTCAGTAACATTAACCAGGTTTGGCAATTAGAGCTTAATCAAAAGCCGTATGTTTAAGGCCATTATTTCTTTTCTCTCTCTCCTTTTTTTTTGGCTGTGCCATGCGGCTTGCAGAATCTTAATTCCCCAACCAGGGATCGACCCTGTGCTCTGTGGAAGCGTGGAGTCCTAACCACCAGAAAGCCAGGGAATACCCAAGGCCATTATTTTTATTTCTTAGAATTTGCCTTAAAAAAATTCAAGATGTAGTTAGAGATTAATTGCCAATGATACTCATTGCAGAGCTATTTACAATGGGATAACCTGGAACTATTCCAATGCCCCCAAATTAGGGTTTGACTAAATAATGATATTACCATACAACAGAAAATTAAGTAGTCCTTAAACATTCATTTTAGTGAGAGGTGAACAAAGCTTATGTTAGAAGGATATAAAATTATATGTCCAGGTGACATCTTCTTGGTATTAAAAATACCTACTCACAGGAAAAAAGCCTGAAAGAAAATAAACCAAAATATAGATAGCTAGGGGTAGTGTTATGTATGATTTAAATAAGCTTCACCATGCTTTTCTCTGTTTTCCAAATTTTCACACAGCATGCATTACTTTAATCAGAGGGAAAATATAAAAATGCAAAAGTCAGTTTTAACGGTGTGGTTCCTCCATTACCTGAGGAAGTGAAATTCATTTAGAGCAGGGAACAAAGCTTCAATTTACTGAAGGCCATTTAGCTGAGAGCTGATCTCTACATTGCAAATTTTGTGGCTGAGTCTTGGTCTTCAATTTGCTCAGCTGATCAGCAGCATCTAACACAGTAGATCACTCCCTCCACCTTGAAATGAAATGAATGAAAGGACTTCCAGGATTCCCGATTTTCCTATCTCACTGACTGTTCTTCAACTGGTGTTGCCCAATTCTCCATCTTCCAGCCTCTTCACTGTGAAATGTTCCTAGACGTTCTCTTTACCTACATTCACTCCCTAGGTAACCTCAATCAGTTCTATAGATTCAATACCATAGATATAATGGCAATTCCCAAGCTTATATTTCTAGGTCCCTTGTTGGATGGAACTTCAGACTTCCATCCAACTGCCTGCTTGACACTTCCTTTGATCATGTAATAGGCTACTTCTGTGAATTGCATCCTTCCCCAAATTCATACATTGAAGTCTTAACCCTCAATGTGACTGTATTTGAAGACAGAGCTTGTGAGGGGGTGATAAAAGTTAAATGAGGTCATAAGGGTGGGGCCCTAATTTGACAGAGCTGGTACTCTTATGTGAAGAAAAGACACCAGAGAGCTTGCCGTTCCCTCAGTCCCCATGTGAGGACATAGCAAGAAGGTGGCTGTCTGAGAGCCAGGAAGAGAGCAGGACCTTCAACTTGGACTTCCAGCCTCCAGAATTGTGAGAAAATAAGTTTCATTGTTCAAGTCACATAGTCTGTGGTGTTTTGTTATGGCACTCGGACAGGCTAACATAGCCACTTGTATTAAATACATCCAAAACCAGTGTTCAAATCCGTACTTTCCGAGGAGAGGATGCTGCCGAGTTCTGGGAGCCGCCCACACAGATTGTTTCCTTCAGGTGTTTCGAGGTCTGGGGAAAGGTGCAGTGCAGCAGGGACCCATACTTCCTGGAAGGACAGTGCAGATCTTGGCCAACGGTGAAATCGTGCAGGATGACGAACTCCGTGTGAGGACCACTACCCAACCTTGCAGTAGCACCCCTTAACAGAGACTTTGAGCGGGGGTCCTGGCCCTCACCAGCAGCAGGCTGGGTGCTGCTCAGTCCCCCTTATTAAAAAAAAAACAAAAACCTGTACCTTCCCTGAGGTACAACATTTTTGCAATTGCTCAGATCAAAAACATCGCAGTTTTCCTTTATTCCTCTCTCTCACCTTCCATATCTAGTCAGCAAATCGTGTGCTATCTTCAAAATATATTCAGAATGGAACCACTGTTCATCACCTTTACCCCAACACCCTAATAATAAAGCCAGTTATTTCTCAACTGGAGCGCTGCAATAGCTGCCCTTGACCTTGCAAAGTCCATCTTCAACACAGCAGCCAGTGCAGAGTGACCCTTTAATACGAAATCAGATTGTCATTTCTCTGCTCAAACCTCTCCAGTAGCTTCTCGTTTCATAATAAAATCCAAAGTTTTTGCAATGACCTACACAGCTCTACATTAGTTGTTCTCAGAGTTGAGCAGCACAGTCTTCTGGAGGGCAGGATGGTTGCGCCTGCCTGCAAAATTTTATGACTTAGATATTTTGCGTTTGTGCCTTTCCGATCAGTTTTAACTAGTTTCCATATAATGTCGATGCAGCCAGGGGACCCCATTTTGAGAATCACTGCTCTCCACCTCTTACAGCCATACTGCTCCCCCCTCAGCTCCCCTTAAACGCTAAACCTGTGTCGGCCGGCCCCTAGACCCACACTGCTCCTTCCTGGTATTTACGTAGGACATTATCTCACTTTCATGACCTTTTTCTCAAATAACACCCCTTCAACGAGATATTCTGGGACAGCACTGCCTGCCATTCTGGGCTCTGTTTTATTTCTTCCTTAGAGCGCTTAACACATTTGTTTACGACCCACGTCTCTCTGTTCCAAGAGGCCAACGCCTTCGCTCTGTTCACTATCCTGCCCCAGGGGCTAAAACAACAGTGCCTGGACGATCGTTAACAGGTACTGAAAAAATACTTCACTGACTAGGAGAAAAAATGGGGAGAAAGGGCCTGCACCCGGGTACAGTCAGCGGACCCCTCAGCTGCGGGCTCAACCACCGACGCCTCGCCCGAGCGCCCAGAGGCGGGACTTCCTGTGCGGTGGCCGGAAGAACTTCCGGTGTGAACCGGAAGTTCCACGGAGAGCCGTCTCCGGGGTTCCTCGGCGGTACGGGTTGGCTGCTGCGGACGCCGACATGGGCAAAAGGGACCGGGCGGACCGCGGTGAGACGTGGCGTAGGCGCGTTTCGGGGCTGCCTGCACCTGCCGTCCGTATCATCCTGTGTGGTAGCTGCTCAGGGTTTCTCGGCGGCGGTCGACCCCAGAGTCGCTCGCCGTCGTCACATACTGTCCCGACAGGCCGCTGGGCGGGGGTGCGACCCCGGACCTCCGGGCAGCCCTGACCTCCGGGCAGCCCTGCCCCCCGGGCTGGGTGGGCAGCGTTTGAGGGAGAGGACGCCTGCGGCGCGCAGTGGCTCTGGGCTAGGGGTGCTTGGCGCTGGGGAAGTCTGGCTGCAGCCAGGTTCCCCCGACCTGCGGCCATTCGGTGCTGGGGGAACGCAAGGCTCCTGCGGGGCTCACTTCTGTGTCCGTGTCCGTATCTGCAGAGAAGAAGAAGTCCAAGAAGCGGCACTACGAGGATGAGGAAGACGATGAAGACGACGCCCCTGGGAATGACCCTCAGGAAGCGGTTCCCTCGGCGGCCGGGAAGCAGGTGGATGAGTCCAGCACCAAAGTGGATGAGTATGGAGCCAAGGACTACAGGCTGCAGATGCCGCTGAAGGACGACCACACCTCCAGGCCCCTCTGGGTGGTAAGCACGCCTCAGCCGGGGCCGGGCCCAGGAGTGGGTGCGGCCCAAATGGGAACGCGGGATCGTGAGCTTTGCTTCAGAGCCCACTGGCAGCGAGCTTTCATTTTCATAGGCAGTTTGAAACAGCCGAGATAGCAATGAGTATATGCTAGCGCACACGTGCTGGCTAGACTCGGGCTTCCTTCCTCCCTAACCCCTCCTTTTGCTCCCCTTTCCCTCTCCAGTTCTGCCACATGTTTGGAAACAACTTTTATCTAAAGAATAAATGGCATTTATTATGTGACATTTTAATTCCCCATTAAAAAAAACCTAATGAGACATATATTTGCTAGGCAGCTTTTTTGCTCAACTTGAAGTAATTAATGTTCTCTATTCATTTGAAATCTAGCCAGAAGGATAGCCAGTAAGGTGGCCTTTTCCTGTGAAGAATCGTGAGAGGCAGCTACTGACTTTGGAAACCTTTTCTTCTATTCTCTCTACTCCTTGTATCCGATTCAAGTAGCGGGACCCACAGTTGGCTGAAGATGTGCTTACAAAAATATTCCTGGTGTTGGCTAGCTTTAGATCACTTTCTGGGCAGCTTATCCTTTCTAGATGGTGATGCGGGAAAGAGTCTCATCGTCTCTGCGACTCATTAGTTTCCTTGTCTGTTGTGTCCATTTGGTGTTTCGCAGGCTCCTGATGGCCACATCTTCCTAGAAGCCTTCTCTCCAGTTTACAAGTATGCTCAAGACTTCCTGGTGGCTATTGCAGAGCCGGTGTGCCGACCAACCCACGTGCATGAGTACAAACTAACTGCCTACTCCCTGTACGCGGCTGTCAGCGTCGGGCTGCAAACTAGTGACATCACTGAGTACCTCAGGAAGCTCAGCAAGACGGGAGTCCCTGATGGAATTATTCAGTTTATTAAGGCAAGTGGGGGCTAAGGCTGGCTCTTTTGCCCTCCTTCGTAACGTAGTGATAGTGGGGACAGGTGCTGTACATTGTTAACTTGTAGCAGTCAGGAAAATGCCATTCAGATCCAGTGTGGGGAGCATAGTAACCGATTACCCCAGCTGCTACTCCTCTGGATCCAGCATTGTGTTTTGCTGAGGGCAGACTTCCCATGAGCTGCTCTTAGCCAGTGGGTGCTAACACAGCAGGGTTACTAATTCAGGCCCATTCTGGCCTGGGTTATTTGGGAGTATAGCCCGAAGTGAATGGTGTTACGGACTGAATTGTGCCCCCTCCAGAATTCGTGTGTTGAGGACCTAACCCGTAATGTGGCTGTATCTGGGGTAAGGATATAATTAGAGTCAAGCGTGGTTATAAGAGTGGGGCCAACAGGATGAGTGTCCTTATAAGAAGAGACACCAGAAGGCGTGTGTGCTCTCTTTCTCTCTTCATTTGTACAAGGAAGATGTAACGTGAGCATAGAGCAAGAAGGTAGCCCCCTAGAAGCCAGGAAGAGAGCATCCACTGGAAACGAAATGGCTGGCATCATGATCCCGGACTTCTAGAAATAAGCTTCTGTTGTTAAACAACTCAGTCTGTGGTGTTCTGTATGGTAACCTGAGCAAGTTAGTACAGATGATAAACTCCATCTAAGTTTGCACACCTGCACGAGACCGCTAGTCAACAACTTCCATGAGGAAAAGTCAAAAAGGACTTCAGAGTTTGAAGTGGATAGGGTTCTATGTGACGAGCACTTGAACCTGCTTGGGTTTGTTCTGAGAGAGAGTGAATACCATTAAAAAGAGATGGACAGTGGCTTTCGTTGTCCTCGGCTGATCTACAGGGAATTAGATTCAGACCCCCAGATCTGAAGTGGCAGAAGATGAGTGCCACAGGCATCCAGTACAGTAATGAAGCCAATCTTAGAGAAGCTGGCAGGAGCCCTGGAGAGAGTTCTCCTTTCTTCTGATGTGAAAGGGTGCCCTGGGAAAAGGGCTTGCACCTTGTAGAATGAGCCTATTTCAGTACCCTGGCTGTTCTCAGTCTTGGTTGGGAGCTGCCTGTGGGAATGTGGGTGTTGGTTAGTGCAGTGGTGGATGCAGAAGGGCAGCAGTGGAGGCGGCAGCAGCCTGAGATCTGAATTGTGAATCTTCGTGGCTACTGTATAATCTCTGCTGCATTCCATCCTAAAGATTTTTGGGAACCTGGAAGGATTTTCTACCCTCAAGAGGCTTACATCTGGTTGGGGAGATAGGAACATTGGTGAGGAGGCCAGAGGCTTCACATTTAATTTACGCAGCTCACAATTAGTGGTCACATAACTACCAGCTTTGTGCTGGGATCTGTGGTAGTACTGGTACAATGAGATGAACTCCTGGATTAGGATGGGGCTCTGGGAATGGAGAAGAAAGGGAAAGAGAAAATAAAAGAAAGATTCTAAGCAGCATTTTTTAGATTAAGGGATGTGCATCAGAATTAGCCAGGCAAGAGGAAGGTTTTGCCCTCAAAAAGTAGGAGCTAATAGAAAAGCTCAATTTAGGCAGATCTACCCCCTTTAGGATTGCACATTGGATTTTCCTAAAGTAAAATGAACTCTTCACTTGTTTTGTAGGTAGTAAGATGTGCCCAGTAATGAACGAGTTCTCAGTGAGGTGCATATTGCTAATTTTGCCTGTATGGTGTTGTCACTTCTTGCAGTTATGTACTGTCAGCTATGGGAAAGTCAAGCTGGTCCTGAAGCACAACAGGTAAGGGGTTCTGTGACAGGCCCATCCAAGGCACATTCACCCTCTGCATATCAGGTGGCAAGGAGCTAACACTTGTGGACTGTCTGCTCTGCACTAACACCTACTCCCCCGAGTAAGGGGCTAAAAGGAAAAAGTGAAGTGATGTGGCCAAAACCGGAGATTCATTCACTGATCACTGTATTCCCCTGAACAGTGGAGCTGGGGTTCAGATCCCTGCTAGTTTGTCTTCACAGTGGGGCTTTGCCTGCAACCCTCATGTGTTATGTCATGGCCAGTAGCTCATATCTCAGATTTGGCAAAGGGTTGGGGGAGGGTGAGCGTGGAGAGAGGCCTTAGGCCGCTATCTCTAGATCATCTTATGAGTGAGCAGTGGAACCTTCTGAAAATGGTGTACTGGTCAGTATGCACCTCCTTCCTCCCTTCTTACAGGTACTTCGTTGAAAGTTCTCACCCTGATGTCATCCAGCATCTTCTCCAGGATCCCATGATCCGGGAATGCCGCCTGAGGAACTCTGAGGGGGAGGCAACCGAGCTCATCACAGAGACTTTCACAAGCAAATCTGCTGTATGTGGCCTCCTGGGTCAGCCTTGGGGGTGGACGCATTTAGGACTTTAATTCTCTCAGGTGCTTTTAGGCCAGCATTTGCAGTCTAGTAGTCCTTGTTTTCTTGCAGCTTTGTTGCTCAGTAACAGTAGGGTTAAATGTTCTGTGCAAGTCCAGATCCTGCCTTTCTCTTTCAGATCGCTAAGAGCGCTGAAGGCAGCGGTGGGCCGTCCACTTCCCGGGTGACAGATCCACAGGGTAAATCTGACATCCCCACGGACCTCTTTGACTTTTATGAGCAAATGGACAAGGACGAGGAGGAAGAAGAAGAGACACAGACAGTATCTTTTGAAGTCAAGCAGGTTAGTGAACGTACCCCTCCTGGTTGCTTCTCTAAGCCCGTGTCAGAAGCTGGTTCAGCCCTTCATGGACTGTTTGTAGCCTGTGTGAGAGGAAGGAATCCCCATCTATCCCCAGATTTTGGTGTCTGTGCACTACAGCACCATTCTTTCTGATGGAGTTAGATCTGAGTGTCCTGTTTTTCAGGCTGGGGGGTCAGTGTTCACAAGTTCCTGGGGGAGATGTGAGAAACACTGCCTGGGGGGCATTTTTGGTGGCTGATTGGATTTAATTTTGTCCATGTCCTTAGTTTGGGGCCCTTAGTCTGTGCTTTAAGCTGGCTCTCATCAAGCTAGATCTGAAATTTAAAAGTCTAGCTAACCTTTTTTTTTTTTTCTTTAAATTATTAGGCTCCTTAGAATGTGTGCTGTTTGTGAGCACACTTTGGAGTTAACAGGATTATAAAACCTTCATGCTCACCTTCCAGGAAATGATTGAGGAACTCCAGAAACGTTGCATCCACCTGGAGTACCCTCTGTTAGCAGAATACGACTTCCGGAATGATTCTGTCAACCCTGACATCAACATTGACCTGAAACCCACAGCTGTCCTTAGACCTTATCAGGAGAAGAGCTTGCGGAAGATGTTTGGGAATGGGCGCGCACGTTCTGGGGTCATCGTCCTTCCTTGTGGTGAGTGATGCCTGAGTGAAGAAGATGGCTAGGCTGCTCTGTCCGGATCTGCCTTACGCTCTCCCTGAGGGCCTTCCTCTAAATCCCACCTGGTCAGGGAACAGCCAGTGTCACATGGCTCCCTGATTCATGACTTGACGAATACTTGCATGCCTGCTCTGTGCAGGGCCCTGACCTCCACGCTGGGCATGTAATGGTGGATAGAACAACACTCCTGACCTCATGGAGCTCATTGTGGTGGGGTAGCTCAGACAGTGAACCAATCAGCTAAGCAGTGTATAAAGTCTTGGGCAGTGAGGAAGGATGGTGTTGTTGGGAAAGGGCTAGTTTACATCCTGGGCTTAGAGTTCCTCACACTCAGTCTTGTAAGTTGGGTGTATTTGGAGGCTCCCTAGCACAGAAACTTTGTTTGGTCCTGGACTGCTTATTACAGTGTGCACATCCAAGAAGGGGCTGTGGCAGCCCCCTTGGCGCCCATCTAACATCATTTGTCCTAAGTCGTGTCAGGTCTGGCCTAGGTTCTTGGCCAGAGGTCACAGTAGGCTCAGCTGGTGGCCTACCCCATACTCAAGAAGGCAGACTCTCTAGGGGAGGGGCAGGCACCTTCAGTTTTTTGTTTTTTTTTTTAAAGCCTCATGGGTTATTTTGATGCACACCCCTGGTAAAGGAAGAATTGCTGTTCCAAGGAATAGCTTGATTTTTAAACTTGATCTTCACACAGTAGGTGATAGTAAACTCAGAAGCCCCTGGAGTTTCACCTTCCTCTGTCTTTGCCAGTAGCAGCGTACGTACCGCATTCCCAAGTGCTCAGCCCAGTTTGTTGTGTCATCATAGTAGCCGTCTTTTACTGAGTCCCTCCTGAGGTAGTCTGGGTGTTGGGCACACTGTACCCCAGCAGCACTGCTGTCCCAGGGCCTTGGGTGACTTACCTCTCAGCTTTAGTTTTCCCATGTTTAAAATGGCAATAATAGGAGTGTCTCTTACCTGTGGTTTATTTTGACAAATGTTGTTTTTCAACATTTAAATGAGATGCATGTACAGTGCTTCAATAGGGCCTGGCGCTTGTGTCTTTTAATTCTCACGTTTGTGTGTGGTGTGTGTGCCTCCTTTTTCTAAAGAAGGAAACAGGTTTGGAGCAGTAAGCACCTCAACAGTGTCAGCCGCGAGGATTATTACAAATGATTTTGGCCAGATTGGTGGGCTGACAAGTCCTTCTGTCTGTCCCTGTCCCTCATTTCAACCCGGCCTTGGGTAGGATTGCCCTTTGGTTTCTCGTAGGTGCTGGGAAGTCCTTGGTTGGCGTGACAGCTGCGTGCACAGTCAGAAAACGCTGCCTGGTGCTGGGCAACTCAGCTGTGTCTGTGGAGCAGTGGAAAGCCCAGTTTAAGATGTGGTCCACCATCGACGACAGCCAGATCTGCCGCTTTACCTCCGACGCCAAGGACAAGCCCATAGGCTGCTCCATTGCCATCAGCACCTACTCCATGCTGGGCCACACCACCAAAAGGTCCTGGGAGGCCGAGCGGGTGATGGAGTGGCTCAAGACTCAGGAGTGGGGCCTCATGATCCTGGACGAAGTGCACACCATACCAGGTAAGCAGGCTGAGAGCTGGGATGCCTACTCATCGTAGAGACAGATTGATTTCCATGAGCATGGGTGGGTGGGGTGGGGTGGGGCTTAGTGGTAGGTGGGTGTACACACTGGCAGCTTCCTTAATCACTGGCCCAGAGTAGTCATCTAGAAAGTGATATTTTCTTCCATCCTCCTTCTCAACTGTTGCACCTCAGCTTACCCTTAACCCATTTTTTTCTTTTCGGTCCTGCAAAAACTAGACTGGGAGCACAAAAATGTCCTTTCAATATTTGTTTTATTTGAGGACTAAATTATTGTTCCTTAATATGTTATAGAAGTCCAAGTATTGCTGGCAGTCCTTTTAAACAGCCATATTGACACAATTTATAAACCGTAAAATCTACCCATCGTAAATATACGATTCAGGATTTTTAGTAAAATGGAGTTGGTGCGACCATCACCATGACCCAGTTTTAGAACATCGTCCTCATACTCACTTACCATCGGTGTTTTCATCCTTAGCCGCAGGCAGTCACTGAATTGCTTTCTGTTTCTAGAGACATGCCTTTTCTGGAAACATATTCACAGAATCACATAATATGTATTTTCTTTTATCTGACTTCTTTCACTTCACACAGTAGTTTACCCACGTTGTAATACATACCAGTGCTGTGTTCCTTTTATTACTGAATAGCATTCCAGGCAAACCTTTCTGTTTTTTTTTAAAGAAGATTTTGGGGGTAGGAGTTTATTAATTAATTTATTTATTTTTGCTGTGTTGGGTCTTGGTTTCTGTGCGAGGGCTTCTCTAGTTGTGGCAAGCGGGGGCCACTCTTCATCGCAGTGCGCGGGCCTCTCACTATCACGGCCTCTCTTGTTGCGGAGCACAGGCTCCAGACGCACAGGCTCAGTAGTTGTGGCTCACGGGCCTTGTTGCTCCGCGGCATGTGGGATCCTCCCAGACCAGGGCTCAAACCCGTGTCCCCTGCATTAGCAGGCAGATTCTCAACCACTGTGCCACCAGGGAAACCCAGGCAAACCTTTCTTGATAAAACAAGTTAATGGGTAGCCCTGATCAATTACGAAGTGTAAATTAGAGATTACTCTGAAGTAAATGAAATCAGAGGCATTTTCACATAGAGTATTCAAAACATTGTCAAAATGGCCTTTCTATGTTTTTTTCTGTGTAATGAGAGCTCCTCCAACACCTCTGGATGTCTGAAAACACCGAGAGATGTTCACAGCAAGCCAGGTAGGGATGAGCGGGGTCTCTCGGGTAGAAGGAAGCAGTCCTGAGGTGGGGAAGTAGTACTTGCATGGCCTGACAATGCTGTAGCCCTGCAGCTGGAGGGGAACGTGGAGGAGAGCGGTCAAAGCTGAGGTCGGAGAGGCGTTGGAGCCAATCCGGTAGGACCTGAAGGAGGTCTTTGGCTTGCACTCTGGGTGAGAAGCCATTTGAGGGATTTGAGCTGGGGTGACATTATCTGACTTAAAGTTATAAAAATATCACCCTGGCTGCTGTGCTGAGAAGTGACTGCAGGAAGCAAGGGTGGAGAGCAGCTAGGTAGGTTAGTTGGTGGAATCCCAACATGAGGCTTGGACCAGTAAGAATAAAGGTAAACTGTTTCTGGTTATGTTGTGAAGGTTAAGTGGGCTGGTTAGATGTGGTTCTGAAAGAAAGAGGAATCAAGGATGACTGTCAGCTTTTGGCCTGAGCCGTCAGAAGGGTGGAGTGGGTGTTGGGATGGGGAAGACTCTAGAAGGTGCAGGTTTGGAGAGAGAAGATCAGGAGTTAGGCCGTAGACATGTTAATTTGATTGCTGTTACAGTCAGGCAAAGGCAGAAATGTTAGGGAACGGGCAAAAGACATGAACAGATTTTCACTCAAGAGACTATACAGACGCCAGTAAGCATTTGAAAGACGTTCTGCAGCGTTAGTCCCCAGGGAAATGCAGGTTAAAGCCACGATGAGATGCCGCTACAGACCTATTAGAGTGGCTAAAATAAAAAATATTGACAGTACCAAGTACTGACAAGAGTGCAGATCAGCTGGAACTGGCATACGTGGCCAGAGGAAGTGCAAAATGTACAGTCGCTCTGGGGAGATTTGGCAGTTTATTAGAAGATTACCATAGAGACCCAGCAGCCCCACTCTGGGCATCTGTTCTAGAGAAATGAAAACCTAGGTTCACACAGAAACCTGTGCATGAATGTTTATAGAAGCAGCTCTGGTCGTAATCTCCGAAACCTAGAAAACAACGGAAATGACTGTCAGTGAGTGGCTGGATGGACAAGCTGGTCCCTCAACCGCTGGGACGCTCCGTGGAAAGGAGTCTCAGAGGCTTCGTGCTGAGTGAAATCAGCCAGTCCCAAGAGGTTACAGAGTGTGCGATGCCTTTGGTAGGACATTCTTGAAAAGACAAAACTGTAGTGACGGAGAACAGATGGTTGGGTGCCGGGGTGGGGCGGGGAGGGTATGACTGGACAGGGAGAGCACGAGGCAGCTTTTGGGGTCATGGATTGGTTCGTCTCCCGAGTATGATGGTGGTGGTGGCTGCGCGAGTCTGCACACGTATGAACATGTGTAGAACCACCCTCACCCACCCACCCTCAGAAGAAGTGCAGTTTACTGTGTGATATTTAAAAACTAAACCAAGAGAAAAAAAAAACCTTTAAGGAGAGAATTGGTATTGGGTCTGACTGGATTGGGAATTGGGGACCTAGAGAAACATCTTTTATAAACGACTTTGGAATTGCTTTGTAGCAGTTTAGTTGAAGGCTGTGTTTGAGGCGTGGGGATGTTTGAGGCCTTCTGCCGGAGGATATATTTAGCATACGTTGGTGTTCCTCTTTAACTTGGGCCCCAGGTCTTAGAGGGTGGCAGCCAGGCTTGGGGTTGGTTATCTGGTGATGAGGATATAGAGGTGTACCCCACACAGTTCACTAGGTGTGTCTGTCTCTCCTCTGGTTCATTGGAGCATTTGCCTCTGTTTAGGTAGAAGAGTGAAACCAAACTGCTCTAAAGGATTTTGCATTCAGGCCTTATAAGCCCTATGGCCGTGCTCACTGGGCCAGAGAGCAGATGTTAAATAGGGAATTCTAGCAAATCAGAGTGAGATTCTGCCATAAACATTTATCACTTGGACTAGGTAGGATGGTAAATCCTTGAGATTTATCCCAGAAGATAAAGATTGTTGTGTTCTTTTATAGATCTTCCAAAAGGAGGCCTATTAAGTCATATTAATAAGAAATTCTTATTACAGTACTTGCATATATTAGATGTTTCCTGCATGCAAGGCACTGTGCCACTTTCATTATTTTAACAAGTATTTATTGAGAACCCATTAAGTACCAGGCACTCTGCTTGGCACCGGAGACAAAGTGGGAGAGACAGTCAGAGAATCACACAAATAAATGTCAAATGACAACCGCGACATAACGTCTGGTGAAACAAGCCGCACATGCAAAGTACGTACTGTGATTCCATTTACATGAACTTCAGACCGGAGGCAGACCTCCTCTCTAATGACTAAAGTTGGATTGGGGTTCCCTTGAGGGAGAGTGCTGGTGTTGACCAGAGGGGTCAGAGGCGAGACTTCTGGGTGCTGAGAACACTCCCATCATCTGGGTGGTTCCACAGGTATGTACCTGTGTAAAAATTCATGGAGCCATGCACATCGTTGTATGTGAGTTCTTCCCCCGTGACAGCTGTTATGGCTGTGAGAGAACGTAGCAGTGGCACGTGACTCGTTTGCAGGGCCGATGCCTCGGGGAAGGCTTGTTTCTGGCTGCAGAGTGTCCAGGCAGGGTTCCCGCGTTGTGCTCCCCTCGGGTTGATGCAGTCCCCGGGCTGCCCCAATGCTGCCTCCCTGGAGCCCACAGTAGCTTGGGGTCTCCACTGCCTTGGCTGCCATGTCCTTCTGACGTGGGGAACCTGGTCTGGGGTCCTTGGCTGCCCTTTTTGGAGCCGGCACAGTCCTTGGACATAAGCCTGACCCTGGTTTTTTGTTTGTTTGTTTTCCAGGGGTGTGTGCAAGCTGTGTTAGGCTTCAGTGTGTGAAACCGTGAGACCTGGGCACTTACTGGGGTTAGACAGCCCTTTGTTATTTTACTGTTCTTATGTTTTTGGTTTGTATTTTGGTGACGTCTGCCCTTCTTTCCCTCGGATTTTTAGGTCTATTTCTTTTTTTTTATTTAATCTGGCCGTAACACGGTGGCTTGTGGATCTCAGTTCCCTGACCAGGGATTGAACCCCGGCCCTTGGCCGTGAAAGCATGGAGTCCTTACCACTGGACAGCCAGGGAATTCCCAGGTCTATTTCTGAAGTATCACTAACCTTGCCTTTAATTGGATATAAGATTAGCATGACTTCAACATTTTTACCTTTCTTCATAGTGTTAAAAATTTTTAAAAGGTGAGCCTGTGGAAACCCATAAATTGAGTTTTTAAAAATGAATATCTTGTACCCTTTTAATGTTTATTTAATTTAATTTGATACCTCAGAAAGAATGATAACATTCAAGCGAAAGGAAGGCAAAGGACGTTGCTGGTTGACCAGAATGAATGTAATTGGAAGAGTGTAGAGAGGGATGTTTCTTAAGGTGGGAGAGGTGCCTGGGGTTTCATCTCTCCCTTGTTTCTTCCTGGTTTCTGGGAGGGTGGTGGGAAGTGGAGCTCCTTTCAATCCTCTGGTCCTCCAGATACCCCACCATCTTCCCGGTAACCGAGGTACAGGCCTCAGGGTGAACCAATTCCTTGCATGATTCAGAGCTCAGTGGCATTTTAAGTGTAGGTCATGTTTCAGATTGCCGTTTGTGCTCTTGATAGCCGAGCTGTTGTGAGGGGAGTGCTGGGGTTCCCTAGCTTAGGGCTTCCTCCAGGTCATCTCCCTCTCTTGTTCTCCTTTTCACCCTTCTTTTGGACAGGTCTAAAAGTGGAGATTAAGCAGTCCCACCTAATCATTCTTGTCTAGAGCCAGGTTCCTGTGATCCAGAAGCCCGGGGGTCAGCCGTGCAGTGTCCCGGGCCAGTATTAGGTCGAGGCTGCCTTTGGTACTTTGAGCGTTTAAAAAAGTGACAGCATGAATGCGCCGATTGTTTCCTCAGCCAAGATGTTCCGACGGGTGCTCACCATTGTGCAGGCCCACTGCAAACTGGGCTTGACCGCAACCCTCGTCCGGGAAGATGACAAAATTGTCGACTTAAATTTTCTGATTGGGCCCAAGCTGTATGAAGCCAACTGGATGGAGCTGCAGAACAACGGCTACATCGCCAAAGTCCAGTGCGCTGAGGTAGCTGTCCCCTTCCTGGCACGGTCCCTGGGGGAGGGAAATGGATCAGGTCGATTCCTCGTGGGCAGGTACACAGGTCAGGACCTGAGCAAAAGTGCTGCTGCCTCGTGCAGTACCCTCAGCCCCCCGTGGGGTGGGCAGTCTCCTGCGATTTCACAGATGTGTGAAGCAGAATCACTTGTCCACGGGCACACAGGAAGTGGTCAGGTCAGGAGGCTAATCCAGGCTGGCTTGGCGTTTCATCCTCTTTGGAAGTGAGCACCTCAGGGTACTCCTGCCCACCCTCACCCCGGAGGGATTCTTGCTGGTCCTGCGTGGGCAACCCACAGGCCACCCCCAGTACCAAAGCCTGTTGGTTTTGATGCCCCCAGAAGGCACATGCGACCTTGATTATTTTATTTCTAAGAACCCATTTTCCCTATATTCTGTGATGAATACCTGCACAGGTATGTGTTTAAAATACATGTTCAAAGAAAGGTAAGTCTTCTCAGAAGGAACAGCAACAGAAATCCTTTCTGGCACCTTAAAATGACTGTCACTCAGTGGCTAGAGTAGGGTGGGCTGTGTCCTCAGAGGGCAGACATGAGCCTCTCGGGTGAAGGTGAGTGTGAGGAAGCTCTGCAGGTGGACTTGCTCTGTCGAGAAGCTTCCTTACCCTTTGGTTACATCTTCGTAATCAGCACCCACCTTACACAGCATTGTCAGAACTTTTGAGGCGCCTGTTCCTCTCTAGTTGCACCTCCCCTCCCCCTGCCAGGGTAACCGCTGTCTTGGAGCTTAGGTTTGTCATCTTGCTTTTTTATTATTTTACTTCCTATGTATAATTCCCAAAACGTTCATTGTTTAGCTTTGCCTTTTAAAAAATCTTTATGTATATGCAAATAGAATCGGGTTATATGTGTTCTTGTATGACTTCTGTCTTTTGCTTAGTATTTTTTTCTTTGCATAATGCATTATTTTTTTAATGATACATGTAGCTGTAGTTTATTAGTTTTAATTTCTCTGTAGTATTCCATTGGACAAATATACCACAATTTGATAGCTAATGGAATATTACACAGAAGTAAAAATAAAATCTTTTCTAACGTTGACAGATGTTCGGGTTGCTAAGTTGTTTTTTTCCACAGCCTTGTCGAGGTCTAGTTTATGTTCCATAACATTCATCTGTTGTAAGAAAATAGTGTGATTTATAACTTTTGTGATTTTAGTAAATGTAAAGAGTTGCGCAGCTATGCCCCCAATCCAGTTTTAGAGAATCTCCCCCATCCCCAAAAGTTCCCTTGTGCCCATTAGCAAGGCCCTGCTTCTAGTCCCAACCCTAGGCGGACACTGTCTCTGAATTTGGAGCTGTTTTTTTGTTGTTATGACAGTATTGCTGCATGTATTTTTTGTACCTGTTTCCTGTGTCAGACGTTTTCTAAAGCAGTGTTCACACTGTGGACTGTGACCGCGTAGTAGATGGTGACATCACTTCGGTGCGTCATGATCAGGATAGAATAGAATCTACCAGAATGCATAATATGTATTAAAGGTATATATTGTTTCCTAAGACTGTGTTTGTGTGTGGGAATGTTTAGTTTATGACATAAACTGGTCCAAGTTTGAAGGCCACTGCTGTGGCAGGTGCACCTAGAAGTAGCATTGCTGGGTCAGGGGCTTTCCGGATGCTCACTTCACTAGTCATGTGGAAAACTCTGTTTCCCAAAGTGGTTGCACCAGTTAACACTCTCGTCCAGGGTGAGTGAGCTAGCTCCACATCTCCAGCACCTAATATGGAAATGTCTTCTTTTAATTTTTACAGACCTAATAAGTGTGAAATGGTATCTTTTTATGGCTTAATTTGTATTTTCCTGTTTACTGATGACGTTGAGTATCTTTCCATATGTTCATTGGCCACTTGTGTTTCATATTCTGGGAAATGCATGATTTTAAAGATTTTACTGTAAAAAAAGAATTGCTTTGGTTGTGAAGAACTAGAAATTCTAAAGGGTTCATAATAGGATATGTCCCAGAGAGAATCAGAAAAGGTAACGACAGCAAAACTTAGATTTGAGCTCAGCACAGAGTTTGACACATAACCATGTCAGCTAATTCTGCAGTGGTGGCAGCATGAAGAAGTGGTCTGTGGCGATCACACAGAAGTGGCGCTGGTTGCAACCAAAAGCTCAGTCTGCCAGTGTAGGCTATGGCTTGTTCCAGTGCAAAGCTCCTGGAGGGTCTGTACACAGCCTTGAGACCTTTAGTCATGGCACTTCAGTGTACTTGCCCGAGCTTCCTTTAGTTTGTCAACAGCCAAGCACAGGGCTTAGTAGAGAGGAAGCTCTCAGGAATGTTACTGTCATTATTTAGATGCTCAAATGGTCTCAGATGTGACCAGTGGGACTACATTCAAGCTAGTTTCTATGACCATTTGACATGTTCCCATCAGACTTTGAGCACTTCCTTGCTTTCTGGCACAGTAAGATATTTCTGGCTCATCTGGTACTTTCCCTGCCCTGGCCCTGGAATCAGCCATTTCATCATGGAGCCCTTTTAGCAGAGAATGTAATTTAAAAGCCAAGATCTGGGTGCTGGTGTGTTCATTACTCCTGGGATGTCATTGCTAGGCTAACCCAACAGACAGAGCTGGCAAGTGTGTGTGCAGTTCTCTGTAGCAGTGCTGTGTGTGGAGGTGTGATCTAAATGGGAGGGATTGTTTGCACCACTGGCTGGGAATCTGATTTTCTTCACTTGGAGCTGGTGTGAGAATAATTCCCTGGATATTGATGCATTTTAAAATCTCTGTTATTAACATGTGAGAGTATCCTGGTTCAACACTGGGTATTAGGTTTTGTTTTGTGGTGTGTGTGTGTGTGTGTGTTTACAATATTATTGAGATATAATTCACATACCATTGGTTGTGTCTTGATTTGTTTTAAAGCTAATTTGCTGAAGTTCCCAGTTGTATGATGCTTAAACTTGCATACTGACCCCTGATTCTTATTGTATCACAGGTTTGGTGCCCGATGTCTCCTGAGTTTTACCGGGAGTATGTGGCAATCAAAACCAAGAAACGCATCTTGCTGTACACCATGAACCCCAACAAATTCAGAGCTTGCCAGTTTCTGATCAAGTTTCATGAAAGGAGGAATGACAAGATTATTGTTTTTGCTGACAACGTGTTTGCTCTGAAGGAATATGCCATTCGACTGAACAAGTAAGAATTGGAAAGTTAGAGCAGCCTCCAAAGCCAGTTCAACTTCTCCATGTGAGAGTATAGAAGGTGCCTGTTTTCTTCTCGAAGCTCTCAGGAACTGCTTAGTATCTAAAGGTCTAGTTCTGTGGTCCCAGGGACCAGGTGAGACAAAAGGGCAGGTGGTCAGAGTCATTGGTTAGAGTGCATGGGAACGGGGGCCTGGTCACTCTGAGCTGAGGGAGCGGGGGCTAGAGTTGTGATGATGTGGAGCTGGGCTCCAAAGGTGGGCACGGCTTGGCATCTGCAGTTTCAGGCTCAGTGGGTACTCTGGCCAGAGGTGAGATCACACTCTATTTGGTCAGGGGCCAGGAAGGCAAGGTTTGGCCCAGCATCTAGAAAGAACTTCTTAGGAAACACTGACCAGGGTCCTCCTTAGCCTACAGCCCCACCCAGATATTGTGTTTAAAACCTGGCTGTTGAAAATTTCCTGCCAAGAAAGGAGGAAGAGGCCTGTGCTTCTGTGCACAGTGATGCAGGGCTTCAGGTGCTGTGAGTGGAGCAGAAGGCAAGGTCCCCTGAGAAGATAAGCCTTCATTCGTTATGTGGTGGGTAGGGATGCAGAGGGAAGGGTGGGTACAGAACAGTTTCTCTTCACAAACTGTGATTTAATCACCACATGAGGTCATTGTACTATTCTCATTTTACAGATGAGAAAACTGAGACACAGAAGGATTAAGTTGCTGAAATTTCTAAAATCATACCTTTTTTTTAAAAGCATTTTTATTGGAGTATAATTGCTTTACAATGGTGTGTTAGTTTCTGCTGTATAAAAAAGTGAATCAGATATACATATACATATATTCCCATATCTCCTCCCTCTTGCATCTCCCTCCCACCCTCCCAATCCCACCCGTCTAGGTGGTCACAAAGCACCGAGCTGATCTCCCTGTGCTATGTGGCTGCTTCCCACTAGCTATCTATTTTACATTTCGTAGTGTATATATGTCCATGACGAGCTCTCACTTCGTCCCAGGTTACCCTTCCCCACTCCGTGTCCTCAGTCCATTCTCTATTTCTGTGTCTTTATTCCTGTCCTCCCCCTAGGTTCTTCAGAACCATTTTTTTTAGGTAACATATATATGTGTTAGCGTACAGTATTTGTTTTTCTCTTTCTGACTTACTTCACTCTGTATGACAGATTCTAGGTCCATCCACCTCACTACAAATAACTCAATTTCGTTTCTTTTTATGGCTGAGTAATATTCCATTGTATATTTGTGCCATATCTTCTTTATCCATTCATCTGTCGATGGACACTTAGGTTGCTTCCATGTCCTGGCTATTGTAAGTAGAGCTGCAGTGAACATCGTGGTGCATGACTCTTTTTGACTTATGTTTTTCTTAGGGTATATGTCCAGTAGTGGGATTGCTGGGTGGTATGGTAGTTCTATTTTTAGCTTTTTAAGGAACCTCCATAATGTTCTCCATAGTGGCTGTATCAATTTACATTCCCATCAATAGTGCAAGAGGGTTCCCTTTTCTCCACACCCTCTCCAGCATTTATTGTTTGTAGAGTTTTTGATGATGGCCATTCTGACTGGTGTGAGATGATTCCTCATTGTACTTTCGATTTACATTTCCCTAATGATTAGTGATGTTGAGCATCCTTTCATGTGTTTGTTGGCAATCTGTATATCTTCTTTGGGGAAATGTCTATTTAGGTCTTCTGCCCATTTTTGGATTGGGTTGTTTGATTTTCTGATATTGAGCTGCTTGTAAATTTTGGAGCTTAATCCTTTGTCAGTTGCTTCATTTGCAAATATTTTCTCCCATTCTGAGGGTTGACTTTTCATCTTGTTTATATTTTCCTTTGCTGTGCAAAAGTTTTTAAGTTTCATTGGCTCCCATTTGTTTATTTTTGTTTTTATTTCCATTTCTCTAGGAGTTGGGTCAAAAAATATCTTGCTGTGATTTAGGTCATAGAGTATTCTGCCTATGTTTTCCTCTAAGAGTTTTATAGTGTCTGGCCTTACATTTAGGTCTTTAGTCCTAAATGTGACTTTATTTTTGTATATGGTGTTACGGAGTGTTCTAATTTCATTCTTTTAAATGTAGCTGTCCAGTTTTCCCAGCACCACTTATTGAAGAGATTGTCCTTTCTCCATTGGATATTCTTGCCTTCTTTATCAAAGGTAAGGTGACCATATGTGCCTGGGTTTATCTCTGGGCTTTCTGTCCTGTTCCATTGATCTAATTTTCTGTTTTTTGTGCCAGTACCATACTGTCTTGATTACTGTAGCTTTGTAGTGTAGTCTGAAGTCAGGGGGTCTCATTCCTCCAGGTCTGTTTTTCTTTCTCAAGATTGCTTTTGTTATTCGGGGTCTTTTGTGTTTCCATACAAATTGTGCAATTTTTTGTTCTAGTTCTGTAAAAAATGCTGTTGGTAGTTTGATAGGCATTGTATTGAATCTGTAGATTGTTTTGGGTCGTATAGTCATTATCACAATGTTGATTCTTCCAAACCAAGAACATGGTATATCTCTCTGTTTGTTTGTATCATCTTTAATTTCTTTCATCAGTGTCTTATAGTTTCCTGCATACAGGTCTTTTGTCTCCTTAGGTAGGTTTATTCTTAGGTATTTTATTCTTTTTGTTGCAATGGTAAATGGGAGTGTTTTCTTAATTTCTCTTACAGATTTTTCATCATTAGTGTATAGGAATGCCAGAGATTTCTGTGCATTAATTTTGTATCCTGCTACTTTACCAAATTCACTGATTAGCTCTAGTAGTTTTCTGGTAGCATCTTTAGGATTCTCTATTTATAGTATCATGTCATCTGCAAACAGTGACAGCTTTACTTCTTTTCTGCCTTGGATTCTTTTTATTTCTTTTTCTTTTCTGATTGCTGTGACTAAAACTTCCAGAACTATGTTGAATAATAGAGGTGTGAGTGGACAACCTTGTCTTCCTCCTGATCTTAGAGGAAATGGTTTCAGTTTTTCACCATTGAAAAGGATGTTGGCTGTGGGTTTGTCATATATGGCCTTTATTATGTTGAGGTAAGTTCCCTATATGCCTGCTTTCTGGAAGGTTTTTATCATAAATGGGTGTTGAATTTTGTCAAAATATTTTTCTGCAGCTATTGAGATGATCAAATGGTTTTTATCCTTCAGTTTGTTGATATGGTGTATCACATTGATTGATTTGCAGATATTGAAGAATCCTTGCATTCCTGGGATAAACCCCACTTGATCATAGTGTATGATCCTTTTAGTTTGTTGTTGGATTCTGTTTGCTAGTATTTTATTGAGGATTTTTGCATCTATGTTCATCAGTGATATTGGCCTGTAGTTTTCTTTCTTGTGGCATCTTTGTCTGGTTTTGGTATCAGGGTGGTGGTGGCCCTGTAGAATGAGTTTGGGAGTGTTCCTCCCTCTGCTATATTTTGAAAGAGATTGAGAAGGATAGGTGTTAGCTCTTCTCTAAATGTTTGATAAATTCGCCTGTGAAGCCATCTGGTCCTGGGCTTTTGTTTGTTGGAAGATTTTTAATCACAGTTTCAATTTCAGTACTTGTGATTGGTCTGTTCATATTTTCTATTTCTTCCTGATTCAGTCTTGGCAGATTGTGCATTTCTAAGAATTTGTCCACCTCTTCCAGGTTGTCCATTTTATTGGCATAGAGTTGCTTGTAGTAATCTCTAATGATCTTTTGTATTTCTGCAGTGTCAGTTGTTACTTCTCCTTTTTCATTTCTAATTCTATTGATTTGAATCTTCTCCCTTTTTTTCTTGATGAGTCTGGCTAATGGTTTATCAATTTTGTTTATCTTCTGGAAGAACCAGTTTTTAGTTTTATTGATCTTTTCTATTGTTTCCTTCATTTCTTTTTCATTTATTTATGGTCTGATCTTTATGATTTTTTTTTCTTCTGCTACCTTTGGGGTTTTATTGTTCTTCTTTCTCTAATTACTTTAGGTGCAAGGTTAGGTTGGTTTTTCGAGATGTTTCCTGTTTCTTAAGGTAGGATTGTATTGCTATAAACTTCCCTCTTAGAACTGCTTTTGCTGCATCCCATAGGTTTTGGGTCATTGTGTTCCCATTGTCATTTTTTTCTAGATATTTTTTGATTTCCTCTTTGATTTCTTCAGTGATCTCTTGGTTATTAAGTAGTGTATTGTTTAGCCTCCATGTGTTTGTATTTTTTACAGATCTTTTCCTGTAATTGATATCTAATCTCATAGTGTTGTGGTCGGAAAAGATACTTGATACAATTTCAGTTTTCTTAAATTTACCAAGGCTTGATTTGTGACCCAAGATATGATCTATCCTGGAGAATGTTCCATGAGCACTTGAGAAAAATGTGTATTCTGTTGTTTTTGGATGGAATGTCCTATAAATATCAATTAAGTCCATCTTGTTTAATGTATCATTTAAAGCTTGTGTTTCCTTATTTATTTTCATTTTGGATGATCTGTCCATTGGTGAAAGTGGGGTGTTAAAGTCCCCAATATGAATGTGTTACTGTCAATTTCCCCTTTTATGGCTGTTAGTATTTGCCTTAGGTATTGAGGTGCTCCTTTGTTGGGTGCATAAATATTTACAATTGTTACATCTTCTTCTTGGATCGATCCCTTGATCATTATGTAGTGTCCTTCTTTGTCTCTTGTAATAGTCTTTATTTTAAAGTCTATTTTGTCTGATGTGAGAATTGCTACTCTAGCTTTCTTTTGATTTCCATTTTCATAGGATATCTTTTTCCATCCCCTCACTTTCTGTATGTGTCCCTAGGTCTGAAGTGGTTCTCTTATAGACAGCATATATATGGGTCTTGGTTTTGTATCCATTCAGCCAGTCTGTGTCTTTTGGTGGGAGCATTTAATCCATTTACATTTATTGATATGTATGTTCCTATTACCATTTTCTTAATTGTTTTGGGTTTGTTATAGTAGGTCTATTCCTTCTCTTGTTTTTCCTGCCTAGAAAAGTTCCTTTAGCATTTGTTGTAAAGCTGGTTTGGTGGTGCTGAATTCTCTTAGCTTTTGCTTGTCTTTAAAGGTTTTAATTTCTCCTTCGAATCTGAATGAGATCCTTGCTGGGTAGAGTATTCTTGGTGGTAGTTTTTTCCCTTTCATCACTTTAAATATGTCCTGCCACTCCCTTCTGGCTTGCAGTGTTTCTGCTGAAAGATCAGCTGTTAACCTTATGGGGATTCCTTTCTATGTTATTTTTTGTTTTTCCCTTGCTGCTTTTAATATTTTTTCTTTGTATTTAATTTTTGATAGTTTGATTAATATGTGTCTTGGCGTATTTCTTCTTGGATTTATCGATTTATCCTTTATGGGACTCTCTGTGCTTCCTGGACTTGAATGACTGTTTGCTTTCCCATGTTAGGGAATTTTTCAAGTATAATCTCTTCAAATATTTTCTCAGTCCCTTTCTTTTTCTCTTCCTCTTCTGGGACCCCTATAATTTGAATGTTGGTGCGTTTAATGTTGTCCCAGAGGCCTCTGAGACTGTCCTCAATTCTTTCCATTCTTTGTTCTGCTCTGCGATAGTTATTTCCACTATTTTATCTTCCAGGTCACTTCCGTTCTTCTGCCTCAGTTATTCTGCTATTGATTCCTTGTAGAGAATTTTTAATTTCATTTATTGTGTTTTTCATCATTGTTTGTTTGCTCTTTACTTCTTCTAAGTCCTTCTTAAACGTTTCTTGTATTTTCTCCATTCTATTTCTAAGATTTTGGATCATCTTTACTATCATTATTCTGTATTCTTTTTCAGGTAGACTGCCTATTTCCTCTTCATTTGTTTGGTCTGCTGGGTTTTTACCTTGCTCCTTCATCTGCTGTGTGTTTTTCTGTCTTCTCATTTTGCTTTTATCTTACTGTGTTTGGGGTCTCCTTTTCACAGGCTGCAGGTTTGTAGTTCTTGTTGCTTATGGTGTCTGCCCCCAGTGGCTAAGGTTGGTTCAGTGGGTTGTGTACGCTTCCTGGTGGAGGGGACTGGTGCCAGTGTTCTGGTGGATGAGGCTGGATCTTGTCTTTCTGGTGGGCAGGTCCACGTCTGGTGGTGTGTTTCGGGGTGTCTGTGGCCTTATGATTCTAGGCAGCCTCTCTGCTAATGGGTGGGGTTGTGTTCCTGTCTTGCTAGTTGTTTGGCATAGGGTGTCCAGCGCTGTAGCTTGCTGGTTGTTGAGTGGAGCTGGGTCTTAGCGTTGACATGGAGATCTCTGGCAGAGCTTTCGCTGTTTGATATTACATGGAGTCGGGAGGTCTCTGGGGGTTCAGTGTCCTGAACTTGGCTCTCCCACCTCAGAGGCACAGGCCTGACACCAGGCCGAGCACCAAGACCCTGTCAGCCACACAACTCATAAGGAAAGGGAGAAAAAAAGAAAGAAAGAAAAAAAGAAAAGAAAGTTATTAAAAAATAAAAAATATGGGGCTTCCCTGGTGGCACAGTGTTTGGGAGTCTGCCTTCCGATGCAGGGGACGTGGGTTCATGCCCCGGTCTAGGAGGATCCCACATGCCGCGGAGCGGCTGGGCCTGTGAGCCATGGCTGCTGAGCCTGAGCGTCCGGAGCCTGTGCTCCACAACAGGAGAGGCCACAACAGTGAGAGGCCCGCATACTGCAAAAAATAAAAAATATTGTTAAAAAGTTAAAGAGTAATAAAAAAGGAAGAAAGAAAGAAGAGAGCAACCAAACCAAAAAACGAATCCACCAATGGTAACAAATGCTAAAAACTATTAAAAAAAAAACTGACAGAGAGAACCCCAGGAAATATGATAAAAGTAAAGCTATACAGAAAATCACACAAAGTCCACCTCCTCAATTTTGGGATGATTCGTTGTCTATTCAGGTATTCCGGAGATGCAGGGTACATAAAGTTGACTGTGGAGATTTAATCCGCTGCTCCTGAGGCTGCTGAGAGGGATTTCCCTTTCTCTTCTTTGTTCGCACAGCTCCCGGGGTTCAGCTTTCGATTTGGCCCCGCCTCTGCATGTAGGTCGCCTGAGGGCGTCCGTTTTTCCGCTCAGACAGGATGGGGTTAAAGGAGCAGCTGATTAGGGGACTCTGGCTCACTCAGGCCGGTGGGAGGGAGGGGTACGGACGTGGGGCGAGCCTGCGGCGGCAGAGGCTGACATGACGCTACACCAGCCTGAGGCGTGCCGTGCGTTCTCCCTGGGAAGTTGTCACTGGATCACGGGACCCTGGCAGTAGCGGGCTGCACAGGCTCCTGGGAGGGGAGGTGTGGACAGTGACCTGTGCTTGCACACAGACTTCTTGGTGGCTGCAGCAGCCTTAGCGTTTCATGCCCGTCTCTGGTGTCCACAGTGATAGCTGTGGCTCACACCCATCTCTGGAGCTTGGTTACACGGTTCTCTGAATCCCCTCTCCTTGTGCACCCCGAAACAGTGGTCTCTTGCTTCTTAGGCAGTTCCTGAATTTTTCCTGGACTCCCTTCCGGCTAGCTGTGGTACAGTAGCCCCCTTCAGGCTGTGTTCACGCAGCCAACCCCAGTCCTTTCACTGGGGTCTGACCTCTGAAGCCCGAGCCTCAGCTCGCAGCCCTGCTCGCCCCGGCGGGTGAGCAGACAAGCCCCTCAGGCTGGTGAGTGCTGGTCGGCACTGATCCTCTGTGCGGGAATCTCTGCTTTGCCCTCTGAACTCCTGTTGCTGTGCTCTCCTCTGTGGCTCCGAAACCTGCCCCCCACCCACCCCCGTCTCCATCAGTGAAGGGGCTTCCTAGTGAGTGGAAACTTTTCCTCCTTCACAGCTCCCTCCCACTGGTGCAGGTCCTGTCCTTATTCTTTTGTTTCTGTTTTTTCTTTTTTCTTTTGCCCTACCCAGGTATGTGAGGAGTTTCTTGCCTTTGGGGAAGTCTGAGGTCTTCTGCCAGCATTCAGCAGGTGATCTGTAGGAGTTGTTCCACATGTAGATGTATTTCTGATGTATTTGTGGGGAGGAAGGTGATCTCCATGTCTTACTCCTCCGCCATCTTGAAGGTTTCGGTCCATACCTTTTATTAATGTAGGAAAGATTTTACTTTTTATTAAAGTAACAGACTTACAAAAACTAGCAGTTCCTTGCACCTGTCTTCCTACTCACAATTCCTCTTCCCCAAAGATAGCCACTTTCAACTCTCTTCTCTATTTACCTTCATATTTCTAAGTAATAATTTATATAGTAATTTCTTGATTATTGTAGAAATTGCTTATTAATTTCCTACCATGGGAGTTGTGGATTTAGCTGTCTTACATATGCCGCTCCATCCCCTCCCCCCACTCCATCCTCCCAGTGTATTTGGGGTTAAGTTAGTGTTCAATGTTACATTATTTTGGCTGTGTAAGTATTGTTCAAGCCAAGGCAGACAGTGTACCATTCTTACATTTTCCTTTGTGTTAACATTTGTTTTTCCTGAAGTTAATAATTGCCTTGTCATTACTTTCGCTTGGTTTTCTATATAATTACTAATTAGTCCTTTTCAGACTCTTCATGCAGTCATAAACTCCTTCTCAGAAGGGTCAGATCCATCAGGTAATCTCTCAATTTCTTTTCACTTTCTTTCCCTGGTGGATCCCTTCCAGTACTTCATCCTCCACCAGTCTCAACCAGCACTTTATCCTCCTACTCTGCATTGGTCTGCTTGCTCTCTAGGATTAGAGATGCTGCCTAACTGTTGTCTTTAGAGATGCTGCCTAACTGTCCCTCTGACATGATCTTGTGAACTCCTTGTGCCTCTTCCCTGTGTTGGAGCCCCTGTTGCCGAATCTCAAGTGTCCTCTTTCTTGGTCACTCGTTTTGATGGAGTGTATCGTTTAGTAGATTTCTGAGAGAAGGTACGTGGAGGAAAAGTTTTTAAGAATTCACTTGGAGATGTCATTATTCAGTCTCACACTTGATCAGTAGTTTGGCTGGGCCTCAGAATGTCAAAGGCAGGGCCCTTTTCTTGGGGCTTCCAATGCAGCTGCTTGCAAGTCTGATGATGTGTTCTCGTGGTCCTGTGTTCCTTCTCTCAGGAATTTAGAATCTGTTTTTTCATTTTGGAAATTTCAAAACAATATGACTAGTGTGATTTTTTTTTCTTTCATTATGATAGACACTCAGTAGACCCTCTCAGTCTGGAAACTCGTGGCCTTCAATTCCGAGAATTTCTTTCTGTTCTTTCTTTGTTACTCATCTTCTCCGTTTTTTCTTTTCATTTTTGAATTCCTGCTGGTCAGATGTTAGATCTTCTGGACAGCTTCTCCAATTTTCTTTTCTTTTTTCTCCCTTTCTTTTTGGCTGTGCTGCATGGCTTGCGGGATTGGGATTGAACCCGGGCCATGGTAGTGAAAGCGCCAAGTCCCAGCCACTGGACTTCCAGTGAACTCCCATCTTCTCCCATTTTTTATCCCTTTTTTCTTCCAACCCTATTGAAGCTTTTGTTAATTTCCAAGAGTTCTTTATCGCCAGCTGTCGTGTTTTTTGAGCAAGTACAGTGTCTTATCTGAGGCTGTTAACGCTTTTGAAGCTTTCTTCTGTTGCCTACACTGTCTCTCTTTTCTCCAGGTGTTTTGATTGTTTCAGCTCTATCTTTAGAGATCTTCTTCTGATTTTTGGTAGTCTTTGGCTCTAGTTTCTTATTTACCCGTCAGTCGCTAAAAAGCTGATCGGCCTTTGTGTATAGCTTAGTGGGTTTGCCGACCTGTAGCCCTCTCCATAGCATGATCATGCAGGACCTGGCTAGTTTGTCAAGAGATTGCCAGATTCCAGTATCTCTGGGTCTTTTCTCTTGTGCTGGGAAGTTTCTCCAGAGAGGAATCTTCTGGTCTCCTAGATACCAGCCTGTGGTGGGGGAGGGAAAAGGGAATCCCTGTCATTCTTCACTTTCAATCTTGCTTTGCCCTCAGCTCTGCCTGAGGTCCCTAAGTGTAGACCTTCCTGTTCAGAATCTAGAAAGTAAACTTCCAGTTCTCTGCCAGGTGGGAGGAGGCATGCCTGGCTGTCAGGGTTGGGGTCTGACACTTTTCTTTATGCATGCACTCTGTCGGTCCTTCTGTCTGTAATCCTACCCTACCACCCACCTTCCGAGGGTTGTTTGATAGTGTGAGGTAGTGGGTAGAACATGAACTTTGGAGTCAGACATGCTGGATTTGACTCCCAGCTCCTCCTCTTATTAGCTGTGTGACCTAGGGAAAGTTCTTTACCTCTCTGAACCTCCTTTTGTTCCACTGTCACATGGAGTTACCACCACCTACCTCAGAGGATTCCTGCATCTAGTAGGTGTTCAACAAATGTTAGGTCCTCTTTCCGAAGGATGGTTACCCTTCTGTTTCATTTCCTATATGAGAGAACCTTCAGAAACTGAGGGCTCACCACTATTTGAGTTGTTTTTCCTGATGACGAGTGAGGAGGAGAAGAACCACCTGAAAACCTGGGTATCAAGAGACAGACTGTTCTGAAGAGTGCACTTTCCTGACCTTTTTCACAGCATGACACATACAGAAAATCAGAAGATTTGCGTGGTGCCCCGAACACTCTCACAGGCCAGGCTTGCCGTGGTTAGGGAAGCATCCAGCTGTCCCAGGCACCTGCCCAGCTTCCCCACAGGCAAGGGGGCTGCTCTCTCGGGTACACCTGTACCCAGTTTGTAGCACAGTGTTGGGAAGCACGTGTGGAGTATCAAAAGTCGTGCTTCCTGAGCCTTCCATGGGCACTGCCTGGGGATAGCTCGTGGCCTCAGTGGTGGAACAGCCACTTGGGTCGGCCTCCTTAGACTCCTGACCCTCAGTTCCTCGTGTGTAAATTGGGAACACGAAACCTACCTTTCACAGTTCCAAGGAATATCGGCAGGCATGGATGTTTTTTTCCCAGGGTAGAACCCAGCTGCATGTTTGGTGTGGGCGGGCCCTGCATGCCTGCTAGCTGTCCTCATCGTCCTTGTCGTTGTCATCGTCACCATCACTGTTATTGCTGACCCTTCGGAAGCTACACCACGTCATTACAAGAGAAGCAGAGGAATGGCTTTGCCAGGTGCCAAGAGGTGATAACCAGTGAGGTTGTCAGATAGGGTTGTACCCTTTGGCACAGAGCTGGAAACTCAAGAGAAATGTTTGAGCTTAGTGTTATAGAGGGTCCATGGGGAAAAGTCTGGAAGGGGCTCTTTTCTCCTTTCTTGGAGAATGATTGTTTGATTAGGAAACAGTTCCTTCCAAACTTTTGTTTGCAAATAGCAATGTTTTCTTTGCCACTCCCATTGAGCTTCGTGAAATCTAGGGGATTCTCCTTGTTTAGACACTAAGCTTAGTGTGAGAGATACTGAGGCAGGAAGGAGCACAGGCCAAAACCAAAAAAGTAAAGGAGGGAATCTTGAAGAGAGTAGTGATCTGCATCTTGGCTCAGAGGGGAAAGGGTGGGGTGTGTGTGTTTTGGAAAGGTGGTGGGGAGGGTCTGTAGCCTCTCACTTTGTGGCTCTCTTCCTGATGTTTTTGCATGACAGAGGGCTTCCTGGAAGAGAGAAACCTTGCAAGATCTCCCTTTCCCTCTGACATGCTTTCAGGATAATTGAGGAGTGATTCTGTAGTCTTCCTAACACAGCTTTGTTCTTCTCTAGACCCTATATCTATGGTCCTACATCCCAGGGAGAAAGGATGCAGATTCTCCAGAATTTCAAGCATAACCCCAAAATCAACACCATCTTCATATCCAAGGTCAGTGTGGCATGCAGCAGCCCCCAGGCCTGGGGGACACTCGATGATTTCTGGGCAGTGAATTGGTATTTGTTGAAGGAATGTCACGTGTCAGTTTTCATTCCCACGTGTGCAGTGTCTGGGGGCAGAGGAACGTTGCCTGTCAGGTAGTGGAAGAAGCAGATATACGGTTTTAATGTACATAATCTATATTCCTAACTCAAGGAGTATATAATCTAGCAAGTCCTTTTGCTTGACTTAAGTTTTTCCCACCTCTTTTTGGGATACAGGAATTTTGAGTTGTATTTTCTTTATACAAGGGGGAAAAGTTCATTACCTACTGTGGCAAAGGTGGGCATTTGCATAAGGTTCTCTTTGTGGCTTTGGAGATTCCTGTGGGTCGTGGGCAGCTTTTATCCTGGCTCCTGGTATGCCTTGGGGATGGGTGGTGAATATAAACACAATGCAGAATCATGTAGGCTCGGCTTGGTGATGGTTTTAATTTGCAGTTAGAAGTGGTGGCCCAACAGTTTAGAATAGTCATTCAGGTTAGAACAGACCCAAAGCCCAAAAGAAACGAGATTTACCTATAAAGTGATCATGGATGGGTCAAGCTTTTATTTTCTGTGTCTGGGAACCTTGATGGTTGGATCCCCTCCCCCCACCCTCCCCAAGCTAAGGCAGCTACCCAGAGTCAGAATCCAGCCCACTGCAGGCAGTGGCCCCTCCCAGGTCACGTGTCTGACCTTTGCTGTTGGCCTCAATAGCCTCCAGTTAAGATTGTGGATGGTTTTGTGCAGACCTATTTCTGTAGCAAAAAATAAGAAGAATCACTCACAGAGAGTCTGTTGATAGGGCCCTCTTGTCTCTGGGTCCCTAGCAGCCACACCAGGACTGTTGCTGAGACAGATGGTTAGGAGTCAGGTCTTGACAGCTTCTATAGGACAGCTCTTAGGAGAACATGCTAGGTCCTTAGAGGCCTGCGTGCATCTGAAGGACCCTGGTACAGATTGAAGAGGATAGTGATTGTTTTTCTGAATTACCTACAGAGCTTATTTAAATTTGAGGCCAGTTGACTTTTTTTTTCCCTTTTTGACTCATATATAAAAATCTTCCCAGGGCTTCCCTGGTGGCAGAGTGGTTGAGAGTCCGCCTGCTGGTGCAGGGGACACGGGTTCGTGCCCCGGTCCGGGAAGATCCCACATGCCACGGAGCGGCTGGGCCCGTGAGCCATGGCCGCTGAGCCTGCGTGTCCGGAGCCTGTGCTCCGCAACGGGAGAGGCCAAGACAGTGAGAGGCCCGCGTACCGCAAAAAAAAAAAAAACAAAAAACCTTCCCAAACTCACAGCTGGTTCATTTCTATAGGTGGGTGACACATCGTTTGATCTGCCAGAAGCAAATGTTCTCATTCAGATCTCATCTCATGGTGGCTCCCGGCGGCAGGAGGCCCAGAGGCTGGGGCGAGTGCTCCGAGCAAAAAAAGGTACCTTCTGCTCCAGGCGGTCTCTCTTTTCAAACCACTTCCGTCAGGTGTCTGTTTGTGAGGGTGAGCCTGTGCTCCTGGGCTAGGTAGACCCTGAAGGGGATGGACGGGGGTCCCAAAGCAAGGACCAGGGTCTCCTTGGCCATTGTTATTTCTCATGTGCTGGGGTTGAGCATGTGGACGTTTTCCATGGCAGCTGTCTGGAGGTCACAGTCTGAGCTGAGTGTTTGTGTTGGTAGATAGAGGAGCCAGGAAAGCAGTGCGTGATGGTGTAGATGTAGAAGGGAGAAAGCGGAGTGTAGACCACCAGTGCAAGTGTAAGAGCTGGCAGCTGTCCCCTGAACCTTGAGTTAAGAGTAAGGGGAGGGCTTGGTAGGAGCAGCTTGGGCAGCCACAAGGTGGATACCTTGCTCATGACCTGTGAAGAGTGGTCCCTTGAGTGGCAGCTTACAGCAGGGACATCACAAGCTCAGTGAATGAGGAAGCAAGAGTCATGCTTCCTCTGCTTGTTAACTGCAGTAAAGGAGCCCAGAACCCAATCATGGGCAGAGTAGAGACTGACGTTTCTGCTAAGAGATGGCATCCTCTTAGCAGACCAGGCAGGTCCTAAAACAAGGACACAGGCCCTGTCCTCAAGGAATTCACTAATCTTAGGAAGAACTTGGACTGCTAGGATGTTTGAAAATGACAGGATTGGTGGGCAGGTGTTGTAATTGTACTGCGTTTGAGTATGTTTAGGAAACAGCTAATTGATTGTGTTTGAAATGGAGACAGGGCAAGTTAGTGGAAATAGCAAACATGGACTTGGGCACCAGACCAACTGTGTGACCTTGGGCAAGTAATTTGACCCTCTGAGCTTTGGTTTCTCATCCAAAGTTGGAGTGACAATCCTTATCTTGCAGGACTGTTAATAATGAGGAATGAGAGTACATAACAATATAATAGACTGCTGGATAAATCTGACTAGCATATATGAAAGTGATTCATTACTTATTCCTTACTCATCACACACAAAGCTAATTTGAAAATCCCTTTGAATTTGATTGGAATTTTGTTTTTTAAATACTGTTTGACTCATTTTACAAGGCCAGTATTACCCTGATACCAAAGCCAGAAAGGTTTACTACAGAAAAGAAAATGACAGGCCAATATCCAATGAATACAGTTGTAAAAATCCTCAATAAAATACTAGCAAACCAAATTCAGCATCATATTAGAAGGATCATTCACCATGATCAAGTGGGATTTATACCTGCGATGCAAAGAAGGTTCACCATATGCAACTCAATAAATGTGATATATCACATTAATAGAATTAAAGACAAGATCATATGATCATTTCAATGGATGCAGAAAAAGCATTTGACAAAATTCAACATCTGTTCATGATAAAAACTCTTAACAAATTAGGTATAGGAGGAAAGTACCTCAACATAATAAAGGCCATATATGACAAGCCCACAGCTAACCTCATACTTAATAGTGAAAGATTTGAAAGCTTTTCCTCTCAGATCAGGAACAAGACAAGGGTGCCCAGTCTCACCAGTCCTATTCATCATTGTGCTGGAAGTCCTAACCAAAGCAGTTAGGTAAGAAAAAGATATAGAAAGCATCAGTATTGGAAAAGAAGAAGTAAAATTTTCTCTATTTGCAGGTGACATGATTTTATACATAGAAAATCCTGAAGACTTTACCAAAAAACTGTTAGATCTATTCAATGAATTTGGTAAAGTTTCAGGATTCAAAATTAACATACAAAAATCAGTAGTGTTTCTATACACTAACAACAAACTATCTAAAAAAGAAATAAAATGATTCCATTTACAATAGCATCCAAAACAATAAAATATTGGGGACTTCCCTGGCAGTCTAGTGGTTAGAACTCCGAGCTGCAGGGGTCACGGGTTCAATCCCTGTTCGGGGAACTAAGGTCCCACATGCCATGCAGCCAAAAACAACAACAACAACAACAAAAATCCACAATAAAATATTTAGGAATAAATTTAACCAAGGAGGTGAAAGAGCTCTACACCGAAAACTACAAGACATTGATGAGAGAAATGTAAGAAGATAAATGGAAAGTATCCTTTGTTTATGGAATGGAAAAATTAATATTGTTAAAATATCTATACTACCCAAAGCCATCTATAGATTCAATGCAATCCCTATCAAGACTCCAGTGGCATTTTTAACAGAAGTAAAAATAACAATCCTAAAATTTTTGTGGAACCACAGAAGACCCCAAATAGCCAAAGCAAGTTCTGAGAAAGAAGAACAAAGCAGGAGGCGTCACACTTCTGATTTTAAGTTATATAATAAAGCTGTGGTCATCAAAAGAGTATGTTACTGGCATAAAAACAGACTTACAGACCAGTGGAACACAATCCAGAGCCCAGAAATTAAACCCATGCATATATGGGTTTAATATTTGGGTTTAATATTTGACAAGAGAGCCAAGAATACCCAGTGGAGAAAAGATAGTCTCTTTAATAAACAGTGCTGGGAAAATTGGATATCCACATGTGAAAGGATGAAATTACCCCTGTCTTACACCACTAGCAAAAATTGACTCAAAATGGATTAAAGACTTAAATGTAAGGCTGGAAACCATACAACTTCTAAAGGAAAACAAAGGAAAAATGCTCCTTGACATGGGTCTTGGCAGTGTTTTTTTTGGATATTACACCTAAAGCTTAAGCAACAAAATAAAAAATAAGTGGACTACATCAAACTAAAAAGCTTCTTCGCAGCAAAAGGAATGATCGACAAAATGAAAAGGCGATGTATGGAATGGGAGAAAATATTTGCAAATCGTATATCTGATAAAGGGTTAATATCCAAAATAAATGAAGACCTTATACAACTCAATAGCAAAAAAAACAAATAATCCAATCAAAAACGGGGCAAAAGACCTGAATAGACATTTTTTCCAAAGAAGATGTACAAATAGCCAACAGGTACATGAAAAGGTGCTAAACATCACTAATTATTAGGGAAATGCAAATTGAAACTACAATGATGGATGTGAACTAAACTCACTGAGGTAATCATTTCACAATATATGTAAGTCAAATCATTATGCTGTGTACCTTAAACTTATATAAAACTATATGTCAATTTTATCTCAATAAAACAAAGGGAGAAAAAGGAAAATATTTGATATAATATACTTAGCCCTTTTCTTTGCATCTCTGAACTCTTGTAAGACAAGGAAACAGTTGAATTCAGGGGCAGTACACAGATACTTAACTTACTGACATTTGAACTGTGAAGCAAAAATATTCAGATTTTCCTGCAGGATCAGATTTTATAGGCTACAGTATTTTCTGTCCTAGTTACTATGATAATTCTGTTACTGGGTTTTCTCTCTGAACCTTTTTTTTTTTTTAAGTAGTTTTAGCATAATGTTTTCAAAAGGGTTATCCATATTGTAGCATGTATTAGTACTTCATTCTTTTTTATTGCTGAATAATAGTCCACTGTATAGACATACCACTTTTTTTTGATTATTATTTTTTAAATTTTATTTATTTTTTGGCTGCGTTGGGTCTTTGTTGCTGTGTGTAGGCTTTCTCTAGTTGCGTCGAGCAGGGGCTACTCTTCATTGTGGTGCACGGGCTTGTCATTGCAGTGGTTTCTGTTGTTGTGGAGCATGGTCTCTAGGGCGTGTGGGCTTCAGTAGTTGTGGCTCTCGGGCTCTAGAGCGCAGGCTCAGTAGTTGTGGTGCCCGGGCTTAGTTGCTCCACGGCATGTGGGATCTTCCTGGACCAGGGCTCGAACCTGTGACCCCTGCATTGTCAGGTGGATTCTTAACCACTGCTCCACCAGAGAAGTCCCTGGACATACCACTTTTAAAAATTCATTTATGGACATTTGGATTGTTTCCACTTTCTGGCTCTTAGAATAATGTTTGGGTCATGTAGTAACTTTATGTTTAACGTTTTAATAAACTGCCAGACTGTTTCCAAAGTGGTTGTGCCATTTTCCATTCTCACCAACAGTGTATCGGCATTTCAGTTTCTCCACATCCTTGACAACAACTGTAATCATCTTTTTTATTCTAGTCATCCTAGTGTGTGCCAGGTAGTATTTTGTCATGGTTTTGACTTGCATTTCCCTGATGACTAATGATATTGAGCTTTTTTCATGTGCTCATTGACACGTGAATCTTCTTTGGGGAACTGTCTGTTCAGATCCTTTGTCCTTTTTATAATTGGTTTATTTGTCTTTTCATTGTTGAGTTGTAATAGTTTTTTATATTCCCTAGATTCAAATCTCTTATCAGATATATGCTTTGTAAATGTTTTCCCCAATTCTGTGGGTTGTCTTTTCACTTTCTTGATGGTGTCCTTTGAAGCACAAAAGTTTTTAATTTTGATGAAGTCCTCGTGCAGAATCAGGGCAATGGCCCCTCTGACTGCAGAGCTCTCCCACTGCAGTACTTGCTTTTGAACCCTGGACCCTTAGTTCCTGCCGTTCTAATAGCTAATATTGTCCTTTTATGTGCCCTCCTCCAGGGATGGTTGCAGAGGAGTACAATGCCTTCTTCTACTCGCTGGTGTCCCAGGACACACAGGAAATGGCTTACTCAACCAAGCGACAGAGGTTCTTGGTAGATCAAGGTTATAGCTTTAAGGTATGTAAGCATTTGGTCTCTGGTCGGAGTAGGACCGAGGCTTTTTTGTACCCAGCCCTCCATGAGAAGTGGGGGGCCGCTGTCAGCATGAGCATGGGACAGATTTCAGGCAGGCACAGGACATTAGGGGACATTAGGGTACCTTTTTCCTTGCATGAATTGTGGGGAGCTTTGAAGGAAAAATATTGTGCAGGATCCCTCCTGTTTCCAGCTTCTCACAGTGAATGGTCAAAGAATGGGGCCTCTGAAGCAAGAGGCCTGTGGAGTCTAAGCTTGTTAACTTTTTACAGTTGTCTTGAAGAGAAAACATTAGATGTTGGTGGGAAAATGTGCTACCTAGTAGGACTCAAGATGAAGGAGCTGTGGCTGTCACTGTGTTAGTCTGAGCCCCTCGGGGTTACTTTCTCAGGGGGTGCCCCCCCTCCAGGTAGCTGGGAGAGTCTGCCCTTAGTCATCTGGTAAGCCTGGGCCTCAGTGGGCCTCACAGACATCAGAGCCATCCATGTACTGTAAATCTGGTATTACAATAGTTTGGGAAATTCTAAAGCTTCGGCAAACTTTCATTGGCTAAGGCATTTGCTTTCTTTCCTATTGACACAAATACTAAGTTTTTGTTAGGATTTAGTGTCCCAAAGGGCTTTTACTTGTGGTAGTGGGTGGAGGGTGCTGGAAGCAGGGGATTAAAAGGATATCTTAGAACATATAAGTTCCCAGGTTCTTGATTTGTGAAAGACTGTAGGCTGCCTTTTCAGATACTTTAGATTGTATCTTTTTCAAATTGGTTTAGGGCAGAACTAATTAGGGAACTAATAGAGTTCCCTTTATTAGCTTTAGAAAAGAGGACAGGGTTGTCTGATCCCTCCCCTTTTAGATAGAGGCAGTGACACTTTTCAGACTTCTCATGCTGAACTGTAGTTCAGGACACTTGGGACAGTTTTTCGAAGGATTTTCATTTCGACCTTTTTATCTGTCTGTGTAACGTTCGAGCTGATAATAGCATCCATACCTCCTGATTCCCGGGAGAGTCGTAAGAGTAAGAGAAGCAGCAAATCAGGAAGTGCTCTGGGTTCTTTGATGGGTGAGCTCGACAACATGGTACCTGAGCACATGGTTGTCTGTGTTGGTTGGAGCTGCCTTTGCCTTCCTCACCTCCAGGGCTGCCTGCTGAGAGCAGCCAGGTTAGGGTTCCCAGGATCTGGACCCTGGTGATCAGGCCATGGCAGAAGTGTCCTGTATCTGTACTCCAGATCTGTGGCCACCTGAAGGGTGCAGCCAGATACTTCTAGGAATTTTCTTTTAATTAAAATTATAAGGATGAGAGAGAGAGGAAAAGAAGTTCCCTTTCTGACTCAGTGGTCCCCAGCCTTTTTGGCGCCAGGGACTGGTTTCATGGAAGACTATTTTTCCACAGACCGGTTGGGAGAGGGGGTAATGTGAGCGATGGGGCGGGTGGGGGGGGATGGTCCAGGCGGTAATGCGAGCCGTGGGGAGCGTCAGATGAAGCTTTGCTAGCTCTCCCGCCGCTCGCCTCCTGCTGTGTGGCCCGGTTCCTGACAGGCCGCAGACCAGTACTGGTCCTCAGCCCGGGGGTTGGGGACCCTGCTGTACGTAATCAATCCAAGCTTTCTGCAGGGATAGGTAGGCCTTGTAGTAAGTTATCTCCAAAGAAATGAAAACCAAATCTCCACCATGCTTTTATCTTTCTCTTTTGGAAAAAAAATCTTATAAATCCATTCTTAATATCCTATCATTTGTAAGTGTCCCCCCTGCTGGAAGCCCTGGGTGCCAAGCCCTGAGGTTGAAGGCCTTCCTGAAGGGCAGCCGGCTGTGCCTTTCGGTTTTTGGTCCTTTGTTTAACTGGTGCAAGGTGGGAAAACTACCAGAATGGTTGTTTTAAGATTGCCGAGATCCCTGTTGATCTTCTGTAAGTGATCATTTAGCTGCCATGTGTGGGGAGCAGAGTTTTCTAGAATTTCCTGAACCTCTCCTGCCTTGCAGTCATTAGTTAAGCTCCTTGTTGACAGTGGCTCTGAGGCTGGTCTCTGCACTGCCTAAGAGGAGCTCTCCGTTATTATCCACCTGCTCTGCTGGGCCTGAGGGGGGAAGTGACCAGACCAGGTGAGCCTAGGAGAAGGCAGGATCGGGTCCAGGGAGAGAAAACAAGAGGGTTCTGTGCTGCAGGTGATCACAAAGCTTGCCAACATGGAGGAGGAGGAGTTGGCGTTTTCAACAAAAGAGGAGCAACAGCAGCTCTTACAGAAGGTCCTGGCAGCCTCTGACCTGGATGCTGAGGAGGAGGTGGTGGCGGGAGAACTTGGCTCCAAATCCAGCCAGGTGAGTGAGTGGGTGAGGCTCCACATGTCAGTTCTCCCGAAGGACAGCATCTTAGACACACATACGCCTGCACAGTCCTTTGTGTGTATGTGCCTGTGTGATTTTCTTAAGAACTTGGAGACTGTAGAGAAGAGAATAATCGAAAACACCCCTGCTAACTGTGCTGTGCGTCTGTCTTGTTTTATGTGTCTGAGCCCACGGCGGGTGTGGTTGGTCTCCTGCTCTGTTCACATAGCAGTCTGGCGTAAGTATTTGTTAGTATTTGGATGTGGGAGCCCAGGCTCTGCCTAGGGTGGCTACTGGAAGGAGCGTGACAGACCTGGGGCTGCCTTTTTGGCCTTGGGCGTGTCACCTTATCCCTGGCTTCCTCCTCAGTAATGAAACTGAGCCTTCCAGGCTGTAAAATGGGTCTGAGAATCAACTCATATTGTAGTTTCCATACATTCTTCGAAAAATTTAGAGTTCTCTGAAAATGTACAACTTTTCAGTTATTCTGCACATACTTCTTGAATGCCTGCTATGTGCCTGCTATGTGCAAATATAATACGGTATAACTAATGAAAGTATCATTATGAGGAATTCTTATTATCAGGCCCTTCCAAGGAGAGAAGTACCGTTTCATCAGGTGCTTTTGAAACTAAGTTGGTGTTAGAGCTGGAAAGTGAGTGATGGCTGGAACAAGGGAAGAAGGAAGCAGTGTCACCAGGGAGGTGCTGCCCTCCCCGCAGCCCGAGACCTTTCTGTCCCCAGACCTGGGGGTTGGGGGCTGGGCCTCCTCCTGGGCACTCTCCATGGGAGCCCAGGGAAACTTCCTGTTTCTGTGTCTGAAGGTGGTGTCTAGTCAATTCCACCTCACAGTGGGTCACCCAAGGTGAGGCTGTGCAAGGCGTGGCTTCAGTGCCTGTCTGCATACTTTGCTTGGAATCTGGTCCGAGTGACGTCCCAGGCTCGGGATCAGACCCTTGACTTGTGTGATTTCTGTTCACACCACACATGTCAAGCAGATGTGGTTATCCCCATTTTACAGATGAGTTCATTGAGGTGCAGACATTCAGTATTTTCCCAAGGCCACCCAGTGAGACACAGAGCCAAGATTCAGGCCCAGGGCTAGAAAGGATTTCCAGTTGATTCAAAGCCTTATGGTAGTGTCTCAGGAGATTTTGAGGGACTCCTGCCCTCACTGTTAAAATTCTGTTTATAAATTGTCATTAAGAGAGGCAGGGTGGTGTATGGCTAGGTACAGGGAATCTGAAGCTGACTGCCTGGGTTCAAGTCCCATCTGTTTAAGAGTTGTGTGATCTTGGACAAATACTTCATTTCTCTGTGCCTGTTTCCTCTTCTGTAAGATGGAGATTATAATGGTTGTGAGGATTAGATGAGGTAAGACATGTAAATAAGTATAAGCTGCTTAGAACAATGCCTGAGACATACTAAGTGGTCAGTAAATGTTATTTAAAAATAATAAAATCTATGAAACTTTTATAAGTTTTATAAGTTTATCTTAGTATGATTATAAATGTTATAAGAGGAGGGTGTTTTGCTTTGTAAACTAATGGTGGGCCGGGTCGCCCTGCAGGTGTCTCGGCGCTTTGGCACGATGAGCTCTATGTCTGGGGCCGATGACACAGTGTACATGGAGTACCACTCGTCACGGAGCAAGGCTTCCACTAAGCACGTGCACCCACTTTTCAAGCGCTTCAGGAAATGACGCCCATAGGGTCACGTAGGTGAAACTTGGGTGCCTAGCGCCAGCATTGGAAAGGGATTTTAAACATAGCATTTTCTTTGCACATCCACGTTCTTTCCAATAGCATCGGCCAAACCAATGTAGATTCAATATCTGTTGACTGTGTTGAAGAAGATGCATCAAGAGCTTGATCCTGTCTTCCTGGGCATTCCAGGGTTTGAAAGTGGGAGTGGGGGGACTGTATTTTTTGTTTTTTTCAGACTGCTTTTTAAACTTGTTGGGGAGTAGTCATTCCTGTACATAAAAATTTGTAATATTTAGGTGTATTTATCTTAACTGTTCTCCTGAATAAACAACACTGGGATGTTTAACCACTCTTCATCGTACGCCTTGTTCTTACACCTTGTCACAGGCATGGGCTATGTCTAGATGACAAACCTCCATCAGGGCTGCACTTGGTGGCAGGCCCAGAGGAATTAGACGGGGCCCATCCACAGGGAGCACTGGAGAGACGAGAAGCCTTGCCCGTTAGTGCGCAGCGTTGGCAGGGGACGGTGCTCCAGAGCAGTGGAGGGGCTTGAGCAGTCTGCAGTGCTGCCCGGCCCCTCCCTGTGCAGCTCAGGTGGGTTCCATGGGAGGCACCACAGCTGTAGGTCCTCTAGGTCGCCCGAAGGCCATCACCTTCGCAGGGAGCCACAGTGCACACAGCTTCTGATGGTTGATCTTCCCTGAGAGAATCAGCTCTTATTTCTGCCCCCCAGATACATTGTTGATGTGGCTGGGAGGCTGGATTCCTCTTCTGATAGCAGTTTAGTACCCTTGGATCTTTAACGGCTGGTTCGTCTATTCTGAAAGATGTCTCTGGGCTTTTCTTCTCTGTTCCTGGTATGAAAGAAAATGTGTTCAGGAAAAGATACACGAGGCAGGATTGGTCCATAGAAGACAGGCAGGCATGCACAGGCATAGGTCATGAAGAAGAAGGTGTTATTTTGAGGAGACTCGTTCTAGGAGGCGGCAGCCCCACGCCTGGGGAGTGTTGGAAGCCTGTGCTCACTAAGGCCGCTCGACTTGGAGTCCTCCCACCCCTGCCGCGCGGCAGCAGTGATCCCAGCTGTCATCGCCCAATCGGGCAGAAGACCACATTCATTCTGGCAAGAGTGCTTCGGAGCAAAAGCCACCTTCCCTGAATTGCACTTCACTGAGCTGACCTTCTGGGGACAAACGCACTCTCACAGTCTGCCCAGCAGTTGGTGCTGACCCGTGGAGAGCTGCTGTGTCCATGCAAACCCTGGAAATGGCCCGCAGCAGCCAGACCTGAGGCCTGTGCTCAGGCACATCGTGCTAAGGCCACTCGCCCCAGTGGGTGGCACCCAGATGTCACAGACGGGATTATAACCAGTATTATTTCCAGGTTCTCACATCCCGTCATGCTTGAGATACTCAAGCAATGCCAAGCACTTAGTGTATCTCCTCGTTGCTCACTGTTTCCTTGTTCTCTAACATGTCTACAGATAACGTTGAATTTTACCCAGGCCCTGTGATCCTGGAAAACTGGGACTTTCAAAGAACCACACACCCGCCCGTGCCCCCACCCCCCGCCATCTTTTGTGTTCCGGAAAACAGCTTACCACAAAGAACCACCTTTCCCCATGTCTGAGATAAGGCTCATGGGTGCCCTCCTTGTCTACCAGTGACAAGGCCAGACACAGACCTTCCAGATTCCCACTCTTTGCTTCGAATGATTAGCTGAAGCGCTTGTCCCCGCTGATCAAATTGGAACAAAATGCTTGTTAACCAAACCTTGGTTAAGATTCTCTCCTTTCTGCAGGCCCCTGACTTTTGGCCCACGCTCAGCCTACAGCCCCTCCTGAGTCCAGTGGGACTCAGGGTAAAACACTGTCTGATCTGCCATCTGCTATTGCCACTCCCATTCGTCCCACTTCCTTAGCCCCTCCTGTGTTTCCTCCTCCCTATAAAAGAAAAACTGTTTTGCTTAACTCTTGAGATGCTTGCTGATCATATGGTCAGTGTGTTCTCCCTGTTGTAATAGCTGCCCTCCCCTTTTTTCTAAAGCAATCCTTTCAAATAAAGTCTCTCCTTGCCAAGTCGGGATTAGTTTTTTATTTGACACCATGTAACAAATTCTTATTTATTCTCTAAAAGTAAGTTGAGATGTATCATCTCCAGGAAACCTAAATCCTGCGCCTACCCCTAAAAGTGTTTCCGGTACTGTGCTATGTCCTTTATGCTTTTTTTTTTTTTCATTTTTGGTGTTTACATTTTTGTATCCTGTTGGTTTGAGTTCTATCTGTACCCCAATATCTGGCATATTTTTTTTTTTTTTCATTTTTGGTGTTTACATTTTTGTATCCTGTTGGTTTGAGTTCTATCTGTACCCCAATATCTGGCATATAGTAGGTATCCAGTGACTATTGAATTGGACTCTTTTCAAAGTTTATGGACTTAAAATAAAAGGAACACAATAACCCTGCCTGCTTACACCTTGAGGGAAGTTGTGAGGGAACCTCTCACTGGTAACCATCTATCCTGTTATCCCTTCCTGCTGCCTTTTCCCTGAACCAGCCCTTATACCCCATAGCAGATGGAATTTATAGGACAAAGTACCAAATAGGAGAGCTGCACAAAGAGATTTGCTGAGGGGCCCTGAGTCTTCCACTGAGCACTCAGTGTTCTGCACATGCATGTAAAGAAGATATCCCAAGGCTGGGGAAGGAACCACATGAAAGGGTCAGGGGGAACTTATTCCAGGGCCTGGACTATTCCTGTTCCCACCAGCCAGATTGAAAATCCTCAACTCACGGGGCATCTGGTAGAGTGTTTAGCAAGGTTTTGCTTCACTATTGTGGAAAGTTAGACCTAAACTAATGCTGCATGAGTCCTAACAAAAGTTTGAAGGCAAGACCCAACAGGATCCAATTATTTCCAAGTAACTTACTACAATCCAGGACAAAGCTAATTATTACAGCACAAAAATATCTAGCAACCAATAAGGTAAAACTTGCACTGTCTGACATCCAATCAGAAATTACCAGGCAAGCAAAGAGCCAGGAAAATACAACTCATGATGAAAAGGCTTGTTTCCATACCCTCTCTGACATTTCTTATTTGCTTGCTCTGACAAAGTAAGCTGCCCAGTGGCGAGGCCCACATGGCGAGGAATGGAGGGAGCCTCAGTCCAATGGCCCAAGGTGGACTGAATCCTGCCAGTACTCACAGGAGTGAGCTTGGAAACTGTTCCTCTCTTGGTTGAGCCTACAACCAATGACTACATTGGTTAGATGACTACAGCCCTAACCTACCTCTTGATTGTATCCTGTGAGAGACGTGAACCAGAGGACACAGCTAAGGTCCTGGATTCCTGATGCGCAGAAACTGTGAGATAATAAATGTCATTTTAAGCCACAAAATTTTAAATTTAAAAAAATTTTAAATTAAAAAATGTCTTATTATCTACATCTCTCTCTCTCTCTTTTTTTTTTTTTTTGCGGTATGCGGGCCTCTCACTGTTGTGGCCTCTCCCATTGTGGAGCACAGGCTCCAGATGCGCAGGCTCAGCGGCCATGGCTCACAGGCCCAGCCACTCCATGGCATGTGGGATCTTCCCGGACCGGGGCACGAACCCGTGTCCCCTGCATCGGCAGGCGGACTCTCAACCACTGCGCCACCAGGGAAGCCCCTACATCTCTTTTTTAAGAAAGAAAATTGATTGCTAAGTTCTGGAGGTGGATCGTGGTCACGGTTGCCCATGATTACAAAGCAATAGATAACTAGTATAGATTTTGGTGCCAAGCGTGGGATGCTGTTGTAACAAATACTCAAAAATGTGGCAGTGGCTTTGGAGCTAAGAAGTGGGGAGAGGCTGGATTTTGAGGAACATGTTAGAGAATGCCTAAATTACCTTCAACAGACTATTAGTGGAAATCTGGACTTTGAGAACACTGCCAGTGAGTGCTTAAAAGGAGGTGAAGAAGCTGCTATTGGAAACTGGAGGAAGGGGGATCTCTATTACACAGTGGCCAAAAATTGAGTGGCACTGTCATCTGCAGTTATATGGAAAGCAGAATGTGTCCAATGAACTTTGTGGTCTAGATTTGCAAGATTTGCTAAGATTTGCAAGCAGAATGTTGCAAGCAGAATTTCTTCTTGCTGCTTAAATAGTAAAATGTGAAAGGAGAGAGAAAAAGTGAGGGCAGAACTGTTTTTAAAAAGGAGCCAGAGAGGACACTTTTTGTGCAGGGAAACACAGATAAAGACGGCAGACTATGCTCTGTGACCACAGTGGAATTAGATTTAAAATCAGTAAAAGAAAGATCTGTCAGAAACCCCCAAATATTTGATGAGATTTCTTATTAAAAACTATGCAATCAAGAAGACTATTGAGGGCTTCCCTGGTGGCACAGTGATTGAGAATCTGCCTGCCAATGCAGGGGACACAGGTTCGAGCCCCGGTCTGGGAAGATCCCACATGCCGCGGAGCAACTGGGCCCGTGAGCCACAGCTACTGAGCCTGTGCGTCTGGAGCCTGTGGTCCGCAACAAGAGAGGCCGCGACAGTGAGAGGCCCACGCACCACGATGAAGAGTGGCCCCCGCTCACTGCAACTAGAGAAAGCCCTCGCACAGAAATGAAGATCCAACACAGCCAAAAAAAAAAAAAAAACTTATTTCAAAAAAAAACTTATCAAGAAATATCTTTAAGTATTGAAAGAAAAAAACCAACAACTTAGAATTCTATACCCAGCGAAAAGATCTTTCAAAAGTAAAAGTGAAATTCTTCAGATATAGGGATGCTGAAAGAATTCATTACTAGCAGACGGGCACTAAAGGTCATGTTAAAGGAAGTCCTTTGAGGAAAGGAATATAATGCTAGTTAGAAATTTGTATCTACACAAAGGATTGAAGACCACTACAAACTACCTTGATAAATATAAAAGGTTTTCTATTATTTACATTTTTTTAAAGGAGAACTGATCTCTAACTTCTGGAGATAGATAGTGGTCATAGTTGCACAACAGAGTGAATGTACTTAATGCCACTGAATTGTGCACTTAAAAGTGGTTAAAATGGTAAATTTTATGTTTATGTATATTTTACCACAATAAAAATATAAAGATAACTGTTTAGAACAAAGGAAATGCATTGTGGAGTTTATAACATGTAAAAGTAAAATGTATAACAACAATAGTACAAAAGCCAAGAGGGTAGAAGTTGATGTGTACTGTTGTAAGGTTCTTGTGTTATACATAAAGTGGTATAACATGACTTCAAAGTTGCCTGTGGTACTGAAGCAACCACTAAAATAACATAAAGAATTATGGTTAATAAACCAATGTAGGAGATAAAATGAAGTCATAAAAAATACTCAATTCTAAAGAAGTCAGAAAAAGAGGAAGAAGGAAATAAGGAGCAGATGGGATAAGTAGAGAATAAATAGGAAATGGTGTAAACGCCCTCAATTAAAAATCAGAAATTGTCAGATTTTTTAAAGAAGAACAAAATTATGCTGCCTACAAGATTTAATATTAGGATGCAAATAGGTTTAAAGAATGGAACAATATATACTATGCTAACGTGAAGCAAACGAAAGCTGGAGTAGCTATATTAATATTGGGCCAAGTGGATTTCAGAGCAAAGAATATTACCAGGATCATTTTATAAAGAGGAGCTAATAATTCTAAACATTTATGTCCCTAATTACAGCTTAAAAATACTTGAAGCAAAAACTGATACACCTGAAAGAAGAAATAGAAAAATTCACATTTCAGAGATTTTAATGCCTTTTTCTCAATAATTGATAGAATAAATAGACCAAAAATCAGTAAAGATACAGAAGACTTAAACAACACTGTTAACCAACTTCACCTGAGTGACATTTATAAAACACCACCCAGTAACCGCAGAATACACATTCCTTTCAAGTTCATACAGATCATTTACTAAGATTCAATTCTGGACCGTACAACCAATCCCAATAAATTTAAAAGGATTCAAGTCACACAAGCTCTGTTCTTTGACCACAGTGGAAGTAAATTAAAAATCGGTAAAAGATCTGTGGGAAACACCCAAATATTTGAAAAATAAGTAACACAATTCTAAATTTAAAAAAAAAAAGAGAAATTACTATTTTTGAATTGAGTGAAAATAAAAACTACATTTTATATATATATATATATATATATATATAAAAATTATTTATTTCTGGCTGTGTTGGGTATTCGTTGCTGCACATGGGCCTTCTCTAGTTGCTGTGAGCAGGGGCTACTCTTCGTTGTGGTGTGTGTGCTTCTCATTACGGTGGCTTCTCTTGTTGCGGAGCACAGGCTCTAGGCACACGGGCTTCAGTAGTTGTAGCACACGGGCTCCATAGTTGTGGCTTGTGGGCTCTAGAGTGCAAGCTCAGTAGTTGTGGCGCATGGGCTTAGTTGCTGTACGGCATGTGGGATCTTCCCGGACCAGGGATCGAACCCGTGACCCCTGCATTGGCAGGTGGATTCTTAACCTCTGTGCCACCAGGGAAGTCTGAAAACTATTGATTTTGTTTATAATTTTCTGTATATTATGTTTTGACTCTTAAAAACTGTTCTGGTTGGGGAGAGAGAGCCCTTGCTGAGACTAGCCTATTCTGTTTTTTGGGTTTTTTTAATTGAAGTATAGCTAATTTACAATGCTCTGTTAGTTTCTGGTATACAGCAAAGTGATTCAGTTACATATACATTTTTCCATATTCTTTTCCATTATGGTTTATTACAGGATGTTGAATATAGTTCCCTGTGCTATATAATAGGACCTGTGTTTATCCGTTCTATATATACTAGTTTGCATCTGCTAACCCCAAACTCCCAATCCATCCCTCCCCTTTCCCTGTTGGTAACCACAAGTCTGTTCTCTATGTCTGAGTGTTTCTGTTTCATAGGTAAGTTCATTTGTGTCATAGTTTAGATTCCACATATAACTGATGTCATATGGTATTTGTCTTTCTCCTTCTGACTTACTTCACTTAGTATGATAATCTCTAGGTCCATCCATATGGCATTATTTCGTTCTTTTTTGTGGCTGAGTAGTATTCCACTGTGTGTGTGTGTGTGTGTGTGTGTGTGTGTGTGTGTGTGTGTGTGTGTGTGTGTGTGTGTGTGTGTGTACGTACCACATCTTCCTTATCCATTCATCTGTTGATGGACATTTAGGTTGCTTCCATGTCTTGGCTACTGTAAATAGTGAGCCTAGCCAATTCTTGAGACAGCAAAGGGCACAGCCAGGAGCATGTCTTTGATTTACAGACTAAACAGTCCAGAGCCATATCTCCTCTATCTGGCCCATACACCCCAGGAGGCAATATACTCTGTCTTAATCATCCCAGGGCCAGGTACCAGGCAACTAGGGACCACCCTTACAGTGTAGAGCCCACTGAAATTATTCAAACTAGAGAGTTCTAAACTGTTCATTCTGCCCTGCCTTGCCTGTCCCACAGAAACTCCAATAAAGATTCTAGCTTCGGCTTTCCCCTTGCTCCTGCTTTCTGCGTGCTGACCACTCTGAGGCTTTCCCATGTGGCCCTACATGGAACGGTATGCTGTGCATCCAATTTTAGGACCTGGGAGCATAATAAATTTGTTTTCCTGAGCCTCTCATGTGTCGCCTCTTGTGGCTACACCTGTCAATCACATAAAAGGACACAGAACAAAAAACAACATACTGGAGGGGGACCTTCAAGATGGAGGAGGAGTAAGACGTGGAGATCACCTTCCTCCTCACAAGTACGTCAAAAATATATCTACAAGTGGAACAACTCCTACAGAACACCTACCAAACGCTGGCAGAAGACCTCAGACTTCCCAAAAGGCAAGAAATTCCCCATGTACCTGGGTAAGGCAAAAGAAACAAGAAAAAACAGACAAAAGAATAGGGACGGGACCTGCACCTCTGGGAGGGAGCTGTGAAGGAGGAAAGGTTTCCACACACTAGGAAGCCCCTTTGTGGGCAGAGACTGTGGGTGGCGGAGAGGGGAAGCTTTGGAGCCATGGAGTAGAGCGCAGCAATAGGGGTGCAGGGAGCAAAGCGGAGAGATTCCTGCACAGAGGAACGGTGCCGACCAGCACTCACCAGCCTGAGAGGCTTGTCTTCTCCCCCGCCGGGGCGGGCGGGGCTGGGAGCTGAGGCTTGGGCTTCTGTCGGAGCGCAGGGAGAGGACTGGGATTGGCTGTGTGAACACACCCTGAAGGGGCTAGTGTGGCACAGCTAGCCGGCAGGGAATCTGGGGAAAAGTCTGGACCTGCCGAAGAGACAAGAGACCATCGTTTCACGGTGCACGAGGAGAGGGGATTCAGAGCACCATCTAAATGAGCTCCAGAGACGAGTGTGAGCCGCGGCTATTGGCTTGGACCCCAGAGACGGGCATGAAACGCTAAGGCTGCTGCTGCAGCCACCAAGAAGCCTGTGTGCGAGCACAGGTCACATCCACACCTCCCCTCACGGGAGCCTGTGCAGCCCGCCACTGCCAGGGTCCCATGATCCAGGGACAACTTCACCGGGAGAACACATGGCACGCCTCAGACTGTTGCAACATCATGCTGGCTTCTGCCACTGCAAGCTTGCCCCTCATTCTAATTATGACTACCGTACCCCTCCCTCCCCCCAGCCTGAGTGAGTGAGAGCCCCCTAATCAGCCGCTGCTTCCCTTCTATCTGGGTGGGAACAGATGCCTGAGGGTGACCTATACGCAGAGGCGGGTCCAAATCCAAAGCTGAACCCTGGGAGCTGTGCGAACAAAGAAGAGAAAGGGAAATTTCTTCATGCAGCCACAGGAGTAGCAGATTAAATCCCCACAGTCAACTTGATGTACCCTGCATCTGTGGAATACCTGAATAGACAAAATATCATCCCAAAATTGGGGTGGTGGACTTTAGGAGCAACTGTAGACTTGGAGTTTGCTGTCTGTAACTGATTTGTTTCTGATATATATGTTTACCTTAGTTTAGTTTTTAGCGCTTGTTATCATTGGTGGATTTGTTTATTGGTTTGGTTACTCTCTTCATTTTTTAAAAAAATTATTATTTTTTTATGTTAATAATTTATTATTATTATGTTTTCCTCCCTTTTCTTCTGAGCCATGTGGCTGACAGGGTCTTGGTGCTCCCGCCTGGTGTCAGACTTGAGTCTCTTAGGTGGGAGAGCCGAGTTCAGGACATTGGACTGCCAGAGACCTCCCAGCCCCACATAATATCAATTGGTGAGAGCTCTCCCAGAGATCTCTGTCTCAGTGCTAAGACCCAGCTCCACCCAATGGCCAGCAAGCTCCAGTGCTGGATGCCCCATGCCAAAAAACTAGCAAGACAGGAACACAACCTCAGCCATTAGCAGAGGCTGCCTAAAATCATACTAAGTTCACAGACACCCCAAAACACAACACAGGAGGTGACCCTGCCCACCAGAAAGACAAGATCCTGCCCCACCCACCAGAACAGAGGCACCAGTCCCCTCCACTAGGAAGCCTACACAAGCCACTGAACCAACATCACCAACTGGGGGCAGACACCCAAAACAATGGGAACTACGAACCTGCAGCCTGCAAAAAGGAGACCCCCAAAACAGTAAGTTAAAGAAAATGAGAAGACAGAAAAGTATGCTGCAGATGAAGGAGCAAGGTGAAAACCTACCAGACCAAACAAATGAAGAGGAAATAGGCAGTCCTTCTGAAAAAGAATTCAGAGTAATGATAGTAAAGATGATCAAATATCTTGGAAATAATAGAATGGAGAAAATAATAAAACAATTAACAAGGACCTAGAAGAACTAAAGAGCAAACAAACGATGAACAACAAAATAAAAATTCTCTAGATGGAATCAATATTAGAATAACTGAGTTAGAAGAAAGGAGAAGTGACCTGGAAGATAAAATAGTGGAAATAACTATCACAGAGCAGAATAAAGAAAAAAGAATGAAAAGAATTTAGGCCAGTCTCACAGACCTCTGGGACAACATTAAATGCACCAACATTCGAATTATAGGGGTCCCAGAAGAAGAAGAGATAAAGAAAGGGACTGAGAAAATATTTGAAGAGATTATAGTTGAAAACTTCCCTAACATGGGAAAGGAAATAGTCAAGTCCAGGAAGTGCAGAGAGTCCCACTCAGGATAAATCCAAGGAGAAACATACCAAGACACATATTAATCAAACTATCAAAAATTAAATACAAAGAAACAATATTAAAAGCAGCAAGGGAAAAACAAAAGATAACATAGAAAGGAATCCCCATAAGGTTAACAGCTGATCTTTCAGCAGAAACTCTGCAAACCAGAAGGGAGTGGCAGGACATATTTAAAGTGATGAAAGGGAAAAACCTACAACTAAGATTTCTCTACCCAGCAAGGATCTCATTCAGATTTGAAGGAGAAATTAAAACCTTTACAGACAAGCAAAAGTTAAGAGAATTCAGCACCACCAAACCAGCTTTACAAAAAAATGCTAAAGGAACTTCTCTAGGCAGGAAACACAAGAGAAGGAAAAGACCTACATAAACAACCCCAAAACATTTAAGAAAAGGGTAATAGTAACATACATATCAATAATTACCTTAAATGTAAATGGATTAAATGCTCCCACCAAAAAGGCATAGACTGGCTGAATGGATACAAAAACAAGACCCATATATATGCTGTCTACAGAGACCCACTTCAGACCTAGGGACAAATACAGATTGAAAGTGGGGGATGGAAAAAGATATCCCATTCAAATGGAAATCAAAAGAAAGCTGGAGTAGCAATTCTCATATCAGAAAACAGACTTTAAAATAAAGACTATTACAAGGGACAAAGGAGGACACTACATAATGACCAAAGGATCAATGCAAGAAGAAGATATAACAATTGTAAATATTTATCACCCAACATGAAGCAAATAAGGAAACACAAGCTTTAAATGACAATTAAACAAGATGAACTTAATTAGTATTTATAGGACATTCCATCCAAAAACAACAGAATACAGTTTCTTCTCAAGTGCTCATGGAACATTCTTCAGAATAGATCATATCTTGGGTCAAAAATCAAGCCTTGGTAAATTTAAGAATCTTGAAATCGTATCAATTATCTTTTCTGACCACAATGCGATGAGACTAGATATCAATTACAGGAAAAAAAAAACTGTAAGAAATCCAAACACATGGACACTAAACAATATGCTAACAAATAACCAAGAGATCACTGAAGAAATCAAAGAGGAAAGCAAAAAATACCTAGAAACAAATGCCAATGAAAACACGACAACCCAAAAACCTATGGGACGCAGCAAAAGCATTTCTAAGAGGGAAGTTTATATCGATACCATCCTACCTCAAGAAAAATCTCAAATAAACAACCGAACCTTACACCTAAAGCAATTAGAGAAAGAAGAACAAAAGAAACCCCAAAGTTAGCAGGAGGAAAGAAATCATAAAGATCAGATCAGAAATAAATGAAAAACAAATGAAGGAAACAATAGAAAAGATCAATAAAACTAAAAGCTGCTTCTTTGAGAAGATAAACAAAATTGATAAACCATTAGCCAGACTCATCAAGAAAAAAAGAAGACTCAAATCAACAGAGTTAGAAATGAAAAAGGAGAAGTAACAACTGACACTGCAGAAATACAAAGGATCATGAGAGAATACGACAAGCAACTATATGCCAGTAAGATGGACGACCTGGAAGAAATGGACAAATTCTTAGAAAAGCACAACGTTCCGAGACTGAACCAGGAAGAAATAGAAAATATGAACAGACCAATCACAAGTACTGAAATTGAAACTGATTAAAAATCTTCCAACAAACAAAAGCCCAGGACCAGATGGCTTCACAGGCAAATTCTATCAAACATTTAGAGAAGAGTTAACACCTATCCTTCTCAAACTCTTCCAAAATACGACAGAGGGAGGAACACTCCAAGACTTATTCGACAAGGCTACCATCACCCTGATACCAAAACCAGAGAAAGACGTCACAAAAAAAGAAAACTACAAGGCAATATCACTGATGAACATAGATGCAAATATCCTCAACAAAATACTAGCAAACAGAATCCAGCAGCACACTAAAAGGATCCTACACCATGATCAAGTGGGATTTATCCCAGGAATGCAAGGATTCTTCAATATACTCAAATCAATCAATGTGATACACTGTATTAACAAACTGAAGGATAAAAACTTTATGATAATCTCAATAGATGCAGAAAAATATTTTGACAAAATTCAACACCCATTTATGATAAAAACTCTCCAGAAAGTATGTATAGAGGAAACCTCCCTCAACATAATAAAGGCCATATATGACAAACCCACAGCCAATATCGTTCTCAATGGTGAAAAACTGAAACCATTTCCGCTAAGATAGGGAAGAAGACAAGGTTGCCCACTCTCACCACTATTATTCAACATAGTTTTGGAAGTTTTAGCCACAGCCATCAGAGAAGAAAAAGAAATGAAAAGAATCCAAATCGGAAAAGAAGAAGTAAAACTGTCACTGTTTGCAGATGACATGATACTATACATAGAGAATCCTAAAGATGCTACCAGAAAACTACTAGAGCTAATCAATGAATTTGGTAAAGTAGCAGGATACAAAATTAATGCACAGAAATCTCTGGCATTCCTATACACTAACAATGAAAAATCTGAAAGAGAAATTAAGGAAACACTCCCATTTACCATTGCAACAAAAAGAATAAAGTACCTAGGAATAAACCTACCTAAGGAGACAAAAGACCTGTATGCAGAAAACTATAAGACAATGATGAAAGAAATTAAAGATGATACAAACAGATGGAGAGATATACCATGTTCTTAGATTGGAAGAATCAACATTGTGAAAATGTACTACCCGAAGCAATCTACAGATTCAATACAATCCCTATCAAACTACCAATGGCATTTTTCACAGAACTAGAAGAAAAAGTTGCACAATTTGTATGGAAACACAAAAGACCCCGAATAGCAAAAGCAATCCTGGAAAGAAAAATACAACTGGAGGAATCAGCCTCCCTGACTTCAGACTATACTACAAAGCTACAGTAATCTAGACAGTGTGGTACTGGCACAAAAACTAAAATATAGATAAATGGAACAGGATAGAAAGCCCAGAGATAAACCCAGGCACATATGGTCACCTTACCTTTGATACAGGCAGCAAGAGTATACAATGGAGAGAAGACAGCCTCTTCAAAAAATGTTGCTGGGAAAACTGGACAGCTACATGTAAAAGAATGAAATTAGAACACTTCCTAACACCATATACAAAAATAAACTCAAAATGGATTTGAGACCTCAATGTAAGGCCAGAGACTATCAAACTCTTAGAGGAAAACATAGGCAGAACACTCTATGACATAAATCACAGCAAGATCCTTATTGACCCACCTCCTAGAGAAATGGAAATAAAAACAAAAGTAAACAAATAGGACCTAATGAAACTTAAAAGATTTTGCACAACAAAGGAAGCCATAAACAAGATGAAATGACATCCCTCAGAATGGGAGAAAATATTCTCAAACGAAGCAACTGACAAAGGATTAATCTCCAAAATATATAAGCAGCTCATGCAGCTTAATATCAAAAAAACAACCCAATCCAAAAATGGGCAGAAGACCTAAACAGACATTTCTTCAAAGAAGATATACAGATTGGCAACAAACACATGAAAGGATGCTCAACATCACTAATGATTAGAGAAATGCAAATCACAACTACAATGAGGTATCACCTCACAGTGGTCAGAATGGCCATCATCAAAAAATCTACCAACAATAGATGCTGGAGAGAGTGTGGAGAAAGGGAACTCTCTTGCACTATTGGTGGGAATGTAAATTGATACAGACACTGTGGAGAACAGTATGGAGGTTCCTTAAAAAACTAAAAATAGAGTTACCATATGACCCAGAAATCCCACTACTGGGCATATACCCTGAGAATACCATAATTCAAAAAGAATCATGTACCACAGTGTTCATTGAAGCACTATTTACAATATACAGGACATGGAAGCAACCTAAATGTCCATCGACAGATGAATGGATAAAGATGTGACACATATGTACGATGGAATATTACTCAGCCATAAAAAGAAACGAAATTGTTATTCATAGTGAGGTGGATGGACCTAGAGTCTGTCATACAGAATGAAGTATGTCAGAAAGAGAAAAACAAATACCATATGCTAACACATATATATGGAATCTAAAAATAAAAAGGTTCTGATGAACCTAGGGGCAGGACAGGAATAAAGCACAAATGTAGAAAATGGACTTGAGGACACAGGGGAGGGGAGGGTAAGCTGGGACAAAGTGAAGGAGTGTCATTGACCTGTATACTCTACCAAATGTAAAATAGATAGCTAGTGGGAAGCAGCTGCATAGCGCAGGGAGATCAGCCTGGTGCTTTGTGACCACCTAGAGGGGTGGGATAGGGAGGGTGGGAGGGAGATGCAAGAGGGAGGGGATATGGGAATATATGTATATATATAGCTGATTCACTTTGTTATACAGCAGAAACTAACACAACACTGTAAAGCAGCTATACTCCAATAAAGATGTTAAAAAAAGAAAAAAACAACATACCAAATTTGGGGAATGCAAGCAGTGGTACTTATAGAGAAATATATAGGATTAAACTATATTAGTAAATAAGAAAGGTCTGGGACTTCCCTGGTGGTCAGAGTCCACTTTCCAATGTAGCGCACGTGGGTTTGATCCCTGGTCAGGAAACTAAGATCCCACATGCCATGGGGCAACTAAGCCCACATGACACAACTAGAGAGCTGGTGTGCCACAAACTACAGAGCCCACACACTATGGAGCCCACGCACCACCACTACAGAGCCCATACATCCTGGAGCCTGCATGCCACAACTAGAGTGAGAAATCCCACACACCACAGCTAGAGAGAAGTCCATGTGCCACAACTAGAGAGAAGCCTGTGTGCCACAACTAGAAAGAAGCACACATGCCACAGTGAAGAGCCTGGGCACCACAACACAATATGCCACATGCTGCAATGAAGATCCTGTGTGCTGCAAGTAAGACCTGATTCAGCCAAAAAAAGAAAAAAAAAAAGTAATAACAAATAAATATTAAAAAAAAGAAGGAAGATCTGAAACCATTGACCTCAGCTTCCAATTTAAGAAACTACAAAAAGAAGAGCAAATAAAATACAAAGCAAGCAAAAGGAGATAAAAATCAAAACAGAAAGTCAATGGATAGAAGCAAAACAATATAGAAAACCGACAGAAACTGAAAACTGGTTCCTTGAAAAGAAAAGTAAAATTGATAAACTTTTAGCCAGACTGATCAAAAAAAAAAAGACACAAAATACCAATATCGGGAATGAAAGAGATGACATTACTACAAATCCTACAGATATTAAAAGGATAGCAAGTGAATATTATGAACAACTGTACATATTCCTTTCCCCTAAAAATACTTCTATGAAGAGAGCATTTCTCTGATAATGAAAGCAGACATAGACAGTTCAGGAAAAGAAAACTACAGATGAATATCCCTCATAAATATAGATGTAAAATTTTCTTAAAATTTTAAGGAATCGAATCTGAAAATCTGTAATAAGAATAATACATGATGGCTAAGTGGATTTTACCCGAAGATTGCAGGTTGTTTTAACATTTGAAAATCAATCAATAGCATTCCTCATGTTGAAAAACCATCTGATCATCTCAATAGATAAAAAGAAAACATTTGACAAAATCCAAGCTCCTTTCATGATAAAACCCAGGAAACCAAGAATAGATGAAAACTTTCTCAAACTGATACAGGGCATCTACGAAAAACCTACAGTTAACAGCATACTTAACGTTGAAAGACAATGCTTTCCCACTAAGATCAGGGACAAAGCAAGTATGTCCATTCTCACTACTTTTATTTGACACTGTACTGGAGACTAGCCAGTATAATAAGGTAAGAAAAAAAAAATGTCATACAGTCTAGAAAGGAAGGAATAAACCTATATTTGCAGGTGACTTGATTATCTGTGTAAAAATCTCATGGAATCTACAGAAAAATTTTCTGTAGTACAAATGAGTGAGTTTAGCATGGTTGCAGTATATATCAACATATAAAACTCAATTACATTTTTATGAACTAGCAACAATCAGTTGGAAATTGAAGCAAAAGTACTGTTTATAATAGCATAGGAAATTAGAAATGCTTAGGGTTAGTCTTCTGAAAGATATCAATTCTGCCTATATTAATTTGTAAATTAAGTCTGTTTTAAATCAAATTCTTTACCAGGTTTTTCAAGGGAATTTACAAACTAATTGTTAAATAACTATAAAAACATAACACAAAACAGATCATACAGCTCAATATGGAAAAAAAGACCAAATCAAAAAATGGGCAGAAGACCTAAATAGACATTTCTCTAAAGAAGGTATACAGGTTGCCAACAAACGTATGAAAGGATGCTCGATATTGCTGATTATTAGAGAAATGCAAATCAAAACTACAATGAGGTATCACCATACACCCCTCAGAATGGCTGTCATCAAAAGTCTACAAATAATAAATGCTGGAGAGGGTGTGGAGAAAAGGGAACCCTCCTACACTGTTGGTGGGAATGTAGATTGATACAGCCAATATGGAAAACCGTATGGAGGTTCCTCAAAAAACTAAAAATAGTGTTGCCATATGACCCAGCAATTCCACTCCTAGGCATATACCTGAACAAACTATAATTTGAAAAGATACGTGCACCCCTATGTTCATAGCAGCACTCTTTACAGTAGCCAAGACGTGGAAACAACCTAAATGTCCATCGACAGATTAATGGATAAAGAACATGTGGTATATATACACACTGGAATACTGGAATCAGCCATAAAAGGAATGAAATAATGCCATTTGCAGCAAAATGGATGCAACTAGAGATTATCATACTAAGTGAAGTAAGTAAGAGAAGGATAAATATATACATTACTTATATGTGGGATCTTTAAAAAATGAACTTATTTACAAAACAGAAACAGATTCACAGACATTGAAAACAAATTTATGGTTACCAAAGGGGAAAGGCGGGGGAGGAATAAATTAGGAGCTTGGAATTAACAGATACACACTACTATGTATAAAATAGATAAACAGGGACTTCCCTGGTTGTCCAGTGGTTAAGACTACGCCTTCCAATGCAGGGGTTGTGGGTTTGATCCCTGGTTGGGGAGCTAAGATCCCACATGTCTCGTGGCCACAAAACCAAAACAGAAGCAATATTGTAACAAATTCAATAAAGGTTTTAAAAATGGTCCACATCAAAAAAAATCTAAGAAAAAGAAAAAATAGATAAACAACAAGGTTCCCTACTGTATAGCACAGGGAACTATATTCAATTATTCCATATCTTGTAATAACCTATAATGGAAAAGAAGCTAAAAAAAATATACGTATATGTTTGTGTGTGTGTATATATATATATATATATAAAACTGAGTCACTTTGTACACCAGAAACTAACAACATTGTAAATCAAATATACTTCAATTAAAAAATAAACAAAAATATTAATGTGATAATTTATAAGAAGAGTGCTGTAGGCACAGGAACAGAAAAATACACCAGTTAGAATGAAATTGAGAGCCTGGAAAAGGACATTATTGAGAACTTGATCTGTGCTAGAAGTAACATTATGTGAGTATATATATACACCTTCATACTATATCCATTTTAATATATATCTATATCCATTTTAATATTCATCTAATATCTCCCTTCCTTCCTCCATTCCTCCCTCCCTCCCTTCTCTCCTATCTATCTATCTATCTACCTACCTACCTATCTAATCTATCTATCTATCTGTCATCTATCTCCCCATGAGTTCACATTGAAAGCTGTAATTCCAGTTCAAGGCACAGGGTTTATTTTATCGTTACTTTCATATTTACAACTCCCTTCTCTGACAGTGAGAAAACTAGCTCCCATTTACACAATATATTTTTTATTTACTCAGTCCTAGAATGTACATAAAGTAGTTTTAGAGGTGTTAATTTTTGCCTCTGTGAAAAATAAGCCTACTAATTAGAGTTCAGTGCTTGTTTAGGGAAGTTTTGGGGTTTTAGCCTGAGGACATGTAGTCTTAATACTGTGTTCAAATGTTACCTGGGTTCTTTTCCCAATCTCCCTTCAGTGTGGTTATGTTATTCATTTGATATGCAGTTTGGTTCATTTGGGGGGAGGGATTGGGTTAAATTTTAGTTTTATTAAATTTTCCCCTTACTTGATGATTTTACTTATTTTCCTTTTTTGAGTATGTGAAACACTAACATGGTTCCAAAAGTCCGGATTGTACCAAAAATTATATTCAGATAAGTGTCTTTCTCCCACCCATATTTCCTCTGTCTTTTCCATCCATTTCCTGACATGCCCCATAGGTATCCAGTCTTAGCTTATAGTTTATCTTGTCTGTTTCTTTATGGTCAAGTGAGTAGACACATGTATATTTTCTTATTTTTTCCTTCTTTATTTTTATTTCTTCTTTCTTACACAATAGGTAGTATACTGTAGATAACCTTTTTTAAAAAAAAGTTTATTTATTTATTTATTGGCTTAGTTGTGGCATGCAGGATCTTTCGTTGTGGTGCGTGGGCTTCTCTGTAGTTGTGGTGCATGGGCTCCAGAGCACGTGGGCTCTGTAGTTGTGGTGTGTGGACTCCAGAGTGCATGGGCTCTGTAGTTGCAGCATGCGGGCTATCTAGTTGTAGTGTGCAGGCTTAGTTGCCCCATGGCATGTGGAATCTTAGTTCCCTGACCAGGGATCGAACCGGTGTCCCCTGCATTGCAAGACAGATTCTTAACAACTGGACCACCAGGGAAGTCCCTCTAGATAACTTTTTGCACTTTGCTTTTTTTGTTTTTGTTAAACTTAACAGTAAATTCTGGAAATCATATCAATTCATAGAGATTTTCCTCTTTCAAAAAAATATAAAAATTTTATTTTTTATTGAGGTAACATTAGTTTATAACACTATGTTTCAGGTATGCAACATATTTCTACTTCGCTGCTCACCACCAAAAATTTAGTTTCCATCTGTCACCACACAGTTGATCCCCTTTACCCATTTCACCTTCCCCCACACCCCTTTTCCTCAGGTAACCACCACCAGAAAGAAAAATACCAAATGATTTCACTCATATGTGGAATATAAAAAAGAAACAAACAGAAACAAAAGAATCAACCAAATCTTCTGTCCTTTTTTTTTTTTAAACAACTTCCATTGTGGGAATGTACCATTGTTTATTTAGCTGCTGTTATTATGGACTGAATGTTTCTGTCCTCTCAAAATTCCTGTGTTGAAGTCCTAACCCCCATTATGATTGTATTAAGAGTTGGTGGGGTGCGCCTTGGGAGATGATTAGATTTGGATGAGGGTAGAACCCCTTTCATGGGATTAGTGCTCTTATAAGAAGAGGAAGAGACACAAGAGCTCTCTCTCCATGAGTTTGTACAGGGGAAAAGACAGGTGAGCCAGAGAGAAGGCAGCTGTCTGCAAGCCAGGTAGTGGACCTTCACTAGACATCAAATCTGCTGGCACCATGATCATGGACCTCCCAACCTTCAGAACTGTGAGAAATAAATTTCTGTTGTTTAAGCCACCCAGTTTATGGTATTTTGTTATGGTAGCCAGAGCAGACTAAAACAAAGTGTGGCATTTGTATTGTTGAAAATATTCTGCAACTGCAAACAATGCTTTGATAATAAACATTACGCAATGTATTTTCTTATTTTCTGATATATCTTCAGGGTAAATTCCTAGAAATGGGATTGCTAATTCAAAAGGTAAGTGCATGGGTAGTTTTGTTAGATACTGCAAAATTACCCTTTACAAAGGTTGTACTAATTCACATTTCCTCCACCAATTTATGAGATGCTTGTTTATCCACTTCCTCACCATCAGAGTGGGTTGTCATTTTAAAAACTTGATAATGCAATAGGTGAGAAATGGTATTTTTGTGTAGTTTTAATTTGCTTTTGTCTTATGAGTGAGGTTGAAAAAATTTTCATTTTCATATATAATTTTTTGAATTACCTTTTATCTTTTGCCAGGTTTTCTTTGTTTTTATGTTTGCTTTTTCCCTCTTTCCCCCTCAATTTTTAAGTTACTTATATACTGGCATATTGGTCTTTTATCTATAATGTATGTTGCAAATATTTTCTTCCAGTCTGTCGATTGTCTTATGACTTTGTTTATGGTGATATTTGCCATGAAAAATCATTATTTTTTATTTTAATCAAATTTATCGGGAGACTTCCCTGGTGGTGCAGTGGGTAAGGCTCCGCGCTCCCAATGCAGGGGGCCCAGGTTCGATCCCTGGTCAGGGAACTAGATCCCATATGCATGCCACAACTAAGAGTTCCCATACCACAACTAAAGAGCCAGCAAGCCACAACTAAGGAGCCTGCCTGCAACAACTAAGACCCAGCACAACCAAATAAATAGATATTTTTAAAAATTAGCAATCTTTTTTCTTTTAATGCACTTAATGAATCTGGATTTGAGTCATAGTTAGCAAGCCTTCCTCTATATGCAGATTAAAGAGAAATTCACCTAGTTTCTCCTAATGCTTATATGGATTCAGTTTAATTTTAGATCATTTGGAATTTATTCTTGAATATAGTGTGAGGTATAGCTCAATCTTATCCTTTCCCCAAATGGCTAACCAATTGTTCCAGCATCATTTATGAAAAAGTCCATTTTTTGCCCTAGTGATTTGAGTTGCTACCTTTATCATATACTAAAGTTCCATACGTGCTTGACTTAATTTCTGATTTTTCTATGATAGACGACAAGCTGTGATAATGGGCTTGTTTGTTCAAGTGCTAGCACCACACTGCTCTAGTTATAGATGTTTTATAGTATGTTTTGATGTCTTGTAGGGCTAGTCACCTTATATCTTTTCCTTTTAGAGTTTTCCTTGCTATTCTTGGATTGCATGTTTGTTTTTCCATATGAAATCTAGCACCAACTTGCTCCATTAAAAAATCTTATTGTTAGCCAAGACATGGAAACAACCTAAATGTCCATCGACAGATGAATGGATAAAGAAGATGTGGTACATATATACAATGGAATACTACTCAGCCATGAAAAAGAATGAAATAATGCCATTTGCAGCAACATGGATACAAGTAGAGATTATCATACTAAGTGAAGTAAGTCGGAAAGAGAAAAACAAATACCATATGATATCACTTATATGTGGAATCTAAAGTATGACACAGTGAACTTATCTGTGAAGCAGAAACAGACTCACAGACATAGAGAATAGACTTGTGGTTACCTAGGGCGAGGGGGATGGGGGAGGGATTGATTGGGAGTTTGAGGTTAGTAGGTGCAAATTATTACATGTAGGATGGATGGAAAAAAAGGTCCTACTGTATAGCATAGGGAACTATGTTCAATGTCCTGGGATAAACCATAATGGAAAAGAATATAAAAAAGAATGTGTATATATATATATATATATATATATATATATATATATATAAATATATAAATATATATATATATATATAACTGAGTCACTTTGCTCTACAGCAGAAATTAACACAATGTTGTAAATCAACTATACTTCAATTTTTTAAAAAGTAAATAAAAAATCATTGTTATTTTTATTGGATTGCATTCAATTTATAAATTAACTTAGGGAGACCTGACATTTTTATAATATTGAGTTATTTTACACAAGAACAAGAAATGTCTTTCCATTTGTTCAAAGCTACTTTTGTTTTGCTAAAGTTTTCCTCATGTATATGTTTTTAGATTTCTTATTATATTTATTCCTAAGTAATTTATCTTCTCTGTTGTCACATAGATGGGATTTTCTCTATTATATACTCTTACCGGTCATTGTTTGTATAGTTGAAGGCTGTTGATTTCTATATGATAATTTTACAGCCTGCTACTTTATTGAAATGTTAGGTTTTTTTTGTTTTTTTTGTTTTTTGTGTGTGGTACGCGGGCCTCTCACTGTTGCGGCCCCTCCCGTTGCAGAGCACAGACTCCGGACGCGCAGGCCCAGCGACCATGGCTCACGGGCCCAGCCGCTCTGCGGCATGTGGGATCCTCCCAGACCGGGGCACAAACCCGTGTCCCCTGCATTGGCAGGCGGATTCTCAACCACTGTGCCACCAGGGAAGCCCGAAATGTTAGCTTCATCATTGATTCCCTAGAGTTTTCTGTGTACATTAATATCATTTGCAAATAGAGATAGTTTTACTTTTCTTTTCCAAATCTCATGCCTGTAATTGATTCTCTTGTGTAATTGGCTAATACCTCTAGTATAATGTTGAATAGTAGTGGAGGCAGTGGGCAAACTTACCTTGTTCCTGATCTTACTGGAAAGTTCTATTTCCCCATTAAATGAAATGCTGGCTTTAAGTACAAAGGTGTGTGTGTGTGTGTGTGTGTGTGTGTGTACGTGTGCACATGTGTGTATTCACATGTTAAAAAATATCCATCAATTTCTATTTTCTTGAGTGTTTTTAACAGGAATCAGTAATGATTTTTGCCAAAGGCTTTTCAGCATCTGTGGAAATAAAGAGATTTTTCTCCTTAAATCTATACGTAGAGTGTGTTAGTTAATTTATTAATATTTAATCAACCTTGTATTCCTGAATAAATCCCACTTGGATATGTTGTATCATTTTTATAGTGTGGTGTTTGATTCTGTTCGTTACTATTTTATGTAGACGTTTTCATGAATATTCATGAGTGATATTTGTAATTTTCTTTTTCTTTATCAGGTTTTTGTATTATTTCTCTTTTATAAGAAGAGTTAAGAAGTTTTCCTTCATTTTCAAAGCTCTGGAAAAAGTTGTGAAGCACTATGACTATCTGGTCTTTGAAATCTTCAAAGAAATTTTGGTGAAACCTTAGGCCTTTGTCCTTTTTTATATGGAAATTCCTTGATAAGTTTCTCTATTTCTTCTACGGAACTTAGTCTGTTTAAACTGGCTGTCTCTAATGGGGTCAATTTTGATGAACTGTATTTTATTTTTTTTAAATTTATTTTATTGAAGTATATTTGATTTACAATGTTGTGTTAATTTCTGCTGTACAACAAAGTGATTCAGTTACACACAAACACACATATATACACATTCTTTTTCATATTCTTTTCCATCATGGTTTATCACAGGATATTGAATATAGTTCCCTGTACTATACAGTAGGACCTTGCTGTTTATCCATTCTGTACATAATAGTTTGCATCTACTAATCCCAAACTCCCAGTCCATCCCTCCCTCGCCCCCGGCCCTTGGCAACCACAAGTCTGTTCTCTATGTCTGAGAATCTGTTTCTGTTTTGTAGATAAGTTGCTTTGTGTCATATTTTAGATTTCACATATAAGAGATATTGTGTGATATTTGTCTTTCTCTTTCTGACTTAACTTCACTTAGGATGATAATCTCTATGCATCCGTGTTGCTGCAAATGGCATTATTTCATTTTTTAAGGCTGAGTAATATTCTATTGTATATATGTACCACATCTTTATCTATTCATCTGTTGATAGACACTTAGGTTGCTTCTGTCTCTTGGCTATTGTGAATAGTGCTGCTATGAACATTGGGGTGCATGTATCTTTTCAAATTATAGTCTTGTCCAGATATATGCCCGGGAGTGGGATTGCTGGATTGTATGCAAGTTCTACTATTAGTTTTTTAGGGAACTTACATACTGTTTTCCATAGTGGCTGCACCAATTTACATTCTCACCAACAATGTAGGAAGGTTCCCTTTTCTCCACACCCTCCCCCGCATTTGTTATTTCTAGATTTTTAAAATTAATTTTTATTGGAGTATAGTTGCTTTACAATGTTGTGTTAGTTTCTACTGTATGGCAAAGTGAATCAACTATACATATACATATGTCCCCTCTTTTTCAGATTTCCTTCCCATTTAGGTCACCGCAGAGCACGGAGTAGAGTTCCCTGAGCTATACAGTAGGTTCTCATTAGTTATCTGTTTTATACGTAGTATCAATTTAATGATGCCCATTCTGACTGATGTGAGGTGGTACCTCATTGTAGTTTTGATTTGCATTTCTCTAATAATTAGCAATGTTGTGCATCTTTTCATGTGCCTGTTGGCCATCTGTATGTGATGAAATATATTTTCATAGGAAGTAATCCACTTTGTACAGGTTTTCAATATTTTCATAGAAGCCTGAGAAATGGTCCCTTAGGATTTTAAAAATATCTTCTGTTTCAATGGGTATTTCCTCATTTAATATTTCTTATTTTTTATATTTGTGCTTTATTTCTTGAGTAAATATAGGTAGCAGTCTATTTTGTTAATTCTTTTCCAAAGAACTAGGGTTTCCTTTTTTTTTTTTTTGGATGCACTGTGTGGTCTGTGGGATCTTGGTTCCCCAACCAAGGATTTTGTTTGTTTGTTTGTTCATTTTGTTTTGTTTTGCGGTACACGGGCCTCTCACTGCCGTGGCCTCTCCCGTTGCGGAGCACAGGCTCCGGACGCGCAGGCCCAGCGGCCATGGCCCACGGGCCCAGCTGCTCCACGGCACATGGGATCCTCCCGGACCGGGGCACGAACCCGCATCCCATGCATCTGCAGGCGGACCCCCAAACACTGCGCCACCAGGGAAGCCCCCCAACCAGAGATTGAACCCATGCCCTTGGCAGTGACAACATGGAGTCTTAACCACTGGACCGCTAGGAATTTCCCAAAGAAATAGGATTTTGATTTACTACTCGGAGCTATTGTTTTTTGATTCCTCAGCTCATTAATTTCTGCTTTCATTTTTATTATTTCCTTTCTCCTTTCTTAGCTTTTTGAGCTGAGAACTGAAATTCTTTCATTTTTATTGACAAAAATGTTTAAGCTACAAATTTTCCTCTGATCACGCTTTAGCTAAATTCTACAGATTATGATATGTAGTTTTCATTATAAATTTTTAAAATAAATATTGTTATTTTGGTTTGTATTTTTCCTTTTGCTCAAGGAGTTTTATAGGAGGTTATTTAATTTCCATGTGGAAGGGCCTTTTGAAAAATTATTGTTAATAATTTCTTGTTCTTTGTTCCAGTACCATTTGTTGAAAGACTTTCTCCATTTCATTGCCTTTGTTCCTCTGTCAAAGATCAATGACTGTATTTGTGTGGATCTATTTATAGGCTCTCTATTCTGTTCCATTAAAATATTTGTCTTTTCTCTCGCCAATACCACACTATCTTGATTATAGTAGCTTTATATAAGTCCTGAAGTTGGATAGTGTCACTCCTCCGACTTTGTCCTTCAATATTTCGTTGGCTATTCTGGGTCTATTGCCTTTCCATAAAACTTTAGAATCAGTTTGTCAATAGCTGCAAAATAACTTGTTGGGTTTTTGATTGAAATTGTGTTGAATCTATAGATCAACTTGGGAAGATCTGGAATATTGGCAATATTAGGTCTTCCTATCTATGTAATGGATTATCTCTCCATTTATGTAGATCTTCTTTGATTTCTTTTATCAGAATTTTGTAGTTTTCCTCATGTAGATCTTGTACATATTTTATTAGATGTATACCTCATATTTCATTTTGAGGAATGCTAAAGTAAATGTTTTTGTGTTTTAAATTTCAAATTCCAATTGTTCATTGCTAGTGTATAAGAAAACAATTGACTTTTATATATTAACCTTGTATCCTTCAACCTTACTATAATCACTTATTCATTCCAGGACTTTTTTTGTTGATCCTTTGGGATTTTCCACATGGGCAATCATGTCATCTGCAAACAAAGAAAGTTTTATTTCTTTTTTCCCAATCTGTGTATCTTTTATCCAGCCCCCTCCTGTATTTTTTACCTTATTGCATTAGCTAGGACTCCCAGTATGATGTTGAACAGGAGTGGTGAGAGTGGACATCCTTCCCTTATTCTTGTTCTTAGCAGGAAAGCACCTATTTTCTCCTCATTATGTATGATGTTAGCTGTAGGTTTTTTGGTAGATGTTCTTTATCCAGTTGAGGAAGTTCCCCTCTATTCCAGTTTGTTGAGATTTTATCGTGACTGGGTACTGGAGTTTGTCAAATGCTTTTTATGCATCTATTGATGTGATCATATGATTTTTCTTCTTTAGTCTGTTACCCTAATTGATTTTCAAATATTGAACTAGCCTTGCATACCTGGAATCATTCCCACTTGATTGTGGTAATTCTTTTTATACCTTGTTGGATTCAATCTGCTAATATTTTGTTAAGAGTTCTTGCATTCATGTTCATGAGAGATATTTAAAAATATCTTTAGTTTTCCTTTCTTGCAATGACTTTTTCTGGTTTTGATAATAAGATAATGCTGGCCTCATAGAATGAATTAAGAAGTATTCCCTCTGGTTTTCTTTTTTGGAAGAGATTGTAAATAATTGGTATTATAATTTCTTCCTTAATGTTTGGTAGAACACACCAGTGAACCTATCATGGCCTGGGGCTTTCTGTTTTGGAAGGTTATTAATTATTGATTTTAATTATTTTTTAAAAATTAATTAATTACTTTTTGGCTGCATTGGGTCTTTGTTGCTGCACTTGGGCTTTTCCTAGTTGTGGTGAGCGGGGACTGCTCTTCGTTGAGGTGTGCGGGCTTCTCATTGCAGTGGCTTCTCTTGTTGCAGAGTACAGGCTCTAGGTTCGAGGGCTTCGGTAGTTGTGGCATGTGGACTCAGTAGTTGTGGCTCGCAGGCTCTAGAGCACAGGCTCAGTAGTTGTGGCACACGGGCTTAGTTGCTCCATGGCATGTGGGGTCTTCCCGGACCAGGGCTCAAACCCCTGTCCCCTGAATTGGCAGGCGGGTTCTTAACTACTGTGCCACCAGGGAAGTCCCTGATTCTAATTCTTTGATATAGGCCTCTTTAAATTGTCTGTTTTTCCTTGTGTGAGTTTTGGTTCATTGTGTCTTTCAAGGAATTGGTCCATTTCATCCAGGTTATCAAACTTATGGGCATAGATTTATTCATAATACTGCTTTTTAATCTTTTTGATGTCCATGGCTCCTCTTCTATTTCTGATGTTAGTAAGATCTGTCTTCTTTCTGCTTATTAGTTAACATGGCTAGAGGTTCATCATTTTTATTGATCTTTTCAAAAAGTCAGCTCTTGGTTTTATTCATTTTATCTTTTGATTTCCTGTTTTCAATTGCATTGATTTCTGCTCTGGTTTTTATTATTTCTTTTCTTCTGCTTCCCTTGGATTTAATGTGCTCTTGTTTTCTAATTTGCTAAGGTGGAAACTAGATTATCTATTTTAAATCTTCTTTCTTTTCTAATATATGAATTCAATGCTATACATTTCCCATTAAGCACCACTTTCATTACATCCCACAAATTTTGATAAGTTGTATTTTTATTTTCATTTAGTTTGAAATGTTTTAAAATTTATCTTGAGACTTCTTTGATTCATGAATTATTTAGAAGTGTTTTGTTTAATCTCCAATTATCTTAGGGTTTTCTAGCTATTTTTCTGTTAATGATTTCTAATTTAATTCTGTTGTGGTCTGATAGCATATTTCTATTCTTTTAAATTTGTTAAGGTGTATTTTACTGCCAAGAATGTGGTCTATCCATATATACACTAATATGTATAAAATAGATAACTAATAAGAACGTGCTATATAAAAAATTTTTTAAAATTCCACTTTGTTGTTATGGTTGAAAATAATACTGGAAATTTTACTGTGTGTAGTCAGGGGGAAAAAAAAAGAATATGGTCTATCTTGGTGAATGTTCTGTGTGAGCTTGAGAAAAATGTGTATTCTGTTGTTGTTCAATGAAATCATAGATAGATGTCAATTAGATCCAGTTTGATGGTACTGTTCATTTTAACTATATAATACTGATTTTCTGGCTGCTGGATCTGTCAATTCCTGATAAAAGGGTGTTGAAAGCTCCAACCATGATAATCAATTCATCTATTTCTCCTTGCATTTCTATCAGTTTTCTCCTCACGTATTTTGACACTGTTGTTAGGCACAGACACAGTAAGTATCATTTTGTCTTCTTAGAGAATGACATCTTTATTATTACCTAATGCCCCTCTCTATTCCTAATAATTTTTCCTTATTCTGAAGTCCATTGTGTCTGAAATTAATAGAACTACTCCAGCTTTTTTGAAAAGTGTAAGCATGGTGTATCTTTCTCCATCTTTTTTTCCAATATATCTATATTTAAAGTGAGTTTCTTGGAGAAAACATATAGTTGGGTTTTGTTTTTTTATCCACTTTGACAGTTTCTGTCTTCTAAGTGTTGTATTTAGACCATTGATGTATATATATTTTTATGTTGTAGTTATTCAATTGTTTTTTTTTCTTTCATTTTTTTAACATCTTTATTGGAGTATAATTGCTTTACAATGGTGTGTATAACAAAGTGAATCAGCTATACATATACATATATCCCTATAACTCTTCCTTCTTGCGTCTGCCTCCCTCCCACGCTCCTTATCCCACCCCTCTAAGTGTAGACCATTGATATTTAAAGTGATTATTGATATGGTTGGATTGATATCTTACCATATTTGTTTACTGTTCTGTATTCCTTGCCTTTATTCTTTGTTTCTCTTGTTTTTCACTCTTTTTCTGCCTTTTCTGGTTTTAATTGAACATTTTATAGAATTTTATTTTCTCTCCTCTCAGCATATCAATAATACTTCTTTGTTTGCTTTTTTAAGTGATTGCAATATTCATTTACAACTAATTCAAGTCTTTTTTCAAATAACAGTATACCAATTCACAGGTCATGCAAGTACCTTATAACCAAGTATTCCTAAATCTTCCCTTCTGTCCCTTATAACATTGCTGTCATTTGTTTCACTGATCCATAATCTATCATCACTGGATACTTTGTTGCTATTTAAAAAAAAACAAAACTGTTATCTATTAGGTCAATTAATAATAATAAAAATAAAAGACTTTACTTTATCTTCATTTATTCTTTCTCTAAGCTTTTCCTTTCTTTATATAGATCCAAATTTTTGACCTACATTATTTTCTTTCTTTCTGAAGAATTTTGTGTAACATTTCTTTCAAAATAGGTCAAATGGTGACAAATTTCGTCATTTTTATTTGTTTAGAAAGTTTTTATTTCTCCTTCACTTTTTTTTTTTTTGGCCACATTGTGTAACATGCAGGATCTTAATTTCCTGACTAGGGATCGAAACTGTGCCCCTGCAGTGGAAGCACAGAGTCTTAACCACTGGACCACCACGGAAATCCCTCTCTTTCACTTTTTAAGGATAATTTTTCTGGGTACAGAATTTTAGGTTGGTGGGGTTTTCCCCAACACCTTAAAATATTTTACACCACCCCTTTTTGCTTGTATGTTTTCTGAAGAGAAGTCTGATGTAATTATTATACTTGATCCTCAACAGGTAAGGTATGTTTTCCCTTTGGCTTCTTTCAAGCTTTTCTGTTTGTCTTTGATTTCCTGCAGTTCAAATATGATATGTCTAGGTATTGGATTTTTTTTTTTTTTTTTTTTTGGTGTTTATACTGCTTGGTATTTTCTGAGCTTTTGGATGAGTAGTTTGGTGTCTGTCATTACTTTTGGAAAGTTCTGTCACTATTACTTCAAATATTTATTTTGTTCCTTTCTTCTTTTTTTTGTATCACTATTATACATATGTAATACCCATTGTTCTTGGGTATTCTGTTGTCTTTTTCATTCTTATTTCTCTTTGTATTTCAATCTTAGAAATTTCTGTTGTCGTTTCCTCAAGTTCACTGATTCTTTCCTGGGTTGTGTCCAGTCTATTGATAAGCCTGTCAAAGGCATTCTTCATTTCTTTATAGCGTGTTTTGTATTTCTAGCATTTCCTTTCAGTTCTTAGTGTTTCCACCTCTCTGCTTACATTGTCCACCTATTCTTTCATGTTGTCTACTTTTTTCACTTATCATATTAATCATAGTTATTTTAAATTCATAGTCTGATAATACCCACATCTCTGCCATGTCTGAGTCTGGTTCTGATGCTTGCTCTGTCTCTTCAAAGTGCTGCTTTTTAGGATGCCTTGTAATTTTTTGTTGAAAGCCTAACATGATATACTGGGTGAGAGGAACTGAGGTAAATAGACCATCAGTGTGAGGCTTTATTTTTATCTGGCCAAGATTTAGGCTGTGTTTACTATTTTTTTTTTTTTTTTTTAGTGGTACGCGGGCCTCTCACTGTTGCGGCCTCTACCATTGCGGAGCACAGGCTCCGGACGTGCAGGCTCAGCGGCCATGGCTCACGGGCCCAGCCGCTCTGTGGCATGTGGGATCTTCCCGGACCGGGGCACGAACCTGTGTCCCCTGCATCGGCAGGCGGACTCTCAACCACTGCGCCACCAGGGAAGCCCTGTGTTTACTATTTTTGTAGCTGTAAGTGTCAGAGGCTAAATTTCCCCTGGTTTTCTTGGGTTTGTCTCCTTTATCACACAGGAAACCTATCCATGTGCTGGTAAGATTTGGGGAAGGGGATTCTCTAATCTTATGATTAGGTCTAGTCTTTTAGTGAGACCACGCCCCTGTTCTGTGACCTTCTGAAGTGCTTCTCAGCTTTCCCCCCACTTATATAGGACAGGAAGCCCAGAGTGGGGCTGCAGTTGGGTATTTCCCTTCCTTGAGCTTGGCTAGGCTCTAGTAAAACCTCAGTCAGGCTCTGGTACAATAGTTTCTCTTGAAAGCCTTGTTCAGAACAGAGTCTTTTGGTGTATTTTCTCTCCCCCTTCTGGCAGTATGGGGGGATTTTTCTCTGATCTTCATTGAAAGAACCTGGTAGAGCTCCTGGAGGCGAAACTCAGGAAAGTGTGGGCCCTCCCTAAGGCTGAAACCCCTGGTATTTTTACAAGCTCTTCCAGATCGAGCCTCCAACAATTCATCAATTACGGTTCAAGTTTCCCTGGTACTGGTTCCCACAGAGGTTGTGCTCTTGGGCTTCATCTTTGGTAAGCTGTGATTCACTGTATCCATCTGTTGGTTTTACCAATTTATGGGACAGCAGTTTGCCTGCGACCTCAGTCCTCTGCTGGATCTAAGAAAAAAATTTTTTTCAGTTTGTTAAGCTTTTTTATTGTTGTTAGTATGGGAGCAATGACTTCTGAGCTCCTTACCTGCCAGATTGGAAACTGGAAATCTGGGTTGTCATTTCACATTCTTTTTTTAAAAAATTTAATTAATTAAATTTATTTACTTTTAAAAATTAATTTTTATTGGAGTATGGTTGCTTTTCATTTCACATTCTTGATAGTGTCCTTTGAAACATGAAAGTTTTTAATTCTGATGAACTACAACTTACTTTTCCTTTTGTTGTTTGTGCTTTGGTGTCCTGTCTAAGAAACCATTGCCAAATCCAAGACCATGAACATTTACCCCTTATGTTTCCTTCTAAGCATTTTATAGTTTGGCTTTACATTTTAGATGTTTGGTCTGTTTTGAGTTGATTTTTGAAGTAGGAGTGTAACATTCTTTTGCACGTGGATATCCAGTTGTCCGAGCACCATTGGTTGAAAAGACTGTTTGTTCCCCATTTAACTGTATTGGCACTCTTATAAAAAAAAAAGCAAATTGACTCTAGATGTATGGGTTTATTTCTGGACTCTAAATTCCGTTCCATTAATGTAGATGTCTATTATTATTCCAGTAACACATCATCTTGATTACATAGTAATCCTGATTATGTAAGTTTTGAAATGAGGAAGTATGAGTCCTCCAACTTTGTTCTTCTTTTTCAAGATTGTTTTGTCTATTCTTGCATTTCCACACAAAGTTTAGCTTTAGCTCATCAATATCTGCAAAAAATGGCAGCTGAGATTTTGATAGGGACTACGTTGAATCAGTAGATTAATTTGGGGATTATTGTTATCTTAATAATATTGTCTTTCCAAATCATATATATGGATGTTTTTCCATTTATTTAAGTCTTCTAAAATATCGTTCAAGAATGTTTTACAGTTTTCAGTGTCCAAGTCTTGTACTTCTTTTGTTAAATTTATTCTTAAGTATTTTATTCTTTATGATGCTATTATAAGTAGAATTGTTTTCTTAATTTCATTTTTGGATATTTCATTGCTTTTATATAGAAATACAACCATTTTGTATACTGACCTTGTGCCCTACAATTTTGCTGAACTCATTTATTAGCTCAAATAGTTGTTTGTGTATGTGTGAATTTCTTAACTTTTCTATTATATATAAGATCATGTCATTTGCAAGCAGAGATAGTGTTACTTCTTTCTTTCCAGTGTGGATGCCTTTTTATTTCTTTTTCTTGTCTAATTGCCCTGGCTAGAACCTCCAGTGCAATGTTGAATAGAGGTGGCGAGAGCAGACATCCTTGTCTTGTTTTTGATTAGGGAGAAAGCTTTAGTCTTTCTTCATTAAATATGAAATCATTTTTTAATGGATGCCTTTTACCAGGCACCTGATTATTATCATCTCCATTTTTCAGATGAGGAAACTGGGGCTTAGAAAGGTTGACTAAGTTGTCAGATCACATAGCTGGTAACTAGAGACTCAGGATTTGAACATGTTTGGTTGTCTCCAAAGGCTTTTTCTTGGTAGTTCCCCCTCTGCCTGGGAGTAGCCAGCAAGGGGAGAGAGCCCTAGAAAAGAAGGGGAGCAGTGAGGGCTCGGTGGGTAGAAGATTGAACTTTCTCCACACTACCACTGACCATTCCAATACCATGTCCACCTCCCACCCTGAGACAGTGGCACATTCACTGTGTGGCCTGTCTCTCTGCTTTTTCATCAGCCGCCATTGCTGAACATTGGCAACATTCTCTGCCATCTGAGGTAGGTCCTGCCACTGTCTCTGCCTCTTCTCCAGAGGGCTGGGGAGTCCAAGGTAAAGCGTTTGCTAGGAAATTAATATGTTGGGTGCAAAGAAATGCAGTACTGTTTCTTCTCCAGCCACACAATATTGCTTCACAAAATGCTAGGGCATTTTTCAGAGACCATTTACTCCCCAGCTTTGCCCTCAGGTTATGGAACCTCTGGGGCAGTTTCTTCATTTATAAAATAGGGATTTTTATGAGAATTAATTGAGACACTGTGTAAAGAGTTCTGTATAATGCCTGACATGTAGTAAAGGCTCAATAGATGGTAATTATTATTATTTTAACACTTTTCCTTCCACAGTTCAAAGGAGAACAGTTTAATTTTCAGTAAGCTGTTGCATGCTGAATACTGGTCAGTGTGCATTTCAGTGCCTACATTCCTCTTACTTTGGGCCCTACTCTGAATGCTGAGAAGATTTTCATGGACAGTGGGAACCTAAACAGTTCTTCCCATTGGCCTAACAAGGCCTCCATGGAGCTAGGGTGACTTTATGGAGAAATACCAATTCTTATTCTAGGTGGAGGACTCTGGATCTTTAAAAAGGATGGTAAGTAAAATACCAACAAAGCAATGGTGGGAACCGCAGGCCTGAGCCCCAGAGGATAACTGAGTTGAGAGTCAGCCGGAATGTCTGCTTCTCCTCCTATTTCCATCAGGCACCCCTGTCCCGGGAGCTCCAACACATGGAAGACCCCGAGGTCTCCTGGTCACTGCTTGGCTCCTCTGGAAGCCCTGTCCATGGGCACGTGGGGAGGGAAGGGCAGGGATGGCGGGATGCTGCCTCCTACACCAGACACCGGGCACTCCTGCGCCCTTGCCCGGATGTCAGTCAGCCTTTGTGTGCTCTCTGCAGGTCAGGAGGAAGCTCAGAGATGAGCTGTGCTGCCCGGAGTCCCTGAGCCATGCCACCTCCATTCTAAGACCTAGTGCAGTGTTGCATCGTGCCGTGTGGTGCCGAGCCCAGATTCACACCACGCAGACCGGAGTTTGAAGCCAGATAAAACTCGGTTCTAGTCCCAGTTGTGTGACCTGGACAAGTAATATCTCCTCTCTGAGCCTCAGTTTTCTCATCTGAAGAGGAGGGGACAATAAAATGTTGCTGGAGACCTTATGGAATATGATGGTGGATGATTGGAAAATGTTACCTTGTTCTTAACTGCTTAGCCTCGCTGGGCCTCAGTTTCCACGTCTGTAAAGTGGGGATCACAATTGTGCAACTGTAGACCCCACAGTAAAAGACAGAGCCCAATCTAATTATGTCACAGGCAGGATATGATGGTAGGAGACAAATGGAGAGTGGGATGGAAAGAGAGGAAATGTTCTGTGGGGTGAGGTGGCCAGATGGAACTTTGCTGAGGAATGAAACTTGCGATGGGGAGTGATTCTGAGACAAGCTGGGACTTGGGACCCAGGACCCTTTGCTGCAGTGTTAGCACCTGGACAGACATCTTGAGCAACAAAATACAAAGAATCCATAAGGAACTAAAAATAACTGCATGCATGTGCAGTTGGGGCAAATTATGGACAACAAGGTACAAAAAGACCAAAAATCCCAACTGCCACTTCTGAGGATCCGGTCGCAAAAGCAGGGGGTCGGGAGCAAAAGCAGGGTACTGCACGTGCCCGCTGCACACAACATCACCAAAGGGGTGGGCAAATCACCTAAGCTACCCCTCCCGCTGACCCCTGGACCCACCCCTACCCTCAGCCCATATAAGGAACCAGTTCACTCCCCACACCCCACACCCCTGGTCGGGGAGGGAGCGAGCAAGGGAACCTGTTGGTTGTTCTCGCTTCCACCCCCTGCAGCAGGGGCCCCGGTAAAGCCTGGCCTGAATTTCTTGCCTGGCCTCTTATCAATTTCTATTTATTAAGGAAGCCAAGAACCCTGGTCGGTAACAATTTAACAGGCAGAGAAGAAGCCAGACACTGCCTGTGGGGTGAGGGATGGTGCAGAGAGGCCCAGAAGGAGGAATAGTAGAAGCAGAAGGAGAAGCCCTATTCTGGGATCTTCCAGCTGTACCTCGCTTCGCTGGGAATCCATGTAACCCAGCTCTATGCTGACAAACCATTGACTAAGATAAGACAAGTGCATGATAAAATCAGTCCTAAAAAGGGCAAAAAAGTGTTGAGGGCATAAAAATGGACTGCAAAGCCAGCCTTCTCATTCCTATGTGCTCATTCACACAAAACCATGTTCATGAATGTCTAGAGGGACTTTATTCATAATCGCCCAAAACTGGAAACAACTTAAGTGTCCTTCATTGATCAGAGGATGAACAAGCTATCCCTATAATGGAATACTACTCAGAAATAAAAAGGAACAAACCACTGGTAAGGAAACAGCACGTAAATCCTAAATGCATTATGCTAAGGGGAAGAAGCCTGACTCAGAAGGCTGCCTCCTGTGTGGTTCCACAGATAGGATATTTTGGAAAAGGGAGTAGCTGGGGTTGACTATAAAGGAGCATAAGGGAATTTTGGGGGGTGATGAAGTCATTTGATGTCCCCACTGTGGCGACAGTTACACAACTGCATGTGTTTGTCTAGACTCATAAAACTGTGCATCAAAAAGAGTCCATTTGAGGGCTTCCCTGGTGGCGCAGTGGTTGAGAGTCTGCCTGCCGATGCAGGGGACACGGGTTCGTGCCCCGGTCCGGGAAGATCCCACATGCCGCGGAGCGGCTGGGCCCGTGAGCCATGGCTGCTGAGCCTGCGTGTCCGGAGCCTGTGCTCCGCAACGGGAGAGGCCACAACAGTGAGAGGCCCGTGTACCACAAAAAAAAAAAAAAAAAAAAAAAAAGAGTCAATTTGAAATTATAGCTCAATGGATAAAGCACGTGGGAACGGGTGTCCAGGTGGACGAGTGCACATTTTAGTCAACTTTTCCTGGTATTTCCCACAGCTTCTAGCCTAGTGATCTTCACACAGGAGGAGCTCAACAATCACAGATCACAACAAATTCATTGTAGCCTCATCAAATTCTGTGGTGGATGGAATACATCATATGATATTTCCAGACCTAACTATGATTGCTATCAGTGCATGTAAGGAAAGAGGCAGGGCAAGAAGGTGGAGAGAGCATGTGGCTGGGAGTCGAAACTAGAAATGTCCTGGGCCCTTGCCTGCCAGATGACTTTGGGCAAATCACTCCAGTAATCTCTAGGAATCAATCACTGATCTGTCTAGCCAAAGGGTTGTTGAACGGGTCAACTGGAAGTAACATGCTGCAAACTATAAAGTATTGTACACAAATCAGATATTCGTATTGTTATTGCTATTGTACTTTCAAACAGGGAATGTGAGTGTCAGGATTTAAGTGACCCGTCCAAGAAAAGAATCCTAAAGTGAAACCCCATCCTTGGCCATATCCTCTGCGCTTCTCAAGTTAAGGGAAAAGTTGATGCTCTTAAAACACAGTAGAAAGCAAGCCTTGAACGAGCTATTCTAGGCAATTTAGAAGCCAATAATATGAAGCTTGCAAGCTACTTAACTTATGGGAGCCTCTGTTTCCTATTTGTTGTCGGGAATCCATTTGTTGGACAACAAAATGTTAATATACGAAGTACCTGCGTCCTGTGTGCCGTGGCTCGTGTGAGGCATCAGGACCCACGCAGAGCAGAGAGGAACAAGTGTGCAGAGCCTTCAGGACTGAGGCAAAGGCAGGCCATCCTAAAGGATGACAGAAGGAAGCCCCGAGGCCTTGGTGGTCTCTACCACAATCTTGTTCAGTGGACAGCGGGGTCACAGATTCATCTGACTGCTGGGAAGTAGTGTGGCTAATGTCAAAGTCATGTTTTACCATTGCAGGAAACGTTTCCATTTGATAAGCAGGTGGTGTAGAAGCGGTGATGGGATGTCTTTATTTTGCTGCTGGAACAGAAATTTGTTTGGACGTTTTTGAGTGTCACCCTATGTATTAGCTCTGTCTTCGGCTTGGGGGAATCCAACCACGAGTGAGACACAGTCCCAGCCCTCAAGAGGTTTATAGTCCTAGACTCAGGCTAGGGAGCTGTTATGTAAACAAGCCCTGTCGAGGGGCAGAAGGTTACGGGTCCATGAGGGACACCAGGCAACCTGCTGATGATTTCATTTTCGATGGATGTCTACAGGGAGAAAACAGGCTGGTAAGGTCAATTTAAATGTTTGATACATTGAGAGTTCGTGCTCTTATTGTAAATTCATCATTTAAGTTACTCAGAATTTAATCATATTGAAAGTTCCCATTCCTGTCAATCAGGTATTCTCCTTCACGAGGCTCTGACGGAACGGAACCTCTGAATCTGTGAGACTGAGGACCGCACCCTGAGCCATGATTAATTCACCAGGTAAACGCCACTTTGTAAAGGGGAAAAAAGTGCCAACTCACCTACCTGAGAAGTTAGGGAGGGGATGATAGGTCCCTTCTGGGAAGCTGGGCTCCAGTGTCTCAAATGAGGGTGTCAGGGCTCTCCCGCCTTTGTCTGCAAAGCCCCAGTTGGGTGCCTCTGTGTGTGACAGCTGGCTCACAGGGGGTGACAGATTGCAGTCCCTAAAGAAGGCAGTGTCTGCACCGATTGCTCTAGCAAACTCCCTGGAGGGCTCTGGCCACCCTGGAGTCAGGGACTCCCCCTGCAGCCAGCCCCATCCAAACTGAGGTAGGAGACAGATGGGCCCCCCTGGGCTGAGCAGCTGGGGAGCTTGTCAAACAAAGTAAATTGGAGATCTATTTTCACTAAACACGCCAAGGACAAAGTTAATAGCAGGAGCTGAGCTCTGCTGGAGTAAAGAGATAGGGGGACCACATCTATGACTCCTGAGGTCAAGGAGACCTCCCCGACTGCACATGTGCAGGGAGGCTCCTCTGGGGTCAAAAGGGGAGGGAGCGCCATCCCACAGTAGGTGTTGTCAACCTCCCTGTAAGCCTCCACGCTGGAATCCTTCTTGGCAAAAAGATGTGCACGCGTATTGTGGGGAGGGCCCTAAAGACAGCTCAGATGTGGGAAAAGAAGCGGGCTAATTGACCAGAAGAGAACAAAGACCAGGAAGAACTGCATCACCTCTCTGGCAGGCTTCTCATTCGGGACACACACACTCTTCTCTGGGTGTGTATTTCTGCCTTGCTTTTGTCTTAAATAAACAAACCGTTTCTCTGTGTGCTCTGCCACATGTTGTGCTGTGTCTCTAATAGTAAACTTTGTGCCCAGTTTTGCTTCCTTGAAACAGGATTCCTGCTTTTCATCCAGGCTACTCAGGTTCAGTCTCTGGGTAGGGAGATAAGATCCTGCTTCAAGACTGCTCACTGCTGTCTCTCCGAGAACAAAACCACTTGGACCAAGCACTTTCAAGCAGGGCAGCTTTGACACGGGGAGGGGTGGCTCTACAAAGGAAAGGAGAGTGAGTGAACACCACTCACCTCCTCCTGAGGCCTTCTGGAGACAAGCAAGGAGCCTCCTGCCTTCCTTTCAGGAGGTACTACAAAGTCTCATTCTGTGTTATCTATCTACAGCATTAGTATGTGAGAAATGGGGAAAGCCACGAAGCATGTGCCCTACTAACGCAACCAGCGCTGGCCTGCTCCCGATTCTCTTCACTTACACACAAAGCAGGTGCAGTGAAAGGAAACTCCAAAGCCGATTTGGATTCCAGTGTTAACTCTGGTCCTACTAAGTCAACGCTTTTGAGCAAGTCTCTGAAGCCTGTTTCCTCATATGAAATGAGGCTAATGTGCCCATGTCACAGGGTAGTTGTGAGAATGAGGTGGATTAAGGGGTGCAGAAGTGCCTAGGATAGTGCCTGGTGCTTGATATGTGTCTACTAAATATGTATTTGGCCTGTATTAAGCGCTTGTATTTAACGCGTGTATTTACATGTAAGCACATGTATTCAACAATACCGCTACACATATTACCCACGTGTCTGGCAGCGGTTGATGAACCCCACTGGAGAATTCCCACATAGCTTTCTCTCTCTTTTTTTTTTTTTTGGCCGAAGTACACGGCTTGCGGGATCTCAGTTCCCTGACCAGGGACTGAACCCGGGCCGTGGCAGTGAAAGCCCCAAGTCCTAACCACTGGACCACCATGGAAGTCCCCCCACGTACCTTTGTAGGAAGTTTTTCCTCTTTGCCTGAACTAACAGGGATTGTTGTGGCCGGGTGTCAGCAGTGACGTAAATAGCACCTTCTTATTCACAGGAAGGAGGATTTGAGAACTCAGTTCTGGAATAACTTTGTCTTATTTTCTTGCTGTTCTGTCTTTTTACTGATGGGTCTGGGGAAGAAACAAGATCACACCATTAATTCGTTTTTAAAAAACATCATTGATTCTTCAAATGAAAAATGAAACCAGACAGTGGGCAAGGAATCCGAGCACAGGAAGCGAGCATGGGTGAGAGATATTTCACCCAGACGGGAGCAAGCTTGGTAAATTATTCCTACCCCACCATGATCAGCAAGTTTGGGTTTTGGAATTCAGAACCTTGCTTTCTAGAATGTCTTGTACGGTAGTTATCTTTTCAGAGATCCAGTTTGATCATCCCTGTTCTATTCCAAGAATACTTCATCGAACTTTGCTTACCTAACAGCGCCCATATTCCAGTTCTGCATCCTGAGATGTGTCTGAGGTCGCCTTGATTAGAGTTTTGAGAGATGTTAAATACTATCTCTTGGTTTTACTTCCACAGATGACTAATAATTTGTGTGTTTATTTGTCTGACTTTCAGAGGGCAATCTTATTTTCCTTTTTTGTTGGGTAAAGGCAGCTCATTGTTTCCCTATGTACTGCCAACAGACTGGTTTTCTTGAGGGAAAACATCTGTACAAAGTGTGGTTTCAGGTCATACTTGGACAGATGGTGCTGTTCTGTGTACTTGAAGTTGGAGTCTCATTTCTGTTTCTCTTGCTTACTGGGGCGAGGGGTGGGGAAGGAACAAACACATGGATGGTATTTTCCTATTCTGGAAAAAATTTTTTTCAGTTATTTTTTACTTATGTTTAAGATTGTTATAACATTCCATCCTTTATTTCCTCCCCACTAGAGTTCCCCACAGCTATGAGACTCATTTGTTTTAAATAACCTTTTTTTAAAAAAAAAAATAAAGCAATATTCATTAGAAGAAAGTTGGATAGACCAAAGTAAGTTACTTTTACAATTATTTTTGATTAGCACACAAAAAATTCTCCAAATCTGAATGATTTAGTCTATGTCTGGGTTCAAGTATGTTTTCCACTAATAATAGTTAGCCGCAAAACAGTATCCTGTTCTATTGCAGAATTTCTGATTGATAATTTATACCAATGTACTGGGACTCTAAAATAGCCTCTTGCTTTCTTTCACTGAGCTTGAGGCAAATATCAAGAATGGATAACTTTATTTGTATCCACAATTTTGAAACTAGCTTTAGGAGACATGAGAGCAGGGGTGCTCCGTGAAAACCTGTGTCTATGTACCGTGAAATCGTTCTTCCTCCTTATCTTTCTTTATATCCTTTTCCCTAATAGAGAACTAGCTGTGTTTTAAGCCATTATATACGTAAATCTATTTTGAACAGCTCCTTGTCTAGAATGGACTGAATTGCCTTTTGCATATATGGTTCTTTAATGATTTCTTTGCTCCTGAGGAGCAGTAACCCTCAAAAATACTTCAAAAAATCTCTAGGAACAAAGTGATTGTGCCATTCTTCATACTCTGCCTCTTGACTCTGAGCCCTCTCTTCAAACCTTGCCTACAAGTCTCCTTCTTTCAGGAGGTCTCTCTCCTGCACCATCCCTTCCTACCTTATAAGTGGATGTGATCGCCCTGCCCACCAATTCCAATCATATTGTCTACCAGTTTTCTGGCACTTATGCTAATCTGGTGTGTGTTTGTGTACTGTTTTATTCTTCTTGTGGGTTATGAGCTCCTTAAAGGCAGGTTTAATATCTTATTCTTTGAGTCCCTTGCAGCTATAGTACCTTATAAATAAGAGTTGCTAAGTATTTATTAATCAAATTCTAGAAACGGAATAACTCTGGTCTTCTTTGTTTCACTTACGTACTTACAAATATTTAAATGAAATGTACATTTAACAGAGTTGTAAAGGTACAAACTACTAATCAAAAAGTAACAATACTTCCTAGACTTTTTTTTTTTTTTTTAACGTTTAGATGCAGGAGTAGAAACTGTTATGAAATCTTTAAATAATGTTCTCAGTTTTCAGAGTAAGTTGTTGAATTGCTAGCTCAGAATCTGGGCTCCCTTCCTGAAACCAGATGACACATTTCTTGCCCCTCCCATGCCAAGGGCCCCTCCCATGCCAAGGGCCCCTCCCATGCCAAGGGCCCCTCCCTCTTTGTGGGCGGGGGCTTCCCTTCTGCAGCTTGGCCCTGAGATCTAAACCTATATTGGCAAAGTCCTCCTTCTTCTCACCTTCACGTGGAGGTGTGTTCATTTCTCTAAGCATTGTGCAACAGGACCAGTCCTTGTGGGAGACCAGAAAAAAAAAAGCCAAATGTTCAAAGAAAAGTCCCTCACCCCTCCCCATACTCCTCACTAGCACTTCCAATGTGTACTGTGTGCTGGGATAAAACTGAGACCCATAAAATCCGTCAACAGAGGCAGCATAGTCTTCATTATGGAAACTTGTGCTAAAATAATAATGTGGTCACTTTACAATACTGTGAACTACTGCAAGGTCATCTAACATTTTTGTTCTCATTTTGTGATTGAATTATAATTGTATAACTTGAAATCACAAAGAAGTGTTTTTAAAATACAAAAAGGGCAAATTAGCGTTCTTCCGTAAACTCTCTATAGTAATTTTTAAGGAGGGAGATAATTTAAAATATCCCAGTAGGCTTTTCTTTTTTTTTTTTTTTTTTGGCCATGCTTGAAAGTGGGGTTGACCTTAAAAACTTTTTGGTCTCAAAGAACGCTTAATTAATCTGATGTGAAGAAAAAATAATAATCGCTTTATTTCTCTGGCAGTCTAATCACAGACCACCCCCTTTTCCCCAGCCTTAGGGGAGGGAGCGTTTAATAACGGTCTGTGTAAACTGATGCCCAGGCCGTAAGAGTTCGCAGGAGCTCTGCTCGAACAAGTTAAAACCAAGCAAAGAGCAAAGGGCGGCCCTCGAAACAAAAAACTGCTCAAACCAGCCAACGCAGAGGATCGCAATGGCTCTGCTGGCGCGGATCCTCAAAGCCCGTCTGAGCCCGGCGCCCGAGCGGGGCCCTTGGCAGCCTCGGCCCACGGACGCCAGGCTCCCGGCGAGGGCGCGGGCCGAGGACAAAGGAGTCGGGCGGCCGGGGGCGCCGCGGGCCGGGGGCCGGGCAGAGGGACCCCGGAGCCTCGCCGCCATGCCGGGGCCCCGGACCCTCGCCAACCTCGTGGAGCTCTTCTGGAAGGACGGCTTCAGCCGCATCCACGAGATCCAGGTAGCTGCGCGCGGGAGACCGGGAGCGCGAGGGGGCTCGCTCCGGCGGGGAGGCGCCGGGGACGAGGCCCGGGGAGGGAGCGCCGGGAAGGGGAACCGGGGAGAGGATCCCGGGAAGGACGCCAGAGAGGGAACCCCAGGAGGGAGCGCCGCGGAGGGCATCCGGGGAGAGGAAACCGGGGAGGGAGCGCCGGGGAGGGGACCTGGGACAGGATCCTGGGGAGGGAGCTCCGGAGAGGGGACCCGGGAGAGGAAACCAGGGAGGGAGCGCCGGGGAGGGGATCCGGGGAGAGGATCCCGGGGAGGGAGAGCCAGAGAGGGGACCCGGGAGAGGATCCCGGGGAGGCAGCGCCGGAGAGGGGATCCGGGGAGAGGAAACCCGGGAGGGAGCGCCGGGGAGGGACCCGGGGAGAGGAAACCGGGGAGGGATTCCAGGGAGGGAGAGCCGGGGAGGGGGCCCGGGGAGGCACCGGGGAGGGGCGCCGCAGGAGGGGGTCACGGGCAGGGGCCGCCCTGGAGCCGCTGCGCCCCCACGCGCCGTACGCTCCGGCGGGCTGGCCTGCGGAGTCGGGGAGCCGGGAGCCGCCACCCGGCCTCCCGGGACCGTCCCGAGGGAGGCCCGTGAGCAGCGCCTCTCCCGCGGTGGGTGACAAGCCCTGCGGGTCTTTACGCGGCCGAGGACAGGTTGCGTATGTTCCTAGTCCTTTTTGTTTGTGTTTTATAATTGAAAAAAAAAAAAAACCTAAAAATAACAGCGAGGGGTTCGGAGGCTCCGAGTTATGTGATCTCTAAGTGATGGGAAGACAAACGAAAGTTCGTGAACCTCGGCGTCAAGCCAGGTCTGGGCAGGGACTTAGGAAGAACCCAACCGGTCCAGCAACCCCGTCGGAGTGTTGGGAGCCCGCTCGTTGTACGGTGGCTCATCTTGACCCTGAGTTTTGCCCTTCCCGTGCCCACCTCAAATCGCGTCTTTCATTGCAAGGTGATCCCCACCTTTCAGCGTCGTCAAATCCATTCGCTCCCATTTCCTATGGTAGCTGCTCGCTGCTTGCCTCCGTCATTTTCTCAGGGCTCCCACCCCAGCACCCGCTGTGATTTCTGGGACCTCGTCCAAGAACACCCTCCTTCCCCACTACTCACTTCTTTTTGTTCAGAGCTTACCCTTCAACCTTCAGAAACTTCTCAGAGGAAGCTTTTTGTAACCACCCACCTGGGTTTTGGTCATTCGTTCGTACGTTCATTCCCTCAACCCTTAACCTACATGATGGTGCAGAGGCCACAGCTACAGCTGGAGAAACAGAAACTTACTTCATTGATAGAAAAACAAAACCAAAAACAGTGGGGCAAGAGGAACAATCTTAATTTGACTGAAATTCCAGTTGGCTCCTCCTCTCCATGCCCCACATGAACTCTACACGATTTCTTCCCAAACATGTTTCTGGGGGTCAAAAATGATTTTTTCTGTTCCATGTGGAATCTGAACATAAGCTATCAAGATGATAGTTTTCAAATACGGTAAAAAAAAAAATTGTTATTTATTTATTGACAAGTTCAATACAGGTTGCTGTAGACTGGAGCATTGGTTGTTTACTAGAGCTGGTTGTTCTAGTAAAACCCTCTCCCCGAGCTCTCCAGGTCACCCCTAAGGCATTTCTAAGGAGGAAGAGAATTATTCTGTTACCTCAAGTCCAGTTTCCTTTCCCTCAACTTGTGATCACAGAATGCTGTCTCACAAGGGATTCATCTACAGGGTCCAGGTCTGTCACTTTACATGTGGAAAAGGCCCCAAAGTGTCGGCTGAGTGACTTGCCCACAGTCACATAGCTGGTTAGCGGCAGAGCAGACACAGTGATCAAGGTCGCCAGGTATGACAGAGCAGGAGGGTCCTGCGTTACGTAGCAGCCCTTTACAAGCACCTGTGGAATCTTGGCCAATCAGTTCTTCTCTCTGGACCACAGTTTCCTCCTCTGTGCAGCAGTCTGGCAATCCTCATCCATCTCACGGGTTATTGTGAGGTCGTGTGATCAGGGCTGTGGAAGGGCTTTGTAAACTGTAATAATAACCAACACATAAGAAGAATGAACAGTTCTGGAACTCTTTTCATGTGCCAGGCACAGTTTTAAGTCCTCCATGTGAGGTAATCTCTATTATTTCTCCATTTTGCAGGTGAGGAAACTGAGACACAGTGGAACCTAACTTCCCAAGGTCACCCAGCTAGTAAACTGTGAGCTGAGATTCCAACTCCAGAGTCTGTGCTCCAGCTGGCTACACAAACTGAGTCTGTGGCTGACTGTATCATTCCTTGGCCCTCCACCAAAAAGGGCCGTAAACTACCTGTGTCCTTCATCTCATTCTTTTTGCCCCTTGGTCAGTGGCTCCCTTGTCTGATTGTGCCCATTCAGTAGCTGGATGTGCCCGAGGAGTGGCCCATCTCCCAGTAGTTCCGGTAACAGTCATCCTATCAGAAACCTGGAGAAATACCCTTTTGGGGTCACCTGTTTGTTAGGCAGAGTGATCTCTTGGCACCTGACACATCCCAGTTGAGTCTGAGTGTCTTCATCTCCAGGCAGCGGGACTTCAACTAGGTCCACAAAGAAGCAAACAGCTTCTGCCTGAGAGCAGAAGAGTGGAGAGATGACAGACCCTCTGGCCTGCCATTTCCGTGGTTGAGAGTTGGGGTGATAAGAAATGTTGGCAGATGCCAAAGAGGGATGTAGTCATTTTCCCCATGCTTAGCCCTGCCTATGTCATGCTTTTTTTTTTTTTGGCCACACCACACAGCATGTGGGTTATTAGTTCCCTGACCAGGGATCTAACCCATGCCCCCTGCATTGGAAGCATGGATTCTTAACCACTGGACTGCCAGGAAAGTCCCCATGCCTATGTCATGCTGAGCCATGCTGGAGGGTACTTTCTCTCCTTCCTTCTTTAATTATTTAACTGGACTATTTAACCCATTTACATTTATTGTGATTTCTTTTTTTGGTAACAACTTCATTGAGGTATAATTCACATATCATACAATTCTCCCACTTAAAGTATACAACCATCACCACAATCAATTATAGAACACTTTCATAACCTTAAAAAGAAACCCCATATTGTATTCTTTAGCAATCACTCCCCAACCCTCTCATTCCCCCAGCCTTAAGCAGCCACTAATAATTTACTTTCTGTCTTTATAGATTGGCCTATTCTGGACATTTCATATACATGGAATCATATAATGTGTGGTCTTTGTTGTCTGGCTTCTTTCACTGAGCATAACGTTTTCAAGTTCACCCATGTTGTAACATGTATTAGTACCTCATTCCTGTTTATGAACAAATAATATTCCAGTGTGTGGATAGACCACATTTTGTTTACTTATTCATCAGTTGATAGACATTTGGATTGTTTCTACCTTTTGGCTGTTATGTTTTCATTTCTTTGGGTATATATCTAGGCGTGAGATTGCTGTGTCAAATAGTAACTCTGTATTTAACCTTTTGAGGAATTGCTAGACTGTTCTAAAGTGGCTGCACTATTTTATATTCCAGCAACAGTGCAAGAGCGTTTTGATTTCTCCACATCCTTGCCAATACTTGTTATTATTACCTGTCCTTTTGATTATAAGCATCCTAGTATGTGGGAAGTGATATCTCATTGTGGTTTTGATTTGCATTTCCCTAATGACTAATGACATTGAGCTTCTTTTCATGTGCTTATTAGACATTTTGATATCTTCTTTGGAGAAATGTCCATTCAAATAATTGCCCAGTTTTTAATTGGGTTATTTGTTGTTGTTGTTTTTTACTGTTGGGTTGTAATAGTTTTCTTATATATTCTAGACATAAATCTCTTATCAAATATGTACTTTGCAAATATTTTCTCCATTCTAGGGATTGTCTTTCACTTTCTTTGTAATGTCCTTTGACGTTACGCACATTTTAAAATTTTGATGATGTCCAATCATCTGTTTTTTTCTTTTGTTGCTTGTTCTTTTGGTATCATATCTTAAGACGCCATTGCCAAATCTAAGGTCATGAATATTTATCCCTATGTTTTCGTCCAAGAGTTTTGTGGTTTTAGCTCTTGCATTTAGTCTTTGGTCCACTTTGAGGTAGTTTTTGTGTGTGGTGTGAGATAAGGGTACAAATTATTTTTTGTTTGTGGCTATCCAATTTCCCCAGCATCTTTTGTTAAAGAGGCTATTCTTTCCCATTTAATTGTCTTGGCACTCTTTTTGAAAATCCAGTGACCTTAGATGTATGGGTTTATTTCTGCGGTCTCAATTCTATTCCAATGATTTAGACGTCCATCCTTATGCCAGTAGCACACTGTTTTCATTACTTTTATAATAACCTTTGAAATAGGGAACTGTGAGTCCTTCAACTTTGTTCTTCTTTTTTAGGATTGTTTTTGCGGTTCTGAATCACTGGAATTCTGATAGGGATTATGTTGAATTTATGGATCAGTTTGAGAAGTATTGCCGTCTTAATAATATTAAGTCTTCCATTCCATTGACATGGAATAAATAAATTCCGTTTATGTAGGTCTTTAATTTCTTTTGATGATCTTTTGCAGTTTTCAGAGTGTAAGTCTTACACTTATTTTATTAAATGTATTCCCAAGTATTTTATTCTTTATGATGCTATTGTAAATGGAATTGCTTTCTTAATTTTATTTTTGGATTGTTCATTGCTAGTGTGTGGAAATACAATTGAATTTTGTATATTGATCTTATATCCGGCAAGCTCACTGAACATGTTTTTTTAGCAGATATCTTAGAATTTTCTACACGCCAGATCACGTCACATGTGAACAGAGACAGCTTTACTTCTCCCTTTCCAATCTGGGTGCCTTTTCTTTCATTTTTCTGCTGGGGGCATTTTTACAGGTTTATTACAGATTTCCTGCAGGGAGCTTTCTTCACAGGACAGGCTGGACGGCTGCTGAGTGTCTGAATGAAAGGGGCAGGCAGACCCTGTTTGACTCAGGACAGTCAAGACCCTGCAGTTCATCTACATCCACATTCCTCTCACATTGCTTCACACAGCTAAGGTTTTTTTAAACACACATCTTTAAAGAACTAAGAAAACTTCTATGAATATGATTAATGATGTGAAAATATGTTTACCTCAGGAATACGTAAAGCAACCACTCTTTTTTTGTTTTAATTAATATTTATTGGAGTAGAGTTGATTTACCTTGTTGGGTTAGTTTCTGCTGTACAGCGAAGTGAATCAGTTATACGTATACATACATCCGCTCGTTTTTAGATTCTGTTCCCATGTAGGTCATTACAGAGCACTGAGTAGAGTTCCCTGTGCTAGACAGTAGGTCCTTATTAGTTATCTAGTGTGTATATGTCAATCCCAATCTCTCAGTTTATCCCTGCCCCCTCCTCTCCCCCTTGGTAACTGTAAGTAAAGTGGCCACTCTGATTCAGTTCTGCATAATGCAGAGCTTCCCTCTGCCCCAGTTTTCTGCTCCCCTAACATCCAGGAATGTCCGTGTCAAAGGTATATCATATCTGTGTATTTTTTTCCTTTTTTGATTTCTCCATGGTTTTGCAGCAGAAACACACACGGGAATATGGAAAAATCTTCAAGTCTCACTTTGGTCCTCAGTTTGTAGTATCTGTTGCAGACCGAGACCTGGTGGCTCAGGTGCTCCGGGCAGAGGGGGCCGTGCCCCAGCGAGCCAACATGGGGTCCTGGCAGGAGTACCGAGACTTACGGGGCAGATCCACCGGGCTCATCTCCGCGTGAGTATGTGAGGCCAGGCTGAGACATGAGCAGGAGTGGGGAGCCCAGGGACGCCCCCCCCTCCCTGAGCGCTGGGCTCCTAAAAACAGCTATTAATAAGGCACAGAACTCCCAGTGGAATAGTATCAAAAGAGCCTCCCGTGTGATCTCCCCAAATCTCCTAAAACCCTCTGGGAAGAGATTTGGTGGCAGGGACAAGGTGGGGAGCCCACTAGCCGAGTGATGGAGAGGAGCCGTTTTTCAAGGAACACTCTGTGGCTTTAGGTGTCCTGTCGGCGACCACTGAGGGGGCTGAAGCTCACAGAGCCCCTCTGTGGACAGGGGTGAGGGTGGTGAGCTGTTTTAGGAGACCTCCAGGAGGGGCTACGAACTTCAGCATTGATCGCCATGGGATGATGTTCCTGCCTTATAACAGACTATGGTTATTATACACCTTTGTGTCTTCCAAGAGTGAATCGGTACAGCCTCAGGTAGGGAGGAGAAAACAGAGCATCTGCAGGTCCCCTGGTCCAAATCCCTTTGGTTTAGAAATTCTATCTTTGGCTCTTTTGATATACATGTCCTTACACAGGAACTGGGGAGTAATACCATCGCTCCCCTCTCTTTGCAGTGTCTGTTCTGTCTTCATCCCATTTGGACTGGCAGATCTTGTTGACTCTTTATTGCTGGGAAATTTTTGCAGAGATACTCTGAATTCCTTCCTAGAATATCACTATAAGTAAGACTATTTGGAATTCACTTTATTCTAGGGAGGGTGAACAGTGGCTCAAGATGAGAAGTGTGTTGAGACAAAGAATTCTGAAACCGAAAGATGTGGCCATTTTTGCAGGAGAAATCAACCAAGTTATTGCTGATTTAATTAAAAGAATCTACTTCCTCAAGAGCCAGGCAGAAGATGGGGAGACTGTGACCAACATCAATGACCTTTTCTTCAAATATTCAATGGAAGGTAGGTGAACTCAGGAGGTGGGGAAGATGGAAGAATGGGCATTTTACCAAAATATGGTTCTTATCACTCGTTGAGCATCTCCTGTGTCCCAGACAATGCGCTAAGCCCCATACATACGTACATGTAATTGTCACAGTGCTAATAGAACCAGGTTGACTGACACTGTTTTACAAATGGGGGAACTGAAAAACGAACCCCCATTTTTAGTGGCAGAAACTTAGTTTCAAACTGACGTCTCTCTAACTCAAGAACCATGCTCCTAATTATTGTTTTAGCATAGTTTTAAAAGCAACAGGAGTCTAGAGGTCATGTACCACAATCATGCTAACTTTTAAAATCCATGTTAGATGGGTAGCACATTCCCATGGTTCAAAAATCAAACCCAAAAAGTACTCATGGAAAAGTCTCCCTCTCTCCTGACCCAGCTAGGTCACCAGCTTCTTCAAGGGATATTTTATGCACATACAAAGAAATATGAGTATGAGTGTGAGTATTCTTTTTACTTAAAAAAAAAATTGATAGCATGCCAAACATTTTTTCTGTACCTGGGTTTTTGGAGAATTCTCTTAGCTTTCCCATTTTTATTTTTATTTATTTATTTATGGCTGCATGTGGCACTTCCCTGACCAGGGATGGAACCCGTGCCCCCTGCAGTGGAAGCACGGAGTCTTAACCACTGGACCACCAGGGAAGTCCAGATTTCCCTTTTAAAAAAAAAAGTTTCTTCAAATTTAAGTTAACTTTTTAAAGTTCTGGTATTAATGCTCTCTAAAAATAGTAACAAAATCGACAGAGAAGTGAGTTGTAAACACACTGAAAAATCCTCCCCATCCCTGGTTCACAGAGGCCCTTTCCTCTGCCCCCTTAGCTCGTCCTGGGGCTCCCGGAAGTGTGGCCAGGAGGAGCCACCTTTCAACTCCCCGAAGTTGGGCAACTGGCTGAAAGGTTGGGAGTTGTGCCTTGTGGGTCTTGAACAGACTGTTGAGCTGAGGGGGCACTGAGGCAGAGGGTTCGTCAGCATCGAACCCACAGCGCCCTGGGGGTCAGGACCTGGTAGAGAAAACCTCAGGGGTAGGCACCTGGATCACTTCTTTTTTTAAGTTTTATTTTTTTGGCGAGGCTTGTGGGATCTTAGTTCCCCGACCAGGGATGGAACCCAGGCCCCCTGCAGTGCAAGCGAGGAGTCCTAACCACCGGACCGCCAGGGAAGTCCCTGGACCACTTTTGAAAGTTACATTTATGGCCAGGTATCGTATATTGATGCTGTGAATGATCTAGAAGAAGAAGAAGAAGGGTTGTAACCTCTCTCCCGCGCAGGAGTGGCCACCATTCTTTACGAGAGTCGTCTGGGCTGCCTGGAGAACAGCGTCCCGCAGGCGACGATGGACTACATCGAGGCCCTGGAGCTCATGTTCTGCACGTTCAAGACGTCCATGTACGCCGGTGCCATCCCTAGGTGGCTCCGCCCGCTCATCCCCAAACCCTGGCGGGAATTCTGCAGGTCCTGGGATGGACTCTTCAAATTCAGTAAGAGAAGAGTCAGGGCACCTTTCGTAGAATCAGATGGACCTGACTTTCCCCCTAGTTGTGTGTCTAACACTCACGCAGACAGTGGGTATTACTGTAGGGGCTTTTCCCCAATGGAGTTACGTGCTATTTTGACTCAAGAGCGTTTAGATTGGTTTCTCGAATGAGCAAAAAGCACGTGGGTTGTGACCACAAGTAATGTGACAGATTTCTCACTTTTAAAAAAAATTAGTTAATTTATTTATTATTTTTGGCTGCATTGGGTCTTTGTTGCTGCGCGTGGGCTTTCTCTAGTTGTGGCGAATGGGGGCTACTCTTTGTTGTGGTGCACAGGCTTCTCCTTGTGGTGGCCTCTCTTGTTGTGGAGCATGGGCTCTAGGCACGTGGGCTCAATAGTTGTGGCACGTGGGCTCAGTAGTTGTGGCACGCGGGCTCAGTAGTTGTGGCACGCGGGCTCAGTAGTTGTGGCACGCGGGCTCAATAGTTGTGGCTCACAGGCTCTAGAGTGCAGGCTCAGTAGTTGTGGTGCACGGGCTTAGTTGCTCTGCGGCATGTGGGCATCTTCCCGGACCAGGGCTCGAACTAGTGTCCCCTGCATTGTCGGGTGGATTCTTAACCACTGCGCCTCCAGGGAAGCCCTGAAGAGACGATTCTTAACCAAAACTTCTTTCAAAAGAAACACTGTTTTCAAACAGGCCAAATTCACGTTGACAACAAGCTGAGGGACATACAGTGCCAAATGGACCGAGGGGAGAGAGCGAGAGGGGGCCTGCTCACGTACCTCTTCCTCAGCCAGGAGCTGACACGGGAGGAAATCTACGCCAACATGACCGAGATGCTGCTGGCTGGCGTGGACACGGTGAGCTCTCAGCTTTCCTTTCTTCTCAGCAGAGCACAGTTGAAGCTGGGGGCCTTTCCGAGGAATCCGACAGATGGCAGATACTTTAAGGGGACCATGCTTATTTGTACTAGCTGAATGTCTGCTTCACTGCTGAGGGTCTCCAGGAGAAAACTCGACCTTTTTTCTTTTCTTTAATACAAATAAAGGTGCACGATGAATTCTGTAAATAACATAACCCAATTCTATTACCACACACACAAAGTAGCAATATGTTTTAAAGTTTAAAATCATTCCTGATTTGCAAACATTTCTCCATTGTTTCATAATATCAGAAATGAAGGGACTTCCCTGGCGGTCCAGTGGTTAAGACTTCGCCTTTCAGTGCAGCGGGTGCGGGCTCGATCCCTGGTCGAGGAGCTAAGATCCCCCATGCCTTGCGGCCAAAAATCCAAAACATAAAACAGAAGCAGGAGTGTAGCAAATTCAATAAAGACTTTAAAAATAGTCCACATCAAAAAAATCTTAAAAAACAAAAAAGAAATGAAAAGGGCACAGACATTAAAAACCCTCTTACTTATCATTCAAAATATTCCGGGCTAGGGAGAACTTCCCAGTTCATTTGATAAAGTCGGCATAACTTCAAAACCTGCTAAAGAAAGCATAAAGAAAGAAAAGTTTAATAAGCAGTTTGACTTATGAATATGTACATATATCCATTTTAAATCCTAGTGAATAGATTCAGTTAGTGTAGCAGATGAATCATACACTATGACCAACGAGGGCTCAATATCAGAATGAAACGAAGCATTGCCCATTGATTTGGAGGGAATTCCATACCCTATTACTAAGTGAGAAATGAAGATGCAGAAAAGCATGTATATCCTGTGTTCCCGTTAGTAAAACAGTGGCCCCCGTCCCATCTGTCCGCGTGCACGTGTGTATCGCTAAGTGATTGCTGGACGTGGAGGAAAGTATGGAGCCTGCGCCCAGGACGGTTCCTGGACTGGGGCGGGGCTGGTACAGGGGTGTGGAATCCAAGTTCCTTCCAAAAACTTATGTATAATCTGATACCTTTACTCAAGTATAAAAAATGGTATATTTGTGGGTATATGTCCAGAAAAAGTTTAAAATTTGCTAAAAGAAAGTGGTGAAATAAGAAAAAAAAGGGCCAGGCTTTTGGTAATTGGTGGAAGAAAAGTCAGTTGAGTGAAATAACTAAGATTAAGACAGTAAATTTGGTGATTTACTGTGTCTCCAACGCACATCTGTAAGCACCCTTCTGTTCACACAGAATCCTCTGAGGTAGGTGTTACTGTCTTCATTTAACAGGTGGGAAAATGAAACAGCTAAGCTTGCCTCAAGGTTTTTCCTTCACAGGAGTGCTTCCCGGACTTGAGGAAAGCACCAATCTCCTTTTTAGAGGTAGACAAAAACCCCACGGTTGACATTTTTATTATGAAGCCACTTAAACGTGTAAAAGCGAAACACTTCACATAAAGTCATTATTCTTATGGATCATCTTCAACAATAAAGCAAAAAGTATATAAATTAAATACAAACGAATCAATGCGGACAATGCAAGCGATGAAAGTTCTGATTAACCGTGTGAACGTGACAGTGTGGGTTTGCTTGAGTGGAGAAGCAATGACGGAATGAACGGCCTTGGATCTAAGCTGATTCAGATGCATGCTACTGTTGCCCCCTGGTGGTAACTAAGAGCATCACCGTGAGAAGGAGGGCAGCGAGGACTCGTTCCTACGTGAAGGGAACATCTTGAAACTTCATGCTCATTTTCTAAAATGTTATTTTAAAAAGCCAACTTCATTGCGGCATAATTTATGCACGATGAGCTGCATCCGTTTAAACGGTACAATTCGATACAGATTGTTGACTAATACAGGAGAAGCACAGATGCAATCATTTTTGAAACCAGCGCTGCAGTTAAGATCCTGGATGTTGCTACCACCTCTGCAAGTTCCTCACCCCCATTTCAGTCCATCCCTCCCATAACCCCTGCCCCCCACCCCCGCCCCGGCAACCGCCTTCTGACACTGTGTCATAACAGTTTGCAGTTGTCTAGAAATCAGTTTGCATTTTTCTAGAAATTTATATAAATGGAATTATACGGTATGTATTTTGTGTCTGACTTCCTTCACTCAGCAAAATGATTTTGAAATTCATGGATGTTGTTGCCTGTAAAAGTAGTTTATTCTTTTTTATTACCGGACAGTATTCCATTGTATAGCTATACCACATTTGGTTTTTCCATGAATATGTGATTTTAATAGAAATTTTCTGTTCTCTTCATAGGAAGCATCTAAATTATTTCCTTATCGTTTATAAGGAAGAACTTGCACATTACATTGTATATTACATGAGAGCTTGTCCTCTAAAAATACATAATATCAATTAGAGGGAAATAACATCAATATGGCCTACTTAAGTTAGATTTTTTTTAGATGAAAGAAAGGCGCTTATACTGTGGAATTTCCTTGTTTACAAGAGAGTGAACTACAGTCACATAGGTAATAGTATTGATTTTAGTGACAATCTTGGAATCTAGGGTATAAAATAGAATTATTTGTTCTCAATAACCAGAAATGGAATTCTTCAGTTTAGGAAGTGGTATAAACAATGATACTGCTTTGTGCAAATGCCATTCAGTCCTTATATGGTGCTTTGCTTGATAAGTGCATGGGAACAATGATGGACCAGTAATAGTCCTGTGACCACCACCTCCCGTCCCCCTCTCCCCCATCTTTTCTAGATTAGGGCAACCAGAGCAGCCCTTGCCCAGCCATGGGCCTGCGGGATGCAGTTCTCAGGCTGACAGGCAGCCTCAGGTCCTTTCTAGCAAAACTCAGGTGACCCTTGTAGAGAAGGTCGAAGAAAGTTCTAGGCACAACTTCCAGGCTTAACCAGCGTTGCTACGTGCTCTCAAACTCCATGGAAGAAGAGGCAGATTGCTCTCCAATGATTTTTTAAAGTTCCAAAATAATTTTTCCTGTGGCTCTTCATTGAAAGAGCGCTTGAATCCCATCACTGATGTTACTTTCCAAAAGTCTCTGTCAGTTTTTTTCCAGGAAGAGTTAGGGGAGATCATCTTTTGCTTCAGTAAGACATAGAATGCTCCGATGGACGTATATGGGCGTGGCTTTGCACCTGCGCTTATTCTCCCATGACTTCACGTGCGATGCTGCCTGCGCCTGAAATCCTTGATTTTACTCACCCACGTGCCTGTGTCTGCCGGTTTCTTTATTAGACATCGTTCACGTTGTCCTGGGCAGTGTATCTCCTCGCGAGGCACCCGGAAGTGCAGCAGACCCTGTACCGGGAGATAGTGAGGAATTTGGGGGAAAGGCATGTTCCCACGGCTGCAGACGTCCCCAAAGTCCCACTGGTCCGAGCTCTGCTTAAGGAAACCTTGAGGTAAAAGGCTCACCAAAATTCATGTCAAAAACCGTGTCCGTTAAGTCTCTGATTCTTTATCACAGTGAATGTGCTTTTGACTTAAAAACTGGGTCCTAACCCAATACTCCAGAGACCCTCGGTGGCAGAAATGTTTAGGAAGGAGGGACTCATGACCATTTTATTTCCTCTCTGCCCTCGACAGAGCAGCAGAAAGGCTATTCTGTTGTACAGTTAGAAATATTCATTTCTTCATAAAGATCTTTAGAGCCATCCTCGAACTTTGTACTCACTCTAGACATTTGTTTCATCAACTGTTTCCCAGTGTGTTCCTCTGGGGATAAAGCAGAACAGGACTGACCGTCAGGAAAATGTTCTGGGCTGAGTGGCCCGTTACTAGACGTGCTTACTGTGTTCCTCGCGTGAATGTCTAGTCAAGGTGGAGACACCAAGTAGTGAGGCTTGTTTACTTCCGGACAGGACTTTACTGACCCTGGGAAACGCCGGAGCATGAGGGATACGGGTGGTCTTGGGCAGGCTTGGGTGGGAGGTGGGATTAGGTGACTAGTGAAGGTTCTTCCTCCTGTGAGGCTCAGGATCGTGACCACAGCATTCCTCTGTGGAGGAAATGCCGTGACACGGAGCAAAGGTTATTTACAGAGCACACACTAAAATAATGCTTTTAAACCTGACTCGATAATGATATTTCAAGTTGGCTTGCATCTTCCATCTTCAGCATGCTGTTTAATCTCAAAAAAAAAAAAAAAAAAAAAAGAAGAGAGGCAGAAAGAAAGAAAAAAGCCAGCTGTGTGTTAACTGGTATTTGTCAATTAAAATTTATTCAGTTGGGCTTCCCTGGTGGCGCGGTGGTTGAGAGTCCGCCTGCCGATGCAGGGGACGCGGGTTCGTGCCCCAGTCCGGGAGGATCCCACATGCAGCAGAGCGGCTAGGCCCGTGAGCCATGGCTGCTGAGCCTACGCGTCCGGAGCCTGTGCTCTGCAGCGGGAGAGGCCACGGCAGTGAGAGGCCCGTGTACGGCAAAAAAAAAAAAAAAAAAAGTTTATTCAGCGTTTTCGTAGGATCACTTCCCAGAGAATCCAAAAACTGATGTAGCATTTCTCAGAATCTATTTCTTGGAGCCCTGAGTCCTATGAACTATTCCTTGATAAAGGGGTCCCGTGCTTGCATAGATTTCAGAAATTCAGCATTATTCCTCTTGGGACTTGCCCGGTGGTGCAGTGGTTGAGAATCCGCCTGCCAATGCAGGGGACACGGGTTCGATCCCTGGTTGGGGAAGATCCCACAGGCCGCGGAGCAACTGAGCCCGTGTGCCACAACTACTGGAGCCCGCGCGCCTAGAGCCCGTGCTCCGCAACAAGAGAAGCCACCACAATGAGAAGCCCACGCGCTGCAACAAAGACCCAACACAGCCAATAAATAAATAAATAAATTTATTTTTTTAAAAAAAAAAGAATTATTCCTCTTGGGAGCACAGTAGCATTTTAAAGGCTTTGCTTTGTGTTCTATAAATTTTTTTGACTGTGAGGCCCCAGAATGCTTCCCGGGCAAAGCTAGGGAGCCCATGAAGATCCTTGCAAGATTTCCTGGTTGAAACTGTACCACGTGTTACTTTTTAGAAAATGAAAATGGCAATATATCCAGACTTTTAAATGTTTAGTAACGTATTTTGAAAGTCACTGCTGCCTTCCCGTCCCCGTTGGCTCTTTCTAGGCTGTTTCCAGTGCTGCCGGGGAATGGCCGGGTCACCCAGGAAGACCTGGTTGTTGGCGGGTATCTGATTCCCAGAGGCGTGAGTTTGGCGGACGTGGCGGGGCTGGGCTGAGCAGGGGCGGTTGGACTGGAAATTTGCTTCCACGTTTCGGATGTCCCTGTACCTAAGCAAATATCTGTAGATGTCCTTTTCTTCTGCATATATTTTTATGGGGCTTTACGAGCAAGGAGATGTGGATTGTGTGACGCTGCTCTGGCAAAAACAAAGGCAGATACTTCTGTAGCTCGCAGGCCTATTCAACCCTCCCTCCCCACCCCCCACCCCCACCCCCCACCCCCACCCCCCCGCCGGAGGCCCCATGGAAGCAGCAGTTCCCTCCAGGGAGAGTTTCTGAAGGACTTGAATTGCCTTCTCTGTGGCTGCATTGATGTTCTTTCCGGGTAGGGTGTGAATTGAAGGGGGACCTGCCATCCCGGGTCTGCATGGCCTCTTGGGCCCTTACATGACTCCTCCTGGCCCGAAGCGTCTCAGGAGGGTCGGTCCAGCTGGGGCTGTGGCCTCTGCTCTGCTTTCCCTTGATTAAGTTCTTTATTACTTTTCTGGTGAAAACGGTTTGCTCAGACCCAGCTGGCCCTCTGCCACTATGCCACCTCCTACGAGGATGAGAACTTCCCTCGGGCCAAGGAGTTCCGGCCTGAGCGCTGGCTGCGGCCAGGAAACCTGCGCAGGGTTGACAATTTCGGGTCCATCCCCTTCGGCTACGGGGCTCGAAGCTGCATCGGGCGGAGGATTGCAGAATTGGAGATCCACCTCCTTGTGATTCAGGTAGGGCCTGCGGGCTGGGCTTCATCCAGGTGACTGGCTGGGCTCCGTTGCTGGATCAAGACTTAGGTGAAAGCAAGGAAACAGGATTTTGAAAACTTTCAGAGCTTCCTGTTAAATCTCTTTTATGTGTTAAAATGCCTCCCCTCCCCCTGCAGTAGCCACCTCTAGCCCCATGGCCACCTGCCTTGTTCCTTTCTTCCTTGGAGTCACCTGGGCAGAACTGGGATGTGTGTGTGTGTGTGTGTGTGTGTGTGTGTGTGTGTAGCAGGGGTGGGTGGTTACAGGAGCCCAAGCACTCCCACAGGGGTTCTGCAGAAAGGCTAGTGGAAGGTGTCCAGCAAGCGGCCCTCAAACATTATGGACCATCCCGTCACCAGGAACCCCTCGAAATCAGGTTCCTGGGCCCCGACCACAGAGAGAATCACTTGGTGGGCCTGGGGTGGGGCTCTGGGCGATTCTGATGTCAGTGGTCTAAGGAAGTGCGCGTGGTGGGGCACGGGGGATCTCTACTTCTGCTGGTGGCTGCGTCTGCTGTTCAAGCCCCGGCCTCCCAGGCCTCCTTCCTTCAGAGCTTGTCACTGTCACCGTCACCATGGAGGGAGTCACGCTCACCCCCTGCCGCCCCCTCAGCACCTCGTTTTCTGTGAATCAGCCTTTTAAGCAGGGAGGTGGCTCTCAAGCTTGTTTGGGTTTTGAAACATCAGGAAGGCTTGGTTTTGGTGAGAGAATACCTTCCATGCAAATCTCTAAATGCTCAAGTGTTTACTTCTGCGCTTGTCCAGTATCTGAGCTCAGGCTGCGGCAGGAACTAAATAATGTCTGAAGGAAATTTCATGAAAGAAAAGCCCACAGTAGAGAAAATTCTATCCATTAGCCTTTCCTGCAGATTTGGGGAGCCTGCCATGGAAAACCTCGGCCCAAGTTTCGGGAGCTATGACTCCAGGCGTTGGAAGCACGAGGGGATGACCTGGGGACCCATCTCCCCATTTCACCGATGAGGAAGCTGAGGCCCAGGGAGTTGGAGCCACTTGCCACGGTTGCCGCGTGGCAGGTGCAGGGCACGAGGCACGTGTCCTGTCTCCTGCCTGCATTTCCCCTCATGTTACCGAGGTGTTTCCTGCAGGCCGGCAGAGCCCAGGGCAGAGCACTCAGGGGTTGGGACCTTTACGGACGATGGCATCAGAGAGCGTTAGGGATGGGGAAGCCTGGTCGGCCTGTGGGGGATCGTGGGCATGGGAGGCAGGCTAGGAGGGCTGGAGGAGGTGAGGGGCCACGGCCAGGGAGGTGGGTGTGGAAGGGGGCGAGGAGGACACCAGCTGGGCCCACCTGGCTCTGGTGGGAAAGCTCCGGGGACCTGGTGAGACCAGCAGAAGCGGGTGCCGGCCTGTCCCTCGGTCGTTCCACCTCTGTGGGCACACGGGTGGCTGCAGTCCTCCAAGGCGAGAGGTGTCCCTTCCAGGGCAGCTGTCCCGGGCAGCGGTGGGCCCTATGGATGCTGGCCAGGCCCAGTCATGCCCAAGGTGAGAGGCATCTCCGTGTGGAGGATGGACTCCAACCCCAGCTCTGCCAGTTTGTGGTTCCGACACTGCTGAGCATGTTTCCTCATCCACAAAATGGGCCAAATACCTGCCTTTTGGGTGTGTGAGGAATAAGAATAGTCTAAGCAGAGTCTGTGTTGTCTGCACACCTGCTCTCAGTGTCTGCTCACGGGGACTGTGTTTGGGAAGGTCCTGGCTCCATCAGTGCTGCTCTGTGTTCCACAACCATGTCTCCGACGGGCAGAGGCCATTTCCAGGCAGCCTTTCGGGGGGGCTGACTGCTTCCTGGATGCTTCCCGCTTCTGACGGCCTGGACAACCATAGCGGATGCTGAGGGCATGAGGGCGCAGATGGTGGAGTGGGGAAAAGGGTCAGAAGCTGGGTGTTTGGTGGTGGTGATGGGGGTTTTCTTTGTTTGCTACTATAACATACACGGGTACCTGCTACAGTTCTTGCTTCAAGAGCCCTCATTTCTACTTGTGCAAGTATAGAGGGGGGACATCATTGTTTGTAATTGCCAAGAGGAAAAAAGAAGAAACAGAAGGCACAAATAAACAGTACTAGGAATGAGAAAGGAGACATAGCTACAAATGCAGTTGATTTTTTTTTAAATCAAGAAAATACTGCAAACAGCTTTTTTACCAATACATCTGAAGACTTAGATAAAATGTACAATTTACTAGAAAAGGTGTAAATTACCCAAATGGACTCAAAAGAAAGAGAACAGACCTTGAATACATTGAGTCGGTAGTAAAAATATCTACCGCCAAATGTTCCAGACCTAGACAGTTTTATTGGCAAGTTTTATCAAACCTCCGATGAACGGGTGATCATCATCTTACACAAATAGAAAATAGGAAAAGGAAGTCTTGTTTTTATGAGACTTGTATAACCTTGAGAGTCACAACCCAGAATGAATAAAATAAGAAAGAAAAACTACAGGCCCATCTGATTTATGAACAAAGATGAAAAATACCTTAAATGAAAAATTGGCAAGCCAAATCCAGCAATGTATGGACCAGAAACGCACCGTCACCAAATCAGGTTTGTTCAGGAATGCAAGGATGGCCCACCTCAAGACAGCATTCACCACAATGACAAATTAAGGGAGAAAAACTTTATGACCCTCTCCCAAAATAATTGATAAAATTCAACACCCATTCATGAAGAAACTCTCTTAGCACACCTGTAATGGAAGGGCTTTCCTTAAGCAAATAAAGTGTCTATCCCAGCAAAACAGCGACTTATGCCTGTGGCCTACGGGAAGGGAAGCTTTGGCTTTAATGTTGCAATATTAATGTGTTTCCTTGAAAATAGGAACAAGACATTCATATTGCACGGCCAGTGGTTAGAGGATACACCCTTGCTCCTTGGGAACTGGAGACTTGAGGTGGAAGGGGGGTCTTGTGTTTTGGCTTTTACATCTCCTGTGTAGTTTTCATTTTTCAATGAGCATGTGCTGCCACTCAGAAAGGAAAAAGGCCCTGTGGGATGTTGGCCATGGAGCGAGGAGACCTGTGTGTGATTCTTTCCTCTGCCACATGGGAATGCGCGAGCAGTCCTGTGAGGTCAGAACAAAGGGTCAGAGATTAGATGTTGAGGTGAAGGCATCTCGATGCCAGAATGTTCTAGAGTTGCCTAAATACAGGTCATTCAGCTTGGCTCTCTAACAATGACAAAGTAATGATTTTAGCCTGTGTCTTCAGTGCAGCCCTGCTCCCTGCCTGACCTCCACCCCCGGAGCCCCAGCTCACCCAGAGGACCCATCAGGGGGTCTTGCTGCTTTACCTGGGAGACCAGGCTGGAGAGTCAGGGTGGGCTGGGGTGTTTGCATCCCATGTGACAATATAGGTTCTCCAGCACTGATGCTCTCTTAGGAGGTTGGAGCAGGGGAGGGATGAATGGCTGGTCTGCTACCCTGCACCGTCCCCACCGGCCCTTGAGCAAGGCCCTGCCTCCCCTCCAGGAACCAATGTAGTTTGACAGAGGTCCTTAGAGCAGGTTGCCTTTTGGGAGATTAGTGCTTGAGGCTGACAGATACTTAAGCGTTCTTTAAAACGTCCCAGTTTCACCCTGAGAGGTAGGGCTGCTTCTCCTTTTGAACTGCAGAAGTGAGAAATGGAATCAAAGGTGCAAATGAAGAATAGTTAAATTAAAGACAGTAATGGATAAAGTCTGACGGCTGTGCCCCTGCTGTGTCCGTACCACCACTGAAGTGACTGCAGACTCCAAACCAGCAGGAACCCTGGAATTTCACTTGGTTCCTCTTTCCTCCTTGCTCCTTTGATTCCTTCTTTTTCCAGACCTACAGCGGAAGTAACACAGTTAGAACTTTGAACTAGCTAATAAAGTGTAAGTCATTTGAACATCTGTTACTGAACAAACATCATGCGCCCGACGCGCAGTGAGGCCAAACAAACCAACACGTCCGAGTTTCAAGCAGAGAAAGGTTTATTGCAGGGCCAAGCAAGGACATGGGTGGCTTATGCCCCCCAAACCCAGAACTCCTTGATGGTTTGTGGGGAGAAGCTTTTACAGGCAAAATTGGGGGTAAGGGCTGCAGGGCTGATTGGTTGGTGGTGAGGTAACAGGGCGGGGCTCCAGGAATCTTGTGCTCATCCTGAAGTTACCATCCTCCACCTGGTGGGGGGACCTTAGTTCTGCAGAAGTGCTCAAAGATACTGTAACGTATATTTCTTGAGGAGGAACCAGAACCCAGCCCCAAGCCTGCACTGTTGTTTCTTAACTGCTCCTCCCTTGTTTCTGCATCCCCTCCCTTCCCTAGTTAGTAACTGCTCGAGTCCCCTCTTTGGAACTCAGGGAAGGTCAAGGAAGTCGTATGAAGCCTGTTTCCTCCAAGCAAGAAATGGGGACATGGAAAGGTTTTTGTGCCCAGGAACCCCACAGGGTCCTGCTCCGTTTAAATTCTGATTGCGTGTCTTTGTCCCATGGGCCTTGTTGCTCAGTGGGCATGCTGGGCTCCTGTATAGGACCTGACGCCCTGTTTCCCACATCTCTCGTTCCCTCGGCTCCCTGAAGCCGGGGCTGTCACAGGAGTATGGGCACTCCAGCAGTGCTGTGAATTTTCTGCTTCGCAATTTTGAAGTCCTTCTCTCTCTTTCTCTTCTTAGTTGCTTCAACGTTTTGAGATCAAAATATCTCCATGGACTAAAACTGTTCATGCAAAAACCCATGGGCTTCTGATGCCAGGGGAGCCCATCCACGTGCGTTTTGTTAACAGAAAGTGAGCCTGGCGTTTTCACCCAGCTGCCAGACCGACACACACCAGGTGTTCGTGGGCCACGGATGATGGTGGGGGAGAAAAGGATCCCTTCTGGGGGCTGTCTTGGTTATAAATTGGCCTCCCGGTCTCTGGGAGACTTTGAAATCTTTATGCAAAGTAATGTGAGAAGATTGCTTTACTTTTGCATACCAGAGTTGCCTTTTCTTTCTTTCTTTTTTTTTTTGGAGAAACAGCTGTTGCGAAGCCAGTGGCACTGAATTCTCATGCCTCATATGGTGTCTTACCCTTGGACTCACTATTCACTTACCCATAGTCTCCTCTGCATTTGGGCCAGGAAATGTTGGCATACATATAGATTCAGTGCTTGAATATACCTTCTCTAATACTGCATCCGGGACTGCCTGTTAGGATACAATTCCAACTTCTTGTTTTTAATTTGAAGAGGAAACATTAAGAGACCTCTGTAGAACAGACCTGTGGTTGCCAGGGGGGAGGGGAGGGGAGGGAGGGAAGGATTGGGAGTTCGGAATTAGCTCTATAGCACAGGGAACTATATTCAATATCCTGTGATAAACCATAATGGAAAAGAATATAAAAAAAGAATGTATATATGTATAACTGAATCACTTTGTTACATAGCAGAAATTATCACAACACTGTAAATGAACTACAATAAAATAAATTAGAAAAAAAAAAAAAGGAATGCCTCTCTAATACCATAATTACGGGAAGAAAACACCCAGGCGACACCAAGCCCCAGATTTAGATCCTGCAGCAGGGCTCCGAATTAAAAGGACCATATTCTTATTTTTTTCTCCAAACTAATATTTCTTTTTCTAGTCATAGCTCCTAAAGAAGTTGAATATTAGTTTTTTGGTTTGAAAGAAATAAGAAATACGAAATAAAACACCTGGGGAAGTCAAGAATCATCAGATTTTCTAACCGAATCTAAGTACTCAGCAGATGTATAAGAACTGAAAATCTGAGCACGTGAACTTTCATTGCCTACATTGAGAAAAATGAATTAAACAGACACTGTAGAAAACAGTGTAACTTTAGAACATTTTTATTTCAAGGAAAAATAAATATGTAAATGGGCATTCTCTAGACAAAATCATATTTTTATCTTCATAGTCTTATTTTAAATATCCAAACTGGAAATGTGATCCAGGTGTTGGCGCTGACAGAAGGCTCTGACTGAATGCCTCGGGTGCCTAGGAGCCTTCCAATGTTCTGTTGCTCAGCTCATGCCACCTGTTGGTCGCTAGTAAAAAACACAATTTCATAACATTCTCTCTGTGCCTTCATGCTTGAGACCTCTTAGTCTCAATTCCACAAGTCTCTTTACATAATCCTTACCCTCAAATCAATTTCCTACGAATATATACCATAAATCTTTCTTCCCCGCTTTAGTTGGTCATTCTGCAAAGTAATCCTTAAATAAAATAGAAATAGTATCAATTTCACATACCGTATTTGTTTGAGTATATAAAGCGTGATGACGGAATAACTTTAGTGTGAGTACTGTAAAAATATGTAGAGTTAAATATGAAATTATGTCATGAACTGAAAAAATGTTGGATTCCTTTGAGTTAGCAGTATATATATTACATTTTATAAACTAGATACAATTTTATTCTGTTGGAGACTGAAATTTAAAAATACTGAGACACCAGGAAACTTGAGGTGAACTCTTATTCTACAAGGTGACCCTCTAGTGATGTGTGGCCCTGCCCAGGGACGGGCACAGACAGGTGGGTCGCACCTGTGCCCACCTCTTGGTCTCCACAGACACAGAGAGAGGCAGCCAGACCTTAGGAGCCTCCTGGTGTGACCAGCGGGACGTGCATGGCACCAGCTGTGAAGCATTCTTGCCAAAGAAAGTGAAATCGAATCAGTTAAGTCTCTAGATCCACCAGTTTATGGGAAATACAGGGTATAGAGGGGCACGTTAAAATTGCATGCGGATGCAATCAGCAAAATCCAGCCCACAGCAAAGTCTACAGGACAAATAACTTATTTCCCCAACAAATAAGTGACAAGAAAAAAGAAAAAGAAGGAGGGGGAACTGTTATAGATTAAGAGATTTACAGGATAATTAGGGAAATTTGAACAATGTGTATTTGATGATATTAAGGGATTATTGTTACATATTGTTGTTTACATTAACAAGAGAGATCTTATCTTTTGGAGGTCTTCCTTAAAGACATAAATATGCAATGTTTATGGATGGAATGTTATGATATCCTGGATTTGCTTTAAAATAACCCAGCTTGCTGTGGAGGGTGGGTGATGTGTGTGTGTGTTGGGGGGTGGGGGGCTGGGGGAGGAAAAGATGAACCAAGATTGGCCCGATGTTGATAAGTGTAGAAGCTGGGTGATGGGTACCTGGAGGATTCAGGCCTCCATTCTCTGCTTTGTGTCCATGTGAATGTTTCCATAATAAAAAGTGTCTTCAAAAGCCAAAGACTTGATTGACTAATAATCTCATAGTTCATTTCTTTTTCAAACTGTTTACACACCAGCAAAACTGACTGTAAATTAGGTTCTTCAGGGAGCTATACCTTCTCTTTCAGTAATGGTTAGAAACCATCGATTTAACTACCTAAAGTACAACTGTTGTGCTCAGATTTGAGTGACCTGCCAGACAGGGGTCAGCTAGCCCTCGTAGCTGAGAAGCCAAGGCAGGGCACAATTCCAGGGGTATTAGTAAGGAAAGGGGAGCAGGGCTAGTGCTGCCACCAAGGAGGGGTGAAGTTGGTAAAAACTGTTAGGTAGCTAGTCAGACATGAGCGGGTGCTGCCCCATCCTGGAGGGGGTCATCTCTCCCGGCCCCCCACTGGTAATCAGAGCACGGCCAGAGATCCTCCCTCTTCCAGTCAAGGACCACCGCTGAGTTTCCAGGCTTATCTGGACTAAGCAGGATAAAATCGCCGACACAGGTTGGTGCAGGGGCACCAAGACCTAAAAAGTGACTCAGAGTAACCCAGGGTCCATTATGCCGTATTTATAATAAATTAGCATTGCGTTTTTTGCCCCGCCCCTTCCCCCATGCTTTTCGCTTGGGTGCTCCTCGGTGGTAAGCACCTGCGCAGTAAGAGAAACGTCATATAACCTAAAACTGTCAATCAACTTGTCAGTCAAATGACGTAGGGCGTGGGGAGGGACTGCCACCACTCTAATAAGCCCAGCCCAGCCCTGACTGCAGGGCTGCTTCTGGAGAGCGTACTTATGCTTTGCTTCATCAAACTTGCTGCCTAAACCTGCTCTCTGTCTCTTGACTGAATTCTTTCCCTTGAGAGGACAAGAACCTAGGAATCGCCGGTCGGCCGGGAATAAAACCACTGTTTGTGGGACAGTAGGGGGTGGTGAGGGCCTGCGGAGTACGCTCCCTGCAGGAAGGTTTTCAAACTCCATTTCTAAAAATGTGCTGGTCAAAACTAAAGGGGTCAGCAACTGGCCAGGCTGAGAGGCGGCCAAGGCAAGGGGTACCCCCGGAGGCCCAGGAGCCGTGCCCACGGGGACTGTGGTGGTCAAAAGCAAGAGGCAGACCCAAGGGGGACGGGAGCTGGGGCCAGTCACCAAACTGAAGGAAGAGCTGATCAGCCAGGAGCCAGGAAGCACTGTCCGAGGGCCTTGGCTGCAGGATCTCTGAGTGACCGGCATCCCAGCTGGAGGGTCCCCTTCCCCAAGGCGTTTGACTGGCTTCCCTTGTGATCCATAGGTGCCCTGACCAAAGGAGGAGGGGGGCGGTGGGAATGCCCAGCTGGCAAAACCAGAGCTGCCAGCAGACTGGCATCCCCAGCTCCTGGCTGGGCAGAATTTTCAGGGTGAGACTGAAAACAACATACCCTCTCTCACGGCCGTCCCTTCGAACCGGTGCTGTGGTCACTTCTAGCCTCAGATGAAAGCTTGGGCAGTTTTAATACGTTTTAGATCACTCCTAGAAAAGGAAAAAACCTCCAGTTACGTAACACTCTCAATCACGGATGAAAACGTCCAGTCCGGTGTAAATAAACATCCCAGAACTTCGTGTAAAGTTGGGCACTTCCACTCCCCCAGCTCTGGGCAGCTCCGGCTGGGAGCCTGAGGTGGGGGGGGGAGGTTGGCTTCTTCTTCCTTTTCTGCGTTGCCCCCACCCCCCCACCCCACAGCCCTCAGGCTATCTGTCTTGTCTGAGTTTGGAGCTGTCAGGAGGAGGGAGGGCGGGAAGCTTGCTCCCGTCTGATGCAGGAGACCTGGCATCAGGCTCTCCGGCCTGGGCGGGTGTCCCTCCACTCCTCTGGGGCTTCCTAAATGAAAACCTGAAGCTGCAGGGCCTCTCCTCCAGGCGGCTTCGTGACTGTCCCCTCAGCCCTGGGCATCCAGCCTGGGTCGCGTGGCCCCTCCCAGCTCTCCTCCTGGCCAGAATCTAACCCCCTGCCTGACGCCCTGTTGTCCCCACCCTAGTGGGTATCGTCTCCTCCCCGTGTGTCCAGTGCTGCGTGGGCTCACTTTCAGGTGGTGGGAGCTGGCCTCAGGTCTTGGGAGCCCGCAGACTCCAGGCAAGGGGGATCAGGCTCCCTCCGAGTGTCTCTGGAAGCCCCCCTCACTCAGCTGGGGGAGGCGAATGTGGGGTCCCTGCCACCCACTGCTCTATTTGCAGCTGTTGCAACTTACCTGAAAAGAGACATTCTGGGTAGGGGGGGAAGGTCCTGGTCCCTTGGTCACTGCTCCTGTCCACAGATCTGGGGCCTGGCTTTGAGCTGAGCCAGGGATAGGACCGGCCCCCACTGGATGCCAGCCACCAACACGGAAGTATGTGCCTGGGCTTCCTGGCTCTTGCAGACCAGGGGCAGCGCCGGTGTAGAATGGACACTGAACCCTGCCTGGAGTGGAGTAGGGTTGGGGTGGGCGGCAGTTCCTGACAGCTGCTTAGAGCCCCGTGTCTTCTAGTTCTGCAAGCTTTTCCTTTAAAGTGCTAATTTAATTGTACTGGGATCTGCATGGTGTGGGGACTTGCTCTGTGGCCTCATACAGGGTTAATTTATGAAAATGTTCCATGATGCTTGCTGGGTTCAGGGTTCCACATCTGCCTTATTATGCCAGGCTTGCTGTTGTGCTGTTGAAAACATCTGTATACTTCTTAATGTTTGCCTATCCATCACTGAAAATGGTGTCTTAAAAATTCCCACTCTGATTGTGGAGTTGTCAGTTTTTGCTTAATATAGCTTGAGTTCATGTTGTTAGATGCGTCCGAGTGTTGTCTTATCTTCCTGGTGAACTGTTCCATTTATCATTATGTGGTAATGCTCTCGGTCCCTCCAGGTACTTTGGCCTTAAAGTCTATTTTTATCTGACAGTGATTTAGCCATCCCAACCTTATTTGTTAATATTTACGTGACATTTCTCTTCCTATTAGTTCCCATCTCCACAGTCTTTTACTTTCAATCATACAGTTTTCTTTTGTTTTAGATGTGTCTCTTGTAAACAGAGTATAGCTGGATTTTTAAAAAATCCCACTTGGTGATCTCTGTCATTTAACTCTTTTTTTAAAAAAAATTATTTTATTCAAGTATAGTTTATTTACAATGTTGTGTTAATTTCTGCTATACAGCAAAGTGATTCAGTTATACACATGTATACACTCTTTTTCATATTCTTTTCCATTATGGTTTATTGCAGGATTATCAAATACAGTTCCCTGTGCTCTACAGTAGGACCTTGTTGTTTATCCATTCTCTATGTAATAACTTGCATCTGCTAACCCCAAACTCCCACTCCATCCTTCCCCCACCCCCTGTCCTTTAACTCTTAACCTTTGTTGTGGTCACTGATACATTTGAAATTATTTTTAACTTTTTATTTTGTGCTTTCTCTTTATCTCCTCCTCCTCTTTGACTCTTTTCCTGACTTTTTGTTTTTTTATAAATTTATTTATTTATTTCTGGCTGCGTTGGGTCTTTGTTGCTGCATGCGCGCTTTCTCTAGCTGTGGCAAGCGGGGGCTACTCTTTGTTGCGGTGCGCGGGCTTCTCATTGCAGTGGCTTCTCTTGTTGTGGAGCACAGGCTCTAGACACGTGGGCTTCAGTAGTTGTGGCATGCGGGCTCAGTAGTTGTGGTGCATGGGCTTAGTTGCTCCGTGGCATGTGGGATCTTCCCGGACCAGGGCTCGAACCCATGTCCCCTGCATTGACAGGCAGATGCTTGACCACTGCACCACCAGGGAAGCCCTGACTTCTTTTTGACTGGATTGAGTTGTCTTTCCTTTACCCCACCCTACTGACTTGGAAATTATGCATTCTATTTCTACTCTTTAATGATTACGCCTAAAATTTTAACACACATGCTTAACAAAGTCTAAAATGACTCCGTATCTCTGCTTCTTCTTGAAGGTCATCCCCTTCTCTCTTATGTTTTTGTCGTCCAGTATTTTAGTTTCACCTTTCCTATCCTCTATATTACTCATTATTGTAATTATGGTTTTATATAGTAAATACTCATTTATTTCCTGCATCTCGGATCTTCCTTCCAGTTTTAATTTCTTTCTTCCTGAAGTACATCACTTAGAAGTTCTAGCAATAAAAATCTGTTAGTAGTAAACTCAATATTTTACTGGAAGTCTCTTTATTTTGTGCTCATTTTTGTCCTGTTTTCAAATTTTATATAAATAGTGCACACTGTATCACTCTGCAACCTGCTTTTTTTCTCCTCTCAGCGTTGTTTTAAGTGAGTTATTCATGTTGTTACATGTAGCTCTGTTTCTTTCATTTTAACTCTTTATAGTATTTTATTGTATTAACACAGCACAATTTATCTATCTGTTCTCTTGGAAGAAGACTTTTTTTAAATATCTTTAGAATTTTACCTTTTTCTTCTGATACAGTGCAGAAGTTTACGATCGCAGGAAATATGTATTTATTCCCAGTTTTATAACTATCAATCATCATAGCTTGAAATTAAATTCATGCATAATCACTCACCACAAACAAATGAAGTACCATCATCCACAATCCAACGAGATGCCTCCACTTCAAATTGCATCTAAAATTGATTTATCCTTCATCAATTAAAAACGTTTTATAAATGCAATAGAAAAAAAATGTCCAGATTTGTGAAACTAAATGGGGACCAACACTCAGTAGAAGTAATTAACAGAGAGGATCATAAATTTTTAAAATCTCAGGAACAAAATGTGTAATAGAAATTTAGAAACTAGTTTACTTTTGTCAGCCACATACAACATTATAAACAACAGCTGCATCTGATCCAGAAATTTCCTGTTACTTGGACTCCTATCAACAGAAGAATGCAGAATTATTCTATTATAACTGGTTGGATCATGGACTATTAGCAGTTCCAACTGGTTCATTTAGATGTTTCTTTTTAGTTATGCTCTTACAATTTCTAGTTAATATGGTATATCTAATTATAATAATTTAACTACTTGGAAAGTTAAAGTACATACCAGAAAGGAACATGCCTACAGAAATATAAACACAATTAAGAAACATAATGTTTTCAACTTGGAAGAAGACTTTCAAGAGAATTTATTTTATAATTATATAAATTATAATTATAATAGAAAATATTTATTTTATAGTAGAAAATAATTCTATTTATTTTATTTTTTGGCCACACCATGCAGCATGTGGGGTCTTAGTTCCCTATCCAGGGATTGAACCCATGTCCCCTGCATTGGAAGCGTGGAGTTTTAACCACCGGACCACCATGGAAGTCCCTCTATTTATTTTATAATTTATTTTATGATGACTGTTATTATTGTATCTTTATTGTGAAAAATTTCAAACAACCATCATAAATAGAATAATGAACCCTGATGTATCCAACCTCAACAAAAGTCAACTCATAATCAATCTGGCCTTATGCATATTCACTCACTAGATTATTTTGAAGCAAACCCCACACATAGTATCATTACATCTGTTAATAAACCATAAGGATTATTAAAAGAAAAACCTCAGAATACCATAATAACACATACAAATTTAATGATTCATTATTATTATTAAATATCCAGTCTGTGTTCAAACTTGTAGTTGTTTCATGACTATAATTTACAAAAATAGTTTGAATCAATTCAGATGAGACCCAATCACTGAGACTGACTGATATGTCTCTTAAGTGTCTTTTAGGGTTCTCTTTTTCTTCCTCTTTCTTCTTTCTTTTTCAAGATTTCCTTGAAATTTATTTGTTGAGGAAACCAAGGTGTTTGTCCTGAGTAATTTCCCACAATCTGAGCATTGTTGAGCTCATCCTGCAGTCTCACTTAGCATGTTCTTCTGTCCTCTGTTTGTCCTGTACATTTGTAGCTAGAGCTAGAGGTCACCTCCTTCTTGAGTCATTTAGTTGAGTATAAAACTCTCTATTAATGGTTATTTTTTCTCAGCTTTTTTTTTTTTTGCCGTACACGGGCCTCTCACTGTTGTGGCCTCTCCCGTTGCGGAGCACAGGCTCTGGACGCACAGGCTCAGCGGCCATGGCTTACGGGCCCAGCTGCTCCGCGGCATGTGGGATCTTCCCGGACCGGGGCACGAACCCGTGTCCCCTGCATCAGCAGATGGACTCCCAACCACTGCACCACCAGGGAAGCCCCCTTTCTCAGCATTTTGAAGATATTATTCTGCTGTCTTTAGGCTTTGGTTATTGCCATTGAGAGGTCTGAGGTCAGTCTATCTTTACTTTGTAGCAATTTATCTTTTCTCTCTGGCTGTCCTTGTCCTTAAAGTTCTCCAATTTCATTATTTTTATTTCTCTTACTTACAGCTCATTTTACTCCCTAAATTAGAAGATTCATGTCCTTCATCAATTATGGAAAATTCTCAGCCATTATCTCTCTGAAAAACTGTTCTTTCTCCTCTTCTTTCCATACATTCCTTCAGGAACTTCTATTAAGCAGAAGTTGGACCTCTCATTCTGTCTTCCATGTCTCTTATCTTTTCTTGCAAAATTTTCATCTCCGTCTCTCCCGAGTGGCACTCTCAGGAATTTCTTCAGACTTATTTTCCAGTTCACCATTGCCCTCTTCAGCTGACTTGTCCATTGAATTTTCCATTTCAGTAACCATTATCTTCCATCCTATAAACACTATTTGGTTCATTTTTAAGCAAGCCTAGTAATATATTTTAATAGTATCTTGCTCCTATATCATGCTCTGACTCCTTCCTTAATTCTTTGATGATCTTCAATGTAATTACTTTACAATCTGTATCTACCTGTTCTGTTGTCTCCAGTTCTTGGGAGTCTGGTTCAGTGGCTCCTCATCTCTGTTGGCTTTTGCTCACAATGGCTTGTTCCTTGCTTGCTCTGTGGGTCTGGACTGCACATCCCCGTGGGTGGGGCCTTAGCTGTAGAACACATGCAGCCCATACTGAGGAGGGGTTCCCTAAAGGAGCTCTATAGTTGCTTTTGCCAGATACCCCAGTGATGTTCACAGCACAGAGCTGCTGTTTACTTGTTTCTCAGCATTGGGTTCCTGGAAGGTCAATGCATGAGGGCGGGCCTGTGGCCGTGTATCCTCATGGGCACATTTTAAGACAATTTGAGACAAATTCTTTTGTAGTCCCCCCTTTTTTTTGCCACTGGACAGATTTTTGTGTATTCTTTGAAAGTGAAAAGCTTTAAGTCTCCTAGCTTTTTATGAGGGCGGGTGCTCAGTTCTAAATCCCCTCTGTTGTGCTCCAGCTTCTCTTGCCTTCATGGTCATTGAAATGCAAGCCCTTTGGAAACTGCTAACCTCCCCCATCCAAGGCAGCCAAAGTGTTAGCCACCCCCCCAACCCTTTTATTTTGGACTTTGGTGTTCTCCATGTGGTAGAGTAATGTCCCTCACCCCAAAGATTTCTGCATCTTAATCTCCAGAATATGCTAGAGGACATGGCAAAGAGGGAATTGAGGGTGCTGATCATCTCGGAGGACCTGATACAAGGAATCACAGGACCCATGTAAGTCGGGGAAGGAGGCAGAAGAGGGTCAGAGGGTGGTGTGACTACAGAAAAATGGTCAGAGGAAGGCAACGCTGGCCGTGAAGGTGAGGTCGGGCCCTGAGCCAAGGAATGCAGGTGGCCTCCAGAAACTGCAAAAGCTACAGAAGTGGATCCTCCCGTAGAATGCAGCCCAGCGAGACCAGTGGTGGACTTCTCACCCTCAAAACTATAAGTACATAAATCTTATGTCGTTTTCAGCCACTAAGTTTGGGGTCATTTGTTATGGCAGTGATAGAAGAAGAACACACTCTCCAAAATGTTTGGCTCTAGGTCTTTTTACTTTTCTGTGGACCCATCCATGTATTTCAAAGGACATTTATTATGTTTCTTGCAGCATTTCTGGGTATTTCATAGCAGGGTGTTTTCGCTCTGCAGTCTATCGCATTGCCGGAAGCAGAAGCCCCTGCCTTCACTGTGGAAAGGTTCATTATATCTTTACTCCCAGGCCCGTTTTGTTTGGGTCCCTGCATTGTATTCTCAATCCACAAATGTCTCCTGTCATGGGAACATAAGGCCAGGAGGAGGATTAGTCCACACTTCCGCATGGGACGCCTTTAGGAACAGACACAGATGTGGGCAGAGAGGCTGTGAACTAGAATGATCTTGACGGGTCCCAAGGTCAGCGTCACACATGACTGCTCTGGTTAAAGGCCCATCCCTGTTAAAGGGATGATTGTAGAGGGGAAGAAGATTGCAGTCACTACCGGATGCTTTGTGTTATATCAAGGCTCTAATTTAGCTCTTGGATAATAAAAACCTTCTCTAGAACTCTCTGGTTTGTTTCATCCTTGGACTCTGCAAAGGAGCCGGTTCTGCTTTGGCCGTCGGGTGGGTGGAAGGCGGGAGCAGAGGTCTCTGCAGAGAGAGGGAGTGAGCGCTGGTCCTCAGGGCAGGTCGTGCTGTGACTGTCATAAAACCACAAGTGCTCTTGGTACCCAGCGTGGGTTTTAACATGTCAGGCAGGTGGTAGGTGGTTCTGTTACTATTACCACACATGGATTCTAAATTACAGCCTCAGTGAGAACCTAGGATTACAGCAATCCTTGCAGAACTGCCCCCCTGCCCAGTTCCCCAGGGCCTGAGTGGGACCAGAGAGGAAATGTCCAGGGGACCCCTGCTGAGACGTGATGTCAAGACAGCCCCCAGGGACCTCCAGGGGCTCGAAATTGCCTTCTGTGTGAAAGACGGTAAGGCCAGAAGATTTTTCATTCAAAATTCTATTTTTAAAAAGGAAACAAAACAATGTTTCGGCTTTTGGTAGAGATGGAGAGAAGTAACACCCTCCTCCAGGGTGTGGAAGCAATTTCCATAAATAGATGATTCCCGAGGAGCAGCATGGGGGTCCCTGAGCAAAGAATCTTGCCTCAGGGAGGGAGGCCATGGGGAGCACTGTGAGGGTGACCCATCTTAGGGAGCAGGTGGCATCCGCTCGGCTCCAGAGTTCGAGTCCCCTGTCACCTGCGTCCTGAACATCGTTGCCAGATGGGCGTCCCCCAGCCTTACTCCCATCTTCACCCCGCCCGAAGCTCCTGACCCCTGAGGCGCCTCCCAGCTTTGTTGCAGACAGAAGAAGCTTGGGTTTGCCCAGACCTCAGTGCTGTCCAGCTCTTGACCTTGGCGAGCACTCAAGGACCTTGAGGGCTTTGCATAAACACAGCGATAGGAATCGCCACTTTGCTTGGTGAGGATTAAATAAGACCGTGTCCGCAAAGCCTCTGGCACATAGCTGGACTCACTCTGCGTGTCTTTCCCTACGTTGCTTAATGGAGAAGCCTCACAAAATCACTGCTTGATACAATTTGCAGCTGATTCCACATGAGGGTGGGGAAATTGTCGACTTCTGAGTCCCGGTTCAGCGTGGTGGCCGAGGACAGGAACACTGTGTACCATTAAGTTTGGTCCTGGGGGACTGAGCCATTACGAAGTCATGGTCCAGATGGGAAATGAGGTCCAGGAGGTGTTGGAAACCCCTCGGGCTGGGTGTTGGGCACATGCCTGGCTTGGTCCTGGCTGTGCTGCTGACAAGCTGTAGGACTTTGTGAAGTGACTGGATCTCCCAGGCCCAGGACTCCCCAGCTCATGGAGTTGTTCTCGGCTACTGTCTGGTCCATGGAAAGAAGGTTATAAACCCCAGCTCCTTGGGTCTGCCTTTGACTGGCAGCTCCTGCAATGCAGCATCTCCACCTTGCACCCTTCTCCCCTTGCGGTCCTGATGCTGCCCACGGCCTGTCACCTGTCGGGCATCTCTCTGCTGGGGCTGCAGCCGGCTCAGCCCTGACTCCTGCCTGGTCCTACGCTGAAGCTAGTTCATACCACCTGGCTCACAGGAGTTGATCGTATGTTCTTTTAAAAAAAAATTAATTTATTTATTTTTGGCTGTGTTGGGTCTTTGTTGCTGCGCGTGGGCTTTCTCTAGTTGTGGCGAGTGGGAGCTGCTCTTCGTTGCGGTGCATGGGCTTCTCATTGAGGTGGCTTCTCTTGTTGCGGAGCATGGGCTGTAGGTGCGCGGGCTTCAGTAGTTGTGGCACGTGGGCTCAGTAGTTATGGCTCACGGGCTCTGGAGTGCAAGTTCAGTAGTTGTGGCACACGGGCTTAGCTGATCTGCGACATGTGGGATCTTCCCGGACCAGGGCTCGAACCCGTGTCCCCTGCATTGGCAGGTGGATTCTTAACCACTGCGCCACCAGGGAAACCCTGATCATATGTTCTAAGCTAACTTTAGAACCACTGCAGGAGTATTTACACAAAGGAAACTAGCAAATTCTACGGCAATGACTTCCGATGCCAACTCCCCGGAGTTGGGCCAAACTTCACAGGCTGAAGGCACCGTCTCCACTAGACGGCCCTCACTTCAGTCCCAGATGCAAGTTCTAGGGTCCCCAGGCCAGGCTCCCTTCTAATCAGCTGGTTACAAATGTGGAGGTTCTCACCACCCCCTCAGGTCCGGTCGTTTGCTAGAACTATTCATAGAACTCAGGAAAATGCTATACTTAGGGTTACAGTTTTTTTATGACACAGGGACCCAAATCAGAACAAAGGGAGAGATGCATTAAGGTGTCGTCCCCAGGGCCACGCTATCTTCCTGGCACGTCCCTGTGTGATGATACGCAGAGTACTGCTAACCAGGGAAGCTCCCCTGAGCTTTGGTGTCGGACTTCTTATTGGGGTTTCATGAAGTAGGCAAGAATGATTGAATCGTTGCCCGTGTGATTCCATCTCCATCCCCCCTCCCCTACTCACACTCCCCAACCCCCATCATCACTCGAGGTCCCAACCCTGTAATCACATTGTTGGTTTTTCTGAGTCACCTTGTTAGCATAAACCAGCAGGTGTGGTCCAAGGGCTCCATCACCGATAACAATAACAGGTAAGGCTTGGGAAATTCCAAGGGTTTCTAAACCCTTGCTGCCCCCAGGAACTAGGGACAAAGGCCAGTCAAACTCTCTATTACTCAGCTTCAAATCAGCGCCCACTCCACACGGCATCCTTCTTGGCGCCCCACTCCTGTTTCTTAGCGCGAGCACTTGGGCAGGCCAGACTCATCTTCTGCCTCCAGTCAAGGTCAAAGGTTGGTAGCAAGCCTCTGGTCAGGGGTCACTGTTCCAACCAGTGGGGCGGGATGGGATGGGTCATAGGATGTGAACCATGACCCCCAATCTTCGTCTTTAGCTGCAGCTACGTACAGGCCTTCACTGGGGCTCCTGGAAGCGTGGGCACCAGGATTGGAGGGTCTGCTGCGACAGGGAAGGGATGTCAGCTGAGGGACCAGGTGGGGAGGTTTTCCTTGTGGCTCCATTAAGCCCTTAACATCACACTTTCCTCCCAGGGAGGCTGATCTTGTCTTTCCTTTCGTAAATTTCTTCCCGATGTTCTCAGGCTCGCACACAGCAGCACAGCCTGACCCATGAGGTCTCCTCCCCTCCTGTGACTCCCTGAGACCGAAGAGCCTGGATCCGTGTATTTTCAGAAATCAAGACATCGATCAACGTTTGTCCCAAAAGCAATAACTATGATGAAGTACCTACGACGTGCTAGCTCATGAGTAGGGAGAGGTGTAGAAAGCTTCAGGATAGCGCTGTTGGGTAGAAAGAAACTGTGAACCACGTAGGCAATTTAAACTTTTCTAACCGCCACACTAAAAACGTGAAAAGAAACAGGCCAAATGCATTTAAATAATGTATTTTATTTAACTCAATATACCCAAACTATTACCATTTCGACATGTAACCAATGTGAAAATTATTAATGAGATATTTCACATTTTTTCAAAATATTCAAAAAATCTAGTGACTATTTTATGCTTATAGCATGTGTCAACGAGGACCAGCCCCAATTCAAGGGCTCAGTAACCTCCTGTAGCCTGTGGCTGCATATTGGACAGCACAGCTACAAGTTTATTATATGTATAGTTTATATATTTTAAAATTATATATATTACATATTTATTTCTTTTCTTATACTCAGTATTTCATAATGACTATAAGGGAAAAGAATCTGAAAAAGAATATATATACATATATATAACTGAATCATTTTACTGTGCACCTGAAATTAACAGAACACTAAATCAACTATACTTCAATAAAAAATAAAATTATATAGATCACATATTTACCTCTTTGGTATTATATATATGTATAAATATGATATATTTTCTTCTCTGGAGGAAAGAAATGAAAAGATGCTGGGGAAAACCGTCTTCAGGAGGCCTGGTGCCTATATCCTGGCTCCACTGTTTGCTGGTAAGTTACCAGCCCTCCTGAGCCACTGTTTCCTCATCTGTGGAATGGAGCTTCATAACACCGGCACAGAATTGTTGGGAGGGTTTAACGAGCAACTCTGTGGAATATGGTACAGAACAGGTGATTGGTTAATACATAGCTTGTTCTCTGTTCTCGACTTCAAGTCATGACCCAGAGCCAGATATTAAGTTGGCTTCTGACCCACCTTGACCAGAATCCTAATGAAGAAATCACATTATGTTATGTATCCAGCCAACAATGATCAGGTTTGTTGCGTAGCAGGTAGAAAGCTAGTTCTGTGGGCTGTCAGTGAGGCCCTATCAGTGTATCAGAGTTATCCATGGTCAAACCCATCAGGACTTCGCAGAGCCTTAATGTATTGACAGGACGTATTGCGAATCTCTGAAAGTGGGACGTGTCCAGATTCCTTTGACCATGTAGCTTTTTCTATAGAGCCTCTCAAGGAGAGACAGGGGACACCTTGGTGGGCTCCCTGCTGTTTATATCAATTATAAGAATCAACCACATGGAGCATGCCTTGAACTCACTTTATTCCCTTGACCGCACTGGTTTGGGTTTAACACGTTCAGAGCAATTTATGCTGGAATGGAAGGGTTGCCTAAGCGTAGGGGCTTTCCAGACAGGTTAGATAGAGCATCCAAGATTCACAGAGTGATGCAATGTTATAGCTGGAAGACTCAAGACTGCCTGCTTCCACCGCTGCCCCTCCCGGCCCCCTCCAAGCACATGGCTTGACCGCCTCTGTCCCATAGTGCTTCTGTGAACATTGGGGTGCATGTATCTTTTTGAATTAGAGTTTTAGTCTTTTCTGGATATATGCCCAAGAGTGGGATTGCTGGGTCATATGGCAACTCTAGTTTTAGTTTCTTAAGGAACCTCCATACTGTTTTCCATAGTGGCTGAACCAATTTACATTCCCACCAACAGTGTAGGAGGGTTCCCTTTTCTCCACACCCTCTCCAGCATTTGTTATTTGTGGACATTTTTTTTTTTGGCCGTACCACGTGGCTTAGCAGGATCTTAGTTCCCTGGCCAGGGATTGAACTCGTGCCCCCCTGCAATGGAAGCATGGAGTCTTAACCACTGGACCGCCAGGGCAGTGCCTCTATGCGGGCTGTTTAGTGATTGCTATCGCCAGTGTTGAGTGGCTCTGCTGGCATTGTGTGCTTCACAACTTTGGCAACCACAGACCTTAGGTGTGTGCGACGCACTGGCAAAAACATACGTGGACTGCTGCAGGCTCCGTGCCCCGGTGGGAACAGATCCTGCCACGTGGGGTCCCCCCTGAACTGCTCAGAGGCCCTGACTGGGCTTCGGCCCCTCCTCCCAGGCTCCCGGGCGGCCTCACTCGTGCCTGTAGACGGTTCTCAGGGTTGCTGCTCTCCTGAACCCTGTCTGGGTCGCTGACTGCTCACAAGGCGGGGCTGTTGCTGCCGTATCCCTGCCCTGGACGCCGCCTCTTTGGGGGCTGCTGAACTTGGGGGCCCGCTCGCCAACTGCCCCGCCGCACGGAGCTCGCCCAGGTTTGGTTTAGAATGGGGAGAAGGCCCCTCCCCCACTCTGAGCCCAGTCTGTCGGCTCACCTTGAGCCTCTGAAAATAGGAGCCTCTCGCCTTCCTGTCTCTCCTGCCTCGGCCCCCAGCCCTGATAGCCGTCTCCTTAAACGCCTGGGGGCGTCTCTGGCTGCATCTCCTTGAGAACAAGCACTTGGGATTTCCCAGGACCTTCGCAGTCCTTGGCTGTCTCAGTCCTCACCACAGCCCCCGGATGCTCGTTACCCCACTCCTCATATTAGAAAACCGAGGCTCAGAGATACGGCAGTGCTCGTTCAAAAATCGTAATGATGGCGAGTCCCAGGTCTGGGTTTGAATCCACCTTGTCCATGCAGTCCGCAGGGATTTATTGAGCACCTACTGTGTGCTGTCTGCATCCAAAGCCCACGCTCTTCCTACACTGCCTGCTGCCTCTCAAAGTGTTGCCCAGGAGCGGGTCAGAGGAGGAGGCTTGGAGTGGGGATGGGGGGAGGTGGGTGCCAGGCCCGAGGGGAGGTGCTTGTGCCCTGTGCTACCACTAGATGGCGCTGCTGGCCCGGCCGCCCAGCCTGTGCTGGGGTAGCAGCGTCCAGCCCGACGGCCGCTTTGGGCCCCGTTGTTCATGAAAGCAGGACAGTCCTGGCCATGCTGGGAGAGCACTTTAAAGAGGCCAGCAAGCCACCCCCGAGAAGTTCTCGTTCGTGGAAAGCTGGAGCCTGAGGGGACTCTGAGACTCCCCCGCTCCTTCCTGCATTTTGGTTTCTCAGAAGTTCCAGCTGTGGAAGGTTCAGAAGGCCCAGGAAGGTGCTGGAGGATAGACCCTAAGCCCAGCTTCTGGCAGGAGGTCGATGGGGATAATCCTGGAAGCCTGGGGTTAATTTGGGGGGCTTCCCCCACCCCGTAAACTTAATTTAAAAACGTTTCAAGCCTACAGAAGAGTTGAAAAATAGTACAATGGGGACTTGCCTGGTGGTCCAGTGGTTAGGACTCTGCGCTTCCACTGCAGGGGGCGTGGGTTTGATCCCTGGTGGGAGAACTAAGATCCTGCATGCTGCACGGCAGGGCCAAAAAAAAAAAAAAAAAGGTACAATGAACACCCATTTCTACCTCACCTAGATCACCGCTTAACATGTGGACACACCAGCTTGGTCTCTTTCTCACTTGTGCGTGTGTGTGAACCACGTGAAAGTCAGTTGTAGACAGGACACTCCTGCCCCTCCCCCCATCAGTTCACCTCAGCTTGTCTCTCCTAAAAGCAAGGCCATTCCCTCACTTAACCATGATGCTGTTCTTTGTGGTTTTACTTTTTAAGAAAAGAAAGGAAGGGAAAATGTATCTGGCTTAAGAACTTGAAAATCTCCAGTGAGATATCGTTGCCAAGAGTGAAAACATTAAGACGCCTAATGTTTAAAAGCTTCATCCCTGGGAGTTCCCTGGTGGTCTAGTGGTTAGGATTCTGCGTGTTCACTCTGTGCCCCGGGTTCAATCACTTTGCTGTGCAGCAGAAATTTTAAAAAAATTTCTTTTAAACTGAAGTATAGTTGCTTTACAATGTTGTGTTAATTTCTGCTGTACAGCAAAGTGACTCCGTTATACATATATATATACATTCTTTTTCATATTTTTTTCATTATGGTTTATCCCAGAGTATTGAATATAGTTCCCTGTGCTCTACAGTAGGACCTTGTTGTTTATCCATCTTAAACCACAAGTCTGTTCTCTATGTCTGTGAGTCTGTTTCTGTTTCATAGATAGGTTCATTTGTGCCGTATTTTAGATTCCACGTGTAAGTGAGATCGTATGGCATTTGTCTTTCTCTGTCTGACTTACTTCACTTAGTATGATAATCTCTAGGTCCCTCCATGTTGCTGCCAATGGCATTATTTCATTCCTTTTTATGGCTGAGTAGTATTCCATTGTGCATATGCTGTACAGCAGAAAAGAACACAACATTGTAAATCAACTATATTTCAATTAAAAAAAAGATTCATCCCTCTTTCACTTGCCTTGAGAGAAGTTTTCAGCTTGACGGTGGACTAGGCATGGTGTTCCTGAGGACAGGTCTGTGTCTGACCCAGCAGCAGAGGGTGAATTCACAGAAGACAGCCCCTGGGGCCCTGGCTGGGCGGGAGCTTTGTGCTGGCTCAGTGCCAGACCAGGGCCCAGGACCTTTTTTGTTTGTTTGTTCTTTTTTTTTGCGGTACGCAGGCCTCTCACTGCTGTGGCCTCTCCCGTTGCGGAGCACAGGCTCCGGATGCGCAGGCTCAGCGGTCACGGCTCACGGGCCCAGCCACTCCGAGGCATGTGGGATCTTCCCGGACCAGGGCACGAACCCGCGTCCCCTGCATCGGCAGGCAGACTCTCAACCACTGCGCCACCAGGGAAGCCCCCCCAGGGCATTCTTAATGCAGGCCCTGCCCACGGCAGCTTCCAGGAGCAGGAAGGGGCTCAGCTGACCCCAGGATTCCAGCAAAGGGCCTGGGAGGGTGATTCTCAGAATGAATGGTGGCTGAATGTCCTTTTCTGTATCCGAGAGCTGGGCTGGGGGTTAAACTCTGCCCCTGCTTAAAGAGAGCAGGGAGCGGGAACTCTGGACAGGGGGGTCTGGAGCCAGATCTTGTTTGTGGAGAAGATGGGGAGAGGGCGGGGCACAGAGGTGGGCTGAAGCCTTCGGTTCCGGACCCCAGGCTCGAGCTGGCTGCACATGGCAGTGGGGGTGGGCGGGGCTGAGGAGCTGCTGTTTGCTGGGAAGAAAAAGTTCCCTCTAGCACATGTGGACCCCAGCTTGAGTGGATTCTTCTAGGCGCAATTACCCTAAACATTTCCCTGGCCATGGGGCTGTCTGTTACAACAGCTGGGGCCTTGATGGAGGACAGGCAGACCCTTGGGGAGTCAGGGACCCCCTCTGTGTGGCTGCTTACACGTTCAGTGACCTCTGAAAGGAGTCTCTGAATTTCTGTCCCTCCAACCTGTCCTGGTCAATCCGTCTCAATCACACACAAGGCCAAGCCTGGTTTCCTGACCTTATGACGTCTGAGTGACACACACACACACACAAACACACAGTTCTAAAAAAAAAAAATAATGAACGCACAGCTACATCCAGGAATGCACCCAGGCATTACAAAGCTTCCAGGAATTCATTCCCATGAACTGGGCATTGATCTGGCACTGATTGGGACGGGGTCTTGGTGGCGTCTGGTCCCACCCTGGGTGCAGGGGCCGGAGGGGCTTCTGGTCCATGTGCTCTACCCCACAGCCTTTCGGGTGTCCCGACGGACCTTTCTTTGGTGGTCTCCTCTCCAGAGTGAGGGGAGAAGGAGCCACCTTCGCGTCCTCCTGGACGATGCTGTTAGGATGCAAGCCCGTGCCGCCTGGTGTGCCCTTTTTCAGCTCTGTGCTCTGAGGCAGGGTTATTTCTGGGGAAATAAACAGCCAGGGACACGGAACAGCTGGTTGCCTCCCCTTCCTTGGCAGCCCAGTCCTAATTTCTCTGCAAACACACCGCCATCCACTTTTGCCCACCACATGTGAGGCCAGACCAGAAGGGAATTCAGTAACACCCTTTCCTTGGGTCCATGTCTTGGTGGGCCTGGCCATGATGGACTCCCGGGGTAGACAGAGGACTCACTGCTGGACCCTGGGAATGTCAGCCCTCCCTTACACGCTCGAGGTGAAGCTGATGTGTAATCGGTGCCAAAGTGACACCTAAGGGTGCCTGGCTACTGCCACAGAGCACTGATTCTCTAACTTTTGAGTCTCAGGAGCTCATTAAACTCTTAAAATTATATGAGACCTGGAAGAGCTTTAGAGGAGGTGGATTATATCTATAGATATTTAGCATCTTAATAATGAAAACAGAAAATTTAAAACCATTCATTCCTTTCACCGAGTGCTCAGCAACCTAAAACAATCATGTATATATATAGACCGCTATACCAAAACCTCATGGTAATGACAAACCAAAAATCTATAATAGATATAGACACAGAAAAGAAAAAGGAATCCAAACACAACACTAGAGAGTCATCAAATCACAAGAGAAGAGAACAAAAGAGGAAAGGGAAAAAAAGACCTACAAAAACAAATCCAAAACAATGAACAAAAATGGCGCTAAGAACATACTGTACATATCAATAATTATCCTAAATGTAAACGGATTAAGTACTCTAACCAAAAGACATAGACTGACTAAATGGATACAAAAACAAGACCCACATTTATGCTGTCTACAAGAGACCCACTTCAGACCTTTCACCGAGTGCTTTTATTCTCTGACCCTCAGAATCCTCAGATGCTTCTAAGTGTGTCCACTGCCGTTGGTCACCTTTGCTCTCCTCCCAGAAGCTGCAGGCTTTAGGACCCTCCACCCCTCCAATACGCACGCACATGCAGCAAAAGGCTCGCTCCTACGGTGCAGCTGTCTTAGTGAGCTATGATGAGGTCACCTAAGTGTTTCTCGCTAAAGTGTGAATGACTGCCAGCCCCAGAGCTGCCAGGAAAAACCTGACTGGAAGAGGAGGTATGCTCAGACAAATACTTCTCTCCCTCTCTGGCTTTTCTAGCCATGTGACAATAGAAAGAACATTCGACCCACCTGTGGGAGTTACTGTGGAGTTTTCGACTCCAACTTCCTGGACTCTTTCTGCCCTTCAGAGCTGCTTCTCCTCTTCCATGTCTAGGCCTTTAAAAAGACTCTCCCAACCCCACTAGTGTGGTGGGAGGCCCCAGAAGTGGGGCTTGAGTACGGTCTCCAGAACCTCAAATTTTAGTACCACTGTTTCCTGTCTGTGGAATCTGAAACCTTTCATCCTCAGTTTACCTTTAAACCACTGCTCTAAACTGTACTTTGAATGGCTCTTTGACTCATGCATGTAATGTCACTCAGATTCACTGAGTTACGCAGTTTTCCCCAAGGTTGACGCTCTTCATCAGACAATATAAAAAAAAAAAAAAATCACATTCGAGAACACTGCCACCCGTCTCAACAGAAACATCCTCAACTATTTGGAGGCTGTCAAGCTCAGGACGGCAGAGATGGGTTTTCCAAATTTCTAATTGTTGCTTGAATGCTCGGATTTTTTCATTGGTGGCAAATACTGTCATTGTTTCCCTTGAAATGACAAGCTCACTTTGTTCCCTTTCGAAGAAATGTCTGTCAAATACCCAAGTCTGAATAACCATTGTGTGTTTGTCATTCTTTTAATTCAAATGAGATTTCATTCTTTCAAGTTATTGAAAATGTTATTTTCAAAATGTTACTTTCAAACATGTTACTGCATGAAAAAGCATCCAGATCAGCTCACACCACAAACAGCCCCGTAGGTGCTTCTCTCCAAACAACGATGGTCTTGGGGTGCCCCGTAGAAGAGCTCTAGGCCACCTTGAATTCCATACACTTGATATTTTTTACGGCTTCATCAGGGAGAATCTTCTTTTAAAAAATTCTTTTACATATTCTTTTCCATTATGGTTTATCACAGGATATTGAATATAGTTCCCTGTGCTACACAGTGGGACCTTGTTGTTTATCCATTTCCTATATAACAGTTTGCATCTGCTAACCCCAAACTCCCAATCCATCCCTTCACCAGCTCCCTCCCCCTTGGCAACCACAAGTCTGTTCTCTATGTCTGTGAGTCTGTTTCTGTTTCATAAATTCATTTGTATCATATTTTAGATTCCACATATAAGCGATATCATATGATGTTTGTCTTCCTCTGCGTGACTTACTTCACTTAGTATGATAATCTCTAAGTCTGTCCATGTTGCTGCAAATGGCATTATTTCATTCTTTTTTATGGCTAATATTCCATTGTGTATATGTACCACATCATCTTTATCCGTTCATCTGTTGATGGACATTTAGGTTGTTTCCATGTCTTGGCTATTGTGAATAGTGCTGCTGTGAACATAGGGGTGCATGTGTCTTTTCGAATTATAGTTTTGTCCGGATATATGCCCAGGAGTGGGATTGCTGGATCATATGGTAGTTCTATTTTTAGTTTTTAAGAACCTCCATACTGTTCTCCATAGTGGCTGCACCAATTTACATTCCCACCGACAGTGTAGGAGGGTTCCATCAGGGAGAATCTTAAGAGGAGCTGGCACATGCGATGGAGAATCACGTGGCCACTGCTACCTGAGCAGTGCAAAGGCCCGCAGCTTTACCCACTGCTGTTTTGTGCTCCCGCAATGCAAACACCGGCAAAACTCAAGTGACGTTTCAGTGGGACCATGAAAATAATTCTGACCTCATGGACTCCCTTAAGGGTCTCTTGGGAGTCCAGCTTGCCTGGACTGTGCTTTGAAACCCTGTGGGCGGGAGCATCTGATATGTTCCCTCAGTGTTTTCTTAGCACGGCTCCCAAGGCCCCATGGGCTGGGCTCCCGGCAGAAGCTCCGTCAATGCCCCCTGGCTGAAGGCTTGGCATCTCTGTGAGGCAAGTTTGGGGAACAGAGTCTGGATAAAGGAGAAGTTAATGCCCAGAGCCAGGGGACTGCTCTCTGGAAACTAATAGGTTTGGGGCAGTGCCCAGGCATAGGTATTTTCTAAATATTTAAATGATTTTAAAATCCTACCACAAGAAAACTAACTGCAGGGCTGTGAAGCCAAGAGCAGAGAGGCAGCCCAACTGCAGGGACAAAGCCACAGTCTTCTCTCTGCTCCCCTGGCTTCTCCTTAGAACAGTCTAGACGGGACACCTTGACCTTCGACCACAGGCCCTGGGCTGTGTTGCTGTGTGGCTTCCAGGGCCCTCCTGAGGAATGTGCCCTCAGGGGCCCAGGCGGGGCTGAGGGCACTGACACCACTGGGTGCCATTGGAATCACAGAGGAACAGCTTCTGACTCTGGAAGGGATGTGGCCACAGAGCTTTGGAGCTGCACCGGTCAAGGTCAGGAGGCCAGGGAGCTGTGAGTGCCCTGCCCTCCAGGCCTCCATCAGGGGTCTCCCTGCAATTCTCATCCTGAGAAAGACCTGCAACCCCCCAGAACCCTCTCTTTGGCCCTGCTTCACCCCAGGGGACCCTTAGTAAGTCACCACTGTTTCCCGGAGTGGCCGTGACTTTAATTCTGTGCCCACGTCACACCCCGAGACAGGCTGACCAGCTCCAGCCTCTGTGGCCCTGGCCCCGAGCACTCTGTCCAGGCACAGGGGTCAAGGCCCAGAGCCCCATGGGCTCCATCATCATGCATGAGCCTCCCTCCTCGGGCCGTATCTGTGGCTTTGAGGTGGTGGCTGGTGCCTGTGAGGACAAAGGCTCTTCTGGTTCTGGGAGATAGTTTTGATTTCTTTTTTGTAAGTGTCTCTGCCCTCCAGAGAACAACCCCTGGGCTACTGGTCTGAAAAGCTTCCCCGGTGATCCTACTGCATGGCCTGGAGAGAACTTGGTTTGTTTATTTATTCCTTAAAATTGACTATTCGGCAGGAAACCAGGGAAGACATATATATATATATATATATATATATATATATATATATTTTTTTTTTTGCCGTACGCGGGCCTCTCACTGTTGTGGCCTCTCCCATTGCGGAGCACAGGCTCCAGACATGCAGGCTCATCGGCCATGGCTCACGGACCCAGCCGCTCTGCGGCATGTGGGATCTTCCCGGACCGGGGCACGAACCCATGTCCCCTGCATCGGCAGGTGGACTCTCAACCACTGCGCCACCAGGGAAGCCCAGGGAAGATATTTTTGAGATCTAGGTGGAAAGCAGAGCTATGTAACCCCACCTGAGGTTATGCAATTTAAAAAACTAGCAGTATGTTCCTACGTAGCTTACATATATAGATTATTCAGTCAGGACTGTATTTGAAATTTGGTTAACACTTTCATTGATTATGTTTATCTTCCTGTAATCAATTTCAAAGAGGTATTTGAAATCTCGAAGACCAAGTTTCTCAACAGCATTACAAGCTTGTAAGAAAAGTAGCATTACTTTATGATGACATGAAGGGTAGAGAAACCATTTTTGTGTTTCCATAGGCTTACGATCAAATTTTCCTGAAACTTGGAATCCTGGCTGTCTTTGTCCGCTCAGGCTGCCATAGCAAAATACCATAGGCTGGGTGATTTAGACAACAGAAATTTATATCTCACAGTTCTGGAGTCTGGAAGTCCAAGATCAAGTGCTGGCTGATTCAGCTCCTGGTGAGAACTCTCTTCCTAGTTTGTAGTTGGCCACCTTCTTGCTGCGTCCTCACCTGGCAGAGAGAGGGAGCAAGCTCTCTGGGTGTCTCTTATTATAAGGGCACTATTCCCATCATGAGCTCCCTCACCCCATTATCTCGTCTAACCCTAATCACCTCCCCAAGGCCCCATCTCCAAATACCGTTGCATTGTGGGGTTAGGACTTCAACATATGAGTTTTGGGAGGACACAAATATTCAGTCCATAAAACTGGGCTAAAAGCAAGCCTTAAAAGTTAATTTACAGTAAACATAGTGAGAGAACTCTAGAGAAGTTTCCCTAACTCTGGAGTATGTAGTTACGTACATTACAGGGAGTGTGAGGCCTAGAAAATTGGAGGCAGCCACGTCTAGGTTGCCTGGTCCCTGGAGGGGTGTACTGATACTGCAGAAAGTAAGTGTGAGAATCCAAGGCCCAAGGAGCAAGTGTGCCTTCCCTCCTCTCAGGAACTGCTCTGTGCCCTGGTTCCGGAGTGCCCGGCTTGCTGGAGATTTTCCATCCACTCCTGTCATATCACCCAGGTAAGGACCAGAGTGAAGAAGGCCACGTGCTTATTATTTACTACAAGGTCGTTAGTGAGAAATCTGTCTCAGATCCAGAACACCTCATACGTGCATTTGGGATAAAATTAATAAAGATGAACTTCAAAAGCCAAAAATGTTAAGTAAAAAAAAAAAACAGGAGGTGCTTATATACAATGGAATATTACTCAGCCATAAAAAAGAATAAAATAATGCCATTTGCAGCAACGTGGATGGACCTAGAGATTATTATACTAAGTGAGGTAAGTCAGACAGAGACAAATATCATTTGATATTGCTTATATGTGAAATCTAAAAAAATTGAACTTATTTACTATACCTACTGTATAGCACAGGGAACTCTACTCAATACGCTATAATGACCTATATAGGAAAAGAATCTAAAAAACAGTGGATATACGTATATGTATAACTGATTCAATTTGCTGTACAGCAGAAACTAACAGAGCATTGTAAATCAACTCTACTCCAATAAAAATATTAAAAAAACAGGTGAAAAGTTATGTATGCGGAATGATTATAACTAGGCAAAATACCCTCTAGAGAGAAGAAAAAATAAAAAAGAAATGGCTGAAATGATTAACGTGATGGCAGCTGCAAGGTGACACATTTGGTGATTTTAATCTGTCTTTCCTCCTAAGGTTTTCTTAAAGAGTGTATATTAATTTGACAATTGAAAAAATTAAAAAGAAATCCTTTGCCTGAAGGTCACAATGAGTCCAACGGTGGAATGGCTGGAAGCAGGACCTCAGTCCTTGTCTTCTTTGAAGAAAGAATTCAGCAAAGAGACCAAGGTTGGTGAAATAGAGACGGCGTTTATTAGAAGCAAAGTATGTGTGGAAGAGCGCACAGGCGAACTTGGAGTGAGTTGCACGCAGTAGCGGCGGCTTAGGTTGCTCCTATGTGGGGAAGTCTTCCAGGTTGTCTCTGGCCAGTCATCTCGAAGTGTCAGCAGGAGACTGGTTGCAGCTGCTCACCTGGGGCCTATCTATCTCCTGCCTCAACAATAGAGAATCTCTCTGTGTTAGTTATCTATTGCTGCGTTACAGGTTACGCCAAAACACAGCAGCTTCAAACAACACCCTCGTTATCTTTCAGTTTCTGTGGTCAGGCGTCCAGGCCTGGCTGAGCTGGGTCCCCTGGCAGCCCTGGGCCAGACGTACCACCAAGGGCCCGGGGTCTGGGGAAGCAAATATTATAAATTGAACTTGTAAGTTATACTAAGCTCATGGAATATATTTGAGTGTCTTGTTTCTCTTTCTGTTTTTCGATTTGGGGTTTCATACATGATTTCTAAAGTTGTTCGTTGTGACCGTGCCCTCCCTGTGCTTGTGTGAATCCAGATCTCACAAGCCCTGGAGGTTTGCATTGCGGACCTTGGTCTTCTTGGCAGCGTTATGGTGTGTTTGGAGTTGGTTCCAGCAGCGGCTGGAGAAGGGGTTGCAGAATTTCTTGGCAGTCAGAGTCTTCCTTGGGGAGCTGCACTATCAGGCATGATGGCATGGGGTGGGGGGACAATGGCTTGTACTATTCAGTAAGATGAGAATGAAATAGAAGCCCTGTTATTTTTTATTTTATTTATTTATTTATTTATTTATTTATTTTTTTAATTTTTTTTTTTTTTGCGGTACGCGGGCCTCTCACTGGTGTGGCCTCTCCCATTGCCGAGCACAGGCTCCGGACGCACAGGCTCAGCGGCCATGGCTCACGGGCCCAGCCGCTCCGCGGCATGTGGGATCTTCCCGGACCGGGGCACGAACCCGTGTCTCCCGCATCGGCAGGCGGACTCTCAACCACTGCACCACCACGGAAGCCCAGAAGCCCTGTTATTTGAAAACACAAATGCTATCCATGCAGGGACATGCGCCCTTGACCTGGGGTCTTGGTGACAGCTGGGCCCTCTGGCATCTGCTGCTCACCCGTCTCTCCGGGACCACGGTCTTCCGACCTCCTCCCACAAGTGTAGCCTCTCAGGGAGGGTGTGGGGTCCTCCAGGTTCCCAGAAAGGCCTTTAGGAACTCACGGCTCCTGGCCTCCCTGCCCAGTCATGGCTTGGCTGACCTGCCCCTGGACTGGACCCTGGTGGGCAGGGCTGGGCAGGGCCATGAGGAGCTCACATTTCCAACCATCAGCTCCTTTCCTCTCCGGAGAATCCTATGAGTAGCCCTCCAGCCCTCAGGGAGCGGCTGTGTCCTGCATCCAGGATAGCAGCCCTGTTCCAGGCCTCTCCCTGAGGACGCCCCGCCCCTGCCGGGGTCCCAGCCCCTTAGCAGCACAAGGACTATTCAGTGGACGGATGTGGTTATGTATGCGAGGCTTTCTAGGGCAGGACTTCCAGACCTGAGCTGTGGAGGAGGGTTGTGGGGAATAAGCACAAGCACAGACTGGTCATGCCCGCATGTGGGGCTCCCGAGAAAAGCTTTTGGAACTAGAGGGTACGTGTGTCATTGGAGGTCACCTTCTCCAAAGGCTCGAAAAGCTGCTGCTTAAACTTCGGGTCACAGATCCTACACCAGTGGGTTCTCGATTCCCAGTCATTAAGAAAACATACCAGACTGTTTATAATAAAAATGGGGACTGGCCAAAGGTCTGAGAGGGGGATGCGGTGCAGACGGCCATGGCTGCTGAAACACAGCAGGGGTATGTTTGGAGAGAGCATCGCAGACTGCAGGGGTGCACTGGGAGGCTGCGAGCAGAGCTGGGCAGGAACAAAGGGTGGCCCGATCTCCACCCAGGCCCTGTCCAGAGCCCATCTGGAGAGGGCACCACCCCTGGCACCTCTGTCAGTGGACACCCACTGCCACCCTCCCTGGGTCCTCAGTTCCTCTGCTGGGAAAGATGATCTCACCAGCTTGGTGACTCTGGCAGAAATAAGGAGTCAGCCAAGCCTGAGCAGAGACTGAGTCGTGTAACCTCCCTTGGCCAGCAGGGAGTGAGGAGAGAGAGGGCTTCGTTTTCTCCTGCCACAGAGTGGGAGGCAAGGCCTGGCTCCCACCAGACAGATAGGGAGCGAGCTCCCTCGGCTGATAGCACCAAATATCAGGTGTCTCCGCAGGGGCCAAGAAACTGTGCTATTTTAACCGTGCATTTGAAACGCCTGGTAAAAGAATTCTGTATGTTTATGTATATATGTTGTTGATTATTATATATATATCATATAGAATACATTTAATATACAGGTTACAATTATATACAACATAGTAGATAACATATACATATATATATATATATATATATATATATATATGTATACTGTTCAACAAAACCATCAGAGCTGAACATAACAGATCATTCTTGCTCTTTTTCCAATCTTACAAAAACATGTATACAAGCACTGGCTGGATTGTGGTAAGCCATTGGAGCTCACTGTTTATATTGTTCTTTTGAGCTGTTGCTATTTGAGTTCAGAAGAAAGAAACTGTGGTAGAAATGCCCGTGGAAACACTCATTCTCTAATCTACTTGGTTTTATTCATTTTGAAAGACATGTATCTTCTGGTGGCATCAGAGGCTTCTGACGTCGGTTTTCAAGATGGTGATTCCCACCAGGAAACCTTTAAGAGCCCATGGCAGAAAACATACAGATTGGGAATGACCAAGGTTTATGTCAGAGCTTGGAATAAGTACTGAACCCAGTCTGGTGGGGTTATGATTGGGCTATCCTGTCCAACATTGGGACAGTCAGATAAATAAGAACACAGACCATTCATTTTGCCCCCCCCACACACACTTACAATCACTGTATTTTAAGGTCTGTGCCAAGCACAGCTGACAGAAATGGAGGTTACAGTCTGGTGGAAGAGACAACACATAATTAGAATGTTATAATGACCTGTACTTCTTAAGAGTATGACTACTGAGCCAGTGAGCCACAACTACTGAAGCCCGCGCACCTATAGCCCATGCTCCACAGCAAGAGAAGTCACCCCAATGAGAAGCTTGTGCACTGCAATGAAGAGTAACCCCCGCTCACCACAACTAGAGAAAGCCTGTGTGCAGCAACAAAGACCCAACGCAGCCAAAAAAAAAATAGTATGTTGGTGGCTGTGAAGTCCCAGAATAGACTCAGGGTATATTTCTGGAGAGTTGATTCCGTTCTACAGGAAATAATTTAAAATCAAATAATGTTATAATAACCACAGTTGGGAACAGAACCCACTTGGATATATTGTGGAGTAGAATGTAAAATATGAAGTGGATATTGGTGAAAATTGTGGAGTAAGGACTTCTGAAATCTCTCTCTGTAAGAGCAATGAGAAAGTTGCAAAAAGGTCAGAATCAACTTTTTTAGAACTCTGGAAATTAACCACAGGCTTGCAGAAATCTGGGCAATACTTATTCAAGAAAAATGGCAGAATCTTGGTAAAAATGATGGGCTTTGTGGCATTTTATTCAGTCCTAGTCCTATCTACTATGATAGTTTTGGAAAATAACAGCCCTATTTGCAGTGAACATCAGCAGTCTGGCAGCCACCAAAGGGCGCAGACCCGGCCTGGAGCTCTTTCAAAACCCCATCACCAGAGAACTGTCATTGTTTGACCTGCTGGTGGTTCCCTGGAAGACCCCTTTTACAGGGTTGTCTGTATCTGACCAGACTCTGAACACACACAGTGTGAAAAGCCTTTTCCCAGGAAACATTTGTTGAAAACAATTACAGGCAATTGATAACAGCTGGGTTAAATACTAGACTAATCAAAAAGCTTAATAGGAAAAGCTGCAGAATGAGATGTCCAGAGGGGTGTTGAAAAGCTCTAAAATATTCCTGGGAATCTAGAAGGCCACCTTCATGCGTAGGGCTGCGAGCATGCTCAGAGCTGTATGCAGACACAAGAAAGACCTGAGAAAGCTCAAAATTCTCACCTCTGGCTGGTCTTGAGGCTCTGTGAAAGCAGGAAGTGAAGGCTGTAGGAGTTGTAAACTGCCTGGCTGAGTGTGAAGGCACATCCAACACATACACACACACACACACACACACACACACACACACACACACACAGCCCTTCAGCACAGACTGGCAGACTTACTGGTTCCAAGTGTTTAAGGAAATCTCTATCCAATCATTAACTGATCACTAGGTTAACTGAGAAGAAACTTCAGAGACCACATATGACAAAGAATACCCTACTATGTAGAAGTAGTTCAAAAAAGGCAGTAAACAAACAAAACAAAAACTCAACTACAACAAACAGCAAAAACAGCAAACCCTGGGGAGAGGGAGAGCTTGTTTTTCAGAATTGCCATAGCATATTATTTCAAATGTTCAGTTTTTCACAAAATGTTCTCAAAAAATTATGAGACATGGGAATTCCCTGCTGATTCAGTGGTTAGGACTCAGTGCTTTCACTGCTGGGGTCTGGGTTCGATCCCTGGTCAGGGAACTAAGATCCTGCAAGCTACATGGTGTGGTCAAAAAAAAAAAACTATGAGACATGAAAAGGTACAAAGTACAACCCATTCACAGGAAAAAAGCAATCAATAAAAACTGTCCCTGAGGAAACCTAGATGCTGGACTTACTAGATAAAGACTTTAAATTAGCTATTTTAAATATGTTGAAAGAACTAAAGAAAACCATGTCATACTACAAGAAAACATATGTATAAGTAACATATAATTTATATGTCTTTATTGATGTTCTCTATTTGTTGTGACATCATTCTCATGCTTTCCTTTAGTATAATATGGATATATATACATATAAAATAAAAGTACAATAACTAATATGAAAACTTCACCAGAAGGGCTCAACAGTATATTTGAGCAGACAGAAGAAAAAAGTTAATGAATTTGAAGATAGAGCAATTGAGATTATCCAATCTGAGAAGCAGATTAAGCAGAAAGAAAAAAGAATGAAGAAAAATTAACAGAGCCCCAGAGACCTGTGGACACTGTGAAAGATACCAGCATATGCATAGTGGGAGTCTCAGAAGGAGAGGAGAGAAAGAGGCAGAAAAAAATATTTAAGATATATTGGATGAAAACTTCCAAAATTTGATGAAAGATATTATTTCATATTATATATATATATATATATATATATATATATATATATATATATATATATATATATATATAAAACTTCCAAGTGCTCAAAAAACTTCAAGTAGGGTAAATTCAAAGAGATCCACACCTAGATACATCATAATCAAATTCTCGACAAAGACAAAGAATCTTGAAAGCAGTAAGAGAGATGATTCATCACGTATAAGTGATCCTCAATAAGTTTAAAAGCTGATTTCCCATTAGAAACAGTGAAGGAAGCAGTGGAACGATAAATTCAAAGTGGTGAAAGAAAACCCTCAAACAAGAATTCTATATCTAGCAAAACTCTGTTTCATAAATGAAGAATAAATTAAGATATTTAATTTATTCATACAAGCAAACACTGAGAGAATTCATCACTAGGAGACCTGTCTTATAGGAAATATTAATGGGGGTACTTCAGTCTAAAATAAAAGAAACACTGCACAGTAACTTGAAGCCAGTGAAGAATGAAAAGCACTGGTAAAGTAACTACATAGTTAAATATAAAAAGGACTATAAACGTATATTGTTATTAACTCTTTTTTTCCCATCTGAACTAAAAGACAACTGTATAAAGCAATAATTAGAAATCTGTGTTAATGGTTACAAAATGTATAAAGATGTAATTTGTATGAAAGTAACATCATAAAGCAGAGGGGAAGGAATGGAGTTTTATTGGAAGAAAGTTTTGTATATGATTGAAACTAAATTGGTATTAATGTGAACTAGATTGATATAAATTAAGATGTTAATTGTAATCCCAGAGTAACCATTAAGAAACAATCTTTGAAAATATATAGTAAAAGAACACTAAGAGAATAAAAATGTTATACTAGGAAATATCTATTTAATACAAAAGAAGGCAGAGGAATAGAGAAACAAAAAAATATAAGAAATATAGAAAACAAAAAATAAAAGGGCAGATGTAATTCCAACCATATCAATGATAACATTAAATGTAAATGGATCAAGCAATCCAGTCAAAAGGCAGAGATTATCAGACTGGATTAAAAAAAAAAAACAAACAAAACAAAACAAAATGAGACCCAACTATATGCTGTCTACTGGAGACATGCTTTAGATTCAAAGATACAAGCTGATTTAAAATAAAAGAATAGAAAAAGATGTGATGCAAACAGTAAAGAGAAGAAAGACGGAATGGTTATACATGGAACAAAATAAATTTTAAAAATGTTACTCTAAGTAAACAGGGACATTTTATAGTGATGGAAGTGTCAATTCATCAGCAAGACGTAACATTATAAACATATATGTACCTACCAGCAGAGCCCCAAAATACATGAAGCATGACACATTTAGAAGGAGAAATAGATAATTCAACAGTAATTGCTGGAGACTTCATATGCCATATTCAATAATGGATAGAACTAGACAAAAAAAAAAAAATCAACAAATAGAAGACTTGAATCTCACTATAAACCAGCTAGAACTAACAGCCATCTATAGAACTTTCCACCCAACAAGAGTAGACTATACATTCTTCTCAAGTGTACCTGCAACGTTCTGAAGAATAGACCATTTGCTAGGCCATAAAACAAACCTAAATAAATTTTAAAGGATTGAAATAATACAAAGTATATCTTCTGACCATAATGGTATAAAATTGCAAATCAATAACTGATAGAATTTTGAGAAACTCACAAATATGTGGAAATAAACAACGTACTTCTAAATACCCAATGGATCAAAGAAGAAATCATGCAGGAAATTAGAAAATACTTTGAGATAAGTGAAATGAAAGATACAACATATCCAACTTACAGGATACAGCTAAAGCAGAGTTTAGGAGAAATTGATAGCTGTTAACACCTATGCTAAAAAAACAGAAAAATCTAAGCTCAATAGCTTAACCTTCCACTTTAAGACACTAGAAAAAGAATAAAGTAAACATAAAGCAAGCAAAAGGAAGGGAAATAATAAATATTAAAATGAATATAAGTGAAATAGAGAACAGAAACACAGTAGAGAAAAATTAATAAAACCAAAAGTTAGTCCTTTAAAAAGATCCTCAAGATGGACAGTTATAACAACTTTGACAAAGAAAGCAGAGAGGAAACTCCAATAACTAAAATCATAAATGAAATAGGGGATATTACTACTGATTTTATAGAAATAAAAAGGTTTATAAAGGAGTACTATAAATAACGTATGACAATAGATAACAGATAAAATTGATAAAGTTCTGGAAAGACACAAACCATCAAAATTGACTTCAAAAGAAAGAGAAACTCTGAATAGACTTAAAATAAGAAAAGAGACTGAATTAGTCATCAAAAAACTACCCACAAAGAAAAGCCCAGGCCTAGATGGCTTTATTGGTAAATTTCACAAAACATCTAAAGAAAAATTAGTACCAATTCTTCACAAAACTTTCCCAAAAATAGAAGAGGAAGGACCTCCCAAATCTTTCTATAAGGCCAATATTACTCTAATAGCAAAACAAGACAATGAAATCACAAGAAAATGCCAGACAATCTTTTTTTAATGAATATGAATACAAAAATCCTTAACAAAATACTAGCAAACCAAACCAAGCAACAGATTTATATCTGAATAGATTTATATCCTATAAACAAGTGAAATTTATCCCCAGAATGCAAGATTGGTTTAATATCCTGAAATAATTAAGGTAATACACCATATCAATAGATTAAAAACAAAAACCACATGGTTATCTCAGTAGAACAGACAATAAGGAAAACCATTAACAAAATCCAGCACCCTTTCATGATAAGACACTCAACAAAGTAGGAATAGAAGGGAACTTCCTTGGGACTTTCCTGGCAGTCCAGTGGTTAAGACTTTGCCTTCCAGGGCAGGGGGTGTGGGTTTGATACCTGGTTGGGGAACTAAGATCCCCTATGCCTTGGGGCCAAAAAACCCAAAACCATAAAACAGAAGCAATATTGTAACAAATTCAATAAACACTTTAAAAATGGTCTACATCACTTTGTTATAAAGCAGAAACTAACACACCATTGTAAAGCAATTATACCCCAATAAAGATGTTAAAAAAAAAAAGGAACTTCCTCAATCTAATAAAGAGCATCTATAAAAACAAAACAAAACTAAAACAAAACCCCCAAACCTACAGTTAACATCATGCTTAATAGTGAAAGACTGGATACATTTCCCCTAAGATCAGGAACAAGAAAAGGATGTCTGCTTTCACTATTTCTATTCAATATTGTACTGGAGGTTCTAGCCAGGGCAATTGGGCAAGAGGAAATAAATGGAACCCAGACTGGAAAGAAAGAAGTAAAACTTTTTCAGTTCACAGATGACATGGTCTTTTGGATAGAAAATCCTAGGGAATCCACAAAAAATTATGAGAACTAATAAATGAGTTCAGCAAAGTACAAGCTCAATACACAAAAATCAGTTGTATTTCTATACCTTAGGAATGAAAAATACAAAAACGAAATTAAGAAAACAATTCCACTTATAATATCATTAAGGGGAATAAAACACTCTAGAATAAATTTAACAAAAGATGTATACGATTTGCACGTGGAAAACTACAAAATACCACTGAAAAAATTAAAGAAAACTTAAATAAATGAAAAGGCATGCCTTGTTCGTAGATCAGATGACTTAGTATTCTTAAGATGGCAATACTCCCCAAATAGATCTACAAATTCAACAAAATCCCTATTGGAATCTGAGCTGGCTTCTTTGTAGAAATCAATAAGCTGATCCTAAAATTCATATGGAAGCCCACAGGACCCAGAATAACCAATATTTACAATAGCCAGGACATGGAAGCAACCTAAGTGTCCATGAACAGATGAATGGATAAAGAAGATGTGGTACGTATATACAATGGAATATCACTCAGCCATAAAAAGAAACAAAATTGAGTTATTTGTAGTGAGGTGGATGGACCTAGAGTCTGTCATACAGAGTGAAGTAAGTCAGAAAGAGAAAAACAAACACTGTATGCTAACACATATATATGGAATCTAAAAAAAAAAAAGGTTCTGAAGAACCTAGGGGCAGGACAGGAATAAAGACACAGATGTAGAGAACGGACTTGAGGACATGGGGAAGGGGAAGGGGAAGCTGAGACGAAGTGAGAGAGTAGCATTGATGTGTATACACTACCAAATGTAAAATAGATAGGTAGTGGGAAGCAGCTGCATAGCACAGAGAGATCAGCTTGTGCTTTGTGACCACCTAGAGGGGTGGGATAGGGAGGGTGGGAGAGAGACGCAAGAGGGAGGGAATACGGGGATATATGCATATGTATAGCTGATTCACTTTGTTATACAGCACCAACTAACACAACAATGTAAAGCAATTATACTCCAATAAAGATGTTAAAAAAAAAAAGCAAAAGAGGTTACTGTGAAGAGCAGATAAATGAAGTGTAAGCAAAAAAAAAAAAAAAAAAAAAAAGAGAGAGAAAAGCAGTGCCAGAGCACTTACACTTCCCAATTTCAAAACTTACTACAAAGCTATGGTAATCAAGACAGTGTGGTACTGGCATAAGGATAGACATGTAGATAATGGAATAGATGAGAATTTGGAAATAAACTCTCACATTTACAGTCAATTGATTATCGACAAAGGTGTCAAACCAATTCAACGGACAAAAAAATAGTCCTTTCCACCTACTTTGGTCTTATTATAAGGATAGTGGTTTCATTATTGGTATAGTTTGCATTTAGAGACACGGATTCTGGACCAGGTCATATGTGCATTCTGGACTCTGCCTCTGCCTGTGTAACTCTGTCTTGATCTTTCTGGCATTTAATTTCCTCATATCCAAATTGGGGTAATAAGCTAATTTTAATTTCTTAAGAGTAAAATGTTTCAGGGATTCCAACGATGGAATCTGGTGCCACTGGATTAGTTTCCTCAAAAAAAAAATCTTTGAGATTTTATTTGTGAAAAATCCAGTCAAATAAAATTTATTTGACTATTGAAGGACCAGGCTAGTTAGCAGCTATGCTCATGCCAGTCTGACTGCTACTACTTGTTATGTCAATACCAGCCAGAATGCCAGTCAGTTTAATTTCTACAGATGGCAGCTTCAGCAATATGATATTATTTAGGAGAAAGACTTATCTCGTATACTACTGCTCTCTTTTCTCCCAAACAAGAGGATGCTTTTGAGTGTGTGATGAAGATCATCAATAATATGAATTCTAGAATAAGCACCATCAGTTCACATGTTGGAATTTCTCATACTATGTTTGTAATACCCTTAACTTAGGTTTAATACCCATTTCCCAGAGGTGAAAAACATCTGGTTATCACCATCATTTTAGGTGAACGTCTCAAAAATTTATATCTGTTTTAAAATGTAATATTTTGAAATACCATTTTGATGTATATTTTGCCTTCCTATGAGTTTGACTGTGTTAGAGACCTCCTATACGTGGAATCTTGCAGTATTTGTCCTTCTCTGACTGTCTTATTTCACTTAGCATAATGTCCTCCAGGTTCATCCATGTTGTTACAAATGACAGGATTTCCTTTTTTTTAAGGCTGAATAATATTCCAAGATATTTATATACCACCCTTTCTTTATCCATTAATCTGTGTAAGCAGGAACTAGAAGGGTGGTTGCGTTGGCTGGGGGAGAGGGAAATAGGGTGTTGTTGAAATTGTATAAAGTTTCATGCAAGAAGAGTAAGATCTGAAGATCTGCTGTACAACAGGGTGCTTATACTTATCAGTACAGTACTAGGCACTTAGAAATTTGTTGAGAGGGTAGATCTCACGTTAAGTGTTCTTACCACAAAAGAAAAGGAACACAGAGATGCTTCTGGAGGTGATGGCTATGTCTACTGCCTCGACTGTGGTGGTGGTTTCACGTGTATATGCATATATCCAAACTCATCAAATCGTATACATTAAATATGTTTGGCTTTTGTATATCAGTTATACCTAAATAAATCTGTTTTTTGTTTGTTTGTTTTTTGCGGTACGCGGGCCTCTCACTGTTGTGGCCTCTCCCATTGCAGAGCACAGACTCCGGACGCGCAGCCTCAGCGGCCATGGCTCCCGGGCCCAGCCGCTCCGCGGCATTGGGATCTTCCCGGACCGGGGCACGAACCCATGTCCCCTGCATCGGCAGGCGGACTCTCAACCACTGCGCCACCAGAGAAGCCCATAAATCTGTTTAAAAGGAAAAAAAAAATAATCCTTTCAATAAATGGTGCCGGGACGACTGGATGTCCACGTGCAAGAAAAAAAAAAAAGTTTGATTCCCTACCTCAAGCTATATATAACATTTAACTCATACTGGATTAAAGATTAAAGTAAGAGTTAATGCTACACAAATTTTAGGAGAAAATATAGGGGTGACCTTTATAACTTTGGATTTGGTAATGGTTTCTTAAGTATGACATCAAAAGCACAAGAAACAAAATAAAAGTAAATAAACTGAACTTCATCACAATTAAACCCTTTTGTGCTTCAAAGGGCACTTTGAAGGTAAAGTCCAACCCACAGAATGAGAGAAAATATTTGCATAATAGCTGAAAAGTAGAGACAACCCAAACGTCCATCAGTGGATGAATGGATAAAGAACGTGTGGTATATTCATACAATGGAACAATGTCAGCCATAAAAACGTACTGCTTCATGCTATAACATGGATGAACCTTGAAAACATGCTTGCTGAAAGAAGTCAGTCACAAAAGGGAACATACTGTATAATTCCATTTGTAGGAAATGTCTAGAATAGTCAAATCTATAGAGACAGAAAATAAATCAGGGCTGCAAGGGATGCGGCAGCTGGTGGGGGTAATAGCTTAAAAGGTGAGGGGTTGCTTTGGGGGGGATGATGAAAATGTTCTAAAATTGATTGTGGTGGTGGTTGCACAACCCTGAGACTATATAAAAACTGTTGGGTAAATTGTATGGTGTTAAAAATGCATACGAGTGCTTTAGGAGAAAAGTTGAGACTCCAGGAAACCGTGCCCTGTCAATCCATACTTCAATCTATATTTTCTATATAGATTCAATCTGTATCTCCTAGACCTTTCAGCAGAGACCTCTGAGGATATTTGTGGGTCCTGTAACCCATGCCAGAAGAGAGATTAGTCCAGAATCCCAGGCAAGGTTAGTGTGATACTAGTGTTCATGGACCCATGGGGGCAGGGGTCCCTCCAAGCTGTCAGGATGCCGGATCCCTTGGGCTTTGCGAGCCTTGTCAGCTGGACACACTTTCCACACAGGTACCCTCAAGAGAGGCCTCCCAGAGCCCCGTGGCTGGAATCCCCCTGCAATGTGAATCAAGTTCCCTCTGCTAAGCTCACAGGCTAAGTGGGCAGCACAGCTGAGGGCCAGCTCATCTTTCCCCCAGGATGTGTAGCCGCAGGGATCCTGAGCCCTTTCTGAACCATGGTAGGCTGCTAAGAATAGCGAGAGTACAGTATGTGAGCCTCTGAAGATCTGGCCATGGAGTCAGGAGTATTCACAGGCCTTCCTGGAATAAGAGATCTTCAGCCTGCAGTATTGCTTTGAGAACGCCCTGTGGTCTCTCCCGTCAAAACTCAGCCTTAACGTCCCCTCCTCCAGGAAGCATATCTTGATTTACCAAACCTCTCTGATTGAATTTCTCAAACGACTGAACACGAATTTGGCTGATGAATAGATCATGAATAGGTGATGTCTGTCGGGTTTTGAGGGAGGACTCTGGCCCTAGCATCTCCTTTGGGGCCTATTAATCCTCTTTTTGGACAAATTGACATATAACACGAATGTTAGTTATAACTCTTTTTTTTTTTTGGCCGTGCCTCGAAGCTTTTGAGATCTTTGTTCCCCGACCAGGGATTGTACCGGGGCCACGGCAGTGAAGGTGCAGAGTCCTGATCACCGGACTGCCAGGGAATTCCCAGTTATAACTCTTCGATTGTAAGTGACAGAAACCCAGCCCAAACTTGGGTAGTAACTGGGGTGATGGAAGCAGAAACTCAGTGCTCCTGCGGGAGGGGCAATCCTTTAACGAAGGAGGTGCCTTTTTTAGAGGAGGCAGTACTGGGCAGAAAAACAAACGATGTCTATTGCATGATGGTGACTGGATTCTTTGGTGCTGAAGTTGTTCCGGGTGAGCTACTGAGAGAGCCAACAGGGGAGGACATTTACTATTTTTTGCCTGCCCAACACCCTCTCTCCCATTCCACAAACCACTCCAGTTTCCTTTTGGGAACCACCCTACTCCTGCTCTCAGCCCATGTGCTGGGATGAGACCCCACCCTAGCCAGGAATGGGACACATGACTCAGACTGGCCAGTCACATAGTCCATTCCCTGCAGCCACCCTGATGGTCCCTGTGAGTGTCTTTAGGGCCAGGGCAGTGGGTCACTCAGTTCTGGGTCCCTGACAGCAGCGGTTCCCAGACCTGGAGGACCCTCGGAACACCTAGGGGCCCCTCCCCAGATGCACTGAATCTGCGAATCTGGGGCTGGTCTCGGGCATCTATAGTTTTAATAAGGTCCCTGCGGAACACAGATGATTAGGCTTGGGAATCATCGTCCCACTGTGTTTGTATACAGCAGGTGCTTTAGAGCTGCTGGTGTCATGGAAAGGGCCGGAGTCTGTTTTCCAGGTGTGCTTATACTAGCTGGCTTTGAGTCGCTCCTGGAAATACAGTAGCCAGGACTCTGTATGTGTTGAGGTGGTCCTGCCACTTTCAGCTGGTGATCTACGTGCTCCCTGTTTGGTGAGATGGCCTTTGCTGATGCGAACGAGGCCTCCTATTCCAAGAGCTGGCAGAGCTCCAGGGGTCTGGGACACCTGAGAAGACAGCCAGGTGGAAATGGGCTCCCCTGATCAGCCCCAATCAGGCCACTTCAGGATGACTCAGAATGTCAGGCCTTCTAAAATTAATCTGTGGCCACATCTAAAATCGGCACCTTGTTTAGAGGCACTGGCTTCTCCTTGCCCCACAGAGGGTTTGGGACCATGGGTGAGCTGGGCCTGGACGTGCTCCATCTTTCTCCCCCTCAGACATTTGTCTGACTTTAGACTTGCTAACAGACAGTTTTCCTTCTGCTTTTTTTCTTTTTATTTATTTTTTTCTTTTTAAATTCGCTCCTTTCTAACTGCAAGCAAAGGTTAGTTTTATGACCAGGGGTTTCATTTCTCAAAAGGAGGATGACAGTTGGCAGATACTTTAGTACCATGTCCTTAGTTCTTACTAATGGAATTTAGGTGCAAATTTAATCCCAAATATTAAGAGCCCTTTTTTTTTTTTAAAGATTTTTTTTTCTTCCTGACTAAAAGGGTTGAATACAATCATTGTAAAAATTTCAGATAATACAGTTCTAAAGAAGAAAGCAATAATTACTGGAAATTCCTCATCCAGAAAGAAACACTTATGGGATTGTTGGTGCATTTACTTCTAATTTTTTTAAAACAAATACCTAAAGCCCACAGAATAAAACAAATTAAAATGCATAATTTGCATATATGGAAATAAATGTTAAGTCCAAGAAAGTCTTTGGATTCATTGTGCAATACGGGCTCCTAGAGGGAAGAAATCAGATATTTGGGGTCTCTACATCAATGTTACTTTTAAATTGTCTGTCGCTCTCATAATCTGTTGATTAAATCATAAATCAAAAAATTCTGGAAGGCAATTTGGATTTATGTATAAAAAGCCAAAGCTGCCTACCTTTTGACCCAGCAAATGCAATGATAGAAATTTATTTTAGAGCAGAGCTCCCCAAACTTTCTCACTTCTTGGTGCTTTCAGTGTCTCAGAAATTTTTTCACAGCTCCTCCTAGGCCAGAAGAAGCACCTAATAGTTGATTAAGTAGTTAGGTCCAAATAACTTAAGTATTTTTGTGCTAAAAATTTGGTAGTCGTTTGAAAAAGTAATACACATACTTTGAAAAAATTTTTAAAATTTCAGACTTAATAACATTAGACAGCAGCACCGGTAACTAGAAGAAGGCAAAGGAGCAATGTCTTCAAAATTCTGGGGGGAAAGTGATTTATAACCCGGAATATTGTGCCTTGTCTGGTTCATCCCTGTTTCTCCAGCACCCAGTCAGGGTTTGGCCCAGATTAGTTGCTTGATGAGTCTGACCTGAATAAATGAATGAATGAGCAAATGGATGAATGAAGGAATTTATAGGACCTGCCAGTTTCCAAGTTTTCTTCGAAGTCCTGAGAGACAAGGGTATCTATCTCTAAAGCCCGAGCCTTGAAAAGGTGAGTCTGGGGACTTCCTTGGTGGTCCAGTGGTTAAGACTCTGCCCTTCCAATGCAGGGGGTGTGGGTTTGATCCCTGGTGGGGGAACTAAGATCTCACATGCTACCACGTGCCAGGGCCAAACAATAAAATAAATAGAAAAGGGTGGGTCTGCATCTGGAGGCCAGGCTGAGGGGGTGCGGAGGGAGAGGATATGCAGACACCCCAGGATGTGCCCTATGACACTAGGGGATGGGGCCTAGGGTGCTGCGGGCGCAGGTATAGGAACCAAGCGGCCCTTTGCTTTCAAAGCCTGGTTTGGAAGAGTACGATTCCATAGACACAGGGGACCAAAGACCCGGTTTCAGAGTCTCCCTCCCTGGCTCAGTTACATCATCTGCAAAATAATAATAAAAACAGCAACAATAGCTATTTTCACAGTGGGCATTAAATGAGTTTAGCATCATCGTGGCATGCGATTAGCACTCCACAGATATCGGCTATTAATATAAGTGGCTGCTCTCTTAGAACCACTTCCTCGAGTCCAGCGGGCACGTCCCGGGCTCACCGTGGTCCCCAGAGCAGAGTGAACGCGAGCTTGCACGACAGCCCACAGCGGGAAGACTTGGGGTGTTCCCCTTCTGGTCCTCCTCTTCCCATCCCTGTCTCCCTTTTTACTTTCGTTCCCACCCCTCCTACTTTCCACACCAAAGAGGAACAGGAAGTGAAAGCAGTAAAAGTAGAAAAAGAAAAGGACCTTTTCCTGTAGGTTAGGGATGCCTCCTGCTGCGCTGGGGTCCCTCAGTCCTGATCTCGGATTTGGGCTCTTTGAGGGCAGCCATCAGGCCTTCCTGTGAGTTCCGTGTAGAATTCCCCGGATAGCAAGGCTTAAATTAGCTCTTGTAAGATTCTGGTCCTGGCCAGTCTTATTCATTCTAGCGTGATGGAGTCTGACTGTCCCTCTCCCTCCCACACCCCAGACTGCTCTCTCCTGGAGATCCCACTGGTTCAGGTGCTCCTTAGCGATGGGAGGGCTTTTGGAGGACCTAAGGGATGGTGGCAGGGGAAAGTTAGTGGCCGTGGATCCCGCATAGCGTGGAGCTGGCTATATTTTGTAACATCTCCTGGACGCTAGGCTCAGACAAGCTAGTTCCTTTAGGGCATGCTTGAAGTGGACCAAGGGTTCCGTCTATACTAGGCAGGACTCCTAGGAGATAAAGTGGCGAGTCGTAATCGTCACTGTCACACAGCAACTGTTACTATAGCAGCTACAATGAACCAAGATCCATCCCAGGCCTTCTATGTACCTTATCTTACTTAATAACAAGAAGCACCATGGGTAATATGTGTCTTTTACCTCATTTTGCAGATGAGGAAACTGAGACTCAAAGAGGTTAATGTTGGGACTTTCCTGGTGGTGCAGTGGTTAGGAGTCTGCCTGCCAATGCAGGGGACACGAATTCGATCCCTGGTCCGGGAAGATCCCACATGCCGCGGAGCAACTAAGCCAGTGCGCCACAACTGCTGAGCCTGCGCGCTAGAGCCTGTGAGACACAACTACTGAGCTCATGTGCCACAACTACTGAAGCCCACGCACCTAGAGCCCGTGCTCCGCAACAAGAGAAGCCACCACAGTGAGAAGCCCGCGCACCGCGACAAAGAGTAGCCCCCGCTCGCCACAACTAGAGAAAACCCGTTCACAGCAACGAAGACCCAATGTAGCCAAATAAGTAAGTAAATAAATAAATAAAATTTAAAAAATTAAATTAAATTTAATTTAAAAAAAGAGGTTAATATTTGTCCAAGGTGGCAAAACAAATATTGACCACAGTCTGTCTGATCTGAAGATTAGTATTGTGAGATATGAGAATATTAACTGAAGGGTGGTGTATGATTGTGAAAAATTGGAAATCATCCTTGATTTCCAGCAATAGAGTAACAATTAAATAGCATGTAATACATCTATACAATGATTAAGATTGATGTTGCAGTATTCATTAACATGGGAATATTTGCACAGTATATTCTTATTTACTTATTTATTTATTTTAAAATTTATTTATTTATTTACGGCTGCATTGGATCTTCGTTGCTGTGCACGGGTTTTCTCTAGTTGTGGCGAGCGGGGGCTACTCTTTGTTGCGGTGTTCAGGCTCGTCACTGCGGTGGCTTCTTTTGTTGCGGAGCACGGGCTCTAGGTGCACGGGCTTCAGTAGTTGTGGCTCGCAGGTTCAGTAGTTGTGGCATGCGGGCTCTAGAGCACAGGCTCAGTAGTTGTGGTGCACGGGCTTAGTTGCTCCGCAGCATGTGGGATCTTCCCAGACCAGGGGTCAAACTCGTGTCCCCTGCCTTGGCAGGGGGATTCTAAACCACTGTGCCACCAGGGAAGTCCTACACAGTCTATTCTTAAGGAGAAATAGTCTATGTAATGTGATTTCACTTTTGTAAGCTAAAACAGATGTTGTAGGACCTTACAAATGTTAAGAAGAACATTATGCATGCATGGAAATATGTCTAGAAGGATACAGGCCAATGTGTTAATCTTGGGCCTTTGCAATGTGAGGTTATGGGTGAGTTCTACTTCCTTTTTCATTGTTGACTTGAATTTTCTAATTTTCAAAACACCCAAGTATTATTTATTTATTTATTTTGATGTTCCCTTTTAAAAAATTTTTTTATTGGAGTATAGTTGCTTTACAATGTTGTGTTAGTTTCTACTGTACAGCAAAGTGAATCATCTATATGTATACATATATCCCCTCTTTTTTGGATTTCCTTCCCATTTAGATCACCACAGAGCACTGAGTAGAGTTCCCTGTGCTATACAATAGGTTCTCATTAGTTATCTATTTTATATATAGTATCAATAGTGTATATATGTTAATCCTAATCTCCTATTTCATCCCCCTCCCCCGTATTACTTATTTAAAAATGATAGAAGAAAAGGGGATACTGGTCTGGGAATAAGGAAATACAGTGCTCTGATGCCAGCTCTGCCACTGATTTGCAATCTTGGGCAAGTCCTTTTTGTTCTGGGTTTTGGCATCTTCATCGGTAACATGAGCAATCTGTGTAGTAGACAGAAAGGCCCGTGAGGCCTGGGACAATGTCTATTTTGTTTTAGAAGTGTCTGTACTCAGTAAATAGTGAATTAATGAGTAAATTAATGAGTGATACAGGAGTCGAGAATTAAGAGGGCTGGTGGCGCAGAGGTTGAAAGTCTGCCTGCCGATACAGGGGACACGGGTTCGTGCCCAGGTCCAGGAAGATCCCACGTGCTGCGGAGCGGCTGGGCCCATGAGCCATGGCTGCTGAGCCTGCGTGTCCGGAGCCTGTGCTCCGCAACGGGAGAGGCCGCAACAGTGAGAGGCCCGCGTACCGAAAAAAAGAATTAAGAGTTGTGGTGGGTGGGAGAGTTTCAGAGACATGACATGTAGCTGTGGTCCTCAAATGTGGTCCAGAGGCAGAAGACCTGGAGGTTGTGAACTTTTTATGGATGCTATGAATAATCATGAGACTGGTCTCTGTTACATTCAGTTCACCAGCACTGGAAGCTAGTTCAGAGTGCTGGGTTTAGTGTTGAACAGACTTGGACTCCAGTCCCAGTGTTGCTGTTTGCCAGCTGTGAAGTCTTGAGCAAATTATATATATATATTTCTAAGCTTGTTTTCTCACCTGTAAAATGAGAATAATAATTAATACTGAGCTCATAGGGTTGCTCTGAGCATTTGAACAATCTGTTTATAAATTAGTTCAAAATGGTAGACTGGGAACTTCCCTGGTAGTCTAGGGGTTAAGACTCCGTGCTTCCACTGCAGGGGGCACGGGTTCTATCTCTGGTTAGGGAACTAAGATCCCACATGCCATGTGGCACGGCCAAACAAACAAACAAAATGGTAGACTGAATTCCAGCTACTTTTTCCTATCCCCAATCCTTAGAAACATCAGAAAAGATAAATACGTATAATCCCTAAGTGATCTGGCAAAGTGGTAACCTCAGTGGATTTGACATCACAAGGAATTCCTGAAAGAAGAAAGATGGTGGAATTGGAAGAAAGAAACCATTGCCTAAAATGTGTGTAGGAGAGACCTGCCAAAGAAGGTGGGAGTGGCTTTGAAGGTGCTTCAAGCTTGAAGACAGTGGATGGGGGTGGTGGTGAATGACAGGGTAATGGCTTCAGATGTTGCAGTAGGAATAGAGACAAGGCAACACCCAGGAAGAATGGACACTGGGTAATGGCACACTTTTCCATCAGCGTTTTTCTTACCCACTGTCATGCCTCCCGCACAACGATGGGAGACATTAGCCATAGATGGGGTAAAAAGAATCTCAAATCCAAGATGAGCACACAGCCAAGAGTCATTAAACACTGAGGAAGAACACTGCCGTGAAACAGGCACAGAGCACAATAAACAGAGGAACTGACACCCAAAGAAACAGAGCTAACAGAGCAGATAGATTAAACATTTACAGTAAGCACAAACATCCTCAGAAAGTTATCAGAAGAAACAGTCTGATAGCTCAGAAATAAAAAAGGACTCCAAAGCATACTCAATAAATGGGCTATGAACAGGTTGGATACCCATGGATAATAGCATGTAAATGAGCTAGAAAATCAAGATGAGAACTTCTAGAATGCAGTGGGGAGAGAGAGAAGGAGAGAGGGAGAGAACTACAAGTTAGGCTATATGAAGGCTAGATTTAGAAATTCGATATCCATTTAACAGAAGTTCCAGAAAGAGGGAATAAAGAGAGTGGAAATGAAGAATACCAGAATAAATACAGGAGGAAATTTCTCAAATTGACGAAAGGCTAAAGTTCTCATAGTGAAAGGGGCCATCACATGACAAGCAGAATAGAAAATAAGATGATGAATAGACATGTAGGATGAAATTTAGAACATGAAGGACAGAGAAAAGCAAAGCAGATTAATATCAGATTCAACTGCAACACTGCATGCTGGAATATCTTCAGAAGTCCAAGGGAGAATTATCTGAACCAGCCAAGCTATCATTCAAGGGTGAGGGCAAAATATATAAGGACAATTTCAGACATCCAAGGATGACAAAATAAATCATCTTCGATCTTACCTGTGAGAGGATGCATTCCAACACAATGAGAATAATTCCAAGAGAAAGCTACCGGATTTAAGAAGCATACATAAAAATTAACTCAAGCCTGTTCTCTATGTCTGTGATTCTGTTTCTGTTTCATAGATAGGTTCCTTTGTGTCATAGTTTAGATTCCACATATAAGTGATATCGTATGGCATTTGTCTTTCTCTGTCTGACTTACCTCACTTAGTATGATAATCTCTAGGTCCATCCTTGTTGCTGCAAATGCATTATTTCATTCTTTTTTATGACCGAATAGTATTCCATTGTATATATGTACCACTTCTTCTTTATCCATTTATCTGTCAATGGACACTTAGGTTGCTTCCATGTCCTGGCTATTGTAAACAGTGCTTCTATGAACATAGAGGTGCATGTATCTTTTCGAATTATAGTTTAAGACAAAACTGTTCTTGTTGGCAGGTAGTACAACCTTCTGCCTAGGTAACCCAAGAGAGTTATTTGGCAAATGGTTAAAATGAATAAGAGAATTCAGCATGCTGGTCAGGTTATAATAACTTCAAGCTAGCATAGGCCTTTCCTATGGCCCAGCAATAATTAAGTTGAAAGTGCTACCACCAACACCACCAGAAACCATCATTAGTGATCTTATTTTCTTCACCATGCTGCCCTTTTAAAAGTAAATCCTCCAGAAAAGCCATCTTTAATCCCTAACCTCTCTGGTTGAATGTCTTTTCTCCAGAGTGGAGGGAGCAGATGGGAAGAAGGGTGCAGCCAGCAAAGGAGCAACCTTGGTGCCGCCTGGAATCTCCCTCTTTCTGGAAGAACTGCTATTTCAGGCAGGACCAGAGTTGGCAGCACAAAAGAGCACTTGGCCAGCCGTGAGAGGATTGGGAAATCAGAGAGAGAAAGTGATGAAGTTAAATAATGACCAGCAGAGGTGCAGCCACAGGCCAGGTCTCCCGGGACCAGCTCTCTGTGGTGGGAAGCGCCTCTCCTTCTGGGCTTCTGCCTTCCAGGGCTCAAGGTCTCCAGAAGCCATGGCCCAGCATAGGGCAAAGTCTGAGGAACAGAAGGGTTAATGCCTAAGCCAGTGGTTCTCAACCTTTGGTACCCGGAGAACAACTGGGAATAGAGGAACACCAAATGCAGATGCCAGGGCACCCCTCTCTCCAGAGTCCATCTCAAGGAGCTCCTGAGGGGGGTCCAGTGTACATCAAAGCAGGGAAACCCTGCCCTGGAGTCATGCACAAGTGGAGTCTGGGCTTCTCTTGCTGCACTGGCCCTTAGGCAAGGGCTGGCAGCTGCCCTGACCACAGCAGGGCCTGGCTGCCTGGGCTGCAGACTAGGAAATGTGTGACATCGTCTCCCCACTCCGGGCACCCCATCATCCGCTCCCTTTGCCCATCTCTTGACTTAATTGTTTTTTCATCATCTCATCATTTCCACCATTTATTTCAGGTTTTTAATTTTATTTCTTAAATTGAAGTATCCACCCTTAATGACAGGAACAAAGAATTTTAAGAAAATCTGAATGCCCAGGCCAGCACCCCAGGGCAATTAAGTCAAAACCTCTGTGGTAGGGCTGGGGCCTCAGGGTTTCCTGAAGTTCCCCACGTGATCCCATGTGCAGCCCAGACAGCCATCCCCTAAGGGTGACCCATGGGCCTCGCCAGTGATTGGTTCAGGGATGGGCGTGTGACCCAGTTCTGCCCAATGAGACGTGAGAAGTCTTGGGGGTAAGGCGTTTGAAATTCTGTCAGTTCCGGAGGATTCTTCAGTCATAACAAGGAATGAAGTACTGACCCATGCGACAACATGGATGCCCCCCAAAGCATTAGGCAAAGTTTAAAAAGCCAGGCAAAAAGACAACATATTGTATTATTCCACTCACACGGAACGTCCGCAAGTGGCAAATCTATAGGAACAGAAAGCAGATGAGTGGTTACCTAAGGCTGAGGAGAGGAAGAGGATGGGAGAGACTGCTTCATAGCTACGGGCTCTCCTTCCGGGCTGCTGACCTTGATCTGGAACTGGGCAGTGCTGATGGCTGCACGTCGTGAGTGTACGAAATGTCACTCGGGGTAACTTCTGTGGTGTGTCTTTCCCGCCCCGACACACACGCAAAGTACAGCTGTTCTCTGAGAGAGTGCCTGGGAGAGATGGTACCTCTCTGTGTCAGGGGGGGACGAGGTGAATCCCCAGATCCTGTGAGCAGCCTGAGGAAGGAGCCAACACGGAGGAAGGTAGAGCGGAAAATGGGGCAAAGCTGGTCACAGATGGCCTGGCTGAGCCGCTGAAACCGCACGTGCCCCCGGGGTCCATCCCGCTTCCAGGGGCTCTGTTATGGTTGACGGTAAATGCCCTCTGGTTTAAGGTTGTTTGGCTCAGGGTTTAAGATCACACGTTTGACTTTATTTATTTTTATTGCCTGTGCCACGTGGCTTCTGAGATCTTAGTTCTCCGACCCAGGCCTTCGGCAGTGAAAGCGCCGTGTCCTATCCACTGGACCGCCAGGGAAGTCCCTAAGAGCAAACGTTTCAGATTTTCTTCCTCATTTGATGGTACTGCGTCTCACTGGGCTGAGTAGGCTGCTGGTGACCCAGCGTGAGCAGTGACCTATCTCCCCGCCCAAGACTTGAGTCAGACTTATGAAGAGCCTGGAATGGGCGAGGGGGGGGGCCCATCTGTAAGTGTGGCTGCACAGGGCTGGCTGCACCCACACGCAGCCTGTGGGGCTGAGTGGTGGCCTCTGGGAGAGGGGCCCCTGAGAATGATCCACAGGCACTTGTGAGTGCCTTGGTGCCAGGCCTCATACCCCAGACACTGCCCACAGGCGGGCAGCACGGGGGGACCCAGCTGGAGAAGGTGTGTATCCCCAGAGGGGTGGTTAGAAAAGGGCGATCAGCCGGTGAGACTTGGGCTGTGGCCTCGGGGTGGGGCTTGGCCCACAAGCCTGCCTTCCTGGTCCTCATGGCTGGACCACACGTAAGAGGGGCATCCAGGTGATATAGTCAAGGATGAGGGCCATTGACTTTGGCCAACCGTTTCTCTTGGTGCTGAGCCAGTCTCACCCAGAACTTATGAGAAGATCTTGGGCTTCCCACGGCAATGTCCCCAGTGGGCCGGGATGTGCTAGCCTCAGGGAGGGGAACCTAGGCCCTAGGCAGCTGAATTTTCACTGTCAGTTCAAGCACTGGTGTCTGAGATGAGCGCCCTGTACCTGTCCCCAGAGTTGACTGAAAGAAAAACACACAACGTAAAAATTGTGAGTTTTAAGTTTTATTTGGGGACCTTACTGGGGACTACAGTCTGGGAGACAGCCTCTCAGTAGCTCTGAGGAACTGCTCTAAAGGGGTAAGGAAGGAGTCAGGATATATATGAACTTTTTTGCTGGTAAAAACATGTAGTCAAGCAGCAAAAGATTACTACTAATCACTAAGAACAGACATTTCAAGCTGATGATATTAGCACTTTTCTAAGTATGGAAAGATGCAAGATCCAGGGTCGTTTGAAATTCTTCCTTAGATATGCATCTTAACTATCTAGGGATCAATATAACCAAAGCACAGAAAGTTCCTGTTTTTCTCCATCCTGAGTCTCCCGCAGGGTGCGCCATTGGTGGGCAGCTGCAGTGGCCGATGGCCTGATCCCTGTAGAACTGGAACGGCTGGCAACATTTTTTTCTTTACACCTGGGACTGGGTGACACCAGGTGGCCTCTGGGCCTGCCTGGCTGAGACCAGCTCCCCATGGTGTGTCCAGCAGCTCCCAGGGCCGCTCCGTCCCTTCCAGCTCTCCTGGGCTCAGGCCTCCGTTCTGCAGGGGCTCTGTAAGAGGAGTGCACTTTGGCCCTTGAATGGAGGGGCAAGTGTCTCCTCAAACTGTCTCCTGTTTTTCTGGAAGAAGAGCAGCCTCAGTCTCGTTCTGCGGGAGGAGATGACTAGTGTGTCCGGGACTTCCAAGACCGAAGGGAAAATTGCTGCAAGCCTCAGGACCAACTTCCACTCAAACTGGGCCTTGTGTGTGAGCCAGGCATTTGGAGATGCAAGCCAGAGGCTTCCTGGCATGGCTAAGACTGGCTCGGCTTTCAGACCAGGGGGGCTTCCAGGCTCATCCTGGGAGTTAGTCACGCCCACCCCCTTGCTGACCTCACTACCCATCCACACTGATAAGCGGAGTCCCAACCCTGCAGGGCTCCTCTCTGCGCATCATCCCCACCTAGCCCTTCTCCCTCCCCTGGGGGCTAACATGCACCCCCTCCCTGCCACAAGCCCTGGAGTTCCTGTTCTATTGCTAAGATGTGCCTACATCGTTAACCTGGGGGTCAACTTCCATCTCCTTCTTCCCACAATGGCTGGACACGGGCACTAGACCGCAAGGCTCCCCCTGAGTCCTGCGTCACCTCTCCCAGCCCCATTCCATCTGGACATCGAGACCCTGGAAGACTCCCAGCGTCCATCAGATCCCCATCAGGCCCGTGCTTCTTCTCACTCATTCAGCCCCCTCACCTATCCCCCTCCACTGTTCCCCTCCTCCCAAGGTCCTGTCCTCTCTCTGTCTCCCCCTTTCCCCAACCCCAAGCCCTCCTCTGTTCTCTGATGCTTTGGTCCCTCTACTTAAACCTGTGCCAGTGTCGGGGACTAATGGGCATCTACTCACGTGGTCTAACTCCTGCCTCACCGTCCCCCGACTCCCCACCTTCTATAGTCGACTAGTACTCGGCACTGGGCAGGTCCGGGCACCTGCTTGCCTCATCTCACCTTATCCTCACGACAGACTCCCGAGGAGGTGTTGTTTGCATGCTCTCACAGCCGGATGAATGAATGAACATCTGCCTTCCCGCAGGTGTGGCTTCTCCAGGGTCCCTGACACACAGTGAGGCTGCCACAGGGATGGCTGAAGGAGGGGCAGATCATTCTGTGGTACTGGGGACTGTGGGTGACTGGGTTTCAGGAGTGAGGGGATGAGAAACCAGGCTGACTTGTCAGGACAGACATCCTGGACTGGGGTAGGTGGTGGACAAGATGCTGGGCTGTTGCCCATAGATACTTCCTGGGCAGGCAGCTAAGAGGCACTGAGCTCTTCCCTTCTATCCATCTTTCCCTCCCTCCCTCCCTCCCTCCATCTATCCATGTAGCTTGGTGTAGCTGTCCACAGGACATGTGGGTACCACAGCTCAGTGGAGCAGACCAGGAGGAGGACCAGTGGGCTTCGATAAGGACTGAGAGAAAACAGGGAGCAGGTTCTGATACCAAGGGGTCAGCTTGGCCAATTGCTGCCCAGAGGAAATATGGGCACAGGGGGGCCTGATATCCTGATTTTTCTAGAGAATCCAGAAATGTGAGTTTTTAGCTACACTCTCCTGATGGTTAAGTGTTGACAACTAATCACATTTAAAACACTGGATAGGCCCCAGCTGTGTGAATCAGGCAAAACGTGTACAGGCTGGAATCAGCGCAGGGGCCGCCAGTGCGCAGCCTCTGACATGGGATCCAAAACGCAGGCTTTGGAGTCAGAGGTAGAGCCTGCTAGTGCACCGGCTAACTGAAGGATGTGGGGCGAAGCACTCAGCCACTCTGAACCTCAGGCTCCTCCTCTGTAAACTGGGGCGAGATCTACCCACCTCGCAAGGATGGTATGAGGGTTAAACAAGACAAACGCCACACACAGCGCCTCCTTGGAGCGACCCCGCCCCCCACAATGATGGCTGTTGTCGCTGTTTCCCATCACAGTGGTGAACGTCGGCCCAGGGTCAGGCCCGGGGGCAGCGCGGCAGCGAGGACCCTCCCAGGCAGCCCCCTGCAGGCTTGCTAGTGCCGGCTCCTTGCGGCTGGCCCTCCGCAGGCCCCAGGACCACGAGGAGGACGAGGGGCTCCCAGCCAGGACAGAGACTTCCCCTTCCCCTCTCCTTCCTCCTTCCCCTTCCCTCCTTTCCTAGTTCTCTTCCTTTACTTCTGCTGAAAGCGAAAAGGGAAGTTTAAAAAAGCAGAACAAAGGTTTTGGTTATACTTTTTTTACTTTTTTTCTGGCCGCGCTGTGCCGCCGCACGTGGGATCTTAGTTCCCCGACCCACGGGGTGGGGGGCAGGGGGGAGGACCCGCGCCCTCTGCAGTGGAAGCGTGGAGTCTTAACCACTGGACCTCCAGGGAAGCCCTTGGTTGTATTTTTTGTTTGTTTGCTTTTTAAGCGTATTTGTGAAGTCTCAGTTTTCGGAAAAGTCAGCATAGGTCACGGGGTAAGTGCAGGGAGTAAAAGTTGTCTTCGTGGGGATCAGAGCCCGGGGCACTGGGTCCTGGAGACCCCTACTCTCAGAAGCGTTCCTCCTCCAAGCCTCTGCTCAGTGAGTGTTCTGGGGGCTGCGGGGCTGCGGGGAGGAGGCAGGGGGGCGGCTGGGGTGAGCGCAGGGGCAGGGGGGGGCCCCTTGATCCCCAGCTGTACGTGTCGCAGACTCTCCTGATTGCTTGAGTCGCCCTCAGTTCGTTTCTGTTATTTGACTCCTAGAAGGAGTTGTCTGGGTTTCAGGCAACAGTGCCTGGTCCACATTCGCTGTGGGTCCCCAGTGTCTCTGCTCTGGGTCTGGGAGCCCCAGGTCTCTTCTTGCCTCCTATGGTGTCACTACAGCTTCTGCCTCTCCTGTGACTGCTGTCTGTCCAGCTGCCCCTCGCTGGGGCCAGTGGGCAAGGGTGGGGGCCTGGGTCCTTGGCGCTGCTCCGGCTCTTGTCCCTGTGCTCTTCCCCTCCCCTCCCCTCCCCCTCCCCTCCCCTCCCCTCCCTCCCCTCCCCCTCCCTCCCTCCCCCCCTCCCTCCCCTCCCCTCGCCTCCCCCTCCCCTCCCCTCGCCTCCCCCTCCCCTCCCCTCGCCTCCCCCTCCCCCGCCCCTCCCCCTCCCCTCCTTTCCTCTCAATCTTTTTCTCAGTGTCTCAGTATCTTAGTCTCTCCTTCTCTGTGCTTCCACATGTGTTATCTCACTGCTGGAGGGTTTCCACCTCACAACTTCTCACTTCAGCATCCCTTGCTGACCAGCGATCTTCCCTGGGTTTCTTAATTCAAAGAAAAAAGAACCCTGGGGGAGGGGCCTCAGAACACTTCTGGTCGCTTGGGTTCACCATCACTGCCCATCAGGTCTTTGGTTGCTGGCCTGCCCATGGATTGATTGCCTTGTATGGGCCAGGTGTCAGTTCCAAGTACTGTGTGACCTTGAGCAAATTCCTGCAACCTCTCTGAGGCTCCGTTTATCCCACCTGCCAAATGGGGACATTCATATTTAACTTACAGAACAAAAATGTAATCCTGGGGATGTGAATTCCTTGAGGTCAGGAACAATGTCTTATTCACCTCTAGACCCTCAGATTCAGATTCATGATAAGCGCTCAGTAAATATCTGTTGAATTAAGTTGTTTGTAAGTGGTTTATGTATGTATGAATTATGAATGCTTTTTGCTATGAAAAACAGAAAATCCTCTTTATAGAGGCCTAGTCATATAGCAGGATTCTTCAGATCAGGTAACTGCTTGCCTTGGTTTAGCAACTCCTGATGTCAGTGCAAGCTTATCTGAAAGTCTCTTGCTTATTGCCTTGTGACCACAAAATAGCTGCTGTGGCTCCAGACATTTTATTTGTATTCAACGAAGCACAAAGGAGGAAAAGCTGCATGTTTCCCTTTAATCAAAAAAAGCAGAACCTTCCCAATCCCAGAAAATTTTCACTTAATTCTCATTTCTATGTCAAATGTCCACTCAGTTCCAATGGAGGCTGGTAAAGTAAGTATTTAACTCTCCCAGCCTCTTTAAAGGAGGCGGCAAGGAACAGGGGAGAGAAATCTTATCATTTTAGCCAACTGCACTCTGCCCCTGTCCTTTTCCTCCCGCTCTCCTCCCTCTGTTGGGATTGTGGGATAGAGGTATTTTGTGAGGATTGTGCCTGGAGTACAAGAGAGAGAAAGTCAGGAACGGGATTCAGGCCTGGGGGCAGGAGGTTTGTGTTACTGGAAGTGTGTCCGTTGGCTAGACCATGGCCCTCTCTGGACTGGGGCTTCCAGGCTCCTTAGTGAGGTGGCTGAACAAGATGGTGTCTGGGGGTCTTCCAGCTCTCATGGTCTAGCTTCGTGAGAGCACCGTGTGAAGGCCAGAGAGGAAGGGAGAACAGAGTGGGAAGCAAAGAGTTAGAAACAAATATGTGTGTGTATGTGTGCAGAGCTGTAGACATGTTTGTAGGCAACGGGAACGGAAATGAGGGATTGAAGCATCCCCAGCACTGGGCTAGCCAAGACAGAAGTGAGAGAGCTGTAGGCTATTGTGTGTGACGGTATCCCCAGGCTGGCAGTACCCCCTGGGGGCAGTACGCCCAGGGAGGCAGTCACCTCAGGTGCGCAGTACCCCAGGTGGGCAGGACCCCCAGGTGGGCAGTACCTGGGGCTCAGAGATGGTTCCAGCTCCCTGGCTGGACCAGATTGTGAAGCAGAGAAAGCAGCATGGACCAGCCCTTCATTTTCTGTCGGGAAAGAATGAATCAGGGCATCTTGGACTCCTCCCTCCCGCCCCTTCCTTCTAGGGAGGCACTTATTTATCATTAGCTCTAAAGCAATAAGAATATCTTCTCTTTATTGAACTCATTTGTGTTTTCTGCTTTTTCTAAAAACCAAGTCCAGGCCTATAGCAGTGTTTGCCATCTCTTAAAGGAAGAAATTCTCCCTTACCCCAGGCGTGGGCCTAAATTATATTTTAAAAATAGCTTTGTTTTTTAATTACTATATTTCGTTTAAGAGAATGAAATAGGCTTCTAAAGAAGTGACTCATTATGGAAAAATACAAAAACAGAATTTGTGAATTTTTGCTGTTTTTCACTAACCTTGTACATTTTCTTGCTATCCAAGAAAGAAGAAACTACAACTGACTTCATTGTGAGCTCTTTACTTAAAACTGTGGACTAGATTGTTTTGATTATAATGTTTCTTAACTATATAGAAATATAAAATTAAGCATCAACTTCTTATGCTAATAGCGCTTATACTTTTGGGTACCATAAAACCAAAACAAATTTAGAAATCATATATAAACAGTACAAAACCAGTAAAATTCAAAACAACATTAATTTAACATGAGGGATAGTGACATTTTCCTGAAAATTAATAAAACCTTACAGTAGGACTGGGAGGCATAAGGCTTTATTTTGTTTTTCCTTTTGTTTTTGTCTTGTTCAGCATGGCTATACTTCTAAGGACAAAGAAATTAAAAATAAACCTTAAACTTTAAGAGTTTTAGTCCTCCAAGTAATACTAGTAATTTTGAAATTATTTGATTCATGTTGTAGGAGACAGTAAATAAGTAATTACACTAATTGAAACAAAAATTATCAAGTTAAGGGGGAAAAGATACAAACATGAAAACAAAGAGGGGGGAAAAGCCCTCTAATATTAAATTTGAATTGGGACTATCAATAAGAACATATGGTTTTTACTTCTTTATTTATAAATATTTATTTATTTATTTATTATTTATTTGGTTGCATTGGGTCTTAGTTGCAGCAGGTGGGCTCTTTAGTTGTGGCTCACTGGCTCCTTAGTTGTGGCATGAGAACTCTTAGTTGCAGCATGCATGTGGGAGCTAGTTCCTGGACGAGGGATCAAACCTGGGCCGCCTGCTTTGGGAGTGTGGTGTCTTAACCACTGCGCCACTGAGGAAGTCCCTGGTTTTTTTTTTTTAATGTGAATTTTCTAGCTCTGCCCATTGAGAGGGCCCAGGAGCAATCATATCTCGGTAGCAATGAGCACACCTAGCACCCAGATTTTAGATTCTAATACCATTTTCCACTGAAAGAAATTAGAACTCTCAGAGAAATGGCTGACTCCAGGGATGGAGAGAGAAAATACAAGGTGAGCTTGCCAGAAAGAAAGGAAGCTTTTTGTGATGGTAAATTTTATACGTCAACTCGGGTAGACTATCGTGCCCAGTTGTTTGGTCAAATATTAATCTAGATGTTGCGGTGAAGTTGTCTTGTAGATGTAATTACATCTACAATCAGTTGACTTTAAGTAAAGGAGTTTATCCTGGATAATGTGGGTGAGCCTCGTCCTATCACTTGAAGGCCTTAAGAAAAAAAATGGATCAGAAGGCATTCCACCTCCCTGACTATAACATAAAAGTCCCACCCGAGTTTCCGGCCTGCTGGCCTACCCTACAGATTGCAAACTTGTTTGTCCCTACCATTGAGTGAACTTATTCCTTAAAATAAATCAAATACATATATTATTGGTTCTGTTTCTCAGGACAACCCTGACCTTGAAAGACTAATAGGGACGTATCAAAAGGACAAGGAACCAGCTAAATGGGGCTCCCACCAGCCAAATTTGGAACAATTTGAGCATGAAAAAAGAATAAAGAATGAACTGATTAAAAATATTGAATAAATGAAGACCCATGAGACCATAGCAATGTTTAAAAAGAAAGAGAGAGAAAGATGAAAAAACCCACCTGATTTACTACCTCATTTACGATTATGACTGTTATACCAATTCCTTATTCTGGAAATAAAGAGAAAAAATTAAGCATGTATACTATCTTTTTAGCAGGGAATGTAGAAAGAATGTTAGTAAACAATTATTTTTCAATCCCCAATGAAAGAATTGATTTGAGAACGGATCATCAATGGATGCTAAACCTCCCTTAATTGAGAGTGTGCTAGGGATCGGGGACTTGCATGGGGCCAAACTACCATCCTGCCTCTCATCTGCTAATTGCAAGATAAAAACATGCCTTCGCAGTGGGAAGAGCAGGCTGTCACCAGCTTAGCTAAACCGAATATCACTACCAATGGGATTGGCTGACATGAGGCACCTCCTGTAGTGATGTGGTGTGAAGTGCACAGCATCACGGGTCAGGTAAACCTGCCAAAGAGTGTTTAGACTCAGCTTGCAGTTTATAAGAACTCCAGGGAAGCAAGTCAAACCAAACCCCAAGGAAACACAATTCAGAATATGGGACATTCTATAAGAAAACTGACCTGGTTTCTTCAAACAGGCAATAGCATATTCCCCCCAAAAGGTGGGGCCTCTTCAAAGTGGACTAAAATGTCTCAGCGACAAATGCAAGGTGTGAACATTGCTTGAATCCTGTTAACAAAAAACCCCATATATGTATATATATACATATATATATATGTATATATATGTATATATATACACACATATATATATACATATATATATAAAGACTTTTATACGTACATATATGTCTTTGTGACAGCTGGTAAAATTAAACTTAATTTAATATGAATTGGATATTAGATGATATTAGACATGTTATCGTTGAAATTTTTAGGTGTGACAGTGGTAGTGTAATTTATGAGAATTCCTTATTCTTTGGAGAGGCACTGAAGTCTCTAGGAGTGACGTGTCATGATATCTGCAGCTAAATTTCGAATGGTTCATATATATTATGTATATATTGAAATTATATATCATATATAAAAATATATATACATTATATATAATATTATATACATGGTTTATATATAAAATTTGTATATAATATATGATGTATACACTATATGTATATTTTTTAACCACATATATGTGGCAAAGTGTTTACAACTCTTGCATCGAGGTGATAGGTATATGAGGATTTGTGGTATTATTCTTTCCATTTTTCTTTGTTTGTGAGATTTTCCATTAAGAAAAGTTGGAAAAAACTGTAGAATCAAAATAACAACGTAAATGTAATGTGATGGAAGACGTTCATACCTTGTAGGGTAGCACTTGGATGCCAGCTCTTGCTGCCGTTTTAATTTTCAGGTGCCCACAGGATTCGGTGTCATGAGAAGACTCAATTCTCCAAGTACTTTCTCTACTAAAACTATGGTCAAACCTTTTTACCGGGCATTATGTAGTTGTCTGGCCGTCTCTTGATGCCAACAATGATGTATAAAATCTTTTATATTTACCATGAGATACAGTACTTGGTGACAGTATGACCCTAAATGGAAACATAAACTCCAGTCTGCTGTGGCTGACAGGTCTCAGTTATAAGGTGTCATGCAGATAAGGCAGGTACCAACATGGGTGGCTGCCCAGTGGGCCTCCATTCTATTCAGGGCACTGATTATGGCTCTGTGTCAGTTTTAATTTAATACTCACTTTCCCAAATTCCCTGTTGCTAAGCATGACATGTGACTCAGTTCTGGCCAATGGGATGAAAGTAAAAATGATTCATTGGGTGGGGCTTCTGGGTAACCTCTGTACAAGGGACACACTTGGGGGGCATGTGGCTTCAATCCTTTACTCTTTGGCTCTCCTGTCGTCCCCCACTAAAACTGGAGGTATAACAGACATCTTGCAGCTGTGAGGATACATGTCCCACAGACTATTACTAGAGTAACAGAGTCAGAAGATGGAAGGAAACTGTGTCCTTGATGACATCCTGGAACAGCTGCATTTGCCCTGCACTGCTTTTCCTCAGATTTCTTAACATCTAGGAGAAACAAACTTATATGTGTTTAAGCCAGTGTCTGTTAACTTAACTTGCACATAAATACATCCTTGAATGATTCATTTAAAATATACTAATGTTAGATGTTTAGATTATCATATGTGCCATGAATGTTGATGCAGAAATTCTTAACAAAATATTAGCAAATGGAATTCAGCAGTATATAAAAAGAATTATGTACCATGACCAAGTGGAGTTTATTCTAGGGGTGCAAAGCTGGCTCAATGTCAGAAAAATCAATGCAATCCATCATATTAACAGTCTAAAGAAGAAAAATTATATGATTGTATTAATGGATGCAGAAAGAGCATTTGACAAAATTCAACACCAATTCACAATAAAAAAAAAAACTCTTAGAAAACTAGGAGAGAGGACACTTCCTTAATTTGATAAAGAACACCTAAAAGAAAGCTACAACTAACATCATACTTAATGGTAAAAGACTAATGCTTTCCCCCTAACATTAGGAACAAGTCAAGTATGTCCACACTTACCACTGCTACTCAACATAGTACTGGAAGATCTAGCCAGGGCAATATGTAAAAAAAAAAACAAACAAAAAAACAGAACAACCAAACCAAATCAAAACAAAAACAATAAAACCCAAACAAACAAAAAAAGGAAATTAAAGGCATATAGATTGAGGAAGGTAGAGATAACACTATCCCTATTTGCAAGTGACATATTGTCTACATGGAAAATCCTGAATAAAGAAGACAAAGAAAACCTAAACAAATGGAGAGACATATAGTGTTCATGGGTTGTAAGACCTAATGTGAAAAGATGTCAGTTCTCCCCCAAATTGACATACAATGCAATTCCTCTCAAAATCCCAGCAAGAAATTTTGTGGGTATAAACAAGATTATCTTGAAATCTATATGGAAATGTGAAGGAACTAGAATGGCTTTTTCATTTCAGCCCCAACTATTCTGACACCAGTGGATGTACTGCCGTAGAATTCTGACACTACCCACCCAGAGTTAGCCCAGACCTCACAAATCAAAGGTCAAAGTCACCAGCAAGACTACTCCCACTCCGGATTCCAGCTGCAAGCGGGGTCCCAGGACACATGCGCTTCTGATCAACTGCCTATAAATCCGGGGGTTCCCACCACTTCCTCAGATTAGATGATTCACTAGAACATCTCACAGACCTCAGGAAAACACTATACTTATGATTATAGTTTAATTATAAAGAATACAAATCAGGAACAAACAAATGAAGAGACACATAGGACAAGGTCTGGGGGGAACGGCAGATTTTTTGTGCCCTCTTCCTGTGGAATCAGGCACGTCAACCAGGACGATCCACTGAGCTTCAGTGTCAGAGTTTTTATTGGGGCTTTGTTATGTATCGAATCATTGGCCACGTGATTGAACTCAATCTCCAGTTCCCCTCTGCTTCCCCTGAGGTCAGAGGTTGGGCTGATATGACACGGCTCAAAGCCCCAACCCTCTAATCACGTGCTTAGTCTTTCTGGTGACCATCAGGAGTCATTTCATCTTTTAGCATAAAATCAGGTGGGATTCAAAATAAAATCAGGTGGGATTCGAAAGGGCTCATGAATAATAGACATTTCTATTACTCTGGAAATTCTAAGAATGTCTTCTCTCTTCCAGGAACCCAGGACAGATGCTAGTCAATTCTTTATTATATGATAATAGCTAAAACAACTTTGAGGAAGAAGAAAGTATGAGGAGACCCTCTATCTGTTGTCATGACTTGTTATATAGCTAGCTTTATTCACACTGTGGTATGAGCAAAGGAATAGACCCATAGGTCAACGAACAAAACAGAGGACCTAGAAATAGACCATACAAGTATGGCCAACTAATTTTTGACAAAGGTAGTAAGAAAAGTCAGTGGAGGAAGGAAAGTCTTTTCAATGCATGGTGCTGGATCATTGGATATCAATAGGCAACCCAACACCTCACATCTTTTACAAAAATTAACTCAAAATGGATTGTAGATTTAAATATAAAACATAAAGCTATCAACCTTTTAGAAGATGAGATAGGAGGAAATCTTTGGGACCAAGGGTTTTGTGAAGATTTCTTTTTCTTGTTTTTTTCCTCGGCCACGCCATGCATCTTTAAGGATATTAGTTCCCCGACCAGGGATTGAACCGAGGCTCTCAGCAGTGAAAACGTGGAGTCCTAACCACTGGACTGTCAGGGAATTCCGAAGAGCTCTTAAATATGACGCCAAAAATTCAATTTCTGAGGGAAAAGAAAAGGATACATTGGATTTCAAAATTAAAAGCCTTTGTTAAAAAACATCCTGTTAAATGGATGAAAAGAATTAGCTTCAGACTGTGGGAATATATTTGCAGACCACATAGCCAACAAAGGACAATGATCTAGAATATATAAAGAGCTCTCAAAATTCAACAGTGAAAAAACAAGCAATCTGATTAGAAAATAGATAGAGGACATGAAGAGACATTTCACTGAAGAGGATGTACAGATGGCAAATAAGCACTGAAAAGGTGTTCAACCTCATTAGCCATCAGGCAAATGCAAATGTAGACTATGATGAGTGATTACTATACACCTATCAGAATGGCTAAAATGAAAAATAACACCAAATGCTGGCAAGGATGCAGAAAGCCTGGATCTCTCATACTTTGCTGGTGGGAAGGTACAATGGTACAGCCACTCTGGAAAACAGTTTGGCAGTTTTTGAAAAAAGGAAACATACGCTTATCATATGACCTGTCAATTGCACTCCTGGCTATAAACACTCTGGGATAAATACCAGAGGAATAAAAATTACGTTCACACAAAAACATGGACACGATTGCTCATAGCAGCTTTATTTGTGGTTGTCAAAAACTGGAGTCGACCCAAATGTCCCTTAATAAGTAAAGGGCTAAGCAAGGTGAGGTACGTCCAACCATATCATGGAATACTACTCAGTAACACCAAGAAATGAACTATGGATGGATGAAAAAAGCCCATCTCAACACATCGCATTCTCTATGAGTTCCATTTATATGACATTCTTGAAATGACATCATGGAATTGGAGAATGAATTAGTGGTTGCCAGAGTGGGCGGAGGGTTGGGGGAGGGTATGACCATGATGGGACAGCACCGGGGAGGGCTTTGTGGGCCGGGATAATTCTGCATCTTGACCGTGGTGATAGTTACTGTGAATCTACACGTGTAATGAAGTGACAGAAAGCTATACACGTATATTGGGCTGATGGCACATTCCTGGTTTTACATTGGCTCACAGTTATGTAAGATATTACCACTGGGGCAAATGGGGTGGAGGGTACATGGGATCTCAACTACCTTGTCACTTCCTGTGAAACTGTCATTATTTCAAAATTAAAAGCAAAGAGTAATGGCCTATATGGAAAAGAATCTTAAAAAGAGTGAATATATGTGTATGTAAAACTGATTCACTTTGCTGTACACCTGAAGCTAACACAACATTGTAAATCAACTCTACTTCAATAAAATAAAGTTAAGGAAAAAAAATGAAAAGTAAAGAAAAAAATGATGGCAAAATAAAAACTTCTTCAGAAAAAAAAAAATTATTAGGATGGAGCGTATCAGGGCCCACAACCCCAATTGGAGAATCACGAAGTGGGGGCAGAGGGGCTGGGATCGAGCCCTACTGGGTGCAGATACATCCTGGTTGCCCGGCAGGTGCACTGATGAAGTGAGCTGTACTCACCCCAGAGGAGAGAGCCGTCTAGTCAAAAGGGTCCAGGTAACGTAGCATCCCGTGCTCTCTGCTTCCCACTCTCCTCTGCTTTTTCCGAGCACTCAGTGCATCAATGCTGTTGGACACTGGGCACACGGTGATGAATAAAGGTGGAGGTCTCCTCCTTGGAGGGACAGGTAACACAGTGGAAGAAGAGGTATCGGGTCCCAGAGCAAAGGCGCTGGCCCAGCTGGCGGACTTGGGGAGGTGTCCTGGGTGGCAGGAGTCTTGAACTGGGTTTAGAAAGATGAGCTGGAAGCAGTGAGGCAAAGAAGGAGACGCTGGTCATTTATTCTACAATCTCTGGGGAGGCAGTGAAGGGTAGGAGAATGGCATGATCTGATGAACATTTAAGAAAAATCTCCTTGGGCAGTGGAGAGGGCAAGTTGGTGGGGGGGAAGGCCAGGGTCCAACCCAGAGGACAATGCCGGGGGGAGGTGAGGGCCCTGGAGGAGGGCAGACTGTGGGCACGCGGAGGAGGGTTCAGATGGAGGTGGACCTGGGGGCTGAGTTAACCAGGGCTTTGTAGATGCAGCATAGATACAGTGGTTCCAGAGCCCCGGCCAGGCCCCCTCCAAGAATGCCCGGAACTCAGCTTCCTCTGGGCTGCCAAACTGTCCCCGCCTGGACCCTGGGGCAGGGTGGACCCTGCCCTGGGCTGCCTCCTATCCTTCTCTGAGCTGCCAGGCCAGGAGTCTGCTCACTGCTTGGGAATGCCTTAGTTTCTGCAGATGACTTGCACGGGGTCAGGCTGTTTGAGTGATGCTTACTGCAGGGACCCGCACCTCCCCCACGCCCCCAGGAGCTGCAGCACCTCCAAGGGTGTCTACGTTGGTGTGGATGCAAAAGTCATTCAAAGTGTGTGTGCTTCTTTGGGTTTCTCTCCCGCTTGTAGACATTTTGGCAACAGCACTTCATGATGTTACGGATGATCGTCGACTGTTGGGTGCTTCACAGGGTGTCGTCAGTCTCCTTCCAGACTGAAGACTCCTTGTGGGCAGGCATCTTGTGGGCGGGATCCTCCTGTGTGCGTCCCCAGCTCTCAGGGCTGGCTGGCTCAGTGCTGGCTGAACACTGACCAGAGATTTCACTGCTTGGTCGGCGGAACTACTCTCCCCAGCCCTTGTCTCTGCACTTAGAGGCAGGCTGTGCTGGGGCCTTATGAGGCTGTTAAAAAACACCTCCCTGCTCCATGGTTACAGTGGGGTTCACGTAAACTATATATATGTGTATGTGTAAATATACACACACACAGGATAGTATTTGGAATGCTAACCACTGCTTCTCTTATCGGCAATTTGTTACCCGCTACCCTCCCTGGTTCAAACAAATGAGCTCTCTGCTTTCATTGCTTCAAGGAATGGATCAAATTCTTGGCTTTTGACTTTTATTTTAATTTTTAAATTTTATTGAAGTGTAGTTGATTTACAATGTTGTGTTCATTTCTGCTGTACAGAAATTATACATATAAATACATTCTTTTTCATATTCTTTTCCATTATGGTTTATCTCAGGATATTGAGTAGAGTTCCCTGTGCTCTACAGTAGGACCTTGTTGTTTATCCATTCTCTATATAATAGTTTCCATCTGCTAATCCCAAACTCCCAATCCACCCCCCCACCCACTCCTTGGCAACCACAAGTTTATTCTCTATGTCTGTGAGTCTGTTTCTGTTTCATAGATAAGTTCATGTGTGTCACATTTTAGATTCCATGTATCAGTGATATCATATGGTGTTTGTCTTTCTTTTTCTGCCTTATTTCACTACGTATGATCATCTCTAGGTCCATCCATGTTGCTGCAGATGGCATTATTTCGTTCTTTATACAGCTGAGTAACTACTCAGCTGAGTACAACTCCATTGTACATATATCTACTACATCTTCTTTATTCATTCCTCTGTCAATGGACATTCAGGTTGTTGGCTTTTGATTTTTAAAAGTCTGGACCTGTTTATAAGCCAGTAGGCTGGGGATGGTACCTGACAAGTTAGTCAAGAGCAAGTGTGCCTCCTTTCAGATCAGAAATCTATTCTGAAGGTGGGATTGTGGAGAATCGGAGAAGAGAACGTGGCTTCTTCTAGGTTCAGAAAGAGGCCCCAACCCTGCTGCCAGGACCAATCCCCGGGGACAGGGAGAGGGATGGAAATCTGGGTTTGGGAGAATCTGAGAGCAGAGTACACCTTGCCCAGTGTCCCCAGCTGTCACGTGTAAGCCAGGAGAAACCTGCCCATCCTGTCTGGGCAGTGGGCCCTAGGGAAGGTTCAGAAGGTTCCCTGAGGCCCCAACATGGAGGGAGAAACAAAGTGATTCCTTAGGTCTGTTCTGAGAGGCTGCCAAAGCTAGGTGTCCTAAAACCCAGTCATGAGGGAAGGGGGCTATTTCTCCCATGCCCTGGAACAGACCCACGATGCAGCTGGGTGGCTGACACAAGGATCCCAGACTGGGGAGAAGGGTGGGAGAACGATGCTATGGTGTGTGGAAGTGGCCAGGAGACACACATGAGGCCAGAACTTTCTATGTCTGGAGACATGGGAGCAGGGGGCAGGGGGCAGGAGGGACCTGCCGGGGAAAGAAGGGTTTAAGAGTGAAGAGTAAAGGGAGTCAAGTTTTTCCTGCACAGCCAGGACTGTGGCTTGAGATCTGTCCCCACTACCTTTGAATGCACATCTTTTCAGCCATTTTTTATTTAAGGAAGCATTGTTGTGTTTGGGGGGTGGGGGGCAGGACCCATTGAATTGGACATTGTCAGATGTTTACTTAGAATGAACAAAAACTATTATTATGTTTTCTGTCCCACTCTGTAAAATATAAAATGCGAGAAACATGATTTCATTGCAAGAGTGATGCTGGCCACCTGCACCCTGTGAATGTGCATCACTGTCTGCCCGCCACACCCCTGCCCCCATAAGTCCACCAGTGAGAGCTCGGCTGAATCCTTGGCGCTTCCACCAGCTCCTGGGGGCCAGGAACTAGGCTGGGGTGCTAGCAGCTGGCTTTAGAAGCAATACAGGTCTGCAGGAAATAAGTGAATTATGCACGGTCAAAGACGTATAACCATAAGCAAATGCAGCATACTTAATGCAGCAAATGTCAGAGAGAGAGGAGGTGACAAGTGTGGGGCATATATGAAAAGACAAAAAGGCAGGTGCCTTGGAATGAGTGCAGCCTGCCCACTGATAAGCCATCAGCTCCAGCTACTCTCCAGGTAGGTCTCCGTCCTCTGGTGCTGTGTGCCTTCCCTGAGCTTGGGGGTGGAGGGGATCATGCCCAGGGCCAAGTGCAGTGGCCACATCCTGGTTACATACGCTGAGTGACTGATCTGTGCCCAGCTGATGGAGGGCATTGGGGGTCAGAGCTCATCAGACCCAGTCCCTGCCCCTCAGGAACCTCAGTTGGAGGCTGTGGTTCTCCAACTGAGTTGAGCATCAGGTCCACTCAAAGGCAACCACAATTCCATGCAGGTGTTGTCACTTCTCAACCTGGGGTCTGAGCAAGAAGTGATTCTTCCCCCCAAAGGATCATAAACTCCCCTCCCAGCTCCTATTATCCCCACGGCCAGGAGGAACACAGTGGATGCTGAGTTAGTGAAGAATTGGGTCCCAGAGTGCCTTCTCTTCACTATTACAGAATGACATTTGGGGGGTGGGTGCTAGGTGTGTGAGAACGGCAAGCACAGGATTCTGGGGAGCCTAGAGGAGGGTCACTTAACCCTGCTTGAATTCAATGGGTGGAAGAAGGCTCTCTGGAGGAGGAAACAGGTGAGCTGGGTCTGAAGGGTGAGGAGGGGTTGTCAGGTAGCCAGGTGAGGAAACTAGGCTAGGAAAGTTCGGTATGTCTGCACATGTCCTCAGGAAGGACACATTCAAAGCTCCAGTGCATGTGGGAGCCTGTACGGGCATGGGTGGGATGAGCTGGGCAGCTCCTCTCCATTCAGGTGTCTGTCTGCCTCCAGTATGCTCAGGAGGCGAAACATGCAGCTGTGCCCGCAATTAGCTTTTAGGCGTATACGATGAACCTGAGTAGAAGAAGAGGTAGGAGGAAAAGACAGGAAGAAAAAGAAAAATTTGCCATGAGGAAAGGAGGAGGAATCTGAGGCAAGGGAAGAGGTGGTTCTGGGCAGAGTTCCGGTTGCTCTACATCTTCACCAAAGATTGGTGCTGTCAGTCTTTTTAGTTTTAGCCATTTTGGGGAGTGTGTCGTGTTAGCTCATTGTGGTTTTAATTTGCATTTGCCTAAAGACTAATGAAGTTTAGCGTCTTCTCATGTGCCTATTACCACCTTCTTTGGCCAAGGGTTTCTTCAAATCATTTGCCTTTCTTTTTCCTGTTTTTTCTTTAATGTTTTTTTTTTTTAAATGGATTGTTTGCCTTCTTCTTATTGAGTTACAATAATTATTTATATATTCTGGATCCGAGTCCTTTGGTAGATATACGTATCATGGGTAGTTTTTATCTGAGGGGATTACTTCTTCATTTTCATACAGTGTCATGGTGTCTTTAGAAGAGCAGAGTTTTTAAATTTCAAAGAAGTTCTATTTATCAATTTTTTTTTTTTTTTTTTTTTGGAGTACGCGGGCCTCTCTCTATTGTGGCCTCTCCCGTTGCGGAGCACAGGCTCTGGACGTGCAGGCTCAGCAGCCATGGCTCATGGGCCCAGCCGCTCCGCGGCATGTGGGATCTTCCCAGACCAGGGCATGAACCCGTGTCCCCTGCATCGGCAGGCGGACTCTCAACCACTGCGCCACCAGGGAAGCCCTATCAATTTTTAATGGTGGATTAATATTAAAACATACCAAAATTTAGAAATTAACTCATTTAACCAACCCATGCTTGGACATTTAGGCTGTTTCCAACTTTTCATTATTTTTCTTGTAAGGAATGTCATTGTACTTATTAACTCTTTCAAGGATAGTCTCAGACGCATCTTAGGGTGCAAGAGTTTGTAAAGCTTTTGTTATACACTCTGAAAATGCTTTCCTAAAGGGTTCCTCATACACTGTAAATGAAGTCCAGTTTCAAGGAACTGGCCAGTCCTCTTAGTACTCCTTCCCAGAGCTTGCTAGTTTGTTCATAGATAAATGAAACTTTACAAATGCTTAAAAACATACATGTGCGATCTTGTCACGACACTTTGTTTAGTAAACCATTTTTTCCCCTAGATAATACAAAGACAATTATAATAAGTTTCCAGTGAGCATTTCCAAAGGCTGGCATCTTACTTCTAAAGGAACTCAGCCATGATTTTTTGAAGGATTGCTGGGCAAAGGGCTATGTGCTTTTCTGTACCTCTGTTGACCCATCTCTAAACCTGGCAAAGGTCAGCCTACTCTGTCTCACTAACAAAGAGGGCCACCAACCAGAGACACTGTTCCTGACTCTCAGGACAGGATGTCATGATAGTAACCATTTGCTGAGGCCACTAAGCCCCGGGCAGGGACTGCTAGGTTACCTCTAATCCTCAGCAACAGCCTTGCCTGGTGATATTCTTGCTTCAGATAAAAGGAGCAGTGACTGGCCCAGTTTCACACCACTAAGAATCACAGAGCCGGGGCCTTTTGGCTCTGAAGCCTATGTTGCTGTTGTCATGTTTTTGGTCTATTACCTTTCAGCCACACCATAGACCACACACAGGTCAACAAATGTTTAAAGACATGGGGGAGGAATACAGGGAAGTCTATTATCTTAAACATTTTTTTGCTCTTGGAGATTTCATTTGCCGGTGGCCAAAGGGAGTTACTGGTTTTTGCTGGAAGCCTTGGAGATATCCTGGGGCTGGTTGGTGGCCCAGTGACTGGCCTGTTCCCCAGCCCCTCCTGCATGTCCTGGTTAAAATGGATGAAAACTGGAGCTGACCATCTGGGTCATTAGGTTTGGAAGCAAGTAGGTGGAGCCTGGAGACAGGTCCCCTTTCAGAAGGTCCCCTGGAGGGCTGTCTTCCTATCTCTGCAAAGGTCCCCTCCAGGATAGTGGACATGCCCGGGAGAACAGATGGGTATCAGCACTGAGGACCAGCTTGAGCCCAGGCTGTGAATGGCATGTCCTTAGCTTCTTTCCACCTGTATTCTGAACGCCTACTCCTTAACTAGGTACTCGAACGTCCCAATTTGCCCAGGACAGTCCTGGTTTAGGTCTAATATCCCAGTGTCATTGTTTTTTCCCACTTTCCCTCAAAACTATCCAAGTTTAGACATTTCACCTTAATTCAGATGGGCCAGATAGAGGCACTCAAGAGAAACTCTAACTTGAGGATACTTGCGTTAGGGATTTACCAGGGTTGTCTCTCAGAAGGACATTATTTTGATAACGATATATCAGTCATGACAACTGCAGGTGACCTCAAGTTGGCTTTAGCAAGAAAACAAATGTATTGGTTGGTTTAGTTGGATAGTGGGAGGTGGGGAGTGGGCAGGATTCAAGCATGACTGAAACCACGTTCTCAAACAATATCATTATGTCTGTCTCTCTGCCTCTGTTTCTCTCTCTGTCTCCGTCTCTCCAACTCTCAACTCTTGTTGACTTCATTTGCTAGGCAGGATCTTCAACATGGTGACCAAGCTGACTTCTGGAGGCTCCACACTTACATCTCGTGTATTAGCAACCCCAGCAGAAAAAGGAACTTCTGTGTCCTACAGGCATATTTTCCTACAAGGCCAGGGAGGACTCTTATTGGCTCTACTGGGGTCATGTGCTCATCCCTGAGCCAATGGTTATGGCCTGGGTGAATGGCTCACCTGGGGTATGTATGCATCATGGTGCAAGGGACAAGGCAGCATCAAAAAAGAAGGACAATTAGCTGGGCAGAGTAAATTTATAGCATCTGCTACTCACTGTACAGAGCCACCATTTACAGTCACTTCTAATATTCCAGGAGATTTATATATATTGTTCTTTATTTCCACAACAATCTAAAGAGTGTAATATACCTGCATATGGCAGATGATGTTTGAACAGTTTAAATGACATACCCAAGGATGGGCAAGTGGTAAACTGAGGAGCTGACTTCTGACTCTAGATCTGACTGGCCCTCCTACAATGTCATGGTGACATTTTACACTTGGAGGGAGTGAGGATAATTTGAGCCAGGGGCCCTTCTTGGACACCATATCACACATATGCTGCCTGAAATAATGCTTCTGGAAAGACATATCCCCTTTTGGTTCTGCCTGTAGATTCTTCTGCATCCTCCCTGCCTCTCTAAAAGATGAAGCCTGCTATCCCAGGAGGAAGGTATGAAGATGGTCTGTTCCCCATTCTGGAGATGGCCAGGTGCTAGGTGATCCCAGCACAGGACCTAGCAGCCTTTGGGTAAACCTGTCTTCTTCAAGTCTCCACCTGTAAGAGAATGGCACAAAGTTCTACTGCTACTGAACACAGGATTACTCTGACTGTCAAAAGAGTATGAAGCAAAAATCTTGCTTTGTAAGACAGAATGATGCGGGTGATGCTAAGAGTCATAGTGCCATCTCAGAGCGTCTTACTCAATTCTTGAAGGATAGAGGGAAAACATCACACAGTGCTCTTTTTTCTCCAAGGGACAGGAGGACATCCCTTTGCCCACCTGGGTCCTTCAGGTTTAAAAAATCATTTCCCCAGACCTCACCGTTCAGACATGCAGACCAGCACGTACGGCACACACTCTTTCACAGTGTGGTTTCCCAACCAGTGTCCCAGGGAACAGTTTCCTCATTTCAATTTGTGTTTTTAATAGCATTTCTTTCCGATGACAAAAATAGTATACAAAAAATTTTGCAAAATAAAAAAGGAGGAAGGGAAAAAAAGACCAAACCCATGCCGAACTGCTCCACCCAGAGATAGCAACCACATTTGTTTTTTTAAAATTAAAACAAAAATTTTAATTAAGTGTGGTTGAGTTACAATGTTGTGCCCATCTCTGCTGTACAGCAAAGTGACTCAGTTATCCACATACAGTTTTTTATATTCTTTTCCAGTATGGTTTATAACAGGACGCTGAATAGAGTTCCCTGTGCTCTACAGTAGGACCTTATTGTTTATCCATTCTCTGTATAATAGTTTGCATCTACCAACTCCAAACTCCCAGTTCATCCCTCCCCCTCTCCCCCCTGGCAACCACAAGTCTGTTCTCTATGTCTGTGAGCCTGTTTCTGTTTTGTAGATAAGTTCATTTGTGTCATATTTTAGATTCCACATATTAAGTGATACCATATGGCATTTGTCTTTCTCTTTCTGACTTACTTCACTTAGTGTGATAATCTCTAGGTCCATCCTTGTTGCTGCCAATGGCATTATTTCGTTCCTTTTTATGGTTGAGGAGTATTCCATTGTATACATGTACCACATCTTCTTTATCCATTCATGTGTCGATGGACATTTAGGCTGTTTCCATGTTTTGGCTATTGTGAATAGTGCTGCTATGAACATAGGGGTGAATATATCTTTAGAATTATAGTTTTGTCTGGGTATATTCCCAGGAGTGGGATTGCTGGCTCATATGGTAATTCTAGTTTTAGTCTTCTGAGGAACCTCCATACTGTTTTCCATAGTGGCTGTACAGACTTACATTCCCACCAATAGTGTAGGAGGGCTCCCTTTTCTCCACACCCTCTCCAACACTTGATATCTGTAGACTTTTTAATGATGGCCATTCTGACTGGTGTGAGGTGGTACCTCATTGCAGTTTTGATTTGCATTTCTCTAATAATTAGTGATGTTGAGCATCTTTTCATGTGCTTACTGACCATCTGTATGTCTTCTTTGGAGAAATTTCTATTAAGGTCTTCTGCCCATTTTTCAATTGTTTGTTTGTTTTTTTTGTTGTTGAGTTGTATGAGCTGTTTGTATATTTTGAAGATTAAGCCTTTATCTGTCGCTTCATTTGCAACTATTTTCTCCCATTCCATAAGCTGTCTTTTAGTTTAGTTTTTTTTTTTTTTAATGGTTTCCTTTGCTGTGCAAAACTTGTAAGTTTGATTAGGTCCAATCTGTTTATTTTCATTTTTATTTCTATTGCCTTGGGAGACTGACCTAAGAAAACGTTGGTACAACTTATGTCAGAGAATGTTTTGCCTATGCTCTCTTCTAGCAGTTTTATGCTGTCATGTTTTATGCTTAAGCCTTTAAGCCATTTTGAGTTTATTTTTGTGCATGGTGTGTACCAACCACATTTGCATATCAGTTGGGACTATACTGTTGTAGAATTTAATATACTGTATTATTCTATTAACAACACATTAGAGCATTTCCCCATCACGAAAAAGTAGAAGTGTTATTGTTTTGGTAAACATTTCATGTTTGCCCATACTGTAGTTTAATCATAGCTGGTAATAGGCCTTTGTGCAGAGGCCTGGGGTTGGGCTTTGGAGAGCTGGAGGGATGCAGGGGCTGGGAGGCCTGCGCTAAAAGGACAGAAGGGAAGGTATACCAATAATCCGTCAGATATTTGCTTGTCTGCTCGTTTATTCCTGCCTCGATATTTGAGGGCTCTGCTGGGCACCAGGCTCCCCTCCCTGTTCTCCTGTCAATGCCCGCTTCAGGTTGTTAACGTCACCCCCTCAAAGAGCCTTCCACCACCCCCAGACCCCATCAAGCCCCTGCAACAGTGAACTTTCGAGGGAGGGGCTTCGTTGCTGGCACTACTGGCAGAGCTGAGCCCAGACTGGTACTCAGTAGGTGCTCAGAAACATCTGGAGACTGAAAGAGAGAGTGAACATGAAGAGTAACAAGAACAATATAATAATAGCCAACGTATTGTCAATTTTGTACTATTACAATGGGATGCATATCTTTGTGATGAAAGCTTTGCTAAAATTTTATATTTCCTATACTTGGGATTCTAGGGTTGAAGAATATGGGTATTTTGATGATTCTTAATATATACTGCCAGATTACTTTCCAGAAATTCTGTATCTGTTATACTCTCAGAAGCAGTATGTGAGAGTATCTGTCTCTCTGGTTTTAACTTAAAACTTAAAAAACGATTTGCTGATTTGATGAAAGTGAGGGCAGGAATGGTATCTCATTGATTTAATGGACAGTTTTTTTTTTTTTTCTTCTTCTGGTAAGACTGAACTTCTAAAAAAAATTATTTATTTTTTTGGCTGTGTTGGGTCTTCGTTGCTGCACACGGGCTTTCTCTAGTTGCAGCGAGCGGGGGCTACTCTTCGTTGCAGTGCGTGGGCTTCTCATTGCGGTGGCTTCTCTTGTTGCGGAGCATGGGCTCTAGGCGCCCGGGCTTCGGTAGTTGTGGCTCGTGCGGTCTAGAGTGCAGGCTCAGTAGTTGTGGCACGTGGGCTCAGTAGTTGTGGATCGTGGGCCCTAGAGCGCAGGCTCAGTAGTTGTGGTGCACAGGTTTAGTTGCTCCGTGGCATGTGGGATCTTCCCGGTTCAGGGCTCGAACCCATGTCCCCTGTACTGGGAGGCAGATTCTTAACCACTGCGCCACCAGGGAAGCCCAAGACTGAACTTTTAATACCTATGTATTGATCATTTGAATTTCCAATTTTGTGAACTGTCCATTTGTGCCATTTGCCCACTTATCTGTAGAAATCTTAATGTTTTTCTTATGAATTGTGAGTTCTGTTTTATTTTCAAAGATATTTCTTTAGTTTCTTACACTTCAATTTTTTATGTCAACTTTCTTTTCAAAACGGAAATAATTTTTTTCCTGATGGTGAAAACAATGGACTATCTTGGTAAAAAGTAAGACTAGAGAAAACCATAAAGAAGAAAGTAAAAATCGCCTACATTCCTACCCTTTGGCCTATACTAACATTTTTTGAGCATTTCCGTCCAAACTTTTATCCTGTGTGTTGACGGTATTTTTTGAGGTTTAAAAAAATTGAATTTTTGCTTACCCTCAAACAAGCGTTTTTTTAAGTCAATACTTCCTCCAATGGCTTTGTGCTTTAAAAAGTCTTTCCAATCTAGAGATCGGATAAAGAATTATCTTTTTTAAAGATAAGAGCTGTGCGTATTTTTTAGTTATGAAGGCAACATAGCATATTACAGAATAGTTAGGAAATTAAGGGGAAAAGTTCAGCCATCACGCCTTGATTGTAGCACACCTATTTCCTTGTGCATGGTTCTTTCGAGTCTTTTATCATGAGCACTTACTTTTATGTTGTTGCAGGGAGAGGGCATGCACAATTTCCTATCATCTCCTTTTCACTCATAATTATACTTAAGCATTGTTTTCATGTTGCTACACAATCTCTGTAATTGTTTAAAATGATCCTCTAATGGTCTCTCTGGTCACTGGGCTGTCTAGCTAACCCTATCCTGCTGATAACCATTTAAGTTGCCTCCAATGTGTCTGTCAAGTGGTATTTTGAAACACCAAAGTCCAGCGAAGCAGAATCTCCCACTGTTCCCTGGAGGCTGACTGTAATATGATTTGACTTCTGCTCATTTCCTCCTTTCCTCAGAGGAGGACTGGAAGAAATCGCTCTTAGAGAACGGTTAGAAGAATGCCAGACATAAAATTAGGAGGAGAGGGACCGTGAGGTGAAAGCTTGGTGAGCTTTTAGGAGAAAGCTGCCTTAGAAACTGCACTGTTTAGGTTTTGTTCTTGTAACTCAGGACTCGGGCATGAGTTTATTATAATAATAATTCTGACAAAATGCCTTCCCCTCATGCAGTGCTTGGTGCTTTTCCTGGTATGCAGTTCTGCGTATCAGCTGAGGGCCTTAGTGCTGGAGGGCCTGGGTCTGAATCTCTGCTTATCTCTTTGACCTTCAGCAGCTGCAGAGCCTCAGTCTGTCTTTCTGCAAAAAGGAATCATAATAGGCCCGGAGGACTGAAGTCCTGAGCACTCTCGGGGAAATACCAGAGGAGTAGCCAGAGAGGTTGCAGAGGAGCCTTCCCGGGGAGCACAAGCCAAACCTTTTTTTCCTGGGCCTCGGTTTCTCCATGAGTATGGCAGGCTTGGTGTATGGTCTGCAAGAGCCTTTCCTGCTCCTCCCAGAAGCCTCCAGGGGACCCCTGCCCTGGCTCCTGCCTGGGTGCTGGACATGTCCAGTCCTCTTCAACAGGGCCTCCAGGACTCCCCTCAGCATTCAACTCAGCCCACAATTCCTGGGACACACCCTGACTTCCAGGACAGCAAAGTGCTGTGGCGTCCTTCCAAGGCCCTGACATGATTTTGGGAAGGGGTGTGGGTGGGATCAGTAAACCCAAGGCATATTTATTAATTTTGAACAAGTGTCATTGGTCTGTTGGCAAAGTTGTCATCGGTCGGTTAGCAATAACCATATCTTCTCTTTGAATAATGACAATTACTCATTTTTCTTCCAGCAGGGCATAGGAGACCACCCAGTGTATAGTGGTTGGAGAGCCTGGGATGTGGAGTCAGAGGTCTGACTCCAGGCCTCTCTGTGCCTCGTTTGCAAAACGGGAGAAATACTAGCACCTACTTCATCGGGCTGTCCTGGACACGGACCGAGATAATGCCTGTCGATGAGGCACTTAGCAGAGTTCCAGGCACACAGGAAGGCTCAGTACTGTTAGGCTGCTGTTATTATAATAATTATCTGCAAATTAGAAAACCGAGCGCCTGGTTGGCAAGGGACTAGGCAAGGGGAACAGTTCACAGGTGGCGCCCTGAGAGCCCAGGTCGAGAAGGGTGAACCTAGAGGCCAGGAGGAGGCCGAGCGTCGAGAGGGGGGGCCAGAGGTGAGCCCCGGGAAGGAGAGGCGGCTCCGGCTGGGCTGCGCGCTCCAGCCCGGGCTCCCTGATCGCCACACACTTTATCTTTGATTTTTGAAAGCACCCTTCTCCTCCATCTGGCCTCCTTTCCGGGGCTGCGGAAAGGAAAGACGGCCCGCGGCGGCGCCGGACCTGGGCCTGTCGTATTCGTCCCAGCCCCGGGGCGGTGTCATCGGAGGGTCCCGGGAGTCCCGCTCGCCACCTCAGCCGCGGCGACGGTGGGCGCCGCTCCCTCCTCGCCGGCCGAGCGGTTCCGGCGCCCGGGTGGCCCTTTAAAAGGCCGTGTCTTGTCCGGAGGGGGCGGGCGGGGGGCGCTGACCGCCGCCTGAGGCCCGGCCCCTCCTCCCTCCCCCTCCCTCCCCCTCCCTCCGCCAGTCCGTCCCTCCCACGGTCCCCGTGTCGCTCGCTAGCTCGCTTGCCGGGCGCACGCTCCGCCTCCGCCAGTCGGCTCGGCGGTCTAGTGCGCGGCGTGGAGCGGGAGCCCGGGCCGGACGCGCGGCCGGGGGCCGGGGCTGGGGGCTGGGTAGATCGGCGCCAGCCACCGGGCAAGCGTGAGCCGCAATGGCTGAGATGGGCAGTAAGGGGGTGACGGCCGGGAAGATCGCCAGCAACGTGCAGAAGAAGCTCACTCGCGCGCAGGAGAAGGTGAGAGAGCCCGAGACCCTGCAGCCGCGCCGTCCGGACACCTGTCCCCAACCCCTGCGCCGGGGGCTGGTCCTGACCCCGGGCCGGGCGCTGTCACCTCCAGACGAGCGCTGCCGAGGGCCTTCGGGGGTACACAGGCTGCGCCCCCCGGCGCTCTGGGTGCCCTTTGCCGTCCGCGTCCTCCGTCTCCTTTCACCCCCGGCGGGGTGCAGGAGAGGGCGCAGCTGTCCCTTCACCCCCACCCCCCCCCACCGCCGCCGCTTTGTATCTTCGCGGCACCTCTGCAGAGGAGCGGCGGCCCCCGCTCTTCTCCGGGCGCGAGGTCCAGGCTCATCCCGCCTTGGAGGCCGAGGCCCAGAGGCTGGGAGGCGAGGTGGCGCCCCTAGCCCTCCGGGACCACTTGAGCCCTGCGGGCGGGGCCGGCGCTGGGGCGAGGGGGGTCTGCCCCTTGTCCCCAGGGTCGCTTAGTTCCGGGAATCCCGAGGCTGCCCCTCCGCTCGCGGGTGCTTGCGCGCCGACTCCAGGCCTCTGAGCGCTTCCTGCGCTCGCCGTTCCCTCCTCTCCACCCGCCGCTCCACCTTCTGTCCCCGTGGGCCGAGGGAGGGGTCAGGTTTCCCTTCCCGAGAGGTGCCTGCGGCCTGGAAGCTCCGGCCCGGCTCCCGGGGAGCAGAGAGCTGCGCACCCCTCGAGAGATGCCCTCGCCGGAGCAGGGGCTTCGTGTTTCCGGCCGCGGGGGGAGAGGGTGGCGGCTCTGGCTTTGGGAGCCCGCGGCCGGGGTGGGGAGCCGGCCCGGAGGAGGGGCGGCAAGCCGCCGGGGGTGTGGAGGGCCCCGCAGGAAACCCGACCCCTCGGCGCGGAGAGCCACTGTTTGCAGCCGGGGCTTCCCGTGGCCCTCGGACTGTGCAGGAAACGCGGGATTGGGCGGCAGGGGTCCGCGCCCGCCCGGCTTGCTATCCCTAGCCGCCTCTGGTTTATTGAATTGGATCACGCCAGCTGCTGACGCCACTTCCCCTGCCGACTCCATCTCTGAAATCTGAGATTGCAGAATCAGTGCTGCTGCCAGGGTGGCCCCCCAGTGCTCCCCTGGCCGGGTCTGTCCCCTCTGCCGCCCGATCCCGGAGACCGGCTGGCCTTCCCCCGCCAGGCTTCTGGCTGTTTATAAACAATGACTTTTGCAGCCGAGACCTGCGGGCTCCCTAAGGATGCAGCCACGTGACAGTGGGGGTGGGGGTCGGGGTGAGAGCGGCGGCGGCCTCTGGAGCTTCCCCCGCGCTTCCCTCCGAGTCCTGCAGCTCATCCTTGCGGTCCCGGGCTAAGGAGGTAGGTGGGTGGCGTAGAGGGAAGGGCCCTCAGCCAGACTCCAGATCTGGCCTGTCCCAGCTGTCCTCCTCCCCTCCCCAGGGCGGGACGAGGGATTAGAGTACCACAGATAGCTGGCTGGGGGCTGGGAAGGCTTCAGTCGCCCAGGTTGGGGGGAGGGGAGGGGCAGATGCCTCTGCTCTTGCTCCCCTCCCAAGGCTGGGTAATCCATTTAGGTGCCTGGAGCCGGCAGCTCTGGGTCTAAGCCTGCTTCCTGCCCCCGAGGGGCTGAGGAAGATGAATGGGAAGCCTCGGGAAGGCAGAGGCAGTTTCCCTGCCCCCAATCCAGTGACGCCTTAGTCTTCCCCGGCTCCCCTTTGCTTTTGCTGTGTCCCCGTTGCCCTACTTGCCTTGTTTCTGCAGCAGCATCTTTCAGTAATTTCAGGGGCAGTGGGCATGGGCTGTATCCCCTCCGTGTACATGGCGAGAGGTCATCATTGACCCCACTGAGCGCCCCCCCCCCCTTAGCCTCTGTTCTGTGGCCGTGGGCAGTTGGCGGACAGCTGGTCAGCTGTGGATGCTGGCCTTGGCCAAGGGCTGGCCCTGCCCGAGCCTGGGCCTCATGGGACTGGAGTTGCTTAGCGTTCTTGCTGTTCTCTGCCCCGTGGGCTCTGGTTGGGAGGTCTTCCCCAGCGGAAGCCAGAGGGGCACCACGGGCGTCCTGGCCGAGTCTGGGGAAGTAGCCTCCCCTGTCGGCCCAGCTGCAGCCCCCTCCCAGGAAGCCCGATGACTTGACCCACACCAGTCTCTCTCCTCTGCCCTCCGGAGGCTCAGAGTCTGCGATGCCGCTTCGGTGCCGCTGACCTGGCTATCTCCTCGGCATCTTCAGGTGGCCCTCAGGACCGTGTCTAACTCGCAGTGGCAGTGGTCTCATAGGCACCCAGCCCCACCCTGCCTTGGTCAAATCTATGAGTAAAGGGGCAATTCCAGTGGTCCTGTTGCCACGGCAGGGTATTTCCTGAGCAGGGACAAGCAGGCGCTTGGGTGGAGGGCCTAGATTGTATCTGCATAGGAGGAAGGGCCCCCATCTCTCCTCTTCTTTTCCGCACCCTCCATTTCCCCCCGTGTCTTCTCTGCCCAGTCGTCCACCAGGATTCAGAGGGGGACGGTGAGGTGTGGGACAGCTTGCCCGCTGGTGCCCGTGGAGCCAGCTCTCCTGTCCCCCAGCTCAGTGACTCCCCGCTGGACCCTGGCATTGCCCACTGACCCGGCAGCATCCACCACCGGTCTGGGTGCTCCCTGGGGCTTGGGCAGATCTGTGTGGGCACCCAGCATTCACCTGGCCCCAGCAGGTGCAGAGTGACCGTTACGAAAAAACAAGGGCGTTTGGGGGCTTGGCTTGGGAGCCCTGATGCAGGCTCTGGGTGAGCTGATTTGTCCCATGTGTGCTCCTTGGCCTTCCCTCATTCAGCGAATCCCGCCTGCGCCTGGACCTGTGCTGTGTGCCTGAGCCTGGGCTGAACCCGGGGTGCTGCGGGGAGCAGGGTGTATGTGGCTCTGGCCGGCGTGGAGCTTACTGTCGTAAGGTCCTGAGGCCTCTGGAGGAGGAGGGTGTGAGAGGGTGTGAGACCACAGCGGACGGCTCCCCGGGGTCCGCCAGCCAAGCATGGCACGGTCACCGCTCACCTCCCAGTCCCCAGCTGCCCCCAGGGTGCTCGGGTGCAGGGCATGTGCCTGGAGTTCGGACCCAGGTACCATGAGGTCATCTTCCCGTCGCGTTTGGCTTGTCGGATCCTCTATAAATGACTCTGTCCATTTTTGGGCCTCGGTAGGTGGCTGAGCAGAGCCAAGTTGGGGTGGAGCCTGGGTCAGATGACAGAGAAGATTAGGGCTTGGTGGGCTGGGTCCCAGGGGTGATGGGACGGCTGGGGAGAAGGGACAGGTGAGGTGGGGGTATGCTCTGGCCTGCTTGCCCCGAGGTCCACTACCCAGTAGTCCTCACGGGGCATGCATGAGAGAGGCCGGCCTGTGCTGGTGGAGCTGGGCCCACGGAGGGCGCAGGGGAGGAGGCTCTGCCCACTGTCTGCCCCACCCCGCCGCCACCCCGCCACTGGCCCGGCGCTGCTGGGAGTGGGGAGGCCTGGCCCCGAGGGGCAGGGCCTGGGGCTGTCCGAGCACGGAATAGCGCTGGCGTGTCACAGCAGATGCTCCCTAGAGGGAAGGTGCAGTGGCAGTTATCTATGGGATCCCGACACATGGCCATGATGGGGCCACGCTCATCTGGGTGGTCAAGGCCTCCCGTGCCGTAGCCACGGAGGCCTCCTCAGTAGGAGCCAGGCCTTTGCAACCGGTTCTTACGCTCACGGTGGCCTTGAGAGTAGCCACGCCACACAGAGGGCAGGGGGCAGGGAGCCCGCCGGGTCTGCTGGACGGCCTCTGAGGCCCCGGGCCCTGGTCAGCAGTGGCTCTCCTCGGCCCTGACTTTCCACTGTCCTCCCCATCGGGGTGTCTGTCTCGCCCCTGAGTGTCCTCTCTCTCGTCCCCTCCCATGTTGGCTTTGCCTCCATCACTCTGTACCTCCCTGCGCTGTGTCTCTTTCCTCTGAGCTTACACAAGTGTTTCTGCACCTCTCCAGGCTGGGATCAGCTGCTCCCTGAACCCGAGTTATTTATGTAGATGGTTCATCTTGCCGGCGCTGGAGAGAAGGCTCCTGAGCTAGGCGGCATCTCTGGGTGGGGTGTTTCTGGGGGCTCGGTAGACGTTTAGCTGAGGCCTGTGGGTGTGGGGAGGTTGCAAGCGTGACCTCCAGACTTCCCGGGCCCCGGCGGGCCGGGGTGGGCTGGGCCTCACCCCACTCCATCGAGCCTGCTGGCTCGTGGCAGGGCCCAAAGCAGGCTGTTTCGCCCAGGTCGGCTCACTGGGCTGTCTGGGGCCTGGGGAAGGTGTTCCCCGGGAGCGGGGGGAACAGCTGTGGGTCAGGGTGCCTGTGGAGTGGGGGAGTGAGCCGCTGGTCACCCAGGGAAGGGGTGGGGTGTGTCGGGAGCGGAGAGGGGTGCCTGGGCCGTCGATTTGGGTTGGATGTGATCAAGTCTTGAATGCCGGTAGGATCTGTGGATCCTGTGGACTCTCAGAGAGGCTGAGGCCTCAACTCTTCACCCTCCTTCTTCCGCAGATGACCTCGCTGTGTCCCCTTCTCACCTTCGCTCTCTGCCATTGCCCAGGCCCTTGCGCCTGGATGAGGCGATCTCTGCCCAGCTCGCCCCTCACCAAGTTGTGCTTCTGTCCCCCCCTTTCTGCCTTAGCCCGGCCTTGCCTGGGCTTTTGCCATGAGGTTCTAGAATCCCTGGGTCCTACCCAGGGGCGTGTCAGAGACAGACCCCGGGCATGGGCTCGGCAGGCAGCAGGTGGGGATCCTGGGTTCCCCTGACCAGCCGGGACCTTGGGCAGATGGCAGGACCCTCCTGAGCCCAGTTTCTTCATTTGTAATACTGGTTCCCCTTTACACGCCCGTTGTGGAGAGTAGGGCCTCGTACAGTTGCCCGTCACACAGCAAGTGCTCAGTGGGCAGAGCCGCACGATGACCCAGAGACCTCCGTCCCTGCCAGGCCCTTGTCCCAGCCCTTCTCCCTGCAGTGTCCATTACAGGCCTCTTCAGACAGCTAATCCCTGCTGAGCCCTTGAAGGATCAGGGTTTGTAATGTTGTCCCAGCCCAGGGTGATATGTGTGCATGTGTGCGTGTGTGTGTGTGTGTGTGTGTGTCCGTGTCTGTGTGTGTGTGTGCAGGGGAGCGGCGTGTGGAGGGGGAGGGAATTGCACAGTTCCGGGGTTGGGGCGGGAACTGGACTCATCTGCACGTAAGTCCGGTGGCCCTGGGTAAGTGTTCCCCCCTCTCTGGGCTTCACTCCGGCCATCTGTAAAGTGATCACGGGGTTTGCTTCTTCATTTACTTGAAAAACCCACTGTGTGCTGGGCACCATCTTGGTTCTGCAGGGCTGAGCAAAACCAAGCTGCTGCCTGCCTGATGTCTCGTTGGGGGAGACACTCAGGAAACGAAAAGGCTGGTGGCAGGTAGATACAAGAGCAGGGCAGGTTTTCCTCCGTGGAATGTGATGGCTCAGATCAGCCCTTCCTGAGCATTCCAGGGCCGGGCGCTCACATGGTGCAAGGGATTGGTTTGGGGAGAGGCTGAGCGGAAGCTTCTGGCTCCAGGTGAGAGGGCTTCTGGGGGATGATGCCTTCCTATTTGATGTCACCCTGCTATGTGGTTTTCTAAAGCTCCTTTTTTTTTTTTTTTTTTGCGTGGCATGTGGGATCTTAGCTCCCTGACCAGGGATTGAACCTGTGCCCCCTGCATTGGAAGCATGGAGTCTTAACCACTGGACCGCCAGGGAAGTCACTAAAGCTCCTTTTTTGGCAAGTCTCCTTTTGGGATTAAAAATGCAAAGAAAAGGACACCAGAGCTGAAGGCACTGACAGTGCAGGCCAGGGCTTCTTTGTGGGCAGGGGCTCTCACCCAGGATGTAATAGGAGGTGGGAGGGGCCCATAAAAGAGGAGGAGGGAGACACCAAAGATGGCCCATCCCGGGGAGGACCACTTAAAAGATTTTCACATGAAGCAGCGACTCAGGGTGGTGGCAGCCACTCTCTAGGGAGCTGGGTTTGAATCCCTTCCCACACGTTACTACCTTTGGGCAGGTCACATTGACCTCTCTGAGCCTCAGTTTCCTCAGCGGAAGTCAGTGGTGAGAGCCACAGAGAACGCTGTGTGGATTAAATGGACACAAGTGAAGGGCAGGGCTGGTGGTTCTTGTACTGGGGATGGGGCATGACTCGTGGGACCTGGCTGGCATCTGGGGCTCCTGGGGCCTCCCCAAAGAGGCTGCCACCTCCCAAAGAGGCCACATGGTTCTGGACCGGGCAGCGAAGCTGGCTTAATGCTAAGGGCTGGCAGGGGTCAGGGCTGGGGAATTGAGAAGAGAAAGGCAGGCTCTTCCTGTCCCAAGGGAAGCCTTTGTCAAATATTAACTTAAAAATAACCTGGTTTGGGGGCTTCCCTGGTGGCGCAGTGGTTGAGAGTCTGCCTGCCGATGCAGGGGACGTGGGTTTGTGCCCTGGTCCGGGAAGATCCCACATGCCGTGGAGCGGCTGGGCCCGTGAGCCATGGCCGCTGAGCCTGTGGGTCAGGAGCCTGTGTGTTCCGCAATGGGAGAGGCCACAACAGTGAGAGGCCCGTGTACCACAAACAAAACAAAACAAAACAAAAAAAAAACAAACCTGGTTTGTTGCACACCCGCTGAGTGCCAGATGCTTGGTGAAAATTCTCATCCACACTGCAAGCAGGGGAGGTCATTATGACACCCATTCAGCAGATGAAGAAACTGAGGCTCAGAGCAGTGGTGTGACTTGCCCATGGGCTGTCCTGGTCCACTGTCCGGGGTGCTACCTCTTCCTTGGTGAGTAGGCCCTCAGGCCAGGGGGAAGGCCCAGATCATGCAAATAAGATGCGGATCTCTGTCCAGGAGGGAAGGCCTGTCTGGGGGGGCGGGGTGTCATTTGACAGATTTTCGTCCCAAGATGTTCCCCACCATTAAATTAGATCTGGGGCTGCTTGTCTGCCCCTGGGTCCCCACGTGGGGTCTAAGCTTATACTTTGGGATGTGGCCTTTCTGTTTTGGGGGTGTTTGGTGGGCCCTGGGGTGAGGGGACAGCCTGGGGTTTCCTGAGGCAAGTCTAGGGACAGGAGTTCATACCTGCAAGTGAGGACAAATGAGGTGATGTGTGTGTGTTTTCCCAAATATGAAAGCTGAATCCGTTTTACTCAATATGAAGGAACACCCTTTATCCTGAGATTGTATCTACTTTTGTTCATATTGTTGCAACAGTGTTTCTTTTATGAAATGATGGTAATTCTGGTGGTTTCTTAATGTTTTGGGGCAGGAAATAGTCATAATGCTGACCGCACCCCCCCTTCCCGCAAAACACACACATACACACACACGCAGGCACGCCCACACACACACACATACACACTGGCCGAAAAAACACACACGCGCGCACACACACACAGGGAAGATTTTCCTGGTGTGGAATCTAAAAGTCTGGGGCCCAGTGCCCTGGGGCAGTTTGCTGCCCACCCTGTGGACTGGCCGCCTGGAGCCAGGGTGTTGTTGGCTGCCCTCCTGGGTCCAGGCTTGAAGCAGGCCCGTGGTGGCCTGGGACAAGCCCCCTAGAATATCTGCTCCACAAGAGTGGGTCCTGCCTGCTGCAGTAGCTATGGTGCCCCCAGCTCCGCACACAGTAGGTGCTCAGTGCTTCCTTGTTGACGGGATGCTTGGATCCTTCAGGCAGGTAGAGGCAGGCGGACGGCTGGCAGAGGTCCGGGAGGCCCTGGGTTCAGGGTGTAGGGTGGGAGGGGGAAGGGCGATGTGGCTGCTGGATTTCAGGCCCCCAGAGAGCACAGGAGGCATCAGAGCCCAGGTCTTGGGGTCAGGTGCAGGGGGCGCATCCGGCCCTGGCACAGGCCATTCCGAGGGACCCCTGGGCATCGCTGCTTAGAGCCTTCTCCGGCAGTAAAACGTCTCGGGGCTGTGATGGTGCTACCCTGAGCCTGGGGCTGCAGTGCTTGGGCCCAGACACTCGCGTTCTCAGGAGTGGGCTGGGGAGCCCACTTGGGAGCCAAGGCTGGGGAGCCCTCCTTGGCTTCGGGCCAAATGCCAAAGAAGGGTTGGCCTGGGCCGTCTGCAGGGGTCCCCTTCTGACCTGAGAAGGCTTTGAGGTGATCGGGGTGCCGGGGATCCCTGACCTGGGGATCTGTGTGATTTGCTAGACCTGAGACTCGCTGCTGCCCTCAGACCCACTGGGGCTTGCTGTCGGCTGGGCCTCTTCCCTCTGCCTCCTGGACCTCACCTTCAGCCCCAGTCCCTGACCCCAGGTCCCAGTGCCACGGCAGAGGGGGTGGGGTTGGGGCCACAGCGCTGGTGGAGGGTGGGTTTGGAGCCTTGGGGGTGGGCATCGGCCCTGGGTGCTGAGACCTGTCCATGGTGCCCCTGGGAGTGGACATGTGTGCCCTGTCCCCCCCATGCTGTACCTGGGGTGACCGGCTGGGTCTCTGCTGCTGTCCCTGCTCTGTGGACAGGGGGCGAGCTTGCAGACATCTCTGCCTCTGCAGTGCAAGGGCCGCAGTAAGGCGGGGGCTGAGCCCCAGGGGCTGGGAGTGAGTGGGCGGCAGCCAGCAGCAGCCACCGCAGTGCTGGGGGGAGGGACTTGTCGCTGTTGTCACTGCCAGTGGAGCTGGGGCTCTCGGGCCCTCAGAGGCCCTGCAAGCCCCCCCACCCCCATCCTGGAGCCCCCAGGGCACCTTTGTAGGGACATCAGAGCTGGCTCCTCGCTTTAGATGCCTGGACTTCTGGCGCCGAATTAGCTCTTCTTCCCCTTGTCATTCTCTCCTTCGTGGCCTGCCCATTGTGGGCCAGAGGGCTGAGGTCTGAGGGCTGAGGGCACTGGGAGGAGAAGAGCTGGCCCCTGCCCTCCAGGAGCTCCCAGCCCCACACCCAGTGCCCATCACAGCACTGGGGGGAGGTGACGGGAAGGACACTGGGGTCCTGAGGAGCCTCCCATCAGGCCTGAGCAGTCAGGGAAGACTGCTTGGAGGAAGTGGCATCTCCTCTTGAGGGAGTGACCTGGGTTAGGTTAGAATCCAGTTGTGCCCAGGAAGGTACGGGGTGGGGGGGTCTGGGGCAGGGCTGCCATCCTGAAGTCCACTCCATCAGGGCTGGGGTCACAGCCTTCCTGGAAAGGCTGCTGAACATCCTGTACCTCCTCCCAGTATGTGCAAACCTGCTTCTCTCTGCTTTGAGGCCACAAGGTGACACTGCGGAGGGGATGACACTGCCAAGCCTGTCGAGCTGGACAGCTGGGAGGGGTCAGTGGGCCAGCTCACCCCTGTTCAAGGCACCCCAGTGTGCTCCGCCCTTTGAGGCCAGACCAGATGGCCAAGTGGGGCGTCCCCTAGGTCTTGGATCAGAGCCGGGGAGGGTCCTCAGAGGACGAGGGGTCATGCCAGCTGGTGGGAACGCTGGCTCGGAGTGCAGACTGCAGGGTGAGGAGTGCACGGCCGTAAGGCAGCATTGTGTGCATGGTCTCAGGGCCAGTGGCTGGCTGGTGGGGGGTCCAGGGCTCCACCCAGGCCTCTGCTTGAGGAGCTTTGCAGGGGCCATGGGGCTGGAAGGCGGCTGGGGTGACGGGAGCGCCTTGCCAGCCCTTTTTCCGACAGCTGCTGCTACTTTCTTTGGACCTTTTGGTCACCTCGGCCTCTCCCCAGGACTGCGACCAACATGCTGGAGCCCTGGCGAGCTGGGTCCCGTCGCTGGGCACTGAGGACAGACCTGGCCCAGGGAAAGCTGGCCCGAGGGGTCTCCCTGCTGCTCCCACCCCAGCCCCATGTGGCCGCCCCTACTTCTCTGCTCCGAGACGGCATCACCTCTCTCAAGTCGTGTCCTCCAGCCTGTCAGTAACTATCTCGGGGCCAGATGTGGGTGATGGAGAGGGTGAGGGTGCTGAACTGGGCCCAGGATCCCTGGCAGGTGGGCAAGAGTCAAAGAGAGATTGAACAAGGGAAGGGGAGGAAGGAGGTTGGGGTGAGTGCGGGAGAAAAACAGACCTGGACAGAGAGAAGGGAGCATGACCCCAGTGACCACCCACCTGCTCTGGGGTCCTGGGCAAGTCACGCCCTCTCTGAGCCCCTATTTCCTCCTCTGTAAACGGGAATGGGAGTTCCTGCCCACGGGCTCGTGGAGAGGGTCCAGGAGGAAGGAACATGATCAGTGCCCAGTGCCTGGTGGTGGTGGAGGAAGTGACGCCATCAGTGCCTGGCGGGGAGGGCGCACAGGTTCTGTTCCAGGGAGCATCTTGGGGAGCCCCTGGGAACCCGCAGGTAGGGACCATTCTGGCTTTTGGATTCTTGAAATTGAACTGCAGTGCATTTTTGTTTCCTTTCTTTCCTGCATAGGCTGAAAACACTAAATCGGGAGGGGTGGTGTTGCCTCCCCCAGGAGGGAAGCCAGAACCCCCCTGAGCCGGAGCTTGATTGAATGGGTGGGGCGAGGGCAAACAGTTCCAGGTGGGCTGGGTTGAGGGGCCTAATGAGGGGAGGGACCTGGGGACATAGGTGAGGGGTCTCCCATCATTCATTCATTCGTTCGTTCGAGGAACCCAATGCACAGCAGAGAGAGCTGGGGCTTGAGAGATGTGGGCTGAACCCTGGCTCGGCCACCGAGCCTCAGTTGCCCACCTAGGACCTGGGAAGCATGAGATGCCCCTCCCAGTGAGGGAAGGTGAACTCCAGGACTCCTGTAAGTGATAATGGTGGAGCTGAGTTCTGCTGGGTCCCGCTGGGTCTGGATGATTCTGGAGGGGAGGTCAGGGTTAGCATCTCCGTGGCATTTTGCGGTTTACTGAGAACCCTCCCACTTGCTGTTTTTCATTTGTTCCTCTCAGTGACCTATGAGGTCGGCGGGACTGCATTATGGTTCCACTTGGCAGATGAGAACACTGGAGCTCAGGGAAGCCCTGGGATTTCCTCCCTCCCAGTCTTGGACTTGGCCCCAGGTTGGCCTTTCCTGGGAGCTGCCACCACCATCCCTGAGCTGGGAGAGGGTGGTTGGAGGATGCTTGGAAGAGATTATTGTAGTGCAAATGTGAATGCTGAAATGTTTTCCATTAAAAATCAGTGGGTGGGGGGCTTCCCTGGTGGCGCAGTGGTTGAGAATCCGCCTACCGATGCAGGGGACACGGGTTTGTGCCCTGGTCCGGGAAGATCCCACATGCCGCGGAGCGCCTGGGCCTGTGAGCCGTGGCCGCTGGGCCTGCATGTCCGGAGCCTGTGCTCCGCAACGGGAGAGGCCACAGCAGTGGGAGGCCCACGTACCGCAAAAAAAAAAAAAAAAAATCAGTGGGTGGGGGCTGCCTTTGTGGGGCGAACACCTGGGGAGCGTTGTGTGTGTGTGTGTGTGTGTGTGTGTGTGTATGGGGGCGGGGGGCTGGCCTGCTAGAGGAGAAGGTGACCCTGCAGAGCCACCTTGGGACTTTCCACATGGCCCCTGGGATCCCCCATGACTCCACCAGGCAGGTGGGGGAACCTGGCTTCATGCAGGAATCACGGGACTCCAGAGGGTCAGGGTCGGATGTGGAAGGAACTGTCCTGACTTGACTCCCAGGGGCAGCCTCAGGTAGAGAGGGACCTGAGTGCAGATTGAAAACAGAGTTGGGGAGGGAGGGGAATCCCACGGCGGGGGAGGGGAGGGGAGACTTGAGGAGGAGTTAATGGCCAGGAATACAAGTGGAGTCGATCTAAACGGAGAAATAGAATCCACAATTAATTGGGTGCATTTGCTGAAACTGGGACAGGATGAAAATATTGTGGTTTGAAATATAAACTAAGCCAGGAGCTAGTTTATAAGTTGTGTGTGTGTGTGTGTGTGTGTGTGTGTGTGTGTGTGTGTGTGTGTGTGTGTGTGTGTGTGTGTGTCCTTGCCACCCAGGCCTCCTGGTGGAGGGGACCATGGGCCTGGCAGGGGCCACAGCCAAGGGGGGTCCTGGGCCCTTCCTGTGGGTCTGGTGGACCAGGTGGGGGCCATCCTGGTACTGCACTGAGGAAGCTGAGGCGTGGGTGCAGGGCTGCAGGGCCGCCTGGGAGAGCTGAGTCAGCACCCTGGGAAACCCATGGTCAGCAGCAGGACAGAACCTGATTCCTGCGTCCCAGCTTTGAGTCAGTGCACCGTCGGGTCACGCTGTCCCACTGTGTGCGCTGTTGGTGGAGGTGAGAGACCAGGAGAGGCCACACCCACATCCTGCAGCCCGGATCCGAGCTCCTGCCCCCTCCCCTCCACTGGGGACTTGGGCCAGTTACTCTCGCCTTCTTATTTCGATTTGCTCCTCCATACAATGGGATGACCGTCCTCCCTGCTAGACCCGAGTCTTCAGTGGTGGAGGCTGGTCCCGCTGTGAATGTGTGATCCTGACACCCACACACAGTAGGCACTTAGAGGCTCCCGTGCACGAGGGATGGAAAAGGCTTCTCGGAGCAGCTTACATAGCGTGGCAGGTGGAAGGCCCACGTTCAAATCCCAGCCCTGCTCCTCCCAAGCGCTTGACCTTGGGCAAGTTACCTGTCCCCTCTGAGCCTCGGTTTCCCCGCATGTGAGGATTTAACGGGGGAAGAGGTGTCTCCATTTCACAGCCGAGGACACTGAAGGTTGGGGTTCCAGCTCTCGGGTGGGGTGGGGGTACTGAGGCGCCTTGGCGGATGTGGGATGTTCAGCTGTGCCCATGCCCTCCGTGTGTGTCCAGCTGGGCCATCCTGCCCAAGTCCAGGCCAGCCTTGGCCCAGCAGTGGTGGAGCCACCCAGGCTCAGCTTGCGATCCAGATGGTGAGGCCTCGTGGGAGGAAGGAAGGGGAACGTGTTGCCCAGAGAGGGCCCGGCAGGGGCCAGGTGACACCGTGGACCCCTTTCCACCACTTTTAGGCCTCCCCTGACCCCTATTCCGTCTCCCTGTAAGCAGCAGGAGTGTCTTCCAGCTTTTAGATGCTCCAGAAGTGTCCAGAGCTGCAGCATGGGCTGGCCAGGAGCCGACCTCCTGGGGTCTGGGGCTGGGCGTCCACCCCAGGCCATGCCCTGCACTGCTCTTTTCTGCTCTCCTCCTTTGGCACATTGCTGTGATTTTGTGTTTTTTTTTAAAAAGGAAGTGGGTAACTCTGACTGCCAGCTCAGCTTTCCCTTACTGTTGAACTGTGTTTCTCCTGGGAAAGCGGGCCCTGGGGGAGGAAAGGGACAGGTGGGTGTGAGCAACCTCTGCAGCAGGCCCAGACGGTGAGCTGGCACTGGCTGTGATTTCTGGGGTCCAGGGCCCTCTTTGTGGGTGGGTGTGGGGAGTCTCTGCTACCCCTCCGTGTCCACACTGCCTCAGCTCTTCTCAGGGAGGGACGTGGGTCAGACCCTGAAGACCTCCTTAGCAAGATAGACTCCAGGGCTGATGCTCTGTCCCAACCCTGGGAAGTCAGAGATGGAAGGGCCTTTTGCGCTCACTTGGTCCTTACCTCCCGCCTTTCAGGGTAGAGGTGGGACCCTGGGTGGGGACCTGCCCAGACCTCTGGCGGCCCCTGCATTGTCCCCTGTGGTCTCTCCGGGCTGGCAGGGGGAGGCCCCAGCTCCTGTCCACCGTGTGCTGATTTCCTGCATCTGCTGGGCTGGGAGGACCAGTGCCTCCCCCTCAGTCCCCTCCCTGCCCACAGTATTTCTCTACCCCGCCGCAGCCCAAGACCAGTTGTGCAGGGTTAGCAGGAGGAAGCCTGGGAAAGCCCCTCTTGCCCGCTGACAGTCAGCGCCTCTGCCAGGGGCGGGGCCACCACCGGACTCCCACTCTGGGCCCCTCTTGTTTCCCGCACCCTGGTCTTCGCCCTTGCTCTGACTGTGCTCCCCTCCAGCCCCTCCCAGCCCCGTCACAGCCTTCCCCCAGCCCCTGCTCTAGTGGAAAGCAGTGGCACTGGCCCTGGCCCCCTCTTCTGCTCTGGGGCCCTGTACCAGTGAGTCCCCAGCCTTTGATTCTGCATCTGCAAAGTGGGGGGTCCTCACAGGTAGTGGCAACTTGGAAGCAGGCCAGGGCTGTGTTAGGGGAGCCCTTAGGACAGCTCTGGGGCAGCCGAGGGCCTGGGAGGGACCACAGGGCCGGGTGGGGAGAGGTGGGGCGAGGGGGGAGGGAGCCGGCCCTCCCCCGTGCTGTGTTGTGGGCAGGGCATGTGTCTGCACTTGGCAGGACTGGGTGGAGCTATTTAAAGCTGACTCTGGGCATCAACTCCTTTGAGTGACAAAAATAACAACAATAACCAAAATAAAAGCACTAACATGCTGGGAAAAAATACCACATGTCTTATGCCCTTTAGGTACTCTTTAATAGTTCCAGGTCCACAGATGTGGCCATGGAGGATTCCGAGTGGTAAAATGAATGAATAGCCTGGTTGCACGTTGAGGCCAAACAGACATAGGCAAAGGGCTGAGGGCATTCAGAGGAATGAGTGAAGCCTTGTGCCTGGGGTGGGGGTCAGGGAAGGCTGCCTGGAGGAGGTGATGTGAAGGGCCGGCTTGGCCTGGCGTCAGTAGGGAAGTGGTTTCCCGATGAATATCGTGGAGGTGGCCGTGGTCCTGCCCCGTCAGACCTTTGCTTGGCCCCAGGCAGGTGGGTGGAGGCGAGACCTTCACCTCCCCTGGCCTGGCTCTGGCTCTGTGCTCTGCTGAGTTGGGGGCTGGGCTCGTGCTTTGCTGCTTCTCCACACAGGCTGTTCCCCCAGGGAGCCCAGCAAGCAGCTGATGAGGGGCTGGTGGGAGGTGGCTGGGCTGGAGGGGCAGATTCCACCCCTCTGCTGATGGCCGGCGTCGTGGCGCCTGGGGCTGAGAATAGCACCCACACTCGCATGGAGGGGACAGGTGGGCCGGTGGTGGCTGGGATGGGTGGAGCTGATGTCTCAGAACAGGTGGTGTGGAGGGCTGGGCGCAGGGCGGGGCTGTGCGCGTCCTCTGCCGGCCCCACCCAGCACGGAAGCAAGTGGCCGGCGGGTGACCTTGTGGCTGGGAGCCCTGCCTGACCCCTCTGTAGAGTGGGCGGCATCCTGGGCTCAGCGCTGGTATGTCAGATAGCAAGGCCCATCAGGGCTGCTTGTGGGTCGTCAGAGGCCAGTACTCTGAGCCGCTGTTTGGGCTCCAGGGGGCCTTTACCAGTTTACCCTTTTACCGGGGGTCAGGGTAATGGTGGTGGGGCTGGCAGGGCCCCTGCAGAGCCAGGGGGAGGAGGCTGCTGAGGGCGGTGGGACCAGGAACGGGAGGTGGGCTGGCTGCCGTGCAATGCTGTGTGTAATCCCGAGTGAGTCATGGCGAGCAGGTGCTTGGGGCGCCAGGCACCAGGCACAGGAAAGGGATGTGTGGGCCGGAGGGGTGGTGGAGGTGAGGGAACGAGGTGGGAGCGGCTGCTAGAGCTTTCTGGCTTGGGTGGGAGGAATCCCAGGTCGACATAGGGGTAAAGGGACAGGGGGAAGCCAGCCCCTGCTCTGTGCTGGACCCTCTTAGCCTCACAGCCCCACTTCATCCTTATACCCCCTTGAGGTCTTGGCTGGGTTTGCTGATGGGGCTCAGGGCTCAGAAAGGTGAGCCCTGGCCCCCTGGCCCCGCCTACCTGCCTTCCGACACCTCTGGGGACCTCAGACTCACTGTGACCCCCAGGAGTCCCCACCTCGGGTGATTCAGGCTCCTTCCCTCTTGTCGCTCAAACCTGGCGTCCCCCTCAGTTTTCTCCCTGTCCCCCCATCCTTGAGCACTTCTCGCCATTTCCTGTCTTGGCCCTAAACCATCATTGCCTCTCACCTGGGTCACTGTAGTCAGCCAAGTGGGCTCCCTGCTCCAGCCTGCTCTGCAGTCTGTTCCCACACAGCTGCCTGGGCACAGCTCTCCAGAGCCTCCTACCCCCGCTGGAGTTTCAAAGCCCTGCGGCCTGGCCCTGGCTGCCAAGGCAGTTTGTGCAGTGGTTGGAGGGTCTAGCCTCTGGAGCCAGGCTCGGGCTTTGGATCCTAACCACCCCGCTGGCTGGCTGTGTGACCCTGGGGAGTTTTTAAGGCAGTGCCTCAGTTTCCATGTCTGCAAAGTGGGGATAATAATAGTACTTCCTTCCATGCGAAGGGCTTGGCACCTGTGTGCAGGGCATCTTCCTCCTACACCTGCCCTCTTGCCCTCTTTCATACTCTGGCCTGCTCTTCCCACCCCAGGGCCTTTGCACTTGCTGTGCCCTCGCTCCTTCATCAGGTCACAGAGGTCACGTCCCTGAGCCCCGCCCTCTCCGTGCCCTGCTGTGTGTTTGTTCAGAGACTTCCATCGCCACTGGACACGCCTCCCCCTTGGAGCACCCGGCCCTTCCAGAAGCCCTCCTACCCACATGGAGGCCTGCTTCTGGTTCTGGTTCTGTGGACCTCCAGGAATGGGCTCAGACTGGCGGGTGGTTCCTGAGGAGAGGGGAGCCAGTCATGACCAGGCCTGGGCCCCCTCCTGTGCCCCCTTGGGGCTCCAGGGCACCCCATGTGGGCTGACCCCCTCCCAGGTCCTCCCTGCGAGGAAAGGGGCTCCTTTAGAGCCATTTTGTGTGGGAACCAATGGCCAGGTTCAGATTCTAGCTCCTGTTTACTTAGCCCTGAGACCAGGGGCATTAGGCCTCAAGTTCTGGTGTTTTTTTCTTTCTACAACATATTTTTATTAATTTACTGCCTGATAGTTATCTATAATACCTTTTTTTTTTTTTTTGGCCACACTGCGTGGCATGAGGGATCTTAGCTCCCCGACTAGGGATGGAACCCAGGGCCCCTGCAGTGGAAGCGTGGAGCCCTAACCACTGGACCGCCAGGGAAGTCCCAGGCCTCAAGTTTCCTCATCTGAATACCTCCCTCTCATGGGATTTAGCGAATGCTTGTAAGGCTCTCCGGACGCCTTTGGATTAGCGGCTGCGTCTGATCTGTGGCTGCCTCCGCCCTGCACAGGCCCAGCCCAGCCCCGCCCCTCCCAGCACCCCCCAACCCCTTCCCCATCCCAACTTTGGCCCCTGCTGCCTCTGCTCCCCGGTGCTCTGTTCTGGGCTGTTCCAGCCTCCTGCACCCACCGCAGCCCACCCTAGCTCCCTCTGGGGTCAGGGTGGCCCTGCTCTGGCTTCTGGCCACTGGCTTATCTGCTGAACAGGCTGGAATTTCAGGCTTCCAGGGAGGGGAGGGGAGAGAGGAGAGGAGGGCAGGGTTTCTTGGCTGGAATCATCTGGAAACTCCTTACCTGGGAGTAAGTAAACTGGTTTCGACCAGACTGTCGTATTTCAAGGCGCTGTTGTGGGTCTGACATACATGGCGGCCAAGTGTTTGTGTACCAGTTAAGGACGTAAAAAAAGAAAACCAAACATCACTTTTCACTCTCGCCAGTCTTTCTAAAGGAAAGGAAGAATCACTAAAAGAGGAAGGAGATAATTTTAGAGTGACAGTTTCCCAAGAAAGGCCCGTTGGCTTCCTTAGTCGGTCAGCCGTTCTTACCAGGGCCCACAGGAAAGGATCATGAGTCTCTGTGGACTGGTGTCAGGGGATAGCGACTTCCAGAACATGAGGACTTGGGAAGAAAAATAGGTCACCAAGTGGGGTGAGGCCCTGGCGCTTCAGGGAGGCTTGGGAGGGGAACCTGGAAATGTTTTTCAGTTTTGTATTTCATTGCAAAAATGTTTGCAAACTTTGCATTCTAATACACAATCTGTGCCGCTTATGTCCCAAAAGTGGTTTCTTTACCAGTCAAATCTTTGGAACGCTGCAAGGTGGAGCAGGAATCTTTTGTAGTAAACAGACACGCTTCCTGTTACCCCCAGGCGGCTCTGTATCCCTGTTTATGGATCACAAGTTGAGGGATTTCCCTGGCGGTCCAGTGGTTAGGACTCCGGTCCAGTGGTTAGGACTCCGAGCTTTCACTGCCCTGAGGGCCCGGGTTCAATCACTGGTTGGGGAACTAAGATCCCTGCAAGCCCAGTGGTGCGGCCAAAAGAAAAAAAAAAAAGAATCACAAGTTGGGTTTCGGTTTTGAAATCCATCAGGTTCGGGGTCCTGGCTCTGCCACTCATTAGCTGAGTGACCTCTCTGAGCCTGTTTCTTCATCTGTAACATGGGACCGACAGTCACACCTTGGGATGTCCTGGTGATATGAGCCCACCTGTAAGGCAGTGTCAGGGGTGGTGGGCCCCCCTCAAGTTGGGTCCTTGGCCAGGGCTCCCTGGGGTCATGCCTTGCACTATGATCTTTGTGGAGCTTCGAAGGAGGGGCAGATGCAGTCCATGGGGAGCTTGGCTGGGCGGGTGCATGGCTGGGAGATGACATCCGATGGTGAGGGGTACCCCCCCCCCGGGTGTGAGCTGAGCTCACAGACTTCCCCTGAAAGGAAGGCGGGTGGCAGCCTCTCCTGTCACCTCCTCCAGCCAGCCTGGGGTGACGGAGGTGCCGAGCAAAGATGCGGGCACAGAGGAACCGGGGAAGGGGGCTGTCTCTTGGGGGCAGCCCTGCGTGTGTGCCGGGCTGGGGAGAGGGAGCTGGAGTTGGGACGCCCTCTCCTGAGATCCGCCGGCCCTGGAGCCTGGCTTGCCCCCCTGGGAGACTGTTGCTTTCCCTTTCTCTGGTTTTCTCCCCAGCTCCCTTCTGCATTCCGGATTCTTCTTCCACACCGTCTCCTGGCCTCCACTCTGCTTCTTGCCTGGCTCTGTGGCCTCCGTGTGTTTCCTGCCACCTTCCTCCTGTGTCCGGAGACGACTGAAGGGCTGGGGCAGGAGCCGTGTCCGGGAGCGTGTGTGGGGCTGTGTGCAGACGCATGGGCGAGCACCGGCACGCGGACACGCGAGTGTGCACACGGGCCTGCGTTGGGGGGCATTCTTGCCTGCCGGGGTTGGAATGCTGTTCCTGGCTCTTGCCCAAGGCTGGCGTTTTAACATTTATCTTTCTTAAAAAGTCATCGCCTGTTGGGGAAGTCGTCAGGCTGGGCCTGATGTACGGCCAGCCTGGCACCGCGGGAGGGCTGAGGAGTGCTGTTGGAGGGCCCTTGCCATGTGTTCTGGAAGCCTTGTGCTCTGGACCGGCTTTCCGGGCCCTGGGCTCTGCTCCCAGGCAGGAGCCTGAGCCGCTCCCCACCGCTGCCGGTCACAGCCGGGCCAGGGAGGCCAGACCCCTCATTCTAGCCGCTCTCTGCCTGGTGCCCACCCAACGCCAGGGTGCAGCGGCCGCTCTGGGGCTGTAGCCGTGTCACACTGGCCAGCAGATCGCCAGCCTTGGGCGTGAGCACTGTGGTTCTGGAGGCAGAGGTGCCTGATGCGTCTGCGTGAGTGAGTTCACGGGCCCTCGGCGGGAGAGGCAGCCTTGGTGTAGTCACCGGCCAGCCGGGGGCAGGGGCTGCAGCCCAGGAGCGGCAGCCAGGGAAAAGGACCCAGGAGTCAGGAGCCCTGGGTCCAGTCCTGGCCGGCCCACAGTCTCCTTGATACAGACCGGGGTTCTTGGCCTTCCGCAAGCAATAGAAACTGACTAGGGGCCAGACCAGAAATTCAGGCAAGGCTTTACGGGCCCTCCCCCCACCCCCCTCCGCTGCAGCTGGTGGGAGCGAGAACACACAACAGCTTCCCTTGCTCGCTTGCTTCCTGAGGGGGGAGAGCTTGTTCCTTATATGGGGTGAGGGTAGAGGTGTGTCCAGGGGTCTGGCCGGAGGAGTGGCTGAGGTGCTTTGCCCTCCCCCTTGGTGGTGCTGTATGCAGGGGGCATGCGCAGTACCCTGCTTTTCTCCCGACCCCCTGCTTTTGCGTCGGGCTCTTCAAAAGTGGCAGCTGGATTTTTTGGTCTCTTTGTATCTTTTGTCCATAATTTTGCCCCAACTGTGCATGCACGCAGTTACTTTTAGTCCCATATAATTTCTTTATATTTTGTTGCTCGTGGAGAGGTATGTCCAGGTGGAAGCGTTGCAGCAAAGGGTCCCAGGTCCCAGGCTGTCTCATTCTCATTCATGAAATGGGGGTGCCAAGGCCCACTGGAAGAAGAGGCCCAAGGGGTCCAGACGGCTGCACAGTGCCAAGAAGGGTTCGGCCAGGCCAGCAGGGCATCCCTGGGCTAGGGTCGACTGTCGGAGGAGCCCATCGCCTCTGCACCCCCAGGGCTCAGTCACTGGGTGGTGTGGCCTCGGCCTCGGCAGGGACGGACCCAGTGGGCAGCTGCAGGGCCTTGAGTCTAGCTCACTTTCCACAGCAGACGAGATCTGGGCCACACTTGCTCAGCCACGGGGTCCTGGCTCTGCTCCTTCTTTGCCCTGTGGCCAAATTCCTTCCTTTTCTCATCTCTAAAGTGGTGGTGAGAATACATAGCTCTAGGCCTGGCATAAAGATGAAAAGAAAGACCTAGGAACCGGTCGCCCAGAAGCAGTGAGCACACGTCTCCCCTAAAGGGACCCTGGGCTTCTTGGAGAAATGGCTGATTCTAGGGCCGGGGCAGGGACCCGCTGAGCCTGGAGCATCTCGTAGTGTCAGGAAGCAAGGAAGTGCTCAAAGACTAGTGGAGGCGTGTCCACAGGCTCCCACTGGCAGAATTTAGGAGAGTTTGAGCGTGAAAAAGAATAATGATGGTAATAGACTATAGCACATTGAATGCAAAACGGAGGCAAGAGTCCATAACAATATCCCCATAAAGGCGAGACCAGGGGAAGGACTTCTTTATAGCACGGGAGGTAATATAGAGGAGGTGATAGAAGCCCTCGATAACAGTTGGTTCAGGCAAAGATGAGAGGCACAGAGCTTCTCAGACTTTAATGCACGCAGAGCCCTAGGGGACTTGTTAAAATGCGTCCTCGAATCCAGCAGGTCTGGGGTGGAGCCTGAAATTCTGTATTTCTGCCGGGCTCCCAGAGGGCTGTGATGCCGCTGGTCCGTGGACCCCACTTTGAGTAGTAAAGTATTAAATGGACATAAAGACATCGGGCAAAAAGTTATTGGCCGTGGACAGTCACACAGTGGCGATGTATCGCCTTTCAGATGACTAGTCAATCATCTAGGGACAAGTCATCTCTACGGCAGAGGTCAGGCAAACACTGCCCGACCAAGTGGTCAAGCTCAGCACCGGAAGCAGGGGGCATCCTGAGGTGATGCTGTTGAAGGACACATTACCTCTGTAGTATGCTTGCCAAAACAATGTTTAACCTGGACTTAATCATGAGGGAATGAGCAGATGAATCTGGAGCATAGGGCATGCTCCATGGGACTGGTTTGTGCTCTTAAAAAATGTGTGGCCCAGGGAACCATACTCAGTATTTTGTAATAACCTGAAGGGAAAATGATCTGAAAAAGAATAGATATATATGTATAACTGAATCACTGTGCTGTACACCTGAAACTAACACAACATTGTCAATCAACTGTACTGCAATAAAAAAAATGTCAATATCTTGAAAGAGAAACAAATATGTACAGGGAATAGGTATGTGGGGGAATATTTTAGACTAAAGGAGACAGGAGACATGACAAGAAAAAGCAAAGTGTGTACTAAGTGAAGTAAGTCAGAAAGAGATATCACTTACATGTGGAATCTAAATATGACACAAATGAACATATCTACGGAACAGAAACAGACTCACAGACATAGAGAACAGACTTGTGGTTGCCAGGGTGGAGAGGGGGAGGGATGGATTCGGAGTTTGGGATTAGCAGATGCAAACTATTATATAAAGGAGGGATAAACAAGTTCCTACTGTATAGCACAGGGAACTATATTCGATAGCCTGTGATAAACCATAATGGAAAAGAATATGAAAAAGTATACATATGTATAACTGAATCACTTTGCTGTACAGCAGAAATTAACACAACCTTGTAAGTCAACTATACTTCAATTAAAAAAAAAAGGCAATGTGTGAACTATGAACTGTGTTTGGATCCCAGATCAAAAAACAAATAACCCAGACCTAAGGGAGATTTGGGGGACAACTAGGCATGTTTGTATATGGACGTATATTGGGTAATAGTAATAAGTAAAGAGTAAACATCGGGGGTGCCATGGTACCACGGGGATTTAGGAGAACATTCTTATTCTTGGAAATGTGCCGACGTAAATGTGCCGACGTCGTTAGGGGTGAAGGACTCGGGGTACAGGGTCATGATGTTTGCAGCCTACTTTCCAGTGGTTGGGCTGACGTACAAACAAACGAACTAAACTGTTTCAGTAGAGAGAAAGAGAGAAAAATTGTGGCCTGTGGTAACAATTGGTGAGTTTGGGGAAGGGCAGAGAGCAGTCTGTTGTACTCTTCTTTCAACTTGTTTTGCCATTTATGTGGGTTATATTTCAAACTAGAAGTCAGGAGGGGGCCTATGCAATGTGGCCGTGCCTGGTGGGCTGGGGCTTACCTCTCCCCTCTCCCTCCTTGCTCTGCTGAGGCCCTGCCCACCTGGCTCCTAGGTTACTAGAGGGTTGGGAGGAGTGTGGGGACAGGCGTCCATCACAGGGGGCCCGGTGGGCCCGGGCAGCATCTGAGCTCGAGGACCATGAAGCCAGCCCATCCCGCTGTTTGGAACAGAGGATGGAGCCGTCGGGCAGGAGTCAGGGGGTCACCCCAGGGTGTCGGGGAATGAGCCAGAGACCCTGAGGCTGTGGAAAGTTGGGGCAGAATATCCTGGGAGGGGGCAGCTCCAGCCACCAGGTGGCCTTTGGCCCAATTCTGATGGCCACCTCTTCATTTTTGCCTCTTGGCGTGTCTCCATCCGAATGGGTCCCTGCTGTGTGACCCCTGGGAAAACCTGGCCTTCCACCTGCCCATCTGCCTGTCTGTCTGTGTGCCCCTGCCTGCCCGGGAGCCTCTGTGAGGCTGCAAGGACGTGCATCCTGTCGCTGTGGTCCCCTGACCGCAGGCCCTGCCCGGAGGAGGAAGTGCAGTGGTGAGGCCCAGCCGCCCGGGCGCAGCTCATTCCGTGACCAGCCTCAACTGAGGCCGTGGCCGTGGAGGTGCCGGAGGAGATGATGAGGAAGGTGAAGGCCTGCTGGGGTCTCAGCGGCTGGTTGGTGGGTGCCCGGGGGAGCTGAACGCTCCTCTGTGTGTGTGAGCGTGAGGGCTCCAGGTGCTGGGGGAGGCGGGAGGAGGTCTCCATCTCTGCTGGTCTCTAGAAGGGCTTTTCTAGCCTGGTCCAGAGCCTGGGGACCAGGGCTTCCGTCCTGGGCCCCTGGGCTGGGCTTTTCTTGCCAGCCCTGTGCTGCATGTTCAGATGTGGGCATGTGTCCCACACATGCAGGGGGCGGGCCACGCTCTGGGAGGAGGGAGGGGTCCAAGCGGGACCCCTGGGGTCAGCCGAGGGGTGAGTGCCTGCACGCTTGCTCCCCTGCGCTGTGTTGGCTGGGCTGGGGTGGCTTGGAGGGGGCCAGGTCTGCTGGGTGCCCCTCCTCCAGTCTGGAGCTTGGGAGCAGCCCTGTGCTCACGCCTGACTGTGAGGCCCTAGGCTGTGTGTCCTGATTTGCCTGCCATCTGTCGCGTGGAGCCAAGGACACTTCCCTGTGAGGAGGGGGCCCGTGGTGTCTGTAAAGTGCTGTGCTCGGTGGGCAGTGAGCGATAATTGGTCCCTAGTTCGAACGAGACTGGCCCCGGGTGCCCTTTCTGTTCTTCTGGGTTTGGTGGCCGGGTGTGTGGCACAGCTGGTCTGTCCCCTGGGGCCACTGGCCATCCAGGAGGAGAGGAGGTGGCCTGGCGAGATGGCCCGGACGAGGCCTCTGGGCCGTGAGAGGGGCTGGGGAAGGGGCGCCCCCCTCCCCCTGCAGCACCCCCGCCACAGGAAGCTGTCGCTGAGCCCTGGCACTTAGAGGCACTCAGCCGTGTCCTGTGAGCCTCCTGCCCCAGCCAGGGAGGGGCCACTGGCCCTGGGTCACGGCCCAGCCCGGACAGGCTGACCCAGGGACGCTGTCGGGGAGGTTCGTTCTGCCACCAGCTCCCCTTTTTCTGCCCTGCCCGGGGCTGGTCCTTCCGAGGCTCTCCATACCCTCTGCTATCTAGCTGCACTGAGGATGTGGTGAGAGCAGACGGGGTGGCACCGATAAGCCTTCCTGGACCGCTGGGCTTGGGCTGAGCAACTGCGACCTTGGTGTCATCTGTCGCATCGTCCAAAAGGCTCCCCTTTGTTTATTACAGGGGAGACATGCATGATGAGCGTGTGCTTAGCGTGACACAGGAGAGTCTGGGGCTCCGCTCTCGGCGAGGAGAGGGCTGTGAGCTTGTGTATGTGAGGGCTGGACAGAGCCACCCTGGGGCCTCTGTGGGGGTGGGGACAGATCGGGCATGGCCCAGCGGCTTTTAGCTGGCAGGGTGATCGGGTGCAGTCTGGGCACCCCAGAGGCTGGTCAGAAAGGCCTCTTCCCCAGTGTCTGGGGCGTGGCAGGAGGCCCAGCTATGGAGGGTGGCAAACAGGTAGCCGTCGGTGCTGTGGAGCTGTACTGCAACAAATTTTGTCCTGGTCCCTGGCCTGGGGCAGGAGGTGCCCAGCTTGTTTTTCCCCCAGTAGCCACACTGGGAGCTCCCCCTGAGGACCCAGGCTGTGTGCCCTCCTCCCCTTGTCTGTAAAGTGGGATGGGTACAGTGAGCCATAAACAAGGCCAAGGCCAGCACACACTCACTGGGCGATGCCCTGAGCCTCGACGGTGCCGTGGGTACAGTTACTCCCATGTCAGAGGCAGGCACTGAGGTGTAGCGAGTTAAGCAGTTAGCCTGAGGTCACATGGAGCCGTGCTGGTCACCGCCCTCCACACTGACTCTGCAGGGCTGGGACCCACTGGAGCCAACACACGTTACCCAAGACCAGACCTCAGATTCGTGTGAATGCCAGAGCTCACCCTGATCCTAACAGCCACCTTCATGGTGAGCTCTCTGCGTGTCAGGCTGAGGACTTTCCATACACGACCCTCTCATTTTGCATAACAGGAAACTGAGAAGTGGACTGTTTTGTTCAAGTTCAAGACTCTGATCTCAAAGTTCAAAGCTCAGATGAGAACGAGTTTTGTGTCGACCCTGTGCCCAGCCCTGTAACGGAGCTGGGGACACAGAGAGGGCTGGACACTGTCCTGGCTCTCAGGCTGTGCAGGCTTGGGCAAGGCCAGAGGCAGACACTCAGGCAATGAGGAGAGTTGGTACAGGCCCTAAGTGGTACAGAGTGGGGTGGAGGAGGGAAAGGGCAGGGGCAGCTTCACAGAGGAGGTGTCGCCTGAGCGAGGTTTTGGAGGATGAATAGGAGTCTGCTGTGTGCACATGCATGCCTTCTGTCTGACATCTTGGGATGCCATCTGTCTGGACTGGGAGGGTGGGTTTGTGTCAGGTCCAGCCATCAACTGTGTGAAGGCTGTTCTGAAAGTCTTTTAGGGGATCACCTGTACTTGGGTACCTACTATGGGCCAGGTACAGAGATGTTTTACAGACATGAGCCTTAAGGTGGGCGCTAATGTCCTTTATTAAAAAAAAATTAATTAATTACTTGGTTGCATTGGGTCTTTGTTGCTGTGCACGGGCTTTCTCTAGTTGCGGCGAGCAGGGACTACTCTTCGTTGAGGTGCTCAGGCTTCTCATTGCGGTGACTTCTTTTGTTGCGAAGCACGGGCTCTAGGTGCGCGGGCTTCAGTAGTTGTGGCACGCAGGCTTAGTAGTTGCGGCTCACGGACTCTAGAGCGCAGGCTCAGTAGTTGTGGCACACGGGCTTAGTTGCTCCGCGGCATGTGGGATCTTCCCGGACCAGGGCTCGAACCCATGTCCCCTGCATTGGCAGATGGATTCTTAACAACAGCGCCACCAGGGAAGCCCGCTAACGTCCTTTTTATTTTCCGACAAGGCACTTGAGGTTGAGAGACGTGGTCAGAGTCCCTTTTCTCAGGGTTCTTCTCACCACCTGGTGTAGTCTCACCATGGCTGGCCTCTTTCTCGAGGCCTGAAGCTCTCTCTGGTGGCTTCCGCTGGCTGGGGGAAACCCACAGCTGTGTTGGATGCCTGGGGCCAGGTATACATGTCTGTGTGTACATCGGGGCCTTGGCCTTCTCAGGAGCCCTGATAGCCGGGCGGGCACTGGTGACTCCACTGATGGAGGGCATCTCCTCAGGGAGAAGGAGAGGCAGGGGGTGGACAGGCTCACTTTCCAGTTCTCCTGCCTGATGGTTTGCTCCAGTGGCCCCTGCTGACTTCTGCAGGTTCTTTCCCACCTGGTGGTCCATTTCTTTCTCTGGAGGTGGCGGGGCTGTGGGGTGGGCATTGATGGGGTGAGTCACCTACCTGTGCTCAGTGTCGAGTGGGCTGGGCATCCCCACAGCTCCACCCTGTTCCCATGGGGCCAGCCGGATGTGGCTGCCAGGGGAATGGGGAGCCTGTGGATTGAGGGAAGCGCCCGTTTTCTTTCTTTTACTTTCTTCTTCTTTTTAAAAATCTTTTCTTGGCCACACTGTGCGGCATGTGGGATCTTAGTTCCCTGACCAGGGATCGAACCTGCGCTCCCGCCATGCATTGGAAGCGCAGAGTCTTAACCACGGGACTGCCAGGGAATTCCCAAGTGCCTGTTTTCCTGCGCGTGGTTTTGCTTGTCTCCTCTCAGTCCCTTGTCGGCCCTTGGCATCCAGCTGCACTTCACCCATGGAGTGTCCTGACTGCTGTAGCACAAAGTTGTTGGCGGGCTGCCCCCCAGTGTGCGCCGCTGCCCCCGCACCCGCCACTCTCGCCTTTCCTCTCCATCCTTTGCGACCTTTAGTCATCTCGAGCGACTTGAAATTCCCTGGTAACGGACCTCATCTTTCTGGTCCTCCTCGCCTTTGCTGCAAGCTCTCCCCTCCTTCTGAGCTGCCCCTTCCCCCTGGAAGTCTTCCTTGATTGCCCGACCTGGATAGGATCTCCAACCTGGGCTCCCGCAGACTCATGTACCTCCCTCTCTCTTGGGACTGGGCACACGTCTGAATGATTTGCTGACCCAGCAGAGATGAACAGGGCTGGGCACAGAGCGGGCGTTTGGCAAGAGATGGCCGAATGCATTGCATGATGAGAGAGAGGGTCTGAGAGCTGACTGGCCTCGCCCTGGCTCCTGGGCAGCTGGGAGAGGGGGAGCGGGGCAGCACAGGCCATCCTAGGGTCAGTCAGGGGTGGGAAGGGTCCAGGCTGTGTTCTGGGACTGGGCATCCCTCGGTCTAGGACCCTGGCCTGACATTCCAGCCCCATCTGGTACTCATCCCTGCCAGGGGCCCACCTGTTTGTCTCCTCCACCTGCCACCCTCACCCACTACCACCTGCTTACTTGTTATTCTTGTTGGGTCTTGGCCGCCGTCTCTGCCGACCATCGTCGCGGTGTTTTCCTTTTTGCTTGCCTGCCCAGGCCTGTGGAGGGGCGTCTTTGCCTCCCTCTTCCTGTACCCCCATCTCATGTTTTTCTCTGCTGTCTTCCCATTGCCCTCACCCTTCCTTGCTTCTTTATTGTCGCTCTCTCTCTCTGCCCATAGAGAACTCTGGGATTGGAGGGACAGAAGCTGGGAGAACCTGGTGGGCCAGGGCTTCCTCTCAGGCTCCTGGTCCGGCTCCCTCTTTTTCTAGATCTTTCCCCCCTCTCTCGGCCTTGGGTCTCTCTCTCTCTCTCTCTCTGCCTTTACCCACCCACCTCCCCATCTGTGTCCTCAATGCCCTCTCTGCTGACACAGCTGAGAAGGGACAGCTGTGACTCACAGAGGGGCGAGTCTGCCTCTGGGATTTGGGGAGTAGAGTGTGTGGCCGTGAGCCCACGTGTGTGTGCACTTGTGTGCCTGTGTGTGTGAATGCACGTGTGCCAGTGTGAGTGCCAGGGGTGGGAGGGAGTCTAGATATGGGCTAGAATGGGTCATAACTGAAACTCTGGTCAGATTGGGAGCTGACTCCCAGGGACCGCAAGAGCCTGACGCCCAGCCACCCTCCCTGCCCTCCTGGTCCTGGGGCGGTCACTTCCCTGCCCCTCCGTCTGGTATTTATGAGCCTTGGGCCCAGGAAAAGGAGTCATGTGGGGAGGTGGGGCTGCCCCTACTGGCCCCCTCATGTTCAGCTGCCAGGGTTGGGGGGGAGCACCCAGGGGTGCAGTGTAAGTTCAGCTAGGAGGGGCGCCCGACCCCTCATACTGCTGTTTCGGTTACTACAGCAAGTCTGTCCTAAGTTCCTCCTCTTGACTGATGGGTGAGCCCTGTGTAGAGGATGAAGAGGGTCTCAGTCCTGCCCTTGGGGGTCCCAGCAGCCACAAGACCTCTGATGGTCCCGGTGCCCTGGGCTGGGTGATGTTGGCCATGGGCCTCCCAGACCCGACCCTGGCTGGGGTGGGGAGGGGTCTGCGGTATTGGTGACAGGGCCCTCTTGGTTTGGCCACTTCCCTTCTCAGAGTAACACACTTTCTTTCCCCCTCTGCCTCGGCAGGTCCTCCAGAAACTGGGGAAGGCGGATGAGACAAAGGATGAGCAGTTTGAACAGTGCGTCCAGAATTTCAACAAGCAGCTGGTGAGTGTGGGTGGCCCTTGGCCTCAGGGAGCTTGTGAAAATGGAACTGCGGCTGCCAGGTGGAAAATGTCAAGAGCTGAATTTGTGGGCTAGGGGAACTTGAGAAGAGCGTCAGTGTGGGCTGGCGAGGTCACGGAAGACTTCTTGGAAGAGGGAGCATCGGCCCTGGGTGTGGACCGTGGGGGAGAGGAAGGAGGGGCAGGGGTATACCTTAGGTCCTTGGTAACACTTCAGGTTGGGGTGGGAGCTGGCGTTAGATTGTGCCCAGGCTCTGGGAAACCTTGAATGTCAAGGCAAGTGGGATCTCTAGAAGCTTCTTGTGAGGAGAGTGGTAGCTGCAGGGTTTAAGGCGGGAGCAGAGCAGATTGGCTTAGGTTTGGGCACCTCGATCAAAGTGTCGACCGTGCCTGGCTGAGTGGCAAGCTCCAGGCCTGGCCATTTGTAGATGGCTTGTGGGTGCCTGTAACGACCCTGTAAGGCAGCTGGTGTCACTGTGCCCCTTTCACAGATGAAGCAGTTGAGGCTCAGAGAAGTTGGGTGATTTGCCCAAGGCCATCCAGCTTTGGGAGTGGATTCAGACCCATACTTGTCTGATTCCAAAAACTGCAAGGGACTTGAAGGGCATCCTTAGCAATTCCTTTTACAGGCCAGGGGCCGGTGACAGGAGGGCCTTAATTATGTTGGCAGCCTGGGGGCAGTGGTTAGATCCAAGGGAGGACTTCCTGACCAAAGGGCTCTAAATACCCAGACTGGGTTGTACCCGAGACCTTCCCCGCTCAGGTCTGCTAAGTCTAGAATAAGCTACTTTGGTGGCTGTGTCTGAGTGTAGTAGAAGAGGGGAATGAAATGACCCTGGCAAGTGTCCCCTCACTGGGCAGGGCCAAGGAGGCAGGGAGAGAGAGCTGGGCCACGGCTCTGTGGCTTCTGCAGACCAGCCCCAGTGAGTGACAGAGGGGGATGGGGGCCAGAGGAGGCCACAGGAATGGGCATGGCTGTGGGGAGTGAGGTCAGGGTCTCAGCTCTGCTAGGAAAGGGGCCAGGTGGGCCTAGACAGGGGCTGGGAGGGCCCAGGCCTCTTCCTGCTTGTCCACACCTGACGCCTCAGAAAGCACGGGAGGTACCCACCACAGCCTCTGCGGCTGGAATGGAACCTCTGGCGGAAGGGGCCTCCTCTGGAAAACTCTTGACAGCCCGCTGGCCAAGGGCTGGGAGCAGCTGGGAGAGGGCCGAAGAGCATGCTGGGAGAGGGCAGGGGTGCATGCTGGGAGAGGGCCGAGGAGCATGCTGGGAGAGGGCAGGGGTGCATGCTGGGAGAGGGCAGGGGAGGAGCTGGGAGAGGGTCGGGGAGCCTGCTGGGAGAGGGCAGGGGTGCATGCTGGGAGAGGGCAGGGGAGCAGCTGAAAGAGGGTAGGGGTGCATGCTGGGAGAGGGCCGGGAGCATGTTGGGAGAGGGCAGGGGAACAGCTGGGAGAGGGCAGGGGTGCATGCTGGGAGAGGGCAGGGGAGCAGCTGGGAGAGGGCCGGGGAGCCTGCTGGGAGAGGGCCGGGGTGCCAGCTGGGAAAGGGCCCAGGACCAAGTCTACCCTCACCTGCCAGAGAAGCTGAACTGAGGGGTTCCCCAGAAAGGGCTGGGAGCCCCCATGGCTGCTTGTCCCCCAGGCCAGGAACGTTTCAAGGCCCAGAACAGAGACGTCTGCTGGCTGTGTGGCTCTGTGTGAGCCCTTGCCCCTTGGGCCTCACGTCTCTCACTTGCAAAATAGAGGTTTGGACAAGAACCCTGAGGTTCCCTCTGGGTCGCTGGCTCTGGGCAAGGAGTCACCCACTGATCTTTGCCCAGAGGGGCTGGGGAGTGAGGCCAGGGCTAAAGATAGCCAGTGCTGGTGGCTCCCTGGCTGTGGACATGGGCGGTCATTTGAGCTGGTGCTCTGCCCTCAGGCTGGGTGGGGTGGTCGCCTTCTCAGGGGCCAAGGGTGGAAGCAGGGCGGGCAAATTGAAGGTCTCGTTTGAGGCTTGGGGTAACCCTCCCGTAGGAGTTAGGGCAGCTGGGCAGTTCTGGATTTGATGGGTGTGTGGAGATGACTAGGACCTGGGGGTGGGGTTCAGGATTTACAAAGGTGTGAGGGTCACTATTCTCAGGGGAGCTGCAGGGCTTGGCGGGGGGCGGGGGCGGGCGGCTTGGGAAAGGCCAGGTGAAGCTTGAGCACAGGGAACCCTGCTTTTCACCTGGGAACACCAGGCCTGGTGGGCCAGCCCTAGCTGAGTTCAGGATGGCAGGGAGTTTGGGCTTCAAGGAAGTGAATCTCCCACCCCTTCCTATGGGGGTGGGTCCTAGGAGAGGGTGTCGGTCACCTTGCTGTCACCTGCTCTCACAGGGACCCAGTTTACATAGCTCCTCTGGGCCTGCTCAGTGCTAGTTGCGACATCCCTGCCCCTGCGTCCCGTCCCTGCACTGTGAAACCCTGGAGGGCCCACTCACACTCCCGCCCACCTGAGTGCTTCAAACCCAGCTCAGGCCCTCCCGGAAGCCATCCTGGGTCCTCCAGGTGGCCCAAGCTCTTTATCCTAGGAGCCACCTGGACCTTGCACCCCAGGGCTCATCATTGCTGTGTAGCTGTCACTGAGGTGGGGCGGGTCTGATTCCTTCTCATCCCCCAGGATCCACCCAGGCCTCTGCTCCAAGGGGGCATTGCTGGCTATCTGTCGTTTGAAGCTCCTGTGGCATTGATTGCAGAGGGGCAAGAGTCAGCTGGAGCCAGAGAGGTCCATGCGGGGGAGGACTTCCCTGCCCCCTGGATTCCCTGGGAAGATGGGGGCTGACGTCAGGGAGGCAGGGAGAGCCTCTGGAGGGAGGTTCGGGGGACATGGGCTGCCTGCTGGCCGCCCCATGGAGCCGCCCCTGCCGTCGGTCCCAGGCTGTGGTGCCCTTCCGAGACTCCCAAGTGCGGAGCCAGGAGAGCAGGCTGAGGGGCAGGGGCTCCAGGACTTTATCCTTCCCCAGCTGCTCTGCAGGGCGTTTGTTAGCGCCCAGGAGCCTCCGCCGAGTTGTTTGTCAGAGCCAGCGTGGAGGGGAGGTGGCTTGGGCGCCCGCCTGAGGAGACAGCTGGCTGGGGGCCCCGGGGCGGGGGGCGTCGACCCTGGGCCCAGCTGCAGTTGGCACAGGGCGGGCCTTGCACATCTGTACCCAGCGTGCCTGCTCACAGCGTGGCCTTGTTTGGGAAGCACAAGGGGCCCTGGTACGGCCTGAAGCCTGGGCAAGCGTGGCAACCCCCCCGCCCCCGCCCACGGGCGACCCCTTTCTCAGGGTGCATTGGAGACAGACGCTGGGGGACTCTGGGGAGGGGAGCGAGGTGATGGAGGCTAAGCTGGGTCTGGAAGGTTCTGTGACATCAGATGAACACAATAACATCACATCACAAACATACTCGAGTCTTCATCTCTACCACCACAGCACTGAGTTGTGAAGACTGGGGGCGGGTGCATCAAGGCTGCATCAGGAATGGGGTGGACCCTTCCTCGTTCCCCCGTCCCATGGGGTCCACATGCGATCCCTGAGGGAACTCCAGAGAGGTTTGAATGCTTGTGGATTGGCCTTTTGTTTCGTACTTTAATCAGCACACACCTCAAACTTGGATGTTCCTAAGAATGATATGTGGCCAGAGTTTCCTTCTTTGAAATGCGATGTGCTGAAACCCTCCTTGCACAGTGTCTCTGCTGTCGTCATAACGAATAGGCAGCTGCCTGTTCCGGCCCCTTCGTGACCCGTTCGGCAGACTGGGGCCTGAGTGGCCAGGTATTGGGGGTTCTCGCCGGCTCTCCCAGTGCCTGTGTGACACTGGGCAAGTCATGCAACCTCTCAGTTTCCCCTTCATTAGGTGGAAACCGTGGTGTTGAGAGCTGGTGTGTGGAAAGTGCCGGCCCCAGTGAGGAGCTGCTGCCCGGAGCTCTGAGGACACCAGGGCAGGAGGAAAGGGCTCTGGCTGTAAAGAGGGGGGGCCTGTTTGCAGGGGGATAGGAGAGGTTTGAGGGTGCTGGGGGTGAGCCTGTGCAGGGGGGCTGGGTCCCTGCCTGCCCTCGGCTGGAGCCTTGACCTGCAGGGGTGGACCACCACCTTCCGTCTCCTGCGGGAGCTCCAGGCTGGCCGGGTGGAGCTCTGTAGGGACTCAGGTCTCCTGGGACTGTGGCTCGATGCTGTCATCTATCTAACCCTCCACCAGGGGGAGGGACTTCAAAACAAGGTGTCACTGAGGCGTAGGCTGGTGTCAGGGTAGGGAGAGCCCAGGAGGTCTGCCGTCACGGCCCTCCAGAGGCCCCGGTCTCCTGTGTCCCCCTAGGTCCCCCATCATTGTTCTCAGTGTACAGCCCACTTCCTGAGGCTGGCCTTCACGACCTCGGGCCCGGCCCAGCTCACTTAAGCCATTTCCCTGAAGGCCTGTGATGTGCCAGGCGCCCCTGCAGGCACTCCACGCACATGTGCCTGTGGTCTCCCAGGCTGGGGTCGTTCGACCCAGTTGGCAGGCAAGGAGACCGAGGCTCAGAGAGGCTACGTGTCTAGTAAGGGACAGAGCTGGGTCTTCACGGCCCCAAAGCCTCTGTGTGCTTTCTCCCACTTTCCACGCGGCTTCTGAAAACTGCAGCATCTCCCTGGCGGTGGTCTCAGACTTTCCCCGCTGGCCTCAGCCTGCTCGCCCCTCCTCGCACCTGGAGCTCAGCTGTCCTGCTCCTGCCTTCTGCGGTGCTGATGGCCAGAGGGAGTTGAGGCTGTGCCTGTGGTTCCACCCTCTCTGCTGGCCCTGCCTGCTGTTCCAGGAAGCCCCGGAAGCTGCCCTCCCAGCTCAGGGTGCTTCACTCCCTGGCCCATTCTCCCTCATCACCCTTTCCTCCTGCATCTTCCCTCTCAGCTGGGCCAGTGTCCCGAGAGGCCTGGACATGACCCCCATACTTCTCTGCGCTCCTTCCAAAGGCCTCCCCTTCCGGACCTCTCCTCTCCCCATCAGAACCCTCCTGACCCTGGTGGGATGCAGTGGGAGTCGGCTGGCCTCAGGTACCAACCACCTAAGCTTTCAGGACAAGGTGCTGGGTGGCTCCTGTACCCCCGGTCGTGTTCCTGGGCTTGTTGGTCGCCTGGTTCATGGTTACCCGAGGGCAGGCCTGCCACACGCTGGTCCCATCCTACACCTGGGCTGTGCGTGTGTGTGTCCTTCGGCCGTGCTCCAGTGTCTCGTCCAGGGTGGAGGGGTCTCCGTCTTCTTGCCTTCCTTACAGGGCTGAGAATACTGTCTGAGAGAGAAGGTGCTGACACCCTTGGGTGAATGTTCCTTCGGGCACAGGCTCCCGAGAGGGAGCTCAGTGTGTCAGTGGCCAGAGAGGAGATAGCTGCCGTGCCCCGGCGCGGTATCCTGTAGGCCCCCAGTGCCTTGCCGTGGACAGCCCATCCGTGGCAGGTGTCCGTGAGGTGCAGGAGGCAGAGGGCAGGTGTGGGCTGTGCCCCAGGCCCTCACCTTCTTCTCGTCTGCCTCTTTGCAGACCGAGGGCACCCGGCTGCAGAAGGATCTCCGGACCTACCTGGCCTCGGTCAAAGGTAAGGGGCAGACCTGGCCTGGATGGGCGGGCTTCCTGGGACGCAGAGAGGGGGCCCTCCCCACGTGGAGCTGATGGGCGCAGAGCTGGGAAGGGGCAGCAGGGCTGTCAGGGATGTCCACCTACCTCCTGGGACTTCAGGGGTGGGGCAAGGGTAACCCCCACCACCACCCCCAATCAGGGGTCCCCATGGCCCTAGCTGCAGCATGGCCCTTCTGCCCCACAGCCATGCACGAGGCCTCCAAGAAGCTGAACGAGTGTCTGCAGGAGGTGTACGAGCCTGACTGGCCTGGCAGGGATGAAGCGAACAAGATCGCTGAGGTGAGTATGGGACCAGTGGCCTGGGCCCTTCCCCAAGGGCCCTTCTGACCTCAGCTGGCCGCCCGTCGCACCCTGCGGCGCCCTCTGGGACCAGCCGTTCTGGCCCTCACGTGCTGTGTGCTCTTGGACAAGTCCACCTCCCTCTCTGACAGCCCTCGCACTGAGATGGGTTTCCTGATGCGGTCCTGAGGCACCTCTCCTCTCTGCGCTGTGTCTCCCGGCTCGGGAAGCCTCCCTCCCTGGCCCCACCAGCCCTGGGCCTATCTGATCCTCAGGGTCACGTTTTGAAAAGGCAGGAGGTGTGACCCCATTTCATAGATAAGGGGACTGAGGTTCTGAGGAGCCGCCCAGCCGTGAAGCGATGGGGCAGAGCTGGCCCCCGGGTCCCTGGGAGGTGAGAGCCGGACCGGCTGTGGGCCGGCTCCCCTGGTGCGCGCTGCTGTGTTCTCGTCTCCCGCAGAACAATGACCTGCTCTGGGTGGATTACCACCAGAAGCTGGTGGACCAGGCGCTGCTGACCATGGACACGTACCTGGGCCAGTTCCCTGACATCAAGGTGAGAGGCGCTTGGTCTGTCCACCCTGCTGCGGCCTGGCAGCCTGTGTCGGGGAGCTGGAGAGGGAGAGAGGGCAGCCCAGGCCTGAAGGCAGGCCTCCCCCACTCGCCTGGCACGTTGTCCTCCAGGGCTGCTCCCTCTGAGACCAGCCTGCCAGCCCCCAGACCTGGGCCTTTCTGAGCTGGAAGCCCTGTCCCTTTGGGTCTCCAGACTATGGAAAGAGACCTCATGGGGCATGTAAGTGTGTGGCCGTGTCCCTGTGGAGTGCCTGTAGGGTTGACGAGGTGTATTAGGGGGCTGGAAGGCCTGGGTATGTGTGCCCCGTGTTAGGCTCTGTGTGCTTGGAAGGGAAGGTGTATAGTTGTGCGTGTCGCCTCGCACCTGGATGTGTTTGTGCGACTCCGCGTGTTCAAAAAGCCAGCTGCCTTTGCTGGGCCCGGGTGAGTGAGGACCCGTCGGTGTGCCAGGATCGCCGCCGAGGTGACTGGGACCCCAGGTGCTCCGGACATGCAGGCAGAGTTGTCTGGAGCTCAGGTGGTGACCGTAGTGCTGGACCCGATCCCCTGGGTGGGTGGGTGCGGGGGTCCCGGTCCACGCTGGCCACCTCGGCCACCCAGTGCAGATGCCTCAGGCTCCCGCAGGTGCCTTACGGGGAGAGTAGGAGGGAGGCAGGTGGTGGTGGCCCGGGCGGAGAGAAGCCCGAGGCCCAGGAGGCCTCTTTAAGGAGCTGAGGGCCAAGGGAGGGGGCTCGTCGGACGCGGCTGGCAGGAACTGACAAAAATGGTTCACTGTTGCGAGGACCTCCATAGAAGAAAGGACCGCAGAGGGCACGGACTGCCTCGAAGGGTGAGCTCTTTGCCACCAGGAATGTCCGAGAGACAGTCGCAGGCACGTCTTAGACGGACTTGAGCCTGGAGTCGGCTGCCCTGAGACCTCCGGGTGCATCTAGGTCACCGTGCCCGTGACCCAGTTTCCCCGGGTCAGCATCTCAGCGTGGGCGCCAGGCCCTGTTCAGCGCCCTCCTCCTTCTGTCCCCCAGTCACGCATCGCCAAGCGTGGGCGGAAGCTGGTTGACTACGACAGTGCCCGGCACCATTACGAGTCCCTCCAAACCGCCAAGAAGAAGGATGAAGCCAAAATTGCTAAGGTAAGGCTGGGGGTGTTGGGTGCTGCCGGGGAGTCTTCAGGGAGTGGCAGGCAGCAGGGCCGCAGGGGTCCCAAGCCCTCCCCCGGGGAGCCTTCTTCCTGTGCTGCGTTCACCGCACCCTTGGCGGGCTTGTTTGTCACTGCGCCCTGGCCCGTGGGCATCCTCAACCCCCTTGCCAGATGGCTTCATGGCTGGGGACTAGTCCCGGTAGGTCTGGCCAAAGAGCTGGGGTGGGGACGGCGCTGGGCCCAGGGCCTGAGTGAGAGGCTCCTGTGGGCCCCTGGGCGAGGCCCCCCTCCTGGCCCCTCCTGTAGTGCCGCCCTGTCCCCTGGCCCCTCCGCCTGCTCTGAGGCTGCTTTCCAAGATGAGAACAGGCCTGGCTTGGGTTTCACTGGCCCGGCCCCTCCCGGCCTGGCGCGCTCTGGCTGGAATTCCTTCACCGGATCCCAAGCGACCCTGCCACAGCTGGAACAAGCCGGGCGGGGGTGGGGCGGAGGTTGCACACACACTCTCCAGGTGAGGGTCTGCGGGCGGAGCCCCCCGCCCAGCCCGGGGCAGGACTGTGCTTGCTGAGCCCCTCTGCCCCTGCTAACGATTCTCACATTTTGCTTTGCAGTTGGAGTTCACCCCCTTCTCCGCCCCGCTCGGGGCACCCCTTAATTCTCAGCCTCGGGGCCTTTACCTGCTCTGGGGGGCCGGCCCTCTGGAGGGTGGCAGGTGTCTGTCACTGCACTGGAGACTGTTTGGACGTGGTGTTTAATGTCTGTGTCTCTGTTTCTTTCTCCCCACCTCCCTCCTGTTTCTCTACGCTCCTTGGCCTTGACCTTGACCTCCCCTCCCCCCCCCAGCCTGTCTCGCTGCTTGAGAAAGCCGCCCCCCAGTGGTGCCAAGGCAAACTGCAGGCTCATCTCGTAGCTCAAACTAACCTGCTCCGAAATCAGGTGACACTGGCTTCTAACCTTGCACGTGCTGGCGCCTTCTGGTTTGTCGTCCTGTCCTTGGTGCTGGGTGGTGCTGGGCGTCCATCTGCCCAGACGCCCTGGGGGGGGGAGGGGCGGGGGCGGGGGCGGGCTCCTCCCGGGTTGGGAGGCAGGGCTGTTTTCATTATGTCTCTGCTGCGAGAGCTCCTGCTTCTGAGATCTGAGGTCCAATGCAGGAAGCGGATAGAGGCTGGGGGCTCTGCTTGACCTGGGATGGGCCCACCTCTGTTTGCGTGGTGCCCGGGGCTCTGGTCGTCCTGGGACCGACTCTGAAATCCTAGCCTCCAGGAGCCCAGGAAAGCCTCGGAACCTTTGTCCTCTGTGAGGGCTCTTGCGGGGAGGGATGTGGTGTCGTTAATGCATTGTCCTTCAAGCTTCATAAGAACTGTGAGGTTGCCCTGAATGTACAGAGGAGACAAACCTGCCCAGAGAGGCAGAATCTCCTGCCCAGGGTCTCAGAGCCGCTTAGTGTCTGAGTTGGGGCTCACCCGACTCAAGCCCTGGGTCATTATCCTGGCTCCCTGGCCCGGGGCTCCATGTGGGTGGTCCTGCCACAGCTGGCCAGAGTCATGGTGACCCTTGTAAGTGGACCTGTAGGCCCCATGGTGCCCCTGGAGGGGACGCCGGGAAGGCTCTTCAGTCTGGCTGGGACGCTGAGACCTGGGGCCGAGAGGATTGGCTCTTTGGGAATTTCATGGAGGGCAAACAGTCCGTGTCACAGTGGTCCCTGAGGGCTTCCTGGAGGAGGCTCTTTGTACGAAAGTCATGAGTGATGACTACTATCCTGGCAATACCTCGGAATGGGCCGGGCCCTGGGTGAACACAGTGTGGCGAGGACCACGATGCAGTGTCCTGGGAGAGGTGGCCTCGTGGTTCTCAGTCCGGTGAAACTGACCAGGCTGTAGCACCCCTTCGTGGTCCTGGGGTGGGGGCAGGTGACAGAGGCCCCACCCAGGAGGTGGGGTTTCGCTCTGGGCAGCTGCCCCCTTTTATCTGGGCCACCTTCTGATTTCCTCACCTTCAGCCCACACGTATTGAATGCCTGTGATATGGAGAACTCTGGGCTCCGCGTGGGCTCGTGGCTACCTGTTGCCCGATGTCTTTTAGGCCAAAGCTGTGGGCCGACTTTGGAGGCACTGAGCTGTTGACAGCCTTACCTCTCCAGGGTCTGCGGTAAATGGCCGGGGAAATCTTGGACAGGCCCGTGTCCTCCCCTGCTGCAGGAGGTGGAGGAGGGCCGAGGGGCTGGAGTGGCCTGTCCTGCCTGTAGAGTTCAGGACTTCTGGCTGGAGGGGGAATGGGGCCACTCACCCAGAGCCAGGATTTCTGCATAATTTTCCCTGAGACGGGTTTGGCACAGTTGCCAGGTGAACATTTTTGTTCTGTGGGAGAAGCCCCTGGGAGACTGTGGGGCTTGGGGTGGTGGCCGTGGCCGCTTTGGGGCTCCCGGGATGGGTGTGGTTGGGGATCCTGCTGGAGGGCCCCCAAGCCCCCGCCCTGGAGGATCGGTCCTGGAGGATGGCCGGGGCAGGCCAAGGCACTGGGATCTCATCTTTGCATGTTGGATTGCAGATGTTTCGCCTTTCGGCCAAATTGACATTCCCATTTGGATCCTTTTCATTTGAGCTTCTCCTCCTTCTGCCCCACCCTGCCTCACGCCTGGCTGGAGGCTGGGGAGCCTTCAGGCCTTTGGCTGGCAGTGAGCTGGGGCACTTGGGGTCCCGGGGCTGCCCTGCTGGCTGACTTGACTTTGGGGAGACAGTGCCACCTCCTGAGGCTGTGCTCTCCTGAGCCGGCCAGCTCCGGATGTCCCCTGGGCTGCTTCCGAGCTGCTCCCCATGTGTGCTGGGGCCTCCCCAAACCTGCCTGCAGGGCCCCGGGGCCCTGCTGCATGGCGAGCTTTCCCACTGCTCTCCATGTCCGCCAGCGGCGTGTAGTGGAGCCGCCAGGGCTGCAGGGTCTCCCCCCACCTCCTGCCACCCCTAGTGTTTCTGAAAGAGCCAGGATATGAGGAATGTGACTCAAAGGGAATAAAAGACACAGGCCCTGACTTCTAGGAACTCTGAAACGGAGCCACCTTGTCCTTTCCAGCATTGCTGGGTGTGTGAACAGCGCTTGGTGCACAGCTATGAGCTGCTGTGCTGTCCGCCACCGTCTTGGCTACGCTTGTCCATTTGGGGAGTTAGGACGAGCATCGTGGGGACCGGAGTGGTGGTCTCTGTGGCTGTAGGAGCCGGGGCAGTCAAGGTGGTCCTGGAGGATGTGGGACTTGAGCTGGCCTGTGGGTACTTGGGTGGGAGGCCCACGTGACAGTGCGAGGTGCTGGAGGCTGGAAGTGTGGGTAGTGGCCCCCCATCAGGCACTGGGATTCTCAGAGGACTAAAGCAGGGATGATGCGGCCCAAGGCCTGGAGGGCACCGCAGATCTGACCCATTCCAGGAGTGGCCTGAGGCATGCATGCTTAGAGACGTTTCTTTTATTTCCTATTCGCCCTTTAATTTTTTTTGATAATATTTGTTTTTATTAGTATTCTGTGGACTCCCTTTAATTTTTAAATGAGATTTTAAAAAGTGAGGCGAGGAGCCCTTGCTCACTCTAGCAAGTTCCAGCAACCTGAAGGCCATGTAGTCAGGGGCATGGTGGCCCTTTTTCCCTCCAAACCCACCCCCACATTCACCACGGCTCGGCCCCGGCACAGCGGCGGGTAGGCCCTGACTCGGGCTGATGCTGGTGCCTGAAGCTGGATGGGACAGCTGGGGGGGCTCAGGTTGGATGGGGCAGCTTGGGTGTGCTCTGTGGCAGCTGGCGGTTCCGGCCAGTTGGCCTGCGAACGTGAGGCTGCCGGAGGAGAGTTTTCTCCTGGGCGGGGCCTCCACGTTCGTTCCTGGGCTGTGACTCAGAGCCTGAATCCAAGTCACCCCCTCTGAGTCACTGTTTCCTGCAGCGTCCTTCGGAATGTGTTAGCCGAGCCCTTTCTGGGGCCGGGGTCTGTGATTCACCCCTACCCTCGTCTCAGCCCTCGCCAAGCTCCTTTCTTGGGCTCTATGATGGGGTCTTAGCGCCACCGCCTGGTGGGTGTGGGCAGGCCTGGAGGGCGCCCGGCCGGCGCCCGGTCCCCTGCCCAGCAGCCCGGCTCCCTCCTCCCCTGCCTCTCGTGGATGTGCCCGATCTGCTGCCTCTGGCCTCAGTCTGGTGGGGAAGGGTTACAGAGGAGAGAGGGGTCGGGAGAGGGTAGGAAAGACTCTCCCAGGGAGGCCAAGTCAGGCTGGTGGTTGAGGCTGAGTAGGGGCCAGACCTGGGAGAGGAGGGAAGGAAGAGTCAGAGGGGCCGGCACGAGAGCTGGCGGCATGCGGACTCCTCGCCTGAGAGAGGCTCCCCTGGAAGTGAGCAGGGTCCCACCTGGCTGGGTCTGGGGCCTCTGCCCTTCCTGTGCCCCAGCCCCCTTTGTCCCTTGTCTCATGCTTTCTTGCTGTGCTCCTCTCACCTCCATCTTGGCGCATCTGGGCCAGATGTGGGGGGGCGGGGCGGGTTCTCCCTTTGGCCGTGGCTGCTCTGCCCGGAATGCCCCCGACGGGCCTGGCTGTAGGGGCCCGAAGGGCTGCATGGGGAGGTCTGCCCGGGCGTCCACATCCACTTCAACCTCCATCTTGCCCGAGCCCTGGTCCCCGTGCACTGGGGCGGGGGGGGGCGGGTCTTGGGAATGGGCGTGGCCTAGCCTGGGTGGGCTGGGACGGAGGCCTGGCGGAGGGGAATGACCCGTCCCGCCCTCCAGGCCGAGGAGGAGCTCGTCAAAGCCCAGAAGGTGTTTGAGGAGATGAATGTGGATCTGCAGGAGGAGCTGCCGTCCCTGTGGAACAGGTGAGGGGCGGGGGGGTGGCGGGCCGAGCCTCGGCCGCCCTCCCCTCCTGAGGCGGCATGGCCATTCTGCGTGCCCTGCTCCGTGCCCTCCCAGGGCTGGGTCCGGTGAGGGTGGAGGCGAAGCAGCCCGTGTGGCTCTCCTGGGCTGCCCGCCCTGGTCTGCAGTTCACCTGGCCCTTCTTCCCTCCCCCCTGCAGCCGCGTGGGTTTCTATGTCAACACATTTCAGAGCATCGCAGGCCTGGAGGAGAACTTCCACAAGGAGATGAGTAAGGTAGTGCCCCTGGGCTGTGCTCCACCTGCCAAGGGCCAGGGTCAGAGGCATGGGTGGGCCGAGCTTCCTCTTCCCTGCTGGGGTTGGACACATGCTGGTGACCACAGGGGGACCCTCTGGGCCCCTGAGAAACAGTGTCAGGGCCCAGTCCTCAAGGAACAGAGTGTCAGGGCCCAGTGGGAGCTGCTGGGTGCTCTGGGGAGGCTGCGAGTGGGCCCCAGGGGTCCAGCCCCGGCCCCCTCCCAGCTCCCAGTTCTATCCTCCTTACCTGGGTGGAGCCCACCACCCTCAAACTGGAAACGTGCTCTCAGGCAGCCTTGGCCCAGGGAGCTCAGTGTCAGAAAATGGTGGCAGTTTCCTAATTTGTAGGCAGATAAGAAATAAATTACTAAAATTTTCCCAATTAAAAAAATGTTTTAAGTTTGCTCTACCTACAGAATCCGGCGCAAGCTAATCTGGGTCTGATTAGCTTAAATTCTTATGTTGTGTTGTCTTCATCCTGATTGAACTGGCAGTTAAGCTGCAAAGCTGCGTTGGAGAAACGTGGCGTTGGCAGCTCCCTCCCTCCCTGTGCCCTGGGTGGACCTGACTTTGTCTCCTGGGCCCAGAGGAATGAAGTGATTGTGGGGCATTCCAGGCCCAGGGCAGGAGGAGGGCTTTTGCCAGCTTGGGGCCTGTCCTGAGTGACCACCCTCAGTATGGTTTCTTGCCTGGTAGGCCTTCCCTTTCCTTCCTACTTTTTCTTCTTCCCTTCAAAGATTTGAGACAACTTGTAAAAAAATTTAAAAAGACAGAGAGAGGTGTTTTGGGAAGAAAACATTTATGTAAGGTGGGAGGAAAATTCAGTTCTGGGCTTCCTAGTGGCTAAAGCAGAGGGAAGTATACTCAGTAAAGAGAATCACGAGGTGCATGGGGTAAGCCCCTCGTCTTGCCCGGGCTTTTGGTGAAACCTCTGGCAGTTGTAACGTGGCCTGAAAGCATCTTGGCAAGTGACTTCAGCAATTAGGATCAACAGTTAATTTGCCAAAACAATTGAAAAAAATTAAAAACAGTACAAGCTCTATGGGGCATTTTAAGAAACGCCCCGTAAGTAGGAAGAAGAAAAAGGTGGTCCCAGAAACAGTAGCTGTTCTCAGGGCAGCCCACTGCCTCCTCCTTTTTTCCTGTGGGTTTTCTGGGACAGGTGTGCTGGTTCCCTGCGCCCAGTGATGGGAAGAGAAGAGCTTGCTCCTGGTTGGGGCACGGGCACAGGGGAGGGGCTGGTGGGGAGGAAGAGAATCAGGGATGTTGTTAGGGAGAGGGGGGCTGTTTGGTGGCCCCCAGCCAACCGGCTTGCTGTCCCTCCTGCAGCTCAACCAGAACCTCAACGATGTGCTGGTCAGCCTGGAGAAGCAGCACGGGAGCAACACCTTCACGATCAAGGCCCAGCCCAGGTGTGTGATGCCCCCCCCTCCCCTGCCGAGGGCCGCTGGGGGCTCAGGGAGGTGAGGTCTGGGGCTGGGCTGTTTGCTGAGGTCCTTTCTGGCTGGGCCTCCCTGTGCTCAGGGGAGCAGGTGAGGGCCCCCCTCCTCCTCCACCCCGTGTCCCCTCTGGGAAGGAGCTGCCCGGGCAGCCTGCAGCTCCCCTGCCTGGGCCTGGCTTCCCTATCTGTGCAGCTTTGCAGGTGGGCCCGGGGACTAAATGATTCAGCCCAATGGGAAGGGAGCCTTCTCGTAGAGCGGGGGCCTGGTCCCAACCTTATCCGAGGCCCCGGATGGCGGGAAGGGGGGGTGCCCTTGTTCCTGCCCTCTGCCCAGAGGGGAGCCCTGCTTCCTGGGGGGAGAGCTCCAGGGAGGAGGGGAAACGCCTGGGCCTCGGCCGTGGCCCGTGGGAAACCACGGCAAGTCTGAGATTCCCCTTCCTTTCCGTCCGTGAGCTGCCCTGCCTCGCAGCACAGTGTGGAGAGCAGCGATGCACCTCGCCCTCCTCGGCTACAAGGCGGGTGATTGCATCTGGTTCTTGGGGTAATTAGGGTGTCCCCTAGGAGGAGGAAGGCAGTCAGTATTCAGCGAACGTCACTGTCCCTCTTGTCCCCTGCAAACACAGTATGTGTGAGGGAGGGGGCGGCCCACAGGGTGCCCTGGGGGCAATAAAGGCCAAAACGTGTTTCCCAGGTCACCGCCTGGCCTGGAGGTCATGGTGGCGCGTCCAGGATGGGTGAGGGGGGTGGAGGGCGCCGCCCACCCGGGCAGTGCAGGCAGCGGGGGCCAGGCCGCCTTGGGAAAGGGCTGGTCTGAGGGGAGAGGAAGGGCCTTGGAGGCTCGTGAGCCCCCTTTGCAGCAAAGCGGGCAGCCAGGTTGCCACCTCTCCCAGGGCCCCCCACTGACCCCGGTCCTTCTTGGGCCCCAGAGCTCCTGTGGCTGGACCCCGGGCAGGGCGGGTGGCCAGCGCTGTCCCGGCCTGAGCCGCCTGCCGCCCGCCAGGTCCTGCTTCAGGGCAGCGTCCTCTTTTTGCTTGTTCCGTGGGCACCACCTCAGCGTGCCTGGCAGGACACGGAGGCCAGCGGGGGCCCCAGGACGGGACAGCCGGGACCGTGGGCAGGACTGGGCCCTCTTCCCGGCCTCCGGGAGTTAGGAGGGCTTCTGCTCTTAGCCCTCCTCTGAGCAGAGGGGCTGCCGATGAGGGAAGGGAAAAGGCCGGGCCCACACCTGCATTTCCCCCAAACAAAGGCCTCAACGTCCCGCCCGTCCCCACAGAAAGAAAACTAAACTGTTCTCGCGGCTGCGCAGAAAGAAGAACAGGTACCGGCAGTGAGTGCTGTGTGGTGGGGGCCTCGGAGGCCAGCGCCCCGGCCCCTGTGCATGCGCCTGGCCCTGCCCAGGGCGCCACTAACCCCTAACTCGCCTTCCTGTGTGTGGTGTGCGTGTTGGGGGGCAGAGGGGTGTCGGTGGGAACGGAGGGCGGGCAGACCGCCTCAGCACGTTCCTCTTGGGCTGCGGCCTGACCAGGAGTGGAGGAAGGGAGGTCCGGAGGCTCAGGGAGAGGGCTGCTGTAGCCCCGCGGTGTGTAGGAATTGTGTGTGTGTGCGTGTGTGTACATATGCTGGATGTATGTGTATTCTTTAAGGAGGCAAAGACGTTCCCATAAAACACATTCAGTAAAGGTGAGAAGGAACCAGCGAGTCTCCCACGCATCTGTGCCATTGTCTGGCCCCCCGCCATGCTCGGGCAGGTGATGGGGTCACTAGTTTCTGTCTGTCCTTCTAGACCTGCCCGGTCCAGCACAATGGCCGCCTGCCTCATGTGGCTGGTGGACACTGGAAATGTAGCCAGGGTGACTGAGGAGCTGAATTTTTAATTTATTTAATTTAAACAGCCGCCTGTAGCTCGTGGCTGGTCTCAGTCAGCACTGTTCTACAGTTTCTTTAGGCAAGTACAGCATAGATTTTTATTTTGCACCCAGTAGCGGGCCGTGCACACCGTTTGTCCTTGTTGGTACTGAGACTCGACTTGGGGGCCTCACCCTCTCGTCCCCGCTGTGAAGACCCCCCCCCCGTTTATTTACCCCCTCTGCCCGTTGCCTCTGCCGGTTCCCCGGGTTCCCCGGGAGGACCCGTGGGAGCAAAGGCTCGGGGCCTGGGGAGCGGGGCTGGCTGTGCGCTGGCGTGAGGGGTGAACGGCAGGCAAGCTGGCCCGGAGGCCCGTGGGCTCAGGCTGAGGAGCGGGGCCGCCCTGAGCACAGAGGCTGCTGCGTGACGCGTGGGGGTGAGACTCACCTTGCTTCTAGGATGCGTGGCTTTCTCCTGCTGTGGGGCTCGGCGCCCCTGCACCTGGTGGAGGCCTGAGGGAGGCTGGCCGGCCCCTGGCGGCGGCTCCCGGCTCCCGCCCTGGTCCCCCCGCCCGGGGCCCCGCAGATCTCAGCTCCGGGTGTGGTTGTCACTGTGGTTGTCCAGGGCAGGCCCTGCTGCGGACACCTGCCTGTTCCCAGTGCTCACGCCTGTGTTGCCTCATTTCTACCTGTCCTTCTGCACACGAATGTGCAGTTTCACACGTGGGTGCACAGGGACACACACTTGTGCACACGTGGGCGTCACGTTTTTCCAGTGAGTCTGGACACACCCTCAGTTTCCCAGGATCTACGTGGACACACACACGTGCGTGCACATTTTCACACACGGGTCCCCGGGGCATTGGCACGTGCACACACCCTGTCACACGCACACCTTCCTGGACGCCGCGGCCTCCCTGCATCCGGGCCCCTCTCTTGTCTCGCCTCCGCAGTGACAACGCCCCTGCGAAAGGGAACAAGAGCCCCTCTCCTCCGCCTGATGGCTCCCCTGCCGCCACCCCCGAGATCAGAGTCAACCACGAGCCCGAGCCGGCTGCTGCGGCCACCCCCGGGGCCGCCCTCCCCAAATCCCCGTCTCAGGTAGGCACGTGTCTCGGTGGCCTGTCCCTCCCTTCCTTCCTCTGCCTCCTGCTCTGCCGCCGTTCCCCTCCATCCCTGTCCCCTGTCCCTGCCGGCCCTGGCTCCTCTCCGTGGCCCCGGCCCCTGCCAGGGTCACAGGGGCATCTGTGACCGTCTGTCTCCTCCTTAAGTGTCCCCCCACCTGCACCTGCTGTAGCATCCCCTTCTCTCCTTTCCCCTGGCCTTTGGGCTGCTTGACCTTCTCCGTCTTCCTTTCCTCCCGAGACAGTCTCCAGGGGAGACTGCATCCAGATCCGTGCAGGTGGCTGCCTCCCCCTCTTCCTTGCCTTCTTCCTTGCGGGGGGCCATGTGGGACTCTGAAAGGGGCATCGCGAGGAGGGGCTCAGTGAGGGGAGAGGGAGGGGGAAGCCCGCTCCCCCCGTCAGTTTTCTCCAGGTTTCTGCAGCGTCCCCAGGGGCTGCAAAGGGAGGAAGGAGGGGTGGGGTCCGCCAGGCAGGACCATCTGAGCCCTGCTGGGCTGTCCCCTGGCCCTTCGGCTCCTGGCCCGCTGGACAGCTGATTAGGAGAGCGACGCTAAGAGGGTGTTGAGAGCCTGCACTTGACTCGAGCACTTGCTCGGGGCCGGACCCCGCGCCAGCCTTTCTGTATTTTCATTCATTGTCCTCACAACCAGCCTGTAAGGCAGACGCTGTTATCACCCCAACGACAAGCGATGAAACCCAGGCCTGGGCCGGGGGGGGGGGGGGGGTGACTTGCTGAGGTCCCCGAGTGGGCAGGTGCGTGGCCCTCTGTGGGGCCCTGGCTGTGTGCTGGCCTCGGGGGTGACGGCCAGCGGCTGGGCTGCAGCTCCTCCAGGGGTTGGGGTGGGCAGAGGGCCCGGGAGTGCAGGAGCAGAGGCAGGGGGCTGGACGCCCGGCTCTCTCTCAGCTCCTGTTTCTTTCCTCAGCCTCCCCCGAGGGCGGTGAGGGCCAGATCCTCCGAAGCCAGCCCCTGGCGGCCCCGCAGGCCCTTCTTTCTTTCTTTTCTGTCCTGTTCTCTCCTCTTCTCTCTTCTTTCGCTCCCTCGCCCTCCGCCCTCCCCTCTCTCTGCACAGGGTTTCCGACCGCCTGCTTCGGCCCCTCCCGGGGGCCCCTGTGGTCTCGGGGTCCGTGTCTCGGGGAGCAGTGGCTCTCCTTGTTTCGTCCTCCTCGGCGGCTGGGGGTGTGACTAACGTGGCTTTGTCTCTGTCTGTCTCCCTGGCCCCCATGCTCTGCTGTGCGGCCCCCCAACTGCTGCCGACCCCCAGCTCCGGAAAGGCCCACCGGTCCCTCCGCCTCCCAAACACACCCCGTGCACGGAGGTCAAGCAGCAGCAGACCCTCAGCCTGTTTGAGGACACAACTGTCCCTGAGATCAGCGTGACCACCCCCTCCCAGGTCAGCCGCGGCCGCCGCGGCCCAGCTCTCTCTCCCTTCTCTCGCTCTTTCAGGGTGCGCATGACCTTTCCCCCCTCCCACCCCCGGTGCCTCTGCCTCAGGAGCAGGGGTCGGCTCTGGGCCTCTCTCTCGCACGTCCCTCCGTCCCTCCACCCGTCATCCCTCATCTCTGAGCACGTGGCCAGACCTAGGGACACGGGCAAACAGTCCTAGTAGAGACCGTCAGCTGCACAGTGGCCTCTCCGTTCCATTGATGCTGTGGCCAAAAGGGGCAGGGAGCACGGAGGACCTGGGCCAATCATGGAAGGCTTCCTGGAGCAGGTGACGTTTGCCTACGAGCAGACACCGTGCGTTGGCCAGAGGTGGTAGCGTGCGAGCGTGTAGGTCAGGATGGGTGAGGGACAGGCTCAGGATCTGCCGCGAGTTCCGTGTGCGACAGGAGAGCACTGCTTGGGCAGCGGTGAGGAGGTGACTCGCAGGGTTGGGAACACCTGCAAGGCGCTGAGACTTTAGCTCCCAGAGCTGCTGACCCCACTTGGAGCCGGGGCTGTGGCTGGGCCGCAGAGCCCGGCTCCTGCTGTCCATGCCCTAGGAGGCACGTAATGCCCATCCCCAGGGGGACGGAGGGAGGGCGGAGCAGGGGAGGTCACTGTGGTGGCAGGGGGGTGGGCCGCACATGGTCGGGTCAGCTCACAGAGGCCGCAGTGCGCCGACCACTCCAAGCCTGGCCTCCGGGCCTCACAGCCGGGCTGCCCTGTCCTCGCCGGGTCTCGCCATTCGTGCAGGCTGGCTAGTCCCAGGCTGTGCTGGGCCCACGTTGCAGCACTGCTGTGGGCTTGTCCTGCCCGGGTCTCCGGGTCCTGCCTTGTGCAGCTCAGAGGTCTGCAGGGAGGGGCAGGGCTGGGGCTGGCACATCGGGGGAGAGGCAGTTAGGAGCGGAGGACCGTTCTCTCCGCGATGAGGGACCGTGGGGTGAGTGGGCTTCAAGCCCCCATGGGAGGACTTCGGGTCGGAGCTAGGAACTTTCAGTGCAGGGCGGCTGGGGGAGGGCGGGGGTTGCCCTGCCTCGGGGGACGGGAGGGAGCCTTCCTGGAGAGCCTGGCTGAGGCTGGCCCCGGGCACTCCCGGGGCCTTGGGGAAACTGTGGCCTCAGGGCAGCCTGTGGCTGGGACGCCTGCCGCCTGGAGCCTACCTTCGCCTTGGGGTGCACTTGAGGGCTAGTAGACACTGTGCAGGGGGTGGCGCCAGCCGCTGACCTACAGGGCCTGGTTCAGTCCCCTCTGGGAGGGGCTGTCCCCACCTCACAGGTGAGGAATTGAGGGCCTCACCTGCAGCCAGGCTGCCCGTTGAGCGTGGCCCTTGCGCCCCTCCGTGCTCTCTGCATGCCTCCCGTCTGTCCTTCCGCCCACTCCTCGGAGCCGGGGCCCCGCCCAGCGGGGTTGGAGAGCGCTCGCCAGGGTGCTTTGCATGGGGCTGGGGTGGGCTGGTCCCCCCAGGCTGCTGTGCCGACAGCGCTGCTCTGCTGGGCTGTGGTGAGTAGCCTGCGTGCCTGCCCCCGAGGCCGGTTCCGGGCCTGCATGGTGGGAGGCTGGCCTGCTGGGAGGTGAGCAGAGCGTGCGCGGTCTGCCCTTGGCCTGGTGACCCTGTACCCTTGGAGTCTGGTGGGTGGGGCGGCGGCTGCCTGGGCCTGGCTGGCTTCTTAGAGGGGTGGGTGGTGGGGCCGTGAGGGGCAGAGAAATGCTGCCTGCAGCCGGTGAGGGCACCCAGGCCCAGCCTGCGCGGCCTCCCGGACACTCGGTCCCCTAGAGGTGGCAGTGACCTTCCTCCCAGGCTCGTTGGACAGGGCTTGACTTGAAGGAGAGTCTGTGGCTGGGGATGAGTGTGGGGCGGGAGTGAGTCCCCTGAGCTTGGGCCTGGGCCCTCTGCGCTCTGCGTCTTATCCCCTGAGCTGTGCGCTGGCGGCACCAGCCCTTCTCAGGAGTGCGGGTGTTGGGTCTCCCCACACAGGCCGCAGCTCAGGTGGGAAGGCCCCCCCTGGAGACCTCTGCCCATGCTTCCAGGTCTCGGGTCCTTCTAAATGGAGGACCTCGGGTGCTTTGGGCTGGAGAGTGTGTTCCGTCAGTTCTGGGCCCCATCAAGGGAGTGGGGAGGGAAGCTGGCTGGCCTGGGCTTGCGGGGCTGTGGCGCTCCCAGCCCTGCCTGAGGGGAGGACCCTGGGCTGAGCCAGGGCAGGCATGTCCCCAGGGAAGCCCCTTGTGTGAGATGGGGCCACAGGGGAGCAAGCCCTCCTCCCAGGAAGGCAGCGTGTCTGCTGGGCACTGGTGCCAGGCGGCTTGCCCTCCAGGGTGGCTCTGGGAAAGACGCTTTTCTTCCACGATCGTCTGGCCCAGCTTACTGAGGGGCTGGCTTCTCACAGTGTGGACAGGGCCACTGCGGCCCGTCTCCTGGGGCCATTCCTGTTACGTGCACATCCCAGGGCTGCACTCAGCCCCGCTGAATGGGAAACTTGCGGGGGCTGGGGAGGGACGTGCAGTGTGAACACGGGTGCTCAGGTGTTGGGGACCCCCCCCGCCCCCTCCGTTACGACGGGGCTCCTGGGCTCTGTGTGCTGGCTCGGCCCTGAGCTGGCTGGGGGTGGGTGTCACCACAGGACTGCCTCTCAGTCTGTGGCAGCAAGGGGAGGCCTGTACCCGTCCAGGGGCCCTCCGAGCCGGGGGACTCAGTGTGGTCTTGTCCAGCCCGTGCCTTGGCCTGGGCCGCTGCTGGGGGGCGCAGGCCCGGGGAGGCCTCCTCGGCCTGCAGGATGGGACAGACGCGAGACAGTTGGGGGCTCGGCCTTGGTCTGGCGGGTGGCTGCCTGGCGGCTGGCCCCGCCCCAGGTGTGTCCTCGTGTGGGCGGAGCCTTGCCGGGGGTGTGGTGTGGGGCGTGTCCTCGTGTTGGTGGGTGTGTCTGGGAGCGGAGCCTGCTGTGCCGCCCTGGCCGAGTGCTCACAGCCTGGCACTAACTGCCTTCCTTCTCTGCCGCTGTTGCCAAGTTTGAGGCCCCGGGGCCTTTCTCGGAGCAGGCCAGTCTGCTGGACCTGGACTTTGACCCCCTCCCACCTGTGGCAAGCCCTGTGAAGGCGCCCACGCCCTCTGGTCAGGTTGGTGTGAGCCCACCACTGCCCACGGGCCCACCGGCCTCTGGGCCCCGGGGCCTGGGTTCATGTCTGTCCTCCGGCCACGTGGGCCCATCTCGGCCCAGGCCTTTGGGGGTCCTGGGGTCACCAGGCTCCCCGCCCACTCACTGCCCTTCCCCTGGAGCCCTGGTCCCCAGCTCTTGTCACCTCCCCTGGTCCTGACCATGGGAAAGGGAAGAGGGCGGACACAGGTCAGCAAGAGGACCTTCGGGACAAGGTCAGCTGAACACTCACCTGGCAGCTTACACGGTCCATCTCAGCACCCTCCTGCCCCTCTCATGGTGGCAGCCCCGGGTTCGGGCACTCCCTGGCCTGGGGGTCTCAGTAGCCTGGAAGGTGTCCAGGACTTGGTGCTCTGGGGACCGCAGAGCCCGGCTCTGTTCTGCCTGCCCTGTGCCTGCTGGGCTCGAGGTCCCTGGGATGGGTGCGGGGTGGGGGTCCCTGGGGACTGCTTGCCTGCCGCCGCCTCTAACCTCCGTGCTAACTCTGTCCTTCTCCCCTCTGCTGTGCTCAGTCAATTCCGTGGGACCTCTGGGAGGTAAGCTGTGTTTGCTCTGTGCCCACCCTGCCTCGTCTTGCACCTGGCTGGTTCACAGGTGCACACGCACACGCACGCCTGGCCGTGCCCACGCGCACAGGGAGCTGTCGGGCCTCCAGCTCGTCTGCTTCCCCCCCCGCTCCCCCCCCATGGAGACACTGGGCCTTCAGCCAGGCCCTGTGGGAAAAGGCTCCTCAGCTTAGCCTCTGAAGAGTCCCCCGTGGTGCAGCCCAGTTGTCAGGGCCTGTGAGTGGCGTAGACAGTGACCAACTGGTCCCCGAGGGTGGATGGGGTGTCCCCGTGCTGGGCCAAGGCCTGCTGGGTAGGGGGGCCCTGGGGTGGAGGGTCCTTGCCTCCGAGGAGCTTTCTGTCAGCAGGGGCCCCGCAGGGCAGTGGCACCAGGGAGCTGCTGGGACAGAGGAGGGGGGAGAGATGATTCGAGAAACAGGACAGACAGAGCGAGGCCAGGCGCCTGCCTGACAGGTGCTGCCATCACCTGGTGGCTCAGACATCCACGCCCTCAGGGAGGACACGGGATACCCCACAGCTGGTGACGCGGCTCCCGCAGGACCAGGAGGGGCTGGCGAGAAGGCCCTGCAGCCCAGGCTCCGGGGCTCGCAAGCTCCAGGGTATTTCCCTGGAGGAGGCCAGAGAGAGCCACGTGCTGAGCTGCGTGTGACACATTCAGTGTCACACCTTCCTGTCCCCTGCGCAGTGGTGGGAGGAGGTGTCCCTCTGGGGAGTCTCTGTCTGTGCCCCGTGGGGCGGCCAGGCTGCAGGTGCCCATCTGCTCCCGTGGGCCCACGCTGGGCTGCTCACGACCTTCTTCTCTTGTCTCCCGCCCCCCCCCCCGCCCCCCGCCCCTCCCACCCTGTTCTCCCTGGTGGCCCATCACTAGCCCACAGAGAGTCCAGCTGGCAGCCTGCCTTCCAGGGAGCCCAGCGCTGCCGAGGGCACCTTTGCCGTGGCCTGGCCCAGCCAGACGGCCGAGCCGGGGCCTGCCCAAGTAAGTGCCCCCGCCAGCCCCTCACCCGCCCCCGGCCTCTGGGGGTCTAGCATGGAGGAAGAGCCCGGAGGAGGGGGCACAGGACGGACAAGGCCACCGTGGGACTGAGGGTGAGGCTAGGGCCCTGAGCCAGGAGGCCCCGGGGCAGGGCTGTGGCTCAGTCAGGTCAGCCCCTCACCCCGCTCGCCGACCCCCGCCCCAGCTTCCCAGCTCAGGACTCCCACGGTGGGAGGGAGGCATGTCTCGAGCACCTCCAGGTCCATGGTGGGCACTCTCCAGAATTCTTTAACCTGCAGCCTGACCTAGACATTTCCTCCTGCAGATGAGGAGGTGGGGGCTGGGAGGGCCGAGTGATTGCTCCCAGAGCTCAGAAGTGGCTGCAGCCTGACTGCAGCCGGGCAGCGTCCGGGGTGCCCTGCCTGGGCCCTCGCCACGGGAGCCACCTGTGAGGGGCCAGCGGGACCAGGCGGGTGGCAGGAAGCCGAGGCCTGGCCAGGGCTTGGGCTTAGAGGGCAGGGCCTGTGAGGGAGGCTCAGGGGTGGCAGCCAGGGGCCTGCGCTGGGCTTCTCAGCAGCATGTCACTCGGGGTCCGTGTGTCTGCCAGCACCTTCTCCAGCCGCTTCCGTGCCCGGAGCCTTTCTTTGAGGGGCTCCCTGTACCAGGCAGAGGCACTGGCTCTCCGTGGCCCCTCTCCTTGTCCCGGTCTCAGCGCCCCATCCTGTGTCTGACCCCATGCTGGCATTTATGTTGCAGCCAGCAGAGGCCTCGGAAGTGACGTGTGGGACCCACCCTGCGGCTGGAGCCCAGGAGCCCGGGGAGACGGCAGCAAGTGAAGCAGCCTCCGTAAGATGACAGGGACCAAGGCCCTGTCTTTTCTCCCCGCCGCCCGCGGCTCCCTAGCCCCGTGTCTTGCTCTGTGCTGGTCCAGGTCATGGTTCCTGGTGAGGAACCTGGAGGCAGGCTGGTCTGGCATTGGGCACAGACACCCCCTTCTCTGCCCGCGCGGCCCCGCCCTCCGGGACCCACTCCCCGCCCTCGCTAACCTGCGCCCCCTCCCGCCAGAGCTCTCTCCCCGCGCTGGTGGTGGAGACCTTCTCGGCAGCTGTGAACGGCACTGTGGAGGGCGGCAGCGGGGCAGGGCGCCTGGACCTGCCCCCGGGGTTCATGTTCAAGGTGAGCCTGGCCTGCTGACCCGCAGCCTTCGGCTGCCTCCGTGGGGGGGGGAGGACGCTGGGCCCGAGGCTATGTGGGGGGCCCAAAGCCGTCCCTCCCCGACTACCCGCCCTCTGCTCCCCGATCCGCGAGGTGGCTTCCGAGCCCCGCTCCTGCTACTTTCACCTTCTCCCGGCGCCCACGGGGCTGCAGGTGGGACAGAGGCTGCCGAGGAAAGGCGTGTCAGCTCTCCCCACCCTCTGCAGGTGCAGGCCCAGCACGACTACACGGCCACTGATACGGACGAGCTGCAGCTCAAAGCTGGGGACGTGGTGCTGGTGATCCCCTTCCAGAACCCAGAGGAGCAGGTGAGGCCCGGTCTGCAGGGAGGCGGCGCGGCCAGCAGGGGGCAGCAGAGCCACGCCAGCCGACCCGCGGCCTCTCCCCACGGCCTCGCCTTTGCTTCCGCCTCCCTTCCCTGCGGCCGGCACAGTTCCCCTTTTCTGCTCTCACCCTGTCTGCCCCCCTCAGTTTCTCACTTCCTGCTTCTTGCTTCCTCCTTTCCTCAGCCTCTGTCTGCCTTTCTCTCGATTCTCTGCATCCTAGTTCCTTGGGCCCCTTCTCCCTTCCAGGCCCCCCCAACCCGGGCCCCCCTCCTCCAGGACCGCATCCCAGGCTGCCCCCCACCCGCCGCTCTGCAGCCTCCTGTTGGCCCCAGGTGCCACCCTCCAGGCTGGCCCCGCCCTTCCCTGCCCATGTGACAGACCCCCGAGTCCACAGCCCTGTCCCCAGCTGGTCCTCACCCTGTGCCTCGCAGACCCTTCTCGTGCTGTGGCCTCTCCTTGTTGTGAAGGTCCTCAGAGTGGGCTTTGCTGAGCAGAACTGCCCCCTCTCCTCCCCCCCAGGTCTGGATGGGCTGCTTTATTCAGGTCGCTGGGGCCCCGCAGCAGGAGCCCCTGTTTGTGGGGTGCTGGCGGTCCAGTGGGGCTGCCCACATGGGTATCCAGGTGGCAGCCACAGTGCAGAGGGGACCTAGTGGGACTCTAGTCCGTTCAGTCACCACCATGTCCGTGTGGTGGAATTGTCAGAGTGGCCGAGGGTGGGAGGAGGGCTGGATTGGGGTGAGGCCAACCTGGCTGGGGCGTCCTGGGCTGGGGCTTGAGGACAGCAGGTACTTACTGAGGCCACCGTGGGCTGGGAGGTTTGAGTGACAAGGATTTCCTGGGCCTGGCGCTGAATCAGCCCATTTTCCTAAAGCCCCAGGTCCCCGCCGATCTCCCCAGTGGGCCAGCCCCGGGCTAGGTGGGGTTTGTAGGAGCAGACTGCTGGTCTCCCAGCCCACAGTGGGAGCCATCTGGGATGGGTGGAAGTGGCTCAGGGTCTAGGACAAGGCAGGTAATCCTGCAGGTGGGTCCCAGGCATAGCCCCGCTGCAGGGGCAGCGATGGCAGGGGGTGTGTGGTCACTGCAGGCCCAGGGGTCAGGGCTTGTCACGGCTTGGGTAGATGAGCCCTCTGAGGGGTCACTATTAAAGCAAAGGTCAGGTTCGACTCCGAGGGCTTGGTGGGATGGCCTCAGGTCACTCTAGAAGCTTTCAAGTGGTCAGTGCTCAGCAGAACTTTCTGGCATTGTTTGTGGAAGGCCGGAAGAACAGTTGATGTCCTCCTCGGTGATGTGGCCTCTGTGGGCACCAGCTGGTGGGAAGCTCTTTGGTGGGGGATTGAAGGAGTCGTTTAGGGGCGTTTGGACCAGTGCAGCAGTCAGGCTGCCTTCCCGCCTGAGGACTCACCAAACAATAAAGAGTTAAATGCACCTACTGCAGGGAGGGATGGCTCCTGGGCTGGGGTGCCCGGTTTGGGTCTCAAGAGAAGAGCAGGGAATGCTGCCTGGAGGAGGCGTCCTTTAAGGCGGGTGTGACGGTCTAGAGGAAATGAGCGGCCAGAAGGAGGGCTCGCCCTGTCGGGGTGGACGTCGTCCTCCCCCAGCCCCATGCAACGCGCTGGCTTCCCCTCAGGATGAAGGCTGGCTCATGGGTGTGAAGGAGAGCGACTGGAATCTGCACAAGGAACTGGAGAAGTGCCGGGGCGTCTTCCCCGAGAACTTCACCGCGAGGGTGCAGTGAGAGCAGAGCGGCTGGTGGTGCTGCGGATGCGTGAACAGCAGCACCTTTTCCCGAAAAATGTGTGTTTCTTTTTTTTTTTTTTTTCCGTTTTTGTTTTTAAACTTTTGAAAAGCAAAGGGAAATTGAGGGGAGAGACCTAAGCCAGGAGGTGTCTTCCCAAAGATGAGGTGGTTTTCCAAAGAGCCTGGTTTCGGCGAGTCCGGCGGAATCGCCAGTGTTCCTGAAGCTGCTGTATCCCCTAGTTGAGTTCCCGGCCGCCTCCCCCGCCCGCGCCCGCTGGGTGGCGCCACTGCCGCCGCCTGGGTGCCCGGCCGCGGGGCGGGTCCTGGGGGCCGCCGCGCACCGCGCTTGCCTGAAGCTTGGGCCGGCCGCCGGGGCCGGGGCCCTCCTTTCCTGGCAGCTGCCGCGGGTGGCGTCCAGCGTCCCCTGAGACCTCGGGCCCAGACACCAGCCTGGCCTGGCCCTGCCCCGCAGACGTCTGTGTGCTGTTTGAAAATAAATCTTAGTGTTCAAAACAAAATGAAACAAACAAAAATGACAAAAGTACTCAAAGTGTGTGTGTGTGTGTGTGTGTCCCTCCATTTCTGTCTGCTATGCAGTGCAGCCGCGATTATCTGTGCTTTTGTCCTGAGACAGCCCACCCAGCAGGCCCTCTGCCCTGACCAGCACCCCTGCCCGTGCGTGACCTCCATGTCCTTTGGGGCTCATCTGGGCCCGGACCCGGCAGGGGCTTCGGCCCTGTTCCGTGATGTTTTCACTGGCTGTTGGTGGGGATGCAGGAGATGGGGGCCAGGTGACGGGAAGGGCAGACAAGGGGCTCGAAGAGCCAGCTCTGTGCCCAGGAGTCTGCTGGGTGCCGCCCTCAGTGACCCTATTTAGTGCGTGTGAGAACTCGGGGGCGGTACCAGGGCAGCATTGCACAGGTGAGGAGTCAGGCTCGAGGGATTTGGGGGTTTTGCTGGTGAGTGGTGGGACAGGGGCGGGAGTAGGGGCAGGGGCTGAACCGGAGCAGTTGGCCCCCGGGCGCGGGAAGGCCTGACGGGCTGGCTCCGCCCCGCTCCCCACCTGCCTCTCTTTCTGGCATCAAGGCCCCCACTGCACGCAGCCCGGCTCTCCAGCTCCATCAGTGGACGCGGGCTGCTCTGAGTGGCATGTGGCGCATGCAGCAGTGGCCTGGGTCCTTCCCGGAGGCTGCTGGAGTTGTGCTCTTGGGCCCAGGGACCAGCCTGGACTTCCAGGTGGCAAGGATTTATCTCTGCATAAATCTCTTCTGCAGAAAAAGCAGGTGAAAGGGCTGAATGTTGGAGTCTTAGCTTTATTTTTGGGTATAACTCCTGAGCTTTGTTTCAGGTGGCGGGATGGTCACTGCCGTGGTTCTGCCTTGTCCTGTGTCTGACAGTGTCTGCTCTGTCAACCAAAATTTCTATGAGCAAGGAAATTGTGAGAGTGGGGCACAGGAAGCTGATTTCTATTGCCCCTGCTTCGCAAGCTTTAGCATTTCCTCCTTCCCTCCCTCCCTCCCTTCCAGGCTGACAGGTTAATTCTCTTGCCCAAAGCCACTCAGATCATTGTTGTTGGAGCCAAGCTTGAAGCCCAGACCAGGCGAGCTCCACTGAGCTTCCAAACCTGGGGTGTGTGTGCCCTGGGGTCTGTGGAGGCCTGCAGCCACGGTGCCAACACGAGAAGCTTCACTTTTATTTCATGATGAGAAATTTAAAGACATTATTCAGGAGACAGTATTTGCGTTAGGTTTCTCACAAGGTGAGATTCAGAGAGGTTTCAGCTGGTGGCTGACCCTCAAGGGGGTCTCCCCCCTTGCAGCTGGGGCACTTTGGCAGGAAGAGCCCTGCTTTGTGTCAGGTGGGGCCTGCAGGGAGCTCCACGTGGGAGTGGGGAGGGAGCCGGCCCTGCAGGGACAGCTCCAGCCCAAGCGAATAAGTAGCTAGCTCGAGGCCTGGGCTGCGCCGAGTGTCTGGGAGCTGGGACATCTCCAGGTGTGCGTCAGTCCAAGAGAGCTCAGAGCCAGTCAGCTCACACCTTGTCGGCCTCCCCTCCCCATCCTCGAGGCCACAGCTGCCCCTGGCCTCCCCTCCTTCCGGCCGGCTCCCCAGGAGGCCTTCCACAGTGACTCGGACGCTGTCCAGCCTGCCGGCTGGCCTCCTCTTTTTCCTCCTCGGTTGGATTTGGGAACCAGGCTGGCATTGCTTCTCTTGGTTCCACTGGCCTGCAGACCCTCGGCTCTGCCTCTGGGAATTCAAGTGTTCACACCTCTAGCCTCACCACCCCAAACACCAGGCTCTATGCAGGGACTCTGTGACCGAACGTTGGGTTTGTTGGCTCAGCAAACCTCAGCTGGTAAAGTCTTCAGCGCCTGAGGTGGGTGGGCAGTTGGGCTGCAGCTCAGGCCCTCCGAGATGCTCCCGGTTCCCCTGTGCCCTGAGGGTCAGCTTCATCTTTGGGCTGCATCCTCAACAGTTTCAGGTTTGATGTCTGCACACCCCACCCAGAGCGGCGGGGGACTTCCTTCCCAGAAGCACCTCAGCAAAGCTCCTTTGTCTCATTGGCCAGAACTGGGTCAGGTCCCCAGTGCTGAATCAGCCGTGTGGCCAGGGGTGGGACCTCAGGATTGGCCCCAAACTTACAAGGCCTTGAGATGGAGGTGGGGTTGGGCTGGGGGGCTGGGGAGAGAGGACACCTGAACAAAAATTTGGATATAGCTTCCAAGGAGAAGAGGGATGGTTTCTAGGAACTGGAACCAGTGACTGTGCACACCACGGTGGCTTCCAGAAAGGGCCGAGAGACCAGGGAACGTACCTGATGGAGACCATAAGTGTATGTGTGTGACCTTTGGGAGACCCTGGCTTTATTCACCACATCCAATCTATCTCAAGGTCAGTGTGTGACCGGTGAACACAACCCACGCAGGGCTGTTCCTCCATGTTCCAGGAGTAATGTTCACCGACCGTCCCCCGCTCTCCCGCTGAAGATAGGACCTGTCCCACTACTGGAGACCCGTGTAGACTGTGACCTTCCCCAGCCGCTTGGAGACGTGTGGCTGGGGATGCGCCTGTGTCTGCATAGATCCAGTCTCCTGACTGTTCATTCACTGTTCATCCGGTCACTGATTCGTTCCTCGCATCTCCCACAGGAGATTACAGAGATCATTCAGTGCAGCTCCTACCCCGCTGTGCTCAGTCTGGGGAGAAGCAGACGGGTACAGTTAAGACCACAACAGGTGCTCTCGTGGTGGTGAGTCCAAGGTTCTAGAGACAGAAAGGCGCCACCACCTGGCTTCACACGGGAGGGGGTGTCTGCGCTGAGCCTTTAGAGTTAACGGGGGTCCCCAGGAGCTGACGTCTGGGGGGCCTACCTCAGGCAGAGAGAAGCGGGCAGAAGAGTAGGTGAGTCTGGGGGTGAGGTCAGTGGAGGTGGAGGGGCCTGTGAGGGCTCAGGCTCTCGCAGGGGGCCTGGAGCTCAAGAGAGAGGTCTGGGCTGAGGGGCAGCGAGGTGGAGATGGCCCGGGGGAGAAACGAGGGCACCTGGGAGGGGGAGGGCCCTGGGGGTGCGGCCTGAGCACAGCCTCAAGAGGAGGGAGGAAGAAGTTTTGCGGGCACAGAATGCTACAGAGTTGCGAAATGCCTTCCTTTAAGAAGAGTTCCCTGGTCAAGAAAGCCACTGTGGGGCTTCCCTGGTGGCGCAGTGGTTGAGAGTCCGCCTGCCGATGCAGGGGACGCGGGTTCGTGCCCCGGTCCGGGAAGATCCCACGTGCCGCGGAGCGGCTGGGCCCGTGAGCCATAGCCGCTGAGCCTGCGCGTCCCGAGCCTGTGCTCCGCGGCGGGAGGGGCCACAACAGTGAGAGGCCCGCATACCGCAAAAAAAAAAAAAAAAAAAAAAAAAGGAAGCCACTGTGGCCAGTGAGGCCAGAGAGGATGTGAAGGGCAGTCAAGACAGCCTTGCCTGGGCTGCTCTTGGGTCCCCGGGGCTCCGGGGAGAGGCTGCCGTGGGCCTGCCAGAGAACACGGGCGGGCCACTAACAACAACGTTTAGGCCCGGCTCTGGTTGTGCGGACAAGCAAATCACTGAGGAAGACACTTCTCGGTATAATAAAGAAGGATAGTTAACAATGAGGCAGGAAGCCAGCCCCTGATTACAGATGAGGAGCCCGACTGCTGATGGGGGAAGGGGTGAGAGACCTTCCTGGCCTCCCAGCCCGCCAAGGTCAACGCACAGTGGGCAGAGACGGATGCCAAGTCCTGGAATCCCAGGGTGGGCAGAGGCTCATCTCACCCCCACAGTGACCTGCCTTGTGTGAACTGCCGGGGTGACCAGGAAGGAGGCCCAGCTCTTCCCCCAAAGAGGTGATAAGCTCGTGGTGGGCCAAGGTTCGCACATAGAGACCATCCCAGCATGGAGGCAGTGGCATTCCTCCTTTGGAAGCCTGATGTGACGCCCCATTCTTACTTTGGGAGGTCTATGGGGCAGAGTCACAAAATGGGCTGGGAAGTTTGTAGAAGGTCATCCTTCATGATGAGCTGGCAAGCCTGAATTCATGGCTTCTGGCCAGTGACCTCACCCAAGCTTCAGGTGGAGGTGTCTAACTGCCCATCTTCCCCGATGGCCACGGCACCTCTCAGATGGGCTTGTCAAACCCGGGCGTCCCGCTGACGCCACGTCGTGCTCACCCGGTACTCACCTGCCCCTGCCCCCTAACTGAACTCTGATTTTGTCCAGGGTACCAATCAACTCCACTGAAATCACTCAGACTTCCATGCAGCTATGAGTGACCGTTTGACACAATCCCGGCCAGCGAGAAGAGGGAGGGCATCCTCTTCCCGTAGAGTCAAAGCCTTCTTAAGACAAGGGCCCTGGGAATTCCCTGGCGGTCCAGTGGTTAGGACTTGGTGCTCTCACTGGACTCCATCCCTGGTTGGGAATTAGGATCCTGCAAGCCGTGCGACTTGGTCAACAGGAAAAAAAAAAAAAAAAAGAGCACGGCCCTCGCCTCCTTCCTTGCCTGGAATGAAACAAGCCCGTCACGTTCGTGAGGTTTCTGTTACCAGAAGGGTCCTGGTTGTTCTGTGCTCCGGTGTCTGTCACCAAGTCCTCTGACCGGCCTCTTAAAGAGCTCTAAATCCTTCCGGGGGGCTCAGGCCCCCCGGAAGCTGGTGATGGGCCGGTTTGCAGCCTGCCTCTGGGCTCCAAGCATGTGGCCTTGATGGTGGAACATTGCCTTGGGCCTCAGACTGTTTTCTACGAAATAGTGGTGACAACGCTTAAGTCGCAGGGTTGTTGCATGAACTAAGAAGTATTAAAGAATAGTTTTTAAAAGGTAAAATCATACATACATATATACATACATATCATACAAATAAAACATCAACACATTTTACGTAATTAATGAGGAACCAGCGAGATGCTACAAGGTAGTTTCAATGGGCACTGGATTCCCAGAGATTCACGGTCTCTCCTGGACAAAATTCACGTGCCCTGTGACTGGGAATCACATGTATTCTGTCAGTCGTGCGTGAACTAACTCAGTCTCCCCAGAGCGGGAGCACCAGGCTGGTTGCAGGCGCGCACCTCTTACAATCAGACAACCCTCTCACTGGGTGACACCCAGGATGCCGTGAAGGGACACTCAGTCATTTTTTTTTTTCTGCGCAGTAAAGTTTCTCACAATTTTTAGGGCCATAAGCTTCACCTTCAATTCCTCTCGGTCACAAAACTACGGTCTCATTAGGTCTGGCCTGATTATTTACTTAGATGCAGTAAGAATGTTCATTAATTTACGGACCTCCTTAAATTTTCTGTGAGCCATCGAGTAACAGCCAAGGCCCTGGAATTAGCCTTTGTGGGAAGTTTTCATGAGTCTCAGCCTGGATTTTTCTTTTTTTATTGAAGTATAGTTGATTTCCAATGTTGTGTTAATTTCTGTTGTACAGCAAAGTGATTGTTATACATACATATACTTGCTTTTTTATATTATTTTCCATTATAGTTTATCACAGGATATTAAATATAGTTCCCTGTGCTATACAGTAGGACCTTGTTGTTTATCCATTCTACATTCTATATCTAATAGTTTGCATCTGCTAATCCCAAACTCCCAATCCATCCCTCCCCCACCCCCTTCCCCCTTGGCAACCACAAGTCTGTTCTCTATGTCTGTGAGATTGTTTGTTTCATTTGTGTCATATTTTAGTTTTCACCTATAAATGATATCACATGCTATTTGTCTTTCTCTGTCTGACTTACTTTGCTTGGTGTGATAATCTCTAGGTCCATCCATGTTCCTACAAATTGCATTATTGCAATTTTTTATGGCTGAGTAATACTCCATTGTATATATAGACCACATCTTCTTATCCATTCATCTGTCGATGGACACTTAGGTTGCTTCCATGTCTTGGCTATTGTGAATAGTGCTGCTATGAACATAATGGTGCATGTATCTTTTTGAATTACAGTTTTGTCTGGCTATATTGCTGGGTCATATTGGAATATGATCCAGGCTGGGTTTTTCAAAGCCTCTATTATTTGCTGGGAAACAGACCCCCAAGGAACTGTTGCCACTGGATGATTGGATATATTTCCTCTTTTCTCAAAGCTTCTCCAATTGGGGAATCCTCCCGATCTGCAGGAAGCGACCTTCTTCACCACCTGTGAGGCTGGGATGGGCTTTGTGGCATTGATTGTGTCTATAAAGTGGCTCATCACACCTGATGAAATGAGAATCGTCCCCAAGTATGACATCCCAAATACACAGTCCAATTATATTCCAGGAAAAAGGAGGACAGTTTCTCATTAAACATATGACAATAACTGCATTTCCATGCAAAGTTCAGGGAACTAAGCAAGAGACTCTGAATCCTGGAGTTTAGGGGGTCAGAAATAATTGGATGAAAATGTCTCTTTCCATGCCCAGCTATGAACTGTTCAGCAGCTAAAAACCATGCCCGTTTTCCATCTGAGGTGGTTCTACTCAGTACACAGGTCATCAGACCTGTACCAGACGTTTAGTGTACCATATATGGGTAAAAACTGGAAACAACCTAAATGTCTACCAACAAAAAATGATTAAAGTGTAGTCACACGATGGAATATACAGACAGGAAAAAGAATAAGCAAGAACTATATAGACCAATACGGAGTCATCTCAAAAACAGTGTCCACCACACTCTCCCCAAAAAAGTAAACTGCAAGAGGAGAGTTATGATTCCAACTTTAGGAAGATTGAAAGCTTGCAAAAAACTATGCCATATATCGCTAATGGATATCCATATATAACAAAGTGTTTAAAAATGCATGGGAGTAACATACATCAAATTTAGATGAATAAGTACCGCTGAGGAGGGAGGAAGGTGGGGAGGGGTTATGCAGGGACTTAAGTCATCTCTGGAAAAAAAAATGTCTCTTTTCAATTTACGAAAGCAAAGTGAATTAAACTGTAGGTTAAGGAGGAAGAGAAAGGCCTCTGTCACAGAATCTATAAATGAAAAAAGGGGAAAGCAACGTCAGGAATTTTCCAAAAAAAAAATTTACCCACAATAAAATGGCCTCATTCAATCCTAAGTAATTAATTCTCGTTCCTTGCACCCTGGGTCAACAGTCTGCTTTCAAGAACAGTCTCCTCTGAACATAGAGTCCTAGAAATCCTGATCTACGGGTTGGTGTGGTCTGATGGCTGTGCAGGGGAGGTCAGCTCACCAATCTGTCCCCAGGAGGTGGTTCCATGAGGCATCAGTGGTCTTTTCACGGGGCTCTCAGGCTGCACTTCACTGACGAAGACGAAGCATCCAGTCTGAAGCTGATAGCAGAACTTCCAGACCAACAGCAAACTAAAGACTAATTTTGTCGATGACAAAAGCTGTGGTTCATTTATGACAGCAACTAGCAATGCAAAAATGGAGGAGAGTAAAAATCTCTATTGGGAAACAACTATTTCATAAGAGTTTTGATCAGTGTTTCCCTGAAGGTAAAATGAATTATGAAAAGCAAGGTCACTGACCAACCTTCAGGGCCTTCCCATAAGGCATGCAATGTCGGGAATATTTATATTGATGACATTTACCGATACCAACTTAGCCTGCGGAAGGCTGAGGGGCTCCTCTGATGTTTCAGCTCCTCCAGTGCAGCTCTGATGAAGGAATGTGGAACCCATTAAACACACAATTCCTTCTGGCATCTCACTCTCTTGTTTCATAAGGTGAAAGAACAAATCTTTGTGAGTTTCTAGGGCCCCTCTGAGAAGTTTCAAAGAATGTTTTAAAGATATCTGAAAGTTTTATTTTACTGTTTCTGTATTTAGGATCTGATCTTGGGACGGAGAAATCAAAAGAGTTGTCAGAGAGGATCTGGGCATGTGATTAAGAGAATATCAGGCACTGAGAAACAATTCTTGCTCTCCTACTTGGGAATAATACAAAATTGTGAAGCCAACCTAGAAGGTGGGATGATTCTGAAGAGCTGCATCTCTTTCCCAAGTGAGGCTTTGTGTGTGTTTTGTTTGTTCATAATCAAGGACATCAAAAAGTCAACATAAAGCACAGTAATTTTTATGGTAAGACCCAGACTATCTGTTATCTGGGCAGGTTACATGCAAGGTAAAGAGTCACCTTTCGTATTGTAGACAAAGGCGCTAGTCAGTAAACAAAGGCAGCAAACTCGTCCATAGTAAGTGAACTTGGCCAATGTTTTTAAGATTTAATTTTCATTTTATATCGGAGTCTAGTTGATTTACAATATTGTGTTAGTTTCAGGTGTACAGCAAAGTGATTCAGTTATACATATACATATATCCATTCTTTTTCAGATTCTTTTCTTATATAGGTTACTACAGAGTACTGAGCAGAGTTCCCTGTGCTATACAGTAGGTCCTTGCTGATTATCTGTTTTATATATAGCAGTGTGTACATGTTAATCCCAGACTCCTAATTTATCCCTCCCCCCCTTTCCCCTCTGGTAACCATAAGCTTGTTTCCTATGTCTGTGAGTCTGTTTCTCTTTTGTAAATAAGTTCATTTGTATCATTTAAAAAAATTCCACATATGTGATATCATATGATATTTGTCTCTGTCTGACTTACTTCACTTAGTATGATCGTCTCTAGGTCTATCCATGTTGCTGCAAATGGCACGATTTAATTCTTTTTTATGATTGAGTAATATTCCATTGTACTTATGTATCACATCTTTATCCATTCCTCTGTCAATGGACACTTAGGTTGCTTCCACAAGCACGTATTGGGGTGCACGTATCTTTTCGAATTATGGTTTTCTCTGGCTATATGTCCAGGGGTGGGATTGTTGGATCATATGGTAGTTCTATTTTAAATATGTTTCATGATTTCTTTTCAGAATCAGGTATTCTAAACCAAGACAAGTAAAATTTACTTTTTCAGTTTTGTCCCTCACTGTACTCTTTCACATTGTGAAAGAAAACTGCCCTTCGCTGCCTCACGAAACAAAAGCACATCCACAGTTGTTATTTCTTTGTTACAATTGCTTTGTGTAGGACATCAACCACCCATATTAGTGATAACTTTTATCCAAAGTAACCAGCTTGTATTTTACAGAAAAAACTGGGGAGGTGGGTGGAAAACTGAGAACTTTCCCGCACAAGCCTGTGAGCTGACCAGCAGGGCACATGAGTTCACGGGCACACACCTCCCTTACTCCTTCTTCTTTTTTTTTTCTAATTTTTTTACTGGGGTATAGTTGATTTACAATGTTGTGTTAGTTTCAGCAAAGTGACTCTGTTATACAAATACATATACCCACTCTTTTTTTAGATTCTTTTCTTACATAGGTTATTACAGAGTATTGAGTAGAGTTACCTGTGCTATACAGTAGGTCCTTATTAATTATCTATTTTATATACAGTAGTGTGTATATGTCAGTCCCAATCTTCCAATTTATCCCTCCCCTCCCTTACCCCCGCAGTAACCATAAGTTTATTTTCTACATCTGTAACTGTTTTGGTTTTGTAGATAAGTTCGTTTGTGTCATATTTTAGATTCCACTTATAAGCGATATCATATGATATTTGTCTCTCTCTGTCCGACTTACTTCACTAATTATGAGAATCTCTAGATCCACTGATGTTACTGCAAATGGCATTATTTTGTTCTTTTTTGTGGCTGCGTTACTCCTTCTTCAAGTGGAAAATGTGAATACGTTTGTTAACATGACTCCCACACAGAGTGTTTCTGTAGCATGTAAAAATAAGAAGCAAAAGTACATAGAGTTATAATTATGCTTAGTAATGTTTTTCAGTATTCTATCTTAGAAATTACCTAGGTAGCCAATGATTATCCATTAATTATCTCCATTCAATATCAGTTTAAAGTTTCCAAGATGTGAAGATCTTGGAACTTGACCTCATCTGATTCACTACAAAACATGTAAGTTTGTCTGAATAATGATTCAATTTCGAGTAACACCAATTTACAGTTTTCATAATTGGAATATTACATAAGAGTAATGTTAGCCTTTTGGTCGGTAAGCTATTTAAGAAGTTCAATGAATTATTCTTTCCATGAGAAATCAAACCAAATAAAATGTACACTTGCATTATACTGAACACTGACAAATCAAGGAAAAGACCTACCTGTTTTTTAAAGCCAAAATTATTAAGCTAACCTGATTTACCTTATTTATATGAACTTGGATTTATAAAATGTTTCTAGGATAGCCATTTATTTATGAAGGATATTTTATTCAAATACATTGAAAGTATCACCACTTAGGAATATTAGATTTATATATTGCTTAATTTTTTTCTATAAACAAATCAGAACAGAGTTTCTTTAAGATATGATAATCTAATATAATCTATTAACGTATTTTATGCTCACACACCAAGAGGTCAAGGTCTTTTTCCACAATAGATCCACAGACACATGAATACATAGATACATAGAGAGATTTGTCTTCAGTTTTACAAGTTCAGTCACAGGCCAAAAGTAAAGACAAGATCTGACCAATCCCAGATCTCAAAGAGCTGGTCTTTCCAGTAGGCACTAAATTCTTAATTGACTTGAGCTCAAAATAGACAAACAAGCAAACAAAAAAAGGACTAAAAATGTATTAAAGATACATGCACCCCAATGTTCATAGCAGCATTATTTACAATTGCCAAGGTATGGAAGCAACAGAAGAATGGATGGGGAAGATGTGGTATATATACACAATGGAATACTACTCAGCCATAAAAAAGAATAACATCTTGCCATTTGCAGCAACATGGATGGACTTGGAGGGCATTATGCTAAATGAAATACTTAAATCAGAGAAAGGCAAATGCTGTCTGATATCCCTTATATGTGGAATCTAAAAAATACAACAAAGTAGTGAATAAAACAAAAAGAAGCAGACTCATAGAGAACGAACTAGTGGGTTACCAATGGGGAGGGGCAATATAGGACTGGAGGGAAAAAAGGGTTATTATGGGAGTATACAAAATCATACGTGTGAAACTTGTGAAAATTGTAAAGCACTATAGAATTTAAAGAATCATTCATTCAGTTAAAAAAAAGTTAAATAGAAAAGCACTAACAAGGTGGATTTTCTGTTGTCTCTCACCAGAAGGGACTAGATCTCTATCATCCGTCTACAGAGATCACCAAACGCTCAGACCATAAAACCAAATTCCCAACCACTGTTGCCAAGAATGGAGAATAACTTATGAGTCATGCATGAACCAGCAACAAAAACATAAACACAGATTCAGTAAAGATGATAAAAATAGAAGTAGAGGAACAAAGAATGGATCAGGTCAGAGTTCTGTGGCTGATTGGGACTCACCCTGGGGCTAGAATAACTGTGTCTTAGCTCAGCAGCCCAGGAAGTGCCCCTCTCCAGCACACAGCTTACCTGGCTCTGTTTGGTGAATCCACCATGTATCTCAGTGGGACCTCTGAGACTGCTAAAGGATAACTTTCCAAGAGGTGAAATCATGACTCTCACACAAATATAAAATGAATACCTGTCAAAGCTTTTATTTAACTACAAATTAATGAGAGCCAGTTCAAATGATACATGGATTTACAGAGATTTATATTCTCCATTGGATAAAACCCACTTGCGTGGCTGTGAACATCTTTGGCATTACTAGGACAGAAAACACCCACATCACCATCAGCCCTCTGCAAGTTAACTTCTGTCTCTGCAGAGTTGCCAAATAGACGCCCCCTCCCCGCAAAAAAAAAAAAAAAAAAAAAAAAAAAAAAAGACAGCCCAAGGCGTGCATCACCATAGAATCAGACAGCTCCTGGAGGGTCCGCTAGCCACCAACCAGAATTCCATTGTAAGGATACCTTGGAATCTTTTTTTCCCATTCCAGAGTCTTTTGTGTGACAGAAGGATGCAGGAAGTGCACCTGTCACAGAGGAGAGGCCAGCTAAATGGCAACTGCTGGTCAGTCCAGTGATCAGGAGTCACCAGGTGCTTAGAGATATTCTCAAGCAAGGAAGGAGCTATGGCCCCAGGATGTTGTACATACTTGGCTTCTGCCTTGGCTCCTCTGAGTTGACTTCTTTCTTCCGGGGGAAAGAGATTGAGTGTGGGTCTAGGAGAGGGTGAAAGTGGAGGCAGTGCAATTAATTAAACAAACCTCAGTTAAAAATCAAAGTCTGGACAGGCCTGAAGGGGGAGCTCTCACACCCTGCCTTGCATTCTCAATTGCTTCCAAACAGGATGAGACCTATGCCTTACATCTTGGGCAGAAAGGTGTTGCCTACTTTACTATCCAGCAGGAAGAAAAATACTTCTGTCCACCCTACAACAGCTCAGCCAATCAGAGACTGTAGCATCCCAAACGATGAGAAGCCTTCATCCTTTGGACTCCCAGCTTCCTCCAGTGGACTTGGTATCAAACCAAACTTGGGTCCTCTTGCCTGTGCGCCAATCTACTGACACTGGGCTGTGTAAAGTAAAGCCAATCTACTGACACTGGGCTGTGGTGAAGGAAGGTGCAGTGTTTATTGCAGGGTGTCCAGCAAGGAGTCCAGAGAGGTGGTGCTCAAAATACCTGGACTCCCTGATGGCTTTCAGGGAAAGGTTTTTAAAGACAGGGTGAGGGAGGGGGATTGTGGGTTGCGTGATCAGCTTGTGGACCTTCTTCTGACTGGTTGGTGGTGAGGTAATTGGGAGTTAACATCGTCAACTTTCTGGAGTCTACATGCTTGTAGGCGTCAATCATAAAATTAACTTCTTCCACCTGATGAGGGTTTCAGTATCTGCAAAACAGCTCCAAGGACATGGCTCAGAATATTATCTATAGCCCTTGAGGAGGAACTAAAGGTCTTTGACTTTGTTTAATGGCTAAAGTATTATTGTTTTGTCTTGCTTGACTGTTTTCCTTTCTGCATTTTCTCACTTCTCTGATTAAATTTAGTCTTTGGAACTTGGGGAAGGCTTAGGAGGCTAACGTTATTTTTACACACAAGAGGCAGGTGGAGGACATGGGTGGGAGGGGTCTGTTCCAGGAAGGCCCCTAGGGTCCTGCTCAGTTACAGACTCTGGTTATTTCAGCCCCTCCCAACTCCCCTCCTTTCCCTATAAAAGCAAGATCCCCTTCCTTGTTCTCTGGATTTGCCTATTCTCCATCATAATTGGCATGTCCTTAATTGCAATTCCTCTGGCTATTCCTGGATAAACTCGCCTTTGCTGGTGAGATAACTGACTATTATATTATTAAAGTTGACTAGGGGGACACCAGCTAAGGACCTGGGCTTGCTGGCTTCCTGTAGGGACGTGTAGCTATCGCCTCTGTTCCCCCAGTTCTTCTGGAAAGTTGCACAGAATATTCACAAATAAAATTTTATCTTAACTGTGTTGGAGGAGTCTGCACAGGACTGAATACTGTAATAATTTAAAAAATGCATATACTAGTTTTCTTCTTACAGAATTGAGCTGAAAAGTTTTTAACAACCAAAATGGCACAAAAGTGACCAATGAGCCCCTTTGCTGACCAATGAGAATGGATGTGAGCTGTAAAAGCAATAGTTCGATTTGGTCAGACCAGTTCCTTCCTGTGAATTTCAGCCTGTTCATGACAGAAAAGTCAGAAAATGCCCCAAAGGAGCCCAGCCTCAGTTAATATTTTGTGTATATAATTTGGGGTCTTTCTATTTGTCGACTGAAAAAAAAATGCACAACCTAAAATTTGAGAATTATGTTTTATTCAGCAGACATTCTGAGGACTTCAAGCCAGGGACACAGCCTCTCAGATGCTCTGAGGGACTGCTCTGAAGAGGTAAGCGGGGGAGCCAGGATATATAGGAGTTTTTGCAACAAAGACCAGGTAGTCAGAACATCAGAAGATTACTGTTAATTAAAGAAAACCAGACATCTCAAGTTAATGAATTTAGTGCTTTTCTACGTACGGGAAGATGCAAGAGTCTGGGCTCATTGAAATCATTCCTTTGATATGCACCTCAGCTCTCTGGGGCCAGGATCCTGTGCTTCTCATCCTGAGTCTCCCAGGGTGCATCGTTGCGGGTGGCTGCAGTGGCTGACTGCTGGATGGTGCACATCTGTTTCTATCCTGAGGTCCCTCAGGGCTCACCATTGGGGGTGGCTGTAATGTGATGGCTTGATGGCTGCAACATCCTTTGTTTACTGATATGGCAGGTCACATCTTTTCATTCACACATTTATCTATATTTTACTACATCTATACTTTTAAGTATGATTAACAGTATCTGTTATATTGCAGTTAAAATCAATCGGCTACATGCATATGTGAAACACCCTTCTTAAGTCTGATGATTACCTACAGGCTGTGTGGATCTAGTGTCATTCACTAAAGTTTTCTCCCGCTGTTGGACTCTAACAAACTTCACGTCTGTAACATATTCTCTGTTTACATCCGTATTTATTTCCTCAGAATACATTTTTGCTCCCCCAACACTCTCCCGACACCAGTTCCTCCCGGGCTGGGGACCTGTTCTTTCAACATGTGTTTCCAGCCCTTGGTGCTGTTCCCTACCCTCAGCCTGGGGATGGTGGGGCCCTCCGGGCTACTTGGGTTCTTGCATTCTCAGTCTTGCTCTGGTCTCTCTGCAGGAGGCTCTGCATGCAAGGCTGGGGTTTAAATCCCACCCTCCGTGCTGTGCGCATCCAGGCCTGCCCTGCTGGTGCTGGGAGCCTCCTTCTCCCCCCTTCCTTCACCCTGCAGTCCCCACCCCTCCCCCATGAGTCTTGCAATGACTGATCAGTCTTTCCATTATGGAGTAGCTGCTGCAGGTGGCCCTGTGCTCCTCTGTTTTACTTTAATATGACCTCATCAGTCTTTGACAGCTCCCTTGCTTTCTTTTTTGTATTCATTTGTTTGTTCTTCTTTTTAAATTGAAGTATAGTTGCTTTACAGTGTTGTGTTATTTTCTGGTGTACAGCAGAGTGATTTTTTCCCACTCTTTATTATGAAAAATTTCAAGCAGAACAGGAAGCAGAATGGTATAACAAAACTCCATGTGTCCATTACCTAGACTGAATCATTGTGAACATTTTTTTGTATTTACTTTTTTTGGCACAAGTATTTTAAAGTCAATTACAGATATTGTGACATTTCAATGTGAATCTTTTTTAAAAATGACATCTACCTACACAGACACAAAACTATCATCACACCTAAGAAAATCAACAAAAATTTCCTAATATCATCTTATACCCAAAACATGTTTAAATGCCCCCCATTTATAACCCCCCAAATATCTTACAGTTGGTTGTTCAAACAAAGATCCAATCAGGAACCACTCATTGCATGCAGCTGCAGTATACCTAGAAGTCCAGTATACCTAGACTTCTAGGTATCTTGTAATCTAGATATTGCACTGTCCAAAATGGTAGGCACTGGCCACATGCGGCTATCTGAATTAATTGAAAATAAATAAATAATAAAAATGAAATAACATAAGAAATGCAGCTCTTAGGTCTTACCAGCCATGCTTCCGGTGCTTAACAGTCACACCTACACGACAGAACATTTGCATTATCACAGAAAATTCTACTCGTCACTAGAGTAGAATTTTCCCCTTGTTCTAGAACATTCCCCTTGTTCACTCTGACATCTTTTTATATATAATATTGACCTGTTGAAGGGATCTGGCCAGTTTTTACATAGAATACCCACCTTCTAGATCTGTCTGATTATTTCTTCGTGGTGTCATTTAATTTGTTCCTCTACCCCCTGTTTTGCCTATAAACTCCAAGTTAGAGCTAAAAACTCAATTAAATTTAATTCTTAGACCCAGCAGGGAGAGCATCAATTGGTGCATGAGGGTCAGGGGTGATTTTCCTACAAAGTGTGTGCTGACAGTATTGTGGCGTGATCAGGCGCACTTCCCTTCATTCTGAACTTGTCCAGTACAGTCATGCACTGTCCTAGCCTCGTGATTTTGATATTCAAATTGTGTTACTCTACTGCACATGGGAATTTTCCAGAGTCACAGTTATAAAATTTTCCAAAGTCACATTATAAAATTTTGCACCTTCTACAAGACCTTAATTTGGCTCAGTGATATCCAAGCATCAGTGAAACAGAACAGCAAGCTACCTGACCACCAGGAGAGAGGCTCCCACGGCAGAGAGGTGCCTGAGTGGGGGTGAGGGTCATATGTGACAAGCCCAGCAAATGACCATTCTCATGGTGGCAACTCCAGCTGCCTCACATGTGCTCATAACACTGGGATCTCAATGGGATTTTTAAAAATACCTCATTTAAGGAACTAAGATAAACAAAAATCAAAAATTTTAAGAGAAACCATAGGACAGGATTTTTTGTTATTTATTTGGAATCTTCACTTCTAAAAATTATTAAAATGACTTGAAAAGTAGAACTCATAAGGGAAAATCGCTATAAAGGTTCAAACCAGTACAGGGGACTGATTGAATAAACTGTGCTCACTTACTTATTTCTTTGCCACATCAGTATATAGAGATATTTCTAATTATAGCTGCTCAGTACTCCTTTGTGTGGTGGAAAGACAGTTTATAATTGTAAACCAGGTTTTATTTCAGATAAGATGAAATAATGTTATTTTTATAATTCTTAGCTTTATTTTCCAAAATAAATCTAACTAGAAGCTTTTCCCTCTCATTTTTCCCCTGAACTTTAGTCTCTGCTTTACGCAGATTCACTTTTAGGGACTTTTTTTCGGCGCCAGTAGTTTTGAGTAACAACCTGAGTGCTCACACCTTTACAAGTAAGAATTCTAAAAAATTCCCTTTGAAAACGAAAGTAGAAAAATTCCTTTTGAAAGCGAAGCCAAAGCCCTAAATTTTTTTGCTCCTTGGTCACGGCAAAGTGGCCACGCTGGGCCATTTCCCCCATGACTCATGCATCTCCTCTCCCGGGTGCCTGGTTCCAGTGTGAGCTCTGCTCTTGCCAGCTGTGTTCCTGGGCAGTGCCTTGGCTTCCTGTGTGTCAAATGGGGGTGACACTGGTCTCCCAGGCGGTAGTGAGGATTAAATGAGCTGGTGCTGCCGACCCAGAGCAGCTGTGGGCTGGCCTTGAGAGGCCCTGGGTGAAGCCAGCTCCCCAGATAAGACGTGCTGGGTATACCATTCTTCTAGGGCTTCCTCTAGCAAACAAATCCCACTGAAGGAATTTCCAAAGCAGATGAACTAGGGCTGCAGGGGTCTGGACAGCTGTGGGAAGGGCCACAGCGATGGTCACTATAGCCCAGAAAGACTAACTGGTCTGAGCAAAGAGAGGGTATTTGAAGAGGTTGTTTTGGTGGATAGATTTTTTAAAATTAATTTTATTGAAGTATAGTTGATTTACAATGTTGTGTTAATTTCTGCTGTACAGCAAAGTGATTCAGTTACGCACACATACATTCTTTCTCTTACTCTTTTCTGTTATGGTTTGTCACAGGATATTGAATATAGTTCCCTGTGCTATACAGTAGGACCTTGTTGTTTATCCGTCTTATATATAATAGCTTGCATCTGCTAATCCCAAACTCCCAATCCACCCCTCCCCCTGCCCCCCTTGGCAACCACAAGTCTGTTCTCTATGTCTGTGAGTCTGTTTCTGTTTTATAGATAAGTTCATTTGTGTCCTATTTTAGATCCCACATATAAGAGATCTCATATGATATTTGTCTTTCACTTTCTCACTTCCTTCACTTAGTATGATGATCTCTAGGTCCATCCATGTAGCTGCAAATGGCATTATTTCATTCCTTTTCATGGCCGAGTAATATTCCATTGTACATATGTACCACATCTTCTTTATCCATTCCTCTGTCGATGGACATGTGGGTTGCTTCCATGTCTTGGCTACTGTAAATAGTGCTGCTATGAACGTTGGGGGGCATGTATCTTTTTGAATTATAGTCTTCTCTGGATAGATGCCCAAGAGTAGGATTGCTGGATGATACGGCAACTCTATTTTTATTCTTTTGAGGAATCTCCATACTGTTTTCCACAGTGGCTGCACCAATTTACATTTTGGTGGGTAAATACTTCTTTAACTTCCAAGCAATTTCCAACTCCTTTGGGCAAAGGAGTGAGCCTGACTCTGGCCTCATTCCAGCCCCCCTGGAGGCCATGGCCTTGAGTGAACCGCTCCCTGGGCGCTGCTATAAGGTGCAGTGACCATTCATATGCAGATGACTAGCCGTCTCTCTTTATCTCCAGCCCAGACCTTTCCTCTGAGCTTTAAACATAAATATGCATCTGCCTACCTGGCTGTTGTTACGGATTTTTCAAAGACACCTCAGATCTAGCCCAGCATGTAAGACAAAATGCAGGGCTTGAGGCCCCGCAAACCTTTCCTCCTTCAATGAGAGGCATCCCTTCCATCCAGAAGTGGGGTCATTTTTACCTCCTTCCACCTCCTCCTACTGCCTTCCAGAACCAATCTTAAGCAAGTCTAATCAGTTTCTGCTCCATTGACAGCCTGCCTACACTCTTGTCCCATTTCTGTCCCCTGCAATCTTCCAGAACTATGGATCTCCTTACATCGCCCCTCTGCAAACAGTTCCTCAGTAGCTGTCCATCGCTCTCGCCTTTAAAAACCACAGCCCCTGACAGGGCCTTCAAGGCCTGATGCGGTCTGACCCTCGCCGACCGCTCCTGCCTTATCTTGTCGCATTGTCCGTGCTGACTCAAGTTCCACTGAGGAAAATGGACTTGGCCAAGAAGGGAGTTAATTAGCCTTGGGGAACACAGACCTCAGGAGAAGAAGATTTGTCTGGTTGATTAGCACAAATCTACCACTTAGAAAACAGGAGGGCTGCCATTTGTGGGAACGTGGGATTTTGACAGAGTAAACTGGCTCATTGAGCTGCCATTGCCTCCTTTTTCTGGTTTGCAAAACCCAGGAGCCATATATTGGTGCTTTAGGGTGTGTTTGCGGATTGACATCTGTGACCGTTCTGACCTGCTTTTGCAGTCTATTGGCTTTAACTTGTTCCTTGAACCTGGATAGTAGTGGACCAATCTTCAAATACTGGCTCCTTTGTTTAATAGTTCTATGACCTTGAGTAGGATCATAACTTCACTGACCCTCAGCCTCTTCAACTATAAAACAGAAATAATTCTACCTGTTCTGTTTGCCCCAAAGAGTTGCTTTGAGGCTCAAAGAACCCATGCAGACATTGTGTATGGATAAGGTGACCCACGTGGTTTATTGGTCCAAGCTGGGCCAGATTGGAGAGGGGCAGGGTGTGTTATTCATAACTACAGAGGGACAGTAGGTACAAATGGGACAATGCTGAGCAAATTGGGACTCCTGGTGACCCTGAGTATGGAGGGCGACCTTTCTGTACACTTCGGCCTTTGCTCTGCCAGATGTTGACAGGGGGCAGGTGAGTAGGGCTGCCATGCTTGGAATGAGTTTGTAAATTGACATGTGCTTTGGGCCCCCATGGAGGTTATTTCTACTCTTCAGGGAATCCAAGATAAACAGTGGATTTGTTTTCGGAAGCTACTAAATTACTCACTATGATTCTGCTACTGTGTCTGACTGATTACAAACATTAGCTCTTTGAAGTGAAAGCCTTCATATCAGGACAAGTACTGCATCTGCGAGCGGGGAGTCCTTGCATGAGCTCCTGCAATCATTGGCTTGGACCCAGTCCTTTCTCTTCTCTTTAATCTTTGCATCTTCTCCACTTCTCTCTCCCTCTCTGCCTTTGTCGCTGTGTCTCTCTTCTTTCTCTCTGGTCTCCTGTCCTCTCCTCTCCCAAGACTGTCTTAACTGTTCATGGTTCAGGTTGATTTGTCGTCCCTCTTGCACAAAACATGGCAGGGAATGGCTTGGTCTAGAGCCCCCTCCATTGGAAGGTCCAAGAAGTTTACTTTGGGGGCAGGGCTGGCACTAGGGTCAGGGAATGAGGGAGTCGCCTTGGGTGCAAATTTTAAAATGGCACCCAAAAAACTCAGGAATCAAGATACATATTATGTTAATGCAATGTTAAAAAAAAATTAAGGGACTTCCCTGGTGGCATGGTCGTTGGGAGTCTGCCTGCCAGTTGAGGGGACGTGGTTTCGAGCCCTGGTCCAGGAGGATCCCACATGCTGTGGAGTAGCTGAGCCTGTGACCCACAACTACTGAGCCTGCATGCTGCAACTGCTGAAGCCCGTGCTCCACAGCAGGAGAAGCGACTGCGATGAGAGGCCCGCACACTGCAACGAAGTGTGGCCCCCATTCGCCACAACTGGAGAAAGCCCACGCTCAGCAACAAGGACCCAACACAGCCAAAAATAATAATAATTAAAAAAAATTAGAAAAAAAAATTTAAAAAAAATTAGGGTCAAATTTTCAAGATGAACCCAAAATAACAAAGTTTTAAATAAAGACAGGATCAGTGCCAAATCATATTGGAACTTAAGGCAAAAAGAAAAATCAGTAATATGGATGCTGTCTTTAATGGAAAATTTGATATTTTGTGTATCATGAAGTTTTTTGTTGTTTTTTGCATTAACTCTGTCACCGGGAGAGGGGGCTCTACAGCTGAGACTCCACAGGCACTCCCTCACCCCGGTACTCTTGAAGGTGTCTCAGCAGAAGGGCTGGGCCCAGGAGTGAACCACCCACTTCGTGCTACAAAGTGCAGAGGGAGCGTAGGAACGAGACAGAGTTCCCGCTGGGGCGGTGGAGGGGGAAGGCCTGTCCTTTAAGCTGGAGGCAGGGGACAGGGCAGCTGCAGGCATGGGAGGGCCCAGCGTTCCCTCTGGGCTGCGTAAGAAGAGGGACTGCAGGCTATTTGTGAAGAGACTTGGATTTCGTGCCGTGAGCGTGAGCGTGGAGACTGAAGGCCTTCAGGCATTGGGTTGCCTACACTCTGGAGTGCCCACCCTCAGAGAACAGGACACGCTGGCCGGTCAGGAGCCCCCAGGCCAGCTGGGGCAGTAGGGTCTGGAGGGACATCCACTCCACAGCCCCCTCTGTGGGGATACGGAGCTGTCCTCTCACTTACACTCCCTCAAGCGCTAAAATCTGTGCTAGCAGTTTCCCCAGGCCGAGGCTGTGGTGAATTCTGGAGATCCAGGGCCACTCCTCTTGGGGTCTTTCCCTCTGGGGGAAAGAGGGACTCTGGAGGGACTCAGAGCCTCTGCTGGCACAGTTGTTCTGTGAATTAGAATGAGATTCCCTGAGGCGGAGGGCAGGGGAAGGCCCCCTGCACGGTGGCTGATGTGAGCAGAGTGGTGCCTGACCCCCGCCCCTCGGAAAGCACTGTAAGCAGACAGGTTAGGGGGTCCCTGGAGAAGGAGAACCCCGCATGGCTTTCTTGACATAAGAGAAGCCATTTTGGCTTAAGCCAGTTTTGGATCTAAGCCTGGCCACAAAGCTTCTCCTTGAACAGGTCTCAGTAATTAATGATCTTAAGGGGACAAAGGAATGCAGGAACAGAGAAAAGGCAGTCAAACCATCGTGCAGTGGTAAAGCAGGGTCCTAGTTCCTCCTCAAGGACTCTACATAATAGTAAATCTTTGAGTTCTGCAGGAACAAAGGTCCCCACCCAGGTGGAGGATGGAAAGATGATGTGACCCTCCTGACTTCAGTCAACTGAAGCTTGGACTCTGTCAACCTTTGCCCCAGTTCTATGCTGAATTCTCCTCTGCTCAAACCCCTTCATGAATATGCATGTTCCCTTAGCTTAAAACTTCCCCAGTTTTGCTGTCTGGGGAGACCCTGCTTTGGGAAAGATCCCCGGTGCTCTCCTTACTTCCTGCAAGTAACAAATGCTTCCTTCTCCGGAGCTTTGGCTTGGTTGTATCTATTGGTTCGACACCCACCAAGAGGCGAACTCAGTTTTCGGGTAACAGCACCTTGGGGCAGAGTGTGGTCTGTCCTGACGTGGACTGGACGCTGCCCTGCAGATGGGTCTGGTAAGGGTCCCAGGTCATTAGGTCACTGGGGTTTCAGCCTGGGGTGGCGTCCAGCCCAATGCGCCCCTGGACAGAGCAGCCTGCCGGGGTGTGGGTGGGGAGTAGGGCCTGCGTGTCCCTGCGTCCTTCCCCACGGCAGTCCCGCAGGGCCCCGCTGTCCAGCCCTGGCTGTGCACCAGGAGGGATGAAGGCTCTTCTTATTGTGTCTGTGGCCCCCTCTGAAGCTGCCCTGCAGGTCCTCAGAACTCCCTTGTTGGCCCCAGGAGCCCCCTCCCCCTGTCCAGGACCACCTTGTCCCCAGGAGTGCCACACTGCCCTTCTCTGTCCCTCCATTCCCTCACGGCATGGAGGCGGGGCTGGGCTTCGGGCCACCCAGCCATGTTACTGAGCACGGCGCTGCAGAGTCGCCCGCAGCTGTGGTGTGTGCTGTCCTGGAAACAGACTCTGCCGGGAGTTTATTTGGGAGGTGACCCCAAAGGGAAGCAGGAGAGAGGGAATGAGGCAAACCAAGATTGGGAAGCAGAAAAAGCCCATATCAGGTAGGATTTTGTGGGCAATGGGGTCACTCCCAAAGACTGTCCATTGGAGGTCTGGAGTTGGAGCATTTACTGCCCTCGTCCCCCACCTGCTGGGGTGGTTCTGGGGACCATTAAGGACCTGGGCAAAGGGGGACAGACACGCAGCAATTCCTGCTCACCCTGTAGGCTTGGGCCTGGCACCAACTCTGCACTTGCAGCATCCTGACTGAGGATTGATTTCGTACCTGAGCACCTGTGGGCAGGACCATAGGACTCCCTCTTATCGTCCTCTTGGTTCCACTGTAGGTTCCTGGTCTGGCCTTCAGCCTGGCCCACACCAGACCCACAGGATCTGCTGTTGACCGATTAGATGAAAGTGTGATGCAGTCCTGACACTAACCACCCGGACTTAGCGCAGACCTCACAGGCCGAGGGCACCCTCCTCCACGAGACTCCCCTCTCTTTAAATACCGGCCACAGGCTCTGGGGGGGTCCCAGGCCATCTGTGCTTCTGACCAACCAGCTACAAATTCAGGGGTCCCCATGACCACCTCAGGTTCAATAATTCGCTAGAATGGCCCACAGAACTCAAGAAAGTGCTACATGTATCATTACAGTTTTATTATAAGGGATACAATTCAGCCAAATGAAGAGATGCACAGTGTCCGGCCTGGGAGGGCCACGAATGTGAAGCCTCTGTACCGCCAGGATGGGCCACCCTCCAGGCACACCGATGTGCTCACCAGGCAGGAAGCTTCTACTGGGATTCCATTACATGGGCACAGTTGATTGAGTCATGGCCATAGGGTTGAACTTGATCTCCAGCCCTTCTCCTCCCAGAGGTCAGAGGTTGGGCTGATCTCACGTGGCTCAAAGCCCAACCCTCTAATCACATGGCTGGTCTCTCCCCCATCCTGAGACTCTCTCAGGGCCCATGTCAGTTACCTTGTTAGCATGAACTATCGGGGTGCGCTATGAATAACCAAGGTACTCTTCTATTACTCAGGAATTCCAGGGATGTAGAGGTTACTTCCCAGAAACCTAGAAAAAGGCCAGCCCAATTCTTTATTATACAACGTATGCCCATTCTGGTTTGTTAGTGGCTGCTTTCAAAATTGTGCCGAGAAAGATTCCGAGGCTAGTCTCAGGACCAGTAGAGAAGAGGGTCACGGTGGGCGGAGGTGGTGGCAGTGCTCGCGTCCCTCTATGACAACCTGGCATCGTTAGAATTATCATAAAGGGAGGCAGCTTTGTAGACGCTGGAATATTTTTATAATTTAACCAAAGAATCGGTTAGCACAGCTCAGTGAAACGCTTGGAATGTAGGTTTTTGTGACACAATAAAGAAGCCCCTTTCCATGGTGGCTAGGGTATTAATTTCCATTTATTAACTGCCTGTTGTTTTCCAGAAGCTGTACTGGGTACTTTACATATAGTCTCTCATTTAATCCTCATAGCATCCCCAAAAACACATGTTATTATTCCTGTTTTTCTTGACAACCAAGCTGAGACTCAGAGATGTCGAGTAACTTACCCATGGTCACCCAGTCTCTGTTCTGGTCACATCATTGCTCTGTCTTACTGGCAAACTTCTACAAGCTGCAGGCATGAGACTGGTGGAGGTAAGTTGAGGGTTTATTCTAATATCATCCACAATGATCTAAATACGGCAGATGGGCCCAAGACCCGTAGAGACCAAGAGAAAGGAGAGCTCAGGCTGAGCTGATCCAAGAGAGCTTCCTGGAGGAAGCAGAGCGTGAGGAGAACCCTGAAAGGAGAAAGATCATTGGTGTTTGGGTAGGAAAAAAGGAGGGGATGAGCATCCTGGGAGGGCCTGGTTGAGGGGAGATAGCATGTGGGCAGGGGAGGGTAGGGCGAGGGTGTGTGTGTGGACCCAGAGGCTGCAGAGCGGCAGAATGATACCAGAACAGTCCAAGTGGTCCTAGGTCTGCCGTGCTCAGACTGCGAGCTAACAGACTGCAGAGGTAATCGCAGTTCACAGCGGAGAAATGAGGGTGAGAGAAGTGCTTGGGCTTACCCCAGATCACCCAGGAGGAGAGGAGGGAGCCAGACCTGGGGACCGGACTCTCCGAGCACTGAGCTGCGGGTGGGGGCGTGTGAGATCAGGATGACCCACCCGGTGTGAGGGTGTCGATGCGTGGTCACAATAGGCTGAGGAGGCCTCTGCCCGCGGCTGGGCAGGGGCAGGGTGGAGGCTGAGAGCCTGGAGAGGCGCGTTGAAGGGTCACCTACTGGGGATGTGGGACGAAGAGGAGAGAAGCCGCGGGGAGGGCTTTCCGAGGCCCCTGATGATCTTACCACGTCCTCGCACACGTGCCCCTGTCCCCAGGGCCTGCCTGTTTGTGCGCTCATCTGCGAGGGAGCTGTGTCCTCTGGGCTGGTACTTCCTGAACTGCACGTGCGGGGGGTTACTTTCAGCTGCCTAATTGTTCATTGGGATGGATGCTAATGAGGGCTCTTGTTTACATCGGATGACATCAGAATAAATCCCGGGTGGGAGCTCGCAGTGTGGCTGATGGGAGAAGTCAGCAGGAAGAAAGCACACCTTTGGGGGCCCCCGCTGGCGGATGTGGTGGGCAACGCTAAGCCCCGCCCACCAGCTGTCAGTCACCGCTTTAATTACGTACCACCGTGGAGCGATTTCTTGAAGTCTTCATAGACAACTGCTGTCACCTCCGGTCACAGAAGGGTGTGAGCTGCTAGTAGTAAAGCTCCCAAGCCCAGTAGCTTCTCCAGTGCAGGGGGTGACTGGTGCAGGAGTCAGGCTCAGCTCCATCCTGTGCTGTTCTCTCCTCTCTGCCTTCTGCCAGGTCTGGGAGCAGCCCTCAGGCTGGGGGCAAGTTTCAGCCTTCGCGTCTGTGCCTCACAATGTCCAGAGGAAGAGAAACCATCTCATTCATTCATTCATCCAGCAAATATTTACTGGGTGCCTACTGCATGTGTTATACTCTTCTAGGTGCTGGGGTTAAATCAGTGAACAAAAGCGGTGGAGATGCCTTGACCAGGAGCCCATGTTCCAGCAGGGGGCGGTAGACAGTAACTGTAGTCAATCTATTCCATAGGTATTAAACGTGATAAGAGTAAGGAGAGTGAAGGGGAGGACAGGGTGCAGGATCCAACAGGGCAATCAGGGCGGGCCTCACTGAGAAGTTTTCTGGAGGAAGAGTGCTCCAGACCGAGAGCAGCTGGTGCAGAGACGTGAAGGTGGGTGTGTGCCTGGGTGTCCCGGGAGCAGCGCGGGGGTCAGTGTGGCTGCAGTGAAGTTTGGGGAGGAGGGGAGGCAGTAAGAGATGCTGGTGGGGGTGATGGGACCAGGTGGTGGCCACTCTTAGGACTTTGAGTGAAACGGGGGTCATGGCAAGGTTCTGAGCAGAGGAGTGACATAATGTACCTTGCATGGCTCAAGGCTCCCCTTGGCTGCCATGGCAACAGGGGGACCATTTAAGAGGCTATGACAGTCACGTAGGCTTGGACCAGAGTGATAACAATGGAGGTGGTGGGCGCAGTCAGGTTCTGGACACATTTTGAAGTCAAGGCCAACAGAATTTCCTGAGGAAGAAAGTAGGGGAGGCTGACTCCGGGTTTTTGGTTTGACCACTGGAGGAGAGCTCCTGTTGGGCCTGTTAGGGATGATTTGCCCATGAGGCACTGGGTGGAGATGTGGAAAAGGCAGGTGTCCAAGTGGGCCTGGAGTGTGGGGGAGATGTCTGGGGTGGAGATCTAAATTCAAGAGCTGTGGGCAAATGGGTGGTCTTTGGTTATGGCCTGAATGAAACTAAGGGGTGGGTGTGGAAAGAGAAGGGCACTGGTGCTGGACCCGGGGCCCCCACCGGGAAGCCAGAGAGAAGAGGACTCAGCAGAGGAAATGGGTATGGAGACAGATATGGTGCAGCAGTGGGGAAGGAGGAAAGCCAGGAGAGTGTGAGGCTGTGATATTGTGATTAATAATAAGAAATATATATTTGGTCTTTTTCCCCTTTTCTGCCACAGAGCTCCTAAAACCCTTGGAACATGTTATGTTAATGAGGTGAATTTTGGGAAGACTTAAGGATAGGGGCTGGTGGCCAGGGGAAACAACCATGTGATGAGAGAGTTGGAACTTTAAGTCCCATGCCCCCTGACCTCCAGGGAAGGGGGAGGGGCCAGAGTTGACTCAATCACTATGGCCAATAAATTAATCACCCTATGTATGCTATGTCATGAAGCCTCCATTAGAAACCCAAAACAACAAGGTTCAGAGAGCATCTGGGTTGGTGCACATGTGAAGATCTGGGGAGAGTGGCATTCTCAGTGATAGCATGGAAGCTCGTCCTCCTTCCCAAACGCCTTGCCCTAGACTTCTCGTCCATCTGACTGTTCCTGAGTTATATCCTTTGTAATAAACCAGTGACCTAGTAAGTAAAATATTTCTCTGAGTTCTATGAGCCAATCTATAAGTTAATCAAACCCGAGGAGGGGGTCCTAGGAACCTCCAGTCTATAGCCAGTTGGTCAGAAGCACAGGTAACAGCCTGGACTTGTGATTGGCATCTGAAGTGGGGGGGGGGGGCAGACTTGTAGGACAGAGCCCTTAACCTGAAGGATCTGACACTATCTCCAGGTTGTTGGTGTCAGAACTGAGTTAAATGGTAACACACCCCGCTGGTGTCCGAGAACTGCTTGTTGGTATGAGGAAGAAAACCCCGCACGTCGGAGGTGGTGCTAGGATCTTAGATGTTTTGGAAGCCAGTGAAGAGAGGGCGTGAGGGAGGGGGCCTATCTGCTGTGTCCAGTGCTGCCCAGAGGACGGGGAGGGGGAGGATTGAGACAAGGTTGAGCCACATCAGGTATGGTGAGCGTGACAGGGCAGCGAGAGGGGAGTGGTTGGGACAGAAATCCCAATGAGGGGGCTTAAGAGGAAATGGGAGGAAAGGCATTGGGGACAGTGAGTGTGGGTGATTTTGAGTTTTTCTGCAAAGGGAGCAGAGAAATGGGGTTTAAAGTGGGGATAACTAGTAGAGGTGTTACCCAACTCAGGTCTGGGTGCTCACTGCTCAAAAAATACATCCTCGAGAGAGAAACAAATGTTGGTAGAAAGGAAATTTGCTCTTAATCAGAATGCCGGCAATCTGGGGAGAAGGTGGACTCTGTGTCCTCCAAAACCATCTCTGAAGATTCTGCTCAGCCATGAAAGCTTTTAAAGGGAAAAAGGGAAGTTGTCTCAGTTAATCATTGAGATGGGGGTCAGAGTCACCGCCGTCCCCCACTGCGTGCAACCTTGTGGACTCCTCGTGATCTTTAGATGCTGTCTTGTTCACACAGTTTGTTTAGGGGATTACTGAAGGGGAAGCTAGGGAAGAGATTTGGTCATCTGTTAATTAATTATTCTTCATTTCTACTTCTTTGATCTATGGAAAGTACCAACACATTAGGCACGGTATGGTGTGATCAAAAGATTTGAAAGGTGTCCTAGGGCCGGAGATGAGTAGAGCATGGGAGCTGAGTAGCGCATGGGAGCTGCTGGTTTAAGGATAGTGTGTCAGAGACCAAGGGTCCCCCTGCAGAGACCTCTTTCCTGCGAAAAGCTGCTTACAGAGGAAAAGGATCAAGAGAATATTTTTTTAAAGGTGAGATGAATAATAGTTTCTTTGGTGATGGGATTAATCCAGAGAGGGGGAAAATTTTGATGTAAGAGAGAGAAAGGAGAATTCCTTTGGTTATTTCTTATGTGTAAGTAAGAAAACTAGCCTAGAAAGCTAATTCCAGCTCTAGCTGACCCTCTCTCAGAGTTGGGCCATATGCCTATTCCCGGAGGTGTGGAGGCTGTGTTTGGTTAGGACCATATTCTGGAACAAGTTACTGAAGAGGGTGGTTGGATTACCTTTACGTCCGTTGGTCACCCCACTCCACTCCAGGAACTGGGGAGCAGGCCGGGGTCCCTTGAAGCATAGGGTGGGGGATGGGGACAGTGGAGATATGAGTGAAAGTCAGTCAAGAAAGATAAAATGGATACAGAGGACTCAGCTGTCAGTGTCCACTAGGATCTATCCCCTGGCTACCAACATCCCCCAGACCTCTGCCTTCAAAGATGTTCACACACATGGGACGCTCCCCAAAGGGAGACAATGCTGAAATGTCATCGCCTCCTGCACCTGCTCCACGATCTCTGTGTCTGGATACTGGTCTATTAGGTCGAGGTGGATCGCCTTCTGGTGGAGCCTCTGGCTGAAAGCCTTGCTCGTCAGCCCTGGCACACCCGCTGTGCAATGGTGGAGTGGGAACAGAAGAGCTGGTAAGAACAAAAACTCTACCTGTAGGAGAAGAACCTTGTGATGCACTCACAGGGTCACAGGTCTCCAGCACACACAGGAGTGGAGAGGGTGAGCCAGAGCCTTTTCCCAGGCCAGCCCACCTAGCAGCCCCTGTAGGGCCCCTGTGAGTCTCTGTGACCACTGTTGTCTGTGAAGTCCCAGATCCTGGTTCCAGGGGTGGTAGGGGCGGGGGTGGGGGGTCTGTCTGCAGTGCTGCCCACTTCCTGCTGGCTTGGATGTTATGTCAGGCTGGAGTGGTCACAGCCAGGCTGGGCCTCTCACCTCTTTGCTCAGGGCTGTTCTCACAGTTAGAGCTCTTGTCTGGTTATAATCACAGAAAAGATGAAAACACAGAGAACTGGCTCTCTACCCCCAGATTTCTGATCCAGCAGTTCTGGGGTGGGAACCCGAGGCTGTGCATTTCTGATACATTTCTAGGTGGGCTGTTGCTCCTGGGGACACACTTTGAGATGCACTGCCCTAGATCTAACTTTAAAGGCTTCTACCTTCACCTCGGTCTCTAGGTTCTGTGTGTGTGTGAGTGTGAATGTGTGTGTGTGTGTGTGTTTGTGTCCCCTATGCTCCACTGCTGCATCCCAGGGACAACTTTCTAGTGAGCACAGCTGTCCCTGTGACTGGGCAGGCCGTGCTCACTGAGGGTGCATGGAGGGGTAGGGGCTCAGGCTGGTCATTGCCCCAGTGGCCTCCTGCTAATATGCTTCCTCCTGTCCTCTGCTGGCATTTCCTCTTGGGTCAACGAATCCAGTTTTTCCAAGGCATCAAATTACCAACTCCTGGTTCCACCCTGCCCCTGGGGCATCTGCTCTCCCTTATGGATGTCAGGCAGAGGTGATGACCAATACCAGATGAATCCTAGATTCAGAGATGGCTGCAGGGAAGCCCTAGGGAAGAAAGGGGTCCCAGCCACAGCCTCACAAAGAGCTAGTTGTGTATCTCTTCAGCAGAGTTTAATCCCACTCAGTCTTCCCGAGGACCAGTATGAGAGTGGATTTGTGTTTGTGCCTTATAGAGAGGCAAACTCAAGCTCCAAGTCACAAAACTTGTTCAGGAACATTCAGCTGGGCAGTGGAGAGCTGAATTTATTTATTTATTTTCAGTCTGCCCTTCACCACCATGCCTTACCAACTCTCAGTCTGATTAGACTAGACCGCTTGGTTTGCAGAACCAGAATCCTAGTCCAGCCAGTTTCCACACAAATGTAAGGGTTGAGGGGTATTTGGGGCAGTAGGTGTTCCCACATCTAGGAGCACATGGAACCAAGTCTAGATGTGGTCAGTGGTCAGGGGCCGGCTGGCTGCCCAGCCCTGGGCCACGTTCTCCTTCCCAGTTTGTCTGAAACTGAGAGGTTTCCTAAGAAATGAGACTTTCAGTGCTGAAATTAAGAATGTCCCAGGCATCTGTCGATGGACATTTAGGTTGTTTCCATGTCTTGGCTATTGTGAATAGTGCTGCTATGAACATTGGGATGCATGTATCTTTTTGAATTATAGTTTTATCTGGATATATGCCCAGGAGTGGGATTGCTGGATCATATCATATAGGTGGGGGAGGGAGGGACTGGGAGTTTGGGGTTAGTAGATGCAAACTGTTACATATAGAATGGATAAACAACAAGGTCCTATTGTATAGCACAGGGAACTATATTCAATATCCTGAGATAAAACATAATGGAAAAGAATATAAAAAAGAATGTATGTATGTGTGTAACTGGGTCACTTTACTGTACAGCAGAAATGAATGCAACATTGTAAATCAACTCAACTATACTTCAATAAAAAAAATAAATTAAAAAAAATGCAATGTCCCAGACAAGCCCGGAAGATTGGTCATCCTATAAGTCTGAACTGATTTCAGTAACTCCCAGATGAGACCAATGTACCTAACGTAATGTATATTATGACACTTTCTTGAAATCTTTGGAAGGAGAGTGAAAAGATGGGTGAGGTAGTTTTGAAAATATTTTGTGATGTGATGTGTCCAAGGCTGCTCCAAGCTTTTGCTTCATCATCCCTCTTCCCTCCCAGTTTCCCTGACCCTTTCTGGACATTGATGTTCCTTGGATTCTCCAATGCTTCCAGTTTCTTAGCTTTCACTCAGTATGGGGGCCATTACTAAGAAGGTCTTTCCCACATCCCCAAATCTCTTTTTCCACTGACCTGCCACTGCACATGAAACTCAATTATTTCCTCCTTTGGCTTAATGCATTCAGACTGAATTAAAATTCAAGTGTTTTATGGAAGGCAGAATCCATTAAGCTGTATGGCTCATTAGGGTCTTAGCCTGGGTAACTTCATTGGATTAGTCAGCCCCTGAGCAATGTCCCAGCCTGGGACACAGAAACCCATGCTTGGAGGGGAAAAGGGAACATTGCAGCATGACACTGCACTGGAGTGAAAGATGACGGGCCTGGCCACACTGAGGAAGGTGTGAGCCCCACTGCAGGGAGAGCAGGAATGTGGAGGAAAGTTACTTTCTTCCAAAGTCAGTTGTCCAGTCTGTGCTGGACTGGAAGTGCTTGCTTTTCCTCTACCTAGAAGAAAACCAGCTCAGAACTGTCAACAACTTTCAAAGAGCTAGAAAGAAAAGGATAAAGCTGAGAATGGACTGGGTCCTGGAGGTTGCTGTGAAACATTCTGGATGGGTCTCTAAGGAAAACTGACTTTTAGGATTGTATTCTTTTTTGAGCCTTGATTCTCTTTTCCAACATCCATGCCTGGTAGGTGGGAGACATGTGGATAGCAAGAGGGGAGTTATATGATACTTTCATTCAGTCACCCACTTACTCACTTACCCCACTGAAGGAGGTAGTTTTGGAAAACTCTCACTTTAAAAATAAGTTTATAAGATTGACGAAGAAAAAAAGAGAAGACTAAAATTACTAAAATCAGAAACGAAAGTGGCATCATTACTACCAATTCCACAGAAATAAAAAGGATTATGAGCATACTATGAACAATGGCCTGTCAAAAAATTGGATAACCTAGATGAAGTGGACAAATTTCTAGAAACCCAGAACCTACCAAGACTGCATCATGAAGAAATAGAACATCTGAATAGATCTATAATTAGTACGGAGATTGAATCAATAATTAAAAACCTCCCAGAAAAGAAAAGCCCTGGATCTAATGGCTTCACTGGTGAATTCTCCAAGACATTTAAAGAACTAATACCATTCTTTCTCAACCTTTGTCCACAAGCTGAAAAGGAGGAAACACTTTCTAACTCATTCTGAGGCCAGCACTGCTCTGACATCAAAGCTGACAAAGTCATTAGAAGAGAAAACTGCAGACTAATATCTCTCTGAAAATTGATGCAAAGACCCTCAATAAAATACTATCAGGCTGAATTCGGCAACATATTAAAAGGATTATACACTATGATCAAATGAGATTTATGCCTGGAAGGCAAGGATGGTTCAACATATGAAATAGATCAATGTAATATACCACATTAACAGTATGAAGGAAAGAAAAACACGTGCTATCTCAATTAATGCAGAGAAAGCATTTGACAAAATCCAACCTACATTCATGATGAAAACACTCAACAAACTAGGAATAGAAAGAAACTACCTTAACATAATAAAAGCCACACACAAAAAACCCATAGCTGACATCGTATTCAATGGTAAAACTCTGAAAGCTTTTCCTGGAAGATCAGGAACAAGGCAAGGATGCCCACTTTTACCACTTCTACTCAACATACTACCGGAAGTTCTAGCCAGAGCAATTAAACAAGAAAAAGAAACAGAAGGTGTTCAAATTGGAAAGGAAGAAGTAAAATTGTTTCTGTTCCGAGATGATATGATCTTACTGTGGCAAACTCCCAAGATTCTACAGAAAGCTATTAGAAATAATTAACAAATTCAGCAAAGTAGCAGGATACAAGATTAACAGGCAAAAATCAGTTGCATTTGTATACACTAAAAATAAACAATTCTAAAAGGAAATTAGGAAAACAGTTCCATTTACAATAGCACCAAAAAGAATATAACCAATGAGACAAAAGACTTCTACAATGAAAACTATAAAACATTGCTGAAAGAAACTAAAGAAGACATAACTAAATGAAAAGACATTCTATGGTCACAGATTTGAAGACTTAATGTTAAGTTAAGATGATAATAATATCGAAAGCAATCTACAGACTTGATGCAATCTCTATCAAAATCCCAATAATGTCTTTGTAGAAATGGAAAAGTCCATCTTAAAATTCATATAGAATCTCAAGGGAACACAAAGAGCCAAAACAATCTTGAAAAAGTGGAACAAAGTTGGAGTTCTCACACTTCTTGATTTCAAAACTTACTACAAATTTACAATAATCAAAACTGTGGTATTGGTATGAAAGAGAGACATATAAACCAATGGAATGAACAGCCCAGAAATAAACCCTGGCATGTATGATCAAATAATTTTTGACAAGAGTGCAAAGACCATTCAATGGGGAAAGGACAGTCTTTTCAACAAATGATGTAGGGAAAACTGGACGTTCAGATGCAAAAAAAAAAAAAAAAAAAAAAAGAAAAGAAAAAAAAGGAAGTTGGACCCTTAACTAACAACATAAACAAAAATTAACTTAAACATCAAAGATCTGAATGTAAGGGTTAAAACTATAAAACTCTGAGAAGAAAACATAGGGCAAAATCTTCGTTAAATTTCGCAATGATTTCTTGGATATGACACCAAAGGCACAGGCAACAAAACAAAAAATAGACAAATTGAACTTCAACAAAATTAAAAACTTTTGTGCATCAAAGGACATTATGAACAGAGTAGAAAGGCAACCCACAGAATGGCAGAAAATACTTTAAATCATATATCTAGTAAGGGGTTAATATCCAGAATATATAGGGAACTCCTACAACTGAACAACAAAAAGACAAATGATGCAATTATAAAATGGCCAAAGGACTTGGATAGAGTTTTTTCCAAGGTAGATATACAAATGGCAAATAAACACATGAAAAGATGCTCAACATCACCAATCATTAGGGAAGTGCAAATCAAAGCCACTATAAGATAGAATCCTACATCCATTAGGATGGCTACTATAAAACAAGCAAACAGAAAAACAACACAGAAGGACCAGTGTTGGAGAGGATGTGGAGAAATAGGAACCCTGGTGCATTGTTGGTGGGAATGTAAAATGGTGCAGATGCCATGGAAAACTGTATGGCAGTTCCTCAAAAAATTAAAAATAGAATTACCCTATGATTCAGAAATTCCACATATACCCAAAAAAGCAGGAGTCTCAGATTTGTACACACATGTTCGTAGCAGCATTATTCACAATAGCCAAAATGTGGCAGCAACCCAAGTGTCCACTGAGATGAATGGATAAATAAAACTTAGCATTTATATACCATGCAATATTATTCAGCCTCAAGAAGGAAGGAAATTTTGACATATGTCACAACATGGATGAACATTATGCTAAGTGAAATAAGCTAGTCACAAAAAGACAAATGCTGTATGATTCTACGTTTATGAAGACCTAGAGTAGTGAAAATCATAGAGACAGAAAGTAGGATGACGGTTGCAAGAGACTGGGGGCAGGAGAGAAGGAGTTACTGTTGAATGGGGATAGAGTTTTAGTTTTGCAAGATGTAAAGAGTTCTTGGGATGGATGGTGGTGAGATTTAAAATGTCACCAAACTGTATACTTAAAGATGGTTAAGATGGTACATTTTAAATTTAAATCTTTAAATTTTGATCTCACTTTTACATTTATTATTTTCTTTTTCTTTTTTTCCACTATCATGGACACAGAACATTATATTAGTTTCAGGTGTGCAATGTAATGATTCCATATTTGTATGTATTGTGAAATGATCACCATACTAAGTTTAGCTAAAATCTGTCCCTGTAACTATGTATTAGCTACAAATTTCTTTTTCTTGTGAAGAGAACTTTTAAGATTTACTCTCCTAGCAACTTTCAACACAGTATTATTAGCTAAAGTCACCATGTTGTGCATTACAGCCCCCTGACTTACTTATTTTATAACTGGAGGTTTGTACATTTTGACTCCCTTCATTTTGCTCACTCTCCACCCCTCACCTCTGGCAACCACCAATCTGTCTTCTGTTTCTGTAAGATTATTTTCTGTTTGCCTTTTGTTTTAGATTCCACATATAAGTGAGATGACATGGTATTTGTCTTTCTCCGTCTGACTTATTTCATTTAGCATAATGCCCTCCAGCTCCATCCATGTAGGCGCAAATGGCAAGATTTTATTCCTTTTTTATGGCCGAATAATATTCCATTGTGTTTTCCACATTCCTCATTTTTCTGTATCCATTCATCTGTCAGTGGACATTTAGGTTGTTTCCATATCTTGGCTATTGTAAATAATGCTGCAATGAACATGGGGGTGCATGTATCTTTTTGAGCTAGTGTTTTTGTTTTCTTTGGGTAAATACCCAGAAATGGAATTGCTTGATCATAATATTTTTGAGGAAACTCATTTTTTTTCCTAGGGTAAGTACATCTTTAGTTGTGGTCCGTAAATATTGATTTTTTTTTAATTATCATTCAGCTTATTTTGAGATTTTCCAGATATTTTATTGATTTCTAATTAAATTCCATTTTGGTCAGAGAACTTACTTAATATGATTTAAATCTTTTGAGATATATGCCCTGTATTGGTGAAAGTTCCATGTATACTTGAAAATGCAGTGCCTTGGTTGTAGTGTTCTCTACATGTCAACTAGGTACACCAGTGATTCTCAACAAGTAGACATTTGGCAGGGTCTGGAGACATTTTTGGTGTCACACCTGGGATGAGGGTACTACTGGTATCTAGCGGGTTGAAGTCAAGGCTGCTGCTAAACATCCTACCATGTACAGGACAGCTCCACCCCCCATGACAAAGAATTATCTGGCTCAAAGTGTCAATAGTGCTGACATTGCGAAACGCTGGGTTAAGCTGCTTAAAAGTTATTTAAATCTCTATATGCTTATTGATATTTTGTCTAATAGTTTGATCAATTATAGAGTAAAGACTGTTAAAATCTACACCTGTAATTGTGAATTTGTCTATATCTCCATTTATTCTGTCAGCTTTTGCTTCTTGTAGTTGATGCTCTGTGATTAGATGTTTTGTTATTCAGATTGTTATGCTTTCTTGATGAACTGGCTTTTTTATTATTATGAAATACACTTATTATGGTAATACCATTACTTTCAATAGGAATCATGTATAAAAAACTGTATGGACACATAAGTATCTGATGAATGTGCTATGAGGAAATTAAAACAGGGTAGGGGATGGAGCTGTATGGAAGGAAGGGATTGTTTAAAGGAGTGGTCAGGGAAGGGAATGTCTGGGCAAATACAGTCTGGTCTGTTTCTAGCCTATCGTTCTGAGCAAATATTATGCTGTCCTAATTTGTGTGGCTTGTGGAATCTTCATGTATGATAAGCAGAGACGTCTTTATTCCTCTTATTTAAACATGGTCTGGCTACATTGTTCCTTTACTTTTCCATATGAATTTTAGGATTAGTTTGTCAAATTCCGTGACTAAGTCCAATAATTTAAATGAGAAAGACTTTCACAATTTTTTTTTGTATAGGTGAGAAATTCCACAGACTAATAGATTTTTATTTTTTTAAAGTTGTATGCAAGCAAGAGAAAAGGAAACTAGAAATGCTCATCTTCTGCCAAAATTAAAAAAAACCCAGCAGTTATCTTTTAGAAACAAAGATATCAATTTAAATTTTTTTTTTTTTTTTTTTTTTTGCGGTACGTGGGCCTCTCACTGTTGTGGCCTCTCCCGTTGCGGAGCACAGGCTCCGGACGCGCAGGCTCAGCGGCCATGGCTCACGGGCCCAGCCGCTCCACGGCATGTGGGATCTTCCCGGACCGGGGCACGAACCCGTGTCCCCTGCATCGGCAGGCGGACTCTCAACCACTGCGCCACCAGGGAAGCCCCAATTTAAATATTAATACCAGGGTAAATAAACTATAAAGAAAGAAAAGGGGTCAGAATCACATTTTTAGGAGTTAAAAATTATTTTCATAGGTCATAGTGATAATTTCTGAAGTCCAGGTATATTTCAAGATCATTTTATTAAAAATAAGAAAAATTAAGTGCATTTAATGATACTTTTATGCCTCTTTTGGGAAAGAGGCAATATTTCCTTTTTATCTTGAGATTGCTTTCACCAACATTTTATAAGATCCTATCATTCTAAGACTAAGTATTAGAACTTCCTTAGTTAGCACACAAGGAGGGAAAGAAAATCAGGCCAGGAGCCCATAACTTACAAAATAGCAAAGAAACGGGGAGAACAAAATAATTAACTAAATGGCATATTATTTTGTATCTACAGTTTGGGATTTTAGCTAGAACCACAGTGATTGATAGATTAACTTAGAGGAAAATTGCCGTCTTTATGCTATTGTCTTCCCATACTTGAATGTGTTTTGTTTCTCCATTTATTTAAGCCTTCTTTTTCTTTTAATAAAGTTTTTGAACTTTTTTACCTGTACAGGCCTTGCACATATTTTGTTAGATTAATTCCCAGGTACCTGACTGTTGTGTTGCCTTTATAAAATCTGTCGTTCTTACAACTTCATCTTCTAAATGACTGTTGCTGCCGGATAGGAGTGCTCCAGTAACCTGCTAGGTGCTCTTGCTTATTCCAATATTTTTTCTGTACATCTCTTTCTGATATCTGTAAGTCATCATCTGCAAATGATGATTTTAAAAAACTTAAAAAAATCCTTATACTTACTTATTTTTCTTTTATAATTTTGGCAGCCAGGAGTTCCAGGACAATGGTAAATAGAAGTGATAATGGCTTTGAGCACACAGCTAAGATAACAGGCTTCTTTGGGCTGTTCCAGGCTTCTAAAGGGATGAACCTGCTGTAGTACCAGTAACATTTGCTGTGGTAGGTTTTTGAACTGTGCTTTACCACATTTAGAAAGTTTCTTTTTATTTCTAGTTTTGTAAGAATTTTTTTCCCTTAAATCCTACATGATTTTTTATAAAATGATTTTCTGCATTTACGGATGTTATTTTGCTGTTTTTCTCCTTTATCATATATGATGCATGTGTGTATATGTCTAAATTTGAATGTTTATAGTATTTATTCCTGGATTTATATGGTTTTTTTGCATTTTTGTATTCACGTTCCAAGGTAAGATTGGTTATACTTTTACTTTCTTATACTGTTACCTCCCTGTCTTGTATTCAAGGTTTTACTAAATGAGTCTAGCAGAATTCACTGGTAAAACTGTCTGGACTTTATTTTGCAGACTGAATTTAAAATACAAACTCAATGCCTTTAGGAGCAAAAAACCCATACAGGTTTTTTAAAATTGAAATATATCTGACGTACAACATTGTGTAAATTTAAGGTGCAAAACATACTGATTTAATACATTTATACATGATAATATGATTGTCATTGTAGCAAGGGTTACCATCTCTATCATGTCACATAATTATTCTTTCATTTTTGTGGTGAGAATAACTGAGATCTAGTCTCTTAGCAATAATTCAATATTTCAACAATAGTTCAATGTTGTTGTTTACATTCACTATACTGTGCATTAAAGATCCAGGACTTATTTATCTACTGGCTGGAAGTTTGTACCCACAAACGTCTCTTCTATCCTCTCACCCACCAGCTCCTGGTAACCACCACTCTACATGAGTCTAGACTTTTTAGATTCCACATATAAATGGTATACAGTATTTGTCTTTCTCTTTCTGACTCATCTCACTTACAATATGTCCTCAAGTTCCATCCATGTGGTCACAAATGGCAGAATTTCCTTCTTTCTCATGGCTATAACATTGCTTTATATATATGTACAACATTTTCTTTATCCAGTCATCCATTGACAGAGACTTAGTTTGGTTCCTTATGTTGGCTATTGTGAATACTGCTGCAATGAACATGCAGGTGCAGACACCTTTTCAATATCCTGTTTTCATTTCCTTTGGGTATATACCCAGAAGTGAAATTGTAGGATCCCATTCAGGTTTTTAATTTTCTTCTTGAGCCAAGTTTAATTTACATTTTTCTGGAGAATTGCCCATTTATATTTAAATTTCAAATTTCTTGACATGAAGTTTTTGTAATCTCTTATGATTTAAATATTATCTCTATCATATTTGTTATTAGGTTCCTTCCCCCTTCCCAACCCAATGTTGCTTATTCTGGATCTGCTCTTTTTTCCCTTTATCCTTCTTGTCAGGAATTTGTCTATTTTATCAGTCTCTTCTATGATCAGGTTTTGAAAAGAACATGAATGTGCAGATTTTGAGGTAAAGGGATTTATATGAGTATATCCATTAAATCAAAATCATTTATTATATTGTTCAATTATTCTCCGTCCTTGCTTTTTATCCCCACATCGGCTAGACTTTTTTTTTTTGCCAGTAGAGGCCTGTTAATGCCTCTCATTATGATTGTGACTTTGTTCCTTTTCCCTTATAATTCCGCCAGCTTTTGCTTTGTATAGTTAAAGCTACATTGTTAAGTTGTTCTTTCTTATGGTGAATTATTATGAAATGACCTTCCAAATCTATTCTTTTTTTTAAACATTTTATTTATTTATTTATTTTATTTTTTGGCTGTGCCGTGTGTTAGTTGCGGTGTGTGGGCTCTTCATTGTGGTGTACGGGCTTCTCTCTAGTTGTGGCATGTGCTCTCTCTAGTTGTGGCACACAGGATCCAGAGTGCGTGGGCTCTGTAGTTTGCGGCATGTGGGCTCTCTAGCTGAGGCGCGTGGGCTCAGTAGCTGTGTTGGGCGGGCTTAGTTGCCCCACGGCATGTGGGATCTTAGTTCCCTGACCAAGGATCGAACCCACGTCCCCTGCATTGGAAGGCAGATTCTTTACCACTGGACCACCAGGGAAGTCCCCAGATCTTTTCTTAACTGAATTTGAAGGTGGGGTGCTGTAAGAAGCAGAACCTAAAAGTGGAGGGAGTCTGGTTTCTGGCATTGAGCACACAGACATCACAGGCTGGAGAGTGAATGCCCTTGCTCTGGAGCAGTGGGAACACTGGGGCAGACTGTCTGCTGACAGCCTTAGAATGCAAGCCCTGTGTTTTGAAATGGTAGGAACGATTTAGCATTTGGTGTGTGCGGCTTTTATGACTGCTTTCAGGAATGTCTAGAAAAAGGATAAACTCAAACTAGAGGCAGCCAGTCTGCAAGCAGATGTGAAGATGCTGGACTGAGAGGATGCTTCTCTGCCCACAGCCTCAAATGTCAATTGGCCAAGTTGCAGCGTTGCAAGGTTGAAAAGTTCAAACAGAAGTGGTGATAAGAAGCAGCCTCAGCAGAAAGTGGACCAGGCTTTCTCACACAGGTCAGATTCAGTTCGCTCTGGCAGCATGAGCACGCGAGGCAGAGCAGATCAGAGGCCGCTCCCTCTCAGCGCTGTCTGTTGGGCTGCTTCACGGCTAAGGGGATGAGAACACATCAGACAAAGGTAAGAAGACGTGGAAGCCTGGCTACTCATCTTTCCCAACATCCTTCTACTCCTCTTTTGTAACTGAGCCCCAAGTAATTTGGGGGCATAATATGCCCAGTTATAAACTCCATTTCTCAACCTTCCTTGCTCACTGTGTGACAGCTCAGGTAAGTTCCGGGTAACAGGATGTAAAAGGAAGTTTTGTGGTCCTTTCAGGAAATCTCTTTAAAAGTAAGGCCGTGCTCTCTTTCCTTTCTTTGCTCGATCCAGCCCCTGGGAAGAGATGTGTGATAGCTGGAGCTGGAGCAGCTATATGCCATTATTTTGCAATATTTTTCCCTCTCATGTTTAAAAAACAGCTTTATCAAGATATAATTTACATACCATCAAGTTCATTCATTTAAAATGTGTAATTCTATAACTTTTCGTATATTTATGGAGTAGTGCAACCATCACCATAATCTAATTTTACAACATTTTCACCATCCTCCAAAGAAACGCCATACCCATTAGTAGTCACTAATAACTCTTTCCTTCTCCTAGTCCCCGGAAACCACTAATCTACTTCCTGTCTCTGTAGATTTGCCTATTATGGACACTTTATATAAATGGAATCATATAACATATGGTCTTTTGTGACTGCCTTCTTTCACTGAACATAATATTTCCAAAGTTCATCCATGTTGCAGCATGTATCAGTACTTCATTCCTTTTCATTGCCATATAATATTCTGTTGTGTGGATAGACCACATTTCATTTATCCATTCGTCAGTCGATGGACATTTGAGTTGTTTGCATATTTTTGCTGTTACAAATAATACTGCTGTGAAATTTTCTTTTTTTTTTTTTTGTGGACATATATTTTCTTTTCTCTTGGGTAGATACAAATAAGACACTGTTGTTATGGCTTTGTAAGTTAATTGTTTGATTTATCCACATTTAAAAAATTATTTGCTCAGTATTCTTTCTAGTGTCTCCCACCTTATATCCAAAATATATTCTTTAGATTTCTTTCTGTGAGGGCAAACTTTCTCAGCTTTTGGTCTGAAAACTTCTGAATTTCTCTCTCAGTCTTGAAAGATAGTTTTATTGGGTCCTGTGAGTTGAATTGTGTCCCCCCTCCCAAAAAAGATATATTTAAGTCCAAACCCTTTGTACATGTGAATGTGACCCTATTGGGAAATAGGATTTTTGCAGATGTAATCAAGTTAAGATGCGGTCACACTGGATTAGGATGGTTCCTATTCCAATGAGGGTATCCTTTTAAGAAGAAGGAAATTTGGCACTGAGACACAGGGAATAGGGCCAGATGATGATGGAGGTGGAGATTGGAGTGTTGCAGCTGCAAGACAAGGAACACCAACGATTGCTGGCAATCACCAGAAGCTACAAAGAAGGACATATATACACTACCAAACGTTAAATAGCTAGCTAGTGGGAAGCAGCCGCATAGCACAGGGAGATCAGCTCAGTGCTTTGTGACCACCTGGAGGGGTGGGATAGGGAGGGTGGGAGGGAGGGAGACGCAAAAGATATGAGGACATATGTATATGTATAACTGATTCACTTTGTTATAAAGCAGAAACTAAGACACCATTGTAAAGCAATTATACTCCAATAAAGATGTAAAAAAAAAGAAGCAAGGAAAGATTTGTTTTTAGAGCCTTCAGAGGGAGCATGGCCCTGTCAACACTTCAGCTTTGGACCTCCAGAACTGTGAAAGAATAACTTTCTGTTACTTTAAGCCATGCAGTTTGTGTTCATTTGTTATAGCAGCTCTAGGAAACTAATACACTAATTATATGATTCTATGTTGACAGTTATTTCGTTCTTCATCTAATGAGGATGTCAATCCACAGTCTTTCTGATTTTCTTTTTTCTTCTTTTTTTTATTGAAGTATAGTTAATTTACAATTTTGTGTTAGTCTCAAGTGTACAGCAAAGTGATTCAGTTATACATACGTATATATATTTTTTCAGATTCTTTTCCATTATAAGTTATTACAAGATATTGAGTAGAGTTCCCTGTGCTAAACCGTAGTTCACTGTTGTTTACCTATTTTATATATAGTAGTGTGTATCTGTTAATCCCAAACTCCTAATTTATCGCCCCCCTTGCTATCCCCTTTAGTAACCATATGTCTGTTTTCTATGTCTGTGAGTCTGTTCCTGTTTTGTAAATAAGTTCATTTGTATCATTTTTTTAAGGTTCCACATATAAGTGATATCATATGATATTTGTCTTTCTCTGTCTACCTTACTTCACTTAATATGATAATCTCTGGGTCCATCCATCTTTGTTCTTCTTGAGAACTTAACTATTGATCTAACTGCTGTATGTAACCAATTTCTCTTCCCTTCTTGACTAATTTTAAGATCTCTTTGTTTCTAGCTACATGCACTTTCGCTATGAAATGCCTGGGTTTGGATTTCTTTTTATTTATTCTGTTCGGGACATACTGGATTTCTGAATCTGAGAATGTGTGTCTATCATCAATTCTGGAAATTTCTAAGCCATTATCTTTTTGAATATTCTTTATTAAACTCTACTACCTCATTTTGAAAACCTGATTAGATGTAAAGTAGCCCTTTTTACTCTAATTTCTACCTTAATCTCTCTTTCATATTTTCCCATCTCTTTGTTTCTCAGGCTGTGCTTCAAACCTGTCTTCCAATTTACCAATTGCTTATGGAAATTCAATTAACAATCAAGTTGAGAAGAAAAAAAGGGTATTTTATTCAAACTAAACTGAAGATTATAACCTGGGAGACAAAGTCTCAGAAGCTCTGAGAACTGTTCCACCTGTTGGAAGTCAAAGGCACAGTGGTATACCTTTATGAGACAAAGGGTGGTACATCAAATAGACATACTGAGATTCTGCATAAAGTTCACCAAGGATACAAAATCCAGATAAGCACATACAAAGTGGGCAGCAAGTCACTATGACCTCTTACAGCCTTGGGAAATAACACTATTCTTTTACAAAGTTACATTGTTAGCATCAGAAGAAAGAAAAAAAAAAAGATCTTTCTGGTAGCACAGGCACTCCCATCCTTGAGGTGCTCTGGTTAACCTGTAATGCAGACACACACTGCACATTAGGGAGGGAGGGAGGGAGGGAGGAGGCCCAAAGGGACAGAAAGAGAATTTTATGTTTAAATTTTCTTGTCCTGCCTTAAAAATATAAATTTTATTTCATCACAATTCTCTCTCTATTTGTGTATAATATGCTATATAACCCACCCACTGAGTGTTTTGTTTTTAATGGCGCAATGAAAAAGTTTAAATGTTTGGATTTTTTAAAACCATTTTTTAATTGATGTATAATTAATTTACAATGCTGTGCTAGTTTTAGGCCTACAGCAAAGTGATTTGTTTTATATATTAATATACATTCCTTTTCAGGTTCTTTTTTCTTAAAGATTTATTATTTATTTATTTATTTAATTTATTTTTGGCTGCATTGGGTCTTAGTTGCGGAAAGTGGAATCTTCGTTGAGGCATGTGGGATCTTTCATTGCGGCACATGGGCTCTTTGTTGCGGTGCATACGCTTCTCTCTAGTTGTGGCAGGCGGGTTATGTGGTTTTCTCTTCTCTAGTTGTGGCATGCAGACTCCAGGGCGCATGGGCTCTGTAGTTTGCGGCACGTGGGCTTTAGTTGAGGCATGTGAGCTCAGTAGTTGTGGTGCGTGGGCTTAGTTGCCCCCTGGTGTGTGGGATCTTAGTTCCCTGGCCAGGGATCGAACCCTCATCCCCTGCATTGTAAGGTGGATTCTTTACCTCTGGACCACCAGGGAAGTCCCCCTTTTCAGATTCTTTTCCATTATAGATTATTGCAAGATATTGAATATAGTTCCCTGTGCTAAATGTTTACATTTTTTTTGTTAATTATAGTAAACATACAGAAATATATGTAAAAAACAAGCACATTAGCTTAACAAATTGTGGCAAACAGTTGTGTAATTGCACCAAGTGAGGAAATAGAGTACTGCCAGCACTTTAGCAGCCTCTGCATGACCCTCCCAATCATACTCTTTCCCTCCCCTTAGCAGTAACCAAAATCTCGACTTCTATGGTACTTTTTTTATAGTGTTTTTTGTTTGTTATGTATCCCTAAACATATAATTTAATATTGCTATTTTTTTACACTTTACATAATGGAATTACACTGTGGTATTCTGCTGCATCTGATTTCTTTTTTCTTAATATAATGTTTTGAAGATTAATGCATGTTGTATATCTGTCTGTGTTTCATTCATTTTCATTGCTGTATAGTATTCCTTTGCATGAATATACTTGTTTGTTTATCATTTCTACCATGGATGGACATTTGAGTTGTTGCCACTTTAGCTATCTTGATATTTTCCAAAAGGTACATGAGAAAGTATTTCTGTAGGGTATATATCTAGGGGTAAACATGTCAGATTTACTGGATATTGGAAACACTTTTCCAGTGTGGCTGTACCATTTTACACTCCCACTGCAATGTGTACAAGGCCTTGTTGCTCCTAACCAATGCTTGGTATTGTCAGAATTAAAAATTTTTGCCAATCAGGTAGGTGTGTAGTATGATTCATTGTGATCTTAATTTTCATTTCCCTGATTACCAGTGAGTGTGAGTCCATATTCATATATTTACTGACCAGTGGGATATTATTTTTCACGTGGTACCTGTTCAGGTGTTCTGCCCATTTTTCTGCTTTGTTCTTTGCCTTTTTCTTATTGACTCGGGCAACTCTTTACATATCCTGGTAACAGGATTTTTGTCATTTATCATCTTCTTCCACTCAATGGCTTGCTTTTCACACTCTTAATAGTATCTTTTTGTAAACAAAATTTCTTAATTTTAACGTGGCTAAATTCATGAGTCCTTTTCTCCTATGTCTAGTGCCTACTGTGTCCTATTTAAGAGATCTTTCTCTACCTTGAAGTTATGGAAGACATTCTTAGATCGTCTTAAATATTTGCTGTTTTGCTTTTCACTTTAAGGTTTATGATCGGCCAATATTGATTTTTGGGAATGGGGTGAGTTAAAGATCCAAATTTATTTTTTTTATATGATATCCCATCGTCCTAGTACCATTTGAAACAAAGCTGGCCTTTCACCAGCACTTGGCAGTATCACATTTATCATAAATCACGGTTTGTTTTTTTTTGTGGTACGTGGGCCTCTCACTGTTGTGGCCTCTCCCGTTGCAGAGCACAGGCTCAGCGGCCATGGCTCACTGGCCCAGGCGCTCCGCGGCATATGGGATCTTCCCGGACCGGGGCATGAACCCGCATCCCCTGCAACGGCAGGCGGAGTCTCAACCACTGCGCCACCAGGGAAGCCCCATAAATCACATGTCTTTATATTTATGACTTTGTTTCTGGAATTTCTTTCTAAATCTTTCCATTGGCTTATTTGTCTATCCTTGTGCCTATACCGTGCTTTCTTAACTGCTGTCTGTGATGGTTACTTTTCTGTGTCAACTCAGCTGTGCCACAGTGCCCAGATATTTGCTCACATTATTCTGGATGTTTCTATGAAGGTGTTTTTTGGATGAGATTAACTTTTAAATTGGTGGACAGATTTGGGTAAAGCAGATTGCCCTCCCCCATTGGGTGGTTCTCATCCAATCAGTTGAAGACCTTAATAGAACAAAGACTGGTCTTCTCCGAGCAAGAAGGAATTCAGCCGGCAGGCTGTCTCTGGATCCAAACTGCACCTGTCCCCTGGGTTTCCAGTCTGCTGGTCTATTCTGCAGATTTTAGATTTGCCAAGCCTCCTTAATCACATGAGCCAATTCCTTAAAGTAAATCTCTCTCTACATATACACATCCTGTTGGCTCTGTCTGGAGAACCCTGACTACTGTACTATCTTTTTATAATATTTTGATAACCGGCAGAGCAAATCAATTCACTGAAAAAAAAAAGAATGTGCTGATTAATCTGGGTCCTTTGCATTTCCATATATTTAGGTCTTCTTCATCTTTTCCCAGTGATGCTTTGTGTTTTTTATTGGTAGAGGTCTTACACATCTTTCCTCCCTAAGAACATCCCTAGCCACTCTGATGGTCTGTTGTAGGTCTCAGCACTAGACTGTGAGCTCCCTGAGGGTGTAAGTGCTGACTTTTCCCCTCCCATCTCTTGCACCAAGCCTGTGGACTTTGCCCTGAGTAGCTGTGTAACAAATATTTCTTGCATAATTAATGAATTTTATTATTCATACAGACAGTGACATTATTTTAGTGGTGTGTCAAAAGATTAATAATGCAGTAGTGAGCCATTAAACATTTATTGAACACCCATCACAGGCAAGGATACATTCAGAGCACATCCCTTTTATTTTGTTATGTAACTGCTACCAGCACTAGTGCCAGCTGAGAGAGCACCTCTGGGGTCTCCCCAGCACCAGGCATCTCTCTGCTGTTTCCAGCATCAGGAGGATGGGCCCTTCAGGTGTGCTTCTCCTGGATCTCAGTGTCTCTTCCCAGAGGCGAATGACTAAAGGTAGAAGGCAAGCTGGCCCCACGGCTCCCCTACCAAAGCTCTAGCTCAGAATTCCTGTGGTTTCCGCAACACCTGGGTCTCAGCCTCTCCTTCAGTCCAGGCCTGCCTACTACACACCACCATTTCCCTCTGGCCCCCTTCTTGTTCTCTTTGTGCAAAACTCAATTTGCATCTTGATGGAGGTGAATAATTAGAACCCTCCAGCATGAATAATTCTAGGCAAATTAATTTTCATGCCAATCAGGGAACATTAATTGGCTTCATGATGTTTCATATTTTCTAGGCGGGGTCCCCCACCTCTTCCCTGCCTCAGGTTCTTCTTCCCTAGCACTTTGGAGAAGATTCCTTGTTAGTTTTATTGTTGGTCTGTTTGTTTTTAACACTTCCACAGGCAACAATGCTACCCCTCTTTGCAGCTAAATGAGCCATTGAACAAGTACAATAAAATCTTCCTTGGAGCCACTACTGGCTGAGTCTAATGCACTTGGTCCTCTATAATCCAATGTCTACTTTAATCTTTTTATTTGCTTCTGTGGATACAAAAACATACAGAGAAGTACATAAAAGATATAAATATGCAGCCTAATGAATTACTGTAAAGTGAATGCTCATGACTATCTTCTGCCATTGTGTAGCTTATCCTTTCTCTCTCTTTATTACATCTTTTGATGGAAGAAGTTCTTACTTTTAATACAGTCATATATATCAACCTTTCCCTTTATGCCCTGATTAAAAGTTGTTCCAAAATAAAGTGTTTATACTGTACTTTTATAAGAAAACTGAACTTCTTTCCCATTTTTTTCCAAAATGGAAATAGCTTTATTATATTTTTTCTGGTAACAGAAATAATAGATGATCTTAGTATTTGCCTTGCACACACATACACACACACTCACAAAAATTATTTAAAAGTAGGTTGCAAATATCATGATATTTCACTTTTTTATTACTTATTTTTAAAAATTAATTTTTTCTTCTAGCTTTTTTGAGATGTAATTGACATACAGCGCTGTATAAGTTTAAGGTGTACAGCCTAATGATGTGACTTACATACATTATGAAATGATTATCACAAGAAGTTTAGCGAACATCCATCACCTCATGTAGATACAAAACTAAAGAAATAGAAAAAAAGTTTTTTTTCTTGTGATGAGAACTCTTAGAGTTTACTTACTCTCTTAACAGCTTTCATATATAGCACACAGCTGTGTTAATTATGTTTATCACATTGTATATCACATCCCTAGTACTTATTTATCTTATAACTGGAAGTTCGTAAGTTTTGACTGCCTTCATCCAATTCCCCCTCCCCCCACCAAGCCTTCCTCTGGTAACTGCAAATCTGATCTTTTCTTCTATGAGTTTGTATGTTTGTTTTTGAAGTATAATTGACCTATAACACTATGTTAGTTCCTGTTACACAATATAGTGATTTTTTTCTATACATTACAAAATTATCACCATGGTAAGTCTAGTTATAATATGTAATCCCACCCTAAAGATATTACTTAGTTATTGACTATATTCCCCACCCTGTACACTTCATACCCATGACTCATTCATTTTGCACCTGGAAGTTGTACCTCTTAATCTCCCTCACCTATTTCTTTCCTCCCTCCACTTTCTCATCCTTTGCAAATGACCTATTTGTTCTTTGTACTTATAGCTGTGTTGCTGTTTTGTTGTTTGTTCATTTGGTTTGCTTGCTTTTTAGATTCTACATATAAGTGACATCACACAGTATTTTTCTTTCTCTGTCTGACCTATTTCATTTACCATAATACCCTTTAGGTCCAACCATGTTGTTGCAAATGGCAGGATTTCATTCTTTTTTATGGCTGAGTAATATTCTACTCCATATATGTATATGGAATATAATATATATTCCATCATCTTTTTTCATTCATCTGTTGATGGGCACTTGGGTTGTTTCCCAAAATCTTTGTTATTATAAATAATGCTGCAATGACAACAGGGTACATATATCTTTTCTAATTAATGTTTTTGTTTTCTGTGCATAAATAACCAGAAGTGGAATTGCAGGATCATATGGTAGTTCTATTTTTAATTTTTTGAGAAAACTCCATAATGTTTTCCATAGTGACTGCACCAATTTACATTCCCTCCAACAGTGCACACAGGTTCTCTTTTCTCCACATCCTTGCTAACACTTGTCTTTTTGATGATAGCCATCCTGACAGGTGTGAAGTGATATCTTGTTGTGGTTTTGATTTACATTTTCCTGATGATTAGTGATGTTGAGCATATTTTCATGGGCCTGTTGGCCAGCTACATGTCTTCTTTAGAAAAATGTCTATTCAGATCCTTTGCTCCTTTTTAATTGAATTGTTTGTTTGTTTTTATCATGAGTTGTCTATTTTGGATATTAACCCCTTGTTAGATATATTGTTTGTAAATATCTTCTCCCATTCAGTAGGCAGGCTTTTCATTTTTAGAGCTTTATTTGTTGTGAAAAAGCTTTTCAGTTTGATCTAGTCCTATTTGTTCATTTTTGCTTTTGTTTCCCTTGCCTGGGGAGACTTCTCCAAAAAATATGACTAAGACTGATGTTGAAGAAAGTACTGCCTGTTTTATTTTTTTCAATAGAACTTTATGGTTTCAGGTCTTACATTTAAGTTTTTAATCCATTTTGAAATTATTTTTGTGCACGGTGTGAGAGAATAGTCCAGTTTGATTCATTTACAAGTAGCTGTCAAGTTTTCCCAACACCATTTATTGAAGAGGTGTTCTTTTTTCCCATTGTATATTCTTGCCTCCTTTGTGATAGATTATTTGCCTATGTAAGGGTGGTTTTATTTCTGGACTCTCTGTTCTGTTCCATTGATCTACATGTCTATTTTTGTGCTGGTATCATACCGTTTTAAGTACGGTAGCTTTATAGTATAGTTTAAAATCAGGGAGTGTGATAACTCCAGCTTTGTTCTATTTTTCCTCAAGGCTGTTTTGGCTATTTGGGGCCTTTTATATTTGCATACAAATAATTTTAGAATTATTTCTTCTAGTTCTGTGAAGAATGCCATTGGTATTTTGATAGGGATTGCATTGAATCTGTAGATTGCCTTGGGTCACGTGGTCATTTTAACAATATTAATTCTTTCAATCCATGAACATGACATATCTTTCCATCTGTTTGTGTCATCTTCAATTTCTTTCATCAGTGTCTCACAGATTTCTGAATACAGGTATTTTACATCTTAAAGATTTTTTTGATGTGGACCATTTTTAAAGTCTTTATTTAATTTGTTACAATATTGCTTCTGTTTTATGTTTTGGTTTTTTGGATGCGAGGTAAGTGGGATCTTAGCTCCCTGACCAGGGATTGAACCTCACCCCTTGCATTGGAAGACAAAGTCTTAGCCACTGAACTGCCAGGGAAGTCCCTTACCTCCTTGATTATATTTATTCCTGGGTATTTTATTCCTTGTGATGCAGTTGTAAATGTTTTCTTACTTTCCCTTTCTAATAGTTCATTTTTAGTGTATAAAAATGCAACAGATTTCTATGTATTAATTTTGTATTCTGCACCTTTACCAAATACATTGATGAGCTCTAGTTGTTTATTGGTGGCATTTTGAGGATTTTCTAATGTATAGTCTCATGTCCTCTGCAAGGAATTACAATTTTATTTCTTCCTTTCCAAACTGGATTCCTTTAATTTCTTTTTCTTGTCTGATTGCTTTGGCTAGGACTTTCAATACTATGTTGAATAAAAGTGGTGAGACTGAGCATCCTTGTCTTGTTCCTGATCTTAGAGGAAATGTTTTCAAATTTTCACTGTTGAGTATGATGTTAGCTGTGGGCTTAGCATATATGACCTTTATATGTTGAGGTATATTCCCTCTATACCCACTTTGTTGAGAGTTTTTATCATAAATGGATAAATTGAATTTTGTCAGAAGCTTTGTTTTGCATCTATTTAGATGATTATATAATTTTTATTCTTCAGTTTGTTAATGTAGTGTATCACTTTGATTGATTTGTGGGTATTGAACTATCCTTGCATCCCTGGGATAAATTCCACTTGAAAATGGTGTATGATCCTTTTAATGTATTGTTGAATTCAGTTTGATAATATTTCATTGAGGATTTTTGCAGCTATGTCTATCAATGTTATTCACCTATAATTTTCTTTTTCTTTGTTTTGGTTATATCTTTGTCTAGTTTTGGTATCAGGGTGATGCTGTCCTGGTAGAATGAGTTTGGAAGCATTCCTTCCTCTGTAATTTTTTGGAATAGTTTGAGAAGGATGGGTATTGATTCTTCTCTAAATATTTGATAAAATTCACCTGTGAAGCCATCTGGTCTTAGACTTTTGTTTTTTGGGAGTTTTAAAATTACTGTTTCAATTTCATCACTGGTAATTGATCTGTTCATATTTTCTATTTCTTCCTGGTTAAGCTGTGGGAAATTGTACCATTCTAGGGATTTGTCTATTCTAGGTTTCTCATTTTATTGACATATAATTGTTCATAATAATCTTTTATGATCCATTGTATTTCTGTGGCATTGGTTTTAATTTCTCCCTTTTTATTTCTGATTTTATTGATTTGGGCCCTCTCTCTTTTCTTCTTGATGAGTCTGGTTAAAAGTTTATCAATTGTGTTTATTTTTTCATAGAACCAGCTCTTAGTTTCATTAATCTTTTCTATTGTTTTTTAGTCTCTATTTCATTTACTTCTCCTCTGATTTTCATGAATTGTTTTCCTTCTCTGACTTTGAGTTTTGTTTGCTCTTCTTTTTCTAGCTCCTTTCGGTAAGGTTAGGTTGTTGATTTGAGATTTTTCTTGTTTCCTGAGGTAGGCTTGCATCACTATAGAATTCTCTCTTAGAACTGCTTTTGCTGTGTCCCATAAATTTTTTATTGTTATGTTTTTGTTTTCATCTGTCTCCAGATATTTTTTGATTTCTTCTTTGATTTCTTCAGTGATCCATTGGTTGTTTAGAAGCATGTTTTTTAGCCTCCACTTGTTTTTGCAGTTTTTTTTCTTAGTTGATTTCTAGTTTCATATCATTGTAATAAGAAAACATGTTTGATACAATTTAAATATTTTTAAATTTACTGACACTTGTTTGGGCTGCCATTTCCAGACTTGTTTTGTGGGCTACCATGTGATTTATCCTGGATAATGTTCCATGTGCACTTGAAAAGAATGTCTATTCTGCTGCTTTTGGATGAAATATTCTGTATATATCTATTAAGTCCATTTAGTATAATGTGTAGTTTAAGGCCAGTGTTTCCTTATTGATTTTCTTTCTGGATGATATGTCCATTGATATAAGTAGGGTTTTAAAGTCCCCTTCTATTATTGTGTTACTCTCAATTTCTTCCTTTATGTCTGTTACTATTTGCTTTATGTATTCAAATGCTTTTATGTTGGGTGCATATATATTTACAATTGTTATATCTTCTTCTTGGATTAGTTCCTGTATCATCATGTATTGTCCTTCTTTGTCTGTTACATCTTTGTTTTAAAGTCTATCTTGTCTGATATAAATATTTGCTATTCTGGCTTTCTTTTGATTTCCATTTGCATGGAATACCTTTTTCCATTCCCTCACTTTCAGTGTGTGTGTGTGTCTTTAGATCTGAAGTGAGTTTCCTGTAGGCAGCATCTATTCAGGTTTTGTTTTCGTATGCATCCAGCCACTCTATGTCTTTTGATTGGAGCACTTATTTCATTTACATTTAAAGTAGTTATTGACAAGTATGTTTGTATTGCCATTTTGTTACTTGTCTTTGGGTGTTTTTGAAGTTTTTCTTGCTCCTTTCTTCTTCTTTTGTTCTCTTCCCTTGTGATTTCATGACTATCTTTAGTGTTATATTTGGATCCCTTTCTCTTTTTTTTTGGTATGTATCTATTATAGATTTTTGGTTTGTGGCTACCATGAGGTTTATATACAGCAATCTATATGTATTTATTTTAGGTTGCTGATCTCTTAATTTCAAATGTATTTTAACAACCTGGTATTTTTACTCCTCTCCCCACATTTACTGTTTTTGATGTCATATTTTGAATCTTTTTGTTTTATGTATCCCTTAACTTCTTATTGTGGATATAGATGATTTTAGTACTTTTGTCTTTTAACCTTTCTACTAGCTTTATATGGAGTTAATTTACTAGATTTACTGTATATTTGCCTTTACCAATGAGATTTTTCCATTCATAATTTTCATGTTTCTAGTTGTGGCCTTTTCTTTTTTGCTTAGAGAAGTTCCATTAACATTTCTTGTAAAGATGGTTTGGTGGTGTTGAACTCTTTTTAGATTTTGTTTGTTTGTAAAACTTTTGATTTCTCAAAAGCCTTGCTGGGTAGAGTACTCTTGGTTATAGGTTTTCCTCTTTCATCATTTTAAATATATCATGTCACTCCCTTCTGGCCTATAGAGTTATTTTGCTGAAAAGTCAGCTGATAGACTTATGAGAGTTCCCTTGTATATACCTTGTTGCTTTCCCCTTGCTGCTTTTAATATTCTCTCTTTATCTTTAATTTTTGCCATTTTAATGACAATGTGTCTTGGTGTGGTCTTCTTTGGGTTGATCCTGTTTGGGGCTCTCTGTGCTTTCTGGGCCTGGATTTCTGTTTCCTTTCCCAGGCTAGGGAACTTTTCAGCTATTATATCTTCAAAGATATTTTCTTCCCCTTTCTCTCTTCTCCTTCTGGGACTCCTATAATGTGAATGTTTGTACACTTGATGTTGTCCCAGAGGTCTCTTAAACTGTCCTCATTTCTTTTTATTCTTGTTACTCTTTTCTGTTCAGATGCAGTGATTTCCACTACTCTGTCTTCCAGCTTGCTGATTTGTTCCTCTGTACCATTTAATCTACTATTAATTCTTTCTAGTGTGTTTTTCATTTCAGTTACTGTATTATTCATCTCTGTTTGGTTCTTCTTTATATTTTCTAACTCTTTGTTAAAAACTGCTAACATCTCAATCTGTTCATACATTCTTTTCCCAAGTTCTTTGATCATCTTTATGATCATTACCTTGAACTCTTTCTCAGATAGATTGTTAATCTCCACTTCAGTTAGTTCTTTTTCTGGGATTTTATCTTGTTCTTCTGTTTAGAACATGTTCCTCTGTCACCTCATTTTGTCTAATTCGATGTTTTTATTCCTATGTATCTAGTAGGGTGGTTACATTTCCTGACCTTAGAGAAGTGGCACGTCCTGTGCACCCCAGCAGCACACTTCCCTCTGGTCATTAGAGCTATATGCTCTAGGGATGCCCCCTATGTGGGCTGCAAGGATCCTTCTGCTGTGATGGGCTGACTACTGAGGGTGGTCTGGTAGGTGTGGCTGGCTCCTGGTCCAGTTGCTTACCATGCCCTGCTTTGTGTGGAGGCTGCTGTCCACTGGTTGATGGGGCTGAGTCACGAGGTGACTGTCTGTGGAACCGTGGATGTTCCAGGGCTAGTGCTGCCTCACTGGTGGTCACAGTTGTGTTCTTGGGTGGGTGATTGTGGAGCTGGGTTCCCAGTTATACTGTCAGCCTGCTGGTGGGTAGGGCTGGCTCCTGACATGGCTGGCTGTGGGTTCTGGCGTGTCCCAAAGCTGGTGCTGGTCCATTGGTGAATAGGACTGGATCCCTGGGTGGCTGGCTGAAGAGTCTAATGTATCTCAGAGACCATGCTGGCTTGCTGGTGGGTGGTGTTGTGGTCCAGGTCATCCCAGGGCTAGTGCTTGCCCATCAGTGGGTAAAGCCAGATCCTGGGGCTAGTGCCTGCCCACTGACAGGCAGAGCTAAGTCCTAGGGTCACTGACTGCAGGGCTGAAGTGTCCCAGAGCTGAGGTTGGACCACTGGTCAGTTGGGCCAAGGTCCAGGGAGTCCTGGAGCTAATGCTGGCTCACTGGTGGGTGAAGCCAGGTCGTAGAATCTCTGGCTACAGGACCCTGGGAGTCCTGGAGCTGGTACTGTCCCACTGGTGGGCAGGTTTGGTTCCTGACCCAGCTGGCTATCCTGAAGCTTGTGTCAGCCTGCTGGTGGGTCAGACAAGATCCTGGGGCAGCTGGCTGAGAGGCACAAGGTGTCTCACAGCTGAAGTTGGCCTCCTGGTGGGTGGAGCTGAGGCCCAGTGGGTCTCTGGACTGGTGCCTGACCACTGGTGGGTGAGGCTGGTCCTTAGGCTAAAGCCAGCTCACTGGTGGATGAAGCCAGGGCCCAGGAGGTCCTGCAGCTCATGGCTGTCCACTGGAAGGCAGATCTGGGTCCCAGGGTCTCTGGCTTCAGGGCCCTGGGGGTCTCAGGGCTAATTCCTGTGCACTGGTGTGTGAGGCTGGGTCCTGCGCTCTCTGGTGGATAGGCCTGTGTCACAGGATGGCTTTGGGCTCAGACGGTTTTTAGGCAGCCTCCTGTTGGTGGGGGGAGCTGTGTCCCCTCCTAGTAGTTGCTTGGCCTGAGGTGTCCCAGCACTGGCACCAACAGGCTGTGGGTGGGGCCAGTTCTTGGTGCTAATGGGCTGGAGGGAGGATTCCACAATGGCACTTGACAGCACCAATGTCCACGTGGTAGGACAAGTTCCCCAAATGTCTGCTGCCAGTGTCTATGTCCCCAGGGTGAGCTGCAGTTGCCTCCTGCCTCTTCAGGAGACTCTCCAAGATCAGCAGGTGGGTCTGACTCAGGCTCCTTTCAAATTACTGCTTTTGCCTTGTGTCCTGGAGTGTGTGAGATTTTGTGTGCATCCTTTAAGAGTGGAGTCTCTATTTCCCACAGCCCTCTAGGTCTTTCGAAAGTAAGCCCCACTGGCCTTCAAAACTAAACGTTCTGGGTGCTCATCTTCCCAGTACAGCACCCCTGGGCTGGGGAGCTCAATGTGAGGCTAAGATCCCTTGCTCCTTGGGGAGAACCTCTGCAATTGTAGTTATTCTTCCATTTGTGGGTGTTCCCCTGAGAGTATGGGTCTTGACTGTACTGTGACTCTGCCCCTCCTACCCTTCTCATTATGATTCCTTCTTTATACCTTTAGCTGTAGAAGATCTTTTCTGCCAGATTCCTGTCTTTCCCATCAATAGTTGTAATCATGGCGTGCCCATGAGGGGAGGTGAGATCAGGGTCTTCCTATTCTGCCATCTTGCAGCAAAGACTTCTCACCGTTGTTTTAATTTGCATTTCCCTAAGACAAGTGATGTTGAGCATCTTTTCATGTAAAATAGTATTATCTCTTAAATTTCATTTCTAAGTGTCCATTGCTAGTGTACAGCAATACAATTAATTTTTTTTATATTGACCTCAAATCTTGCATTCCTGAAAAATTCAATTATTAGATTCTTTTGGTATTGTCAACACATATATTGTGCCATTTGTGTATAAAGAGAGTTCTGTTTTTTTACTTTCCAGTCTTTATGCCTTTTACTTTTTTTTCTTTGCCTGGCTAGGGCTGCCAGCACAAGGTTGGATAGAAGGGGTGAATGTGGCCACCCTTATGTTTTTCCTAACTCTGGGGATGAAGAATGTTCATTCTGTCACCATTAAGAGTGATGTTAGTTGCATTCTTTATCAGATTTAAGAAGTTCCCTTTCATTTTCAGTTTGCTGAGAGTTCTATTATACTAAACATGTCCTGAAATTTATCTCATGCCTCTTTTTCGATATCTCTTGAAGTAATCACATGTTTTTTCCTCTTTATTCTGTTAATGTGGTGAATTACATCATTTGATTTTTTTAATGTTAAACTAGTCTTGTATTTCATGATATATTATCTTTTTTATATATCACTAGATTTATTTTGCTCATTTTAAAAATTATTTTTGCACTCTGTTTAGGAATGAGTTTGTCCAGTAGTTTTCTTTTCTCTCATTCTTGTCAGATATTAGAACTAGGTGTTGCTGGTATAGTAAATGACTAGGGCAATGTTTCTTATACCTATGGAAGAGCGTATGTGATAAAGACTTTATTTCTTTAAGTGTTTGTTACAGTTTTCTTGGGTAGCCGCCTTGGCCTGGAGTTTTGTTTGTGGATATGTTTTTGTTTAGCTTACAGTTTTAGTTTCTTTAATCATTACAGAATTATTCAGATTTTCTACTTCTTCTTGTGCCTGTTGTGTTATTATAGATTTTTTTTGTTTTTTTTATAACTAATTTCTAAAAGAGAATTACTTCCATGTCATCCCCTCAGGGCTCCTCCCACTCTGCATCATCTTCCTATTTCCTAAAAGCTAGGAAATGTAAAGATATTACCTTAAAGCTGTCACTCCATCCTGGATATCATCACTCACAGCATCTAGTGTAAGGATAGATTTAAAATAGATACTCCATATTTAGTTATTGTTTTTTCTGTTTTCCTTTTTGTTCCCAACTCTTGTTGGAATCTCTTTTTGTTCTATTGGTTGGTCTTTACAGGGAAGCTCTGTAAATAGTTTGGAGTTTTGTTTTCTTTTGACTCAGAAAGGATGCTACACATGTTAACTTGGCATTTGTAAGGGATCTTAACGTCAAAGGTCTTCAAACACATTAGGAATTTCTTGCTATTGAGCAAGCAATTCCTCTCTCCCTTGTGGGCCTGTGGCTCAGGGAGCAGAGCCTCAGTGTGTTTGCTTTCCTATGGAAAAGGATCCAAAGAACACAAGAAGCCACTCTTGGCTGCTTCACAGATGCCGGCTTGCTAGACCAGCAGTGGGACCCTCTCCAGCCTTCTTTGCCAATATTTGATGACACAGAGACGCACTAAACAAGTTTGATTTGAAAAGGAGCCACGTAGTCATGGAGAAAGGATGTGCTTGGAGGGGAACCCATTCAGTGCAGTAGCTTGGTGGGCTCTAAAACAAATGAAGGAAGCCCTTCCTCCTTATGGACCAACAGAACTGTAAGGGACCTTGGACATGACTTGGTCCAACCCTCTTATTAAACAGGTGGACAGACTACTGACCAGAGAAGTGGCACAATTTATCCAGTTCGTGCAGTGGGTGAAGGTGGGGCTGAGACCAGCAGCTCAGTCTTCTGACAACCACAGCTGATTGTTTTCTGCGGCTGAAGGGTGTCTCCCTTACTTCACTTTAGGTCCTTAGTTTCATGTTCACTAATCTACCCAAACAACTAACCTTAGGGAGTGATGCTCCTGCTTCTCCTCACAGTGGACCCACTTCCTTTGTCCCCTTCCATTCTTACCCAGGGGAAGAGACTGACAATTAATTGAGCCATGGATTATTTGTGATGTAATTTCCAGGCCTTAATATCAAGAACCATGTGCAATTTTTCTCTCTTTTGCTCTGTGTGGTCCCTTCACTGGGTAAAAGCTAGAAGTAGACATTCTCTACCAAGTGGCTGGTTGGGTAGGTGATTCAGGGGTCTTCTTGGGGCCAAATTACCTACTGAACAATCTTCAGGCATGATGGGGAATATGCATCAATAGTTACTCTTGGAAAGAGGAGGTCTTAGAATCTAAGTGTTATTTAACAAATATTTATAGAGTCTTTACACAGGGAATGCTACAGTGAATATACTAGATAGGGTTCCTGCCCTCGGGAAGCTAACATTTCAGTGGGGAAAGTGAGTAAATAAGAAAAGAAAAAAATAAGCAAGGTGTCATAAGTGGTGATAAGACCCCTGAAAGAAATACAGAAAGTGACACAGTAGAGAGGAATTTGGTGGTTGGCTGGGGGTCTAGCTTATACCTGGTGGCTAGGGAGGGCCTGTCTGAGGAGCTTCCACTTAATCTGGACCTGAAAGATGGGGAAGAGCCAGCCCTGAGCAGAACTTAGAGGAGAGCGGAGAGAACACGGCAAGGGACTTGGATGTCATAGGAATCTCACAGACTCCGGTCAATGTGGGCAGAGAATCACATGCAAGGGGAAGCGAGGTACCAGATGAGGTTTGAGTGAGGGCGAGTACCAGATCTGACAGGGCTTTCTGGGGAATTAGAGTTTATCCTAAGAGAATAGGAATATTTTAAGTTGGGGGCGGGTGACAAGATCCAATTTTTATTGATATTTTTTAAAAGATCGCTTTGGCCAGTGGAGCCGCCACTGTGCGGCAGAGGCTGCCAGCTCTTCCCGAATATCCATCTTTACTATCTTTACATAGTAATGGACTTTCTCACTGGTCACGTGGCCACCCAGGTAAGGATGACACTCCAACCTCCCTGGTAGTGGGTGTGGCCTGTGACCGGGTCGGGCCAGTGGAATGTGAGGGAAGTGACACAGGCAGGGCAGGTCTGGTTGAGGATTGACTCCCGTGCCCCCCACCCCCCATCATGAGCAGGGTATCCTCCTGCCCCTGTGTGGAGCGCACCTGTGTAGGATCAACTCCGCTCACCCGACCCAGGTAGGAACCAGACACATGTATTACACGCGGGCCAGGTCGGCAGGCTGATATTCAGTGAGACACGGAGCTGTAGGTCCTTACTCGTTGCAGGCCACCTCAGTGATCCCCGCCCCCTCCCCATCTGGGCTTAGGGATGGGAAAGGCTTGGGAGGCAGTAACCTGTCTCCACAGACACTGTATCCTCAGCAACGTGGCTCTCCCTTGTCCTCGTCCCCAGTTCTTTGCTTACGTAGAAGTGGGGGGATGGGGAAGGGGACTGCCAACTCTCACCTACCTCTGAGCGAGTGCCTGCTGCCCACATATGGGTGGCCCTGTTTAAACAGGGAGAACTTAGGGACTCTTTTCCTTCGGCTTTGGGTCCTGGTTGCCAATTCAGTGGTGACAGGTGGTCTTTATCAGCAGCCCATTATATGATTATTGCTGTCGTCAGTATCACAGTCATGGGCAATACCAGCCACATCATCGTCATCATTAAGATTGTCACTGTCACCATCCCTGTCTCCATCCCCGCCATCCCCACTGTTACTACGGCCCTATGACCGCTGGCCACCTCCACAGTCATCACCACTACAAACACCATGACCTCCTCCAGCATCACTGCCCTCCATCTGTAGTAGGTGGGTAGGACTAGCTGCTCTAACAAATGGACCACAGAATGTATGATGGCTCCAATACAGTAGAAGTTTCTTCCTCATTTACGTAATTGTCTGCAGCAGGTGTTCTTGGTTGGCAAGAGATGTCCTCCACACAGTGGCTTAGAACTTAGGACCTTGTGATTGTCTGCATGTAGCCCAAGGAGGGGAAGGAGGGTGTGGGTGGGCACACTCAGGCGGAAGCGACTCATATTTCTGCTCACGTTCCATTGGCTAGAACACAGTCACATGGCCGTGCCTAAACGCAGAGGGTCTGGGATGGGCGGTGTAGCTAAAAATGAAACAGTTTTTGATCAAGTGGTAATATTCTCTTCCAGGCCATCCTCACAAGCAATTTAGTGCTTGTGCTCTGTTCTAGGCTTGCGGGCTTCAGTAGTTGTAGCACGTGGGCTCAGCAGTTGTGGCTCGTGGGCTCTAGAGCACAGGCTCAGTAGTTGTGGTGCACAGACTTAGTTGCACCGTGGCATGTGGGATCTTCCTGGACCAGGGATCGAACCTGTGTCCCCTACATTGGCAGGTGGATTCTAAACCACTGTGCCACCAGGGAAGTCCCAGTGATCGGGGAGTATTCTCTAGAAGCAAAGTTGGGAATGAAGGGCCAACTCCTCTTTTGGCAGCTGGTGGTGGTGGAACCCAGGGCACTTCCAGCAATGATTCCAGCCTCTGGATTTGAACTTTCAACATTCATATTGCAGGGAGAGAGCCTCGCCGAGCCCCGTTTGGGTCCGGTGTCTGAAGGATCCATCTGCCATGGATGGGGAGCTGTCTTATTGGAGGTGGTGTCCTCCCCTCACCCTGCCCCAAGGAGTGTGTCCTATGGAGGACGCAGCATGGGGGGCATTTGGGAGTGAAGATCACAGCTGCGTCGAAGGTAGTTCTTCCCATGTTTCAAGCCCAGCACCTCTACTGACTAGCTGGGTGACCGAGGCAGACGGGCTGTCTAGCTTCTGTGCCTCACTTTTCTCACCTATGAAATGGATATTGAAAAGCAGAAACCATCTGAGAGGATCCATTTAGGGGATGTGTGGGGAGGGCTCCCCATGTGTGCATCTCCTCCTCTGCTGGGATCCGACTTGCCTGCTGTGATGAAGAGGCAGCGTGACCTCGGAGGAGCTGGGAGAGTTGCCTTCAAGCTTTTCCCTTGACAGTAATGTCCCTTCCAGGCTTGCCTGACTGGCCCTGCAGCCCAGGTGCGCACGCACTGGGGCAGGCACAGGGGAGCCCTCTCTGCAGGGCGCTGGCGTGTTTACAGATGCTCTAATAGCAGCGGGGCTGTGAGCCGTGAAGGAGCTGGAAATGCAATTTTCAATTAGGAGTCTTTGCTTGTTCTTGCTTACATTGCACTCTAATTAAATTTCAGTCAAACGTGGCACAGTGGTGCAGGGGGAGGGCAGGCTCCCCTTCCTCTAGACGAGAGGCCTCTCCTTTCCCTCCCCCTGGAGTGGTCTCAGTCTCCCACCCCTCGGCCTCCGTGGGGGCGGTCTGGAGCCGGTGTCCCTGCTCAGTGGGTCCAGCAGGCTGCCAAAAGTCCTGAGGGGGCCCTCAGCAGAATTAAATTGGCTACTGCTGTCGGGATGCCCAGCTAACGGGGGATGCTCCCTCCACCAGCCATTCTGGCTAAGAGAGGCGTGGAGGAAAGCAGGTGGAGGTGCAGCCGTGGGGCGCCGACTGGCTTCCGATCAGCTGGGCTTGCCGGCGCTCGTGCCCCCCGAGGGAGATCCCGGGCTGCCCTCTCCCCCTGTTCTCTAGCAACTCACCCCGCAAAGGTTTTAGCTAGCAAATCGCCCCGCAAAGCTCCTTTAAAGCAAACAATGCCTTGAGTGTGATGGAGGCAGAAGGGAGGGGATGAGGGGGAGAAATGCCCCCAGGATTGGCCATTATGCCCGCCATCGGGCTGGTCCTGGAAGGCTGGCTGGGCCAGGAGGAGGTGGCACCTTGGCTGGAGAGGCCGGGGATGGGACCCTCAATCTGGCAGTCTTTTAAAATCACACCTTATATTTTTTGCTCCCTAAAAATGTGTCGATGACCAGGCAGGGCCAGGTCACTTTCTGTCCCTAGCAGCAGGTGGGGCTTCACGGGCTCTCGGTGAGCCGGGCAGTATTAGGGACAGAAGCTACTGAAGAGGGACTGGGCACCCTCTCCCAGTGCAGGTGGAGCAGGGTGCACCTGTGGCTGGTCTCAGGTCAAGGGTAGACCAGCACTCTCGCCCTGATGCCTCCTCTGGCTGAGGTCGTGTCCTCCTCTGCCCTCCTCAGAGCCGTTTGGGAACAATACACCGTTCTCTTCATGACTGGGTAGCTGTCCCCGTTTTTCAGTTTTCTCTTTCACTTTTTTTTTTTTTTTTTTTGCAGTATGCGGGCCTCTCACTGTTGTGGTTCCTTCCATTGCGGAGCACAGGTTCCGGACGCGCAGGCTCAGCGGCCATGGCTCACCGGCCCAGCTGCTCCGCAGCATGTGGGATCTTCCCGGACCGGGGCACGAACCCGTGTTCCCTGCATCGGCAGGCGGACTCTCAACCAGTACGCCACCAGGGAAGCCCTTCTCTTTCACTTTTAATGGTCTCCTTCCAGCAGGGAGATGGCTTCTTTCCCTCCCGCTGCATCCCCGTTGGATATGGAAATTGCGGGGTTCCCCTCTCCCCCATCCCTCATGTCTCCTCCTTGGCTTCCGGTTTCCTCTCCCTTTCCCTCCTGGGCTGTGGAGAGCCCCCAGAACCTATCCCAAAGACAGGCCACGTGGGCGCCGGGCCCACCTCTGCTGTGAGTGCCCGGCTTCTTACATCAGTGGGGGAGGGCGGGTGTTGGACATTTTCTGCATGGTGACTCACTTCGGTGGTTCATGAGGAGAGCTACAGACTCTGCCCAGAAGAATCCCCACAGTACCTCATAGAATCCCTGAAATCATCCAGCTAAAAGCCTGTGACTAGATTGTCTTCGTGGCTCTGAGGTTCTATGATTCTCCTGAGGCCAAGGCTGGGGGTAGAGAACACACAAGCCCATTGTCTTAGGACGCCTCTCACACCAACCGTCCTCCTCCCCCAGCTCCAGGCAATAAATACCTCCCTGGGAGTGGGAATTCTGGCTCTGCCACCGCGGTGGGGGGGGGGGGGTGCTGGTTGGGTGACCTGATGGTACGGTCTGGGGTCAATCTCAAGGAGTCCCCCCCTGCAGTACGAGGTGCCGCCATTCTCCCAAGTGAAATTTCTCCTCCCTGGTGGGGTTCAGAGCTGCTTGGAGCCCTGCACCGCCCACTTCATCTCTCACCCTCTTCCCGCCAGTGGAGCTGAATACAAAGAGACAAGGCAAATGGGACAAAGTTCCTGTGTCACCAGGGACTCTCTGCTAGAAGCCGCTCTGGAAGACAGCTCTTGCTTCTGACTCCCTGAAGCTGGACCTTGGGACCACCTGACCCCGTCCTGCCCACCCCAGGAGCACAGGCAGGGGCCGGGGCTTGGCTTACCTGCAGGTCACTGCAGCGGCTCTGCCTCTTTGCAAAGGGGACCTGTCAGGAGAGGCTGTTCTGCTGGAGAGGTGAGAATAGATAGGAGCTGTTCTCTTTTCCCCTGGAAGCTACTGCCAGGGCCAGTGTCTCCACTGCTATCATGAGCTCGGGCCAAGGAGCGCTGCGTGGGGCATGGCTGTGCCGACGGGGGTGAGACGGGCCGCGCATACCACACAGCCCCATGCAGGGGGATGAGCTGCTTGAGTTTTGGTCCAGGAGAGAAGGAAACAGATCAGAGATGGCGGAGAAACAGTATTAAGGTTCGAGTTTGGCTGTAATGAGGTGCCATCTCGCACCGGTCGGAATGGGTGTCATCAGAAAATCTACAAACAGCAAATGCTGGAGAGAAGGGAACCCTCCCGCACTGCTGGTGGGAATGTGAATTGATACAGCCACTGTGGAGAACACTGGGGAGGTTCCTCAAAAAACTAAAATGATATGACCTAGCAGTCTCACTCCTTGGCATGTATCCAGATAAAACTATAATTCAAAAAGATACATGCACCCCGATATTCATAGCAGCACTATTTATAATAGCCAAGACATGGAAGCAACGTGAATGTCCATCGACAGATGACTGGGTAAAGAAGATATGGTACACGTATACAATGGAATATTACTCAGCCATAAAAAAGAATAAAATAATGCCATTTGTAGCAACATGGATGGACCTAGAGATGATCACACTAAGTGAAGTAAGTCTGAAAGAGAAAGACAAATACCATATGATGTCACTTATATATGGAATCTAAAATATGACACAAATAAACTTACCTATGAAACAGAAACAGACTTGCAGACGTAGAGAACAGACCTGTGGTTGCAAAGGGGGAGGGATGGATTGGGAATTTGGGATTGTCAGTTACAAACTATTATATATAGAATGGATAAGCAACAAGGTCCTACTATATAATACAGGGAGCTATATTCAATATCCTGTGATAAACCATAATGGGAGAGAATATGAAAAAGAATGTATGCATATGTATAAGTGAATCACTTTGCTGCACAGCAGACATTAACAACATTGTAAATCAACTATACTTCAATAAAAAGATTCAGGTTTGAGAGGCAAGAACGATCCCCAGAGACAAGCTTCTTCAGGTTAGGGGCTGGGACAAGGTAGAGTGAGCCGTCATAAGGATGTGAAGTTGGGATTCACACGGCCCTGACTTCAAGTCCTGACTCTGCTACTCACTAGCTGGTGACCTCAGTAAGACTCATGCCCTCTCTGAGCCTCAGTTTCTTTATTTATAAAGCGAGAAGATAATACCTACCTCACAGGTTGTTGTAGGAATTGAAGCATTTCTAAAGTAGTGACACATGATACCTGCTTTATAAACGTTTGCTATTATTAACTTGATGGGTCAGGACAAGAGGCATAGGCGCGAGGCCGCTGAATCTCAAGTCAGCTGAGGGGACAGGTAGGAATAATTACATCTCTAAATTTTATAGTCAACAGAGAGAAAAAGAGTACTTTTAAAAGCATCCAGAAAGAAGTGAAGGCATGGACTCCGATGAGTGTGTACTCATTATTCGTAATAGCCAAAGGCTGGAAGCAACCCAAGTGTCCACTGATAGATAAATGGATACATTTGGACACGTGTACAACATGGATGAACCTTGAAGGTATTACACTAAGTGAAACAAGTCAGTCCCAAAAGGGTAAACACTGCATGATTCCATTTACATAAGGTCCCTAGATGAGTCAAATCCATAGAGACAGAAAGGAGAAGGGTGGTTGCCAGGGGCTGGGGGAGGGGGAGAAGGGGAATTGTTATTTAATAAGTACATAGCTGCTGTTTGGGAAGATGAAGAGGGTTATGGAGATGGGTGGTGATGACGGTTACACAACATCATGACTGTACTTCATACCACTGACACACACTATTTAAAAATGGTTAAAATGGTACATTTTATGATATGTGTATTTTACCACAATAAAAAAGAATCCAGAGTTTACGCTTGGGGTGACATTCGACGTGGGTGGAGGGGAAAGGTCTGGCTGACCCCCTCAGCCTCCTGAGCTCTACTTCTTTTTCCCAGGTGTCCCCATCCTCCTGTTGAGGGAAAGACCACTTTCTGTTCGCAGCCCCACTTGTCACAGACTTTTAGATTGAGCGCTGCCCCTCTTCTGCCAGCCCTGCTTTCCCTCTCCCCTCTAGAAGCCCCTGATTCATTCGGAAGATGTCTCCTGCTGTTCTCTGAAATCCCGTTGGCAGCCCTGGTGAGCGTCAGGGGCTGGCTGCTCTGATATTGGCCCTGGCAGCCGGGACTGGTACAGCTGCAGGCCCTGGCCTCACAGTCAAGCATTCCTGGCAGCTGGGGGCTTCCGGGGCTGGCTGCCCATCCAGCCCTAGGGAGGCAGATGGTGGCAGGGATGCAGGGCTGGCAGGGAGCTCTCTGCAGTGTCCACTCTACTCAGCAAGGGGGAGATAGAGCCCCACGTTTGGTTCTGTGGCCTAAGAGAGCTGCCCGTCAAAGTGCTTCTGGTGTGTGGTGTGGGATAGGGGCACGCCGGTCCTGTTAAAGCCCCACCCGTCCCCACACAGCTCGGATGGAGGATGGATGGGGCTGGGGTCCAGACCCGAGCTGTGTGCCACCCCTGCTGTCAAGGCATTCGTTCTGGGTACCTATTGGTTACGTAACAAACCACCCCAGCCCTCAGTGGCTTTAAACAGCCATTTGATTATCTCACAGTTCTGTGAGTTCTGACTCACATGGTGTTGGCTGGGACTGCTGTCCTCCGAGGGCTCGGCTGGCTGGGACGTCCAAGATGACGCACCCACGTGGCTGTGGACTGGGAGGGCCGCTGGGGCTGCCAGCTGTCGTCAGTGCCCAGACGTGGCCGCTCCAGGTGGATGCATTTCCGGAGGGAGCGTCCCAAGAGGAAGTGTTCCAAGGGGGACAAAGCAAACGTTTCCACTTCCCAGGCAGGCACTGCATTAACGCCGAGGACTTCTGATTCAGCAGCCCCGGGGCCAGCCTAGATTCAAGGAGTGGGGAAGCCAAGAGAGTGCCAAAGAATTCATGGCCAGCTTGAATCCACCCTAGTCCTGGATGGCCCCAGGCCTCAGCTTCCCCTTGTCAAATGGAGCCACGTTGTGTTTCCCAAGACTTTAACAAACCTTTAAAACACCATAGAGAGTCTGAGGAGCAGAGCGCAGGCTGGTGGTGTGGTTGAGGGCGGGAGGGCCGAGCAAGCCGGGGGGGCGGCGCTCTTGCTCAGTGGGCTGGTAGTTGGCTAGAAAGGACCGATCTTTGCCAGGGAAGGAAACCCACAAATTGCAGACTTACTCTGTACCAGATGGTGGACTCTACTTTCATTTTCCCTAATCCTCCAAGTAATCCTGTGAGATGGGTAAAATCGGCCCCCTTTTATAGATCAAGAAATTGAAATCCTGGTAATGGCTTGCGGGATTCACCAAGCTAGAGAGGCAGAAAGGTGGGCTCCGAACCCAAGGGTGTCCCTCTCTGGAAAGCTGTGCCTCTTCCACTGCACTGTGGTCCCCAGGAAGCAAAGCCATGCTTTGTCTGCAGCTCAGGAATCTTCAGAGCAGAAGGACCAGGTTGACCTTAACATCCAAAGGGCCCTTCAGAGCCATTTATGGTAGGGAGAGCAGGGAGCTGACTGCTCAGGAGGGTTCAGAAAGGGTCAAGCTCACAGCATGTCTTGGCCGGAGCAGCCCCAGCTGGAAAGAAGCTCCTGGGAGCCGCAGGGAGAACCTGAAACTATGGGCAACTCTGGGTCCTACCAGGCAACAGAGGAAGAGGGATACTTTATCGGGAGGCAGGAGGCAGAGAGAGGAGGCTAGGAACAAATTGAAGGAACTTCTGGGTTGTAGGGCTGGAACCTGGGAACAGCAGATAAAGGCTATCCATCCTTTCACCTATCTGTCCATCCTTCCATGAATTCATCCATCCATTCATCCATACACTTATGAATTCATTCACTGCTTTCAACATCTGAGTTTCTACGATGTGTCTGACCCTGTTTTGCATATATGATTAAGATGCAGCCCCAGGCCTTGGGGAATTCAGATTACCCTAGGGCAGGCAGAGCTGTGACCAGGTGACGGCATTATTGTGTTGGTGCTGAGATGGGGAGTGCAGGGGGAGCAGCTATGGCAGACCAGAGGAAGGACAGAAGACTCTGAAAACCAGAGACCCAGTGTGGAAGGCAGGGGTGCCAGGGTGTAACTGGGCCTGATTCTGGAAACGATGGGCCTTGGGCCCAAGGGCTCAGCCTCTGGGCCTGAGAAGAGCCGCTGTGTCTGCGGAGGATGTATGTTCCCCTGCAGTGGCAGGACTCCAAGGTAAGGCCTGGGGTCTTCCAGCCCTTTCTTTTTTGTGTGTGTGTGGTACACGGGCCTCTCACTGTTGTGGCCTCTCCCGCCGCGGAGCACAGGCTCCGGATGCGCAGGCTCAGCAGCCATGGCTCACGGGCCCTGCCTCTCCACGGCATGTGGGATCTTCTCGGACCGGGGCACGAACCCGTGTCCCCCGCATCGGCAGGCGGACCCCCAACCACTGCACCACCAGGGAAGCCCTTCCAGCCCTTTCTTAAAGATGCGAGTGGTCTGACAGTTCCAACTTCGGAGACTGTGCCCTTGGGGAACTGTGGCTGAGGCCACGCCTGTGACATCTCAGAGAAAGTGTCTGACAGCTCTTTCTCCAGGGAGGATCAGACATGAGGAAGACAGCCCTGAATGTGCAGCATGAAGGGTTTTGGTTCATCTTAAGACAGAAGTTGAAGAAAAAGTTTTTCTCATCTTGATGTAAAAAAAGAAAAGATACTTTTATTATATTGGAGCATATATAACGCAGACTCGTTTGATATTGTAATAAAACTGGTTTATCCTTGGTAATGTCCTTTGCACTAAAATTGTTCCCTGTCTGGACCACTGCCTGGAGCAAGGGGGCAGGATATTTTGCCATAACAGAATTGCAGAACTCAAAATTCAAATTCTCAGGTCTGAGATGACACACAGGAAGAAGTGTGATCAGAAGCATTTCGTGGTTCCCAGTTTTTTCACTTGCAGATATTTTCCACGGGACCTTATGCAGCCTACCTGGATGTACAGTATCGCCTCTTACTCTTCTTTTCCCTCTGTACAGTATTATGGGATTGTTTTGTCATCGTGTACTCCTCACATTTGCTTTGTGATGTAGATGATAGTTCTTCCAATTCTTCTGATGAAAAATTGAGTCTCAAGGAGGTTATAGAGACCCTCCAAGATCCCACAGCCAGTGAACAGCAGAACTGAGACTCAAATCCAGGTCTCTGATGCCAGGCCTGAACTCCTTCTGCTCTGCTGGACCGCTTCATGTGAGAATTGAGGCACCTCCATCCGTTTGGTGTTTGGAGGCAGATGGATAGAGCTTTGGACTCTCAGGGGTTCCCTTCGTGATCGTCAGCTGGAGATGCGTGGACCACATACTGATTGATTCTCTGTGTATCTTTTTATTTTTGCTATTAGCTCTATTACTCGTATTCTGCTTATTTTCTTATATTACCCACTATGCAACTGTGTCTTCACCCAAAATAATGATGGCTAAGTGACTTGAAATAATTGACCAGCTACACAATGCCATATAAGCTTAGGATTGGTTGTAATAGTATGAACTCTAGATATGGAAAGAAGCAACAAGGGTAAATGATTTCTTGGGCCATAACAGACTAGTAAGACAGGTGGTCCAGAGACCTTTATGGCTACCATTAGACTGGCCCAGTTCAGTCATAACACACTGAGTGATCTATCAACAAAATTATCTATGTATCTCGAGTGGTTTGTGGCAAACAGTGTGCCTGTTCCTTTGGTCCCAACTTAACGTGGGGATGTGGCAGTTATTCTGTTGGGCTGCCCAGCAGGTTTCTCCCTTTTCCTCTTACTTCAGTTAACGTACATGGTCCTCAGGTCTCCTCCAGATCACAGGGGTTAGCATGTGACCTGTACCTGGTCAATCAGAGCATCCCAATTTCCCTGGCCTTAGTGATATGTCCAGGAACGTTAATGTGATCCACCTGGCCAATTAGAGTCTTTTCCCCTTGATTTTCTTCTACTGATGGCGGCAAGACAGTCTTTTATGTTGGGGTCACAGTGCTGGAAACATGTGGCTCTGGGCTGCCAGAACGTCTTCCCACCTTATGGAGGAAGCCCATTCATAAGAGAAGAGGAAGCTCAAAAATAGAGGGCCAGGAGGTGGCAAGAGAGCTCCCCAAGGTCGCGACTTGCATCCTGGATTCAGCTGTGTGGGGTGTTAGCTACCCCTGCCTCCACCCAGCCTTCTCAGTTATATGAGTGAGCACGTTCCATTTATGATGGGGCCAGCTATTGCAGGGATTTCGTCACTTGAAATCAAGAGTCCTGACCAGTATAGGGATCACTTGTACTAAACAGAGACCTAGTCAAACTAACTTATGTATACAGGGAGTTTATCGTGACCACTTGGGGGCATATACTGGAATTGAGAAGAGTGGTGTACAGCTAAACCTTGTAGGTCCATGAGATCATGAGGCAGCTCCTCTAGCGATCTTTCCTTCTCTCTCCCTCTGGGGTCTCATGGCCTCAACTCTGCTTCCTTCTGGGTTTCTCTGTTCCAGTCTTCTGTTTCCCTCTGTAGACTAGTTTCCTCTGCGACTTGTTAGACCCCTCCTATACCTAAGCTCACCTGTGGCTTTGGCCAGCCCTGTGCCCACTGTGGCCCTGACCTATGTGACTTTGCACCTCAGCCATCTGTCTTCTGATGTGATGTATTGATACTAACATGGCCTGGGAAGAAAGCAAAAACATGTGTTCACTTCTGGGCCAGTCATCTGTGGCTGGAAGCATGAGGTCAGTGGATATAATTATGGCTGCTTAGACAACCCTGTCATCAGGGACTGTGGGTGGAACAGTTCCTCTCCAGGGGTGGGATAGGGAGGCAGCCGTGGCACAGCTGGTGTTGGGTGGCTGACATTGACGTCATGGTGAGGTTGGGATATTGGACCCCTGTCTCTTCTCCCAGTAACCCTGCATGGCCAGAGGTCCCATGGCCTCCAGGGGCCCGAATCATTCTGCCATGCTTCTTCCTGCTTCACTCTTCCCAAACGTCTTCCATGACTGACTCCACACTTGCCGTGTATGTGGCTCTGTCATCCCACCGCCCTGTCTAATCCTGGAATGCATCTCTCCAGCACTGCCCCTCTCCTTAATGACCAGGAGAACCCAGCTTAATTGTCTGCTCCTCATTGTAGCCTTTTCTGAGCCCCAAAATTCCTTGTCTATGCTCCCCAGTAAATCCTTGCTCTCTGCAATGGAGTATTTATTACATTGAGTCACAATTATGTTTTTTTTTTTTAATTTGTCTGTCTCTCACACTAATTGTCTGTCTCTCACAGTCATTTAGCATGTAGTGGGAAGATTTGGGAATAAAAAATAAATCCTGAGTTCAAATTCCGACTCTAACGCTCTTTAGCTGTATGTCTATGATGAGTGATTAAGCCTTTCTGAGTGTTAATTCCTAACCTGTAAAATGCAGACAAGCAAGGCACCCACCTTATGGTTTACTGTGGGTGTTAAATGACATAATGTGTATAGGTGAATAAATGGCATTGTGCGTTCTTGAAGGCAGGGACAGTGTGTAACTCATCTTTGGCGCCTGGGTGCTAAGCACAGGGACTGTCATGCAGGGGACTTAATACAACTTTGTTGAATGGATGAATGTTTCATTCAAAGAGTAAAGCTCTCAGGGTGGACTAGCAGGCCCTGTGGTAGGAGGGGATGCTTAGAGGCTGGGAGGTCTCTTCTAGTGGACTGGCAAGAGATGTATAAGGTATCATCTCTTGCCCTCTCCCAGGTCTCATATCATGTGCCTTCTCTATGACTCACAACACAGGATGACTTCTCATTTTGGTCCAAAAGGAGCTGGTGGTATCAGACTTACTCTCTGTATTAGTTATTTTGCTGCATAACAATATCACCACAAACTTTTAAGGTTAAAACAACACACATTAGTTATCTCATAGTTTCTGTGGGTCAGGATTCTGGACACCCCTTAGCTGGAACTGCTGCAAGGTTACAATCAAGGTATTGGGCATGGCTGGGATCTCATCTGTTCCTTTACAGGTTGTTAAACTAAGGGCCGCAGGTTTGCACTGGCTGTTGGCCAGAGACCAACACCAGTTCCCTGCCCCGTGGCCCTCTCCACGTGCAGCTCATAACATGGCAGCTTGCTTCTTCATAGGCAGCAAAGGAAAGGGAGGAACTGCAGTAAAACAGCCCTACGATTGTGTGTCACACCATCATGTACAGTAATCATGTATACATGATGGTGTAAATTCCATCACCTTTGACATATTCTTTATGGTTAGAAGCAGGTTACAGATCCTCTGTATACTCAAGGGAATGGGACCACATAAGGATGTGAACATCAAGAGACAGAGATAACTGGAGGCCATTTCAGAGTCTGCCACACCATCTCACAGCAAACGACTATAAAATGGAACAAAATATTTGAAACAACTATTTTCAGACATTGAACAGAGCACAGAACTGGACTGTGGACCTAGAAATAAGCATGGGAGATAAGCTTGGCATTTACCCTGGCTTTCAGCCTGGGGTCAATTTTCAAGCCGTGGTACAGGAAAACAGAACTCAGGTAGAAGGTGGAAGTCTTTTTGAGCAGAGGAAGCAGAGATTGGAATTCAGGGCTGCTAAGTGGCTGGAATTGGAGGCGTAGGGCACCAGAGAGGAGGAAACCACAGAGGAGAAGTCCCCCAAATTCCCTAGGAACTTGGCCAAGTCCCAGTCTGTTCACATTTAGAGAAAGACTCTGAGAAGACAGTAACAGCTGCTGGGGCACTTTGGCAGATTGTATTTTGTAAAGATGGTCACAGCAATATCTCCTATGCCACATGCTCTTCTAAAACGTGACTCTGGAATGGTCTCATAAAGAGATGGAGTCTGTTTCTGTACCCTGGAGTCTGGATGGGCTGTGATTGCTTTCACCGGTAAAGCACAGGGAAATTATGCTCTGTGATTTATAAAGCTAGGCAACAAAAGACTATTCAGCTTCCATCTTCTTTACTAGAATTCTTGTTCATAGAGTCCTGGGTGGTTATGGAAGCATTCTGCCTATCCCAAGCCATACAGAGAGGCGACATCTAGACAGACAGTCTGGTCAGCAGCCCTGAACTTCAAGTCCTCTGAAGCCAGGCGCCAGAGAGGTCAGATAATTCCAGCTTGAACTGTCAAGGTAGACTCATCACTTACCTGAATCTTGCCAGCTGAGGCTTGAGACATTGTAGAGCAGAGACAAGTCAATATTACCCTACCCAGCTTGATTTCCCTACCCACAGGATTAAAGAGCATAGTAAAATAGATTTTTTTTAAGTTGCTACATTTTGGGGATAATTTGTTAAACAGAAACAGTTACCAGAACATGAAATTAGAGTTGAGCAGTTTTCTGCTATGTGCTGGGGAGACATTGGAATTCTGTCTCATGCAGAGTGACCTTGTTGAGCACACTGGACATTTAATATAAACCCTTAGGAAGAACACCTTTAAAATGAAAAGTCTGTGTCCATGGAGGGCAATACTCTAAGATTAAGAATAAACCTGAAATAGACCCTCCTTACCAGGAATTTAACTGCCTAACAGAACAAAACATAGCACAATTTAGAAGTAGCTAATATAACAAAGTATCTCTATACAGTGTCATTGAAAATGTCCAGCATACAATAATAACCAAAAATGTGAAGAAGGAGAAAAATATGACCTATAATGAGAATAAAGTTAATAGAAGTAGAATCACAGATCCCACAGAGGTTAGAATAAGTGACTAAGGATTGGTTCAGTGGGTTGTGTAGGCTTCCTGGGGTCAGGGGACTGGTGCCAGTGTTCCGGTGGATGAGGCTGGATGTTGCCTTTCTAGTGGGCAGGACCATGTCCGGTGGTGTGTTTTGGGGTGTCTGTGACCTTATTATGATTCTAGGCAGCCTCTCTGCTAATGGGTGGGGTTGTGTTCCTGTCTTGTTAGTTGTTTGGCATAGGATGTCCAGCACTGTAGCTTGCTGGTCGTTGAGTGGAGCTGGGTCTTAGCGTTGACATGGAGATCTCTGGGAGAGCTTTCCCCGTTTGATATTATGTGGAGTTTGGAGGTCTCTGGTGGACCAATGTCCTGAATTTGGCTCTCCCACCTCAGAGTCACAGGCCTGACACCCAGACAGAGCTTGAAGACCGTCAGCCACACAACTCCCAAGTCTACAGTTGCTCCCAAAGTCCACTGCCTCAATTTTGGGCTAATTCGTCATCTATTCAGGTATTCCACAGTTGTAGGGTACATCAGGTTGATTGTGGAGATTTAAACTTCTGCTCCTGAGCTCACAGAGAAATTTCCTTTTCTCTTCTTTGTTTGCACAGCTCCTGGGGTTCAGCTTTGGATTTGGCCTTGCCTCTGTATTTAGGTTGCCCTCTGGTGTCTGTTCTTTACCCAGACAGGAGGGGGTTAAAGGAGTGGCTAATTAGGGGGCTCTGGCTCACGCAGGCCGGGGGGAGAGAGGGGTATGGAATGGGGGACGATCTTGGGGTGGCAGAGGCACGCGTGACATTGCACCAGCCTGAGGCATGCCGTGTGTTCTCCTGGGGAAGTTATCCCTGGATCACTGGACCCTGGCAGTGATGGGCTGCACAGGCTCCCAGGAGGGGAGGTGTGGCTAGTGACCTGTGCTTGTACACAGGATTCTTGGTGGCTGCAGCAGCAGCCTTAGCGTTTCATGCCCGTCTCTGTTGTCCGCGCTGTTAGCCGCAGTTCACGCCCATCTCTGAAGCTCGTTTAGGTGGTGTTCTGAATCTTTTCTCCTCGCACACCCCGAAACAATGGTTTCTTGACTCTTAGGCAAGTCCATACTTTTTCCCAGATTCCCTCCCTATTAGCTGTGGTGCACTATGCCCCTTCAGACTGTGTTCACACAGCCAACCCCAATCCTCTCCCTGGGATCTGAACTCTGAAGCCTGAGCCTCAGCTCCCAGCTGCACCCTCCGCCCTGGTGGGTGATCAGACAAGCCTCTCAGGCTGGTGAGTGCTGGTCGGCACTGACCCTCTGTGTGGGAATCGCTCCGCTTTGCCCTCTGCATCCCTTTTGCTGTGCTCTCCTCCGTGGCTCTGAAGCTTCCCCCCCGCCCACCCTCGTCTCCACCAGTGAGGGGGCTTCCTAGTGTGTGGAAACTTTTCCTCCTTCACAGCTCCCTCCTAGAGGTGCAGGCCCTGTCCCTATTCTTTTGTCTCTGTTTTTTCTTTTTTCTTTTGCCCTACCCAGGTATGTGGGGAGTTTCTTGCCTTTTGGGAAGTCTGAGGTCTTCTGCCAGTGTTCAGTAAGTGTTCTGTAGGAGCTGCTCCACATGTAGATGTATTTTTGATGTATTTATGGAGAGGAAGGTGATCTCCATGTCTTACTCCTCTGCCATCTTGAAGGTCCTCCATGATATATTATTTAGCCTTAGAAGGAAATCATGCCATTGGAAACAACATAGATGAATCTTGAGGGCATTATGCTAAGTGAAATAAGTCAGACAGAGAACGGCAAATACTGTATGACCTCATTTATATGTGGAATCTAAAAAAAATAAACTCAAGGAAACAGAGAGCAAATTGGTGGTTGCCAGGGGTGGGATTGGAGGTGGGTAAGGGTGTTGGGATGGGCAAAGGTGACCAAAGGGTACAAACTTCCATTTTAAGCTGCATAGTTTTTGGGATGTAATGTACAGCCCAGTGACTATAGTTAACACACTGGATTATATATTTGAAAGTTGCTAAGAAAGTAAATCTTAAAAGTTCTCACAGCACAGAGAAAACTGTAACTATGTTAGGTGATAGGTGTGTTACTAATTTTTTATGGTAATCATTTTTTAACATGTACATGTATCAAATCATTACAGTGTACACCTGAAAACTTACACAATGATATATGTCAATTATATCTGAATAAAGCTGGAAAAAATTGTTTAATGAGTCTGAGAAGGGGGTGGGAGCTTCTATCCCCACGTAACAGGCCAGGATGTGGAGGTTTAAAGGGTGCTGTGATCAGCTAGTAGGTGGATGTCCAGACACCTAGGTCTTTGCTTACAGACTAATCATAAAGAGGGGGCTAACACCTGTTGTAGTGTAAGTGTCTGACAGTTAGCTTTTTAAATTGTAAGATAAGTGCCTGACATTAAGCTTTTCATTGCTGAAGCAGCCATTTCAAAAGCATCCATCTGGATTAAGCATATTGTTAGCTACACAACTTGGTAAAGAGCCAGGCTGCCCCACCCACAGACTTCTCCTTTTATTTAATTAATTAAATTAATTAATTTAAAATGTAAAATATTACCGTATTTTTATTCGTCTCATTGGTGGATGTCCCTTCGTTGCGGCAACAGCGAGGGGAAAGAGGAGGGGAAAACAACAACAACAGCAAAAGGAAACTTTATTTCTCAACGTACTCACGCCAGCTGACGACGGCCAGCTGTCAACCTTCGGTGGAATCGCATTCCGGTGCCCAGAACCGGCCTGGCATGGGGAGTGAGGAATCCGTCCCCTCCCCAGCAGTTGTACCTCACCCAGGGATGTTGGAGAAAAATGCTGCCGGGTCCCAGGTCCCAGGTCCCACGGCTCCAGTCCCTGGGTCCCCTGTGCCCTGTCCACGACCGTCCCTGAGTGGAGAAATGCACACCAGGAGGATCGGGTCTGTCATCGTGTCCCCACGGCCCTGTGCTCCCGGTGCGGCCCACTCACTTGACTGCCGGTTGTCTTCTCCTTTTATTGATAGAAAGCCCCTGGTGACCTAGATAGCTGACTTCTTGAGGGACCCAGCTTTTCTTTTCCCATGCCCTAATTGCTACTCTTATGTTTTAAATTCACCAATAAAGAGTGAACCTGCATAACCCTAGGCATCCCACCCTCGACCCCAGTAAGGGCAGAACCCAGATGTGTGGGCCCCGTACACTTCCAGGACCTGAGGGTAACAAACCTTGTTTCTTTAGTTTCTTGCTGGTTATTGTGAGGTGCATCCTGCAGTCATAAGGACCACCAGCACTGGCCTGCAAGTGCAGATGAGCTCGCCCAGGTAGCAGATATTGTATTTAAAAGGAAAATGTAAATGTAAAATGGGATGATGGTATCTGTCTCCATGGGCACTCATTTAATCCTCTCAACACCACTATGAGGTAGGTACACACTACTAACTCTATCTTGCAGATGAGGAAACAGGCACAGATAACTCAAACAACCTGCTTACGGTAGCAAATCTAGTAAGTGGCTGAGTGAGGGCTGGAACCCAGGCCGTCTGGCCCAGAGACCATACTCTTAACCTCTTCACTTCACTGGCTCAACTCAGCAAAAATCTCCATTTACTGTAAACTTAAACATGAATATCTGAGGACTATGTTTAAGCACGAAACTTGCATAGAAAATGTATGAAAGGGTGGATGGATTTCAGGCAATTCTTACTTCTTCCCCTTATGCTTTTCTGTCCTGTTTGGCTCTTTTTTTTTTTTTTTTTTGAGTGAGCATATGCTATTTATACAAATACAGTTGTTAAAAAAAAAAAAACTGATAAAGCTAAGAGGAGAAAGAAAACAAACCCTTCTTGTTCAGTCAGTTTCCCACATCCTGAGTAGCTCAGTTGGACCTCAGAATCCCACCCTGGTAGGTAGGTGGATTTACCTGCACTGTTTTCTGAGGATTTTGGTTAGCTCAGGACTTTAAACACACAGTAAATGGATTCACTCAGAATGAGAAAAAATTCATACAGTTATGTATGTACGTAGGTATGATTTTATACTACAGGCTATGCGTGGCTTTTGGGGACTTTGAATTCTTCCTCCCTCTGATAGGAAGTTCCTGGTCAAGTGGAACCCCTGGCCTGTGCCTGGTCTTTATTTCTCTTCTTCTTCCTTAGGCCAGTTTGTGTGAGCATTCTTGACACAGCCCCAGTGGTGCTTTTGTGTGTTGAATCTTTGGACTGGACATGGATGGTGACTGCTTATGCTGCCTATGAGCAGGTAGTCGTGGTGAAAGGGGATGTGCAGTAACAGAATTGCATACAGTGGAGCTTTGGAGGGAGGAAGTGGGCACCTGGTCAGAGGAGGAGTCATGAGGGCAAGAAGTGGGGCAGGAACGATCCAGACCTGGGGGGGATAGTCAACATGATGGGTGACAGAACCCAGTTCCGGTGATGAGGGAGAGGAGACCCACAGCATGGCTGGCTTCTGGGCCCACGTGGATGACGATGCCTGTCCCTGGAGCTGGGTTTGCAGCAGCAGGAAAGGTGGTGACTCAGGCTTGGGTGTGCCTGTGGACCATGCAGCAAAGATGTCCCAGTGGCTGTGGCATATATAGCTGAGAACTTAGAAAGGGAGAGGGAAATTATGCTTCCACCCTTACAACTGGAAGGAGACAAATGTCCCACCTAGATGCATGAGTCTGAGTTATGTGGTCCTGGCTGGGTGATTTCCTCTAGCCATGTCTCAGAATCTATGGAAGGGGGAGCATGCACTTTTGATGGGCAGCTGCCTTTTGCCTCCTCAGATACCCATGTCTTCTGGTGATGTATTTACACACTGACACATTGCTGAAAGGTGTGAAAGCTCTGTTTCTCACTTTCGCTCTTCATCTCTCTCCCCTTGCATCTACCCCTCCAACTTCCTCCTTTTCCTTCTCAGATCTGATGCTCGGGGAAGGGAAAGTCTTAATACCTTGCTTATTATGAATCAGTTTTATCAATTAATTATATTGATAGTACCTACTGTGTGTCAAGTACTGTGTTTATTGAGACTATAGCACAAATGGAACATTTAACATTCTCTCTTTTTAAAAAAATTTAATCCTTCCAATGGTCCTGTGAGATGGGCAGCATTTTTCCCATTCTACTATTGAATAAGGGCTCCCTGAAATGTCCCCAAAACAACTTGTTTGTAAGACAAATGAGCTTATTACTTATTGTGTTAAGGGAAAATCCTACTTTGACAGTTGAGTCTCAGTGTCTCAGAAGAGAAAGGGTAATGTTGGGATACTCATTGTGATTTGAAGTCTGGTTTAAGGAGTGTCTCAATCAGGGACTTGGTTAGGTTTGGGTCAGGGTCATGATACAATAATTTAGAATTGGTGGGCATTGCAAGGAGAGGAGTTTTGGGCAAAGGCTTCCAAGAGTGTTGGGGTGTAATTTGTCACTGCTGATTTTTTTTTGAAGAGTTGATGGTCTTTCAGGAAGTTCCTGGAGTGAACAATAAAGTTACTTGCAACTTTTGTCTTCCTGGGAAAGAGTTTCCTGGAATAATAGTAAAGTTATGGTGATGAAGAGATGGAATAGTAAAGGCACATTAATGTGGGCAGTAAGCTGTATGAATGTTTTGACTCTCACCACATAAATGATATTGATTCAATGCAGGAAAGACCAAAATCTGGGTGTGGTAGTTAATGTGTGTTTGTAAGTTTATACTTATGAATCTCCATTTGTAAGAGTGTCCCCCTCTCCATACTGGGGAAGGGAAGGATGACTCTAAATCACAAGAAACTCTTATCAATGGAGAAGGCACTGACTTAAATTTGTATAACAAACTGTACCCTTGTTTACATGTTTTCCTGGTTACCATCCATAACTGGCTTCTCCCATTCCCTAATGTCTTTCTCTGGTCTTTAGCTGAAGATGGTATTTAAGGTGGTGGCTTGGGCCATCTCAGAGAGTTACTCAGTTGTCCTTGGCATCTTCCATGTATACATGAGGTATACATATTAATAAACTTCTGTTTTTTCTCTTATTAGTCTGTGTTATTACAGGAGGTCTCAGCCAAGAACTCAGAAGGATAGAGGAAAAATTATTTTTCTTCCTCTATAGAATCAGATTTCAATCAATATGGAAAAAGAACCTCATATAAAATTCAATAGTGATACCTAGCAGGACTCTCTGGGGCTCCTGGGCACAAAAGCCTTTCTGTGTCCCTCATTTCTTGATTACAGGAAATGAACTTCAGGCTCCATGACCTCCCCTGAGTTCCAATAAGCAGGTTCAAACTGTTGCTAATTAGGGAAGGGAGGGGATGCAGAGACAAGGGAGGAGCAGGCAAGAAACAATAGTGCAGCCTTGGGGCAGGGTCCTGGTTTCCCATCAAGGGATATACATAGCAATATCTTTGAGCTATTTGCGGATACTGAAACCTCCACCAGGTGGGAGAAGTTAACCATATGCTGCCTACAAGCACATAGACCCCAGACCTGTTGGAACCAGAAGGTTGATGATGCCGACTCCCACTTACCTCACTACCAACCAATCAGAAGAATGTCCACGTGCTGATCATGCCCTCTTTGAACCATTGCTATAAAACTCCTCACTACCCTCTCCAGGTCAGGACACACAGTTTTGAGGGCATTACCCTACTGTGGCCCCCTTTGCCTGACAAAGCAATAAAGCTATCCTTTCTTACTTCACCCAAAACCCTTTCTCTGAGATTTAATTTGGTGTTGGGGTACAGAGGCCCGGTTTGGCTTCAATAGTAATGAGTAAAAGGTGTGCCATTTAGGTTCTAGAAACCAGAGGCACAACTTCAGGTTGGAGAGGAACTTGTGGAGGTCATGTGAATAATTTTAGGGATCAGATCTGTAGAGGAGGTTGTGGCTGGCATTGTGGAGTCTGTTACGGATGTGTCCTTTTGTGAGGAGTTGTGACATGCAAAAATCCATGGGAAGAAGAGTTGCCAGGATATCAGGGAGAGAACCCAATCAGGGCGTGTCAGGGACAGAGAAAAGAAATGAGGATGCTGGGTAGGTAGAGGTGAGGGTGAAGGGAATCTGTGACAGCTGCCCTGAGATGTCTAAAGAGTTGTCCCATACCAGGGAGCTTATCTCATTCTATCTTACTGTAAAGCATATAACCAGGATGGATGGGCAGATGTTTAGGGCAGCATATATTTGCTAACAAGAAAGAAAATCCTCATAGTCAGAGTGGTCCAACAGTGGGGCAGCTGCCTCCTGAAGGATGAGTTCCCCATCACCAAAGAGATGTAGCAGAGGCTGAGCGACCAACCACATCAGCATGTGGCAGAAGGGGCCCAGCTGGACTCTGAGGTCCTTCCCGTCTGTGAAACGGTGGTTTGTCAATATTTCTCAGTTCAGTTCCTTTTGGACTTAAATAAAAACTTACTTCCTAGAAGCCTGAAAAAACTCAGGTGTAGCATTGAGAAATATGAAAGTGCTTTCTAAAGGCTCCTCTGATTTCTCTTTGAAATGCTAAAATATGTTGTAAACTTCTTGGCTTTGGAACTCACAGCTATTCAATTCCTTCTACAGGTGATAAAAATCATCCAGCCTGGAGCAAAGATGTGTGAAAATAGATTAGGCAGTGTGTGAAAACACTTCCCATCAGACACTTGGCGGCTTTTTTTTTTTTTTTGGAAATGTTAATGTCAGTGCTACAAAGCTGTTACCTTGGAATTCACACCTATTCAATTCCACATCCAGGTAAATAAACATCCCCTGTGAACACAGAAGTGTGAAGCCAAATTGAGGAAAACTGTGAAAATTCTGGTCTCAATCCATCCTAAGGAGGAAGGAAAATAACGTTGTCTTCCTTCTTCATCCAGTATCATTTATTTGTGAAAAATTTGAACTTGAAGGGCTGCAGGGGAAATAACTCACTAGCATTAACTGAGCACCTACTACAAGCCAGGGTCATGTTGGGGGTATTTATATTTAAATATCCCCACGACCCTGTATTTTAAGTTTTATTAGGCCTGTAAACATGTAAACAAACAGAAACCTCAATTAAATAGGGTTGTGAGACTAGAAGGGGAGCTCTCACATCCCGTGACAATAGCAGAGTCCAACAGGAAGAAGAAAGTCTTCCCTTCCTCACTGGGCAAGGAGTCAGCCAATGAAAAACCATGGACTCCTTATTTACTATAGCTCTCTCAACTTCTTTATCCTCTCTATAAAATCATTCTCCTTCCCTTGCCATGTGGGGACTTGCATATGGCGCACCATGTTTGCAGACCCGAATTGCAGTTCTCTGCTGATCTCGAATAAACCCATCTTTGCAGAAGAAATATCTGGCAGTCTATTTGTTTCAGGTCAACATTTTGGTGGTCTGTATGGGCACCAGAGTAAACTCCCAGTGGCTCTAGGATTGGTGAGCACACAGGTGCAGTATCCACAATTTAGCCCATTGATGCTCACTGATTTTCTCCCTGACCCTGAATTTTGAAGGTACATCTTTCTTCTGGATCCCAGTTCATGCCCTCTTTATATTTGAAACTCTCCAGGCTCACAGGGGATCTATTTTAAGGTGATTAAAGGATAAGGTGTTGTTCTTTATACGAGTACTCATTTCACACTTCGATCAATTTTGAGAACATACTGTTTCAATTGAAGCTGGCTGAGATGCTTTCAGATCATTCCTTTGGGAACAATGGCTACTTCACTGAAACTGTCCTGTTTTTTCAACCTTTGGCCCATTCCTTTGGAATAGGGGCTGTTCTATGGAAACTGGCTGAAAAGTCTTTGGCCTGGCACATCTGGGACCAAGCTGTTTCCTTAGAACTGGCTGATATTATCTTGCAGGCTGTTTGAGGTTCAAGCTGTTTGTATTGAGCTGTTTGAAAATTGTACTTTTATTCTAGGAGAAAACCACTGAGAAATGGGATTCCAGTTATCTAAATATTTTGAGTCCTCTCCCTAACCCCAACAGGGACTCTGGCTGATTTTAGGTTTAAAAATTGTGGTCCTTCCTCATGCACATTTCTAATTAAATAGACTCACCTAACCAAAGGCAATTTAGAATATCAATGGCTATTATGGGGAAATTTTGAAATCCCCAAACTTGGTTTCCTTGAAACTGAATTGGACTACAATAGCTCAAAAATTTCTATAACTGAGTGGAATGCTATTTTATTTGGTATTTTGAGGTTTCCCAATGTTATCAGGGGTCTAAAATTGCATCTTTGAAAAATAATATTTTAATACTAACTGAGGCAAACAAGCGCTTAAGAAAAGATAAAATGGGTCCTGAAGCCTCAGGCCCTTCCTCTTTGGCTTCTTTGTCTCAGGCCCCACCTCTGGCCCCATCTTGCCTCTCTCCCTCAGCTCCTCCTGGTCAGATTCTGCCTCTGGCACCATTATCATTCGTCCTTTCTATGCCACCTATGATTCCTCTATACCTGTAGTTCCCCCATACTAACTATCTTGCCAAATTTCCCTTTTTCTCTGAAACTCTCCCTGTTCCCTTTTCCTCTGAACTTATCAGGACCTGCTTCTTTAAAATTAAGCCTTCTAAGGATCCAGAGGCTAAACCTTTAATTTCTTATATTCCCTGGACTAAAGCTGAATTGTGAGACTTAGTCAAACATTTTTCCAAAGTAAACAAAGATCCTCATAGATTTGCTGATGAATTTAATAGAGTCATTCAAACTTATCAGCCTGTTTCTCTGATTTATATCAGCTAGTTTATATGCTTGTTGTGGAAGGCCCTGCCCAGCATTGGATGAAAATTGCTGATTGGGAAAATCTTAAAGGGTCTCTAGAATTAAAACCAGGAGAACCACCTGCTAACTTACATGATCAGGCTTGGACAATCGCTAGGTCACTTCATTGAGCAATTCCTAGGGCTTTTCCAAAGCCTCTTTTTTTTTTTTTCATAAAGTTATTTATTTAATTTATTTATTTTTCGCTGCATTTGGTCTTCATTGTTGCATGTGGGCTTTCTCTAGTTGCGGCAAGCGGGGGCTACTCTTCTTTGCAGTGCATGGGCTTCTCATTGCAGTGTCTTCTCTTGTTGCAGAGCATGGGCTCTAGACATGCGGGCTTCAGTAGTTGTGGCATTGCATGTGGGCTCAGTACTTGTGGCTCACGGGCTCTAGAACGCGGGCTCAGTAGTTGTGGAGCATGGGCTTAGTTGCTCCGCAGCATGTGGGCTCTTCCCAGACCAGCGATCAAACCCATGTCCCCTGCATTGGCAGGTGGATTCCTAACCACTGTGCCACCAGGGAAGTCCTCCCAAGCCTCTTTTTTTTTTTAAAGAGATTTCCATTTTTATTTTTTAATTAATTAATTAATGGCTGTGTTGGTTCTTTGTTGCTGTGTGTGGGCTTCTCATTGTGGTGGCCTCTCCTGCTGTGGAGCACAGTCTCCAGGCACGTGGGCTTCAGCAACCGTGGCTCGAATGCTCTAGAGCTCAGGCTCAGCAGCTGTGGCACACAGGCCCAGCTGCTCCGCAGCATGTGGGAATCTTCCCAGACCAGGGCCCGAACCCGTGTCCCCTGCATTGGCAGGCAGACTCTCAACCACTGCGCCACCAGGGAAGCCCCAAAGCCTCTTGATTCAAACAAAATTCAGTCTCGCACACAAAAATCTGATGATTCTGTTCATGACTCTTACTATTGACTTCAGATGGTTTTTAAAGAAAATTGGTCTTCCTTCAGATGTTGGTTCCATCAGGTAGCTTTTAACTCTGTGTTTATTAATGGGCTGAACTGGGACTTTTCCCTTCTAGGAAAAAGGACCAGAATGGAATGGGAAACTATGTTCACTCCAGATTTATTTAATCTGGCATGGCAAACCAGCTCTCTTGTACTCTAGATGAGTCACCTAAAAGGAAGACCGACAACATTCTTAATCTTCGACTCTAGCAAATGAAAGACCCCAAATGAGACCAAAACCCTCTTAGTTTCTGATATTATTGCAAAGAGCCAGAACATTAGAAAAGAGATTGTTATGAATGTAAGCACTTTAGGTGCCTTCAGTACTTTAACCAGCCTTTTCAACATCCTCCCAATTCTCAATGATGGAGCTTCAAGGATGGGGCTCTTCCCAATTGTCCCTCTTTTTTTTTTTAACATCTTTATTGGGGTATAATTGCTTTACAATGATGTGTTAGTTTCTGCCCCATAACACATTGAGTCAGTTATGCATATACATATGTTCCCATATCTCTTCCCTCTTGCGTCTCCCTCCCTCCCACCCTCCCTATCCCACCCCTCCAGGGGGTCACAAAGCACCGAGCTGATATCCCTGTGCCATGCGGCTGCTTCCCACTAGCTATCTACCTTACGTTTGTTAGTGTGTACATGTCCATGACTCTCTCTCACCCTGTCACAGCTCACCCTTCCCCCTCCCCATATCCTCAAGTCCATTCTGCAGTAGGTCTGTGTCTTTATTCCTGTCTCACCCCTAGGTTCTTCATGACATTTTTTTTTTCTTCTTAAATTCCATATATATGTGTTAGCATACGGTATTTGTCTTTTTCTTTCTGACTTACTTCACTCTGTATGACAGACTCTAGGTCTATCCACCTCATTACAAATAGCTCAATTTCGTTTCTTTTTATGGCTGAGTAATATTCCATTGTATATATGTTCCACATCTTCTTTATCCATTCATCCGATGATGGGCACTTAGGTTGTTTCCGTCTCCGGGTTATTGTAAATAGAGCTGCAATGAACATTTTGGTACATGACTCTTTTTGAATTTTGGTTTCCTCAGGGTATATGCCCAGTAGTGGGATTGCTGGGTCATATGGTAGTTCTATTTGTAGTTTTCTAAGGAACCTCCATACTGTTCTCCATAGTGGCTGAACCAATTCACATTCCCACCAGCAGTGCAAGAGTGTTCCCTTTTCTCCACACCCTCTCCAGCATTTATTGTTTCTAGATTTTTTGATGATGGCCATTCTGACTGGTGTGAGACAATATCTCATTGTAGTTTTGATTTGCATTTCTCTAATGATTAATGATGTTGAGCATTCTTTCATGTGTTTGTTGGCAGTCTGTATATCTTCTTTGGAGAAATGTCTATTTAGGTCTTCTGCCCATTTTTGGATTGGGTTGTTTGTTTTTTTGTTATTGAGCTGCATGAGCTGCTTGTAAATTTTGGAGATTAATCCTTTGTCAGTTGTTTCATTTGCAAATATTTTCTCCCATTCTGAGGGTTGTCTTTTGGTCTTGTTTATGGTTTCCTTTGCTGTGCAAAAGCTTTGAAGTTTCATTAGGTCCCATTTGTTTATTTTTGTTTTTATTTCCATTACTCTAGGAGGTGGGTCAGAAAGGATCCAATTGTCCCTCTTAATCAGCTTGGAAAATGTTTCTCCACATTAGGGATAAATATCTTCCAGTCCTAACTGATACCTGGGCCACACTCTTGGTGCTCAATCCCAATACTATAAAACAGCCACTGTCTCAGAGCACTAAAACCGTTCAACTAGTGGGGATCTTTAATGAACTTCAAGAGGTTCCTCTCTCTGAACCTACTCCCTTTTGTTTAGGCCCTTTGAGAGATAGACATTCTTTTCTCCTTAGTTCCTCTGCCTCTATCTATTTCTTAGGTGGAGGCTTCCTAGAGAATTATCATGCCAAAATTTCTTTCTCCCCAAAGGGGGAAATAATTCTAGATATTAACAAGTAGTCATCGAAGTAACCAATCAGGTAAATTAAATGACTCTTTGACATCTTTTATTTCTTCTGTCTCTGATGGTACTAGAACTGATTCTAGAAACACTGATCATTTGTCCCTATTGAAACAACTACCACTTTCCCTATGGGCTAAATCTCCAACTGACATTCATAAATTTCAAAGCTCACCTCCCATCAAGATTCTAATAGATCCTTTAAAACCTCTTTCCAGAATCCTTTCTAGGCATAAAGCCCTTAAAGAAGATTGCAAGGCTCAGGCCTCATTATCCCTTGTACCAGTCCCTGTAACACTTCTGTCTTTTACTGGTGAGAAAACTTAAGGGCTGAGGGTGGAGGTTTGTCCAGGACCTCCGTACAATAAAAAATATTGTTCTCTCAACACCCTGTTGTTCCTAACCCTCATATGTTAACAACATCCATTCCCAATGGAAGTAAGTTCTTTACTGTAATTGATTTATTCAGTGCATTCTTTAGTATGCCAGTTGATGAAGCTATCCAATACCTTTTCGCCTTCACTTGGGAAGAAAAACAGTTCACCTGAGCAGCAATGCCTCAAGGTTTTACTGAGAGTCCTTCTTATTTCTCACAATACTGAAGGCTGATCCAGATGATATAAAGTTCCCTAGAGGTTCTACTTTGTTGCAGTATGTGGATGATTTTCTTCTTTGTTCTCCATCTCCTTGCTAATACTTTTAGCCTTAAAGGGGCATAGGGTTGCCAAAGAAAAATTGCAGTTTGCCTAAACCCAGGTTTGATATTTAAGGCATCTGATATCAGATAGGGCTACACAAAGATCCAGATAAACTTAGGATATCCTAAATTTCCCCAAACCCAAAACTAAGTGCCAACTGTGAGGTTTGTCTCAAACTAGTTGATTATTGCAGAAATTGGACTCCAAAATTCTCTCTTATAGCCAAACCTCTATATGTTTTAATCAACGATAACAACTCCAGTCCAATTTTGTGGGAAAAACCGTTATGACCCAGCCTTCCAGACCTTAAAGGCAAGTTTGATGAACTCACTGGCCCTTGGGCATCCCAATTAGCAGCTTCCCTTTTCCCTTTTTTTGTGGAAAAGGAAGGGAACTCATCCCAAAATATATGGAGCACCATTGACCCACAGGGTATTATAGCCAGCAACTGGACCCTGGGGCACGAGGATGCCCCCCTTTTCTTGAGCCATTTTAGCCACTGCTGTTCTGGCTAAGCCCACTAAGAAAATCATAGGATTCCTTTAACCACTTTTGTTCCTCATGCAGTAGAAGCTCTCCTGAATTTCTCATCAATCTTAACATTAATCAATCAACCACCTCACCTTCTGTGAAGTCATTTTGTTAATTGCCCCTCATATAGCTCTTTTACACTGTAATAACCTTAACCCTGCTATTCTCCTCCCTTCTGTCACTGATGAAGTCTCTCATGATTGCTTAATGTTGGTGGATCACCTCCTGTCTCCTTGTGAGGATCTACAGGAAGCTTCTGTGGGTGACACTGATTTCTCATGGTTGACTGATGGTTCTTATTTAAAAGGTGACAATGGCAAATTTTGTGCCGGGTATGCTATTGCAACTACAATACTTTTGAATTGTTGAGGCAGAATTTTTACCATGGCTACTTTGGCCCAACAGGCTGAATTTTACGCTCTAACACAGGCTTGTAATTTACTCAAGGAGAAAACAGCCAATAGTTATACTGATAGCAGATATGTTTTTGGAGTGGCTCATGATTTTGGAATGTTGTGGAAGCAATATGGCCTTCTTACTTCTAGCAGAAATAAACTTAAAAATGGCCCCTCTGTTCAGGAATTATTGGATACAATACTTTTACCTGCTGCTTTAACTATTATTAAGATTCCAGGGCATTCTAAACTTGACTCTCTGAAAGCTAAGGGAAAATACCTTGCTGACATTTCCTCAGGGGATGCAATCCTTAAAGGGACCAACAGCAGCATAACCTCTGTCATGGTCCAAAGTGGTATTTCCCTAAATGATAACTTAGCAAAACTGGCTGGAGGACAGGAATAAAGATTCAGACATAAAGAATGGACTTGACATGGGGAGGGGGAAGGGTAAGCTGGGATGAAGTGAGAGAGTGACATGGACATATATACACTACCAAATGTAAAATAGATAACTAGTGGGAAGCAGCCACATAGCACAGGGAGATCAGCTCGGTGCTTTGTGACCACCTAGAGGGGTGGGATAGGGAGGGTGGGAGGGAGGGAGATGCAAGAGGGAGGGGATATGGGGATATATGTATATGTATAGCTGATTCACTTTGTTATAAAGCAGAAAATAACACAACATTGTAAAGCAATTCTACACCAATAAAGATGTTAAAAGAAAAAAGAAAGAAAAACTAGCTGGAAAAGTCTAACAATTGGCCTCAGAAAAAGAAAACAAGATGGGAAATTCAACAATTGTTGGTTTGATAAAAAGAGAAGGCTCTGGTTTGGACCAAATAACTACCCAGTCCCACCTGAGACTCTAAAATTTCCACTCCTCACCACTGTACATGCATTAAACCATTTGTCTACTGACAAAATGATATCTCTCATGAATCAATATTGGTGGGGAAACATTAAGAAGGCTGCAGAAAGTACCTACTTCACTTGCCCACTTGTTTGAGGTACAACCCAGGGAAACTTGTTCACTCTGCTTCTGGACATTTTAAATTGCCTAGTGGACAATTTGAGGTCTAGCAAATGGATTTCATACAACTTCTTCTGTCTAATGGATATAAATATGCTATCATCATGGTCTGTATGTTTTCACATTGGACTGAAGCCTTTCTTTGCAGACAGGCTACTGCTTCTTCTGTGGTTAAAGTCCTTTTGGAAAAGATTATCCTCCTCTCAAACTTCACAGTGATTGAGGAACTCATTTACTGGCCAGGTGCTTTGACAAGCCTGTGCTGTTTGGCTTGTTTTACTGCACTTTCACTGTGCTTACCACCCTCAATCCTCTGGTTTAGTTGAATGCACTAATAGCATTATTAAGACTCAATTAGTAAAATTTGTAGTGGCCCTCCAAATACCTTGACCAAAAATACTGCAATTGGTCCTTTTAAATCTCAGCTCCACCCCTTTTGGAACTCATAATCTCTCTCCCTTTGAGATAATCACAGGATGTCCAATTCGCTTGGCTCCTTCTCTTTTGTCCCACAACTGATAAAAAAAAGAGAATCCAATTTTACAAAGGTCTAATTGCTTCTACTAAAAATAACCATGTTTTGGTAGACCAATCTTTTCACAGTGTGCTCTCAAAAGACAAAGACCTTAAGCATCATATCTTGCAATATGGAGATTTTGTGTATTGGAAAAAGACACCTCCAGAAGAACTCTCTTCAACCTTGCTGGAAAGGCTCCCATCAGATACTGCTAATCAACCCTTGTACCACCAAACTCCAAGGCATAGACTCTTGGATTCACTTGACACACACAAGGAAACCACCAAACCCTTACTGGACCTGCACATCATCTGGTGGCCTGAAAGTAAGGAGTCCCTGGAATTGAAGCAGATAGCATCTGGTGAGACAGCTTTCCCAAGATATCTGGACCAGGACAGTTGCAAGTTTGTCAACAGCCTTTAATAGTGATATAATGCTTTTGATGATAACCAATGTCTGTGATCTTAAATATATATGGACTTTAGATTAGAAGTGCCTGAGAGTTCTCCCTCCTACCCCTCCATGTTACTTGAGTATGACCTCAATATGTTTTTAATCTGTGCGCTGTGAGACACAACACCCAGTAAAAAAAATTTTTTTTTGGTCCATTGAGGGACAAAAATGTCCTGAACCTGGAAAATCTGACTCTTGATCAGCAACATTTTCAGAGGTAGATCTTGATCAAAGTGGAAAATGTAAACAATTAACAAACAGAAACCTCTATTTAATAGAGTTGGGAGACTAGAGGGTGTGCTTTCACACCCTCTGATAATAACAAAGCACAACAGGAAGAAGAAAGACTCCTTTCCTGGCAAGGACTCAGCCAATGGAAACCATGGACTGTTTGTTTGCCCTAGTCTTCCCAACTTCCTTTTCCTTTCCATAAAATTGTTCTCCTTCCCTTGCCATGTGGAAACTTGCACATGGCTCACCACAGTTGCAGACCTCAAATTGCAATTCCCTGCTGATCCTGAATAAACCCATCTTTCCTGGAGAAATATCTGGTCGTCTACTTGTTTTAGGTCAACAGACCCATTTTGCAATGTGTAAATCACAGTTGACTTAGGTAAAATAATTTCCTTCAAAGGCACAGAGCTTATAAGTAGTACAGCAGGGATGTTGACATAAAAAACTGAACATTAGTTGCCTCAAGTCTCAGAGACCTTTCATATTTATTAGGGAAGTAATGGTAGCTGTTGTAACAAAAAGTCCCAAATCTCAATGGCTTAATACCTAAAACAGTATTAATTGCTCAACTCTGAGCAACAAGTCTGTGGTTGTTGGGTGGTTGCTGAATAATCTGCTCCATGCGGTCCTTCAAGGGCTGTTTTCCTTCTATTTCATGCTGCTACTATCTTCAAAATGTGGCCACCAATGTCACCCCAGAAGGAAAGAGAATAAAGTGGAGATTTATATGGGCCAGGCTAGAGGTGGTGCACACCACTTCTACCCTCATTCCCTTCATCTTAGTTCAGTCATATGACTCAGACTAATTCCCAGGGTGCTCAGAAATATAGTTAAACTGTGTTCCCAGGGGAAAAATAAGATTTTTGGGAATAAATATATGGTGAATTGTTTCATTATTTATGCTCAATAAGACACTGTGTTACAAGTATAGCAGGCACTTTAATATGTATTTTCAGACTCAATATATGAATGGAAGAATGCATGAATGAATGATGGCTCAACCCCACAGTAACAAGAAGCTAGTTATAAAAAAAACCAGAAAATCAAAGCTGGATTCATTGGAGACATTAAAGTTAATGTTGGTTTATGTAAATCAAAGTGAAAGTGTGAGTTGATGAGAGTAGAGGGCTGGGAACAGTCATTGGAATATAGTAACTTATATGTGTTAGCTGTTTTAATGACTCACCGATGGGTTTCCCCTGGTGGTCTTCAGTGAGACACCTCCAATCTCCACTGGCTCTGGTCTGTTCTTTCTGTTCCTCCTTAACCAAATTCTGGAGTTTTTAGTAATAATTGGTATTTTCTCAGTGGAGAGGAGGTGCTCCCTTAAACATTTGGGAAGCTCTGAATCAGTGATGATATTCTTAGTCAGTCAGAAAGAGATCCTGGCTTTTTAATTGATGTTTAGCAAATTTGCAAGTAGAGATCCATTGACATGTTTACTTATGTCACTCTTCGAGGCCATGAAAATTAATAAATTTTGCTAACAATGGGACAACTTACTAAGTGCTGAAAATTTTTTTTTTCTACAAAATTCTCTATGGTTTATGGGGGAAGCCATTTTATCTTCGGAAGCACTTGTTCTTACTAGGCTGTGCCCTCATTGTGGAATGTCTTACTTACCAGTCCCTCTATTTAGCAAATTATCCCTCTCTCTTTGTGTTGATGTTTTCCAGCCAGGACAAAGGGATATGAGTTTAGGGGTCTTGGGAAAAAGGGCTGAAATGCAATTAGCTTTCCTGTGAAGATTGTATGATGAATGTGAAGCAGGGTCTGAGATGCAGAAATAGAGAAAGAACCTGAGAGAATGAGGTTTCATAGAGAGGGTCACATTTGAAATAGGAATGCTGGTCATTCCTGTCAGAGGGACTCTGCTAAGTGGGCACAGTGTATTCAGCAATGAGGTCTGGGTTGGAAGAAACAGGAGATACCTCTTGGTCAGACAGATCATCTGATGGCCTTGTCAAGGAGTTTGGACTTGGCTCTGTGGACAGTGGTAGCCACTGAAGGTGTTTGAGCAGTAGAGTGAATGACCAGAGCTATGCCCTGAGAAGCATAATCTAGCAGTTGAGGAACCTGGATTTGAGCAAAACAGTGATACGAGTGTGGCAGTGGTCCAGTGAGACAATGGGAAGTTGCACCAGTTGGCACAGTAGGTGGAATGAGGCCAAGAAGCTAAATGCCAGACCCAGGGCCAGATCTTTCTCTGCAGCACACCACACAACCCCAACCCCAAAGACTCTTAGTGTAGGGAAGCGGTTCTCAGTCTTGAGTGTGTACCTGAACCAGTTGGAGGGCTGTTAAACTCAGATTTCTGGGTCCTACCCCAGAGTTTCTGATTCAGAAGATCTGGGGTCGGGGCTGAGAGCTTATATTTATATCAGGTTCCCAGGGAATGCTGGGTTGTTGGTCTGGGGCACATTTTGAGAACCACTGGGAAACAGATCAGCTTTACTGAGAACCTGAATAAGCTCACAGAGATGCAGTACCAAGATCAGTTCTTTGCACACATGCACATTTGTCTACTCAGGTGTGGTCACATGGTAAAGTGGCCTGAATGGAAGCCTGTAGCTCCTAAAATAGTGTCCCATTCCTCTGGGTCTCCCAGGCTTTTCAATTCGGTCTCCACAAAAAGGTAACTGACCTGCCTTTGAATTGGCTCAGAACCAGTAGGTAGCAGAGCCTCTGAGAAGGGGACATGGCCAGGGGCTGAAGAAATAGTGACTGCACGAGGAGAGAGGTTGTTAATGGGGAAAAATGGTGGTATTAAGGACTGCTTTTGCTGATTTGTTACAAGCTCCTAAGATTCAGGCCCTGTGGAGTGATGGGTGGGGTGAGGTGGAGGTGGAGGGGAGTAGGGAGGAATGAGGAAAAAGAATGGATTCAGCAAGAAGAGGAAACCAAGAAGAAGGGGAGCATGAGGATGAAGAAAGGAAAAGGAGAAAGTCAGAGAGAGATGAAAGGGAAAGAGAAAGCTGAGGTTTTGACTGGCTATAGCCTTGTTCACACAAAGTTTGAATTTTCAAATTCTAGGGTCACTTCTCTCCATAACCACAACACTATTAAAACAAGGGTGGCTACTATTTCTTGCTATGCGTTGGGGACTTTATATCTTTTCTTCATCAGAATCGTATACAACCCTGCAAGGTAGGTTTTATTGCCTGCATTTTAATGATGGGGAAACTGCAGCTCAGAGAGGTTAAACTCTGGATTAACTGCTCCCCGCCCTGTGCACTTTCCCTCCTGTCTCACCCTCAATTGCAGGACACTAGGTCCAGAGGGAGGGTGAGGATTGCCAAGCAGCACCATGGACAGCAGCTCTGAGCCGTGAGGTAGAGTGAGAGGTAGTTGCCTGGAAGTGGTGGGCAAGACAAGCTAATGCAGAGCTACTTGTTCATACCACACCTGGTTTGGTCAGGATTAGAGTCCTTCAGTTCAGAGCCTGGAGTTGACACCCTTGATCACTCAGCCATGCCCTCCTTGCCACTCAGCTGTTTTTGTTGTTGTAGGTTTTTTTTGTTTTATGGTTTAGTATCATTTCTGTCTCAGCAGAGGACCCCACTTCTCGTTTCACAAGCTGTAGGCTCCCATGATATCCTTCATCTCTACCTACAAAAGAATGTTTCTTGGGCTTTTTCTTTTTTAATTTAAATTGAAGCATAGTTGATTTACAATGTTGTATTAGTTTCAGGTGTACAGGAAAGTGATTCAGTTATACATATATCTATATATTCTTTTCCATTATGGTTTATTACAGGATATTAAGTCTAGTTCCCTGTGCTATACAATAGGACCTTGTTGTTTATCTATATTTTTTGGGGTTCTTTCTAATCTGCCTTTCTATTAACTGTTGCTATTTCCTGAGGCCCCGTCCTCTGCTGAGATGGACATGAAGATGCACTGCCCAGATCTTCCTTCAGGAAAGGATTTGTTGCCCAAACTTCTGAGTGCTTTTGGCATAAAGCCTTCAGCTGTCTTCAGGGATTCCCTCAGCGGCAGGGTCACCTTGGCTGGGGTAGCAAGAAGCCAGTGGCTGATCGAAGCAGAGGTGTCAGGGTTCACCTGTGAGTGCTCCACAGTGTTGGCTGCATGACTGCCTGACATCTCCCCTGCCCACTCCTGCTTTCATTCCCTTCCTTCCACGGGTGTGGATTCCAAAAGCAACCCCCTGGTGAACATCCTGCCCAGACTCCATCTCAGAGTTGGCTTCCTGGGGAACCCAAACTGCCATGTCCATCAATTACTTGGACCTCCCTCACTCCTTTATCTCAATCCTGTTTATTTTAGAGAATCTGAACACAAGTGCAATCTTGTTTTCCTGCCATTTATCTTACCTTCTCTGATGACACTTATATTTTATTTTTTCTGCTATTAGGAAAAGGTGCTGGCAAGTCTCTTGGGTGGTTTCTGAGAGATGGTAACACAAAGCCAGTCCTTTTGCTTCTAGGGTGTTATCTGACAGATTTTTTTACATGTGTGAGATGACATCGGAGCATGGTGATTGCCAGAACACAGTTGGAAATAGCAAAGCAAGGGATACAGGCTGAACGTTCACCAAAAGGGACATGTCTACACAAACCATATTAATACATGATCACAGCACACCTCTAAAAAGAATGAGAATGCTCTCTCCTTCTGATTTGAAGTGATCTCGAATATATATTGTTAAACAAAAAAGCCAAGGTACAGACCAGAGTGTGCAGTCTACTGCCATTTATGTGAGAATACGTTTAAGTATATGCTGTGTAGCTAGAAAATTGCATCTAGACCTATGAACAAGAAACTGACAACTGGCTACCTGTGGGGCAGGGAGCTGGGAAACCTGGAGGACAGTGGTGGGAAGGAAGATTTTTTCATGGTTTCCTCTTTATATTATGTGGATTTTGAATTACGTGGATTTTGTATTATGTGTTTTATCAGCTTGTTCAAGAAATAAGTTTAATACATCCATAATAAGCCATAGAGGCAATTATACTTTTTTTTGGAGAATGGCAGGGAATGAATTCTTTTAGTTGCTTGGGGCTGCTAGGAGGGATGCTGGCATGCATTTTGTGGATGGCGGATATCTGAGTGAGCTCTGACACAGTGGAGCTTTGGAGGAAAATGGCTGGGAGAGTAGGTGAGGGGTCTAGACCCAGATTTGCTGGGACTGAACTTGGCATGGAAGCAAGGGATTGTCAGGTGCACGCCCCTCCCTCAGAGGATCGTGCTGACCTAGACACACAGCTTTGTTGTCATGCAGCTGCTATGCTAGCTCAACAGCCCAGAACTGAGTCTGCCCAGTGCACCTCAGGGGGACCCGTCCTCTCTGCAGCAGACCCTGCCCGCAGGGCTCCTCCTGCCTTGCCCAGGAAGTGGACTGTCTCCCTTTTGGTCTGAGTGAGCCATTTGGGCTTCTGGATGACTGAGGAAGTGTGGGCGAAGGTGGCCAAGGGTGTGAAACTGGACCTCTTGCTGATTTGCCTGTTAGTGGTTTGGAACAACATGTACACACTTCATGCCAGTGGCTGCCAGAGATGTATTTGCAACCAGAGCCCTCTCTTCTGAGCTTTATAGTGCACATCCCATTGTGTTTATGACGCCTCTGTGTGGACGCCTCACGGAAGCCACGTCATCAACGTGCCCTGAGCTAAACTTCTCCTCTCCCCACTTCACCCTCCCCCATCCCCTCAGCTCACAGTCTGTCTTGGTAACGTCCAGAAACCGAAGTGTCATTCCTGACACCTTTATCCATCACCTCTCCTATATTTTTCTAAACTGCAAGTCACACCTCTGCCTTGAGCTATTCTGGAGCTGTATTTCCTGTGGTACAAATTCCAAGCCCCTTAGCATGTTTTGCAAGTCCCTGCGGCCTGGCCTCACCTGTCTCTCTCACCCCATCTCCAACACCTGCCCCTCCATGCTTCCCTTCACTTCTTCTGCTTTTTTTCTTTAAACTTTTATTTTTTCTATCTTTTTAAAAATTAATTTTTATTGGAGTCTAGCTGTTTTACAATGTTGTGTTACTTTCTGCTGTACAGCAAAGTGAATCAGCTATATGTATACGTATATCCCCTCTTTTTAAAATTTCCTTCCCATTTAGGTCACCACAGAGCATTGAGTAGAGTTTGCTGTGCTGTACAGTAGGTTCTAGTCAGTTATCTACATTATACATAGTAGTGTATCTATGCCAATCCCAATCTGCCAGTTCATCCCACCCCTCCTTCTTCCCCAGTATCCTTATGCCTGTTTTCTATGTCTGTTTGAGTTCCCATCCACTCCCAACCTGGGCGGCTCCGGCTTGCCTTTAAACACTCAGCTCAGGGGCCACACCTCTGTGGGTCCTTCCCGACTTCCATTCTGGGGTTTGTGCCCCCTTTCATGTGCCCCTACAGGGCCCCCTGCCACATGCCTCTGCATAGCACTGGTCACTCCGTGGGTCACTGTCAGCTCGCCACCCCTGGGAAGCTCTGGAGTGCAGGATACACGGTTGGGTCATCTCTGAGTCTTCAGAGCCCAACACTGTGCTGGACACCAGATGGGACTCAGGCAATGTCAAATGAATGAAGCAAGTGACTCCTAACCTCCCATGCTGTTGGGGAGGAGCCCAAGACCACGCAGCTGGCTGGTGATGAGCCTGAGTTAGACCCTCCCTCATGAGAGCCCAGGGCTCTGCACCCTGCAGGGTGGGCCTTGCTGTTGACTCACAGCTCATGAGGAAGAGGAAATACCCAGTAAAAGTACTTTATCAGGTTTCTGTGGTCTATTTTTTTCCATTTCAAGTGGCTTTCTCTGAATTTCCCAAGCTTCAACTGCTATGAAATTGAGGAAGAAAGTAATATGAATTTACTGGGGTCCTTACCTTGAGACAGTTTCTTCTCTCGACTTCACATTAAAAATAACAAACCTCTAGTGTGGGGACCTAGAACCCCATTTCCTGGCATGATAAATCCCATCATATTTCTGGAACTGATTTCACCACTAATTAAGGACGTATTATAGCTGCCCTGCTCCCACCCACCTCTCTCGTACTGACAGGACTGGCCCTGGGAGAAAGCAAGTGAGAAACTGTCTAAAAATAAAGCAGATCTGCAAGCCGGTCCTCAAGAAAGTTGTAGGTTTCCCTTTGGACTTGAGTGGGACAGAAGGAATGCAGAGACAGAAGCTTCTGAGGGATGCAGAGGGGAGTAGAGCTCCCGCGACTGTCCTTCTCCAAAGCCATCTGGCTTCTCCACTTGACTCTAGGCTCCTATCTTCAAGGGTCACAGGCCTGAGCCCAAAAGGGAAGAGACTATCTGAAGAGATACCACATCTCTGCTGTTTCCTCCACCTCATCAGCTAAGGCCACATCTCCTCATGGGTGGGGAGGGTCCCAACCAGCCTATGGTAATTGATGTCAGGATAGAGGTTCTGTCTTAGTTTGGGATGCCATCATAAAATACTATAGCCTGAGTAGTTTAAACAACAGAAATTTATTTCTCACAGTTCTGGAGGCTGGAAGCCTGAGATCAGGTTGCCAATACGGTCAGGTTCTGATGAAGACTTTCTTCCTGGCTTGTGGATGGTTGCTTTCTTACTGTGTCCTCACGTGGCAAAGACAGAAAGGGAGAGAGTGAGTAAGGCCTCTGGTGTCTCTTATAAGGGCAATAAACCCTCATAAGGTCCCACCCTGATGTGAAATAAAATTCACATTTTATGGCAAGACAAGAAAAATCTAAACATCAACTATTTTTGTCTGTTGGCCTCCTCTCGCCCCCACTACTGTGCATTGTGTATCTGCATTTTGCATCGACCAAATGTCCTCCATCGACAAAAATACCTGCTCAACCGTAAAGAGCAGCATTCTCCTAGCATCAACAGGACAACTCCTTAAAAGATAACATTCCTTCTTGATCTTGTAAGGGGCCATGATGACACTTAGATTTGGATTATGTAAATGTCAATAATGAGTCATTTAATGTACAACCCTCTGTCTCAAAAAACTAATATAACTGACTTCTAAAGGGTGGAACAGTATCCAGGGTGTATACAGTATAAAAAGCCTAAGGGGTTTCCCTGGTGGTGCAGTTGTTGAGAGTCTGCCTGCCGATGCAGGGGACACGGGTTCGTGCCCCGGTCCGGGAAGATCCCACGTGCCGCGGAGCGGCTGGGTCCGTGAGCCATGGCCGCTGAGCCTGCGTGTCCGGAGCCTGTGCTCCGCAACGGGAGAGACCACAACAGTGAGAGGCCCGCATACTGCAAAAACAAAGCAAAACAAAACAAACAAACAAACAAAAGCGTAAGGTTTGTGCTCTTCCTTGTATGGAAATCACACCTTGATTAAAACAAAAACATGTGAGAAAAAAGTCTTAAGTTACGTTCCAAATACAAATAATTCATTACCGGAATGTCTTGTAGACTTTGGAAGGTCTCTGGATGTCCACAAGCCGAATGTGTGTCTTAGGTTTCCCGATGCTGAGCGGTCGTATGCCTGACAAAAGGCAATTATTTGCTCATCATCACAATGTTTAGTGATGAGGAAGCAATACCTTAAGCATTTCACACCCTAACATATTATTTTGGCTACATTACTGGTTCTGGTATGTTTTAGGAAATGGGGTTTGGGTTGACATGTAACACATAATGTCCAGGTTAAGTCTCAGGTTTACTTCACAGGTTTCTTGTGTGCCCTGGAATTCAACAATGTATGTGAAGAATCCAGCCCTGGGCTGGCACAGGGCAGGTGTTCAATAAATAACAGGGTTAATTTGTAACAGAAACCCACCGTCAGATGAGGCTGGCTGGGAAGTGGGAGAGTTAGAGGTGAGAGCAGGCAGAGCAGGACGTGCCTGGGGGTGGGCATCGGGGCCACGCTGGGCCACAGTTGGGGCCTAGATGTTAGCTCTGGGGGAAGCACCCGTGTGGGACCAGTTGTGGGCCTGGTGGTGCCCAGCATGATCCAAATACAGGCTAGAGGGACCTGGGCCGGCAGTGAGTGTGAGCTCTGAGCCTGCTTGGGCAGCTTTCCCAGCTGGATGGCTTGGTCAGTCATTTATTCATTTCTTCTAGTTTTAGTATATGTATTGGATGCCTGGGGTAGCTAGGCATCATTCTTGCAATTATGAGTGGGGGGGATACAAAGAGGATAAGACTATTTGCCTCCAGGTTTGAGTGCTACTTACAGAAACAACAACTACGGAGCACTTCTGTACCCCAGGCCCTGGGCTGAGGGCTTGAAGTGGATCTCATCGTAGCTTTATGACATCATAGAGGCTGTTATAGCTTCATTTGCAGAGGAGGAAACCAAAGCTCAGGGTGCCAGCCACCTCCCCAAATCAGAAAGTTTGACTGTAGAGTCTGCATTTTTATGGTCACTGTAGAAAAAAACATGCACAGCCAGAAAGAAAATTACATGAAATTCTAATCTATAATGATGGTGCCTGTTAGCATTATGAGATTTTAGAGAATTTTCTCATATAAATACACACGAATTCCAGGCATGTGTCATGGAAGGGGTCAACTTTGCCTGTCCCAGAGAGGGGAGGGGCCAGATTTCCAGTCAATTGTCTTTCTGCAGACTCCTCCTCCAAGGTGTTTCTCCCCAGGGATCATTCCTCTTTGCCCTCCCTTTTCTGGGACAAATCCACATTTTCTGTTATAGGTGGAGTTGTGTCCCCAAATTCCTATGTTGAAGTCCTAACCCCCAGTGCCTCAGAGTTTGACTTTGTTTGGAGATAAAGCCTTTAAGGTGGTTATTAGGTTAAAATGCGTCCTCATCCAATCTGATTGGTGTCCTCATAAGAAGAGGAAACTGGGACACACAGAGACACCAGGGACCTGCACCCACAGTGGAAAGACCAAGTGCGGACACAGTGAGAAGGTGGCTGTCTGCAAGCCAAGGAGAGAAACCAAACCTCCGGGACACCTTGATCTTGGACTTCCAGCTTCCAGAACTGTGAGTAATGACTTCCTGTTGTTTAAGCCTCCCCATCTGTGGTGTTTTGTGAGGGCAGCCACAGCTGACTAAGACCCTCTGCCTGGGCATATTTGGCACTCCTCACAGGGCTGATGGGTGGACCTGGAGGATTTAAGAAACCTGGCTGATTTTCCATCAGCAGGAAATTTCAGAGACTGTACATCCCACAGAGTGGATCCAGGCGTGCGGAGTTACCCAGTTTTCTCCATCACCCACCTCTGGAGAACTCAGTTAGAACAAAGCAAGTATAAGAAGGAAGGTCAGATTGGGAAGCCAGAGCTGGTGGTGTGGTTCTGTTTCTCTGGAGAAGCCTGACGGATGCAGAGGCCTTTGTGCTGCATTTGGGACAAGAGAAGAGTCTGAGCAACACTGGACGGCCAGGAGGGGTCAAATGCAGCGCCAGTGTCTCTCCAGCTCCAGCCGTCTCTGATGCCAGGACAGTGGGAGCACAGACAGAAGGGCTCATGGGAGCAGAGGAAATTCTGATTCAGACATTTTCCTCAGTCTGGGAGGCTGAGTACAGGAAAAGGTGAAACTGCCCTGGAGCCCCAACCTGCTATCCACCTGTTCCATCTCTACCACCACCAACACCATGTACAGCATTTCAGATGTGAAACGATTTCAAAGGAAATTTTCAGGGATGATGCAGATGCCATCCAGCTACAAAGAGGGCGGGAGAAGGACATCCTCTCCTTTTTCATTTCACAAAGACAATGTGGGGGAGGGGAATATTGGTTCTTTGGGCTGGTTGCATAATTAAAATGACAAAAGGCAGATTAACAAGAGAAACTCAAATTTAATTCATACGCATGGGAAATTCACATGAGCGTGAGAAATTCCAAGGAGAGTAAGGCTAGATAGGGTATATACTTTACACGGGCCTATATAATTTTGGGAATGGGCAAGTCTGAAATCCATTGGACAGGATGGCAGGCTGAAAACTCATGCAGGATCTGCTCTTGCAGTTTTGATTCTGAGGCGCACTTTCTTCTTTGAGAAGTTTTGTCTCAGGAAGGTGACATTGATGAGGCAGCTGTTGGTGTCACTTGACCCAGTTTCACACGGTTCCGGGGCTCTTTGGAAGCACATCACAAGGTCCTTGGAGAACGAACCTCCATCAGAATCATGAAGAGGGCCTGTTAAAAGCGGGTGGCTGGGTCCCACCCTTAGGGTTTCTTACTCAAGTCTGGGTGCAGTAGTGTGGCTAGTCATGGGCTACATGTTGAGGACCACAGCTTAGGATGCTTCTGGCTGCCAGAAAACAGAAGCCTAAGCCAAATGGGCTTCGCAGTAAAGAGGATTTGTGATCCTTACAAGAAGGGAGCCTGGAGGTAGGGCAGGTTCAGGCTTGAGTGAGCCTCCAGGTCATCTGGGACCCAATTCCTTTTAATCTCTCCTTGCCAGCTCTTTGTGGCCTTGGCTTCATGGTAGCAATATGGCTGCATCTGCTTCAGACATTGCACCCTTACTCCAAAAAGTCACTGAGGAGAGAGCACTGCCATCCCAGTATTCCAGGCCTGAGTCCTCATTCCCTCCACTCACATCACTTGAACCTGATTAGACTCCATGTCCACCTCTGAACTAATGACTGAAGCCCAACAGGGCACAACACAGGAACTGTGTGTGGGAGAGGCGGGTACCCAGTGAACTCTGGGTGCCGTTGGGAAGGGCAAAGGGGGAGCAGATGCTGGTAGGGGGACCAACCTCTCCCAATTTGCCTGGCACCTTCCTGGTTTTAGCACTGAAAGTCCTGCATCCTGGGAACCCCCTCAGTCTTGGGCAAACCTGGACCGATTCCATGAAATTGGCCATTGTGAAACTCCATCAGAACAGATCAGCAGTATGTATGTATTCCTCTACAGCAGGGTGGTAGGGAGTGACAGAGGGGGTGGGGAGAGCAGACAGATGTGCTTTGGAATCCCAATTGGTTACATTGGGTAACCTTCTTGTGAAGGCTAGTCTCTGTGAGCTTGGTAACTTGTCTACAAAAGTAGATGACATCTTCAATAGTTTTATTGTGGGGATTCAGTGAGGTTGGGGATGAGGGCCTGGAGCACATAGTCAGGAACCCAGTAAATCCTTTACCTTCTCAGGGCCTCAGCCCAATGCCAGACCAGAGCTCCCTAAACCTAGGTCCATCAGTCCTGGTGAAGTGTATTCAAGATGGTGCAGGAAGGAGAGTATTTATTTGTCTAAATGTTCATCAGTGTGTTAGTGAGGGTGGCTGGGACCGGATGGAAAATATATGTGCTGCTTCATTAAGAGCTTTTCACATTAATGATTTTCTTTCTTCCTTGCACTAAAGCTCAGAGTGAAGTCTGTTCCACTTGTTAGAGGGCTCCTCACTGTAATAGGCATTAAGGATACCCACTGTGATCTGCGCCCCAGAGAGTAAAGGAGAAGGTCCAATAAATCCAGTGTGTGTGTGTGTGTGTGTGTGTGTGTGTGTGTGTGTGTGGCGGTCCTATCAAGACAGCTGCTCGTGTGTCAGATGAGAGGGGTCTCCAGAATTATTCTGAGCTCTGAAAAATCTGCTTTCCTCCTGGATCGATGAGGCCAAGACCCCTTGTCTCCATCGAGCCGACATGGTGGGTGGAGGACCCCTGGACGCCTAGGGTGAGAGGCCAGGCCTTCCAGGGCAGGACTGCCCCAGCCCAAGGATCTCACCAACATATTTAGAAGACAGAGCTGGTAAAAAAGGAGAATGATAGTGGGGCCATGGGTTCACATAAATATCCTAACAGGATCATTTTCCTGAAATGAAGATGGACTGCGAGTTGTTCTCTTCAATTACAGGAATAATAAACACTCTCTACTATTGATCAGTTTTCTTTCTTTTCTTTTTTTTTTTTTTTTGTGGTACATGGGGCTCTCACTGTTGCGGCCTCTCCCATTGCAGAGCACAGGCTCCGGACGCGCAGGCTCAGTGGCCATGGCTCACGGGCCCAGCCGCTCCGCGGCACGTGGGATCTTCCCGGACCGGGGCACGAACCCGTGTCCCCTGCATCGGCAGGTGGACTCTCAACCACTGCGCCACCAGGGAAGCCCTTGTTCAGTTTTCTTAACTACAGGCAGTGTTGTTAACTATAAAATGCCTCACACGGACTCTGTGTACTGTCCCCATTACTGTACCATAAAAGCTGTAATCAGACGGTTATTGCCAGTGTTAGCTTTTAGTGACTGAAGGGATATTAGATTTATTTAAAAAAAAAATCACACACACACACACACACACACACACACACTGGATTTATTGGACCTCAACAAATGTTCTTTTAACAAAAATCATAATTTTAAATACTCTTCAAGAAATGGCCTCATTAACTCTTATACCAGATCCTGTATTTAAAGAAAATTCCAGTTAAGTGGGATCATTGTCTTCTCTTTTCATGAAAGCTGATCTCTAAAATGGAGATTGCCTTGGAAAACACATATTCCATATTGCCTTGGAAAACACATAGCAATTGCCTTGGAAAACACATATTCTTCATTCTTTTTTTCAGATCTGTCTGTCCCTCTGTGCCTGTGGTTTCTTGATGAGGTCCTCATAGTAAAGAGTTTGCTCAGATAAACTTAGTTTTAAAAGTGAGACCTTTTACGCTGCCATTGATCACGTTGCGGTGTAATTTGTTCTCAAGTTGTGTCCCCTCTGAACTGTGAGCTCTTCCATGTACGAACGTCACAGTGTCTGTGTCCCTAGAGCCTCAGATGATGTTCAGAATGATAGGCACTTGATGGTTGCTGAGTAGAATTGAATCGCAGTGGTCAATCTACGAATGAAGCCTGATGAACGACTCAATTACATGTGTGCAAATTCAGGGGCAATTATTATTGATTCTCATTTGCTGCAGTCAAGGGTGAGCATGAGAGTAAAACAAATTCGTGGTAAACCCTGGCAATAGAAATGCAGGCAAAGCCCTAGCTCATGAACTTGGATAGTTTCCCTGCTGTGGTTAATACTTTACCTGACTGGTGAAGATCAGAACCATGGACAGAAAGACCACTCTGTCAGGGCTACAACACCAGGGTAGGGATGGACAGTAAGAAGATGCTTTTCCTGCATCCAGAATGCCCTCATGCTATCCACTGGCCTGGTTACTTTTCCACCCTTTGCCACCCAACTCAATTCTCAGGCTCCCTTGAAGTGGTTCGTGATTATGTTGGGGCCCAGGGTAGGCTACCCCAAAATGGGCCTCAATGGCATATTGATTATTTTGAATTAAAGTTACTTAAGAAACGGCTGATGCAAGAGAGACACTCTGACCCCCCTTTCTGTCTTCCTGAAAACAGGAAATATGTCTCTTGTGTGAAAGGTGTCCCCCCCCCCCCCCCACCAGATCTGGAGGCAGAAGGACACCCTTGTCACCAGAGATGGGGAATTCTGGCTGAGAAGCCTGCATTAACAAAGCTTGTTATTTCTTTAATTTATTACCTCAAGCCCAAACTCTGTTTAGATTCTTCACTAATTGGGCACCCAAAAACTTAGTTTCTTTGTCCTGTCAATTGCTCACAAATTTATTGTTTCTTTGTCTAAAACGTATTGTTGTTTAATGCTGTTTTAGGAGAGTTTTGGGAGACAGCAGAGCTAAATGCTTTTTTCAGTCTTCCATTTTTAACCAGAAGTTTTGGCTGTGAAAAAACAAACATGATTTTCAACTGAGAAAACTGAGATGAAACTGGTTAAATTGGCTGGATTTTGTTTTGTTTGTTTTTTAAGACAATAGAAATCGTCGTCGAATGGAAAATGTTTTGTGGGGAAGTGAGATTTGAGATATACTTTGAAGGATACAGAACTGGGCTTCTCAGAGCATAGTATAGACTATCAGGGTGAGGAAAATCTCAGGGTTTTTCCTCACTTGACATTTCCTAATCATAAAGGACTCACTGCTAGAAACTCAGAAGCTAAGTAGTTGGTGGCCTTGTTTTTCAGATGGTGTCCTCAGATCGAAGCCCGCTCTCCTTCCTGCCCACAGAAGCTCAAGCCCAAGTGTCACCCCCACCCCCTTACCCCACGCCCCAGGACCTCCCCCAGCCTCTGCTGCAGCAGCCCCATGCCCAGGAGCCCTCTGCTCAGCAGCCCCAGGCAGCCCCATCGCTGCCCCAGTCAGACCTCCAGCTCCTCACGGCCCAGGTGAGTCCCACCGGGAACACCAGGAGGAGGGAACGCTTAGGTCGCCCCGAGTTCCAAGCTAAATGGTCCCCTCCTTCTTTCCTGAAGGGCTCATCTTTGACCAGCTTCTTCCCAGATGTGAGCTTTGAGCAGCAGTCCATGAGGCCAGGCCCAGCCTTTACTCAGCAGGTGAGTGGTCGCTGGGGCCTGCCTCTTCCTCGGAGCAGGAACTGCCACAGTCAGGCCTCTTCCGTGTGTGGAACCCACACCAAACAGACTCGGTACTGCACCTCTCTGACCTCAGGTGTGCTCAGCGGCTAGGACAGCCTGGCACTGCCCCAGGCCCTAGAGGCTCGTGCTGGCTGCCTTAGCTAATTGTCAGGCCTCAGCAGAGGACCTGTTTGAACAAGTGGTAGAAGACTTTGTGATGACACTCTAGCCATAGAATTGTAGAGTCATTGATGCTGGACGGAACCATAGCAATTCACAGATCTATCTATCGTGTTGAGGAGACTCAGACCCAGGGAGGGGCTTTGCCTCGGCCTGAGTTGCTGTGCCCTGCACGGTGTGTGGCCTCCTGGGAGCTCGTCCTGGCTGGGGTCAATCCCGAAGGTACTTTCATTCAGACTTTCTCTTTTTCTTTTTAGTTTCTCCCTAACACAGACCATTTTTTAATATCCCTAGATTTTATAGTATTCACTAATTATGGTTTGGGCTCCAGGATATATTATGGAGAGAAGGAAGAGCACTTTCCAGAACTTAATAATAATAATAATAACAGTAAAATAAATAAAGACAGATGTTTCCTGAATAGGCCATGGGGAAGCCTCGTGGTAAGAACCAGTAGTCCCTGCCTCCCCAATTTCTAAAGAAGCCATTTGAGTCTAGGTGAGTCAGTGTGTTTCTGAAAAAATGATGAAAACTCCTACTTTAAGATTTTTTTAAATGGTTTAAAAATTAATTTCAGGAACGGCACCTAAAATAGGCCCCAGAAACTGGGAACTTCGTGGTGATCTGTACATATTGAAGTTTCTCTGGTAGTCAAAGGTTATATAGTTAATACATTTTCATTAACAAAAAAATAAGAATAAAAAAGATAAATAAAGTAGGCCCCAGTTCTAACCCATCCTCATAGAGGCTTTCTCACAGAGAGGGGCTTGCCTGTGGTTCCTCCCTCTGAGTGAGAGAAGGAGAAGGTTCTGCTTTCTTGTTTTTCTAGAAACCAAAGAGGAAAAGAGCCCATCACTTCCTTGGTTACAGACAGGGCCTTTGAAGGGCTCCACAGGTGGTAGTTTCCAGACGTCTTTGTGTGCTGAACAGGGGAGGTGGCGGAGACCAGAGGGCCCGCAGAAACCATGGCCAGTGGTGGCTCCTGGGGTGGCATAGAGGGCCAGGCAACGCGCAAACAGGGACAAGTGTGGCCCTCAGGGACCCCTCCTCTACCGCAGCATCCCCCTGCCTGAGCAGAATGTTCTGTGTAGGCTGTCGCAGCGGCCGGGCACTCTGGGATCCTAGAGAGAAGTGACCGTAAGAGAGCGTTCACGTCTGGTTTTGCTCCAGGAGCACACCACACTGTTGTGTCCTTGGAAACAGAGACCGTCCCTTACAATGTGACCTTTGATGCTTCCAGGTGTCCCAGGTGCAACAGGGTCCCCGAGGACCACAGGACTCCTTTCATTTGAGACCAAACCTGTATTCCAACTGCGGGAATTTCCCAAACACCATCCTGACAGGTGAGGGCTGCTTCTTTTAGTTCACTGTGTTTCTACAGATACCACTGTAAGATAGTTTAAACAACATAATATTATATAAAGAAGAAAATGAAAGGCCTGTCGCTCAACTTTACCTTTCTGAGATGCAGGTGTCCAGCCCCAGAGCCTGTGAGGCAGTAGGGAAGGGGCCTGGTGACCCAAGCCATTTCTGAACTGCTTAATTTCCCGTGATTGACAACTGTTCCAAGGGAGAAAACCAGCAAAACTGGGAGTTGTGGGACTGACTGAAAAGAACATAGATTCCAGAGCAAAACAGTAGGCCCAGGAGTGGTTGGGACACAGGTGATGACTGTCCTGGTTGGGAAGATGACAGGAACGGCGTTTTGGGGGTTGTCATCAGTTGTGTGCTCTTAGTGACCTGGGCCCTCACGCCTCCTAATCCGCATTGTTTTCCCCTCCCGCTGCTCTTTCCAGAAGACTCGAGCACCAGCCTGTTCAAAGACCTTGGCAGTGCTCTGGCAGGCATGCCCGAGGTCAGCCTAAACGTGGACACTCCATTTCCATTGCAAGAAGAGCTCCAGATCGAACCCCTGAGCCTGGACGGACTCAGCATGTTAAGTGATTCCAGCCCGGGCCTGCTCGACCTCTCTACTGAAGAGACGTTTCGAGCTGACCGACTGTGCAGAAGGGAACGGAACAGGAGGACTTATTTCTGAAACAGCTAAAACAGAACGGAATAGAACGGAGCCAGCTGCAGCCCTGGGCGTTAGTTATCCCAGGCTTCTGACACGGAAGGAACCAATTCCTTGGCTCCCAGCACTCAGACGAGGTCCCACCTCAGACCCCGTGGCTCATTCTAGACCGCAGAGCTGGGCGCCGCCCCTCAGGCCTGCGGCACAGGTCCTGTTGCTGCGGGCAGGCTGCTCTGGGGCTTCCGCCGAATTGGTCGTCACCGCAACCGTTACATCTTTTACTGGCCATCTGATCGGTCAATGTGTAAAAATATAACGAGAGGCCTCAGGAGACGTGTGTAGTGCTCAGAACCACTGATGTCAATCAACACTGAAGAAAGGACCCGGAGCGCGGGGCGGTTAGGGACCACAGGCCTTCGGAAGTTGGCTCAGCGTCCAGCAACAGTACCACAGCCCCACGATGCCTTCTCTGATCCGGCCATCGTGCCTCAGAGGCGGCAGGATGTTCCAGGGCAGAGCGGAGGGCCAGGGCTCTCTCAGAGGCCTCAGTTCTAGCAAGAAGAAGGCTGTTTACTACAAGTCCAAGAACAGACTTGAGTTAAGCAAACTGAATTCTAATTTGTCCCCCCCCCCCCCCCCCCCAGTTTGTAATCTCTTTTCTGCTGCTTCAGAACCCCTTTTCCTATGGACAAGAGGAAAAGGAAGACTATTTTATTCAGTCACTGAAAAAAAAAATCCCCTGGTAATAGATGAGACCGAAGAGAACGGTGCTTCTTCTTGGAGGCCGGGGAAGAGAGAAAGGGGGCTGCAGGCATCTCAGAGACACACGAAGTCCTCCAGACAAGGTCCGGACCACACAGGCCTCCCTCTCTACAGACTGGCTGGAGGGAGTGGCTGGAGGTCTGGATCGGGCCCACCCAGCAGCTGCACAGCAGCAAAGGGAAGCTATTTCTCTGTGGAATGGGGGTGGTTCATGGAACCCCACTAGACCGTAAGCTCCTTGAGGGCAGGGACTGTGCCTTAGTCATCATCGAACCTCTAGCGCCTAACAAGTGCCTGGCGCTGGGCAGGTGCTGCAGAAACACGTGTCGAATGCACACATGAATGAGTGAATGAAGGCACGAATGAATGAATCTGCTTTGCTGTGAGGCAGTCTAATCTTTCACTGTCACTGTTCCTTACAAAATCTTCTCAGAGCTTCAGCTCTTCTAACACTCATGCCTGTGGTTAAGTTAAGCACGCACTTTAATGTGCTTTTAACACTAGGTGACCAAATCCACGGTTAGACTGCACGCCCTGTTCTCCTCCAGGGTATGCAGGTAGGTGGAAACTGTCTTCTGAGTACATCCAGAATGGCTCAGCAAACTGAGACCTCCCACCTGCCTGGACCTCAGGGGTCCTGGCCACCTCATAAGATCTTCCCTCTCAGACCCAGGTTTTGCTCTCTATTGCATTAGGAAGAGAGTCATTCTCTGAGGTTGAAGAAATAGTCTACAGTAAAATGAAGGCCTAATTTATGAAACCATCATTAGTCATCAGTACCTTAGCACAAAACGGTATTACTATATTTCCACCACCACCTGCCCCTTCTCACTTAGTCCAGGCCAGCCCCTGACCAGAAACCTGATAGGTGGGTTTGGAAGCTGTCTGGGGAGGAGGGTGGGCAACGGGGCCGAATGTGGGCATGGGTAGACAGCACAGAGAGGACAGACACACTGAAGGAGGGATGAAGATGCCGGAGCCTTTGCCCAGACAGCCGGTGTCCTTCCGGGAGACACCAGGGGTGTTGCTGAAGGGTCCAGACGGCTCCCACCCAAAGAAGCAAGGCTGCACCTTGTGGGTCTGAATCTGACATGTGTGCCTGGTGGCCGGAGGGGTCTGTCACAGGGTCCTGGGCTGTTAACCTCTCCAGACCTTGTCCCATTTCCTTCTGTCTTCAGGGGGTACCTTCCCTCCAGTCTTCCCAGTAACCTCGATCGTGCACTGCTCCACCTTCACCGTGGAGCCCAAGTCTTCCCGCCTCACGTTCACCCTGAAGCCCCGCTACTGAATTAGGAAGTCAAACCAGAGTCCTCTCTGCCTGAGCTCTGACTCAGGCAGTTGGCCTCCCCTTCGAAGCCATATTCCCAGTTAAACTTCCCGATCTCAGAGGGCAGTGACTTTTTGTTAAAGTAAAAAAGCCTTTCACTGTACACAGCACCCCAGTGTGCCAAAGGAAGGCAGATCCTGGCTGCCTTTCCCGTGTCAGAGCCCCCCAACTCTGATCCGGCCTTTCAGACAGTAGTTGTGGCGCATGGGCTTAGCTGCTCCGCGGCATGTGGGATCTTCCTGGACCAGGGCTTGAACCCATGTCCCCAGCATTGGCAGGTAGATTCTTAATGACTGGGCCACCAGGGAAGTCCCAGTTCCCTCTTATTTCTGCTGTCCAGCTCCCCAAGTGTAACTGCTACTGTCTTCTCTCCTATTCACCCCAATCCCACAGGTTTATGATTAAAAAAAATTCTTCAGGAGGGAGCCAGGTTAGATGAAGGTATTCAATCCTCCATCAGAAACCGGAAGCACCTTTAGGACTTATTTTTTGTAAATACCCCCATACGTCTAATTCTTCTCTGGGGCCACGGAACCTCAGTCACAAGGAATGCAGTACATGAATATCTTTAATTTATAGCAACTGAAATTGTTCAGGGCCCAAGAGTGGGCCCTCGTCTAACACTCAGAAATGAATTGTCCGAGGAGACACACGTGCTGACAGAGCAAGAGACTTCATTGGGAAGGGGCCCCGGGGGGAGAGCAGCAGGGTAAGGGAACCCAGGAAAACTGCTCTGCCACGTGGCTCGCAGGCTTGGGTTTTATGGTGATGGGGTTAGTTTTGCGTTGTCTCTGGACAGTCATCTTGCTTGGCCCATAGTCTGACTCAGGGTCCTTCCTGGTGGTATGCACATTGCTCAGCCAAGGTGGATTCCAGTGTGAGGGTTTCTGGAAGGTTGGTGGGACATATTATGGGCTGGTGTCTCCCCCCTCTTTTGGCCCCTCCCGAATTCTCCAGGTTAGTTTTCGGTGGCTGCACCATGTTCCTTACTGGGACCTCCTGTCATGCGACAGCTCAGGCAAGTGGTTATCGTTGTGCCCGGCCAGGGCGGGTGGTTTCACTCAATGGTTCCCTAACAAAGTCCCATCCATGGCTTTGCTCCTGAGGGACTTGCTCGCTAGACAACCTGAGAGGTGGTGAGCTGGCTTGCGTGAGAGAGGGATGTCCTGGGACACAGGCCGTGTGCTCAGAACATTTTCATTGCATGTCTGGGAGAAAGGGGTGGTGGCCCGTCTTTCCTGGGAGCCCCACCACGCTTAGCCCTGTTTCCGTTCTCTACCACCAACCATCTAAGGCATAAGTCAGAGCATATTGTTCCCCTGTTAAAATGCTCCAGTACCTTCTCATCTCACCCAAACAATCCAGTGTTCCCCCATGAACCCCACAGCTTTGCATGACTTGGGCTCTGGCTCTCCGGTCCTCCCTCTTCTCACCCAGGATGCACCTGCTGTACCTGTTCCTCCCATAGGCCAAGGTCCCTCCTGTCTCGGGGCTCCTGCTCTGCTGCGCCCCTGGCCTGGAGGGCTCTGCTCTGGCGCCTTCTTTCTGCTGGCACCCCACCCTCTGGTCTCAGGTTGAAGGCCTTCCCTGACCACTTCTCTGTCCCTCTGGGGGCTCCACATGAGGCCAAGCCTGGTCTGCGTGATGCTATCCCAGGTAACAGCTGCTCGACAGGGAAAGGAAGCTACATCCGGATTGCAGACATTCCCGTCGAGTGTGAGGGGATGCTAACGAGACTCTCACAAAGGATCCATGTATGGGCCTAGAAATATGAGGCTGGAAACACTGGGGAGACCAGTCAAAGGCCCGGGCGTAGCTCCAGAAGGGTGTCTAGTGAGGTTGTTCAGGAGGGCAGACGGTCCTGGGCTAGAACCCAAGATCTGCCGCTTCCTTGTCCCGTGACAGGGATCGAGTCACTTAACTTCTCTCAGCCTCAGTTTCCTCACCTGTGAAATGGGAGTGAAAAGAGCATCTCATTGGGTCATTGCAGCAGGGATCAGGTGCCGATGCTGGTGAAGACTCTGGCTGCTCCTGGTACGTCTAATCCCAATACACCAGGGGTCTTTTCCCACCCGCGGCCCCAAAGGTTCCAGGTGGGCGCAGCGGGTCAGCACAGATGTGTGAAGTTCTGATGTGGGGATGGGGCCGGGGGGCAGGTACGGAACGTCTGAGGGATGAGAGCTAGGAGACAGAGTTGAGCTCTGGTTTCCCAAGAAGATGGGCTCAGGAGGCCACCGGCCATTGGGACACCCAAACAGCCCCCTTGTCCTGCCCACAGCATGTGAACACTTGTGGCCAGACAGGTTTGTTTTGTGTGTCCGTCAGTAGGACTCAATCAGAGCAGTTGTGTGTCCACCAAAACTGCTGTTTGTCAGAGCGTCAGTGGCTGTGGGAGCTGGCTGGGCACCACCTGGGAGGCCCTCCCAAGGCTCTGATGCTGGAAGCAACATGCTCAGGATGGGCTTGGGGAAGGGGAGAAGGATGTGAAGTGGGGGAGCTCACGTGGACAGGCTGGAACCTGCGTGGATTCCACTGTCTCAAGCCTGGTGATGCCAGCGTCCTGCCAGAGAAGCTGGTGGCCTCAGGCACTCCTGGATGGGAGGCAGATCCAGAGAGGTGGAGCTGCCCAGGCCCGGTCACTGATGCCCACCACATGAGTCAGCGAATCGGGGATGACACGGGTGACCTGCCAGAGTGCCTGCCCCACCCTTCTGAGTGTGAGCGACAGAAAGGGCTCAGCGGCTGGGATTCTGCCCTCCTAATCTCTAGTCTCAGCCAGAGCATCTCCTGCAGCCCCTCCTAACCAGAAGCCCTGGGGTGGGAGCTCTGGGGGCTCAGAGGTCAGCCCAGCCAAGCTGACGGTCACCACGCTTAGTGTGAAGCGGTCCTTCAGGTGCACGTTGATACAGTGGTATGTTGCAACCTGTCAAGGTGGGGGTCAGGTGTGAAGACCGCGTGAGGCACAGGAAGCTGTCCTCCGTGAGTATGCTGGTAGTCAGCTCCCAGCGCCAGTGCTTGGCCAGTGAGAGCTTGAGCCACCGCAGTGACCAGGAGCACAGGAGAGATACCATGGGGCAGGGAGGGGCCAACGCCACCCTGACTTTCAGAGGGTGAATGTTAAGGACTGGATATTTGTATCCTCCCCCACCAAATCCATGTGCTGCCGAAATCCTAATGCCCAATGTAATGGTCTTAGGAAGTGGGGCTTTTGGGAGGTGATTAGTGCCCTTCTGAGAAGAGACAGGAGAGAACTGGCTTTGTCTCTGCTGGGTGAGGATACAAGGAGAAGACAACCGTCTGCGACCCAGGACGACACCTCTCACCAGACACAGGATCTGTCAGTGTCTTCATCTTGGATTTCCAGCCTCTAGAACTGGAGACATAAGTGTTTTTCGTTTAAGCCACCCAGACTAGGGTAATTTGTTGTAGCCACCTGAGCTGACTAAGGCAGTTTGAAAGCAAACTGACACATGCAAAGTGTGAGCCTGAGTTCATCCCGCATGAGGCTAAAATGTGGGCAGCTCAAGCATTTTGGTGCATTTAGGGGGCCTGGGCAGGAAGAGGAAGTGAACCGAGATGGGCGTGAAGCCAGGGTGGAGGAGGGACTGGCTCTCTCCACGGAGCCACCTTCAGGGCAGTCAAGTTTAGCAGACCCAGGTTAATTGCATCCCAGGAGCTGAGCTGGAGGGAGGAACCGACACTTCATGCAATGAGCACTGGCTCTGTTTCCTTAGGGGTCTGGGGTCGGGGGAGGGGCAGCAGGAACTGATGGGAGGACTCAGGGTCGTGCCGCTGCCATGCTGGAAGCCGGGTAGAGAGCAGGAAAAAGGACAAAATGCCTGTGATGCACCGAAAGAGCAAAGCCACGCGTTAACGAGGTCTGAGGCTGAGGGCCAATTTGCACAGGAAAGGATGGGTGTCTTTCCCAGGCTTCACCCCCACTTGACCATGAGCTATAGGCTTGGCGCCTAACAACCAGACTTTGCTCACAGCTGACACCCCGTCCACCCCAGGAAGGCACTGATGTGCAGGAGCTCCTGACCCATCTAAAACCAGGGTTTCAAGTTTCTGCATCAGGTATCTTCCCCGCTGTTCCTCTTCTGACCCGTCTGGATGAATTGAACAAGGAATCAACTCGTCAGTGAAAAACAGTCAGTGAGATTTATTCATGTTATTCATTTGCTCAAAAAGTATTATTTGAGCATCTGTCAGGCATGGTGCTGGGGGCTGGGACATAAAGGGGAGATGGGCAGGAAGGTCCCACTGCACAGAGCCTGTCTGGCAGACAGACGACACCCAGGGGACCTGTACCTATTGCATTTCAGTGGTGGCAGACGCTGAAGCAGAAGGGGGCTGAGGAAGGCTGTGTAGAACACGGTCCTCCCTGGTCTGGGGTTCCTAGAGAAAAGAAGGGTTGAGGGGAGATATCCACACTGAGTAGGAATTACCCAACTGGGGGAGGCAGAGAGGAAGCATGTGGTGAGGCAAATGGCACATCTGAGGAGTTAAAGGTAGCCCAGCGGAGCCAGAGCGTAGCTCTTTGGAAACATGATAACTGAGGTATCCAGTAACGATAATGATACGATTACCAAATTCTTACTCTTACGGGCTGAATCCAGTCCCCTCCCCCAACCCATTTGTTGAAGCCCTCGTTCCCCAGTATCTCAGAATGCAACTGTATTCAGAGATAGGGTCTTAAAAATGTAATTCAGCAAAATGAGATCGCTAGCATGGACCCTAATCGAATATGACTGGTACCCTTATAAAAAGAGATGAGGACACAGACCCACACAGAGGGAAGACCATGTGAAGACACAGGGAGAAGATGGCCATCTACAAATCAAGGAGAAAGACCTCAGAAGGAACCAACTATGTTGACACCTTGCTCTTGGACATCTAAGTTCCAGAACTGTGAGAAAATAAATGTCTGTGTCTTAAGACCCCCAATCTGTGGTTCTGTGTTACGTCAGCCAGAGCAGACTAATACACTTGCTAAGTGCCATGTGCTCTAACTAAGCCCTTTATACCTATGACCTTATTTCTCATGTCAACCCTAAGAAGTGGGCGCCACCACTCTCTCCATTCTGCTGCTGAGGACATCGAGGGACAGGGGTGAGAAGTGAAACCACACACACCCAGAATTTACTGTCTGCATTCAAGCGACTTTACCATTGGACGGTCAGCACGAGCATGACTCCTACTGCAGGACATTCTTGCCCAAGAAGACAAAGTTGCAAATAACTTTAGGGTTTATTTCAGAAACTTCCTAAAAATCCATTTATCTGGGTAAGGGACTACTCAACTTTCTCTCAAAAGGGTAAGTAGTCCTTTCTAAGAAAAACGGATTGATCAACTGGACTCGTCGAGGGACCACATACACTGCAAAGACTTGTTTCACATCCCCCCTCTAAAACCGCATTCCTTTGGATAGGACTCCAGCCCAGCTGCACCTCAGATTTGGACTTGAACCCACAATCCCTGACTTGGGAGGGGACTCGAATTCACTGTCTTTTAATTGAAACGGCTCACCTGGACTCAGGACTTACTGAAACTCATGTTCTTTTGTCTTGACACAGAAATAATTTGGTGTGAGGCAAAGTGATATACAAAGAGTGAGTTTATTAGCATAGATCGCTTGTAAGAGATACACGTGGGCAGGCAGGGGAGCGCAGCCCTGGGAACAAAGAGGGCTACGTTTTTATAACCAAAGAAAAAGTGGGGAAGAGAGAAGACCACCTTCTTCCTCGTTCTTGGGCAGACAGCAAGGCTTACATCATTAGTTCCTCCTTTGACCCTGTATGGTTTAACTGGGACTGTCATGGCGCCATGTAAATCATATGTATGTTAGAAAAAGGGTGGTAATATGTATTAAAAATGGTAATTCATCTCAGGTTTCTGTATAATGTCCCCTTTCACCTAGTTTATTTCCCCTTTCAGCTATAATCCTGTCTTGGTTGTATGCAAAAATGCTACTCTTCAAGGACCGTTAACTCCCCGACTTCATGTAACAAGATTCAGACCCCATATCTATTGTCTTGTACTTTAACAAGACATATGTAGATTGTTGCTTGGTTACTGGATTCTTTTCTTGAGTGGTCGTTAGCCTACAACAGTCTCCCAAACACTTTAAGAATTATTTTTCTATCTTTAATCCCCTAGTGGGATTTCTAAACTAACTCTTTGATTATCTTACTCTATCCCTATCACCTCCTTGCTGTGTCCACCGATCCTATTGCATTGTGAATGTTGCCCAAGGCCAATTAGGCCACCAGCATTGAAAGATCTACCTTAAATCAGACCACCCTCACCTTATAAATATCCCACCTTTGCTTTTCCCCGGACAGGAGTCTACAGAGGCTATAGCTCTCCTCACCACAGGGAGCAGCAGAATCTGGCTTTGCCTGGTTAGCTGGTTATTTTGGTTGTCTTTGTGGGGAGCTGGCAGTCAGCAGGGGTTAAGCAGTTTGTCCTGGATCATGCAGCTAGTGAGTGATGGAGCCAGGATGGGACCCACATAATCTGGCTGCAGCTTCTGTGCTTCAAACTGTGGTGTCTGAGGGTCAGAATCAGAGGGAACTTACAGTCTCCAAGTCCATCCCACGTCTGCCTGACTCTTCCCAAGTGGGCAGCTCCCATTGCTGGGGAGCCATTGGAGGCAATGCGGTACAGAAGAAGGAACAAGGGCTCTGTGTTGACACAGACCAAGCTCATTCATTGACCAGCTGTGTGACTTTCAGCAGGTGACGCAATCTCTCTGAACTTTGAATTTCCCGTCATCAAAATGGTATGGGCCACAGCTCACATGATCATGGTGAAGATGAAAAAGAGCTAATGTTTTTTTTTTGCGGTACGTGGGCCTCTCGCTGTTGTGGCCTCTCCCGTTGCGGAACACAGGCTCCGGACGCGCAGGCTCAGCGGCCATGGCTCACGGGCCCAGCCGCTCCGCGGCATGTGGGATCTTCCCGGACCGGGGCACGAACCCGTGTCCCCTGCATCGGCAGGCGGACTCCCAACCACTGCGCCACCAGGGAAGCCCCCAAAGAGCTAATGTTGATCAAGTGCCTGGCACATGGTAGTTGCCCAATAAATGATATAGTCAATCCCACTTGCTTGGATGGAATGAACATGTTTCCCTGATTGCCTCTTCCCTCCCCCATCATTCAACTTGCTGTTGCAACAATCATGGACTATTCACCAGCAGTTAGAAGGTTCTAGAACTTTAAGTAAGTCCCTCTTCTCAGAGCCATTTAACCCCTTTCACTTTTGTCTTCAAATCAGTGGAGTTGGAGCAGTAACTCCAGAGAGACATGCCCCCCCCACCACCCTGGGCTCTTCCAGACCTAGGGTCCTTTGCTTCTGTAGCTTGGGGATGGAAATGGACACTCCATCACTCTTGAAGGAGGGCTCATGGCTCAGCGAGAAGGGCACTGGACAAAGGTCCAGGGGCCTTATCCTGTTTGTTACCAATCATCTGTGTCTTGACCTCCCCACGTTTCTTTTGGGGGGATATTGGGAACAGAATCAACTTGCTCTTGGAGAGACTCTCCTATTGCTTCTAGCCACCCACCCAGGCTCAACCCCCACACACAGAGGTCTTATTCTTTTTGTCCAGCAAGAAGGAGTTTTGACGCATCACACTGAACCCAAGAAACCAGGGGTCCCAGGAAGAAGGCAGAGCTGGGATGTAAATGGGAGGGGGTGATGCACATTCTCACATAAAATGTGGTTGTGAGGATGTTTATGATGTAAGGCAGGTGGGCAGCATGCAGATGCCATTCTTGTGGCCAGCAGCAGGGCTGGGAGGAAGTACACGATCTCTCCTGTGCTCCGTAGCCACTCCTTCTGGGGTGCTACCCAGTCGGCTCACTTCCTTTGACAGGAGACGTTATGTGTTTGCAGAGCATGGGCTCAGCCTCCAGGAGTACCTGGTGGCACCTCCACATGGGTATTTTGACAAAGCTAGTGCTCCATTCCCCAACGCCAAACGAAGTGAAAGCCTTCTGTATTTCCTGAGGCAGAGAAAAATACTGATCCTTAACTGCAAACAAATGTGACGATATGCCCCTTTCCCTGTTTCATCAAGGAGACGGGGTCCCAGTCAAACAGTTTCCATCAGTTAACACCATAGATTGAGAGTGGCTTTCCTCTGACAGGATGGGCTTTACCTTTTCATCTCAATGATCTGGCTCATTTCTGCTAAGGTTCTATTCCCTCAAACTGCCTCTGTGTCTTTATGGTGCCCCTTCCTGACCTCCCTGCATGTAGCAGTTTTGCCAGGAAGTCAGGATAGAAAGAGGAATGTTTGTTATAGATTCTTTGGAGGCAGATGGTTCTGGGTTCAAATCTTGATTCATGAACCAGCTGGGGGAAGCCTTTGACTCTCTGAACATTGGCTTGAGATATGACATCTATGAATCTTGTGTATTCTGAGTGTGTATGCCAGTGCACACCACCCACACATGCCCACCTGTTATACAGTGCTAGCTGATGGGAGCAAAACTGGGGTCTGGCATCTAAGGGGAAAATAAGCTTCTTCATGGGGTTGAAGACCAGAGATGATTTATATAATGTAGCCAGCACAGTGCCTGGCAATTGAAGGTGCTCAATAAATGAGAGATTACAAAGAGAAATGGGGGACTTCCCTGGTGGTCCAGTGGCTAAGACTCCACGCTCCCAATGCAGGGGGCCCAGGTTCGATCCCTGGTCAGGGAACTAGATCCTGCATGCCGCAAATAAGGTCCCACATGCCACAAGGAAGATCAAAGCTATCACGTGCTACAACTAAGACCTGGCTCAGCCAAATTAAATAATAATAAAAAAAAGAGAAATGGAAAAATTGATTTAGAAGAGCAATGGACACACTCAAGTGGCATTGTCCTGGCAGAACAGGAAAAGGCAGAAGAAAGGAAGCAAATGGGATAGAGATAGATTTCATCCTTTCCGTCGATAAAAATGACCACCTGCAGACAATACAGTATGACTGCTGGGTTGGGAATGTGGGAGAGGAGGGTAAGATTTTGCCTCAGTTCCCAGGTTCCAGATCTATTTTGCAGCTTCCAGACTCCATAGAAAACTCTGGAATGCTCTTTGAAAAGAAATGTACCAAGTAACAACCTCACTAGGTCTCAATATTTTCATTTGCAAAAATATTATAATGCTTATTTCATGTTGTTACAGTTAAATGAGATAAAGTGAAAAGCATATGCGTATCATAGAAATTAGAAAAATGTCAGATGCTTTCCTCTTACCTAGCAGAGTCTCTGGTGGGAGTGTGGTAGAGCCAGGATGAATAAATGAGATGTGTTTCTTTGAGGGAGAGTCTTGCTGTGACCCCAGATAGAAGGTGGGGGGACATGTGGCAGATTTGGAGAATAAAGACTGGGAGATTCAGCCAGGGCTGTGGCAGCAGACGCTGCTGATGACTGGGAGGGGAGGGTGGAGGACAGCCGTGCTGGGAGCTTTGGGACTCTTGTCTAGCCTGCTCCATACTGACCAGTCAGGCTTGGAAGTACATAAGAACACTGTCAGATCCTGAAAAAGGGCCATTACCACGGCTCCCGTACTCATCAGCAGGAATGTTTTTGGCCTTTGTCTATTGGCCAAAAGGAGGGCCACCCTGGAGTCCTGCCAGTGAAACTGCTCAGAAACTGGTGAATTCTGAGGGGGTGTGTGTGTACACACCCTGTCCCCTCACACCCCACATGGAGTGGCTTTTCACCTTACCTTTTCTCCAGCACCAAATGAGATCAGCTGTTGATGTTACAGTGCTGATAGGTGTGTGCTGGTATCTCACTGTGGCTTTCGCTGGAATTTTCCTAATGCCAAATGATGTCGATTATCTTTTCATGTGCTTATTTGCCACTTGTATATTTCCTCTGTGAAATGTCTCTTCATGTCTTTTGGCCATTTTCTAATTGGACTATTTGACTTTTATTGCTGAGTTTTGAGAATTCATTATATATTCTAGATACTAGCCCTTTGTCAGATATGTGGTTTGCACACCTCTTTTCTGTAGCCTGTATTTTCATCCTCTTAACAGGATCTTTCACAGGGCAAACATTTTCCTTTGAATAAAACTTAATTTTTCTTTTCATGAATTGTGCTTTTGGTGTCATCTAAGTATGCTTTGCCTCATCCTAGATTCTGAAGCTTTTCTCTCATGTTTTACACTAAAGATTTTATAGTTTTATGTTTTACATTTAATCCCATGATCCATTAAGTTAATTTTTAAAATAATGTGTGAGACTTAAGTCAAGGTCGTAAGCCTATGGATGACCAACTGCTCCAGCGTCATTTGTTGAAAAGGCATCTTAAGTCGTTTTTAATGGGTAAAATCACCTAGACCTGGAGGTGCTGGATGTGGAGCTGCTGCTAAGCACCCCAGCAGCCCTTGCAGCCTCTTTGAACTCCCCCACTGAGCTTTCTAAGAACCACGCAGTTGTTGATGTTGTGGCTCTCAATGGCCTGAGCCAATGAGTCATCACACCTACCTCCCCACCCCTGGACTCAGTCCTACTACTCTGCCCCCAAGCGAGGTGCCCTGAACCATTATACTTGGGTCACAGCACACTCCAGCATGCCCCCATCTGCAGGTGAAGGTTTTTCCTTACTGAAGTCAGTCTGTAAGTCTGGAAAAGGTAACTGCCTTCTTCAAATGAGCAGATACATGTGCAAGTTTACCGGGATCGTGAAGAATCAGGGAAACATGATACCACTAAAGGAACAAGGTAAACTTCCAGTAACTGACCCCAAAGAAATGGCTATCCATGAATTACCTGACAGAATTCAAAATAATTCTTCTAAAGGTGCTCAGAGATCTACAAGAGAACATAGGTAAATAATTTAATGGAATCAAGAAAACAATACAAGAGCAAAATGAGAAGTTAACAAGGAGAGAGAAGAAAAAAAACAAAACAAAAAAATCAAAACAAACAAAAAACCACCAAACAGAAATTTTGGAACTGAAGAGTAAAATGACTGAGCTGAAAAATTCAATAGAGAGCTCCAACAGCAGACTTGACCAAGCAGAAAAATCAGTGAGCTTGAAGACAGATCAATTAAAATTACCCAATCAGAAGGGTGAAAAAAAATTTTAGAATTAAAAAAGAAATAAGGCCTAGGAAAAACGTTTAAGAGAAAAATTCACACACCATTGGAGTACTGAAGAAGAGGGGTAGAAAGTTTATTTGAAGAGATAGTGGTTGAGAACTTCCCAAACCTGGGGAGAGATTTGGACATCCAAGTTCATGAAGCTAACAGGTCACCCCAAAATTTCAATCCAAAACAATCTTCCCTGAGACACATTGTAATAAAACCATCAAAGATCAAATATAAAGAGATAATTTTAAAAGCAGCAAGAGAAAAATTTTCTTTTATACAAGGGAACTGACATAAGGCTATAACAGATTTCTCAGCAGAAACCCTGCAGGATGGAATAGAATGTATTATTTCAAAAAAAGCTGCCAAACAGAATACTTTACCCAGCAAAGTTGTCCTTCATAAATGAAGGCAAGATAAAGACTTTCCCTAACAAACAAAAGTTGATGGAGATCATCACCACTATTCCTGCCTTACAAAAATGCCGAAAGGAGTTCTTCAACCTGAAATGAAAGGATGCTATTAAGTAATACAGAAACATTTGAAAATATACAACACACTGGTAAAGGTAAATATATAGTCAGGTTCAGAATACTCTAATTTAATATGATGATGGGTTAACCATAGCACTAGTGTAAAGGTTAAAGGTCAAAATTATTTAAAATAATTTTAGCTACAATAATTTGATAATGAATACATAATATAAAATATGTAAATTGTTACATCAAAAACATAAATGAGGGTGGAGTGAAAATGTAGAGTTTTTGTATGTGATTAAAGTTAAATTGTTATCAGTGTTAAATGGATTGTTATATCTATAAGATGTTTTATGTAATATGGTAACTACAAAGCAAGAACATACAGTAAATTCACAAAAGGTGAAGAGAAGGGAATCAAAGCATATCACCACACAATATCAATTCACAAAGGAAGGCAGCATGCAAGGTATAAAGGAACAAGGGAACTACAAAACAGCCAGAAAATAATAAGATGGCATTAGTACATTCTTACCTATCAATAATTACTCTAAGTGTAAATCAGTTGAATTCTCCAATCAAAAGACATAGAGTGTCTGGATAGGTTAAAAAACAAGATCCAAATATATGCTGACTACAAGAGACTCACTTCAGCTTTAAGGATACACACACACAGGTTCAAAGTGACAGGGTGGAAAATATATTCCATGAAAGTGGAAACCCAAAGAGAAAATGGATAGCTATACTAATATCAGACAAAATAGACTTTAAGCCAAAAATGGTAACAATGGACAAAGAAGGTCATTATATATAATAAAGAGATCAATTCATCAAGAATTAACCATTGTAAATATATACGCACTCAATATAGGACATCTAAGTATATTGGATTTGAACCAAACTTTAGAGCAATGGACCTAGCAGACATATACAGAACATTTCACCCAACAGCAGCAGAATACATTCTTCTCAAGTACACTTTCTCCAGGATAGATCTTATGACAGTCACAAAACAAATCTTAGCAAATTTAGGAAGACTGAAATCTTCCCAAATATCTTTTCTGAACACAGTGGAATGAAAGTAGAAATCAACAACAGGAGGAAAGTTGGAAAATTCACAAATACATGGAAATTAAACAACACACTCTTGAACAACTAATAGATCAAAGGAGAAATTAAAAGGCAAGGGAAAAATATCTTGAAATAAATGAAAGTGGAAACAGGACATACCGAAACAGGTGGGAAACTGGAAGAGCAGTTCTAAGGGGGAAATTTATAACAGTAAATGCATATATTGAGAAAAAAGAAAGATCTCAAATAAACAACCTAATTTTACACCTCAAAGAACTAGAAAAAGAACAATGAAGCCCAAAGTTAGCAGAAGGAAGGAAATGACAAAGACCAGAGCAGAAATAAATGGAATAGGGAGGAGAAAAATAGAACAAAATTGACAAACTTTTAGCTAGACTTACCAAGAAAAAAAGGGAAAGAACTCAAATAAATAAAATCAGAAATTAAAGAGAAGATATTCCAACTGATATCACAGAAATACAAAGAATTATAAGTGACAGCTATGAACAATTATATGCCAACAAGTTGGATAACCTAGAAGAAATGGATACATTTCTAGAAACACACTACCTATCAAGACTGAATCAAGAAGAAATAGAAAATCTGAACAGACCAATCATGAAAAAGGAGATTGAATCAGTAATCAAAAACATTGTAACAAAGAAAAGCTCAGGGAAAGATAGTTTCATTGGTGAATTCTACCAAACATTTAAAGAAGAATTAACACTAATCCATATCAAAATTTTCTAAACTCATTTTATGAGGCCAGCATCACCCTAATACAAAGCCAGATAAGGACACTACAAGAAAAGAAAACTACAGGCCAATATCTCTCAATAAAAATTCTCAACAAAATATTAGCAAGTCAAATTCAACATCACATCAAAAGGATCATACACCATCATCAAGTGGGATTTATCTCTGCGATGCAAAGACGGTTCAACATATGAAAATCAATCAATGTGTACACCACACTAATAGAATGAAAGATACAAATCATAAGATTATCTCAATAGATGCAGAATAAGCATTTGACAAAATTTTACATCCTTCCATTATAAAAAACATTTAACAAATTGTGTAGAGAAGAAACATATCCTAATGAAATAAAGACCATATATGACAAACCCACAGATAACACTGTACTCAAAGGTGAAAGACTGAAAACTTTTCCTTTAAGATCAGTACAAGATAAGGATGTCCACCCACCACTTTTATTCAGCATAGTACTGGAGGTCCTAGCCAGAGAAATCTGGTAGAAAAGAAATAAAAGTTATCCATATCAGGAAGGAAAAAGTAAAATTGTTTTTGCTTGCAGATGATATGATCTTATACATAGAAAATCCCAAGATTCCACCAAAAACTTTTAGAATTAATCAATGAATTCAGTAAAGTTGCAGGATACAAATTTAACATACAGAAATATTTCATTTCTATACACTAACAACATTATATATGAAAAATATATGAAAAAAATCCCATTCACAATAGCATCCAAAACAATAAAATACTTAGGAATAAATTTAACTAAGGAGGTGAAAGATCTGTACACTGAGTACTATAATACTTTAATGACAGAGATTGAAGAAGACACAAACAAATGCAAAGAAATCTCATGTTTATGAATTGGAAGAATTAATATCATTAAAATGTCTGTACTACTCAAAGCCATCTATAGAATCAATTCCAATGACATTTTTCACAGAAATAGAATGGACAATCCTAAAGTTTGTATGGAACCACAAATTACCTGGAATAGTCAAAGCAATCTTGAGAAAAAAACAAAGCTGGAGGCATCACACTTCTTGATTTCAAACGGTGCTACAAAGCTATAGTAATAAAAACAGTATGGTGCTGGCATAAAAACACACATACTAATGGAGAAGATTGACAGCCCAGAAATAAGCCTTTGCATATATGGTCAATTAATATGTGACAAGGAAGCCAAGCATACTCAATGGGAAAATATAGTCTCTTCAATAAATGATGTTGGGAAAACTAGATAACTGCAGGCAGAAGAATGATAGTGGCCCCAGTCTTACACCACTCACAAAAATTAACTTGAAATGGATTAAAGACTTAAAAATAAGACCTGAAACTCTAAAACTCCTAGAAAAGAAAACAGGAAAAAACCCCTTGATGTTGGTCTTAGCAATGAATGTTTTTTTTGGATTTGACACCAAAAGCAAAGGCAACAAAAACAGAAATAAACAAGTGGCACTGTATCAAACTAAAAAGCTTCTCTACAGCAAAAGAAACCATCAACAAAATGAAAAGGCAACCTATGCAATGGGAGAAAATACTTGTAAGACATATATCTAAGGGGTTAATATCCAAAATATATTAAAAAAACTCATACAACTCAATAGAAAAAAACCCCCAAACAATTCAATTAAAAAATGGGCAGAGGATATGAATAGACATTTTCTAAAGAAGACATACAAATGGCCAGTAAGTTCATGGAAAAGGTGCTCAACATCACTAACCATTAGGGAAATGCAAATCCAAGCAATGAGATATCACCTCACACCTGTTAGAATGGCTGCTATCAAAAAGACAAGAAATAACAAGTGCTGGTGAGGATGTGGAAAAAAGGGAACCCTTGTGCACTTTTAGTGGAAATGTGAATTTGTGTAACCACTGTGGAAAACAGCATGGAGTCTCCTAAAAAATGAAAACTATCAGTAGAACTACCATATGATCCATCAATCCCACTTCTGGTTATATTTCCAAAGGAAGTGAAAACAGCTTCTTGAAGACATATCTGCACTCACGTGTTCATTGCAACATTATTCACAATAGCCAAGATAAGGAACCAACCCACAGGTCTGTCAACAGATGAATGGATAATGGAATATTATTGAGTCACGAGAAAGAAGGAAATCCTGCCATTTGCAACAACATGGATGGATCATGAAGGCTTTATGCTAAGTGAAATAAGTCAGACAAAGACAAATACTACATGATATCACTTATATGTGGAATCTTAAAAAACCAAAATCATAGAGTAGAATGGTGGTTGCGAGGGGCTAGGGTGTGGGAGAAATGGGCAGATTTTAAACTTCTAGTTTAAAGATGAATCATTTCTGGAGATCTAATGTGCAGCAGTACAGCATGGTTATTATAGCTCATAATGCTGTATTATATACTTGAAACTTGCTAAGAGAGTAGATCTTAAATGTTCTCACCACACAAAAAAGTAGTTGTGTGACTCGGTGGAGATGATTGCTAATGCTATGGTGGTAACCACTTTGCAATATATAAGTATATAAAATTGACATGTTGTTCTCCTTAAATTAACACAATGTCATATGTCAGTTTTATCTGGAAAGCTGGAAAGAATATTTTTAGATGCATTCATCACAGTTATTTTAAAATTTATATCAGCTCTGACATCTGGGTACCTTGTAGATTGGTTTCTGTTGTCTGCTTTTTCTCTTGATCTTGTGTTTGTGTGCCTGATAATATTTGTTTGAATACTGGACACTGTAAATGAAACATAGTAGTGGCTCTAGATGGTATTCTTTTCCTTCTGACTGTATTTACTCTCTCCTTCAGCAGTGATATAGAGTGAGAACAGGGCTCTTCAATTTTGTCCGCGACGGTGGGGTCTTCAGTCTGAGCTCCATCCTCTGTAAGGATCAGTCTGCTGCTGGTACACCCCCTCTTTTAAGCTATAACCTTTCCAACCAATACCCTGGGGGTATTTATCAAAGTTTATCTTCCTATGTGGGTCGTGGAGGCCAACTTTTAGTTCCCTAGTATACAAATCTCTGATAAATTGCACTTCAGATCCTTTCTGTTTGATTTCTGTCTTTGGAAATCTGAAGCCTGTGCTGTTTAAGTATAGGTGGGCACCTTGGAGGAGGGGGAGGAAACAGATACAGTGCGTTTGTTTCATTTTTCTGCACCTCCCTGCTTTCAGGGACCTGGACCCCTCACGTTCAGTGTGGGCAAGCTAGAACTCCAACTTCTCAATCCGCAGTTCCATGATATTGCCAAAGCTCTCTTGGCTTCTCTAAACTTGGCGGCCATCCTTGGCACAGCCCCTCACGCCTGCCTCTCAACCTCATCTGCTGAGCTGGTCAAGCTTGGGGAAGCGCATGGCAGGACCGGGGTTCGCTGCAGAGAGCTCTCTTTACTTGGAGACCTTGGGCGCAGAGGACCTATTCGTCTGGTGCCCTAAACAGACTTCCTGTCTTGTCTTGCTCTGTTGATGTGCTTTATTTTTAGCTGCCCTAGGTGGGAGTGTCGGTCTGCTCCGAGCTGCCTGTCACGGCCAGAAGTCCTTCAGAGCCAATGCTTTGCCTGACTCAAAAATCCTTAATCTTTCTTCTCTAGCAGAATGCAATATCTAGTTTTCATGTAAATATGCCCACAAAGAATGAAAAATCTGTTGATCAGAGATACATGCGTACAAACACACAAACATACTTCATATAAATTAGACTCAGGGTGTTTTGCTTTTACTGTAAGCACCAGAAAATTGTTGCCTTGGATACATTTGAGGTAGTGGTCTAAGTCCCAATTTGAATAAAAATAGGAAAACAGCATCACGGCCAAAGGAGCTTGACTTTTTCTATGTCCTGGGTGGTAACCAGCTTTCACAGACATGCAGAGAATCACAGTCCCCTGCAAGGCCAAGACCGCTGCCTAGGGGCTTTTCCCACTCATTCAGAATGGCTGTAGGTCCTCACCAGGTGCTGTCCCCAAACACCTTATATCTATGGACTCCTCGCCTTGGGACATGGCCTGCTGCTGACAAAACCCTCCACTGCCTCTCCCCCAGCCTGCCCTGTCCACCTGCTTTCCCCGGAGTCTGTTGGAGGGTTCTTTTCTCAGGCTTGCTTTGGACCCACATGGGCTTGGGAGCCTCTCATTGGCCTCTTACCTGGGCCTCTCCCTCCAGCCATATTTCTTGGAGTTCCTGACCCTATCAAAGTCTCTTGCCCCTCCTCTGCAATGCTGAATCCTCGATGAAAACACTCCTCCCTCCCTTCCGCCTTCCCTGGCCTCTCACAGTTGAAGACACCACCTCTGGGAGGCCTTCCTGGATTCTTGGCTGGGTGAGCTGGTGATGCCTGCAGCTGGGTACCCACAGCTGCCCTTGGCGTGGTACTCTCTGTCCAGGCTGCTGTTTATGTTCTGTTATGTCTTGCCCTGGTCTCTGTAGCCCCACCCCCACCCCAGGGAGTGGCCCTCACTGCTGGATAGTGATGCTGAAGTCAGCCTGCTTCCAGCCTGGCCGCCAGCTCCAAGGAGGGAGCACCGGCAGGGCCAAAGGAGACAGGAAACCCTGTTTTAGGAGCTGGGCCATGGGCCCCAGCAGGATTTCAGTGGACTGCAGGAGGCGAAGGGAACAAGGCACTGAATTTGGACCCACAGCATGAACAAATATAGGATGGCAAATATGAACCCAGTGGGCATACCAACCTGGCTAGAACATCTCATCCCATACTCTGTGCTCAGATGGGGAAACAGATGCAGAGGAGGGAACCTAGAACCTCAATGTCAGAGCCAGGATTCGAGTCCAGGGTCTGGGCTGCCCGTCCACAGCTCTGGCCTCAGGTCTGCTTCCTTTCAGCCCCCAGGAGCTGACCTGCAGACCAGGGCCCTGGATTTGGGCGTGGCCTCCCATTCAGTCTCTGGGCGTGGCCTCCCATTCAGTCTCTGGGGAGAGCCTGGGCCAAAGCTGAGAACCTGGGGAATCAGTGAGGAGGGGCACAGGGTTGAGGCAAAAGGGCAGAGCCATGCCTGGGGGGGTCCCAGGGGTTCCATTTAACTCGGCAGCCTTGGGGGCTGAGAAGGAAAGGGATCTGGAGGGAGATGGAGCAGGGCAAGGCAACATTCTCCCGCAGGCAGAGCCGGTATATTTCTTTCTTTCTTTTTTTTTTTTTTTGCGGTACGCGGGCCTCTCACTGTTGTGGCCTCTCCCGTTGCGGAGCGCAGGCCCAGCGGCCATGACTCACGGGCCCAGCTGCTCCGCAGCATGTGGGATCTTCCCGGACCGGGGCGCGAACCTGTGTCCCCTGCATCGGCAGGCGGACTCTCAACCACTGCGCCACCAGGGAAGTCCTGAGCCGGTACATTTCATTGTCAGCAGTACCAGTGATCCACCGGCGACCTGGGAGGCGCCAGGGTGGACATCCTGGCCAGGACGTGGGTGAGGTCTGCTACTGATGTGACTTGGAGCCTGTTTTCTGGTTTCTTCTGCTAGTCCCTGCTCTTGCTGGGGCCTCCGGCTGGCCCCTTACCATCTCTGTTCCACACCTAGACATGGGGACGCCTCGAGGGAGCCAGGCCGTTGCTGCCCTCATCTCTGGTGTTGGAACCAGCTGAGGCTAGTGTGATCCTGCAGAGCTGCCACTGCTGGGACCAGGAAAGGGGTCTTTCTGGAAGGAAAGGGTGGTGGCCTGGCAGGAAGAGGGTGAGGACATGAGACAGTCCTCGCGGGCCCGCATGGGGAGGATCGCAGTGTCGACGGCCACTGTGCAGGACCCCGCAGGAAGCGGATGGCACAGTCCATCAGAACATGAGGAGGGTGTTTTAATAGAGGCAATTTACAAAGCATGGGCGTAGGGAAACCCCAAGAGAGAGTGCGGTCTCCCGGGCCTCAGAACTTCGGAACTGTTACCACCCCAGGTTAGAAGGGTCGGGGGAGGGAGAGTTACCAGAACCCGGAGATAAGAGAGCTTCCTGACAGCACCTGAGACCTTTGTTCAGTTGAAGGTGACAAGCGGCCTGCTGGGTCCCTGCTGAGAAAGGAGAAGCAGGCCTGCTTCTGCCTCTGACCTCCTGCTGGCCAAACCCAACCAGGAGCAGAGGGCAAGGGGCACATGTTCGTAGTCTGTGCAGTCAGGGAGCAGGTGGCAAAGGGTGGAGGGGTCGCTGCAGAGGGATGATGACAGCTATGGGTAGGGGAAACTTTGTGGATCAGGTGGAGACTTGGGGCATGGCTGCAGCTCTGTCCCGGGTGCCTGGCCCTGGGTGGGTCTGCTCACACTGGGGGCTGATGGTGGCCTTCCTGAGTCCCGGCCCTTGATCCTATACTCCTTTGGATGTGAGGCCCCGGAAGCCAGACTTGGGGTCGCTAGCCTTGCTGCCCCCAGGCCGACACAGCTTCCCTTCCGTGGGAGTTCTGGATGCCCCAAGACCTCCTTTTCTGCCTCCTTCTCCTTCTTCTTTTTCTTCTTCTCGAGCCAGAAAATGTAACATCTGGGCCAGGAATCAGGGTGGAGATGGGTCAGTCTAGGAGTAGGCGTGTCTTCCTTGGGGATGCTGCGGCTTGGAGCAGGCACTCAGCCACCTCCAGCTACGGCCACCAGGGGCAGAGCAAGGCCGAGGCTCACAGCCCACACGAAGGTCCTCCTGGTCCCTGTGGGGGGTGGAAAGTGGGAGCCAGTGTTTGGGCAGCAGGCAGGGCCATCTCAGCTCTGAGAGGAGACTTCATTCTCTCCTTCTTTAATTCACCCACTCAGTCACTTGTTTGCAGACACTGAGCACCTACTGTGTGCCCATCTACATCTAAGGATGAGTGAGACAGGATCCTTGCTCTCTAGGAGGGAGACAAGCAAACGATTCTGCTGTGGTGTCCCAGGGAAGCGGGGCAGGGCAGGAAGGAGGAGAGATCTGGGAGAGCGCCCATGAGCCTGGGGAGAGGGAGCTGGTCAGAGGCAGCTTCTCGGGAAACAGGACTTCTGAGCTGGACCTTGAAAGACCAGTAGGAGTTTAGATCAGATGCTCAAGGGGCCAAACTGTGTTCCAGGCAGAAGACACAGAGTGTTCAAGGACAGAAGCATGAAGCCGTTTGTCCAGCGTGTCAGCAGCTCCATGTGGCTGGGGAGGGGGGAGGTGAGCAGGGCCTCCCAAGAAGGAGGGTGGACTTTATCTGGGGCCCCTGGGAAAGTTATAACAGGAAGGGTCGGAGGTAGACTGGCTCCTTGGGAAAGGGTTCTTTGATTGCTGAGTAAGATGAGGCCAACAGGGTCTCAGAGGCCAGTTAGGAGAAGCTGCTATAATCCAGGTGAGAGGTGAGGCTGCCTGAGGAGTGGTAGATGCTGGAAGGACCATATGGCAACGCACTGAAGAATTGTTTAGCAAGACCTGGTGACTACAGGCACTGAGTGAGGGGGAGGGGACTCCTGGTTTAGGAGGTCGAGAGCTTGAATGGGACATTTGCTGAGAGGGGTCCTGAGGGAAGAGCAGATTTGGGGGTGGAGATGGGTTTGGACATGTCCCCAGGCATGCTGGTTTTGAGGACCTGACGGACCCCCAGGGGGCATGTCCTAGATGCAGGTGGCTCTGAAGCTGGACACGTGGAATCCAGACATCTTGGGCGGTGCTACCTTCCCCAGGGAGGATGGAGAGCAAGGAGGGGTGTCGGTATAGACAAGAGAGACAGTCCAGACAGAGACAACAATGGACTTGGAGGTGGAGGTGGGGAGGCTGCAGGCCAAGATGGCTGGCTGGCCACTGAACTGGGCAGAGAGTGGGGTCTTGGCAGGTGAGGAAGTGTGTCTTGCAGTTGGCACAGCTGATGACCTCCAGTGTGGAGCAGATGTCTGAGAGAGAGAAGGGGCAGGAGCCTTAGCGAGGGCCAGGTGCCCCTCAGTCCTCACCCAGGCCTGGTCCCCAAAATACTCACCACAGGACTTGTTGCAGGCTGCCCGGGAGGGTGAGATGGTAGAGAGACTGAGGTTCTGGGTAGACAGAGCCGGGAGAGGTCGGGGTGTGAGCAGGAAACGAAGCTGGGAGAAGGTGTTGTCAGGCGCCCTGAGCCAGGGAAGGGTGAGGTCTCCTGGGGAGGGGCCTGGGGGCGGGGGTCTGCAGATTGGACTCTGCCTCCTTAGGTCTCCGGGAGGTGAAGGGCTGGGGGGCAGGCAGGGGCCAGCCCCACCTCTCACCCTTCTCCTTCAGCTCTTCACATAGGTCCTCCAGATGCTTGGAAAACTGCTGCTTCAGGACATGAACCTCTTCCAGAAGTGATGGTTTATCTGGGTGGAGCAGGAAGGAAGAAGCCGTCTACATTTCATAGGTGGAATCAATAACTTTCTCAAGGCCGGGAATTCAAACCAGGTTTTTCGGACAGAAACTCTGTAGTGCACACAGATAGTTGCTGTCTCTGACCCTTCACAACACCTCCGCACCCCCCGCTAGTGGTCTTCTGGGAATGCCTTGGAGGGCCAGGTTTTGTCAACCCAAGCCCTGGGACCCTAAGACACTAAGCTTCCTCACCATCTCGAAACTTCTTAATGGCTTTATCTATGTGAGTGAATAATGTTTCTGCTGTCTCCTCCAAATGGTCTTGACCTGAGAATGGGATTTGGGACAAAGGGAAGTTAGGGGACTAAGGTCCTGGGCCAGGTAAAGGGGTCAGCCCTGACCCCTGGTCTCCTGGCTGAGCCTCACCAAGATACCGGGATTCGAGGAAAGCATGACTGTCCAGAAATAGGGAGTGGAGGCTGTGGGGGAGCTCCACAGGTGGCCCTGGGGTGCCCCATAGAATCTGCAGGTCATAGTCTATCAGTGCAGGCAGCTCTGGCCAGCAGTGGAGGCAGCTCTTCCCATTGGCGGTGGGCAAGAGACAGCTGAGCAGGAGAAGCAGCATCTTCTGGGGTCTTCCCTCAATGCCCTTACCACACTGCCTGGCAGTTCTACATGGAACACTGGCACCCTGTCGCCCTGGGAACCACATTCTTTTTGCAGAACAAAAGTAAATTCCACAGGGTAAGGTGAAGGCCAGCCATGGCACAAACCTGGGCTTTGACATCAGAGCCAAGTGAGGACCTTGATATCCTCCTCTGAAGGTGGGGTCACCGATCCTCATTGAGGACGGTTCTTGTGAGGATCAGAGAGATGGTTGTGCTGCCTGTGGCTGGTCCTCAGCCCCCCTGATGGCATTTACTATGTATGGAATAGTTCACAGGCTGAAATTTGGAAGGCCAGGAGAGAGCAGCATAGAGAGAAGGTTAGTTGTTTAAAGAGTCCGCATCACTTTTCCACATAGAAGTGGTCAGCCATGGGAAGCTTATGGAACATATGTCTTTTTCATGGCGCATATAAACTGGCTGCTGTCTTGTGCCTGGTCAAGCCAGAGGGACTTCAATAGCTATTCCCATCACAGTGTAGGCAGACAGTGTAGACAGAATGTAGACAGAGCATGCATGGGAGTACAGAGAGAGAAGCCGTCTCTGGGACAGCAGTTCTTATGTGCAGTGGGCCTTGAAGAAAAGCAAAATTCCTTACTCTTCAGTAAAGAAAAAGCCAGTGGGATCCTTGTCACTCCTCAGCTGATAAGCTTTCCCCTTCCATGCCGTGCTTTCAGAACCAGCTTGAGTTCCTCAGGCTGAACTATGGGTAGCTGAAAGCCACCAGACATCTGAAGAATGCTTTTAGTGTGAACAAGAGGCAAAACGATGTCAAGAATTCAAAACAGAAGCAAACAGAAACCACAGGAAAAAAGAAGGGTACAAAAGATATGGTGGGAAGCAGAAGAAAACTTAGAACCCCACCATAATTAAATACACAAAATATTGCCTTCCCCAGATGAGAAGAAGCTGCTGTGTGAAAGAAAAAGTCTGAAAAAAGAGTTATTAGAGATTAAAAATATAATAGCAGGAATTTAAGAATTCCATAGATACGTTGGGAGATAAATTTTCAGAGGTCTCTCAGACAGAAGTACAAAAAAAATAGAGATGAGAAACAGGGAAGAAAAGATAAAATTAGATAATCCATGAACTCCAGGTCTAACATTGAGCTAATGTAAGTTTTAGAAGGAAAGGACAGAGAAACTGGAGGGGAGAAAGTTATTTGCAGTAGAAGTTGGGTGGAAGCGATTAACATATACACACTACCACATATAGAACAGGTAATCAACAAGGACCTATTGTATAGCACAGGGAACTCTACTCAGTATTCTGTAATAACCTATATGGGGAAAGAATCTGAAAAAGAATGGAGATATATATATATATATATATACATCTGAATCACTTTGCTGTACACCTGAAATGAACACAATATTGTAAATCAACTATACTCCAATATAACATAAAAATTAAATTAAAAATAAGTAGTGTGGGAAGTATATACAGGGAGGAATTCTGTCTTACAGGGAGAGAGATGCAGAGGGCGGGCATCAAGGTTCGCTAGAAGAAATAGCAGCTGAATTGGTAAATTCAGGCCACACTAGTCAGATGGGCTCTGAGATGACAGGGTGATTCTGAGTACTGCAGAGTTGTTGCTTTTTCACTGGCTTTGGACATTTTTGGGGTTAGAGAATTAGCTTGCTTTTTTTCTACTTAGGCAATACTTCTGGAAAGGAAGGCCCTGAAGCAAAGCTGGGAAATGCGGGAACTACTTCCCCTGATACCCTTTGGGGGCGGGGGGGGGGGTGCTCAGAGCTGCGCAAATATGCAAGCCTGCTGCTTCCAGTGTTCATTGTCACCTCTGAGGTTGCCCCACCCAGCTTGCATGTGGGGGAGGAGAGAATAGGGAACTGACAGAAATGATACAAGAAGGAAATTTTAGAATTGAAATACATGAATTTCCAGATTGAGAGGGCCCACTGAGAAGGCATCCAGTGGTTAGGAATAAGAAAAAACACACCAGGAGAAAAGGGAACACTCCTACGCTGCTGGTGGGAATGTAAATCGGGGCAGCCACTATGGAAAACAGGATGGAGCTTCCTTAAAAAATGAAAAATAGGGCTTCCCTGGTGGCGCAGTTGTTGAGAGTCTGCCTGCTGATACAGGGGACGCAGGTTCATGCCCCGGTCTGGGAAGATCCCACATGCCGCGGAGCGGCTGGGCCCATGAGCCATGGCCGCTGAGCCTGCGCATCCCGAGCCTGTGCTTCACAACGGGAGAGGCCACAACAGTGAGAGGCCCGCGTACCGCAAAAAAAAAAAAAAAAAAAAAAAAGAAAAATAGAGCTACCATATGATCCAGTAATCCCCACTCCTAGGCATATATCCAGAAAAGACAAAAACTCTAATGAAAAAAGATACATGCACCCCAGTGTTCATAGCAGTGCTATTTACAATAGCCAAGACATAGAAGCAACCTAATGTCCATCAACAGATGAAAGGATAAAGAAGATGTGATATATATATATATACACACACACACACACATATACACACAATGGAATACTACTCAGCCATAAAAAAGAATGAAATATTGCCATTTGTAGCAACATGGATGGACCTAGAGATGATCATACTAAGTGAAGTAAGTCAGACAGAGGAAGACAAATATTTTATGCTATCACTTGGAATCTAAAATATAATACCAATGAACTTATTTACAAAACAGAAACAGACTCACAGACATAGAAAACAAACTTATGGTTACCAAATGGAAATGGGGGGGGATAAATTAGGAGTATGGGATTAACAGATACACACTATTATATATAAAATATCAATAGTTAAATGACAAGGATCTACTGTATAGCACAGGGAATTATATGCAATATCTTGTAATAACCTATAATGGAAAAGAATCTGAAAAAGATATATATGTATTTATATATATAGAACTGAGTCACTTTGCTGTAAACTTGAAACTAACATGGTATTGTAAATGAACTATAATTTAATTAAAAAAAAAAGAAAAACCACACCAAAGCACAGAGAAAAAACAGACCATGTACAATGGACTAATAATCAGAATGTTTTCAGGCTTCTCAAGAGCAATGTAGGAAAGAGGTAGAGAATGGAGCAATGCTTTCGCAGTCTGAGAAAAATATTTGCATCTTAGAATTCTATGCTCAATAAAACAACAGTCAAGGAGAAGAAAGACTAATGGTATTTCAGGCAGGCAAGGGTTAAAATTGACCTCTAATACCTTTTCTTAGAAAGCTGTTGGAGGATGTGCTCCAACTAAACAAACACATCAAGCAAGAAAGATGACATGGAATTCAGAAAATGGAGACTGTAGTCCTACAGAGGGGTGAAGAGAATGTCTATGGTAACAGTCAAGACACCCCAGGATGACAAACAGTCCAAACTGTTTGGCTCTCCCTGGGTAGAGAAAGGTCTGGAGTGGGTGACCTAGCTCAGCTCCCTCTGAGCACCGGGTTCCTTTCCTGGCTTGCTTTGGTCTCCTTTACTCTCTTCTGCTTTTCTCTGGCAGGAATTGTCTTTTCTCAAGTTAGAAGTGGTACGGTCCAAGACTCAGGCTTTTGTTTTGGAGGTGAAATGATAGGGTAGGCATTTAGAGTGCTTTGGCATTAGGCCATCAGAAAACCTTCACAAAAGTCAAAGGAGTATTCTACAAGATGCAGTCACACTTGGTAGAATTCTACACTGATGTTTGGATTAAAGCTCCACAGTGTTCAAGAGCCTGCCTTTTCCTTGCTTTATGCTCTTCCTTTGGGCAGCTTTCGAGCAGGGCAGGATTCAGGAGTCACTCTGTCCCTGACACCATATCATTTCCATCCCCCCCCACATTCTTAGCTTCAATCTGTGAAAGTGGTACTGACCCTTTGAAGGGGCATTTAAACATAGAATCATAGAGACTGTGGGCTGGAAGAGCTTTTAACGCAACTCATGACTATGGTTCGTTTTCTAGTCTCCATTTGTTTACCCTGATTTCTCTCCTAGTTTCCCATTTAATTCAATTGTATGTTGTGTACTTGGAATTAATTAAGAATTTGGAATGAATTAGGAGTCTAAATAATAAATGCAGTCCTTTCCATTTCTAGGCATCTTGGGTGTTAGAACTTTCTTCCTTTTTTAAATTTTTTTAACATCTTCATTGGAGTATAATTGCTTTACAGTGTTGTGTTAGTTTCTGCTGTATAACAAAGTGAGCCAGCTATATGTATGCATATATCCCATATCCCCTTCTTCTTGCATCTCCCTCCCATGCCCCCATCCCACCCCTCTAGGTGGTCACAAAGCACCGAGCTGATCTCCCTGTGCGATTCAGCTGCTTCCCACTAGCTATCTATTTTACATTTGGTAGTGTATATATGTCAATGTTACTCTAGAACTTTCTTGCTTATGTTGAGATCCCATCCATCTTGTGCTTCTGGTCATTTGAGGATGTCTAATACCTCTGACATAGGACAGCTCATTCAGTGTTTGAAGACAGAAATTAAGCCTCTTCTTTTGAGATCAAACATCTTTTCTCCAGCCCAAGAGCTCCTTGAGCCCATCTTAGAATCTGGTTTCTTGCCTCCCCCCATTCTGATTGCTTTCCTTTTGAACCACCTGCATTTGCCTTTGGCTGGACAGAATGTGCAACTGAATATTCTTTGACCTTGGGGAGGTTTGTGTTTGTGTCCTCCTACTTTCCCTACTGGTACAGATTTCCCCACATGTTCATTTTGTATTGCATACTAATGACGCCAAACTTAGTGGCCTAAAACAACAATCACCTATCATCTCATGGTAGAAGTTTGGGCTCAGTTAAGCCAGTTGCTCTACTCAGGGTTTTACCAGGCTGAAATCGTGATGTTATATATCATTACCTAATCACAGGAGTGAAATCCTCCATATTCACAGTGCTGCGCCCTGCTCAAGTGGGGAGGATTATTATTGGGTGTGGACACCAGGGGACAGAAATCTTGGAAACCATCTCAGAATTCTTTCTACTAAAATGGAGCAGGACCCTGTGGGGCTCCTGGGCATGGAAGCCTTTCTGTGTCCCTTATTTCTTGTTTGTAGGGATTAGACTCCAGCCTCCATAAACTTCCCTGAGTTCCAAAGGGCAGGTTCAAACAGTTGGTAATCTGGAATGGGAGGGGTGCATAGACAAGGGAAGGGCAGTAAAGAAACAGTAGTGCAGCCTCAGGGCAGGGCCCTGGTTCCTTCTCAAGGGACACACATAGCAATATCTTTGAGCTCTTCTACAGGACTAAAATCCCCAACAAATGGAAGATGTTAGCATTCTTCCTTCTAGAGAAGATCACAGTTGGATAACATTGAGAAGCTCATCAGGAGACCACCTGAGGACAGATTAAAGGACACCCTGATCTTTATCAGCAACCGCACCCTTGAGCCATTGCTATAAAACTCCTCACCAAATCTCCTCTGGTTGGGACACAGTTTTTGAGGCACAAACCCACTGTATCCCCCTTTGCCTGGCAAAGCAGTACAGATATTCTTTTCTACTTCACCCAAAACTCTGGCTCTGAGATTTGATTCAGCACCAGTGCACAGAGGCCCAGTTTTCAACATCACTACCACAGCCCCAAACCCAACAATCTACACTTTGGACCTGTAATGGTGTCACCAGCACTCTCTCTGTGCAATTAGTCACCAATTCGGATTAGGAAACTGTGTCTCCCCAGAGCCCTTAGCATGACTATAAGTTAGTTGGAGGCACAGCTGCAATGCAATCCTGACACTAACGACTCAGAGTTAGTTCACACCCCGCAGGTTAGGGCACCGTCCTTCACGAGGCTGCCCTTGCTTCAGATGGGGGCGGGGGCTGCCAGGTCACCTTCACGTCTGACCAATTAGCTACAAATATGGGGGTTTCCACTACCTCCTCAGCTTTGATAACTCACTAGAAAAGCTCACAAAACTCAAAGTACTATACTTATGATTACAGTTTTATTATAAAGGATGCAAGTCAAGAGCAGCCAAATGGAGAGACACAGAAGGAAAAGTCTGGGAGGGTCCCTAACCTCAAACCTTTCATGTCCTCAGGTGGGTCCTCCTCCTGGTACATTGATCGATGTGAATCACTAAGCAGGAAGCTCACCCCAGCTTCAGGAGCTAGGATTTTTATTGGGGTTTCCTTATGGGGGCATGATTGATTGAGTCATTGGCCATACGATTGAACTCAATCTCCATCTCCCTCCCCTCCCCAGAGGTTGGGCTGATCTCACGTGCCTCAAAGTCTCAAGCCTCTAACCACATGGTTGGTCTCTCTGGCTGGCCAGCCCCCATCCTGAGTCATCTCATTAGCATAAAGCTAGCAATAAGCCGACTCTAAGTAGCGAAGACACTCCTATCTCTCAGAAATTCCAAGGATTTAGAGGTTACCTCCCAGGAACCAGGGACAAAGGCCAGCCAGTGTCTTTATAGTCTAACAACAGCACATAAAGTCTTTATTACTCATTAATATTTCACTTGAATTTACCTGGATCCAGGCTTTGTGTAATGCTTCTGGGGTCTCTTGGAATCTTCTGAGAGGTTCTCAAATTCCAGACAGAAACTTTTGATTCCCAGGTGCTGAGTTGTGGGGATGTTAGGATAGTAGCAGTGAGAGATCTAGGGACAAGTAGAACATTACGAGGGCATCTATCTTTGCCATGTATATGACCGAATTAACTCACTTGGTTGGCAAAACGGTCTTAGAGGTTATTGACCTGTAAATCCTGTCCAATTGTTACAAGGAACCTTGGTTGAAAGAATGTTCAATTAATCCGAGAGGTTAGTATCTGCTTGGTCAATGACTTTACAAGAGGTTGGATTTAGTTGTTTGATTTTTTAATGAAAACATTTCTCACCAGATGATCCAACATAAATGAAATATTTATTTCATTTTCTTCCTGGTTAAAACTCTTGTCTTTAAATGCTTTCTTGTGTCTACTTAGAATGATCAATGGGGATGCCTGGGGGGATTTCTCTTGCAGAATTTGTTGGTGGAGAATATTAAAATTGCATGAAGCCACTCATGTAATTTTAATCATCATCAAAATAATTTTGACTGAAATTGGGACGAATTTAAAGTGAAATGCTTCTTCTGGGAAAGGTTGAGGCCATGTGCCTTTGGTATTCAAGGAGGCAGGGTCACACATCTCTAGGTCACTCTCCCATCCACCCCTGCTGCTGGGCAGAGACATTCTCCATTAGCCAGGGGCTATGGCCAGAAGGTCTGCAGGACAAAGAGCTCCTGGCCATCTCCTTATTGTGCTTAGAGAATCATGCAGGGCTAGCATGGGCATGGCCCTAAACAGGGCTTAGTGTAATCTGTTTGTTCCTCCCAGGAGGAGTGAGATGTACCCAAGTGGGACTCAGTGAGGGTTCAAGTTTAGACCTGTGCCTTCCAGACCAGTGTCCACCACCCCACACCTCACACCCCCATCTCTTGAAGTTTTCATTTAATGGTCATTGAACTCAGCCCCTGCATCCATGAAGCCTACTCAGGTTTCTCCCTCCCACAGTGATTTCCACATCTTCTGATCCCTCTGACGGCCATGTTTGTGTTTTTCATTAGGTAAGTAGTTGCATGCCAAATCATGACATTTTTCTGTTGTTGATTTTAAATGTCATTAAAATCCAGTGTAGCCTGTGCTCCTTCTAGACCTTACCAGCCTGCTTTGAAATATAGGGTCACAATCATAACAACATTTCTTCAGGTCATCTCCTTTTTGTAAGGTCTCAGATCTCTTCGCTCTCCTGCTGTCAGAGGTTCAGGTGGTCCTCAAGGCATGTCCCCCACGTGGCTGTGAGCACAGTTCATGCAGCTGGCTGGGGATGTCTGCTCCCCTCTGTGGAGGTGACGCCCCCTCCTCTGCCACTCCCCGCACACCATGGTCTCAGCTTCTTCTTCCCAGTTTTGGATGCTCTAATTGCCCTTATGAGACTATGGACCCCAGCCACTGCCTTGCAGAAGAAGGGAGAATGGCTCCTCTCATTCAGCCTCAAGTCCAAAGCAGAATATTCTAAGGCTCTGGGGTGATTCTGATCACTTGCTCCCTCCTGATGGAGACGTGCAGCAGCTCTTGAAGCAAGTTTGCTCATCTCCACTCTTGGTTTCTTACAGTACTTTCCTTTTCATGATGTTCTTTGCACAAATGGATGGGACCTTCCCAGAATTCTTGGAGACAGGTCTAAACTCTGAGGTCGATGTGAAAGAGAGAGAGAATGGCTGCATTTACGCTGGCCAAAGTTTGTCTTTTTTTTTTTTTTTCTTGGCTGTGCAGTGTGGCATGCGGGACCTTAGTTCCCCAACCAGGGATCGAAACTGTGCCCCCTGCAATGGAAGCGCGGAGTCTTAACCCTGGACCAGCTGGGAAGACCAAAGATTGTCTTGATGAAACAAGGCTCCAGCTCCCAAATGGGGTGTTTATTTTCCCTGGAGAAGCAGGAAAAGAGATGGAAGACCTTCAGGCATGGAATGCATTCACCCTATCCTGGTATGTCCCTCAGTTTTTGGTGTTTTCTTGGGGCAGACTAGGGCCCTTGGCTAGGCTGGGAACTAGAGCATCTTTCCTCTGATGAGCTGTCTACTGGGGCTGTTGTGATGTACACCTGAAGTTGGGAGCACTTGCTGCTGCTGGGAGCTTTGGACATCTTTGAAGGACAAAGGGGGCTCCCTGCCCAGATTGGCTCCCTCCCTTCTCTGCCATAATGTGTTCAGTCTCTGAATCTTACTTATCACACTTCTTCTTTTCCAGGGTACTTCTCCAAAGAAGGTAGGACCATATCTCCTACCCACAGACTCTTGGGCAATGGGAACTGGCCACCCCCTCACCAAGACCATTGGTGAGGCTTCCCCTTCCTTTGATCTGGACTGGACTTAGTGACTTGCTTGTCATGAATGGAATGCAGTAGAGGTGGCTCATTGTGACTTCCCTCACAAAGGGCCATGCTGCATTCCGTGGTTATGTTGGAAAGCTCACTCTTGCTCTTGGGATGTTCCTTCTTGGAACTCAGCCACCATGCTGGGAGAATCCCACGCCATATGAAGAAGCCACCTGTGGGGGCTCTGGTGGAAAGTCCCAGCTGCTACCAACGTGTGAGTGAGGACGTTCCTGGATGACACTGGACTCTGGCCACTCGAGCCTTCCCAGTTAAGGCTCCTGGGGCAGAGGAAAGCCATCCCCTGGCCTGTGCCCTTTTATGCAGCGAGATACTGGGAACATGGGCTCTATGCAAAGAGCACAAGACACAGACTTGTTCATCAACGGGGAGGGACTCTGCCCTATGGCCCAACGGTGCACATGGTTGAGGGCTCTGCAAAGTGGGATTAGAAGCCTCAGTCAGGGCAGGAAACTCAGGTGGTAGTGGCCTGCTCCTGCCTGTGAGATCCCAGTCCTGGGGACTTGTGCATGAAGTTTTGGGTCTCCAAGTGGGCTCTGATTACACACCCCCCATCAGCCACACAAAGGGTGACAGGTTTAGGCCCCTAGGCGCATGACGCTTTGGCCACTGTCATCTACCACCTCCATCCAAGAAGCGGTGGAGATGAGACGGAGGGGCAGCCTGGATTCATTATGACACACCCTCCTTGTGGAAATGAGGTGCGGAGGAATAACTGTGCGCGCAGTCTCTGCTGAGCTGGATCTGGGTTTGCAATCTTGCTCTGACATTTCTTTATTGTATGGTCTCAGGCCGGTCTCCTCCTGTCTCTGAGCCTGTTTCCTCACCTTTAAAATGGTGATAATTAGAGCGTCATCATCCTGGGGGTTTTGTGACTATAAAAGTGTCAAGTGCTTAACATAATATAGGTACTCGATTTCTCTTATGTCCTTTCCCTTCACTGCGGAAGGACCTGGATGCGGTGGTTCCCAGTTGCCAAATAATGATAGCTAAGCGTTGTGAAGTGTGTACTGGGTACGAGGCATGGTGCTCAAGGCAGAGATCCCTTTAGATACTCATGATCCGTGGGAATCCTCCTGCTGGAGACTGGTGTGCCAGGGTCCCAGGAGACAGCTCCTCGAGGGAGCCTCTTAGCATCACCAGAAAATATAAGCTACCAGACATTCGGGCTTTTGGGCTTCCTTCTGTTGGGAGCTGCATAGCCATGTGGCTGGCAACCCAGAGCACAAACACACACACCTATATACAAATGTGTGTACATACTGTGTCTACTGGTACTTCTTACCCGAGGGCTAGTCAGCACAGATCGATAGCTGACTGCTGTTGACATGTGCATCTGGGAATCAGTCATTCAAACACTCGTGCCAGCAGGGTCAGAGCCAATGGCAACCTACTTGGCACTGCAGGCTGTGAGCGGTGGGGCTGCTGTGGGTGGGGCTGGTGGAGACTTCGCTGGTGCCCAAGGAGAGGCCTCACGACAGAGGAGAAGCCTGAGCTCCTGGCTGCTGGGTGAGCAGCTTTTCTAGCCTCCTCCTGTGTCATGAGCAGCACGTGACCTTTCCCACACGTCTGCAAAACGTCATTTATTGTGTGCCTGTGGCTTGCTCGGGGCCATGCTAGGTGCCTCCACAGAGGTGAGAGAATCAAGAGCCTTCCTCCATGCCTGGGAGGGGCTGCTCAGTTCCGTGGGCCTTTTTGCATTGCTGGGGAGGTAAAGAGTGGACAGTAGAAGATGTGGAATGTGGAGCATGGGGTCTAGCCTCTAGAGGATGCTCGATAGGACAGGCTGTTTCTGTGAAGTCTGGATCATTGGCTTGGCAGCCAGGCTGAGGGCACACTAGGGGCTGCCTGGACGCCTCGGCCTGCCCTTGCTGGGTGCTGGGTGCTGGGGATGCTGTTGGATACCTACCAGTTCCTGTCCTCCCTCTATGCTTCTGGGTCAACTCTCACTGCTCACTCTTCACCTTCTCCCTGCGGCTGCATCCCGGGATTCTGCAGAGCTCTGGGGTCTATTTTCTTTTTCTATTTTTTTTTTTTTTTTTTTTTGTGGTACGCGGGCCTCTCACTGTTGTGGCCTCTCCCGTTGTGGGGCACAGGCTCCGGACGCCCAGGCTCAGCGGCCATGGCTCACGGGCCCAGCCGCTCCGCAGCATGTGGGATCCTCCCGGACCGGGGCACGAACCCGTGTCCCCTGCATCGGCAGGCGGACTCTCAACCACTGCACAGCCAGGGAAGCTCTGGGGTCTGTTTTCTGATGCAAAGTCTTGTGAAGTGGTGAGCAAGACCGCAGTGCTCTGGGTGTCCCATGGTGGGCGCTGTGACACTGCACGATCTCTCTGACTCTTCCCATCCCCCTCTGCTCTGCACCTGCAGCCGGCATGTTCTCACAGCCCTCCTAGCCACAGAGGCTTTTTTGGGGAAATATCTGCTCCACCTCATTTTTATCTCAGTAGCATGAGTGTGTGTCCTTTCTGCTGGGGACATCTGACTTTCCTGCCATGGAGGGAGGGGCCTAGTCCTTTGAATTTTAAGCTTCAAAGAGACACATCTATCATTTCAGAATCTGCTGTGAGCCAGGTGCTTTAGGCAAAAGATCACATTTAATTCTTACAGTAATTATATGAGTCCAGGTAGGCAAGGTCAGGCCTTGGTCACATGACTCCATCTCTAGGTGGCCTAAAAAAGCCCCAAAGACTTATTTGTCCTTTAAGTTACGTATCCAGATGGGCTGGCCACAGTCTCTGCTCATCAGAGCCACTCAGAGGCCTGGGCAACTGGGCAGCCGCTCTCCTGGACTTTGTGGACCTGGGCACCAAAGGGAGAGGAGAGTGTTGGGAGGGTCTTTGGTGGGCACCTAAAGGCTCCAGCAGGGGGACTTCCCTGGTGGCACAGTGGTTAAGAATCTGCCTACTAATGCAGGGGACACGGGTGCCGCGGAGGAACTAAGCCCGTGCGCCACAACTACTGAGCCTGTGCTCTAGAGCCCGCGAGCCAAAACTACTGAGCCCATGTGCCACAACTACTGAAGCCCACGTGCCTAGAGCCTGTGCTCCACAACAAGAGAAGCCACCGCAATGAGAGGCCCTCACAATGCAAGGAAGAGTAGCCCCTGCTCGCCGCAACTAGACAAAGCCCTCGTGTAGCAATGAAGACCCAAAGCAGCCAAAAAGAAATAAATTTATTAAAAAAAAAAAAAGAAGGCTCCAGCAGGGAAGCAGTAGACATCACCTCCACTCATGAATCATGGGCACATCTAGTCATATGGCCTCTCTCAACCTCAAAAAGGTGGTCACCTTACAAAGATGTGACTTTATAAAGTGGCCGGAAAGAGTGCTCCTGCCAAAGACTGGCTCAGGGGAGGAGTGGCAATGCTTGGAGATGGGCGAGGATGCTCATCACGCTGGCCGGTGAGGCGGCGTGAGCAACCCCAGGTGCCGAGCGCGGCTCTGAGTCACACCTGTGGACAGAGCGATGGAACAGCAGACGAAAATCCAGCTCTTTCTGACTCAGGTCCATGCTCTGGGTGAGCACTTTTATCTTTCCATTCTGTTGGTCTTTCTTATCCAAAGTGATTTACAGGATTGAAAGAGGATTTTAAACCCACCCAAAGCTCCAGACTAATAAAGGCACAGACCTACTAGAGAATGGACTTGAGGATATGGGGAGGGGGAAGGGTAAGCTGGGACAAAGCTATAGAGTGGCATGGACATATATACACTACCAAATGTAAGGTAGATAGCTAGTGGGGAGCAGCCATGTAGCACAGGGAGATCAGCTCGGTGCTTTGTGATCGCCTAGAGGGGTGGGATAGGGAGGGTGGGAGGGAGGGAGACGCAAGAGGGAAGAGATATGGGAACATATGTATATGTATAACTGATTCAATTTGTTATAAAGCAGAAACTAACACACCGTTGTAAAGCAATTATACTGCAATAAAGATGTTAAAAAAAGAAAAAGAAAATTGTCCTGTCCTCAGGAAACCAAAAGAGGAAACATTTGGGAGCAACCGATGATATTGGTCACTGTCCTGTCCCCTGTCATCCATCCTGAAGGGGTCTCTGGCTCAGGTGGAGGGCAGCTGAGACAGAAGGAAGAAGGGGGTCTGGGCACAGAGCCCGCTGCACGGGCAAGGATGCAGCAGGGGCTGTGACTGTCCTGATTTCATATGTGCAGAAGGCAGGGCTCAGAGAGGGTGAGAAACCTGTCGGGGCCACAGTGAGCATCTATGAGGCGAGGCTGTCTGAGCCCCACCCCGAGCCAGGCTCTGCACATAGCCCGGCACTATCCTTTAAGAGACCCTACTTGCCCAGAGTGTCAGGCTCAGCAGGAGACATTAGGCTGGCTGGGGACATTTCAGGGTATGTAAGGACTGCTGGCTGTGTCTGGAAGTTTCTGGTCCATGCACCGTGGGGTGAGTTCAGCTGGCCTGCAGCTTGGTGTGTCCTGGTGTTGCTGAAATCTAGGCTTCTGTACACCCGTGCCAAGTAGAAATACAGAGACAGAATCTAGGAGGAAAGAGAAAGAGTAGCTTTCTTTCTTTGCCAGGCCACAAGGGAACACAGCAGGCTAGTACCTCCAAAAACGGTGCCTCTCTTCAAGAGGGTAGTGAGAAGTTTTATAGTAACTGTTCAGAGAGGGAGTGATCAGCTCTTGGACATTTTTCTGATTGGTTGGTGGTGAGGTAATTGGGAGTCGACATCATCAACCTTCTGGTTCCAACTGGTCTGGGGTCTACATGCTTGTGGGCAGCCTACCATCATTAATCGTTCATTTCTCCCACCTGTTTTGCATCTGAAAAACAGCTCCAAGATATTGTTGTGTGTATCCATTGATGGGACACCAGGGCCTTGTCCCAAGGCTGAACCATTATTTCTCTTGACTTTGTTTCTCCCTTGTCTCATATCCCCTCCCTTCCCTAGTTAACAACTGCTTGAATCTGCCCGTTGGAACTCAGGGAAGGTCATGGAGGCTGAATGAAGGCTGTTTCCTATAATTAAAGAAATGGGAGACACAGAAAGCCTTTGTGTCCAGGAGCCCAACGGGCCCTGCTCAGTATCACTGGGGTCCTGTGGCGCAGAGGCCAGGACCAAGAGGAAGACTCTGTAGGTTCCCTGAGGCACTGTGGGGGTCACCAGGGAGGGGGTAGGAGGTGGCATGGGAGCCCGGACCCTCCCCATGGGCTGCGCCATGTCCCTGGAGCTGGGGGCTCCGACCTCCAGACCCCATTCGGGACACAGCAGCCATCCTCGAAGGCTCCTTCTGCAGCCAGGAGGCCCCATCAATCCAATCAGGCTCTAAGGGATGAAACATCGGCAGGTTACGTTTTCTTTCCTTCCTGTTTTTTCCCTCCTCTGGCCTTTCATCTAAGTCTCCAGCCCCAGGTGAGCTTTGTAGGGGCAAAGAGCACAGCTCCTTGGAGCAAGGACCTTTCCTCACGCACTCCCCCCTCCTCAGCCTCTTGCACACCCTGCAAGGGGGAGGCGAAGGTTGGCAGTGGGCAGCGATCAAGCTTTAGACCCTGTGGCTCTCGGTCTTCCTGGTAGGTGCACACATGGCAGGCAGGTCTATGTGCATTTTAAATGTGAAGAAACTGAGGTGTAGGGAGATAGAATGGTTTGTCCAAGGTTGCCCTGTTAGTGATGGGCAGAGCAAGGCATTGACCCAGGTCTCTGACCTCAAGGTTAGTGCTGCCTGCACTGCTAAGAGAAGAGGGAAAGCCCAGAGGAAAGGGGGCTGGTGGGGTGCAGGGCAGCATCCTGCCCAGATCCTGGATGGCCCTCCTGCAGGGCAGCCTTGAGGAGAGAGAGGCCCAGTGAGGAACCAGTGACTTCTTGAGAAGGGGTGGAAGAGCTGTGAACCTACCTTTTGGAGGAGCTTGGCCCTGCAGTGGGGGTGGGGGGCCCCCAAAGTGGACAGAGTGAGGAGAGTTGCAGTGGGGAGGAGGGGGCGGTCCCTGGCCTTGAGGGAACATGGTTCTCTGATAGGATTTCACAACACTCTCAGCTCTACAAGGAGCAACTTTCTGATGCCCGGAGTCTCCTGCTCTGGGTGGGCTCCAGAGTCAGAGACAGTCAGACAGGATCTCAGTACAGTCCTTAACCAGCCATGTGGCCTTGGGCAAGTCATTTACCTCTGGGGATAGTAATAATGCCTAGCTCATAGAGTTGTAGTGGGAATTATTTAAAATAGTTAATTAAGAATTAAGCACAGTGCCTGGAACATAGTAAGCACTGCATATACCAACAATGAAAATAACAGTAATGCCAGGTGCTAGCATTATTAATATTATTGCAGTGAGTACCCTAGCATCATCACTCAGCAAGCTGTGATTGGTTGGGAGTCTGGCTGGGTGCTGTATAAGAGACTTCTGCACTGGAAGAAGATTAAACCTCATCATGTTTAGGTCCCTTTACCTGACTTTGATCCTGGTTTTGACAAGAGCTGGGTGACCTTGGACAGGATACGTGACCTCTTGGGACCTCAGTTTCTTCTTCTGTAAGCTTTCCGTTCTTACCAGGGGCATGGGATGACATTCCATCCAACAAAAAGTCATGTCAGTGATGAAGCACCACGTCTGAGAAGGAAAATGAGAAATGGCTTCTGCAAAGGTAAAGGGTGCGGATGACTTCGCGGGACAGATTTCCTTTGGGGTTTCGCGCTAAGGCCCCTCCGCTGGCTTCAGTGCAGGGCAGTTGGCTTGAGGACCCCGTCTTCCACGCATTCCTTTAATGGGCCCCAGTGCTCACGGAAGCAAAGTGCACAAAAACTCCCTGTAAATGCCTGGTAACGTGGCCGGGAATTGGGCCCTGAAGGCTTATTAGAGCCATCCATCTTAATTATGCTGAAAATCACTTATGTGCTTTACATAGTAACACTGCATTTACAATTTCCAGGCCCTGAGGAGAGCCCGGCAGGCCCTCTCACTCTCTGGTGGAGCGTTTCCCTCAGGTCACATTTCTTGTTCCACCCGCCTGGGTGGGAAGATGGTGGGGTGTCTCTTTAACTCCCCCTTTCCTAGTGGGCTATGGGCTCAGGGTACTTCCCAGATGATTCACACCCAGTATCTCATTAGTCCTCAGCATCACCCTGTGAGGTCTGTGCGCTTATCACATTTTACAGATGAGAAGAGGCTCAGAGAGGCTAGGTGACTTGCCCAAAGAAACACAGCTAAGACATGGTGGCTCCAAGAAGAAAAGCTCCTCCTGCCATTCACAGGTGTGTCTGCAGATGCCGTCTTGCTCCCCTTTAACCCCTCCTTCCCAGTTTCGATTCTGTGGTTTCCAGGAAGCAGTGATGAGAAGAAATTATCTCCTCATCTAAGGCAGCCCACCCTATATAGCCCCAGAAAGCATACACACACATACACAACCCCCCCACAGCACACACCCCACACATGCATACGCACACACCACCACCCACACACATGCATGTGCACGCACATACATAACATACACATGCATATGTGCACACAATGCACCCCACATGCATGTGCACACACCACACACGCACCACACACATGTAGCCCCTCCGCGTCTCGTACAGGCCTGGCTCTCTCCATTGGAGCCTCATCGTGCAGGGTAAAGCTGGGCCCCCCACTCCCTGTGCACATGGCAGGGACCCTGAAGATAACACTCAGTTGGACTGTGTGCTAATCGGGAAGAAAACGTGCTTGGGAGGTGGGCCTCCCACATGAGAAGGAGCTGGAGGCCTCCTCCGGCACATGTGTGGGTGCTCAGGTCTAGAGGGCGGTACATGGCCGCTGCGTGTTCTGGCCTAAGGGGGCCTCTCCTACAGACCTGGGGACTACTAGGAGCCTAAAGTAGAAGCCAAGGGCCAAATACCAAGAGTCAGGAAATAATACCCTTTTGGTGTCGCCAGCTGTGCCCAGGGCGCTGAGCCCTGGAGGACTTTGGCAATGGAGGAAGGGAGGGGGAGGGAGGAGGAATGGGGCCTGCCTGCAGGGATCAGCCCAGGCTGGGTGTTCTTGAGGGTAAGCGGGGCAGGGGGGCAGGTGACCCCAGCCGGGGTCAGACATCGGAGCTCAGGTACCATCTACTGCCCGTGAGAGTGTCCCCCGACGGGGAGCTCAGGGGAGAGGCATGGGCAGGACCCGATCTCTGCTGTGACGGGGTCAGCGGGAGACCGCTGCACCCTGGGGTCCAGACCCATCCAGGCAGGTGCCTGGGGGAGCTGGGTGCAGTCTGCCAGCTCAGGACCATCAGGCTGACGAGTTGGGAGGGGCCCGAGGGAATCTGGTTCATGGGCCGGGCAGCCCATGGGATGGGGGCCTGGGAGGGTCAGAGACTCATGGAGGACCCAGCCTGTGGAGCCTGGCTGTGCAGGCCCTTTGCTGGTGCCCAGTCAACTACTGTGGAGCCAGGGGCAGGGCAGCCTGGTCGTCAGTGGGCTAAGACAGGGCAGGTTACTCTGCGGCATCGGAGGTCACTCAGCCTCTCTGGACCTGGCCTGGCTCCTTGGTCCAGTGCAAGGGGTGCGCCAATGCCAAGGCACAGACGTCCCTTCTGGCACAGACCCTGACGTCCCTGCTTGCCCACTGCATCCAGACACTCAGCAGGAGAAGCAGCACTTCCTCTCCCACCCCCCAACCACCCTTGGAAGAACACCGGGAACAGTGGGCTGATGAATGAGCTTCTGCTCGGAGCCCAGGCAGCCCCTTCCCTGCTGACTCAGCACAGGGAGAACTGCCCGGGAAGAAACTCTTCTAAGAGTAGAAAAATAACGTGTGAGTCTCACGGTCCAAACTGAGAGTACGGGACATGGTTAAGGAGCCAGATATAAGGGAGGCCCTGAACCCCACACCCCACCTGGCACAAGGACCCAGGAGGGGCCTGGCGCTTACAAGCCAACCCTGTCCCAGCCCAGAGCTGGCTGGAAAATCAGCAACTGGGCAAGCCTGTGCTTCATGGGAAGTTGCAATCACTCGTAGAGGGCCCTCCAGGCATCTGGAACTCAGCCCCTGTCAGCTCTGGATTTTAACATCCTGGCTCCCAAATCAGGAATCCGAGACTCAGCGGAAACCCATGACAACCCTCAGGGGAGGTGGGATGGGCCTGCCAGCCCGGGTCTGCCCTTTCTTCGGTGCCCACTGTCTCCTCAGCCCCTTCCCACCTCCTCTTTTCAGCCTCTTCCCAATTTGGAAGCTGGAGGTGTGTGGTCTGGGGGCTTCCTAGAGAGACAGTGTATTAGGGTCCATTAAGGTTTTCTCTAGAGGAAAAGAACGAATAGGACATATATACACATATACCTTTCTGTTGTTGTTGTTTGTTTTGTTTTTACTGCAAAGAATTGGCTCCTGTTATTATGGAGGCTGGCAAGTCCAAAATCTGCCGCTGAAGTCCCAGTTCAGGTCTGAAGGCTGGAAGCCGCTGTAGAACTGCAGCTTCTACAGAAGCCGCTGAAGAGCTGATGTTGCAGTTGAAAATCCTCAGGTGGGAAGGCTTCTCTCCTCCCTGTGGGGAGGCCAGCCTTTTGTTTTACTTATGTCTTCAACTGATCAGATGCGGCCCACCCACATCAGGAAGGGCAATCTGTTTTACTCAGTCTATTGATTAAATGTTAATCTCATCCAGAAACTCCCTGAAAGAAACACCCAGAGTAATGTTTGACCAACTATCCAGGCACCCTGTGGCCCAGCCAAGTTGACATATTAAATTAACCATCACAGGTAGCATGTGGAGGGGTTGGTTGTATAACCCCTGTAGGTGCCTGGGCGTGAAGCCCTGCCTCACTGAGCCTCAGTTTTCTCATCTGTAAAGGGGGTGTTGTGAGCAGGAGAGGAGTTAACAGATTGGTGCCACTGAAGCCCCTGTGAGGTGCTTAGCCTGTGACATCTCCTTTCAGACTCATGCTGGTTGGTCTCAGCCGTCCTCCCAGAAGGAACCCACATGGGTTGTGGGATTAATATTTTTAATCACTCACCCTCTTCTCCTTGGCCACAGTTACTGCACACCCCCCTAACTGGTGTCTGTGGGACCACAGAGCCATGATTCTGTGGATGCTGTGAGGTCACCATGACTGCCAGCGTCAGTCCCCCAGAGGACAGGGGAGCCAGTGAGAGTGACAAGCAGGGCTTGAAACACCACCACATTTGCTTCATGGAGAGAGGGCTGGGAGGCGCTTCCCTCCCCTTTATTTTGATGTGTCCCAGGCTGGGCTCAGGGTCTGGCTCCCAGGTCTCTGAGCTGTAGGGGAGGGTGATTACTGTGGGATGCTAGCCCTGCAACTCCTGCCCTGATGTGCTCCTCAAACCAAATCAAGTGGGAGAACACCGGGCCTCTCCTTAATTACGTGGCAAGATTTAAAGTGATTGGAAAATCACTACATGAAGCTGTCAGAGGGGAACAGATGTCAAATTAGCGAAAGAAACAACTAATTGGGAGCAGATTTCATCTGTATCCCTGTACCATCAAGAGGAATGACATGCTGGGGAATCGGTTGAGTTCCAGGGCCCAAGGGAATGTACTGGACTCTGTCATCCTGAAAAAAGAGGCACCTTGTGCACACAGCCATCTCCAGACCGCAGTGCGCCCATCAGGTGAGGCACATACCTGTAAAAGCCACATTTCTGTCTCCAGGTGCATAGTCTGGTTGGGCAGTCCTGACATGCACATAGGAGGCAATTCTGGACAGGTCCATGTGCACAGAGCACAATTCCAACCACAGGCAGCAAGAGGCCAGTTTTGTGGGCAGCTCTGGGACATCCTGTGCCGTATTTATCTACTTCAAGGCATAGTCCCTGTGCTACCTGTTGGTCTTGCTTTTTCTCTGGGCCCCCGGCCCCCAGCACAGAACCTGGCACAGGATAGCTGGGAAGGAACATTTGCTGACTGATTAGATGGGATGATGGATGGATGGGTGAGTGGGTGGGTGGATAGATGGATGGATGAGTTGGCAAGTGGGTGGGTAGAGGATGGGAGGGAGAGTGATGGAGGGGAACCACGTCAGTATGGGTGGAGGGAGATTTGCAGAGGAATTTTCCTCCTGTGGGGTGGAGGCTCTCTCCTCTAGGGCTTGTCTGGCACTGGGGATCCTTTGTTCTGTATCTCAGAAAGGCAGAGGTCAGGTAAAAGTCAGGTAGGTCTGGGCTGGGTGGGAGATGCTGAGAAATTTGGGCCAGATCCCTTTCCCGCTGTGGTGCTCAATTTACCTTCAAGTAAAACGAGAACTCCACATCCCACACCTTGGTGCCATGGCAGGGCCAGGGCAGTACAGAACTTGGGGTCCCAGGGCTTCCAGTGAGTGCAAAGCCGTGCCAGGGGAGGAAGGGTTTCAAACCTTCAAAGTGGAAGAAGCTGGAGACAACGCAGGGGAATAAACCCAGGGAGGCTATGCATGTGGGCTCTGGCTCGCAGGCTGGGGAGAGCTTCCCAGACCAGTCTCCTTCCACATGAGCTCTGGAGGAGGGCAACCTGCTAAGGCGGAGGCTCCCACAGCTGCCCTTCCTCCAACTGAAGGCTTCTTCAGGATCCCAACTTCCTGTGTCGAGAGAGGGGCCTCCCCTGGGAATTGAGAGGCTCTGGGGCTCCCCTGGAGGAGGGTTTGGGGTAATGCAGGCAAACCTGCCCTGATGAGTTCTGTTTCTCAGATGTAGCTATCAATCCAATAGATGCCATCCTAAGCGTCGCTGGTCAGGAATCCGGGCTGCTCTGCGCTGGCCTGGGTGTCCACTCAGCGTGCTTTGCCTTCGCATTTCCCCTGGTTGACCTGTGGCATGCAGACCATTCTGGCATTCGTTTGAACTGTTGTGACTTGCTTATTTCACTCGGCATAATGTCCTCAAAGGTCACCCATGTTGCACTGTGTGTCAGCATTTCCGTCCTTTTAAGGCTGAATAATATTTCATTGTATATGTGTATCAAATTTTGTTTACTTATCTGTCAGTGAACACTCGGGTTGCTTCCCTTTGGCTGTTGTAAACAATGCTGCTATGAACATGGGTGTGCAAATATCTCTTCAAGACTGCTTTCAATTCTTTTGGATATATACCCAGAAGTGGAATTGCTGGGTCAAATGGTAATTCTATTTTTAAGTTTTTGAGGAACCTCCACACTGTTTTCCATACAGGCTGTACCATTTTACATTCCCAGTAATGGTGCACGAGGGTTCTAATTTCTCCACATCCTCACTAATAGTTGTTATTGGGCTTCCCTGATGGCGCAGTGGTTGAGAGTCTGCCTGCCAATGCAGGGGACACGGGTTCGTGCCCCGGTCCGGGAAGATCCCACATGCCGCGGAGCAGCTGGGTCCGTGAGCCACGGCCGCTGAGCCTGCGCATCCGGAGCCTGTGCTCCGCAACGGGAGAGGCCACAACAGTGAGAGGCCTGCGTACCGAAAAAAAAAAAAAAAAAAAAGTTGTTATTTTCTCTCTCTCTCTATTTTTTTTAGAAAAATACGAGAAAATTATTTTATTTATATAAATCATTTACAACTTAAAACAATGGCAATTATTCTTTAGAGGCATATATGCATGTTATAAAAATATAAAGATGTACACGGGAATGATAATCATTCACTTCAGGATAGAGGCTGCCTTTGGTAGAATGAGTGAGAGGGATTAAGAATAGGGAAGAACACTCAGAGGGTTTTAATATTTTATTTCTTAAGCTGAGTAGGGGGTACATGGGTGCTCTTTATATTTGTAACTTTCTTTATGTCTGTAATATTTCATAATAAAATACTTAAAATTTCACAGTGGATTTTTTTTTCTTTTCAGTTCTGGGCTATTATCAAAAAAACCAAAAAATCTAATTGAAAAGATACATACACTCCAATGTTCATAGTAGCACTGTTTACAATAGCCAAGACATGGAAACAACCCAAACGATGTTTGGCTTAAGAAGATACACACACACACACACACACACACACACACACACAATAGAATATTAGCCATAGAAAGAATGAAATATTGCCATTTACAGCAACATGGATGGACCTAGAGAATATTATATTTAGTGAAGTAAGTCAGACAGCAAAGACAAATATTATATCACTTATATGTGGAATCTAAAAAATAATACAAATGAATCTGTATACAAAAGAGAAACAGACTCATAGACATAGAAAACAAACTTATGCTTATCAAAGGCGAGAGGGAGGAAAAGAGGGACAATTTAGGAGTATGGGACTAAGAGATACAAACTACTATATATAAAATATATAAATAACCAAGACTGGCTGTATAGCACGGGGAACTATATTCAATATCTTATAATAACCTATAATAGAATACAATCTGGAAAAATAGATAACTGAATTATTTTGCTTTATAGCTGAAACTAACACAATATTATCAATCAACTATACTTCAATTAAAAAAGCCCCTTTCAACCTTACCTGAACTTATGCTAATAAGGTGACACTTGGAGGGTGGAAGTTGATGGCCGGAGGAACCAACCATGTGATTAGAAGGTTGGAATTTTCAGCCTTACCCCCTGACTTGTAGGGAGAGGGGAGGGACTGGAGATCAAGATAGACACCAATGGCCAATGACCTAATCAATCATACCTGTGTAATGGAACCTCCATAAACCCGTAAAACAATGGGGTTTGGAGAACTTCCGGGTTGGTGAATGAATCCACATGCTGGGAGGGTGACCCACCCCAAACTCCACAGGGGCAGAAGCTCCTGTGCTTAGGACCCTTCTGGTCCTCATTCTATGTGCCTCTTCATCTGGCAGCTCATTTGTACGCTTTATAATAAACAGTTAATAGTAAAGAAAATGTTTCCTTGAGTTCTATGAGCTGCTATAGGAAATTATCAAACCTGAGGAGGGGGTCATGGAAACCCATGCTATGAAGCCAAGTCAGATGTGTGGGTAAACTGGGGACCCACTGCTTGTGGTTGGTGCCTGGAGTGGGAGCAGTCTTGTGGGACTGAGCCCTTAACCTGTAGGGTCTGTGCTAATCCCAGGGAGTTAGTGTCAGAGGTGAATTAAATCGTAGGGCATCTAGTTGGTGTCTGCAGAGAATTAGAGAACTTATTGGTGTGGGAAACCTAGATATTTGGTGTTAAGAAGTGTTGTGAGTAAAGAAACAGATCCTAGAGTGGGTTATAGGAGTGGGTGAGGGGTTATAGGAGTGCGTGCAGGGCCTGTGTATGGTTATAGGAGTGTGTGTGGTTATAGGAGTGTGCGTGGGGGGCTTGTAGGAGCGTATGTCTGTGGGGCTTGCAGGAGTGAGAGTGTGTGTCTGTGGGGTTACAGGAGTGTGTGTGGGGTAGTAGGAGTGTGTGTTGTATGTGTGTGGCTGGGTTATGCTGCATTAACAACCTCCCATCTGTCAGTGGCTTTCTTCACTCTACAGGAATTCAGTGCTCATTTCATGAAGGTTGACAGGGTCTCCACTCTTCATATTCACCCAGGACCCCAGGCTAATGGAGGCTCCACCTTGGCATGAGTTCCTTTATCACCGAGACATGGAGAGAAATGTGGTAAAGTATGCACTTCTACCCAGAAGGGACACCCGTGATATTATCTCACTTTTTATTCTTCAGAACAAATGAAGTAGCCTCACCTAATTCAGAGGGGTTGCATAGCACAGTCCTTTCATAGGTAGTGGGGAGCAAATACTGTGAATGGCCTGATGGATGACCGACCCCTGGGGATGTGAGTCACTGGAACCAGTTAGAGGGATCTTATTTCCTCTCAACATCTGGGAACTGGGGCAGGTCCATGAGCCAGGGATCAGGTTGGGAAGCACAGTTTGGCAAGGCTGAATATTACACTAGTCTTGTATATGCTATCTCTGTTCACTGGGTGGAAGTTTAGATATGCTTTGAGGCACCTGGATTAAAAAAATGTCAATATGAAAAATACCAATCTTTTTTGCATATTCAAAGTGGAGAGAGTCTCTTTTTCACTTTAGTTCTGTGGATGTCCGCACAGGGCAGGCATATGGGGGGCAGTGTGGGTTGCAAGGGTTGGGACCCCACAGTCCTTGGGGCTCCTGGACAGGTCAGCCACCGTCTAGCCCTGTGGCTTTGGGAAGCTACGTCACCTCTCCACCTTATTTGCCCATCTGTTAACTGGGGCTGATGACCGTCCCCAGCATTCAAGGAGCTGTGAAGACTGCATGAGATTGTGCCTGGCCTGCTCTGAGCACCAGGCCTGGCCAAAGCAGATATTCACCATGACGTTAGCTGTCCTGCATCAAACTGTGCTCCAACCATCACACCATGTTAGGTCATAAACAGCCCTGCTCTCTCTTCTGCCAGCTGTGCCAGTGTGGACAGTTGCTACGTTCTTCTTTCAGTCCTCAATTTTGTCATTGGAAAAATGGAGAGAATTATACCTTCATTCCAGAGTTGTGGTAGGTTTACAAGGCCTCTGTGGGTAGATGCTCAGTGGTCCAGGGAGGGTGCATGGTGTATGGGAGGAACACAAGAAGGGGCGGGTGTGGGGCAGCCCTGGGGGTGTGCCAGTGCCAAGGCAAAATCGGTTTTACACTTTTTCTTAATTGGGAATTAATTCCTTAGTTTCCTTTCCTTTCATTAAAAAGAAAATCCCATCGGGGAGCTGGTTGGTGCCGGCAGCAGCTTTGTGGGTGGCACACCTCTCTCCTCAGGGTCCTACCTGGGTGATGCTTTTGCTGGGGCAACCTAGAGACTGTTCACAACAAAGGCTCACAATAAAGCCGTCTTCCTTTTCTGTCCCGTAGGCACAGAACTGAAGTGTGCTCACCAAAGAGGGTGGGGGAGAGAGGCCATTAATCTTAGAGTGCTGGGGAGCCAAGATGGGCACCTTCATTAGAAAGTTCAAAATTGCATTTTATTTCCATTTTGATGAGATTTTTATGAGTTAGAAGAGATGAAGTTGAATCCCATAAGTGTAATGGACCCAGAAAGATCACAGATACTGCACTGAAGTCAATGAACCATGAGGAGTTTATTAAATTAATTAAATTTAAGAAAATAACGAATTTTTTTGCCATTGAATTAAAATTTCTAAAATGTCTTTAAAAGGCAATGGCAATCTTCATTTATGGGAAATCACAGTTACACAACAATCTCCCTAAGCTCTTTCTCATGTTTGTTTGACGAAGCTGTATTAGTGAAAGAATATCTGTGTTGGGGTTAGGGCAGCAGTGGGGTGGAGGGAGTTCCTTCAAAATGCTCCTACTGGGTGGGGTCCTGACCCTTTGGCTCTGGAGCCCAGAGATGCTGGATCACAGCTTTGCCTCTCATCACGGAGTAGGAACATTTGTCCAGAATTGCTCTTGGGGTATGTGAAGCAAAAACCCAGTTTAGAGCAGAGAGATTTCTTCAAGAGCTGTGGTTCAGGAAGCAGCCCATTCTGCCCAGAATCCTACTTTAAATTTCTGTACTTCACATGACTTTTAGTCCCAGGAGGAGGTAGTGCTAGGGGGGGTCTGGGGTTTTCATGTTGGACAAGTACTCACTTTGTGCTGGACACTCTACATATGATCTCATTTAATTCAACCAACAACCAAATTGTGACCTAATTAGGGGCCTGATAATTGTTGCATTACAGATAAGGAAAAACATACAACTACATTGATATGTCTCATTTTACGTTCAGGACCACAGTCCTCAGGGGAGTGCTTACTTCTGCCCAGCAATCGTATTTTTTTCTGCTATAAAGTTTCAAATGGTAAATATTATAGGCTTAGTGGGCTGTGTGGGCTCTGCTGCAATCACTCAACTCTGCATAGTCTTGTGAAAGCAGCCACAGACAATGCCTGAATGAACAAATGTGGCTGTGTTCCAATAAAACTTTATTGGAGGAAACAGAAATTTAAATTTCATATAATTTTCATGTACTACAAAATATTATTTTTCGTTTGATTTTTATCCCTAACCATTTAAAAGTGTAAAAGCCATTCTTAGTCCTGGGGCCATATAAGCACAGGCAGTGGGCAGGTTATGGCCTGAGGGCCATTGTTGACTGACTTCTGCCGTAAGAGGTGGTCTACTTTTCTCTAGACCCTGCTTCTGGTGTTTCTTGTCATTTTCTCTCTTTAAAATGATTTTTACTGTTTATCTTTAAATTGAGGCAGATTTCACATGGAGTAAAATAAACTGATCTTCAGTGTACAGTTCAGTAGTTCTGACAGATGTGTCCCCCTGCTAACATCCACCCAATCAGGATATAGACTATTTCCATCATTCCTGAAAGTTACCTTTAACCTTTATCAGCAAAGTTAAGTGTTTTGATTTCTATCGCTAGGGTAGATTAGTTTTGCATGCTCTTGAACATCCTGTTTAGAGATGTGTCTGGTTTCTTTTGCTTAAATGATGTTTTTGAGACTGGATTCAGCCATGTGATTCATCCTTTTAGTGGTTCATCCTTTTATTTTCCTGGGAATTCCCTTCTTTAAATACATCCAATTTATTTATCCATTCTCCTGTTGGCAAACATTTTTCTTTTCAGTTCTGGGCTATTATCAATAAAGCTGCTATGAAGATTCTTGTGAAAGTTTTCTTGTGGACCCACAACCTAATTTCTCTTGGTTAAATTTTTAGGTGTAGGTAGGTATGTGTTTATGTTCAAAAAAACTTATCAAAGTGTTTGGTGCCATTTATCCTCGTATCACAAAGTAAAGAGTTTCAGTTGCTCCACATCCTAGTCAGCACTTGGATTTGTCAGTCTTTTAAATTTCAGCCCTTTTGGCAGGTGCGTGGAGGCATCATTGCATTTCCCTAAGGATGATGTTGATTACTTGTTCATGTGCTTATTGGCTGTTTATATGTGTTCTTTTTCTCATTTAAAATAATTGTTTGTCTGAGAGAAACAAGAAAAAACTGATTACATGGAGACTAAACAACATGCTACTAAAAACCCAGTGGGTCAATGATGAAATCAAAGAGGAAATTTAAAAATACCTTGAGACAAATGACAATGGAAACACAACCATATGAAATCTATGGGATGCAGCAAAAGTAGTCCTTAGAGGGACGTTCATAGCAATAATATATTTGCTCGTCTGTCTTTTTCTTATTGATTTGTATAAGTTTTAAAATACATTTTAGAGATAAACTTTTGTCTGATATAGGTAGCCCAATTAGTATCTCTCAGTCTATGGCTTATCTTTTCTTTTTCTGTAATAGTGTCTTATGATGACTAGAATATTTAACTTTTTTTTTTTTGCGATACGTGGGTCTCTCACCATTGTGGCCTCTCCCCTTGTGGAGCACAGGCTTCGGACGCACAGGCTCAGTGGCTATGGCTCACGGACCCAGCTGTTCCGTGGCATGTGGGATCTTCCCGGACCGGGGCACGAACCCATGTCCCCTGCATCAGCAGGTGGACCCTCAACCACTGCGCAACCAGGGAAGCCCCAGAAAATTTAACTTTTGATGAAATCCAATTTATCATTATTTTCTTTTATGATTAATGCTTTTGTGACCTGTCTTACACATCCTAAGGTTGAGAAAATATTATCCTATTTTTCCTTTTAGAATATTCTTAGTTTTATTTTTTAGTCTATGTTTCATCTTGAATAAAGTTTTGGGAATGGTATGAAGTAAAAGCCACAGTTAATTTTTTCCAGTTAGTTTATATAGGTCTATTTCTGAATTCTTTATTCTGTTCTTTTGATCTACTTTCTATCCTTAAGCTAAAAGCACACTGTCTTAATAACTGTAGTTTTATATTAAGTCTTGAAATCACGTACTGTAAGTTTGCCAATTTTGTTCTTCTTCTAGATTGCTTGGGCTAGTCTAGGTCCTTTGCATTTCCATGTAAATTCTAGAATCAGCTTGTCAGTTTCTACAACAAATCCTGCTGGGATTTTGACTGGGATTTCAGTGAATCTATCGATCAGTTTGCGTGACGATTGGCATCTGTACAGTATTTCAATTTATAAACACAAGATGTTTTTCCATTTATTTAGGTAATCTTTAATTTCTTTTAGAAATGCTAAATACTTTTCTGTATATAAGTCTTGCATAATTTTGGGTTAAATTTATTCTCATGTATTTGATTTTTAGAATGATATTTGAAATGGTATATTTTTTAAAAACTATTTTCCATTTGTTTGTTGCTGGTGTTTAGAAACAATGTTGATTATTTTATATTGACTTTTTATCCTACAGCCTTGTTAAAGTCAACAAATATTCAAGTATTTTGTAGATTTCTTTGGATTTTTCTATAATCATGTCATCTGCAAATAAAGATATCCTTACTTCTTCCTTTCAAACCTTATTTATTTTCTTTTTCTTGCTTCAGTGGACTATTAAACATTCAGTACAGTATTTTATAGCAGTGATGAGACTGGATAACTTTGTCTTGGTTACAATATTAAGGAGAAAAATATTTAATATTTCATCATATGTATGATATTAGCTGTGTTTTTTTTTATGGTTACTCTTTTTTAGACTGAGAAAATTTTCTTTTATTCCTTGTTTGCTGAGAGCTTTTATTAGGAACAGCTGTTAAATTTCACCAAATCCTTTCTCTGAATCTATTGAGAATATCACATGGTTTTGCTCCTTTGTTCTATTAATATGTTGAATTACACTGATTGATTTTTGAATGCTGAACAAATCTTGCATTACTATGATATATACAATTTGATCACAGTATCTTATTTTTTAAATATACATCTGAATTTAATTTACTAATATCTTGTTAAGGATTTTTATGTCTCTGTGAGGGGTATTGGTTTGTTATTTTCTTTTTTTTTTGGTAATACTATTGTTTTGTATTAGGGTTTTGCTAGTTTCATAAAATGAATTGGGGATGTTTCCTTCTTGCTTCTTTTATAGAGTTTGTATAAATATTGTATTATTTCTTTCTGAAATGCTTGGTAGATTTCACTAATAAAGCTATTTGTGTCTGGAGTCTAGTTTGCTCACTTTTGGTTTTGATTTTTAAGTGAGAAGATTTTTAAAGGTGGTTTCCATTTAAATATTAGTAGGCTATTCAGATTTTTCTATTTCTTCTTGTGACAGTTTTGGAAAGTTGTATTTTGAAAGGAAATTTTCCATCGTCTAAGTTATTGAATTTGTTGACATAAAGTTGTTCATAATATTCTTTTTGTATCCTTTTAACATCTGTAGGACATGTCCGATTTCATTTCATTCCTGATATTGATAATTTGTGATTTATTTTCTTTGTTTTCTTGATAATTCATTCTATTAATATTTTCAAAGACTAAATGTTTTGCCTTGCTGATTTTCTTCATGGCTAGTCTGTTTTCTATTCTGTTGCTTTTTTTTTTTACACTCTCATCTTTATTATTCCTTTCATTTGCTATGGACTTAAACTGCTTTCCTTTGCTACCTTCTGAGGTGATAGCTGATTTAAAACTTTCTTGTCTTCTGATATATAGAATTAAAATAATAAATTTCCCTCTAAGCACTGCTTTAGCTACTTTTCACACATTTTGTAATGTTGCATTTTCATTGTCATTTAAGTAAAAATATTTCATAATTTCCTTTTGAGTTTTTCTTTGAAACATGGGTTATATAGAAATCAATTACTTCATTTCAAGAGATTTGGGAGATTTGCTAATTTTTGAAATAATTGCTTATTTATTTATTTATTTATAATTTAATTCCAGAGTATGTAAGAACATACTCCAAAATTTCAGTCCTTTGGCACATATTTTACATACCAGCACATGATCTATTTTGATGACTGTTCAATGTGCACTTAAAAGGAATGTGTATTTGAACTTCCTGAGGATAGTGTTCTGTAGATGCCAGTTTGATCAAATTGGTGAATTGTGTTGTTCTGTTCATTTATATTGTGCTGATTTTAAAAATTGGCTCTTTCTATAAATCAGTGAGAGAAGAATGCTTAGATCTCCAACTCTAGTTGTGAATTTGTCTACTTCTGTGTAATCTGTTAAATTTTGCTTCATGTATTTTGGAGCTGATTGTTATGGCCCCCTGGAGAATTAACCCTTTTAACATTCTGAAACATCCCTCTATCTGCTGCAATGTCTTGAAGTTTACTCTTTCTATTATCATTGTAGCCACACCTGCTTTCTTGTTATTAGTGTCTGCAAAGTATATATTTCTCCAACCTCTTGCTTTCAACTTATAGTGATTATTAGATGTAAACTTTATCTTTTATAGAATAGAATTCTACTCTAAAAAACCAATTTTTTTCCTTAAATCCAGTTTGATCATTTCTACCTTTTAAGTTGAGTACTTAGTCAATTTATATTTAATGAAATTTTTGAATTTTTTAGGTTTGAGTCTATCATCTTGTTATTTTATTTTATTTTATATTGGTTCAATCTTTTTTTGTTTGTTTTTTCTTTTGTTTCTATTTTCCTTCTTTTGCCTTGCCTTCTTTTGGAGTAATCAAGCATTTAAAAATTTTCCATTTTATTTCCTCTTGGTTATTTAGCTATACCTATTTGTGTTACTTTTAATTTTTTTGATCTATCATGATCTACCTTAAATTATTATTATACTACTTAATGTATAAAGTAATTTTCCTTTCCTTCAACCTTTTTGGCTATTCCTGCCCTATATTTTCCTTCTACATATAAGTCCCACATATTTATTATTCATTTCTATTATTTTTACTATAAACATTCATAATTCAAAAAAATTATTAAGAATGATATCATTTTATATTTACACTTACATTTACCATTTCTGGTGTTTTTTAGTTCTTCCTGAAGATCTGGGTTTCATCTGGCATCATTTCTATTTAGTCTGATAGACTTCTATTAGCATTTTTTGTAGTTTATGTCTGCTAGTAAAAATATTTCTCATTTTATTTTTTTGGCTGAAAACTGTATCTTTTTAGCTTTGATTTTTTTAAAAGCGTTTTTTCATTGTTACAGAAAAGTATTTTTCATTGTTACTTTTTTTTTCCTTTTGACACTTTAGAGATTATGTTCTTGTTTTCTTGTTTCCATTTTTTTTTTTTCTGCTTGAAATGTGGTTGTTCCTCTAAATGTAAAGTTTCCTTTGTCTCTGGGTCTTTTAAGATTTTCTCTTTAGTTTTTATTTTCAACACTTTGCCTATGATGTGTCCAGCTGTGGTCTTCTTTGTATTTCTCCTATTTGGCATTCTTGGATCTCTGGTTTAGGTTTGTAATCAATTTTTGGAAAAAAATTAGCCATTTTCTCTTCAATATTTCTTCTGCTCCATTTATCTTTCTTCTTTCTTTCTGGGACCCCATGCTAGACCATTTGATATTTTCTCACATGTGTCAGACACTCTGTGTTTTTTTTTTAAAAATAAATTTATTTATTTATTTATTTTTGGCTGCATTGGGTCTTCGTTGCTGTGTACGGGCTTTCTCTAGTTGCGGCGAGTGGGGGCTACTCTTCGTTGTGGTGTGCGGACTTCTCACTGTGGTGCCTTCTCTTGTTACAGAGCATGGGCTCTAGGCATGCGGGTCTCAGTAGTTGTGGCATGTGGGCTCAATAGTTGTGGCTCGCAGGCCCTAAAGTGCAGGCTCAGTAGTTGTAACACACAGGTTTATTTGCTCTGTGGCATGTGGGATCTTCCTGGACCAGGGCTCAAACCCATGTCCCCTGCATTGGCAGGTGGATCCTTAACCACTGTGCCATTAGGGAAGTCCCAGTCTGTGTTTTTCAAAAATATTATCTTTGGGGGTTTTAGCTTGGATAATTTCTTTTAACATGCCCTGAACCCACTGACCCTTTTTCTTTCTCTTTAGTGTGATCCTAACTTATCTAATACATTTTTCATTTAGATATTGTTTTTCAGTTCTAGAATTTCAATTTCATTCTCCTTTTATAGTTTAAATTCCTCTCCTGAAATTCTTCATCTCTTCACCAATTCTATTCATTTTTTCCTCTCAATGCTTTAATATACTTAAAATAAATTTCAAAAAACATCATTGTCTTCTAATTCCAAAATTTGGGTCATCTGTGAGTCTACATTATTGACATGTTTCCTCTTGATTTGGGGTACATTTTCCTGCTTTTTCGAATCTGTAGTATTTTTTGTTGTTGTTGTATGATGAATACTGTGAATGATACTTTACAGAGTGTGAATTATGTTATCTTTCTCTAGAGGTCATGGAACTTTATGTATGTGTGATATGTGTGTATATGTGTATGCATGCTCACATGCATATATGTATCACATGTGTGTATGTATGTGTGTACACATATATGTATGGATGTATTCATGTACAGTTGAATTACTGTTGGATCATCTTGATCCTGTGTTGTTTCCTCCTCTTTGCTCCAGAACTCTTAATGTTAGAGGATCCCACTGCTCAGTTCTTGGACCTCTTCTCTGCTCTATTTATGCATTCTTCCTTGGTGATTGCATTCAGTCTCATGAATTTAAATACCATACACATGCTGACAGCTTTGACTTGTCTCTTGGAGTCTAGTTTTATATCTTCAACCCCTGTGTACTCCACATTTCTTCCTGGATGTTTAATAGATATCTCAAATTCAACATGTCTAAAACTGAACTCCAATTTTTGCCTGTCCCCCAACACTCCAGATGACCTGCTCAACTCACAGCCTTCCCATTCAGTCAGTGGCAACTCCCTTTTTCCAGTTGCTTAGTTCAGAATTTTGGAATCATCCTTGACTCCATCCTTTCTTTTACATTCTTCCTCAAATCTATGAAGAAGTCCTATTGACTCTACCTTTAAAATAAATCCAGTATCCACTGTCACCCCTTGGGCCTGTCCACCATGGTTCTCATCTCACTTACTGCACAGCCTTCAACTTGTCTCTGCCTCCACCTTTGTCCCTCTGCAGTCTAAATTCTCACAGCAGTCGGAGTGATATTTTAAAATACACCAGGGTCTTCCCTGGTGGTGCAGTGGTTAAGAGTCTGCCTGCCAATGCAGGGGACACAGGTTAGATCTCTGGTCCGGGAAGATCCTACATGCCACAGAACAACTAAGCCCGTGTGCCACAACTACTGAGCCTGCACTCTAGGGCCTGTGAGCCACAACTACTGAGCCCATGTGCCACAACTACTGAAGCCCATGCACCTAGAGCTCGTGTTCCTCAACAAGAGAAGCAACTGCAATGAGAAGCCCGTGCACCGCAGCAAAGAGTAGCCCCCACTTGCTGCAACTAGAGAAAGCTTGCATGAAGCAATGAAGACTCAACACACCCAAAAATAAATAAATAAATAAACAAATAAATAAATAAATAAATAAATAAATAAAAGAAAATTGAAAAGGCAAGCCATAGGTTGGGAGAAATACACAATACACACATCTGACAGGGGTCTTATGTCCAGAAAATATACATACTTCTATAAACCAAAAATAAAATGACAACCCAATCTAAGAAAATATATAAAAAAAAAAGTGTACACCAGACCATAGGATTCTACTGATTAAGCCATGCCATGGCTTTCCTATGTTATTTAGAGTAAAAGCAAAACCCCACAGTCTGGCTATGTATTACCTGTCATGACCTCATCTCCCACTACTCTTCTCCTAGTCTCTCACTCTAGTCACAGTGCCCCTCTTTCTGTTTCTCAGATGTGTTGGGGAGCAGCTACTGTTTCCTCTGCCTACAGTCCTTTCCCCTGGACATCTACATGGTGGGAACTGAGATGAGAGAGATCATGGAGGACCTTCTCTGCCATATTAAGGAGTCACAAATAAAGACCCTAGGGAGCCAAACATGACCTTGTTTCCTATTTAGCAAGGCTAGTGTGGTGGGTGGCTGTGTCTGGGATTATAAATGTGGACTGGTGATGGTTGGAAAGGTGGAGAGCATTGTCAGGGAGGCCAACTGGAGCAGTGTCTCTGGGGGTGGATCTCATTTGGATGTTCTCAGATCACCTTGTGATTATGACATTGTGGTTAAGACCGTGCTCTGGCCGATAAGAAGTGCCCAACAGTGTCATCCTCAGGGTGGTTGTCATAGCTCCTAGGAGGCTTTCCTCCTTTCATGCCTCTTCTTGCAAAGGAAAAAGAACATTTCATTTTGCTGAGTAGAAACAGGGTCCAAGTTACCTGCATCCTTCCTATGTTATCAGCTCTTGCTAATTACAGCACTGATTACTGCCCAGTTATGCTATTGTCTTGGCAGCCGGGCTGGGAAAATTAAAATTGCTCCTTATTAAATTTGAGCTTATGTGAAATAGCCTGAGGGGAAGAGGTATTTTTGTTTGTTTCTTCAAAGGCATATCTATGGTGGATGGAGAAGGGAGTTTATAAATGATGACACTCAAGTCATCCTGGCATATTGAAGAGAAATCAAGCTCTGGCATCAGACAGACTTGAGTTTGAAATTTGTCTACACTTTTTGGTCGTATCTAATCTTGAGCCAGTAACTTCAACTTTTCAGGACTCAGTTTCCTCATCTGTAAAATGGGAATAATGAAGCTTCTCTTGCATGGTTGTTGTGAGGAATTAAGCAACTCATGGTAACTGCTTGACACGTAATTCCTGGTCCATGGGGCTATGAAATCCTAAACGCTCCATGAAGGGGGTTTGGAAGCAGCAGAGTGATTCAAAGTAGCCCCCTGCCCATTTCCTTTAGCTTCAGATATTTCTTGGCCTTCTGAGGGTGCTCCCCTGGTTGAATCAATGATCCTGTACAAGAGCAGTCATTGTGTCTTTGTTGTATGGAGGACATGCCTGGCTTTTATAAGACACATCTCTTTTGGGGGGGGTTCTGACCTCATCTGGAACACCTCTGAACAGGTTAAACATTCCTCCTGACACTTCAAGCATACCTATTAATTTTCTTGTTAGGAAATATATTTCAATCCTATGAGTGAATATATGATAATATCTACACATATAATTTAAATAGTACCAGTAATACAGTGAACAACTTTGTATCCATCACTCACCAATAGATACCTGTATATCTATTGAGAAATAGAACACTACCAATAACTCTGCAGCCTCCTGGGTACCTCTTTTTCAACTGCAATTACTACTTTGAAATTGAGTTTATTGATACTTTACCCTTTTACTATTGTTTTATTTTATTTTTAAATTAAAGTACAGTTGATGTACAATATTATGTCATCTTTTGCTCATTTTTAAAATAGTTTTATCACATGTGAATATATCTCTAAACACTATGATATTTAGTTTTGCAGGTTTTTGAGCTTTATCTTAAGTGGAATGATTCTGTACATAGTTCCTTTGGCCTGCTTTTTGCATTTAATACTACATTTATGAAGTTTATCTATATTTGAAATGATATTCTTCTTATTCATTCTACTCTTGGTGTATATTTGGGTTGTTCCTCTTTTTGCACTCTCTGAACAATGCTGTTGTCGTTTTCTGTGTGTCTCCTGTTCTGTGCACCTATGCACATGTTTCTGTTGGTTAACACTTCATATCTAGGAATGGAATGGCTGTGTCATACAGCACATGGCGTTCAGGTCCAGGACAGTAACAAACTGTTTTCCACACTCCTTCTACCAGCCTACATCTGCCCCTCTCCCTGCCCCAGCCCCCAGCAGTGAACAAAAACTCACGTTGCTCCATAGTCTCAACTTCTGTATTGTCAGACTACTTCATTATTGCCAATCTGATATCCTATTGGGATTTCCATACTCTTTCTTACAGGAATCTTCAAGGACCAGCATAAAGGCCAACTCCACTCGGGAACATGTCCCTATGGCTCCAAGTCCTAAATTCATGAGGCCAGTATGTCTCCACATTCCTTTTAAATTTATTATTTATTTCTTTGTTGAAATACAGTTTACCCTTGAACAACATGGGTTTGAACTGAGCAGGTCCACTTATATGTGGATGTTTTTCAATAAATTCATACTATAGTACTATGCAATCTGTGGTTGGTTGAATCTAGGGATGTGGACCCATGGATATGGAGGGTGGACTGTAAAGTTATATGCGGATTTTCAATTTCACGGGATAGGTACCCTAACCCTGGTGTTGTTCTAGGGTCAAATGTATAGTTGATCTACAATATTATGTTAGTTTGAGGTGCACTACATAATGATTTGACAGTTGTATGCATTATGAGATGATCACCATTAGTTTGGTAACCATCTGTCCCCATACAAAGTTATTACAATACAAAGTTATTGACCATATTCTTTATGCTGTATATTACATCCTTGTACTTATTTATCATATAACTGGAGGTTTGTACCTCTTAACCCTCTTCACCTGTTTTGCTAATCTCCCACCCTCTCCCTTCAGGCAACCACCCATTCATTCTCCATATCTCTGACTGATTTTGTTTTGCTTTGTTTTCTCATTTTTCTTTTTAAATTCCACATGTGAGATCATACAATATTTGTCTTTCTCTGACTTATTTCACATAGCCTAATACTCTCTAGATCCATTCATGTTGTTGCAAATGGCAATATTTCATTTTTTTGTGGCTAATACACCATTGTGTGTGTGTGTGTGTGTGTGTGTGTGTGTGTGTGTGTGTGTGTGTATGCCACATCTTCTTTAGTCATTCATCTGTTGATGGACTCTTAGGTTGCTTCCCTATTTTGGCTATTGTAAATAATGCTGCAATGAACATTGGATTGTATATATCTTTTCAAATTCGTGCTTTTGTTTTCTTCAGGTAAAAACCCAGAAGTGAAATTGCTGGAGCCTCTACATTGGTTTCCATAGTGGCTGCATGATTTTACATTTCCACCAACAGTGCACAGGGGTCATTTTTTCTCCACATCCTTTCCAACACTTATTGTTTTCTTTTGGATGATAGCCATTCTGTCAGGTGTGAAGTCGTACCTCATTGTGGTTTTGATTTGCATTTCCCTGATGGTTAATGATGTTGCACATCTTTTCATGTGTCTGTTGGCCATCCATATGTCTTCTTTGGAAAGTGTTTATTCAGGTCCTCTGCCCATTTTTAAGTGGGTTGTATGGGTTTTTTGTATGAATTCTTTGTTTATTTTGGATATTAACTCTTATTGGATATATTGTTTGCAAATATCTTCTTCTATTCAGTAGGCTGCCTTTTTGTTTTGTTGATAGTTTCCTTTGCTGTGCTGTTCCATTTGATTATTTTTGCTTTTGTTTCCTTTGCCAGAGGAGACATATCCAAAAAAAATTGCTAAGACTGATGTCAAAGAGAGTACAGCCTATGGTTTCTAGAAGTTTAATGATTTCAGGTCTTTTAAGTCTTTTATTCATTTTGAGGTTATTTTTGTATAGGGTCTGAGAGAGTAGTCCAATTTGATTCTTTGCAGGTAGCTGTTCAGTTTTCCCAACAACACTTATTGAAGAGGCTGTCTTTCCTCCCTTGTTTATTCTTGCCTCCTTTGTCATAGATCAATTGATTGTATAAATGTAAGTTCATTTCTGGGCTCTCTATTCTGTTCCATTGATCTATATAGCTGTTCCTGTGCCATGCTGTTTTGATTACTGTAATTCTGTAGTGTAGTTTGAAGTCAGGAATCATGATACCTCCAACTTTGTTCTTTCTCAAGATTGTTTTTGCTATTTGGGGTCTTTTGTGTTTTTAGACAATAAATTTTAGAATTATTTGTTCTAGTTTTGTGGAAAAAATGCCATCGGCATTTTGATAGGGATTGTGTTGAATCTGTAGATTGCCTTGGGTCGTATGGTCATTTTTAACAATATTAATTCTTCCAATCCATGAGAACAGGGTATCTTTCCATCTCTTTGCGTCATCTTCAGTTTCTTTCATCAATGTCTCATAGTTTTCCAAGTACAGATTTTTCTTATTTCTGCTCAGCTTGGGTAATTTCCAATACTCTCTCTTCCAGTTTGCTAATCCATTCCTCTGAATCATCTCATTTACTGTTGATTCTTTCTAGTGTATTTTTTATTTCAGTTATTGTATTCTTTATCTCTGTTTTGTTCTTTATATTTTTTAATTCTTTGTTAAAATTCTCACTGTGTTCATCCATTCTACTCCTGAGTTCACTGAGCAACTTTATGATCATTTCCTTGAAGTCTTTATTGGGTAGATTGCTTATCTCCACTTCATTGAGTTCTCTCTCTCTTTTATTTATTTATTTATTTTTAGGTTATGTCTTAGTCCTTTGTTTGGAACATACTCCTCTGTCTCCTCATTTTGCTTAATTCTCTGCATTTATTTGTATGTATTATTAGGTTGGTTATGTTTCCCAGTCTTGGAGAAGGGCCTTGCATATGAGACATCCTATGGAGTATAGCAGCATTCTCCCCTCTGGTCACCAGCACTATATACTCTAGGGGCACCTCCTGTGTGGGCTGCATGGGTCCTTCTGTTGTGGTAGGGCCAACTACTGTGGGTGTGCTGGTAGGGAGGGCTGGTCCTTAGCCTCATTTGCTTTCATGCCCTGCCTCGTGTGGTGCCTGCTGGCTTCTTGGTCAGCAGGACCAGTCCTGGGGCAGCTGGCCTTGGCAGCCAGGTGGTCCAGGTCTGGTGCTGGCTCACTAGTGGGTGAGGCCAAGTCCCTGCTTGGTTGTCTGCACATCCTGGGTGTCCTGGGACTGGTGGAGGCCTGCTGGTGGGCAGGTAAGTCCTCGGCCCTAATAGGCTAGAGGGAGGACTCCAAAATGGTGCTTGCAAGTACCAGTTTCCTTGTGGTAGAATGGGCTCCCCCAAATGTTTGCCATCAGCTTTCATGTCCTCAGGGGGAACCCCAGTGACATTCTGCCTCTGTGGGAGACTCTCCAAGATCAGCAAGTGGGTCTAACTCAGGCTCCTTTCAAACTACTGCCTCTATGCTGGGTCTCAGAGCATGTGAGATTTTGTGTGCAGCATTTAAGAGTCTGTTTCCTACAGCCCTCTCACTCTCCCATATGCAAACACCAAGACCTTCAAAGGAGATGTTCTGGGGGCTCATCTGCACAGTGCAGGACCTTTTGGCTAGGGAGCCAAATGTGGGGCTCAAACCACTCATTCCTTGGGGAGAATCTCTGCCATTATAATTATCCTCCTGTTTGAGGGTTGCCCATCTGGAGGTGTGGGTCTTGACTGTACCGCGTGTCTGCTCCTTCTTCCCATCTCATTGTGGTTCCTTCTTTATATCTTTAATTGCGGAAAATCTTTTCTGCTTGTCTTCTGGTCTTACTTACGGATGGTTGCTCTGCGAATAGTTGTAATTTGCTCTGCCCATGGGAGAAGGTGAGCTCAGGGTCTTCCTACTCTACCATCTGGCTACACCTCTGTCTCTACCTTTCTTAAATGGACAGCAGCTAGCACTGGGTCATGGGAGAGGAGGCAGAGGCTAGGCACAAAATTTGATTGGCCTTGTCTCTTTGAATTTGGATATTTGCTCTCTGCACCTTACATCCTTCACAGTCTGTTCTTGATTGTTGTTTAATTTACTGTAAAGCCCTGGGGTGGCGCAGCTGTGTGAAGGGTAAGAAGTAGGGTTGGTTTGTGGCTGTTGAGTGACAGGCCATCCATCACACTGAGGGGAAATTGCTCTTTGAAGGAGAAGTAGTGAATCGTTTCTGGCCTGGATCTAAGTTAGGCAGCCACTTGGAACAGCGACAGAGCAGGCAGCCCTGGGCTGGATCCCTCATCGGTCATTTGTTTCTGCTGAAAGTGTCACACTTTGCAAGTATGCTATGGACAGGCCATTTGACAAGTGGAGAAGAACAGTCATGGTGCATTCATCTTGGCTTCCTAACAAAGATGTTCCCAGGGCCTTCTGGCTGCGAGCTGACTCATCTGGGTCAGATCAGTGTCACAGGGGGCCCACTTCTCTTTTAAGATGGCCAATAGCTGTTCAGTCCTTCTCTCATTGTCTGATTTATTAGCACAGTGGTTCCCAGCTGGGTGATTTTGCCCTCCAGGGGACATTTGGCAATGTCTGGGGACAGTTTTGACTGTGACAGCTGGAAGGTGCTACTGGCATCTAATGAGTAGAGGCCAGAGATGCTGCTAAACATCCAAACAGCCCCTCCAACAAAGAATTATCTGGCCCAGATTGTCAACAGGGCGGAGACTGGGAAACTGCATTAATTCACTGAAGGGTCAACAAACATTGATTGGGTACCAGTGATGGCCAGGAACTATTCAGCACAGAAGACAACTGCATCCAGCTCAAGAGTTTTGGGGACTCCCTCATCCTCAGTGTCCCTGTAGCTACTCAGACCCAGTAGGTCTCATTCCAACATTGGTTCCTTGGTCAGATGGGATAGGACTTGCTTTTCAGACCCCTTCAATGGCTGCTCCCTATCCTAATTAGTTCTGATCATGCATCAGGCCCAGGTCTGGGAGGTAGATGAAAGGAACCCAGCACCCGAGGCCCAGGTGCAGATGGTGTCAGGCAGTGCCCAGGTGTGGAGGCTGACCGTGGAGTAGCCCCATGGAGTACAGGACTGTGGTCATGATGAGGGGGCTGTGTGGTGTGGAAGCTGATAGCAGGAGTCAGGATTTAGTCCTGGCCCACCCCTTGCTGGCTGTGTGGCTCTGGGAATGTTACTTCACTCTTAGGGCCTTAGTTTTCTTACCTGTAAAATGGGAGCATTGAAAGCACCAAATGCCTGGTGTTGTTATGAGGATTACACACACCGATCCACATGGAGATGACTCAGTGTCCCAAAGAAGTTTCCCTCTTATGAGCATAAGCTGAGGATGTGAGTATTTGGAAACATCCTGGCCTCGTCCTTTCTGGGACTGAGTTCTTCATTAGAATGTTGCCATTTCCACCTTCCTTTGTTTCTTTTGGACTGTGTAAGTGGACATCAAATGATCTTCTGGAGGCCCAAACTCGCCTCATGTATGGTTAGGAATATGGATCCCATCTTTGTTCAAAATTTTGATATTTTGTTCATCGTGGGATTTTTTGCATTAATTTAGATAAAAAATTATTGTGTTCAGATATCATTTATCTTGATTACTGAGTTTTTCGGCACCCGTAAATTTTGCTCCCAGTGCAAGTGGCTCACTCACCTCACCGTAGTCCTGGTTCTAGATTTGCCAAATGATTCCAGCAGGCAGGTCTTCCCTCACTGTCTCGTTCCCACACCTGCCCACCTTCCCCTACCTCCCAGCTCCACCCCCTCCCCATTTCTGTCTTCGCCTACATCTTCTCCTTCACTATCTCTCTTACCCTCCCCATGCCCACCCCATCTCCAATCTGAATGGAATCCGAGGGCAGGCAAGATGAAGCCTGGGAGAGCGTGTGGCTAGTGTGGTCTGGACAGAGCTGCCTCAGGACACCTGTTGGAGGATGGTGACAAACCTGGACACCCCACTGCCATCTCATGGAAATTGTGGGGCTCATGCCTTCAGAACCTAGAGTTCCTAGGCTGGTTTGAAGGCTGAAGACTGAAGTGACCATTGGTGTGTGCCTGTCTCTGCATCTCTGACCTCTCAGTCAACAGGGGATCTGCAGCCTCGGGTCTCGAGACCTCACTAGGGAGCAGAGCAAGTCTGCTGGAATCATGGAAGGTTTCCTTCCACTTTAGGGCAGCAGAGTCTGATGTACAGATCTCACCCCTCCCCCAATGCAGAGAGCCATTCACATGCCAGGGGTTCCTATTTGTGTATTTCCACAGCAGTGGCTGGTCTGGATGCTCTTAGCAGAGGCATGGCCTTCTTCTGGCATCAAGTTCTGGAAGAAAGGATGGACTGCTGAGGAGATTAAGAGCCCACTCTCCACAGTGATGACCCCAGTGGAAAAATCACAGTGGATCCAGGACTTTGCAGAGTCTTCCGATCCCAGGCACCTCATAGGAGATTACTACCTTGGGTGGGCTCCAGAGCCTTGCTGACGAAAACCTATGTGCTTAATATGATCAAGCTGTTCCTTGCCAGTTGAAGGAGTTGGAGGAGTCTTGTTAAGTATAGCAGATGAATGCACCAAGGAACACATCAATGGTAGTGGAGACAAGTCTCCCATGGGAGGCTCAGTCCAGGCCTGCTTTGTTCCGTTCTTTGCTGGAGGGGGGCCAGCTGGCGCTGAGGCTCCCGCCTGTGACCTGCCCTGTGAAGAGGCCCCCATGGCAGGGCAGGAGGAGAACCAGCTTCAGCCACACCAGAGTGCTCACCTGGAATGAGTGTTATTTACTGACTGGCCCAGAATCGCGTACCAGGACCCCCCAGGTGGAGGTATGACCTCACACCTCTCTCCTGTGCTTCTCCCCCCAGCCCACTGGACTTGGGTGCCCTCTGAACCACACTCCTGCACATCCCTCTTTCCTCTCAGTGCCCACTTGTCCAGCTAGTGGTCTTGGGTCTCTCACTTTACCTGAAGCACTAGTTTCCTGACCTGGCCCCACCCCCCTGTCCCCACCAACCTCTTTCTAAAGGGCAATTCTGACCTTGGCTTCAAACTCTTGGCTTGATCACAAGGTGAAGTGTCTGCATGGTGGTCCAGCTCCTGACTGCCTGTCCATCCTCATCTCTGGATGCTCTGGCAACATCCAGAGGGCCAGGTGTGCTTCTCTGCACAGCTCATCCCGTGATCACCTCTGTGCCCTTGTTCCTGCTGGTCCCTCTCTATGGAATGGCCTTACCTCTCCTCCCATACTCCACCCTCCACTTGGTTAACCCTTGTGCTTGAATTCTGTTCCAGCACCATCTCTTCCAGGAAGCCCTCCGGGTGTTCTCCTATTCCCCCTACACCTGCTGAGGTGAGTGCTTTCACGCCCTGTGCTCGTACTTCTGTTGTGAGTCTCAACCCAATGAACTACCAGTGTAGATTTATCCTCTGCTTGCTCCATTAGAATGAGCACTACTTGAGGACAAGATCACTTTTCCTTTATCCCCCTGTACCCTTAAGACCTAGCGCAAGACTAGCCCAGAGTGCACAGTCATCAAATGCCTCTCTCTACCAACGAAGCCCTGTTCTCTGCCACCCCCACAAGGGGCTTGAGGGCGGTGGTAATGCAACCCCTTCTTAGCACTACCAGTGAAATGGACAGATCTGTTGTATCAGGGGTCCTGACAAATATCTAGGCCAACATAATGATTGGGATGGTGGCTGAATGTCATCCACCAGAGAGCTTTCCTGCTTAACATTGGGCCATTTCATCCAACCAAGCCTGGCTTCCTCTTTTAAAGTTTCCCATGGCTGATGTGTCCATGGAGTTCTGATTTGCAGAGAGGTGATCTTTGGCCTGCCTTAATGAGAGGGTGGGGAAACTTCTGGGGGCACTGATACCCTTGTTCTCTTGAGATCAGCACCAGGAAACCCCTCCAAACTTAATTGTTGTTGTTTTTTTAAAGCGTTAAGCATATCTTGAATATGTGAGCATTATAGACTATTCCCAAAGGCTACCCTATTGAAACTTGAGGTGCGCACTGACCCTGGGCATGCTGTTCCTTGCTCTGGCTGTGGAGGTGAAGGCTCACGGGAGGACCAGAGGCAGGGCTGATTTGTTCCATGGAGAGGAATTGTGTTGGAAAATGTGGATTTAGAAGTGGGTCTGAACCAAGGTGCACCCCTTATGGGATGTGTGACAAGGACAGGTTTCCTAACATATCCAAGCAACAATTTCCCATATACAAATGAGGGTGGTAATGATACTTACATGGCAGGGATTTTGTAAGATTTCAGTAAGAGTGTTACGGGAAACAGCTGGGAATACACTATGTGTTCATCCAAGGGAGGCCATGGGAATCATCTTTCCAGGGCCCCTCTGTAGGAGGAAGTTCTCTTTCTTCCCTCTCCTCCCCAGCCCTGGGCAGCCACTAATCTACTTACTGTCATAAATTTTTCTATTCTAAACTTGTCATATAAATGGAATTACACAATATGTGCTTTCTGGTGACTGGCTTTTTAAATTTATCATGATGTTTGCATGAGAGAGCAGCCAAGATGGCAGGGTAGAGAGACCCTGAGCTCACCTCCTCTCACGAGCACACCGAAATCACACCTGTCTGCAGAACAACCATCGATGAAAAGGACTGGAACCTACCAGAAAAGATCTTCTACTACTAAAGACATAAAGAAGGAACCACATCAAGATGGGTCGGAGAGGCGGACTCACAATATAATCAAATCCCATAACCCTCGGGTGGGTGTTGCACAACCTGTAGAATAATTATATTGCAGAGGTTCTCCCATAGGAGTGAGCGTTCTAAGCCCCATATCGGGATCCCCAGCCTGGGGTCCAGCACTGGGAAGATGAGCCCCCAGAGCATTTGGCTTTGAAGGGCAGTGGGGCTTAATTGCAGGAGCCCCACAGGACTGGGGGAAATAGAGACTTTGCTCTAAAAGGGCACACCAAAATCTCATGCACACTGGGATCCAGGGTGAAAGTAGTAATTTGATAGGAGCCTGGGCCAGACCTGCTGGTCTTGGAGAGTCTCCTGGGAAGGCTGGAGGTGGCTGTGGCTCACCCTGGGGGCACAGACACTGTTGGCACACGTACTGGGGAACATTCAGCCACGTGAACACTGGTGCTGCTGGCGGCTGTTGTATTGGCTCATTAGCGCCAAGACCTGGCACAACACAACAGACTATAGGTGCCAATGCTGGGACGCCTCAGGCCAAACGGCTAACTGGGCAGGGACACAGCCCCACCCATCAGTAGACGGGTTGCCTAAAGACTGAAGAGCCCATAGCCTCCTCTGGACACACGCCTAGACATGGCCCAGCCCACCAGAGGGCCAAGAAACAGCTCCGCCCACCAGTGGGCAAGCACCAGGAAGCCTGCACAAGCCTCTAGACCAGCCTCACCCACCAGGGGCACTGGCTTGCCCCCTAGCAGGCCAAACAACCTTCAGGGCACCTCAGACCCCATACTCAACTGTGTCAGAAACTAGCCCCCCCAAAACAATCTGAAATGAGTTCTGGGATCCCTGGGCCCTGCAGCCAGACTCAGGAACCAGCTCTACCTGCCAGTAATCCAGTAAGAACCCCAGGATCTGGCAACAGTGTGTGGACAACAGCCCCAGAGTCTATGGGACCCTGACTCTGCCCACCAGTAAGCCAGCACTAGCCCCAGGGCCCCCTAGGATTCCTCAACCAGCCACCGTGTGACCAGGCCACACTAAACAGCACCCAGCAGCATCTGCACAAGGCAGGGCCTGGCAACCAACCAGGCTGGGGCCCCACCAAGCCCACCAGACAACACACATATTCAGCCTTAAGGGGAACCCCTAGAGCATACAGCTTGGGTGACTAGAGGAGAGTGCACTGCTGGGATGTGTAGGATGTCTCCTACAGAGGGCCACTTATTCAAAGTTGAAAAATGTAACTAAACTACCAAATACATAAAAATACAAATAGAAAATTAGGCAGCAGAGGGATATGTTCCAGATGAAGGAACAAAATAAAACCCCAGAAGAAGAACTAAGTGAGGTGGAGATAGGCAATCTACCCCCAAAAAGAGTTCAGAGTAATGATTTTAAAGATGATCAAAGATTTTGGGAAGAGAATGGATGCACAGAGCAAGAAGTTAGAAGTTTTGAACAAAGAACATAAAGAACAACCAAACAGAGATGAATAATACAATAACTGAAATGAAAAATACATTAGAAGGAATCAATATTAGACTAAATGGATCAGTGATTTGGAAGACAGAGTAGTGGAAATCACTGCCACTCAACAGAAAAAAGAAAGAAGAATGAAAAGAAATGAGGACAGTTTAAGAGACCTCTAGGACAATATCAAATACACTAATATTCACATTATAGGGGTCCCAGAAGGAGAAGAGAGAGAGAAAGGGCCTGAGAAAATATTTGAAGACATAATAGCTGAAAACCTCCCTAACCTGGGAAAGGAAACAGTCACCCAAGTCCAGGAAGCTCAGAGATTCCCATACAGGATGCATCTAAAGAGGAACACATGGGGACACAGTGTAATAAAAATGACAAAAATTAAAGAGAGAATACTAAAAGCAGCAAGGGAAAAGCAACAAATAACAAAGCAGCAAGTAACATATAAGGGAACTCCCATAAGGTTATCAGCTGATCTTTCAGCAGAAACTCTGCAAGCCAGAAGGGAGTGGCACGATATACTTAAAGTGATGAAAGGGAAAAACCTACAACCAAGAATACTCTACCCAGCAAGGCTCTCATTCGGATTTGAAGGAGAGATCAAAAGCTTTACAGACAAGCAAAACTAAAGGAATCCTGCACCACCAAGCCAGCTTTACAACAGATGTTAAAGGAAATTTATAGGTGAAAAAGAAAAAGCCACAACTAGAAGCAAGAAAATTTTGGAATGAAAAAGCTCACCAGTAAACGCAAACATACAGTAAAAGTAGGAAATCATCTATACACAAAGCTAGTAGGGAGGTTAAAAGAGAAAAGTAGCAAAATCATCTGTACCCACAAAAAGCAGTTAAGGGATTTACAGAACAATTAGATGTAAAATATGGTATCAAAAACAGTAATCATAAGGGGAGGAGAAAACAAATGCAAGGTATCTTAAATTCATTTGAAATGAAGAGATCAGCAACTTAATCACACACACACACACACACACACACACACACACACACACACACACACACACACAGCTGAGAAGCAGTTACCATTGCCCTTATTTCACTGATGAGAGGCTGGAGGTTCAAAGGTTAAACCGTGTGTGCAGAGGTGGAGGGTAACACAATGCAGGCACTCTGCTTACCTGGGCTCTAGGTGTCTGGAGCTGTCTGGAGTGAGATGTGAGTGAGGCACTGGGTGATGTGTGTGGGGTGTGGGTGGGGAGAGGTGGGAGCTGTGGCCTCCACTGTGAGCTCTTGCTGTCCGTCTTTCTAATGTTTTGAATAAATAACATGCTAATTAAATTCAGAGAGCATCTAAGTTGGGAGGGAGCATAAACACCAGCGAGAATAAAGGGAAGAATTCAGTGGACTCTCAGAGGTTATAAAAATGGGCTGAAAACAATGAATGAAATTCAAGCTTAAAAACAAAGAGTTGAGAGACTTACAAGGTGCCAGAGGTGACAGAAGCGGGGGGAGCATCTTATCCAAGTCATGATTTGTGCCCACAAATGTCAGCCAGGCATTATTATGGAGTGACATCGTGGGCAGGAAGGACAGACACCACGGCAGCCCTGGGCATGCTCTGTGCTTTCTCAGGGGTGGGCACCTGGGGACCCCCATGTATCCTCTTGAGCCTGGGTGGATGAAACAGGCAGGGAGGAAGATTTCACTTGTTAGCCAAGAACGAAAGGCTGCTGGTGGGGAGGTGATTGTCCAAGGCAATGAAAATATATTCAGATTTCAGAAGTCCCAACTAATCTTTCTGCCTACATGCTCTGGGGAGAGGGGCAGATCGCGGTGCAGTGGGATGGCTCTGGCTGACACACAGAGCCTGGGTCTGACTTTACATGGCTGTTAAATCTTTCTGTGTCTTAGTTTTCTCATCTGTCCAACGAAGGCTGTGTGGCAGGAGGGAAGGTGAGTGTGGGCTGCCAGTGGGACCTCTCCATGGAGGTGGAGGCAGGGGAGAAAGGAACTCTAGAGGGCAGAGGAGGCGGTACCCACAGGTCTTCTGTTCGGGCTGGAGCAGGAGGGCGGATTGCCTTTGTTTGGGTTCCACAGAAGCAGACGCTGAGACAAAGTTATGTTCCTTTGGGAGGTGAGTCCGAGCAACACTGGTCGGAAGTAGGGAAGTGAGACCAGGAAGGGGAGGGAGTCTTGGTTATCAAACAAGTTAGCTCTGTGGGTGGTTGGACTTGTTCTTACTGGAGAACTCTGTTCCCTGTGCAGAATGCACTCCTCAGAATTACCCTGCCCCGGGGGCAAAGGAGCTGGAGTGTGTAGACACCAACTCCTATTGTTGGTAGTAGGCTGCCCTCCAGGGATCATTCATTCCCCAACACCCTTGTGCTCTGGCAGTGAGAGAAATGCCCCCAGACAAAGGGATGCAGATGCTGGCAGCAGGGATTGGCCAGGAGGCCCTGAAGTGGCAAGAGTGAGGACCTGTGTGTGTGTGTGTCCGGCAGCGTGGGGGAACAGGTAGAGTCTGCAACACTGGAGTGGGCAGAGGGCAGGCACCTGAGAGATTTGTCCCAGAGGTCAGAGTAGCTATCTGGCCAGAGGACACATGATTGGGGACCATGATGTCCTCCTGTTCAACTGGTAAGAAATGAGAGTGTGTATTGCAGGGAATCCAGATACTGTGAGCAATGACTCGTGTGTCCGCTTCACTGGGGAAATTAGACTCAGAAAAAAATGGTCAAGAGTGTGAGTCTAGCATTGGCCCAGCCACAGTTCGGCATTCCAGTCATCCCGGGGAACCAGTGCGGTGCTATGGTTAAGAGGATAGTCTCAGATACCTAAGTGTGCTCTGGCACATCCAAGTTGTGTGCCGCAGTCAAATCGCTCCACTTGCTGGTGTCTCTGTTTCCTTTTCTGCAATATGGGGCTAATGATAGTCTGCACTTTCGAGAGTTTTTGTGAGGACAAAAGAGTTACGCGTAAAGCCTTCAGAAGAGAGCTTGGTATAGGGTAGAATTTCCTCAAGTGTTCGCTGTTGTCGTTCAAGAACATGGTGGTGCCTTTGGGAGATTGAAGCCCAGTGGCCTCATCCTGAGGCCTGGCCTGTGACCAGGCTGGAGCAGAGAGAAGGATGCAAGAAAAGGAGTCGGCTTCCTGCCAGTTCCCACTCTGGGGCTGGGAAGCTAGCTGGGTGTGGGCATCTTGGGCCAGGCTGCAGGTTCTGCAGGGGAAGGCTGTGTGAGCATCAGAGGGTGGGGTCACTGCTCTTCACTGGGGGGGACCCTGACCTGATGGGCCTACCCCTGGCCTGCTCTGAGTGATGAACTTGCAGCTTCACCTGGAGGGAGGGAGGGGAGGAAGGAGGGAGGGGGCGGGCTTCATCATTGCACAGGAGGCTTCATGGAGAAACAGAGCAGAACAGAGTGTTTTCAAGGGTGCAGGAAGAGGGGAAAAGAAAACAGCTGGGGCTATCGGGCTCTTCTAGAACATGGCTGAAAGGGCCCACGGAGGCCTCCTGGATCTCCGAGGTTTCTTTAGAAGTGAAAGCTTTGGACTGGGGCCTGATGACAGGCTGTGAATGCAACATTTCAGCTCAGAGAAGATTTCTTTCTCTTTCCATCACCACGTTTAGCCGTGCACTCCCAGACTCCTTTCTGTCCCTTAATGACATCTCACGTGGGTCTTTTAGATTTCTGGTCAATTCAATGATTCACAATCAGTGAGAGCAGTTGAAACTCCAGTCTGAGTCTGATTGAGGTCCCCTCCTCTGCCGTCTCGCAGGAGCCAGGCCTGAGTGCCCGGGCGGAGGCAGGCGCTGGGGCAGGCAGTTCTGTTCGTTTGCTCATCTTCCCCCTCCATCAGGCACAGGGATTCTGATTCTGGGATGGCTCCTCCCCTCAGGAACACCTATGGGAGTGAGGAGGGGGAGAGTGTCAAGAACTGTGAAGGATTTCAGTTTTTGTCCTGATCACAAGCTAACATGTTAGTTTGTCAGTTAAGTGGATGTCAGTAAAAGACATGAGACTCCTGGGTCAGAGATAAAGGACAGGTTATTACTCACAGCAATGGCAATAGCCAGAGAATCAGCACTTTTGTGCCTGTTCCCTGAACCCCAGTTCTCACAGGACACTATGAAGGGGACCAGGTGGCCCCTATGTGTACAGTGCGTTGCATTACAGGAAGGAACCCTGGGCTTAGGGCACCTAAATCTCTTATAATGGGCAGTAAGCATGCCTGTCCCCTGCTCCAGAGTGAGACATTCTCTATTTTACTGGACAATAAGAATGCCTGCCTTTGCTTTGGAGGACTGCTACCTTTATCTTTCAAGGCTGTTCTGCATCTAAACATCCTTGAAAATATAGCCTAGAACAAAAGAGCCAGAGAACTCTTCACTTTCTAGACAGGCTGAAATCTGATCCACTGTGGGTCTCCTGTATTGCAGCAGAGGGATGGCCAGAGAACTGTCCCAGGACGGGCTGCCTGGCCCTGGCTGGGTCTGGTTTCATCTTCTGCTTGTGGGCTGCACAGCTGTGGTGGACTTTACGTCCATGGTGTGTGGGGTTTCCTAGGGAACGTGTCTGCCTGGCCCTGGCCCACTCCGTCTCCGGGACTCCCTGAGAGAGGACAGCCAGGGTCCACATCCCAACCCCTCCCTGGATGGAACTTCACCTGCCTGGCCCAGCAGCCACCTAGGATTCTGCACAGCCCTGGCCTCCTCTCCTCTAACCCCTGCTCCCCCCTGCATGAAGTCTGAGAGCTGCCAGAATCTTCTTTTCTGCCTCCCAAGAAACACAGAGACCTGGGACGGGGTGTGTGGGGGGAACTGCACTCTCAACGTGTTCTTTTTTTTTTTTTTTTTTAACTTTTTATCTTATATTGGAGTATAGCTGATTAACAATGTAGTGATACTTTCAGGTGTACAACAAAGTGATTCAGTTATACATTTTCCCATTTAAATTGTTACATAATATTGAACAGAGTTCCTGGTACTATACAGTAGGTCCTTGTTGGTTATCCATTTAAAATATAACAGTGTGTGCATGTCAGTCCCAAACTCCCTAACTATCCCTTCTGCCCACCCTTCCCACCTGGTAACCGTAAGTTCACTCTCTAAATCCATGAGTTTGTTTCTGTTTTGTAAATAAGTTCATTTGTATCATACATGCACCCCAATGTTCACTGCAACACTGCTTACAATAGCCAAGACATGGAAGCAACCTAAATGTCCATCAACAGAGGAATGGATAAAGAAGGTGTGGTGCATATATACAATGGGATAATACTTGGCCACTAAAAAGAATGAAATAATGCCATTTGCAGCAACATGGATGGACCTAGTGATTTTCACACTGAGTGAAGTAAGTCAGACAGAGAAAGAGAAATATCGTATGATATTGCTTATATGCAGAATCTAAAAAGAAATGATACACATGATTCAATGTGTTCTTTTCAGATCCCTTTAGCCCCCATCACTATAAGCTTCAGTGAGTATCTTCCCTTCAGAAATCTTCAAGTGGGGACCTCCTCGGTGGTCCAGTGGTTAAGACTCCCGTGCTTCCACTGCAGGGGGCATGGGTTCGATCGCTGGTCGGTGAACTCAGGTCCCGCAAGCCATATGGCATGGCCAAAAAAGAAAATTAAATTAAATTATAGGGCTTCCCTGGTGGCGCAGTGGTTGAGAGTCCGCCTGCCAATGCAGGGGACACGGGTTTGTGCCCCGGTCCAGGAAGATCCCACATGCCGCGGAGCGGCTGGGCCCGTGAGCCATGGCCGCTGAGCCTGCGCGTCTCCACAACGGGAAAGGCCGCAACAGTGAGAGGCCCGTGTACCGCAAAAAAAAAAAAATTAAATTATATATATAAAAAAATCTACAAGTGAGAAGTCAGCCCTAGTTTCCATGTCCACATTCAACCCCAAACTCTAGGGCACTCATCAAGCTCCCCCAGAACTGTTTCCTAGGACCCTGTCTTTTCAGGGCTAGCTCTAGAGGGGCCCCTAAGCTTCTGCCTCACCCAGCTTCTAGCCAGGCAGTCAAGTGCCAGGCTCTCTCTCTAGGGGTGACTTCAGTCTGGGAGGGGTTCTCTTGGAAACCCCCTTCACTTCTTAGCTTTTCTGGGGAGGTGGGCAGTGACTGTGGGCACTGTGTCCCTCCATGACCCCTGTTTATCTTGATTACTACAATGTACCCTACTGCCTTCTTCCCTTCCTGCAGTTATCTCCTTACACAGAGTCGGGGGAGGGTCAGCCCACAAAAGTGACCCATGATTGGTTGGGTGACCTGGCCTCTGTCTGTATTCAGCCACAGGTGAATTCAGGGCACAGGTGTGGCCCAAAGGCCAGGGACCTGAGAAGACAGACCAGTGGCAAGGTGTGCAAGTAATTCTTTTAATAAAATTGTGGGAAGAGGAGTTCTCCCAAATGAAACATCCCCATTTTGTGGGAGGGGTTGGGGGAGAAGTAGGTCAAGCGTTGGTCCCCAAACGCCAGGAAGCCACCTTCCACGGAAATTACATGCCTAGAAAATTGGGTCATGCTTGCACAGTTGGAACCTGAGGGCTCCCCAAGCTCATCTACTCTGTCCTGCCCCCCCCCCCCAACTCCCCTCAACAGCAGTGACAGCGTCCAAGGCTGGACTATTTTTAGCCAGCTCATAAGGTGGTCATGTGCAGAGCTCCCTAGAGCTGCAGGGGTCTGGCCTGGCCCTCTCCCAGGCCTTGAAGAGATGGTGGATGTGACTTTACTGTGTAAGTGGGGTCCCAGAGTGAGCTTCCTGAGGAGCTGAGCACCACACCATCCCCCAGACTTAAGCACACATCTGAACCTCATTTCCTGGGCTGGAAAACTTCAGAAGCTGCAGATCCTGAGCCGGCTGGTGATGCACTCCTTGACTTGGGTGCTCTCATGCATGGTGTCCTCACCTCCACGTGCTCCCATGCTGTGTCCGACTCCACTCTATCCAAACCACTCAGAGCTTCCCAAACCCGCTAGGCTGTATCTGGGCACGTATTGGGATGCCCTTCCTTCTCATATCTGCCTGCCACATACTTATTTCTACTCCCAAACTCTGTTCAGACATCTTATTTTCTGGCTATTTCACCCAAACATCATGCACTCAAAGAATTTGTTTCAATGTCAGTCTCCCCTGTTGGGCTGGGGCTCCTCAAGGCCTTAAGTCAGAGCTCGGCATGTAGTAGGTACTCAAAACATGTGTATTGGGCAGACCTTACAATGATCATCTATAGAGTGAGTATAATAATCTCTTGGTTTCTGGTCCCAGCAGAGTTCCTGGTTGACAGCTTTTGTAAAGGGAAGAAGGGTGGGTTTACACTAAGGCTTTCTACAGCCTTAGTGTAGGGGGTGCGAGAAATTTCAGGGCTGATCAAAGCAAAAGTTATGACCACGAGGTGGCAGTAGCACACGCAAGCTTGACTTGGAAGACAGTGACAGGTTTGCATTTGAGGATGTCTCTCACAGCAGGAGACTCGGTACCCTCCCTGAGTGTCTAGGGCTCAGGATCACCACCCAGAAGAGGAAGGGGGCAAGGGAACTCCTGAGAGGGAGATGGGAGGGAGTTTATGTGTCCAGGAGATGTTGCTCAGCAGTCTGGAAATCAGAGTGCTCCAAAGGGTGGCAGGATCTTGGGGGTGGTCACAGCTTTGGGGTTTCTCTTATTCATGGCTAGCAGATGGTAAGTGCAGTTTCACCTAGTGTGCAAAGGAGTCAGACTCTAAATGGCTAAAAATCTGCTCACTGGGACCATGCTTAGAACAGTTGGATGTACAAAAATGTGAGTTTGGCTCTGGTGGGCTTTTGAGCTAAGGGGTCTCAGGGTGCTGTGAAGAAGTAAACAACACAGGGGCCAAGATACAGAAGCTCCCTTTGGCTCATTTAGATAACACTTGGGGGAGGGAAGGGCTCAGTGGGGGTCTGCATCATCTGTTCCTGTTCCTGATTGTTCTTCAGGCTACCTTGCTGTGGTCCGGGGAATCCCTACATTTATTTACTATGTATTTATTTTTTAATTGAAGTATAGTTGAGTACCACGTTATATTAGTTTCAGGGGTACCCCACAGTGATTCGATATTTTTATAGATTATACTCCATTTAAAGTTATTATAAAATACTTGCTGGATTTCAGGACACTTCAGCACATATTTACCAAGCTCCTACTATGTGCCTGGCATGAGGAAATGCAACAATGATTAAGATGCAATGTCATCCCACCAAGGAGCTCACAACTGGTAGGAGTAACAAACCACAAATAGCTAATTACAACTCTATGTGATGCACGGTGTCCCTAAGGAGGGAGTGACAGTGCTTGGGCAGCAGGGGCCGCCACACTCAGGGTCATGCAGGGGCTGGGGCGTTTCAGAATTTAGAATGTAGAGCTGATGGGCTCAGACAAAGTGGGCTCAGCTCAGAGGGCGGGGGCTGACTCTGCTGCATTTCCATGCCGTAGTCTGTATCCCATGCCAAGCCCCTAACATCTCATAATCCAGGGGGAGGGCCCGGAACTTGCAGCTTGCTGCTTCCTGTTAGTTGCATCACAGCTATGCAGCCTTCTGCAAACCACTTGCCTTCTGTGAGTCTCAGTGTCCAGTTCTGTAAATTTGGGATAAAAGTCTGTACTTCTTCTGAATGACCTCTAGCTGTCGGTGCCTCCCAGAGCTCAACCTTGGCCATTTCTCTATTTCTAGTCTCTCCCAAGGTGAGGTCTGGTCTCAAAGCTCTGATTTATGGTCCTCCAATTTGTATCTTCAGCCCTGAGTCCTCGAACTTCAGACTTATATTTGCAACTACATTCAGGTTCATAATTCCTTATCCTGCACTTGGCACTGGGTATGTTTTAGAATCCAGAATCTCTAAACTGTAGAAAGGTAATGTCTCCAGTAAGATCGATAGCAGCATCCTGTAATCAAACATATTGATATTTCTGCAGAGAAACTTGAATATTTATCCTAAGTGGCATAAAAAAATCTGTAAATCTCTTCATTTCATATCATGTCAGAATTTGCTAGTAAATGAATTATGAAGCACCTTTTGGATTTCTGAGCTTTTTGGATTTCGGAATTGCAGATGAGTCTATGTGGACCTGTACTTTCTCTCCATTTAACGTTTGATAGGCGCTCCGAACTTAACATGCTCAAAATGTGACTTTTGATATTACCCACCTCCCACTCTGGGAAGGGGGGTCCAAGGCTGGGGGTGCAGGTGGTGCCTGGGTGAGGGAGGGAGTTCCAAGCAAAAAGGCACAGTGTCTGGGATCTCATGTGTTGCAAGAGCGGGGCTGGGCTGGGCACCTGAGTCTGGGTGTTTCTTGGGGTGGCCACAAGCAGATGCAGCCAGAGGGATAAATGTTGACAAGGACCTTGGCTCTCTTTGGGGAAGGGCCAAGTGCTGAACCAAATGCCAGACCATGGCCTGGAGTTGAATCCAGGATCTAGAGCTTGGGAGAACAAGACCATTTGAAAAACACAAAAGCGAATATGAAGGATGTGGACAGGTTCAGGGTGTGTCAGGATTGGGGCAGGATGGGAGTAGGCAGAGGGCTTTTCTTCCTGGGTGTTGCTTCATGGCTTGGGAGTTCAGCAAGGCTGGATGTGCTGGTTGGGTTAAGGCTCAGGGGCAAGATGGGTTCAACAGATCAGGGTGGATGGGGAAATGGATCGCCGGGGAATGATGAGAGGGTCCTACAGTGAAACCATGAGCAGCCAGCTGGACGAATCCTTTCTTGGAGGATGGACATGGTGGCCAGAAGGGATCTGAGAGCCAGATGGGGAACTGTGGGGAAAAAGACCCCTATAAAAAATTAAGATTCATGCTATCATGAGAACTGCATTGCAAGAAAGAGAAAAAGATGCCCACCACCTAGTCCCAAGGGCTAACACAGCCCCCAACCTAAACGAAGAAAAAATGCAGGTTTGGGATTAGCAAACTTCAAGGAAGTAATTAGAAAGGGGTGCTGTAACCTATTTTGAAATGAGTCATGGTACTTGTTTAGCAGAACACTGATGACCTGTAAACGGGGACAGTAGTGTTTCTGCCTGGAGCAGAGGGCTGATGTTTCAGCTCGGAGCCTGTGTGTGGAGCCCCGTCTCCCGTAGTGGGTAATGTTCTCACCAGGGTTCATGACAAACGTGTGCATTTCCTCAGCGACTCACAAGCAGAAGAGACTCTCTCTGAAGGATCCAGATGCCCAGGGCTCTCTCTGAATAACTCCACCCGCTCCCTCCTGTCCAGTGAGAAGACTCAGCACATGAGGTCTCGGGGGGGGGCCCTGTGCCCTCTACTGATTCTCCCAGAAGGGCCTGAGGTGACCTCTGCCCCACCCAGCAGGCCTGTCGGCTCTGCACTCAGGGAGACCCCAGCAACACTGCCCCGGGGGCCAGCCGTGATCTCTGCTGCCTCAGCAGAGCACCAATCACCACACAAAACACAGTCCTTCCCTGGAGGCTGCCTGTCATTTGTGTATAAATGGGCTGTCACACTCCATCAGTTCTGTGTACGGCTGTGTGCTGCGTTTACCACCCCATTCTGGAATTCTCTCTCTCTCTCTCTCTCTCTCTCTCTCCCTGTCTGCAACCCCATCCTTCTTGTCTTCCACGGTGGTTCCAGGTCTGGAGCCCTTGAAATCAAGCTGCACAACCACAGCTCCATCTGTGCTGGGGCAAAATTGATTGCTTCACACGTGTTCCCAGGCTCACAGATCTTTCCCACCCTTTGGGGACAATTTAGAATCTGGTCTTTGGCTGACACTTGCTCAGCCCCTCCCTCCTCTGTCCTGTGGGGAGGGCTTTCCCTTCCCCAGTTATATACTCTGGCTCCAGTGATGCAGAGTCACGAGAATGGGGAGAAGATAAGCAAACTGTGGACTCGTGGACACTGGTGGGCTTAATTTATGTGAAAACCATATTGGAGGTTGGGGCAGTATATGGGGAAGTGGCAGCAGGCAGGGGAAGAGGGAGGTTTGTTCTGGTGGCTGGTGGAGATGGGGGGAGAGTAATAGAGTGACACGTGTTGACTTTGGAGTCTGATATTCTGCAAGGCAGGAGATTAAAATAACTTCCCCCTTCACTTACCTGTGGTTTCTGAGCTCTGGTTCTTGGAAGAGGTCACTTGGGTCTCTGAGTTCCTTGGAGTCACCATCCTGTCTGGTTCTCTTAGTTCCGGGCCAGCTGGACTTGTCCTTCCAACCAGACTACGGGTTGCTTTGAGGGCGGGACCCATGCTTCATCTTGTCCACCTTAGGGAGAGACCAAGACTTCTGAGAGTGTTTTGCAAAGCCCACTGATGTCTAGAACAGACTCTGTAACCCTTCCGTTCCTGAGCTTGACATCCCCTGACTGGTCAGTCCCCAAAGCTCCAGAGCACCAGCATTAAATGGCATAAATCCTTTGAACTGGAAATCCTCTTTCATTTGGCAGTTCCTGAGAGATGTGAGTGATTCCAGAAATCAGGCTCACTTACTTTGGGAACAGTTGGAGATGGTGTTATGGGCTGAATGTATGTGTCCCCCCCCCCCAAATTGATATGTTGAAGCCCTAACCCCCCAGAGGGATGGTTATTAGGGGGAGGGTCCTTTGGGAGATAATTAAGTATAGATGAGGCCATGAGGGTGGAGCCCCCATGAAGAGATTAGTGCCCTTTTAAGAAGAGAAAAAGTCTAGCGCTCACTCTTTCTACTATGTCGGGACACAGTGAGAAGGCGGCCGTCTGTAAACTGATAAGAGGGCCCTCACCAGACACCGAATCTGCTGGTGGCTTGATGTTGGACTTCCCAGCCTCCAGAACTGTGAGAAATCAATGTTTGTTGTGTAGTCCACCCATTCTGTGGTGTTTTTGCTGTAGCCGCTCAGCTACAAAGACAGGTGGCATGAGGCCAAGAACTGAGACGATGGTTCCATCTTTTTCTCGTCACTGAGAGACCACCCCTCTTCTTGATCTTCCTCTGCCATCTCTCTCTCCTCTACCTTGGGACAGGCACTTGGGAGGGGTTCAGGGGGCCCAGAGGTGGATCAGTCTTAGGTCTGTCCTTTGGGCTCATGAGGCAAAGAGCGGAACCAGCTAGACCTGCCTGTGGGCTCTAGCAGGGGCCCAGTGCTTGAAAACGTCTCCCCACCCTCCTCCCACCATGACATGGGCATATCTTCTATCCCAGCATCAGCTTCAAGGGCCCAGCTGGAGGGCTGCAGAATCTGCAGTGCAGTGCTGTGTGAGCCTGGTGCACCTACCTCGGTGCTGCTGCCTCACTTTGCTTCTGTTACTTGAACTCTGTTCATGCTAAACAGGGTTTCTCACTTTGGGAGGATCTTTAAAGGTGTGGAGTGCAACAGAGAGATGGTTCCTGATTCCCTATCACCAATTACACTAACTCAGCCTATGGAGAGGCTGTGGGGTGGAAGCTGCTCTCTGTCTGACCCTTGGGGTCTGCAGGGGCCAGCGTCTGCTCCTGTATCCCTGGGGCTTTCTCTGCCAGAGGGGTCTCTGCTTTGCTACCTCTTGCCCTGGTAATAAAAACCAGACAAAACCAAAAGAAATCAGGAAGTGGCAGTCATGAAGTCTAAGCCTGAGATTTATGAAGAAGTTAGCTGCAATCTATATTGCATCTAAGTTGTGACTTTTTACATCCTGTCACACCTACATCCCAGGCTCCGCTTATGAGCTTCTGGTTCTTTCCTTTGTTTTTGTTTTCCCCAGGCCCCTGCAAGATGGACTGTTTGACTTCTACCTCTCCAGCAGGGTCCAGCCCCACTCACTCTTCGGGAATCAGTCCCTTATGAATGCCTGGAGCACGTCCTCATGGTCTGTCCTGCCCACTGGGCACTCGCCACACTGGAATGCATCTTGGGCTTGGGTACCCAGGATCCAGAGTCATCTTCTGTTGAGCAGAAGGGCCTCTCTCAGCTCTGGACACCACGGTGGCATCGCCATCTGTGGGGATCACCTGAGTGCCCAGAGAGTGCTGGAGAGAGGAGATGGGATGGGGAGGGCTCCCAGGGAACCCCAAAAATCCCCAGAGAATTTTGCATCCTATCAATATTTTATTTAAATCTCATGACCACTCTCTCCACATTTTAGAGATGAAATGGGGTATGGAGAAGCTGTAGGAATTTGGGGTTTGGAGCCCAATGAAACCACAATCTTATCATTTCCTAGCCAGGAAGCAAGAAAATTAACCTCTCCATGCCTCAGTTTCCCTATCTCTTAGATGGGACCATAGTGCAGAGCTCACAGAATGTTGGAGGACGCAGTGGATGATGTCCGGTATGGTGGTACCTGGATGTAAAATCCCTGGCATGGGGCACATAGATGTTTATTCTCTGTCTCCTCACATGTTCTCTTAAATATCAGTCCTGGAGAATTCATTGGGAAAGAGTAGAAAGGACACAAAGTTGGACACTACCCTTGCATGGTGCCTTTGTCTCTTCAGAGATTTTCTCATAAAAGCTTCAGATGTAGCCATTTTACAGATGAGAAAACTGGAGTCTAGTTTCCACAATGAATTAATAGCAGACTTGGATCTCAGAACAAATGCTTCAGTTCTGATCCCTCCACTTTCACAGAACTTGTGCTTAACTGGTGACTAATAGATGCTGGTTGAATAGCAATCCCGGGCAGTGATTCTTAACGTGTGGTCACTGGACCAACAACGTTGGCAGCCCCTGGGAATCTGTTAAAAATTCAGTCTCTTGGGCCCCATCCAAGACCTAGTGGATCAGAAACTCTAGGAGTGAGGCCCAGCCATAAGTGTTTTTTTTTTTTTTTAACATCTTTATTGGGGTATAATTGCTTTACAATGGTGTGTTAGTTTCTGCTTTATAACAAAGTGAATCAGTCATACATAAACATATGTTCCCATATGTCCTCCCTCTTGCGTCTCCCTCCCTCCCACCCTCCCCATCCCACCCCTCCAGGCCGTCACAAAGCACCGAGCCAATATCTCCGTGCCATGCGGCTGCTTCCCACTAGCTATCTACCTTACTATGTTTGTTAGTGTGTATATGCCCATGACTCTCTCTCGCCCTGTCACAGCTCACCCTTCCCCCTCCCCATATCCTCAAGTCCGTTCTCTAGTAGGTTTGTGTCTTTATTTGTAATGAGGTGGATAGACCTAGAGTCTGTCATACAGAGTGAACTAAGTCAGAAAGAAAAAGACAAATACCGTATGCTAACACATATATATGGAATTTAAGAAAAAAAATGTCATGAAGAACCTAGGGGTAAGACAGGAATAAAGACATAAGTGTTTTTAAAAGCCCTTCAAGCAGCTCTGATGCAGACCCAGAGCCTATCCACCTGTCACCTGACCACACACACAGCCTCACCTGTACCTGCTCCCTTATTAAGTGTAACCAGCCCCCAGGCCAGCTGCGGTCCCCAGTGCTTCTACAGGGACTAGCAAAAGCAAAGGTGGTTTCCTCCCTGTCTTCTCTCTCCCCAACTTCCAACCGCAGAGGGGAGAAGACCCCCAAACTATCTCCTCCTTTCTCCTTTCCTTAGCAATAGTGATGCCTTCTGGTCAGAGCTCCCCCTGTTTGCCCAAGGTTTTTTATTTGCATTTTTCTACTAGGTTCTCCCTTCATCCCTTGGGAGCTTGTGTTTTCATTCCTACTTTTGTGAAGATGTCGAGCTGGAGTCCAGAGACATGGAGAGATCACCCAGATGCACCAATGCAGAAGGTAGCAGAAGCCAGCATGTGGAGAACAACTAATCCACACCCTTTGTTTTGTACTTGATGAGACTGAGGCCCAGAGAGGGCAAGGGCATTGCCAGTAGTTGCACAATGAGAGCTAGCAGAGGGGCACTGAGTCCCAGGTCTCCTGGCTTTTTCTCCAGAGCTCTTTCTATGACTGAAGAATTTAACTCAGATGCCGTAGAAAGTGTATTCACAACAGAATCAAGGCAGGGTCTGCAAAGATTAGGTGCATAT